>NC_069682.1:29220430-30443288 GCF_023699985.2 Odocoileus virginianus | reverse complement strand
GAGACGCAGGTTTGATCCCTGGGTCAGAAAGATCCCCTAGAGAAGAGGATGACAACCCTCTCCAGTATTCTTGTCTGGGAAATCCCATGGACAGAGGAGCTGGCGGGCTATTGTCCACGGGGTTGCAAAGAGGCAGACATGACTGAAGTGACTGAGCACACATTTAAAGTTCAAAAGGAGAAAGGATGCTTGGGTCAGAAACTACTAGCTATAGTCTGATGCTACAAAGCTTGCCCCCCTGCCCTGGGCCACTCCCAGCTGAGGACGTCTAGGGATCATCCTGGCATTCAAGACAAAGTCCAGCCTCCTGCTACCACTAACTTTTCCAAATCTCTAGACAGACTAGTTACCCGTTAACCCCCAGTCACATCTGTATTTCCCAACTCTTTCTCCTCCTCCTCTTTGCCCAACCAAGATGAAATCTCATTTTCTAGAACATTCCCAGAATACCCTGGGTGTAAAAATATATCTTATATTAAAATTATAGCCACAATCTATACAATTAATGACAAGCATAGAATGCTTTGTGACACCTCTAGAACAATTTTCACCTATTACCTAAAATTCTATTATTTAACTTTCACACTTTTATGCTTGTCCTCTAACTAAACTGAAAACTCCTTGTCTTTCTCTTATTTTTTCACCCAAGTACATTGTAGACAGAAAGATTTTAATTACTGTTAATATTTAAAACAGAATAGAAACTGGGCAAACATTCTAAACCATCTATTGAAACCTAAGAAAACATGTTAGCATAGTATAAAACAATGATGATTAAAAGTTGACCTGGCATGAATACTGTAACCCTTTACATTATTTACAGTATTCAGAGCAGTTTAGTGACTAGCCATGGTGGGTTCTATCAATTCTGTCCACTTGAAAAACTGTGGAAGAACTTATAAGCAAAAGAAACATTCTACAGAGAACTCCTTCCATCCAAAGGTGGAATAAAAGGTGAAAGTATTATAAGCTCTTATTATACAAAGAAAGTGATGTCCCAATTATAGATGCAATATTCACTATACGTCATTTAGTTCAAATTCTCAGCAATATAGAATTACAATATTTATCTGTTTAGTTCTTACAAAAATAGGGAATTCTCATCTATGCATTTTTAATGTATACAAGGAAAAGAGCAAACAACACAGGGAATTCTCTGGCAGTCCAGTGCTTACGAGTGTGCACTTACACTGCTGTGACTCAGGTTTAACCCCTGGTCGGGGAACTAAGATCTCACAAGTCACAAGGCTTGGCCAAGAACAAACAAAAAACCCCCCAGAAAACCAGAAAGGAAAAACAAAACACAAAGAAATAAGTAGACAGCAGTGCCAGAGAACTTAAGTTAGATCTCTTATTCTCAAACACTTGGAGCTTCAGTAACTACTCACCGTGGAACGGCATCTACAGAGGATGACGCCGGGACCTTGGAAACTTGACAGTTTGCTGCAGCAGCCAGCTTTAAGGCAGACGATGGGACAGCACTTAAAGTCCTAGGTATGTGTCGTGCATTTATGGGGGTGATAGAGTTTACAGTGGCAACTGATGAAGGTACAGTCAATCGAATGTTGTTCCCAATCAGAACCTGAGTTGTGGCGGAGTTGGCAGCGGTCGCCGGGTGACCCGGCGCACTGTGGGAACCCGCAGTCTGGGTTACGCTTGCAGGCTGCAGCAAAGCCGGCCCTGCCGTCGACGGACTCGTGTGGACAAGTGCTGTGGGTGTAGTGCTACTGAGGTGTAAGCCCTTGTATACTCCTAGGGAAAAGGAAAGACACAGCTCAACAACCGCAACTTTGCTTTTGGTTTATCACTGACGCACGTCACAAAAGCAATCACAACTGCTGACACGTCTCTCTCCCTACCTGAGGCTGGAAGGACGCCATTCACCCCAATTCCAAGCACCACATCCTCCTTCATCTTGAATCCCATCAGTTGTTCCGATGTCACCAAAGCAGAAGCAGCAAATTGAGCACTAGCAGAATCCAAAGTCTTGGAAACAAAACCCTACAAAGGCAAACACAGAGCAGAGCTAATCAGCATCACTTAGTTTCAAATAATTATTAAAGCTACACAGCTATACGCCCAAATCAGTCTGCATACAAATCAAAGTGGCAGACCACTGAAATATCTTCATTTCTTCTTGACAGTCATAAATTTGATTAATGTTCAAGTCATCTTGTAACCCAAGGATTATAAATTAAAAAATAAATTCTCTTTTGCTGTACATGGCATTTTAGACCTTAGTTCCCTGGGGATTGAACCAACACTCCCTGCACTGGAAGGTGGAGTCTTAACCACTGGACTCTCAGGGAAGTCCCAAGGATTATGGATTTTGATCTTCTTATGTGACAATATATAATATGAAATTACCAAAATAAACCTTTAAAATGTGGAAATGGTAAACCTCCAACATGAAGTGTTGGACAAGAAACATGCTAGTAAAACATTTCAGTGATTTGCAATGAATCAATGCATGAATAAATTCATATAATGAATAAGTGAGTAGGCAAAATATCCTTCACCTAACTTAGACACATACATATTCAACCAAAGGCAGCCAGGGGACAATAAGGTAACTACCCCTTTAGAACAGAAGGAATAAAACATCAATCACATCCTAACTCAGCCTAGAAATTAAGAAGCCCCTTGAATTTTTTAAATGATATTTTCTTCTCAGATGTCTAGAGACACAAATCTCAGCCTTCCGTTAAGTTTTATAAATGTGTTTAAATGGCCAATATTTATCATGCTTTATGTTCAAAAGTGATTTAATAATAAAAGAAGTTATTTTAGCATAATTTTTAATACATTTTAAGAAGAATTAAAAGTTCTCCAGATAATGAGCAGGGCGGGGCTGTAAATTAAAGAGGTACATTCACAGACTGCAAGATCAGGCTTGAAGACAGGGTCTCCATCTCATTTGACTTTTAGGTTTTACTTTTTTACAATAGGAAGCAGAGGGCGACAGCTTCTATACTCACCTGTAACGTTCTTTCTAAACCCTGTATAGAGTGGCTATGATGTAGATTCAGGCGAAAGCCACTTTTCTGCTGGTTAGATGCAAGGTTCTATGACAACAGTTGGTAATTAGAGATGAACTCTGGTGGGAAACAATGAGGGATAATCATAAGACAGACAAATCCCTCACCTGTGGCGTGGTGGTGGAGGAATTATTACTTGCTTGCTGTTGCTGAATTTGTGCAAGCTGCTGTTTCTGCATGAGTGCCAGCTGCTGTTGATGTTGCTGGTATTGTTCGGCTGTAAATGCTGAACATAAAACGAGAGAACACTTTATAGAAATGCACAGCTATCACACGCAACTTACAATACATGAAAACAAATTCAAGCATTTAAAAAAATTTGCGCAAAATGAAAGCACTTGAGCATCCTGTTAAAGATCACTTCTGAATGAGAATTTCAGCATTTTTATAACCACGCTTGACAAGAGTGGCTTGAGTTTAAAGAAAAATAAAGTGAAACTTTGAGTTGCACATGGCAAAGAGAAGTGCTCACTTTCCAAGCTTTGAAACCATTATTTTTTTTGGTAAGCTGTGACACTTGTGCTAGACAGTGTAAAAGGTAATACCAGCTTTTTTCAACCGCATGTTGGAAATTCAGCTTTGCACTGAGCTTGAGAAGAGATCCAATAATTACCATCTGGTGTCTTTATTTATTCATACTACTGTCCTAATCCATTCAGATGATCTCCAGCAGTTCTGTGCAGAAATACTAGCTGTTCTACATAGTTCTGAATTTTAGTCATTACAAGTATTTCCTCCATATGAAATATAAGGTTGTTGGTTTATTACCTTTTTTTTTTTTTTAAAAGAACCCATCCTTTAAGTTTAACAGGAAGAAAAGAGGCTCCAAAGGTTAATTAATTTTCCCCACCCAATTAACCCACCTGGAAAAAATCCAGTCAATAAGAACGGAGTTGTTTATGTTGGCTTACTGTACAGAATGATGTCTGAGGAAAGACACTGTGTTATGCTACTTATGTTTGTCTATGGAGAGCTCAGTTCTAAAAAAAACAAACAAAAAAATGTTCATTTATTACACCCCCAAAAAGTGTGTGCAGTTTTTAAAAAGGAAAACCTTTTTCTTTTTTTTTTTTTTGCCAATTAAAAAAAAAAAGAAAAAATGTACATACAATCACAACATCTGACTTTTAAGGCTTCTTTAAGAAGCCTGTGGTGTTTGGGTTAAGAATTATTTTAGAACAGAAAAAAAAGGGTTAGCATGCATCCTTAGTCACTAGGGAATCTATAAACCATGCATATCCCTCAATCTAAGGTTTATTGTCTTCAAAATACTGTCAGCTAATTTGTTATCTTTAAAGATGTTTTGATAATTTATTTAGAATATTTCATCATCAAGTTTTGCAATTTTCACTTACAACTCATGAGAATCTTTTACCCTCTGGGACAGTTTCTGCCTAGGACAACTGGAAAATACTTAGCTAGAAGTTAGGTAGAAATTCTACCATATTTTAAACAAATCAGAAAACTGTGACATAATATTTCAGAAAACCTCTGAAGTTACTAGTATTTACATAGACTTTTATACTTGAGCTGAACTAATTTCCTGGGTTACAAAGCCAAAAAATAATTTGTTGGAAAAACTCTACCATTCATTTTCCTATTTTTGGTGTTACAAATCTGTTTAGTTGATATATGTCCTTTGATGAGTTTCTTCTTGTTATTTAGTCAGCTCAATTCTTTTGCAACCCCGTGGACTGTGTCCCCAGGCTCCTGTATCCACAGGATTTCCCAGACAAGAATACTGGAGTGGGTTGCCATTTCCTTCTCCAGGGGATCTTCCCGGCCCAGAGATTGAACCCATTATCTCCTGATTGGCAGGTGGATTCTTTACTACTAAGCCACTAGGGAAGCCCTGTTCCTTTTCCTACTATGTTGGTAATCCTCAGATCTGAACTCTGCAGGAAAAATTCTTTTTTATTGATAAAAGGATAATCCATAAATAGTGACATAAAAGCAAGTTTCTGTCAAAATGACCATTTCCATATAACAGAAATAAGTTATATCAGAACTTAAAAAAATAAGGCTGCCTTGAAACAGCAATTATAATTAACATAATATTTAACTTTATGCTTAAAAAATTCCATAAAAAGCAACTGCTTAAAGCCAAAAAGACAATTTAAGTATTGCTAATATGTTTTTGCAACTTCTACTTTAATTTCCTAAGCTTGAGTGAGTTGCCTAAATCTTGAATTTCCTGGTAGGAGATGCTTAATAAACTTGAAAAAAAAAAAAAAAAAGACGACTATTACTGGAAGGTCACACACACCTAAAAAAGAATAATTTAGCATTCACTGTAGAATAGATCTGTGTTCAGAACTACATTTATATGAACGAAAATATTCTTTTGCAGAACTTTGCTGGTGTGACTTAAAATTAGCAACATTAAGTTAGAAATAGATTTCAATAAAGGTTCCAAATATTTTACCCTATTTAAATCAACGTTTCAGTCCTCAGTCTCTGAGGGTTTTGTGAATTTCATTTTTTAAACAACTGTTAACTTCCTCTACAGATCTAGAAATTTTTAAAAACGCAACCAACACTTTAGATCACTAACACTCACTGTGATTTTAGATCCCCATGTTAGCCTATTTCTTACATATCTCTATACTCCAGAGTCTAGTTATAAAAACTTTCCTGGACATTTCTGATAAATGTTCTAGAAGAAACGCAGAGTAACATATACGCCAGAAGTGATGGTAATAAAAAACATGGGTCTAGGGGCCAAGAGATCCTGATTTTTCTTTCATTCTCAGCTCTATCATAATTAGCTGAGTATACCTAAGGAAATTCCTTAATCTTCTGGAGCTCAGTATGTTTACCTAAAATACACAAGTATTAAATTAGGTGATCATTAAAGTCCTTTTCAAGATATAACATGCTAAAGGGTTTTAGATTTCTTCTGAAAAATAACAATTCCAATCCAAAAGGCTGTATGAATGAGTAGGAAAGCTTGGATAAAGGTCAGGTAATAAATTTGGGCAAATAAAAGCTTAACTGGGTTTCACATTGTTCCTTACACAGGAAACTAGGACGACCTTGGATGCCATTATAATTCAAAGCCTAACCAAATTCTAAGTGAAAATAAACCAAAATGACCATATTTCCCTAAATCTCTATCAAAAGGTTTTAGGTTATATGTCTACTTCTAGATATGGTGTGGTAGTCAAGTTTACAATTCACATGAAGGGGGACACGCTGGTCTGGTGAACAGATCACCAAACCTAGAATCAGAATCATTTCACAGAACCAAAAAATGTTAGATCAGGAGGGATTCCTGGTGATTTCCTCTATAACCTCATAACAAAGATGAAGAAACTTTGATCTGAGATCACAAGGATTTTAGTAGTGGAAACTACTGAACTACCCTGAAACCAATGAGATTTTAAATGTAGAAAGAGACAAAACTTTGTTTTAGATTTAATATCATTTACAAAAAATAATCAGATGTTTTATGTAGCAACAGTGTGCATCATGCTTTTAGAGCCCAGAAACCACTGCTGTTCGGGTAGCTTCTAACAATTCTCTCAGGGCAGGAATTGAGATGGAATAATTTAAGACTTCATGAATCCACTTCTTATGCAAGGAACTATCATGTGCCAGGTACACCAGCCCTGGAACAATCTGGTGTTCAGGCTGCTGGCCTTTAAGTCACATTCCTATAGCTGGAGCAGATCAATGGAATAATTTTGGGGTGGTGTGGGGAGGGTGACAGATAATTTCAAAAAGGAAACAATTTCAAAATTTGAAAATTCAGTCTGAGGTGATGGATTCTAGGTTTCCAGAATATACACTGTGTTTTAAAAACAAACCCAAACATCTATTTTAAAAGATACTCATCAATTAGAAATTTCTTTGAGCAATATAAGGCAGAAAATTATTTTAATGCAGGAGAGAGGTCACTTTAAAGAAATAAACATATCTGAAATGACTCCACACAGTATTACAGTATGACCCCTTAATCAGTAAGCTTGAATTGATAGTATGGAGGTCACAAGCACTTATCAGTTATCTAAAATACCCAATCTGAAAACAAAAATTTGTTGTAATTCATTTGATAACAAACTACAACCAAACCTGAATTCATCTGGCTGCAAACGTCTTGAATATGAGATTCTTTGTGGTCAAACTTAACCACTGAGTGTGACTATTCTCGTACTTCACTAGACAACTGTAGGACTATTAATGTGTTTTACTATGGGCACCACCCCGGACTCTGCTGAGCAAGTAATTCTGAGTTTTGAAACATATTTGGATAAGGATATGGTCCTATATCCTTATGATGGTCCTATGTTCTATGTCCATCACCGACTCGATGGACATGGGTTTGGGTAGACTCTGGGAGTTGGTAAAAGACAGGGAGGCCTGGCGTGCTGCGATTCATGGGGTCACAAAGAGCTGGACACGACTGAGTGACTGAACTGAACTGAAGATCCTATAAATTAAAAAAATCTAGCAATGAAAACATTCAGTGTTCAATTCTAGTAACTGTCCTACAGTAAGATTAAAATTTTATGCTAACTAATAAAGGCCTACTACTGTAGAGCACAGAAAACTCTACTCAATACTCTATAATGACCTATATGTGAAAAGAATCTAAAAAAGAGTGGATAAATGTATTAACACATGTAAAACCTTCAGTCTGCTGCACAGCAGAAACTAACACAACACTGTAAATCAACTATACTCTAATAGAAATCGAAAAAAAGATTTTTAATGCTACAAATAGAAGTCAACTGTGCCTCTGAGTAAGCTACAGGTTTGGAGGCTTAGAACCTACCCATCTAGCTACACGTTCCCCACTGACTTACAGAATAAATCTATCCAGCAGATATGGGAGTTCAGAAAAATGACTTAAAATGCTGATAAAATTTCACTGAGAAACAGGAATTAAAATCCTGAATATATAATGGTGGTTTAAAAATCACTTTTCTATTTTTAGTCTTTCTGAATTAGAGTCCTAGTTCCTAATTATGAAAAAAAGGTATTAATTCTGAATCTGTTATCCCTTCAAACACATGCAGATGAATAGTCATGCAACCAACACTTAAGTTTTCAAAGATTGTTTTTTTTTTCCCTTTTGTCTGCACCTCATGGCTTGTGGGATCTTAGTGCTCTGGCCAGGGACTGAACCTCGGCAGTGAGAAAGTGTGAAGTCCTAATCACTGGACTGCCAGCAAATTCCTCAAGGACATTTTTGTAGATAAAAATATTAGAAAAATATACTTGAAAATTGTCCAAACCACATTTTAACTAAAGACTACTTAAAATACACGATTTATCCTTAAGAACCAAAATCTAGTCTGAGAAGTTCTAACACGGTGTCACCCTGCTGTACTGTATTCAGGAGACCAAGCACTCGAGCACCTCACTACCCATCTGGCTGCACAGCTATGCGAAGTGGTGAAGCCCGGGAAGCGAGCAAAAGACTCTGATCGCTTGCCTACAGAAGCTGTGTGCTAGAGCTCATGCCCTGTGCTGAAAACGATGGGCTTCAGATGCCCTCATGTAAATTTCTATTTGGAAGTGAGAAGAGGCCCTTCTAGAGGATTATTTAGAAAAGGGATAATCAGTCCAGAGGGCATTACTCTGTCACAGCACACATATAAACATTAATATTTAAAACAATGATAGAATGATAAAAAATGGCTAAACTGAAACCCACATATTTGGCTTAAAATAGCAGGCAAGCATATCAGCCGACTCGTATTTCACATAATGACTGGTTAAGGTCTAAAGTCAGTGTGGTAAAAATTAAGCCTAAAAAATTCCTTTAGCGAGTACCATGATGAGTCCATTTCCTTTCAATAAGTCCAACACAGCCAGTTTTTCCTCTGGCATCAGACTAGATCAGAGTTTCTGTGGCTGAATTCCAGACAAGAGTAGTTTCATTTGTGTTTAGGGGCTATGACAAATGAAAAACAAACTTTAAAACTACATCAAATGAGATGAGATGCTTAACAGAGGGTGAGGTAGCAATGCAGGCACTGATGCGGCAGAAGGAACAGACTCACTTCTCTCATTCCCAGAGGGCCTCACTCTTTTAGTTCAATTGTACTTAGAACCCTGTGTAACGTCTGAACTGCTGAAGTTTTTTTTTTCTCCAGGGGAATTCAATGAAGTTAAAGGTACACATGACATGAGTTCACTGTCATATACTTTACAGCGAAAAGCTTTAGGTTTCTGGAATATTCACAAACATGAAAGAATAAAGTGTTACCCTAAAGCAATTCTATAAGTATACAGAAAGATCTAAGAAATTTATGGGAAAATTGAGAACAATTAAGTGCAAGAGAAAACAAATGATAAACCTACCATTTAATCTGATCACATATATGGGGGAAGGAAATAATGGAAAGGAAAATTACACAGTTATTAAAGATTTTTTCAGCTAAATTTTCAGTAATACTACTGCTCCATATTCATCTTTTAACATTCATTGGCAAACATAAATCAAGTAAGTGTTATACTATCAATGCTTAGTTAAGTAGTATAGCAAAACAATTTATGTGAAAAAGATCATATAAGTAGCTATACAACTTTAAGAAGTGGAGAAGATCAGAAATTGATCGAACAAGCCAGTTTTCTACATCTAGTCTCAAAGAATTTTAAACAACTTAATCTTTATCAGGGAAACATATTATAAATTTATACTATTAAAATCTCTACATTCACACCATATAAGACTTTCATGCTGAAAAATCCTTTTGATTTTTAAGACTATAAAAGCAGAGAGAAACTGAATCTTCATGATATAGACTCCAAGATTAATGTGATTATAAGTAATCTATTAGGTAGGCCTCAGAATAATTTAGATTATCTTCTACTTGATTTCTGAAATGAGTTTAGATTTCTTATGAGTTGAAAGACTTCCCTTTCATAGAAGTACTTTATTTCTAATCACAAAGAATATTAATTTATGGAAACTTTTCTGAATGTCTTTAAGGATATGAGGCACATTTTCATATTTATTAGGTTTAACTGTAGCCTTACCAGATAATTAGGGGGACAGATTAAATTATCTTTATATATTTAAATTATCTTTGTAAATATCTGCAGTAACAACTTAAACAGTGAATTTCTATAATCTTCATGCCTCAAACAACTGGCATTTGCTTTAAAATAGAAAACTAAAATCTGGGGAATATTTTAAGTAGATGGCATTTATACTAGACCCATTTCACAGTGTAGGCATAATGCTAAAGTACATATTACCTGAAATGTTTCCAGATTATTAGAATAATCCTTAAACTTAGATGTTCTTTGAAAAGTTAGTGTCCCTCTTATAAATTATTCTGAATGACGGTGTCAGCAGAGAAAGCATGCCTGTCTATCAAGTTGCTGGCTTACTTTAAAGCAGTCTAAGTAAAAGCCCAGAAAAGTGTCCACTATCAATTTACAGTCCATTTTCTTTCCATATTATTTGAAAACATAACAGCTGAATCTTGGTGGTTCATGAAGTGCAACAGGAAACAAATGCCACACATTATAAACAGCACTAAAATTCTTGGGTGTGCAGATATGTTTAAATGAAGACACATGCACAATCGGGATTCAAATAAATACTTAAACCTAGATTTTAAAAAAATACTATTTTAAGAGAAGAGGACTTTTAGCTGTAAGAATAACAGATCGCATAGTCGCAACACTGATGAACCTGAGGCTTCTACAGAAACGCACATCGAAACGAAGGAACGTACCAAAGTGTGCTGAACCACTGCTGCCTTTGCTTTGCGTAGAGGTACTGCATGTCTGGGTCCCGGGTTGTGCTGTGCCTGTTCGATTTATACTCCTAAACAACTTTCGACAGGAGAGTTCATCATTGTCACTGTCATGTAGGGATGGTGTCCGAGGCCTAAAATGCCGCCATCTACATGATTTGATATTGACGAGTATCTGACTGAGGTCTTTAGAGAAAGATTTGTCCGAGGTATTTGTTTCTGAGGTATTGGCAGGCTGATTGACTGGAGAATGTTGTGGTGAGGAAAGCATGTCCAGATCCAGATGGCGAAACACGCCGTCGTAGTCTGAGTGCGCTCTGTCCAGTAAGACCCTGTTAAAAATCAGTCAGAAAATTTATGTAGAACAGCTATTCAGAAATTACACAAGAGTTTTTTTCTATCCCCTCCCCAAGTCCCCCAAAGCCATCTCATACTGAATATTTAAAAGCTATAAATTTGATTATTTCAGTATTTGGCTCTGAAGGCTAAACTCTCAATTTCTGTTAAGGTTCTTTCACTTTTTAAAGATTCGATTAGAGAAGAAAGTACTCCACCTTGAAGAATAAAGTATACTGTCCACCTTGCAACAGAAAGCCTTCTAACAGTGCGTTACTGTCACCATACAAGAGAATTTGATCTTTCACTTCCATTACAAAGCACCAAAACATTTATGAAGCACTGCTAACGTATCTGTTACTTAAGCAAAAAGGTTTTTTTTTGAGGGAGCAGGAAGGAGAAAAACAATCAAAATATGTGATCTTTGGATATTTTACACTATTAAAACTTCTTACAGAGAAAATATTTGAAGACACCACTCGAGAGGATTTATTTTTACTTTATTTATATAAACTTTATAAATGAATCCATCTTAAAATGCTAACACTAACTAATGCTAGTATAGAATAAAATATAGCCAACACAGAGAACTTTTACTACTAATGATGAGGCTGAAAAAGACTCAATAAAATGTGTCTTAGTGACTGGATAATTCTAAACTGACATGAAGTGATAACAACTGCAATTAAGATAAAAAATGAAAGAAATGTGTATAAGTCATTAACTTACTATAAGTTATACCCTTACGTTTCTTCCTGAAGGCACCTTGATCTGTTATGCCTTTTAATTTTTTTTCACTAATACCATACGCGAGTCTTTCTTTTCCTTCGCTTTCATGTGTTTGGCAATCCGTCCCCTCCCCACACAGCTTCTCACCTAAAGACCTCCAGAGCATCCAAGGACTCCAGGTCTAGACAAAGGCAGGTATAGATCAGGTCCCGCATGGAGCCAGGAGCCTGTCCTCTGATGAGTTAACTCAGTGTACTAGTTATATGACATTTCTTAGCCTATTTAATCCTTTTTCTCAGTATCTCCCAGAACTCCTAAAATAATTTTTGGTAATTTCTTTAATGTCACATGGGCTTCCCTGATGGCTCAGTTGGTAAAGAATCCACCTGCAATGCAGGAGACCCTGGTTCAATTCCTGGGTTTGGAAGATCTACTGGAGAAGGGATAGGCTATCCACTCCACTATTCTTGGGCTTCCCCTGTAGCTCAGCTGATAAAGAATACGCCTGCAATGTGGGAGACCAGGGTTTGATCCCTGGGTTGGGAAGATCCCCCAGAGATGGGAAAGGTTACCCACTCCAGTTATTCAGGCCTGGAGAATTCCATGGACTGAATAGTCCATGGAGTCACAAAGAGTCAGACACGACATTTTTTTAATGTCATACAATTTATGTAATCATGATGTACACTTGCTTTCATCTACCTCTGAGGGCAGATATCTGAGTTTTCAATCTTGAGAAGAAAAGCAGATCCATTAGGGAACCACTAGTTATGCATTAAAAGCTACTGCTGTGTTAACAGGTAGAAAGTGGCAAAGTATCTTCGTCCAAAAAAACCCCAAAAAACAGTTAAGAAGAGGAGGCGGGAACAAATGAGCTCTTTGGAAGGATCACCTCATTTTAAACTTTTGCCTGACTCCATCACCCACATCTAAGACATCCCTCTGCTAGAAGCAGAGATGCCTCACCTTCCACCGCGCCCAACCCGTCTTCGTGCAAATCCGATACACCGCTGGGGCACGGTCAGGGTGGTCAGGCAGTATCGGTATCGTACATCCCCTATTCCTCCGTCGCTAGGACTAGTCCAAGGCCAGTTGCCAGTTTGGTCTAAGTGAGGCTTAAAAAGAAAAATCCGAATTGCTATTTATTTTTTGTCAACTAAAGGTAAGCAGTTTGTTATTTATAAAGACAATCCACACTTACAGCGTAGTACTGACAGCCTGCCTTCCTTCGGAAAGCAAAAGGGCCATCGGGATCATTCTCTTCCTCAGCTTCTGAAGAGCCAGACAGAACCTTTAAATAAAAGGAAGTGCGTCAGATCGTGTGCCTTCCTATGTTCCTCATCTGCATTCAGAGAAAATCCTTGGACTTACCTGGGAGAGAGGCTCTTCGTCTGAGCTGGGGAAGTCATACTGGTTCAGGTCTTTAGCGTTGAAGACCGGCAGCGTGGTGGGGCTGGCCTGTTGAGGAGCAGCAGCAGCAGACGAAGGTAAGACTTTGGGCTTCTTTTCATATTTACGTTTAGGTCGGATAAGATCGGCCTTATCTTGCTGCAATACAGTCATGAATTAAACACCAGAAACCACGGTCAACAAACTCAAAGTTTGGGGGAAGTTTTAAAAATAAGTTTACTGCTAACATGAACTTATAGGAGATACAAGACCCTTACATTTTGTCATTTTCTAATGTAAAAGTCTTAGAGGTTGTTCTCTGTGAAAACATGAGTATGTTCCTATAACCTAAACATGATCCTAAAATACTTTGCTTCAATTAAAGTAAAAAGAAGAGAAATTCTCCTGAAATCCTTAAACTACAATTAATATTTACTGTTGGTTCGATATCTTTTTCTTAACTTTCTACAAAAATTCTAGGAGAGAATTTTTTAAAAGGAACTTTTAGTTAGTCTTCATCCTAAAGAATTAACAATTCAACACTGGGAAAGTAATAATGAGAACATATACACAAAGCAAGCTTCAGGTAACTGTTAACATAGTGAAAACAAATCCATAGTACTGAGGTATTAAAAAAATAAAGGGTAGTAAAGACTTGCTAGCTCTACAATGAAAGCAAATGGTGAGCAGTTTTAGAGGTTAAAGATATGAAATCACTAAAGCAGGAAACAACACAGGGATAATATACACAGGCAAGAGTGATGAATACAGTTGCACGTCAGAAATACACATGGCCAGTGAGGGCAGAGGTGAGGAGAGATATGAATCTGAGGAGGAGGCAACAGGCAAGGAAGATCAGAGGCAAAAGTGGTATTTGGTAGGAAGAGACAGATCATGGCGAGTACCATGCTTGTATAAATATGCTAAGTATTTGTATCAAGCTTTATGAAGTTTTTGGCATTATGGTTTTTAAAGAAAAGTTAATGAAACTATAAGGTATCTCTCTTTACAATTTCTACTGCTATATCTATAGACCAGTCTTAAAAACTGGCTTTCATGGTAGGGTTTATAAACAAATTCCTCCTTTTTACTCTGATTCTAATGATTAAAATCACAAACATTTTGATCACCTTATTAACTTTAAATTCCTTCACGTCTATCGCCTCCTGGTGTTTGAACTGACTGCTGTTGGCGATGGGGATGAGGGGGATGGTGTACGTGGGCTTCACTGGCTGCCTCTGAGCCATGACCTCAGACATGATCTCCCCACTGTAGTCACCCAAATTATACCTGAAATGGTAAGAAAAGGTTCAGAGTTAGTTCCTGTAAGTACTTACCATCATGATGACTAATAACTAACTCAGATATTAACTATAACCCTAATGAAACTTAAGGTAAGATTACAGGTAAACTACCCGATGAATGCTTATTAAAAGTAAAGATTACATAATTCCTATTGCTTCTTTCTTTTACTTTTTGGCTCATGGCTTTATCATGCCACCATTAACAGATAACCATGGCGGGGGAGAGGGGATTTAATTTTAATGTAGAAATTCTGGTGACAGATTTGGTGGAGATGTTGAAATTCATGCCTGAAATGGTACAGAGGAACTTTCTGCTAATTTGAGTTTCTGTGCCGTAAAACTAATTTTTCTGTAATGAATCATAAGAAATTGAATAGTGATTTCCTTTGGGAACAGGGACCTGGAAACAGGGGAGTGTAGCCTGAAGTTTTCACTGTGCTTCTGCTGAAGAATTGTGCGTGTGTATTTAGTTGCTCAGTCGTATCCAACTCTTTTGCAACTCCATGAACTGTAGCCTGCCAGGCTCCTCTGCCCATGGATTTTTCAGGCAAGAATACTGGAGTAGAATGCCACGCCCTCCTTCAGGTGATCTTCCCAACCCAGGGATCGAACCCGTGTCTCCTGCATTGCAGGTGGATTCTTTACTGCTGAGTCACTGGGGAAGCTGCATTGAAGGATTATCTAGGTATTAAGATTATGGGCCTTTCCCCCATCCTTGTTTTATACTTTTCTGTTAAAAATCTCAGCAAGTGTTAAGAAAAAATTCAGTATCATTTAGTAAACAAAATAAAAACTTTAGAAGTGACAAATGTTCTCTTCCTCGCAGCTCTGCACTAACTCAAGTAAGTGTAAAAGAAAATGATTTTGAAATGGAAGTATCCTGCATGACAATTTTACTGAACCAGTCACTTTAAAAGTGAAACTAGAGAGAGGAAGGCATGTAAAATTACACAAAGTACATCAACACCACATATTTCAACAGTCTCTAACCATTATTAAAAGAATGTATTTCTGGAGTTACAGAAAACTGCTTAGGAAATAAATGACTTCTACACAAAATTCTAATGGTGCCATGCTTCTCATGCTATTAAAACATACTTTACCTCTTTTCCATAATTTCCAGTGTTAAGTGCAATAGCTCTCTTTTACTCTTTTCTCTTCTTTTTATCATCTCTAGAATAGTAACAGCCCGGCTTAGGTCTCGACGCAGCTTAAGCATTTTTTCATAAGAGGCTTCATCATTTTTGCGATTCTGCAAGTATGAATTTGCTTGTTTAATGTCAGTAAGCATTTTTGAGTATAGCTGGTGACATATAAGAGTATATATATATATATATTTGAAAAGTGAGACTAGAATTTAAAGACACTGAAAGGGAACATGGGATCACCAGGAAATCAATTTTGAATATGGTTTTTAATGAAACAACATAAAAAATATATCATTAATAACTCAGTAATGAATTTAAAGACAGATTCATTTTGTATTATAAAATGCAGAAAGTCTGTCTAAACACAAAACAGGTTTCTGATGCTGAGGCATTTATAACTATAAATAAATTTTCTTACATCAAAAAAATTACAAAAAACCCTCCCCAGGTTTTCTTACTTTCCGAGTCTGCATTTTTTCAGTTCGTCTTCTAAAAGCCACATAAGGATCATTTGTGCTCGAACCATCTCGCTTCTCTTGTTTTACTGATGGGATAAGAGACGGACCTCGACAGTTTTTTCTCTTTTTAATCCAGTATTCATAAACTTCTCTAATTAATTCATCATCTTCTTTTAGCAGTAGTTTGGCTTCCTGCAGACTGACTGGCTAAATGTAAAATCATTATGTCATTTTCACATAATACAAAGAAAAGGTTCAAAAGTACTTCTAATTTAAATGACAATAAACAGAATAATAGGATTAACAATAGCAAATATGCTGAGTACCTTGTACATGTCAGATAATGAGCTAGACGCTTTATGTAAATTATTGCATTTAATTTTCACAACAATGCTGTAATGTTTATCAGCTCTGTTTTACAGACTGGGACACAGACACACATAGAAATTTAAACCTTCTGCTGAAGGTTATATAGCCTAGAAATGGACAGAGATATGAATTCAAGCTTGCAGAGCCTGCTCACTTACCCTCTCCCAACTTTACACTGTTTTCACACAAAGATATATATATATATACACACACACACATTCATTAAATATACAATGAAGCTGTACCTGCTGACCACTGCCTTTTTCTAGACGGTCAATCATCTCCTCAAACTGCAATGGGCAGATGTCCATTTTCTTCTTCAGTTTATTCACAAATACTTCATCTTCAGAATCCAAATCATAATCGGGCTGCTCAGCATCCAAACTGAAAGCTGACAGAAGAAACCACACACGATCATTTACCGCATGGAAGCGCGGACAGAAACCTCTCACTGATATCTGGGTTATCTCTAGGGAAACAGGGAATATTTTTAAAAATATTTTGTTTTCAGACTTGAAAACAATCTTAAGTTTCCTGCATTTAAAGTTTAAGAAAGAAGACCATCTTTACTGTTAAAAGCGATAAAAGACTGGATGTGACCTGTGACCCCACCCCACAAAGCAAACTAGAAGCCCACTAGTAAAAACAGAAAGAGATTGTTAAATGTGCTGGGCTGAACTGAACAAAAATTCTGTAGCTCAAAAAATGATAAAACATAAGCAATTTCATGGGATTTGATACCATAATAGAAGGATAAGGTTTTTAAGTAAGATTGTTTCTAGAATACTTAAATCCTATTTTGTAAATTATTTAACCGCTTCACTGACAGCTCGGGGGTGGTATTTAAAGCTGAAGTGCTAGCCACTGCCAATAAGGGTAACAGCTGTCAGTGAGCTCACTCCTGCCAAGGTTTGTTCCCTCATGAGAATCATTGTCATGGTGAGAGAAATGGGAAGTTTTCTTTCAAGGAAAATTTCCCTTTCAAAATTTGTCAAGATTTGGGGGAAAAAAAAGCAAGAACCATTCCTTTATACTATACCGTGAAATGTTGTTCAATTACTTTGCAAAATTAAACTAGTTTGATAATAATATAAGTAAAATATTAAGAAGCTTGATACCAAAATCTGTCTCATACCTTTTCCTTCCTTCAACAGTTCCTCCTAAGTTCCCACCACCTTCAAACCCACAACTGTGCAACTGTATGAGGTCCTTTTTGACGGGCCTTGCTATTCTCATCTGCACATTATGACCCAGCAACATCAAATTCCGTTTGTTTCAAACAGCAGGCTCCTCTTTCCCTGTCTTCAGGCCTTTACATTAGCTCTTTCCTGCCTGGTCCACCAGGCAAATGACTCATCTTTCCAAAACCCAACCTGACATCAACTCCTGTGGAATCCTTTCTGGACTGCTCCCCCACCCAATAAGTGGCTCCTAACTATTTTATCTTTTTTAGAAGTTATGAACCCTCTCTCCAGAAAAACACGGTGTAGACATATAATATTTTACGTAAATTGTAAGCTGAAAATTCAAATGTCCTTAGAACAGCTTGTGGCACTAAGGTTAAAAATACCTGGTCTAGATCACTCCCCTTCTTTTGTATTACTGTTACACATACTTTACAATCTTATTTGCTAAACATTCGAATATGCTAAATTTTCCTGAGCGGAGGGATTGTATCTCATTTATTTCTGTCATACTGAACACTCAACTCTCAGTCCTCACCAGGGTCTCACATCTAGAGGCACACGATGTTCATCTGTTTCTCATAAGTGGTGATAATTTTGATCACCAGTCAAGAAAGTGCCCAATATTCCACTGTGTATCTCCGGCCCATGCCCCACTCCACCATCCCGTAACTAATAAGCAGTCTGTGGGGAGAGCTTAAGGCCGTGCAAATACCCTGCTCCTCATCAAAATTTCCTCTTAGGTACACACACTGGTGATTCTTGTGTGAGTCAGTCTTGATCATATAATTGCAAAAATGATTTTCTGGGTTTCTCTGAATTTTTATTTTTTTAAAAAAACTTTTATTTTGTATTGGGGCATATAGCTGATGTGATAGTTTTCAAGTGGACAGCGAAGGGACTCAGCCACACATATGCATGTATCCATTCTCCCCCAAACTCCCCTCCCATCCAGGCTAACATAAAACACTGAGCAGAGTTCTTTGTGCTATACAGTAGGATCTTGACAGTTATCCATTTTAAATATAGCAGTGTGTACATGTCCATCCCAAACGTCCCAACATCCTTCACTCCACCATTCTCTTCGCCACAGCACCATTCAGCTCTTGGCTGGCATTCTCTACTGTAAAACCCTGAGACTAGTCTTCTCCACCACTTAGCACTGTTTGTTACCAGTATGGAACTCAGGAATTTCTACTTTTACAATGGTTCACAATTCATTACTGTACTATAGTTGACTATTCCATTGCTTAAAACGTCCCCAAACTAGCCAGCAGAAACTCCAATGTCCTCCTGTGATATGCCTCTGCCATTTTTGTGAGTTCTTAATTTCTGGCATAACGAGATGTTCAGGTTTATCTTGACTTACCCTCGGCCCTGGGATCAGCCATCTCTCCACATATTCTTGGTCCTATTTAACGGTTACGGACCAGGGAATAGGTGTTAGATGTGCTTATTGCTACTGAATATTTTTTGCTTCTTGGCTTTACCAGTGGACAGAACCAGAAATGCACAGATCTGTATCTTTACACACACACATACACACATACTCAAATATACGAGACTGCCTTTTAAAAGAGATTTCCTTTGAGGATTACCAAGAGAATCTGGAGACTCAAATTGGAGGGGAAGGGAGGAGAGATTTGTTCCTACCTATTCTGAGAAGGCAATGGCACCCCACTCCAGTACTTTTGCCTGGAAAATCCCATGGACGGAGGAGCCTGGTGGGCTGCAGTCCATGGGGTCGCAAAGAGTCAGACATGACTGAGCGACTTCACTTTCACTTTTCACTTTCATGCATTGGAGAGGAAATGGCAGCCCACTCCAGTGTTCTTGCCTGGAGAATCCCAGGGATGGCGGAGCCTGGTGAGCTGCCGTAGCCTGGTGGGCTGCCGTCTATGGGGTCGCACAGAGTTGGACATGACTGAAGCAACTTAGCAGCAGCAGCAGCATTCTAGACAGAACTGTTTTGTCCTTTCTTACAGCATGAATAAGAAAGGAGAAGTTCTAGTTGTACAATCTCAGTTCAGTTCAGCCGCTCAGTCGTGTCCGACTCTTTGCAACCCCGTGGACTGCAGCACGCCAGGCCTCCCTGTCCATCACCAACTCCCAGAGTCCACCCAAACTCATGTCCATTGAGTCAGCGATGCCATCCAACCATCTCATCCTCTGTCATCCCCTTCTCCTCCTGCCCTCAATCTTTCCCAGAATCAGGGTCTTTTCAAATGAGTCAGCTCTTCGCATCAGGTGGCCAAAGTATTGGAGCTTCAACATCAGTCCTTCCAATGAACACCCAGGACTGATCTCCACGGACTGGTTGGATCTTGCAGTCCAAGGGACTCTCAAGAGTCTTCTCCAACACCACAGTTCAAAAGCATCAATTTTTCTGTGCTCAGCTTTCTTTATAGTCCAACTCTCACATCCATACATGACCACTGGAAAAACCATAGCCTTGACCAGACGGACCTTTGTTGGCAAAGTAATGTCTCTGCTTTTTAATATGCTGTCTAGGCTGGTCATAACTTTCCTTCCAAGGAGTAAGCATCTTTTAATTTCATGGCTGCAGTCACCATCTGCAGTGATTTTGGACATCTAGAAGCTTCCAGATCACCAATCAAAAGAGAAACAACATTAAGACCCTTTGGACCAGGAGATGTTGAATAACACTCTCAAACATCTAAGGAAGTATCAACAGTTTGGAAATAAAGCAGGGGATAATGGTTTTAAAACAGGTTTCTTCCTTCACTGCTCTGATAGGATAAAAGGGAGAAAAGTATGGTCTATTTCCTAAACCTATTAAAGACAAGAATAACGTTGAGATTTTCCAAATAAATGTTCAACGAAATGTTAACAGATAACGTGTAAAGAAAACATTTGAAAAATGCTGAGTTAAAATAAACTTTCCTTTTTAACTGCAAGGTTCCCACAGCCTACAAACAGAATAATATGTATTATAACTCTGGGGTAGAGAGGGAAATATAACATGCAATCATTCTCAAATGTTTCTAATCACTACTTTTTAAGGCAATACTATCATCTTGAAAACTCCAAGGAATAGTCTGTGTAAACATCAGCTTAAGAGTTTTATAAAATAGAATTTATAAGAATTGAAATGAACCAGTCTATATACATAATTTGATACAATGTACACTTCATAAGCAATGTATTAGACTACCTGGCATTCAATGCTCAATTTCAATTTGCAGAAATTTATAATATAACTAGCCTTTTCTTGTGTATTGTATTACATTAAAAGTCAATATCAATTTAAAAAAATTAACATCACTTTTACACAATCTCTTCCAGAAAATAAGTAAGAGGAAATACTACCTAACTTGCTTTATGAGGCCAATATTACTCTGATACCAAAACCTGACAAGACACAGCACACATTCGCAAAAAGATTAACAATATCTTTCACGAATTTAGATGGAAAACTTCTCAATAAAATCCCACCCAACAGTGTATGGAAAACACACACACACACACACACACACACACAGCCAAATGTGATTTATTCTAGATATTCAAGGCTGGTTCAATATTTGACAGCCAACCAAGGCAACCCATCACATCAGAGGATAAAGAAGGGTGGGGTGGTGGCAGGGGTGGGGAATCACATGACCATCCCATGACCTTATTAACTGACGCAGAAAAAGCAGCTGACAAATTCAAGTTAGGATAAAAACTCCAAATACACTAGGAATAGAGAACTTTCTCAAACTCCTAGAAGCAACTACAAAAAACCTCCTTCAGGTGACATAATGCTTAACAGTGAAAGACTAAATTTTTTCCCTTAAGATCAGGAACAAGGCAAGGATGTCTGCTCTCACAATTCTTACTTTAACACTGTATTCAAGTTCTAACCATTATACTAAGGCAAGAAAGAGAAATTAATAACATACAGGTTGGAAAGGGAAAGCAAAACCATTTCTATTTGCAGGCTATGACATGATTTTTCTCCACTTAGAAAATCCCAAAGAACCTGCAAACATCTTCTAGGACTAACATGCAATTTCAGTTAAGGCCACAGGACACATGCTCAGCATACAACTGAACTGCACTTCTGCATACTGACAATAAACAGGTGGAAACAAAAATCAAAAGTGCAATACCATTTTCACTTGTATCGAAGAAAACAGGTATAAATCTAAAAAAAAAAAATTTGTACCAAAACACCATGGATCTTCATGATGAAAATTATAAAGTGTCAACTAAAGAAATCAAAGACCTAAATACTTGGGAGTCATATTGTGGTCATGGACTAGAAGACTCAACACAGAAAAGATGTCAATTCTCCCTACAATGATCTATAGATTTAAACACAATTCCTACCAAAATCACAGCAAGTTTCTTTGCAGATACAAACTTGTTCTACTGGCACTTTTAGGGAAATATTTACAGGGAAAAGCCCTAGAATACCAACACAATCTTGGGAAAAAAAAGGAGGAAGCATTTCCCGATGTTAAGGATTATCATTCAGCTTCAGTAACCGAGATAGCGGTGCTACCTCGGGATAAACACAGAGATCAGAGGAGTAGAATATAGACCCACAAACAGAGCCGCAACAAAATGCATAACTGATTTCTGCTGAAGAAACAAAACAATCAACGAGGAGGGAACACTTTTTCAATAAATTGGTTTGGAGCAATTAGATACCCAGAATAGGGAGTGGGGGTACACACTGTGACCTAAACCTCACAGTCAAAAGAGATCACACACTTAAATGTGAAACTGTGAAACTTCTATAACAGGTCATAGGAAATCATCTTTGGACCCTGGGCAAAACAAAGACTATTCTTGGAGTTGATGCTAAATGGATCTCATCAAAATTAAAAACTTCTACTCTGTGGAAAACTCTTAAGAGAATGAAGACAAATTATATACCAGAACAAAATATTTCCAAGTCACACATGACAAAGACCTGTGTCTACAATATACAAACAAAACAAAATCCTTAAAACTTAACATTAAAATAATCTAATTAGAAATAAGTAAGACATGCACAATCTTCACCAAAAAGGATATCTAGATGGCAAAAAACACATGAAAAGATGTTTAACATATTAGTCATTTAGAGAAAAACAAATTTAAAGTACAGTGAGATGTCACTGCATACCTACTAGAATAGCTAAAATTAAAAAGTGATAACCTCAAATGCTGGCAAGGATAAAGGAGAAACTGGATCCCACATACACAGCTGATGATACTGCAAACAGGTATAGCCTTCTGAGATACAGAGTAGACGTTCTTGTCAAACTAAAAATGGATGACCCAGCAACTACACTATAGGTATTTAACACAGATAAGTACAGATTTATGTTCACTCAAAAATCTGTACATGAACATTCAGAGCAGCTTTATTTGAAATACTCAAAATCTGGAATGACCCGGTGTCTCTCAGTGAGTGAGCAGTGCAACCTGCTGCAGTGCATGCTATGGAAGATTGCTCAGGAAGAGAAAGGAAGGAACTACTGATATATGCAACAGCTTGAATGAACGTCAAGGAGGCTATGCTAAGAGGAAAAAAGTCAGTCTCAAAAGGATATACATTGATAATTCCACTCATGTTACCTTCATCAACAAACATAATTACAAAGATGGAGAACAGACGAGTGGTTGCCAGAGGCTAGGAGTACATTTAAAGGAGCAATAAGGTAGAGTCTTATGGTGATGGTGTAACTGAGTATCTTAATTGTGGTGTTGAATATACAAGGCTTCACATATTCTGTGAATCTATAATAATGCAAGACAATGTTAAAAGAAACTCAAAGTCAGCTAACACTCATTTGGCTGACAGTGTTTATAAACTTTCCAATGTAATATGTCTTTCTAAATTTGTACTGATGAAAAACATTTTTTTCCCAAATAATTTACAATTCTGCTTCCATTTTATTACTGTTATTTGATTATAATGTCAGCAGAGTCAATGCCTTTTTAAATATAGTACCTTTTGACTTTTCTGACCACAATTTAACCCACAAGCTACCAATAAAATGAATTTGTGAATTCTGATCATCACTAGAAAAGCACCTATTTGTAAAACAAGCATTTGAAGCTTTTTTCCTGGTAGTAATGATAATGTAAATTGAGTAACATAATTTTATCTTGCTCCATCCTGTTTTAACCTTATAGCATATATTCATGAAATAATACAGCCAGTGGCTGTGGAATGCAATGTGGTCCCGGTTAACATTTCCGGAGGATCCACTCTGGAATTTCACACTGACATGATTTTCCAGAGAACTAAAGTTTCAGGTCCTATTATTGGTAAACTTTGTTTAGAATGTCTGTGTTTTATATGTAATTAAACACGAGTAGGCAAGAAAAACGCATGCCATTTGTTTGGTTTACTTCAAAGTAACCTTTAATAAACTGGAAAAAATTTTTTTTCTAAAGGAAAATTTTTTTTCCTAACGGGTGCAAGCTGGAGGTAAAGGTGAAAAACATCACAAGTTAAAAACATCAGATGTTAACACAGAGCTGGTCAGAGTCAACACGGGCATGTTTACTTGTGGTTTTCATATTTAAGAAATAGTTTTTTAAAATGCTTAGAATCCAGGACAAAGATTAGACCATATGGAGAAAAGGTTAAATGAGTTAGAAAAGTAGTTAATAAGTAAGAAACTAGGGAAAGCTAGTTGCTCTATGTCCACAGAGAGAACAATAAAAACCAAACAGATTTATACTGTTCTGAAAAAAGTTCAGGCAGGCCCCTGGAAAAACCTCTTGATCATAAAGGTCAACAAGACAACAATGAAAGCTGTGACACCTTTTCCTTAGTAATCCTGCAATTACACATTGAGTGGTCCACTACATGGGGACCAAATGAATGAAATAAATTCACCTAAGTTTACAAGCTCTCAGCAGTTCATCATGAAATGTGATTAAGCTATCAAAGGGTCATTTCCAATGAAGACCTCCATGAGTACCAAGTGACACAAGTTACCAATTAAGACACTAAATTAAAAAAAAAAAAAAAAAAAAAAATCATGAGCATTCCCTGGGGGTCCAGTGGACTCCATGCTTTCACTGCCAAGGGCCCAGGTTTGATCCCTGGTCAGGGAACTAAGATCTCATGAACTTGCGGGGCTTGGCCAAGAAAGAAAAAAACAGAAGCACACATGTGGCTGGCAAACTATGCCATGTGGGCCAACACTGGATTGACACATGTTTTTGTCAAGAGAGTTTTATTGGAACACAGCCATGCCCATTTGTTTATGTACTGTCTATTGCTGATTTTGTCTGTAATGGCAGAGTAAAATAGTTGTGACAGAGACTGAATGACCCACAAAGTTTAAAACACAATCTGAACCTTTACAGAAAAGATTTGTTGACTTTTGACTTCTACTAAGAAATTCTTTAAAGCAATTAAAATCTGGCTGAAAATGTGTTTTTTCTTGTCAGGCGGGAATCTCAAGCACAAGTGTAAAAGGTGAAAATGGCTCTGATAACTCTCAAGCTGACACTGGTCAATAAAAGGGCCCCAAACAGATAAACATAAAAATCTGTCGAGTTAATGTAAGAACACAGTACAAGATACAGTCATCAAGAGAGTAATCACTTACGCTGTATGTGAATGAGCTGCTTTGGCATCTTGAATTCCCCAGGATATATAGACTCATAGTAAGCGATGTTACTTTCTGCTTCTGGGACTGGTATAACCATGTTATCCCTCTTCTCGCCATACACCTGCTGTGCTGAAATAGCCCGCTGAAGATGGTGTTCCTAGAAAGAGGGAGAAACAGGTACATTTACACATTAAAAAATGAGCAATAAGAACATACAGCCTTATGAAGAAGTTTCTTCTTCATTTCGTAGCCTTGTAAGGATGCTAACAATATAGTTGTAGTGAAAACATTTTGAGTATAAACAAGAATTGGTTAGCTACACTGTGTATTTCAATTTAAGAAAAGACACTACACTGAAATTGAGGATTAAATTATATAAGATTCAAAAAAAAGCTGACGAAAGCTGTTACTTTTAAGTCTGCACTTTGCAGATGAATTTTTTTTAAAAACAGGGGTAAAACATTTGAACTTATTGTATGGAGAAAGCAGGCTATGTGCAAAAAGTATTTTATGGATTATATTCACTTATTCATACAGTGCTTCAGAAATGTCATACAAATGAACATGATCTTTACAAACAAGGGTACAGATTATTTTCTCTATTTTTAGTTGATGAAACTGACACAGATTCAAACCTGGTCTTTTGTCCCAAGTAATAACCTTTCTTATGAATTTCTAGATCCCTTTTTGAACAGTAGTAAAGTATGGGGCAGAGCAGGCAATGGCATCCCACTTCAGTACTCTTGCCTGGAAAATCCCATGGATAGAGGAGTCTGGTAGGCTACAGTCCACGGGGTCGCTAAGAGTCGGACACGACTGAGCGACTTTACTTTCACGCACTGGAGAAGGAAATGGCAACCCACTCCAGGGTTTGTGACTCCTGGCAAGACACTTCATTCCTCTAAATCTGTTTCCTCCAGTAAAAGAAAAATAGAATCTTACAGGGTTGGCTGGAAAGATTGAAGTAATATAAATGTGCATTAGATGTTTAGTATAATGCCTGGCACATAACAGGTGCTCAAAACGAGCTTTGGTTGAGTTGCCACACGGATTTTTTTACCAGCTGCCATAAAAGTACCTGTTCTCACCCACCCCTATAATCACTGAATTTTGGTAAACATTTCATTAAATTAAATTTTAAATTAAAATAGTTTTAAAAATATTTATATAGACTTTCAAATAAAGGATGTGAAAAGAGACAAAGAAGGACACTACATAATGATCAAAGGATCAATCCAAGAAGAAGATATAACAATTATAAATATATATGCACCCAAAATAGGAGCACCACAATATGTACAGCAAACGCTAACGAGTATGAAAGAGGAAATTAATAGTAACACAATAACAGTGGGAGACTTTAATACCCCACTCACAACTATGGATACATCAACTAAACAGAAAATTAACAAGGAAACACAAACCTTAAATGACACAATGGACCAGCTAGACCTAATTGATATCTACAGGACATTTCACCCCAAAACAATCAACTTCACCTTTTTCTCAAGTGCACATGGAACCTTCTCCAGAATAGATCACATCCTGGGCCATAAATCTGGTCTTGGAAAATTCAAAAAAATTGAAATCATTCCAGTCATCTTTTCTGACCACAGTGCAGTAAGATTAGATCTCAATTACAGAAAAAAAAATTGTTAACAATTCAAACATATGGAGGCTAAATAACACGCTTCTGAATAACCAGCAAATCATAGAAGAAATTCACAAAAGAAACCAAAATATGAATAGAAATGAATGAAAATGAAAACACAACAACCCAAAACCTATGGGACACTGTAAAAGCAGTGCTAAGGGGAAGGTTCATAGCATTACAGGCTTACATCAAGAAACAAGCCAAATAAATAACCTAACTCTACACCTAAAGCAATTAGAGAAGGAAGAAATGAAGAACCCCAGGGTTAGTAGAAGGAAAGGAATCTTAAAAATTAGGGCATAAATAAATGCTAAAGAAACTAAAGAGATCATAGCAAAAATCAACAAAGCTAAAAGCTGGTTTTTTGGAAAAATAAAACTGACAAACCATTAGCAAGACTTATTAAGAAACAAAGGGAGAAGAACCAAATTAACAAAATTAGAAATGCAAATGGAGAGATCACAACAGGCAATACCGAAATACAAAGGATCATAGAAGACTACTACCAGCAGCTGTACGCCAATAAAATGGACAACTTGGAAGAAATGGACAAATTCTTAGAAAAGTATAACTTTCCAAAACTGAACCAGGAAGAAATAGAAGATCTTAACAGAGCCATCACAAGCAAGGAAATCGAAACTGTAATCAGAAGTCTTCCAGCAAACAAAAGCCCAGGACCAGATGGCTTCACAGCTGAATTCTACCAAAAATTTAGAGAAGAGCTAACACCTATCTTACTCAAACTCTTCCAGAAAATTGCAGAAGAAGGTAAACTTCCAAACTCATTCTATGAGGCCACCATCACCCTAATTCCAAAACCAGACAAAGATGCCACAAAAAAAGAAAACTACAGGCCAATATCACTGATGAACATAGATGCAAAAATCCTTAATAAAATTCTAGCAAACAGAATCCAACAACATATTAAAAAAATCATACACCATGACCAAGTGGGCTTTATCCCAGAAATGCAAGGATTCTTTAATATCCGCAAATCAATCAATGTAATACCCCACATTAACAAATTGAAAGATAAAAACTATATGATTATCTCAATAGATGCAGAGAAAGCCTTTGACAAAATTCAACATCCATTTATGATTAAAACTCTCCAGAAAGCAGGAATAGAAGGAACATACCTCAACATAATAAAAGCTATATATAACAAACCCACAGTAAGCATCACCCTCAATGGTGAAAAATTGAAAGCATTTCCCCTGAAATCAGGAACAAGACAAGGGTGCCCACTCTCACTACTCCTATTCAACATAGTGTTGGAAGTTTTGGCCACAGCAATCAGAGCAGAAAAAGAAGCAAAAGGAATCCAGATAGGGAAAGAAGTGAAACTCTCACTGCTTGCAGATGACATGATCCTCTACATAGAAAACCCTAAAGACTCTACCAGAAAATTACTAGAGCTAATCAATAAATATAGTAAAGTTGCAGGATATAAAATTAATACACAGAAATCCCTTGCATTCCTATACACTAACAATGAGAAAACAGAAAGAGAAATTAAGGAAACAATACCATTCACCATTGCAACAAAAAGAATAAAATACTTAGGAGTATATCTACCTAAAGAAACAAAAGACCTATACATAGAAAACTATAAAACACTGATGAAAGAAATCAAAGAGGACACAAACAGATGGAGAAACATACCATGTTCATGGATTGGAAGAATCAATATTGTCAAAATGGCTATTCTACCCAAAGCAATCTATAGATTCAATGCAATCCCTATCAAGCTACCAATGGTATTTTTCACAGAACTACAACAAATAATTTCACAATTTGTATGGAAATACAAAAAACCTCGAATAGCCAAAGTAATCTTGAGAAAGAAGAGTGGAACTGGAGGAATCAACCTGCCTGACTTCAGACTCTACTACAAAGCCACAGTCATCAAGACAGTATGGTACTGGCACAAAGACAGAAATATAGATCAATGGAACAGAATAGAAAGCCCAGAGATAAATCCACGAACCTAAGGACACCTTATCTTTGACAAAGGAGGCAAGGATATACAATGGAAAAAAGACAACCTCTTTAACAAGTGGTGCTGGGAAAACTGGTCAACCACTTGTAAAAGAATGAAACTAGAACACTTTCTAACACCATACACAAAAATAAACTCAAAATGGATTAAAGATCTAAATGTAAGAACAAAAACTATAAAACTCCTAGAGGAGAACATAGGCAAAACACTCTCCGACATAAATCACAGCAGGATCCTCTATGACCCACCTCCCAGAATATTGGAAATAAAAGCAATAATAAACAGATGGGACCTAATGAAACTTAAAAGCTTTTGCACAACAAAGGAAACTATAAGCAAGGTGAAAAGACAGCCCTCCGATTGGGGGAAAATAATAGCAAATGAAGCAACAGATGATTAATCTCAAAAATATACAAGCAACACCTCCAGCTCAATTCCAGAAAAATAAATGACCCAATCAAAAAATGGGCCAAAGAACTAAACAGACATTTCTCCAAGGAAGACATACAGATGGCTAACAAACACATGAAAAGATGCTCAACATCACTCATTATCAGAGAAATGCAAATCAAAACCACAATGAGGTACCATTACACGCCAGTCAGGATGGCTGCTATCCAAAAGTCTACAAGCAATAAATGCTGGAGAGGGTGTGGAGAAAAGGGAACCCTCTTACACTGTTGGTGGGAATGCAAACTAGTACAGCCGCTATGGAAAAGTGTGGAGATTCCTTAAAAAACTGGAAATAGAACTGCCATATGACCCAGCAATCCCACTTCTGGGCATACACACCAAGGAAACCAGATTTGAAAGAGACACGTGTAGCCCAATGCTCATCGCAGCACTGTTTATAATAGCCAGGACATGGAAGCAACCTAGATGCCCATCAGCAGATGATTGGATAAGGAAGCTGTGGTACATATACACCATGGAATATTACTCAGCCGTTAAAAAGAATTCATTTGAATCACTTCTAATGAGATGGATGAAACTGGAGCCCATTATACAGAGTGAAGTAAGCCAGAAAGATAAAGAACATTACAGCATACTAACACATATATATGGAATTTAGAAAGATGGTAATTATAACCCTATATGCAAAACAGAAAAAGAGACACAGATGTATAGAACAGGCTTTTGGACTCTGTGGGAGAAGGCGAGGGTGGGATGTTTTGAGAGAACAGCATGTATATTATCCATAGTGAAACAGATCACCAGCCCAGGTGGGATGCATGAGACAAGTGCTTGGGCCTGGTGCACTGGGAAGACCCAGAGGAATCGGGTGGAGAGGGAGGTGGGAGGGGGGATCGGGATGGGGAATACATGTAACTCCATGGCTGATTCATGTCAATGTATGACAAAACCCACTGCAATGTTGTGAAGTAATTAGCCTCCAACTAACAAAAATAAATGAAAAAAAAAAAAAAAAGTTCAGGGATGAAAAAATTCCAACAGTATGAAGACAAATAATTTCAGTCTTCATCAGTAGCCTCTGCTAACTTTATGTATACGTAAATTTCAATTCACAGCTAGGAGTCTTCTGAGCAACCTGACATATCCTGACATATCCCCTTGACATATCCTGGAGATTTTTCCATACTGATACTTTTACTACAATTTGTGCAACAGCAGAATTGCATTTCACTCTGTGGATGTGGAATACACGCTCCATTACTTACTTAATCAGACACTAATTGATAGAGAAAAACAAACAAACCCTGGAGACAACCTAAATGCCTGTCCTCCCTGAATGCTGCAGAACCCAACCTTGTGCTATGATACAGAGGAGGTACCTTTGTGGGCCCATGAGAGCCTCTGTAGGACAAGGAGAGAGGCAAGTGCTCAGAGGGTACATGCGGTGACAACACCTATTCCGACCACTCTATGTAGGAATCCTTAACATCTCTCTTCAATTTTAAAATCACCCATCTTGTTATTTTAGGTTAATTTCTTTACAGTGAGTTTTTCTTCCCTTAAATGTGGCCATTTGTTCACCTTCAAAAGGCTTCCTTTCCCTTTTCTCATTGATGTTTAAATAGGTGGATTACTTTCCTTTTCAACATTAAGGAAATTAGCCCCCACGTAATAAAATTGACGAATATTTACCTGACGTCTGACTGGTCATTTTGTTTAATTTTTTTCCTTGTAGGAAAGTTCCACTAGTCAAATTTATTAACCTTTTCCTTGATCACTGTTATCCTTAATAACAGGTATAAATTGTACAGTTGCAAACTTGGGTATGTAAACAAAACTGTTCCTTTTTATAATTCAATTTGATCTTTGATTCATACTACCTCGTGGCTCTTGGGAGCTGGTAGAAACTGAGTGTGAAGGAGGCCAGAGGGGTGACCGGAAGCAGGCTGTGGTCACAGTGCACTGGCCCTGGAGGGAAGTCTGAGCCCAGGTGGGAAGTTGGTCACAGGTGTGCTCTTCCCCTCTCAGATACCCTCACAGAGCAAGAACAATTTTGTGACCTATGCCCGCTCTACTTACACCAAACTAAAGGAGCGAGGGAGGGAGCAAGGCACCTTATTCTTAATTTGCATTTCATTCTTAATCAGTTAGCACATCTCTGTGTAGATGAACATGTGATAGTTGAGCTATTTTTTGTAAGGAGAGCGAGCAAGCCACTATCCTAATGTCCAGCATAAAATAATCTATTTCCCTTAATGACTAGATAATATCCCTTTATGACTTCCTCTTGCATTTGACTTAATTCCAAGCTCTTCCTCCTTATTCTATTCAAATGCCTATGTCACTATTTAACGTGTTTTTAAAAGCACAGCCTCAGACTACACCTTATTAACTAGTGCTTTCTAGATATTAAATTCACTCCTTGCAATTCTTTTTAAAAAATTTCCGGGCTACTTCATTTATTTTTCTAGATGACCCACAATGAAACTTACTTTCTCAGCATGAAATGGGACCACCAACGCCTTTGGACGTCTTGCAGTGTGGTGGTGAAGAACAGGATTTGTATCAGGAGTGCTCTGGACTTGTATGTTGGCTCCACGGCCTATCAGTTCTAGGACTTGGGGGCTTGGGACAAGATATTTATACTAGCAAGTTTTATTACCTCTAAGTGTACACTATGTATCTATCATAGGGGACTGTGGTCAAGATAAAATGCCTGAGACATACTAATGTACCTTTCACTACTAGAGAAGTTGAAGAGTTTTTCATATGCTTGTTAACATTTATATTCTCCCTACTGTTAACAGCTTTTTGTAGAAAGACTTTTCCTGATGTTCATATCCATTTTTCTGTAATTGTGAAATCATATTTTTGTTTATCAATATTATAGTAAATACTTACTGCTTTTAAAAAAACTTACACATGGTTTCTGTTTTGTAAAGTATTTGACACAATTTCCTCACGCTTCCCTGGTGGCTCAAGTGGTAAAGAATCCACCTGCAATGTGGAAGTCCTGGGTCTGATCCCTGGGATGGGAAGATCCCCTGGAGATCTTCCTCATAAGGAACTTCATAAGGACTCAAGGTATGTATAATATACAACAAACAGCTTATGGTCGTCTAAGCCTGAAAAACCTCAATAACTGGGGTGTAACTGTAACTTTAAACTTTCTTATTTACTGTCACCCTGTGTATGTGCAAAGACCTGAGGATTGACAGGGGCCACACACAGGTGCCAGTGTGGCCAGAGTGTTGTGAGGGGTGCACAGGGCAGTCAGCATCAAATCATGCAGAGTCATGGGCATGTTAAGAATTCATCCTTGTACTAAGAGCGATAGTGTCTGAAGAGTTTAAAGATCACCCTAGCTCTTATCTAAAAAAATAGATCAATTTCTATAAAGCAGAATATGTGCAGCCTTTAAGTGGTTTAAAGTAATATTTCAGTTCAGTTCAGTCGCTCAGTCGTGTCTGACTCTTTGTGACCCCATGAACTGCAGCACACCAGGCCTCCCTGTCCATCACCAACTCCCGGAGTTCACTCAAACTCATATCCACTGAGTCAGTGATGCCATCCAACCATCTCATCCTCTGTCGTCCCCTTCTCCTCCCGCCTTCAATCTTTCCCAGCATCAGGGTCTTTTCCTATGAGGGCAGGTCTTTGCATCAGGTGGCCAAAGGATTGGAGTTTTCAGCACCAGTCCTTCCAATGAATACTCAGGACTGATTTCCTTTAGGATGGACTCCTTTCCTTTAGGTTGGATCTCCTTGCAGTCCAAGGGACTCTCAAGAGTCTTCTCCAACACCACAGTTCAAAAGCATCAATTCTTCAGCACTCAGCTTTCTTTATAGTCCAACTCTCACATCCATACATGACCACTGGAAAAACCATAGCCCCAACTAGATGGACCTTTGTTGGCAAAGTAATGTCTCTGTTTTTTAATGTGCTGTCTAGGTTGGTCATAACTTTCCTTCCAAGGAGTAAGCGTCTTTTAATTTCAAGGCTGCAGTCACCATCTGCAGTGATCTTGGAGCCTCAAAAAATAATGTCTGTCACTGTTTCCACTGTTTCCCCATCTATTTTGCCATGAAGTGATGGGACTGGATACCATGATCTTAGTTTTCTGAATGTTGAGTTTTAAGCCAACTTTTTCACACTCCTCTTTCACTTTCATCAAGACGCTCTTTAGTTCTTCGCTTTCTGCCATAAGGATGGTGTCATCTGCATATCTGAGGTTATTGATATTTCTCCTGGTAATCTTGATTCCAGTTTGTGCTTCATTCAGTCCAGCGTGTTTAATGATGTACTCTTCATAGAAGTTAAATAAGCAGGGTGACAATATACAGCCTTGACGTACTCCTTTTCCTATTTGGAACCAGTCTGTTGTTCCATGCCCAGTTCTAAGTGTTACTTCTTGACCTGCATACAGGTTTCTCAAAAGGCAGGTCCGGTGGTCTGGTATTCCCATCTCTTTAAGTATTTTCCACGGTTTGTTTTGGTCCACATAGTCAAAGGCTTTGGCATAGTCAACAAAGCAGAAACATCTAGATGTTTTTCGATGATCCAACGGATGTTGGCAATTTGATCTCTGGTTCCTCTGCCTTTTCTAAATCCAGCTTGAACAACTGGAAGTCCAGGGTTCGTGTGCTGTTGAAGCCTGGTTTGGAGAATTTTGAGCATTACTGTACTAGCGTGTGAGATGAATACAACCGTGCAGTAGTTTGAGCATTCTTTGGCATTGCCTTTCTTTGGGATTGAATGAAAACTGACCTTTTCCAGCCCTGTGGCCACTGCTGAGTTTCCCAAATTTGCTGGCATATTGAGTGCAGCACTTTCACAGCATCATCTTTTAGGATTTAAAAGAGCTCAACTGGAATTCCATCATCTCTACTAGCTTTGAGAATAATATTTAATGAGATGGAAAAATCCATCAACTTATTAAGTAAACAGAGATCTGAAAATTGTATGTTCAGGATATTTGTCTTTAATCTTTTTAAAAAGAAAAAGACATAATTGAACGTACACAACCAGAGCAAAAAGTCTACAAGTAGCTGAAGGCAACCCTCTCTACACTCTTTTATTCATTTACCTGCTGTATTTTCCCACGGCATTTACTGTCCTCTGACATGTCATATATTTGGTTTGTTTGCTGGTGTCACCACTTGCTTCCCATCCCAAACTAAGCATCATGAGGACAGGATTTTTGTCTACTTTGTTCACTGCTAAACTGCCACCCCAAAATAGTGCCAGGCACAATGCATGGTGCTTAAATATGTATTGAATAAATGAATATGTATGTAGGTATTTGTGAATATACATAAACACACAGAGCACAAAGGTGCAAGCATGCACACATTCCCGTCAAATTTCAAAGTATGTACACCAGTTAACAGATCACCTCCAGGTGACACAATTTTGAAACATTTCTATGATTTTATTTTCCTTATTTTCTAAAATTCTTTTTTAGTTCTTTTTGACACACACAGAAAAATTGAGTACATCTCACTACATGGTTTTCTAAAACAAAGGTCATTTCTAAAAGACACAATTTATTTAGTTCAGCAAAACCCTTCCCATTAAAGTCAAGTTTAGTTCAAAAGTAAAAATTATACTTGCATGCAAAGAAAGTTATTCTTAAAACCCCAAACTACATACACTTATTTCTAAGGGAAAAAAAAACTTATTATGTTAAAGTAACATTTCAATCTTAAGTGAAAATGAAACTTTTGCTTTGAGTAGGAAGATTATAATAAAATGGTGAAGCCAAGTAACACATGAGATAAATTAGAATAAGATGAGCTGTGAATCCAATAATTACAGATTGAATGCTCTGACTAAATATCTAAGATGATCCTATCCTAAATTACAATTATATAAAAAGTCAGATGTTCCTGGAAGATAGTATCTGTCAAATGAAACTTTTAAATACATCTACCTGCAGCACTGAGTAAGCCAGCCTGCCCCAACTCTGTTCACTAGAATACTTAATTTCAGATTATCCCCAACAGGTAGTCTAATAAAGAGTCTGACAGTTTAAAAAAAAAAACAGAGAGAGACAGAAAGAACACTGGATTTTTTAACTTTAGGGATGAAAGTTTTAAACATGCTAATGTAAACTGTGGTTGCTCATGAGGGAGGGTTCAGTCGTACCAAATTTACGACCACAGAATCATTTTTTTCAGAATCTATTAACAGTTCATGAAGCACTTCAGTAATACAGTGTGGGAAATGCTGGTTTAGGACAACAGCTACAAATACAGAGCATAAGAGCAGGGCTAGAGTCTGCTCATTAATTTAGTCTGTATTTACTAAGTGCCAACAGCGTGCTTGGCCCGAGAACACAATGGTAAATAAAACAGACATGGTTCCTGACAATGTAGTAGGGATGACAGACACTAATAAAACAGTCCTAGGAAAAATTGCAAAGTGTGATAAGTGCTAGGTAGGAAAAGTACAGTGAGTTATGGGAAATATAAATAAGAAACGGATTTCAAGGAGAGTATCATTTTCACTAGCGAAAAGTGAGATTTAAGCCAAAATCTGTAAGAACAGGAGTTAAGAGATCACTTTAAGAAAAGTAATAGCTGTGTTTGAAGACCATTTACTAGCCTGGCACCTTAGGATGGTAAGGTTTCTTTATGTTAAAGAATATCTATAATATAAGGCTCAGTTTCAGTTTCAGAGTTAATCACCAACGCACCAAGAACAACTGCAATTTTTCATGAAATAACAGAGGCACACCTCTCAAATCTGATCTTACAGGGAAAAAAGTATATACAATTAAATAATCTAAAAAATCTTTTAACATTCAATCATATAAAATGGAATCAGATGAACTGTAACTTATGATTAAGCAAGTTACTTTAAAAGTTTCTCACACTGCAAGTAATTATAGATAATGTTTTCTATCTATAGCAATGTGAACAATGAAAAGGAGGATCAGAAAAGACTGAACAATCTTTGTGTCTCCATGAACACTGCAATCGTGGGCTCCAAATATCCACTTTTGTTACTTCTGCTCACCGAGTGCATTAGAAGAGTGTGGGACTTCCTCCCAAGTCCAGCAGGTCACTCTGCTACTTATTTTTTAATTTATAATATATAATACATGTTTATTTTTCTTACCCATCTTTCCCCTCTGTTAATTTCTTTTCTTTTACTTCCCTTCTTTGTTATTTTTGCTTACCCCAGAAAACTTTTGCCTTTACAGGTGGCTTTTAATAGTCTTTTTTGATTGATAAATGCATTGGCAGTTAATGCAAAATGGTTAACTGGTCATAGGCATATCACACATTTGAGGAATCAGAAAATATCATTTTTATTGAGTGAGTTAAGAGCGACAGTTGCTCTCGGTAGGTAAGATCCATCTGAAGGGAAGTACTCTAAGAGTGTCCTCAACATCTGTTCTGTACCCCTGTTCACTGGGATGGGCTGCCATTCACCACGCTTCACCCCAAGCCCCTCAAATTTCTTCCTGTTCTTCAAAACCTGCTTTAAAATGACCTTTCTTCTGCCTCCTATAGTACTACATTCTCTACTTAGGAAATTGTGCTGTAATCATTTATTTATTTACACACTGATCTCCAAAATGTGAGCTCCTTAAGACAGATGCTAGTCTAACTGACCTATTTTTTCCTTTAAAAGATGTATTCTCTTATAGTACTGGGGGCCTCAATTCTTCAAAGAATTAGAACTAAATTATCTTTGTAATCTACTTAGCATCTAGAATTATATTTTGCTTTACTGCAGGCACTCAATATTTTATAAAATATCATTATAGAAAAATGAAGATAAGTCTAAATTGGAAAAAGGTATTTCTATCTGCTCTATAGGAAGTTCTAATAAATATTACCAAGCCAGAAACAATCATTCAAGGTTATACTGTGCAAATTCCTATGCAAAGATTTAATTATATTCACTTATTCATTATTTATTTAAGCAAATAATGGCTTTAACAGTTAGCCATAACAACAATTAAGACCACATTTACACCTTTTAGGTTACTGAATTTAAAATAGCTTATTAAAAGCAACAATATTGTGTAAGACTCCTTATGGGGAAATAAGTGATGACTCATTTGTAAGAAGCCACTTAAGAAGTTTAAGCCCCTGATTATTTATGCATGGAGAGCCATGCCTTTTTGCTACTGGAGAGCTGAATCACTCTCTCTCCTGTCTCCTAATGACATCTTGAAGAACCAGCCAGCAATGTCGAGGGCGCAAGCAGGGGCTCCCAGGTCCTCCATCCAAACACCCAGTTCCTGCCTGGCTCATTACAGCCTACTGACTGATTTCTCTTCTACTTTCGTCTGTCTTCATGGGAATAAACAAACTAATCTGGGTTAAAAATAGGTAAGTCAGGCCATGCCATACTTCCATCAAAATATTCCAATTATTCCCCACCCTCGTTCAGAAAAAGAGCCACAGTTCTTGAAACTGCTTACAAGGTCCAGTAGGATGGCATTCCCCTTTCCTTGCTGCTCTCGGGCATCATGCTCCTCTTCACTCACTCTGCCCTCGTCAAAGTGGATTCCTCACTCTTGTCAAACTTGTAAGAAATTAGCTTGCTTCCTCAATTTTAACTCCTGATTCAAAAGTCCCCTTTGCAGACAATGCTTTACCAGCTCTCCCACTCTGCACCCTCCAGAATGGCTATAACTGAAAAGGCTGACAACATCGTACAATGGTAAGGATGAGGAACAACTTCAACTGCACACATGATCAGTGAGAAAAAGGGGCACCAGATCTCATGAAACAAAACACACACATTCTACGTGGCTCAGCCATCCCACTCCGAGGTATTCACCCAGGAGAAATGAAAACAGGACCACAAAAAGACCTGAATCAGAATTTCATATGGTTTTATTCACAACAGCCTCAAAATGGAAACAGCCCAAGTGTCCATCCTCAGGAGGACTGGTGCACAAACTGTGGTTTAGGAACACAACAGAGGACCACCCAGCAACAAAGAGGAATAAACCACACACCCACAACTCAAGTAAGTTTCAAAACCACTAGGGTGAAGAGAAAAGCTTTGCACAAGAGTCCATACTCTGAGTCCATCTATGTGATGTTTAAAAACAAGCAAAGTTAATCTACGGTACAAAAAAAAACAAAAACAAAAAACCTAGTAGCTGCTTCTGACGCATGGAGCCAAGGGCTGAATGGGGAAGGGAATGAAAGAGCTTTCTGGGATGATGGTAATGCTCCATGTCTTCATGGGGGTTGGGTTATACAACCATGAGAACTTGTTAAAATCCAGCTAACACACACTAAGTATGTGTGAATTTCTTTGCATGTAAATTTTACCTGAAAAGAAAAAAAAGTCAATACTGAACTCTAATGAATGATATGTATGCTGAAATATTTAGGGATACGTGCACTGATGCCTATAATTGACTTCAAAATGCCTTAAAAGGACTGACAGACGAAGAGATAGTAAGTAGAGTAAAATATTAATGGTGAAATCCAGCTACTGGGAATGTGGGTGGTCACTATAAAATTCTTGAAACCTCACTGTATCTTTGAAATATTTCATAATAAAATGTTGCAAAAATCCTACTTTTTCATAATAAAATGTTGCAAAAATCCCCTCAATCCTACTGTATTCCCCGGCTCTGCTTTATTTTCCTGGGCAGCACCTGCTTCCTCATAGACTACTGAATTTACTTATTGTTTTATTCATTATCTGTCTCTTCTTCCCAGAATATAAGATCCACAAAGGTAGGAATTTTTTGTTTTTTTACCCCAAATCCAGAATTGTGCCTAACACATACAAGCAAACGGTAAATATTTGTTGAATAAATGAGCCAGTGAAATTATACAAGTTATTTAATGTCCAGAAACTGTTCTGGTTAAGACAGATTATTTCATTTAAAAAAATTAAATTTCATAAAAGCAAAAACATAAAAAAGACAAATGCACTTTGCTTTTGTACTTAGAATACTCAGGATAAAGTTAAAATAGCTGACGACAGATTAGACTATCTGGCAAGAAAAAGAGCAGTACATTTTCTGCAAGAAATGGTAAAAGATTCTCAGTCTATATTACTCTCTACTTCTCCCAACTACTGTACTCTGAAATTAGTTTTATTTCTAGATAATGAAACAGTAAAGGAAGACCTTTGCTGAGGTATGGGTGAAACACTGCAGTCTTGTCATTTCTCTTCAGTGTGAAATATCTGTCAATTTAGTACTCTCCTTATCCCTTACTGGTACCCCTGACATCCCTTTATGACGCAGGTTGTCAGTAGTGTCAAACTTTATGCTGAGGATTTCTATACCTCCAATGTACCCCCAGAGAACCAGTAATCTGCTGTTATTTAATACCTTTTTATGCACACATTCAAATAAAATATAAAGATTAGCACCCTAAAACAACAGTACTGAATAAACTGAATATCCAGTTCAAACTGACCTAAAACTAAACATGCTTATATAACCTAATATAAGCAGATGCCATACCAAGGCTTGGTCCTTAGTCCTTTACATATTCACTCCTGCAATCACTTCATCCACAATCACAGCTTTAACTACCATCTCTAGGCTGATGACAAATTCAGAATCTTCCTCTTTAGCCCATATTTCTGTTGAACATTAGGCACATGTATAGAGACCTCTTATTACATGTTCACTGATATATCTCATGTAACATCAACTGCCCACCTGCCAACTCTACAAATCTGTCCCTCCTCATGTACTATCAATTTCTGTGAATCACACCATCATACATCCAGTCACCCACGAAGCCTTTATTTTTCCAGCTCCTTTTTGCTACCTATGTCCCTGTTTTCAAATCAGGCACCAGATCCTACCAATTTCTTCATCTTACGTCTAAGTTTTTTGGTGCCTTCTCATCCCACTGTCACAGCCAGGCTGCAGTCAGCCTTCTTACCTCCAGCATCACACTACTGTCCACTTCCCTCTGCGGCTACTGCCAGTGGTCTTCTAAAAGAGGAAGAGGGCTTCCCCGTTGTCCACACTCTCATGCTTAATCATTGGCTTTCTGTTGCCTTTACAATCTTGGCAAGGCAAATGGAGTCCTTTATGACTGAGCTCTAGCTAATTTTGCCAGTCTAACACCTTACTACACTCTACCCTGAATGTCCACATTCTAGCCACAAGGGAGTGTCTAACAGAACTTTCCAATTACACCTATATGTGATGCCCCCCGCCCCCCACCATCTTTCAGTTCAGTTCAGTTGCTCAGTCGTGTCCGACTCTGCGACCCCATGGACTGCAGCACGCTCGGCTTCCCTGTCCATCACCACCCCTGTCTTTAAGTCCACCCAAATCTATCATTTCTTCATAATTCTACTAGGATATCTCTCTTTTACAGAGTCTTTGAAAACAGGTATATAACATTATCACGACGGTAACATACAAAAGAGGTATAGGTGATTTTCTAAATATCTATTCAATTAAGATGTTTATTGGAAACCAAACAACCCTGAATATAGAAAAAAATTTCCTGACAGGAGTTTCAGCCCTAAAGTACCTGCCTCACATATACCATAAAGGAAGGGCATAGCAGGCAGGAAAGCACACCACGACCAAGAACAAGGTCAGTAAGAAGATACTTCACTCTCCAAAGGACGTAGGTTCCCCAAAATTGCTTATTAGCTGCAAGGGAAAAGTAGCAACTATACAGTGGAGAAACCAGGCCACACCCTGACTGGATGACCAGAATTGACAGCACCAACGAGAGGAAAACAATATTACATGCCTCCAGAGGTGGTACCATGAGAATACAGCATCCCTTATACAATGTGCTAGCAACACCTGAATCTAATACAGAAAATATCAGACAAACCCAAAATGGGATCACCCTATTAAACAAAAAAAAAAAGGGACTCTAATCTTCAAAAATGTCTATATCACAAAAGGTGAAACACTTGCTAAAATATTTAAGGGTAAAGAGCCATGATATAAGCAACAAACCTCAAATGGTTTGGAAAAAAATCTGTGTGTGTGTGTTTGGGGAAAAAAAAAAATTTTCTGTGTGTCTGTGTGTGTGTGTAGGACAGAAAGGGTGTGTGGAAAAACAGACAAAGCAAAAAGCAAATGAGACACAATGTTAACAATAAGTGTACATGGATGTATTCCTCTTTTTCTTACAACTTTTCTCTAACTTTGAACTCCTTTTCAAATACAGGTGATCCTTGAACAATTTGGGGATTAGGAGCATCAATCCAATTCCCCATCAACTGAAAATCCACGTATAACTTTAAGAAAAAAAAATCATTGGGAAAAAAAAATTTTTTTAATTAAAAAAAAAAAAAAAAAAAAGAGAAAATTAGAGTATAACTTTACAGTGGGCCCTCTGCATCCAGGGTTCTGCATCCATGGATTCAACTAACCACAGATCTATATAGTGGTGTCACATTTATAGAAAAAAATTCACATCTGAGTAGACTCATACAGTTCAAACCTAAGCTGTTCACAGGTCAACTGTAAAAACTGTTTCCTTTAAGTTAAGAGTGAAAGGATATTGGGTGGGGGGATGGGGTGGGAAGTAGACTCTATAGGCAAGAGTAAGAGATGTAGGTTCTTTCAGAATTGCTGCCAAGTAATTGCATGAACTCCTAAGTCAGTGACAATGAGACAGCCTCAGAGTACAATCTTCTGAATAATGGTTCTAGGGACGTAACTAGGTGTTACATGATTAAACAACTTGGTAATAGACAGTAATAGACAAGGCTAACAGTTTCTTTACAGAAAGATTCTCGGTGGTTTCACACTTGCCAAAAACGCACCATGATTTTCCAAATGAATAAATACAGCAGTCAACATTTCCTAACTACGCACTGTTGTTAGTGTGATTTATATGTTTGGTGGGACCAAGTTTTTACTTTTCAGTAATAAAAAGGTAAATATTAAAGTTACAAGGTTAAACTGGGGTATACAAAAAACAATCTTCTACAATAATGGATTTCATCAGTTTGGGGAAATACAGCCTCCTGGTTCCAGTGTTCAACTCATAGTGAGTTGGTTTTTTAATAAGTTTGTTTTTAAAAAGGAGGGCTGTGTTAAGACTACGAAATCTCTGGCAACAGAGCTCCCTTTGGCAGACAGTAATATAGATGAGGGATTGGCACATTGTTTCCTGAGGGGCAAATCTGGCTCACCACCTGCTTTTGTAAATGGTTTATTAGAACACAGTGGAACTGGGTCATTTACATATCGCCCATGGCTGCTTTTGTTCAACAATAGCAGAGTGGGTGTGACAGAGACTGTAAGGCCTGAGAAGCCTAAAATCTGGAAAGTTTGCAGATTCTTGATCTGTGCTGTTTAATTTTTGAGATTCAGCAGTCTGGTGTATCACTGGCACACACAAAGCTTACTCTACCACTTACATGGTGAAAAGGACAGAAGAGGGAAGTTCATTAAAAATTTATCACTATACTAGACCCCAAATCAGACACTTAATCCTCATTTTGAAAGCATATTATCTTTTTATATAATTGCTTTACAGTGTTGTGTTAGTTTCTGCTGTCCCACAACATGCTATAAGCATACACATATCCCCTCCCTCTTAAGCCTCCCCGCACTGTCCCATCTCACCCTTCGAGGTCATCACAGAGCACTGCGCTGAGCTCCATGCGCTATACAGCAGCTTCCCATGAGCCATCTATTTTACACGTGGTAAAATACACATGCTAATGCTGCTCTCAATTCATCCCCCCACTCCTTACCCTCGCCGCTGCCCCACCACGTCCACAAATCTTGTCTACGTCTGTTTCTATTCCTGCCCTGTACACAGGTTCATCGGTACCATTTTTCTAGATTTCATATACGTGTGTTAATATACAATATTTGTTCTTCTGACTTATGAAGACACATTATTATATCAATGAACACCTATTTTACAGGGAAAGTGAGGCTCAGTAAGGTAAATCACTTGCTCAAAATGGAAGTACGATTTGGATTGAGGTCTGACTCTAGAACCCCATGGCCCTTCTACTGTAGTTTAACCCCCCCTTGTTGTCCTGTCTTTCCCATGAATGACTGAGTTCTGGCTGGTTCTCAGGGGAGGACTCAGAATACTAACAGAGAAGCACAAAGGACTCGAACCAGCTGAAGAAACGAGTGACAGCAATATGGGGACTGGGATCATTCGGAAGCTACAGCTGGCCAAGTCAAGGAAGGAAGGGCACCATTTCCTCACTGCTCTTACTCTTCCAAGTACTTTGCTAGATGAAAGCTCATCCAGTGACTTAACTACTGACAACACCCAGGCACCTGAATATGCAGGAAGGAGCTTAGACCAGATATTTACTTATGCTTCCTTGTGCAGCTCACTACTCTTCATAATGCGCATGTACAGAGGTTCACAGTAAAGGGTAAAATATATTCTTCTCTAAGAAGTACTGTTTTATCTTGTTGAATGGGCAATAGAAAAACATTAAAATCTGTTACTTCTTCCCCTGGACTTTCAACACTTTGTATATTGTATCTCTGACACTCCATTTACCAAATGTGGAGCCAAAATAATCTTCTTATAGAAATAATTCGTATTATGAGTTTCCCTCAAAGAAGGGAATCGACTTTCAATTAAAAGCAAATTATAAAGGAACTCATTTGGCTTTAGAAGTACTGCATTTAGGTACTGATCATATAATCTACTATAAAAGTAGTCAGAGAACAGATACCAAATGACTTACCACTCCAAGGGGGCTAAGGACTCTATATGATAAACTAATAAGGCTGAAACAGAGCCACAAACTCAGATTACATTTGACCATCCCTTGTTCTATCAAAAATAACAGGTTTATCTATTGTACTTCCCTACTAGTAAATGTTCCAACCAAAACTTGGCTGTTGATACATTGCTTTTATTAATACTTTTATCCCATCAAAAATGTAAAATTTTAAAGAGCCTCAGACATAGAAGACAAACTTATGGTTACCAAAGGGGGCAGTGGGAAGGGGAGAGGCAAATTTGGACTTTGGGATTAACATACACACATTACAATGTATACATAGTAAGGGCCTACTGTATACAACAGGGAAACACACAATATCTTACATAATCTGTAATGGAAAAGAACCTGAAAAAGAATGAATGTATATATATAAACAATCACTTTGCGATATCCCTGAAACTAATATAAATGTAAATTAACTATACTTAAATTTTTAAAAATGGCTTAATACATACATATGTATAAAACTTTAGGGCTTATATGAATGCTAAGATAAGGCATTTTTAAGGTAATAGGAAAATAACTATAACATGGTTAGTTTGGGAAGACGTGATGATTCATACATTGTACTTATTCACTTATGACCAAACCTAAAAATAATCTTTAAAAATTTTCTTCCTTTTCTTAAATAAAATCAAGTCTCTTGGTTTTACTAAAGCCATAAAACTCCCATGTAATTTGTGCAACTGTGCCTTCTGGAGTGGCTAAAAAAGAAAGGTCTCTGATAATCTTAAAATGTTATTTATGTTTGTTTTAAAAAAACATTGTTTATTCCCCTCACTTATATTCACTCTTTATTTAAGAAACAAACACACTGATACAGCAAAATAAACATTTCATAATTTCAAATCATTCTAATTAATCTGTTATTTGGTGCCATAAAATATCAGTATTTTCTTACATAAAACGTACTGTACAGATAAAATAAATTCTGACTTTATCAGAATAGTCTGTTGGGATTCCCTGGGCTCATTGCTCTCATTTCCTGGTGCGGGGAGGTGGGACGGGTGGGGTGGGGTGGCGTGGCACTCTAGTTCAGCCCCCAGTCGGAGAACTGGGATCCTACAAGCCATTCAGTGCAGCCAAAAAAAGAAAGATACTCCATCAAATAAAAAGACGTACTATTTAAGAGCACACATTTTTATATGTCAGAAGCTGGATTAGAATTCTAATTCTCAGTTCAGTTCAGTTGCTCAGTCGTATCCCACTCTGCAACCCCGTGGACAAATACAGCATGCCAAGCTTCCTTGTTCATCACCAGCTCCCAGAGCTTGCTCAAACTCATGTCCATTGAGTCGGTGATGCCATCCAACCAGCTCACCCTCTGTTGTCCCCTTCTCCTCCTGCCTTCACTTTTTCCCAGCATCAGGGTCTTTTCCAACCAGTCAGTTCTCCACATCAGGTGGCCAAAGTATTGCAGTTTCAGCATCAGACCTTCCAGTGAATATTCAGGACTGATTTTCTTTAGGATGGACTGGTTTGATCTGCCTGTGGCTTAACATCTCTAAATCCTAATTTCCTTACTAGTGAAATGAGGTAACTGCCATTACAAGCATAAAATAAGAAATGCAGGTAAACCTCTTAGTACAATACCCAGTACACACTTAACTGTATTAGCTCATTGTAATATAAATAATGAAACAAATTTAACCCTTTTTCCTACTAATAAAGGGCAGAAGAAGCTACCTAATTTACCAGATTGCACTGAGGATTAAATGAAGTTATAACCATAAAACTCTGGGGCATTATTACTATATCAGGCTAATTATAAATATTTAAATTACTAAATTTCCTTGGCAGAAAAGTTATGACCAACCTAGACAGCATATTAAAAAGCAGAGACATTACTTTGCCAACAAAGGTCTGTCTAGTCAAGGCTATGGCTTCTCTAGTAGTCATGTATGGATGTGAGAGTTAGACTTTATTATAAAGAAAGCTGAGTGCCAAAGAATTGAAGCTTTTGAACTGTTGTGTTGGAGAAGACTCTTGAGAGTCCCTTGGACTGCAAGGAGATCCAACCAGTCCATCCTAAAGGAAATCAGTCCTGAACATTCATTGGAAGGACTGATGCTGAAGTTGAAACTCCAATACTCTGGTCACCTGATGAGAAGAACCGACTCACTGGAAAAGACCCTGATGCTGGGAAAAATTGAAGGCAGGAGAAGAAGGGGATGACAGAGGATGAGATGGTTGGATGGCATCACCGACTCAATGGACATGAGTTTGGGTGAACTCCGGGAGTTGGTGATGGACAGGGAAGCCTGGCATGCTGCAGTTCATGGTGTTGCAAAGAGTTGGACATGACTGAGCGACTGAACTGAACTGAAATTATTAATAGAAATTGTTTACTGTAGATATATACATGAATCAGTAACCTAATAGGACTAACTCAAAAATTTACTCTGTGTTTTCTTAAAAGAAATCCTTTCTCCCACTAATCCTACAAAAAAAGACATTTCAAATCTCCAGTTAATTTTTTCTGGGAGGGCCACACCAAGAGGTTTGTGGGATATCTTAGTTCCCTGACCATGGATGGAACCCAGGCCCCTTGCTGTGGAAGCTCGGAATCTTAACCACTGGACCACCAGGGAAGTCCCATCCAAGTAATTTTTCCTGGTAGACTGTCACTGTTGACAAAACAATCCTAACCTCTGAAGATAATAAAATCTCACCTGAGGATTTAAGGACTTTATACAACAAATTTAGGCACCACACTAGAGTAACCATAGTCAGTCACTTTTTCAGCTTTTACAAGACAATGAGATCTCTCCACACACTTTAATTAAAATACAAAAGAAAAAAATGCATTGTAGTCTATAAGGAAGCCTCATTCTCACAAGTAAAATCAATGTAATTCACTTCAAAGATTAACTATACTACCCACTTTGTTCCACAGTGGATATGAGATAAACTCCCTGGACATTTAAAATCTTTTAATGCTACCTGAAACAAATCTGGCTTCCTTTATCCTACTGAAATAAAAGAAAAATACTTAACCACTTTTATTCAAGGAAGAAGGATACATGTAGGAAATCTTGAACATACTTAAGAGCACTTTCAGGTCTATCTTAATACAATTATTATCTCTTTAGTTGCTAAGTAAGAGAAAGGAAATTATATTCCTTCTTGGCAGAGATCTTTAGTACTTATATAAGTATTACACAAATTCTCATTATTTCATAGCAGAAAGAAATGAGCTAAACAAAGCTTCTATATAATATTTAAGACAAATTCCTACAAAAATAAGTAAACCATGCTAAAAAAAGTTTCTATCACTTCAGGAGTTATATTAAAATTGGTCAGAATGAAAGGTTGATTCCTCTACACATAAACAAGAATAAGCAATGTACTTTCATGATCTCAACTTCAAAGAAGCAAACTGTGGCAGACACAATTTTTTTTTAACCCTATAAAAGGCAAAAAGTTGGCTTAAAACTCAACATTCAGAAAACTAAGATCATGGCATCTGGTCTCATCACTTCATGGCAAACGATGGGGAAACAGTGAAAGACTATTTTTTTGGGTTCCAAAATCACTGCAGATGGTGACTGCAGCCATAAAATTAAAAGACACTTGCTCCTTGGAAGAAAAGCTATGACAAACCTAGACAGCACATTAAAAAGCAGAGACATTACTTTACCAACAAAGGTCCGTCTAGTCAAAGCTATGGTTTGCCCATTAGTCATGTATGGATGTGAGAGTTGGACTATAAAGAAAGTTAAGCACCAAAGAATTGATGCTTTTGAATTGGGGTGTTGGAGAAGACTCTTGAGAGTCCCTTGGACTGCAGGGAGATCCTACCAGTCAATCCTAAAGGAAATCAGTCCTGAATACTCATTGGAAGGACTGATGCTGAAGCTGAAACTCCAATACTTTGGCCATCTGATGCGAAGAACCGACTCATTGGAAAAGACCCTGATGCTAGGAAAGATTGAAGGCGGGAGAAGGGGACGACAGAGGATGAGATGGTTGGATGGCATCACCTACTCAATGGACATGAGTTCGAGTAGGCTCCAGGAGCTGGTGATGGAGAGGGAGGCCTGGTGTGCTGCAGCCCAAAGAGTTGGACACGACGGAGCAACTTAACTGAAGAAAGGCAAATTAACTTGCCAGTAGTAAATGGCAGCAGAAGACTGGTGTGCACCTGAAATTAATTAGGGATTTGTTTATTTCAATCAGAGCATGAGAAGCAAAATATGCCTTCTAGTGCGTGAGATATTTGTATTATAATTTGACCAATATGGTCAGAATGCAAAACTTCCTTTTTAACAGAGTGACGAACAGATTAGACCTTAAGCTCAGAAGATACAACAGGGCCTGCTGGAGTTACATCTTTGTCTTCACAAATGTCTTCTAAACATGAGGAGCCAGCGCACTGCCAAAAATGCAGAGAGTTATAGGATGTAATCTATAATACATATCCTTTTATTTTCAAAGATGACTACTGAACATGTAATAGCCTTTAGTTTTGGACATCAAGTCCTTTCTGGCTGCCTCCCGAAGCACACAGTATGATCATCTTTCTGGCCCTCCTGTAGATGCTGGAGCTAGGTGACTAATTCTGGCTATTGAGTTGTGAGTCAAAGTGACTTACACTACTTCTGGTCCAGAGTATTTAACTACTGGTGGAAGATGCAAATTTTTCAAAGCGCTCCTCCCACTTGTCACCATGCTTGAGATGTCTGTGCATCAGCCTGGTTCTCCAGCTGACCCATGATAAAATCGGACACAAAAAAGAACTAAATTTCGAAGCTGTTTATATACACATCATAACCTGGCTATCCTGACTGACGTAAACTGGTCCCAAAAGTGGGGTACTGTTATAACATAAAGACTAAAATATGTGCCATTAGCTTGGGAGTCAGGAAGCAGGGAAACTTCTCGGAGGCTGGAAGGGTTGTTCTCCTTAGTAAACAGTACAAATATTTGGTAAAAGTCAAGTTACTATAGCTTGCAAAGCAGATCATTTAATAAGCCTGTTATAGGCTTTCCTGATGGCTCAGTGGTTATGAATCTGCCTGCCAATGCAGGAGATGTGAGTTTTTTCCCCTGAGCCAGGAAGATCCCCTGGAGAAGGAAATGGCAATCCACTTCAGTATTCCTGCCTGGGAAATCCCATGGACAGAAGAGCCTGGTGGGCCACAATCCATGGGGTGACAAAAGAGTTGGATTTGACTTAGCAGTTAAACAGCAACTCTAGGGAAAGAGGTTAAAAAACCTGGACGTTAAAATGGTGAGTTGGTTGCTCTGGGTTTGGTATTACACGAAAGAAATAAATTTAAAAACCTGACCAGTTGGTAAGCAGGAATGAAAGATAAGAGGCCAAAATTTTGAGAAATTGTAATGTTTGAAGAGTGCTTCTCAACTCAAACAGTACATCAAAAAAAATCAAGAGAAGGCCTTTGATTAACAAAAAGAGGGTAAGGTTCAAAGCAAGGTATGCCCCTGATGTGTGAAAAAGTGAGTGTTAGCTGCTCAGCTCTGTCCAACTGTTTGCAACCCCACCGACTGTAGCCTGCCAGACTCCTGTCCATGGAATTCTGCAGATACCCACAGTTAAAACATGGGTGGATTAGAGTCTCAGAGCAGATACCTAGTTAAAACTGAACACAGTCAATGCTTTCAGTTGAATAAAATGCTCAGAGGAGAAAAACAGAGACAGATACTAAGGACGCAGCCCTTCCAGCACAAGCAACAGGTTTCTGGGATTACCATTTAGGAGACACAGACACCTGTAGAGAACCGAGAGGACAGGCCATCTTGCCCACTGAGCTAAACGCAACGTTACAGGCTTACAAGCTGTACTGCCAACAAGCAAAAATCAGGAGCCCATATTAAAAATCGCAATGATTTACAAGTACAATCAGGTCTCCTACGGTCCACGGGCAGGAAGCAGGCTTTGAAGCATTTTGGCCCCCAAAGGGCTTACTTTCCAGTATCAACTTCAGAGGAGACTAGGAAAGATGATGGAAAGAAAGAAAGCCTCCCCTAGATGTCAGTGCCAGAAGCCAACGTAATGGGAGCCATTCTAGGAGCCTGCACTTGGCACCTAAACAAGCACATTCCCCACATACAGTGGAAGAAGAGGCTTATAAAGCCAGCTAGGTGGACTCTATGGATCAGGAACTGCTGTGTTTCCATTATCCAAAGGGGAGCATTTCTGTGGTGATGATGTGTCTGTTATTCCCACGTACACTGGATGTGTGTGTGTGTGTGGTGGGGGGAGCGGGTGCAGACAATCTTTTCACTCACAGACCTCCAGGCCAAGGGAAAGCACATCCAAGCCTGATCTACAGAACCGTAGGACACCTGGAAATCCTACTACTCTGAGCTTTTTTGCTGTCTAGCCGGGACTTTCCGGCCGGGCTCATGGAGGAAGAGATGAGTTTATTTTGTCTGTGGGAAGGAGAGTGATCCAAATCTTTGGCTGGGCAGAAGGGCAGATCTGTCATGACTGTTGATTGCCAAATCATTTTGTTCTTTGCCATCTGGTCATATGGTAGGACTGCATTTCCTGGCCAACCATATGGTTAGAAGGAGCCACATAACTTGTTCTGGCCAATGAATTGTGAGCTGAGGTGATGCAGAACCTCATGTCTGGCTTTTGACCAGAGCATGTGAATAACTGATACAAGATACGAGACCTCTCAGAGCTCTTTCCTCTAGCATGATGTCCAACAACATACAGAATGGAGGCTGTCTTCTCAGCTGGATCCTGGAAAGAGGGCACCCAGAGCAGGACCCCTAAATCAACCCAGGAGACAGTGCAGAGTCAGCAGTCAATCTCTGTAACAATGCCACAGAGACTTCACGGTGGTGTGTTTATAGCACAACCTTACATATTCTGTCTGATAAATGGAGGCAACCCCTTACCACCACTGCACATGAGTCAGAGGCAAGCTTACCGATCAACTAGTCCAAGTTCCTTCTACAAATGATAAAGAGGAGATCTACAGTTAAGTCACAGATTTTAAGTGCCTTGCCTGGTCACACAGTAATGACACAGCAGAAGAATTTTATGGAACCATTATTTATTGTTGTTCAGTCACTAAGTTGTATCCAAATCTTTCGTGACCCCCATGGACTGTAGCCCTCCAGGCTCCTTTGTCCATGGGATTTCCTAGGCAGAAATACTGGAGTGGGTTGCCAATTCCTGACCCAGGGATCAAACCAATGTCTCCTGCACTGCAGGCAGATTCTTTACCACTGAGCCACCAGGGAAGGCAGAACCATCATTATCCTCAAGTGATTCTAAATTACAATGTGAGTTATGTTTCTAATCTCTAAATGTAGCTGTGGATAGATTCAACTAGAAACATATGAATAAGTTAGCAATATGCCAATCCATTCATTCACTCAACGAATAATGGTGGCATTAAGCTCCAACACTGAAGGTATCCTGAGTTCAGAGTCAGGAGCCAAAGACCAATAATCAAGGATCTCCATAGTGGCCTAGAAGTTTACAAAAAGGAATTGCTCAGAATGATACTATGTAACACATAACATGTAGCAGGTAAGGGAACTACCCTAATGGGTAGATAGCTAAGGAAGTGACCTTGAATTTAGATCTGAGAGATCAATGGGATTACTAAACCCATTACAAAGGAATAATGTTTCAGTACCTGGGAATAAATGAGAAGTGATCCTGTGGCTGGAGTGAACTTGAAGGCTCTGGAAGGACAAAACGAAGGCAAAGACCACATTTCACAAGGCCTCAGAGATAAGGCCTTTCAGAGCAATGAAAACCCCTTACAGGGCGTTAGTAGGAAGTGACACAGGAAGATTCCAGTTTACACAGGACCACTGGCTCAGTTAAGAATACTGGGAAGGCAGAACTGTGGTCTTGGGAAAACTTTTTAGGGAGTTACTGAAATCTAGGCAAGAGATGTTAGCACCCTGAATTTGAAAGCAGCACTGAAGATGATGGGCTTCTCTGGTGGCTCAGCTGGTAAAGAATCCGCCTGCAATGCATGAGACCCTGGTTGGATTCCCGGGTCGGGAAGATCCCCTGGAGAAGGGATAGGCTACCCACTCCGGTATTCTTGGGCTCCCCTTGGGCTCAGCTGATAAAGAATCCACCTGCAATGCGAGAGACCTGGGTTCGATTCCTGGCTTGAGAAGATCCCCTGGAGAACGGAAACAGCTACCCACTCCAGTATTCTGGCCTGCAGAATTCCATGGACTGTACAGTCCATGGGGCTGCAGAGTCAGACACAACTGAGTGACTTTCTCTCACTTAACATTGACGATGATAATGTCAGCTATTTAGGAAATTAAATACCACTACTACAACTGGAATTTTTATTCAAGATAATTTAAACTTTTGCTAACCTATCTGACCTTTCACCCTAGTTCTCTAATTTCTCCACTCTGATTCACAATAAATTCAAACACATTAAACTTAGTCAAATAACACCAGTATGATAAGGCTAGCACCAACAGGTCCCAGAAACACTTTTAAGAGATACACATATTCCATTATTTCCCAAATAAGGCAGGCTGATTAGCGAAAACTTTCTAGGCCAGAATCTTAGAAGTCACAGATTTTAAAAATTCAAATGTAAGATTTAATCCAGGAAGGATTTTAAATGGCTGGGCACAGAAAAAGGGACATCTTAGTTCTAAAATCAGCTTCCTGCTAGTGATAAAATGTATAAGGCATCCTCGAGAAATAAGAGTTTTAGATATGAGTAAGAATTAGTAAGGTTCAACTGAGAAATTTTATAGGGGAAAAAACCTACTCCTAAAAATGAGTAACATTAGGGGAAAAATATTAACCCTATCATTCAGACAATAAACCTATATTCTGTTTGTCTTCAAGAAAAACAGGAGACTCCCCTGGTAGCACAGTGGACAGGAGACCATGTGCCAATGCAGGGGACGCAGTTTGACCCCTGGTCCGGGAAGATTCCACACGACACAGAGCAAGGAAGCCGGTGCACCACAGCGACTGAGGCTGTGCTCTCGCGCCCACACTACAGCTCCTGAAGTCTGAGCGCTCGCGGGCCTGCGAGCCACAGTTAAGGAGCTTCCTGCGCTGCCACTGCTGAACCCCACGTGCTAGAGCCCCCGCTCTGCGACAAGAGAAACCACTGCGACGAAAAGCCCACACGCCACAACCAGAAAGGAGACTCTGCCCACCACAACTAGAGGAAGCTCACATGCCGCAACCAAGACCCACTGCAGCCAAAATAAACAAACAAAAAAAACTTAACAAAAATGTTTCATCACTACAAAAAGATAGGAGGAATTGCTGAAGTATACTGCACAAAAATAACAGTATGAAAGTTCAGACAATAAAGTAGAACTCACTGATGTTTTAAAATGATGTATAGAAAAACACAAGACAAAGGAATCAAGTAACGTATTTTTATGGAATTGATTCTATGATATTTCCTGGTATATAGAAAAAAAGGCTTTTCTATCTTATTGGAATTGCATTACAAAGGAAAAATTCACTGAGGCAAAAAAATCCACACAATTTTCACATCTGACGACAAGATATCACTATGACAGATGACAAGGAAAATTCAGAGAAGGTAATAAGGTAACTGCTACCAAAATTTTGGTTCTCAAGACACTTTCAGATCAGAGAAAAAGAATTTTAATGTAAAAACTTTAGAGTAAAATAATTTTGATTTTTGCATAATTCTATTTATATTTACTTCAAATGGAGGGAAGAAAAAAAGATGACTTTTCAGGAACTCAATGTTAGAAGTTGGCTTACATGGTTTTATTAGACTCTGAGTGATAACACACAAAATATCCAAAGTAAAAATAGATAGAGAGACTTAAAAAGATTGCCTCAGATTATGGCTTATTTACCATATGAACTATAAGTTCCTTAAACAAAAAGACATGTCTGTGGACCCCATAATATTTAGCATTATACTTCATATGTGTAAGTTTACAAATACTTGATACATCAACACAATATAAAACAAGGGCTTATAGCAGATATTTCACAAAACTTACTTTTGGAAAGGCCATGACAATTTCTCTGGCTTAAAATTTTGGATCATTAGAATGTCTCATTGGAGAAGGAAATGGCAACCCACTCCAGTACTCTTGCCTAGATAATCCTGGAGACAGAGCCTGATGGGCTGCTGTCCACAGGGTCGCAGAGTCGGACATGACTGCAGCGACTTAGCATGCATGTATGCATTGGAGAAGGAAATGGCAGCCCACTTCAGTATTCTTGCCTGGAAAATTCCTGGGATGGAGGAGCCTGGTGGGCTGCCGTCCATGGGGTCACACAGAGTCGGACATGACTGAAGCAACATAGCAGCAGCAGCAGCAGAATGTCTCATGTCCTCCTGATCTTAAGAGAAAAACACCGAAACCATAACTTAAACCCTACTTTTATTAGCCTACTTCAAAAGCTCAAAGGCAGTTAAGGAGGGTATCTGACTACCATTTTAGAATGTAAATAATCATAAAGTACCTGGATTTTTTCCAGAACTATATAAACATAAATTAAAGAAATGTTTGTGCCAGAGGATATTAAGTTTTTGAGATACAACACTGTTTCTTCTTTCCAGGGTCTTCAAGTGCACTGAAAGAAACATGTAAGTGAATTTGCTTTCTAAAACTCCAAGTGACATCACCTAGGAAGGATGAGTCAAGAAGGGCTTCATAAAGTTGAATAAACTTGGGGCCAGGAAAGGTATGTGGGGGTCAAGAGGCGCAGTGTGAGCAAAGCAGACGTGAGGACCTCAGAGAACGTGGAGCACAGTATACTGAGCAGCAGTCTCCAAGTTGCCCCGATGCACATCCCCCTGATCCTACACCCTGGGGGCCCCCTCCCCCTCCCACACTGGGCCAGCGCTGGTCTGTGTGACCCACAGTGTGTGGCACAGTGGTGGTAGTCACCTCCAGGACAGGGTGATAAGATGGCAGATTCTTTCCAGGGCTCTCCTACCCACCTTGGCACACTTTCTTTTGGATCATCGGCTCTGGGAGAAGCCAGGCGTCAGGCCTGGGTGCTGACTGCAACCTCTGATAGGTTCTGCAGAGGATGAGCCAGAGCCACCTGGTAAAGCTGCTCCTAGATTCCAGACCCTCAGAAACCGAGATCAGTGTTTGCTGTTGTAAGTGGCTAAATTTCGGATCAGCAGTTACGCAGCAACAGACAGCGAACACATGTGTTGGTACCGAGTGTCCTCACTGAGTAACACAAACCTAAATTGTTGAAATGGTCTGGCATCAGACCACGGTCTTCGAGGACAGTGTTAGTGAAGAAGCTGCTAATAAAAGGCCCATGGTGTTTCACAAGGTGAGGTGGACATTACTAGAAACCAGGTGATTTAGCTAAGGTTTTCCACCAGAGAGCTCAAAGTGCTGCCTTGTTCTCCTGCTATGTACAGTTGAAAAAAAAAAAAGAGAGAAGAGATAAACTAAATGAAGAACAGTTAAGAGCGAGCCAGGATTTGATGGTTTGGACTGTTTGCACTCTTCCCAGATTGCAAACAGTGCTCCTATTCAGAAATGGATTCTGAGTCAAGATCAAATGCAGGGCACTGACAGAAAAACATGCTCTAAAAGCTACGATGAGGGAGTAACTATAAAATATTTTGTTAAGACTTCAGAAAGATCAAAGATGGTGTCTTAGAGTACCATTTGGGCCAGACAAAACACTGCTAAACAGAACTGTGTGCTTCAAAGATTCTCTCAAACAAACAACAAGGCTTTTAGGAAGCTTAAGGGTGTTTTCTCACAGCAGGAGCTCAAGGCAGAAAAAGGTTTATCACAAAGAAGTTCATGGGTGAGGCTTTTAATCAATGGAACAGACTCCAGTGAAATTCATATAAGATCCACAAAAGTTTTTCAAATAATTATAAACACAGAAACATTACCAGCTTGACCTAATGGAAACAAGAGACAATACAAAAGGAAAAAAGGCCGTTGAGTCCTGAAATTTTGGTAGGAAGCAAGTTAAGAAAACTCAGTAGCAAACAAACATGTTTTACCTTCAGGAGAAAGAAAGGGTGAACCAAATGCCCCACGGGCAAACCTGAGAGCTGGGTATGAATCATACCCAGGAGCTGACACTCACCCAAGGAATTACCATCATGCCTGACTGGATTTCAACAATGCTGAGGACCAGAGACTCCCTGTGCCTACCAGCCCTGCACTCTGCCTCCCCTTGAATAGGAACATTTGTACCCCAAGTCTGACCCAATACTGCATATTGGTGGTGGCAGAGGGCGGGGAGCAGATACCTCTTTAGCAGTATAGGTTGAGAGGAATTTGTACTTGAGACACTGAAAAAATTACATTTGAGAAGCTCAGCTGTACCTGAAGCCAATCTGGATGAGATCCTCATGCTGTAATGGGATGAGACTTCGGGGGACTGTGGGAGCAAGAATACTATGCATGTGGTCAGCTGTGGCAGCCAGCCTCCAACGACCCCTGCCTACACTTTGCAGGGTTGGTTCTGTGACCAACAGCATGAGACAAGAGTGATGGTGTGTAACTTCCAAAATTAGGTCACAGAAGACTGCTCTCTCTCGGGTCCCCTCTCTCCTGCTACAGCCCTGATCAACAGCTTTACTGGGACTCTACGAAAGACCCCAGGCCAGCATCACCCACATGAGCTGGTCCTAAGATCCCCAGTCCTCAGACACTGTGAAACAGTTTGGAAGTAATCTGTTATGCAGCAATAGCTAACTACTCCAGGGCTGAAGGAGGGGAAAGAAGACTGGAAATGAAGAGAGTGGTCAGAACATGCAGGGCCCAGGGAACCCACGAAAAGGTTTCTGCATCTTATTCTATCAGAAAAAGGAGCAATTTAAGAATTTTAGACAGTGAAATGACAACCAGACTCACATGTAAAAATACCACCTAGACAACTTTAGGGGGGTGTAAATCTGAAAACTACAGTAGGGAGACCAGTTAAAGAGCAATTACGAACCCTTCAGGATTAAAAGGTATCCTAATCTTTTAACAGTTTTTCTTAGATTCAAATGCATGGATGTACATAAAGGAGCAGTCTCAAGAACTGAAAATATGTGGAGCACAGACAACTACATGGAGTATCCTATGACAAACCATGATGGACAAGAATATATTAAAAGAAGAATGTGTGTGTATAGGTATACAAAACGGAGTCACTTGGCTGTACAGCAGAAATGAACACAACATGGTAAATCAATGATGCTTCAATAAAAAACTTATAAAAAATAAAATATCTAAACATTTTAAAAAAAGAACCACAAGCATCCCCATGACTTTCCAGAATGTTCGAGGGTGAGCAAATGGCAGTGTTGAGAAGCACTGCAGAGGAGGGAGAGCTCTCAGACGTTCAGTAACAACAGTTAAGGCCCATCTCCTGGGTCCTGAAACAAGTGTGCTGCACAAAAGGACTGTTTTTCACAGATATTTTTACACAACCATACAAGAGTGACAGGCCTCGAAGTTCATCGAGCCACTGCTGTCTACCTAGAGGGACAACCCCCTCCTTTGGGCTCTAACCCCATCTCTAGCTGCAGAAGGATATTTTTAAAACAATATTTATTTGACTGTACTGGGTCTTAGTTGCAGCACATGAGACTGTTAGTTGTGGCACGAAGGATATATTCATATTTCCATGACTAGGGCTGGAACCTGGGCCCCCCCCTTTGGGAGTGCAGTCTTAGCCACTGGACTACCAGCGAAGTCCCTGCAGGAAGGTATTTTGTGCACCCGATGTTGGCTGAATAAATCCCACCATTGTTCACATCCATTACCAACCGAGTTCAAGACTTAACAGCATCACTCTAGCTCTTACCACCATTTTCAGCTAATGTCCCCTAATCTAACCCAATCTTCCCGACACTCCCAAACTCTTCTCCTCTGTTCTCTAGAATTAAGATTTATCGGTAGGCAAACGCTTTACAGCCTCAACTTCTTTCAACTTTCCCTCCTCTTCTCGCCCTATTTTGAGGCTGGAGCCCTTCCAGAAGCTGCTTATCTTCCCATGTCCCACACACGCATAGATGGGTAAAGGTCCTCCTTGCCTCCCACTGCCTCTCCGATGTCCTTCCAGAAACCATAACCCCTCAGATGTTCACACCATCACTCCTTCCCGGAGTGGCCACATCCACCCTGTTGCTGTCACAGAGCTCACAGTCGTCTTCTCAAACACCCCCACCTCGGGCACATCCTTAGTGATGGATGATACACCTCATACCATGACCCTCTCACCCTCACTGACTTACTTTTCCTCTATGCCCTCTCAGTCCCCGCTCCTGTGGTTGTTACCTCTAGACCTGCCTTAACCAGTAACTGCGACACCTCTGAAATCTAAGTTCAAGCACCTCACTGTAACTGCCACCCTCCTGACTTAAGTCTCACTCATTCCAGAACGCCTCCTCGCAACAACGCTCTTTCAGGGCATCCTACACCAGCTCCCTAGGGTCTTTTTCCCTCATTACCCAGTTCAGACCCCAGGTCTATTGTGATTGCATATCTCACACACATGGGTAATCTCCTCATCCCTCTTTTCCCCCCCTTTGTACTTGCTGGGCAATCCTCAACTGTAGAAGAACATTATACACCCACTTTAGTCTTGAACTCGAGTTGAATATTTGAATTCATATGCCCAAGTGAGTGGACTGGTCCCACTTTAAGTAAGTAAGTGTTAGTCGCTCAGTCATGTCCGACTCTTTGCGACCCCATGGACTGCAGCCCACCAGGCTCCTCTGTCCATGAGATTTTCCAGGAAAGGATACTGGAGTGGGTTGCCATTTCCTTCTCCAGGGGATCTTTCCAACCCAGATATCGAACCCAGGTCTCCTGCACTGCAGATTCTTTACCGACTGAGCTACCAGGGAAGCCCGGTCTCACTTAAAATGGTCACAATTACTGAGCCCCCGGCTGATTCATCAATCCTGTTCTATTTCTCTAGTCAGTGAGCACCTCACACTCACCTTTGTCTCTCAGCCTCCCTCCCTCTGAGGCGATGACCTCACCTCACACATCACAAAGAAAAGAGAATCGTAGGGAAGACACCCCCATCCTCCACTGCCAATGCTCAAACCAGTGTACCATATCCTTTCTTACTTCTAAAAAGGAAAAGTACTTCTGCTCTAATCAGACCAATCCTGCCAAGAAATGAATCCAGGGAAAGATAGTAAACAGTTTTTATGAACAAAGCCCTTGAGTAGAATAGGAAATAGGATTATCTTATTCTTTTTAAAGACAACAGTCCAACTATTACATTAGTTCTAATAACTTATTTATAATAGCTATTTTAACATTTTTTTTTACTAATTCTATTATCTGGGTTATTTCTACATCTCTTTTGGTTGACTAACTCTTCCTTAGTTATTAGCTTTTCCAGCTTCTTTGCATATCTGGTGATTTTTTTTTTAAATGGACACCAAACATTAAGTTTTATGCTGTAGGATCTTTTAGTATTCCTTTAAGCACTGTGAGGCTTTCTTCTAGGACACACTTATCTGAAATTACTTGGCTCTTTTTGAGGATAGTGTTTAGTCTTTATTAGGGTGAGCCCAGAACAGTTTAGTCTAGAGCTCACTTGGCCCTACTACTAAGGAAATAACCCTTTGAGAACTCACATTGGACACCCTCTGCATTAGATCTTTCCACTCTGGTCAGTGACGACACAACTCCCAGTCCTATGTGAGCTCCCAGGAACATCCCTCCTCCTTTCCAGTTGCTTCCCCACAGACAGGCTCAGATCACTTTTCAGCTGGAGAGCCCAGGGACCTCTTTGGAGACCTTTTCCTGTGGCCTGGGAACTCTTGAGGGAGTGGCCAGTGCAATGGAGGACTCAGCTTTGCTTCCCTACTTTGTGTCCACTGGAACTTTGGAACATTGGGTGGAGAGGGAGGTGGGAGGGGGGACCGGGATGGGGAATACATGTAAATCCATGGCTAATTCATTTCAACGTATGACAAAAACTACTGTAATGATGTAATTTAGCCTCCAACTAATAAAAATAAATGGAAAAAAAAAATCATTTGTTGATTTCCCCATCCCCTCCCCAGCCATTTTTTCAGCTCCTCCCATAGCAGAACTATTCCAAGGAGTCATCCAAACTTGCACTGACCCTTTATTTATAGTATTTCTTCTGTCTCAATCACAATTTCCTTCCCACCACACTATCAAGATAGGCCAATGGCATGTATTAAATTAAACGGTCACTTTTCCCTCACTCATCATCTCAGCGGCCATAGTTGACAAATTTTTGAGACAGCTTTAGACTTTCTTCTTAATTCTCTAAGAGCGTCTCCTCTATCTGAGCCTCAACGCAGTTTTAAGAAACACTCACATCCCAAAGGCTTTCATATTGACAGTACAGCCCATGATGTCAGAATTGTACCTGCAATGCAGACTGCTCTAAAGCGTTACATTCTTGCACAGGCCAATTAAATACGATAAGAGGCACTGCAAACTGAGTAACTCCATCGTTCACGTATCCTCCCCCTCTTTCATTTTTCCATCAGTAAGCCACCTAATCAGCCATCCACCCAGCTGCTCAAGGTAAAAGTCAGGGATTACGACAGAGGATGAAATGGTTGGACGGCATCACTGACTCAATGGGCAAGAATCTGAATAAATTCTGGGAGTTGGCGATGGACAGGGAGGCCTGGTGTGCTGCAGTCCATGGGTCGCAGAGTTGGACATGACTGAGCAACTGAACTGAATCCTTGATTCTCTTTCTCCATCTAGTATCTTCTGATCTGTCAGCCAACTTCTCTTGGTTCTACCTTCAAAATGTGCCTCTAGTCCATCCACATCTCTTCTTCCCTAACATCACCTAGGTCACAGCCACTCTTGCCCAGTACAGATCATTCTGCATGCACAGTGACAATAACCTTGAAAAACAGAATTCAGATCATGTCCTCCCTTGTCTGAAACTCTAGAGGCTTATTACTTAATTTCAAAACAATCCAAACTCCGTGTAGTCGCCTGTAATAACTCAGCAGAAATGGGCCCACCTGCCTCTGGGCCCTTCACTCACACTCCCCAACCCTATCCACAATGCCCCCGCTGCACTGGCCGTGTGCACCCTGCACCTCAGGTCTGCCTGGAATGTTCTCCTTCAGATCCTCAGAGGGCTGGCTCCTCCCTCGTCAAGTCTCAGGGCCCATTCTTTGACCCTCTCACGCACAGAATTCTCCTCCTTCCACCAGAAACTCTGTACTGTCTTGATCCACTGCCACTTTTTATCCATTTGCTTTTTGTCTGTCTTCCCATTAGAATTCAGTCATTCAATTAAACAAAGACTGCACACTTACTATGTGCCAGGCATGATTTCAGGTGCTGAAAATACATCCATGAATAAAGCAGACACAAAGTCCCACCCTCACAGAGCCTGCATGCTAGAACACAAGATCCATGAGAAAGAGAACTGTTTGTTCACTGTCGGATCCACAAGACCTATAACAGTCCTGGGCTCACTGTAAGTGCACAATAAATATTTGCACTCTGAAAGTAAATGAAAATGAATGATTTATCTATATTTTCTTAGTCTTTGTACAATATAAATATACTTCAAAAATCTTCACTCAGCCACTAGAACAATGATCAGATTCTTAATTTAGACTTCAAAACAGTCATATTTATATTTTCTTTCCCTTTTAGACTGCATTACTCTATAGTAATTACTTTTACAGTAAAAGCATGAATTTGCAACCCTCAGTACAAAATTCTGCCTCTAATTTCAAATTCTCCTAACAGTAAAAGTGTTCTGCATCCACTTATATTCTTTAAGTCCTTTAGAACACAAGCTTTCTAGACTAAACTGGAACTAATTACCCATGTACCCAGACTACTTTTACTTCTGTGTAAACTGTTTATATGTGCAAATGAAGCCATCAACTAATTTAAAAAATTAATGATTATTTTATAAACACATAAAATGCATATGGGAATGGATCTAGTGCAGGGATAACATAATATACCCATTATCACAGGAAACCCTACTTCATCTTGCAGAGCCCTACTTCCATCTTGCAGTTAAGAAAACCCAGGTGCACAAGAGCACACACAAGTGTACATATACACACACGTGCGCACAGCTGGAAGCTGGATGAGGCCTTAGGTCTAATAACTCCCAGTCTGATGCTTTCTCCAATTAATAATTACCTAAACTTAAAGACACAGCTTTCTATAACTACATCATACAATTCTCTAAGGGTAGGTGACACATCTACACTAGACAATTCTAAAAACAAAGGACTATACAAGTGGAAGTAGTTCTGAACAGCAACAGAAAGCAAGGCCACACTGAGTATTCAATCAATATTTGGTAACAATGCAGTGTGTGTTTATAGCATCCTCACATATACTATCTGACACTCCTGAGCGCCACCTCCCTCATGAGGTAGGTCAGGAGGTTGGCACATGAAGAGACTGAAATTCATCCTGTAAGGTTAAGCGACTTGTCAAGGCCACAAATGTCAAAGTGCATCTTTCTCAGAGGATATACAACTGGTATTTGTGATTCTATGATAATCAAAACAATTCATCCCAGTACAGAAAAAGATCTGAACCTATATTAAATCATACACAGAACATTTTCAACCTCAGCTTATCTTTCCCCTGGACTTATTCTTAAGGCTGCGTCATATTTCTTCAGCCAGTACTTGCTATACTGAAGGAAATTCAACCAAAATGATTTGCTTTAATAATCTGTTGCAAAACTCCCAAACTCTCACCATGCATATTCAAAGTTGACTCAACTGTTTAAAGACAACCACTATAACACATAAATGAAGGGTTTTATCTTTTAAAGAACTGATTATATCTCTATTAATTAAAGAGAAAACTGAGATTATGGGTCACAGTAGATGTATTAACTATGAATTTGTTTTTGGTTTTCATCTACCTACAGTGAGGCTGGTGGATGAAATACAATTCATATATTTAAAGGTACAAAGTCAGGTATCTGCTCTGTTTAAAATGCTGCAATTTCTCAAAATCATTACCTACAGTCACAGTGTTTAAAAAACTTGATCAAGGTAACTCCAAGTAATTCACTGAAAGAAGTTCAAACAAGTTGTCTAAAGCATCTGAATCACTTGTTTTCCTGATGATGTCCCCCCAAATTGATTTATCCAGTTACTATATTAGTATAAGTCACACCTTAACGGTTCAAAAGCTTACTTTAAAAGACACAATCTAGTTCAGCCTGCATATTTCATCCTTTCAATACTGCTTCTGAACTTAAGGAGACTCAGAATTCATTTCATTCCCAAGTTACAATATAAAATTCTTATTTCCTTGTGGGTTGTCTTCTTTTAAGAAACAATCACAAACCACACTATCATTCCATGATATAAAACATTATCCTCTGCTTTAAAATTGTTTTAACCAACTGCTGATAACAAATACCCTTTTCAGAAAAATTGAATCACAAAGTCAAGAATCCACACCTTCATATATATCAAATAGAACTCTTAAAAAAAAAAAAAAGAACACTTGCCATTACATACATATACATCCTCTGATACTTTACCATTACTATTACTACAGACTATGATTTAGTAAAACCTAATCTGTTTTAGATAAAATACTAGGAATGGCTAGTTTAATATTTAATCTTGGCCACAAAATTATGAACCTGATTATTATTCCTTATTTACAAGATTTGAGCTCTCCTTTATTTAGCTGGTACTTTTAATTAAGTGTTGCTGATTAACAGAAAAGGTAGTAGTTCTGTATAAACTTCATTACAGGTCACAAGCACCCACCAAACACCATTAGATGCATAAGCCCATTAATTTTCAGTCTTGTTTTGTGAGAAAATGAAGTCTGATTACAAATGATAATAATCCCAAATCTTAAATATCAAACCGCACACTGAAACAAGAGCTAATATTAACACTTTAGGCACCAGGCCTGACAGTTTTCAAGAGGCTCCTTTTGTAGGTAAGAGTCCTCAGTCCTCCTCCATTGCTGAATCAAAAGTATCTTGGGCAGGACAGAAAGCTGAAACTAGACTTTATTACTGCTTCTCAGTTATCTTTGATTTTAACTGATTATTTGCTACTTAATGGAAAAACCCCAAATATTCTCCATTCCTTTCTAATTCAAACTAGCTGTAAAAATTAAGCTTTGCTTCCAGTGCAATTGAGATTTCACATATTTCTTTTCACTTCCAATACAGTGCACAGAATAAAGGAATCTAGATTCAGTACTAAGAAATTTTGGTTTTCAAAATTTTAAAGAAAAATAGGATCCTTAGTTTCTTTTAAAAAATGAGAAATCAAACTTTTAAACTTATCACCTTGATTTAAGTTTGTTTTTATAAAACAGAAAAACTATAGATTTTTTAATAAAGTTTTGAAAATGTAGTGGCTGACTACTTTTCCTCTTAAGAAAGATATGTACCTATGCCCAATTGAACCCTTAATTAAAAACAAAAAATACCTACCTGGCTACTTCATAAACCTGGTTTTCTTAACACTGTATACTGGGCCAGTAAGAACAGTTTGGAGAAAGAAAAGATAGGTGTCTGAGACTATTTGTCCTACTAAAACTAAGTGTTGGCCTGTGATAACTGGATCCTACTTCTAACAGTTCCAAAGGTGGCTGTGTAGGACAATAACAAGGCGAGATCACTATAAACATCTTAATTACATCACACATCTTACCAGAACCAGTCTTGGTGACAGAAGAGAGTTTAAGCCTCCACCCTTACAGGAAGAGTCACAGTCTGGCATCCCAATGGAAAAAGAAAAAAAAAAAAAACAAAACTACTAGAGGAACCAAGCAGTTCCACTGTGCTGAGCATCACTTTAAAACCTCCTTTTTCAGAATGTCCTTTCTGAAATGAGAAGTATCCATAAAGGAGAATTTTAACAATGGAAAACTCCAATTTGAACCAAAATAAGTCAACTTTTAATAAAAACATTTGACAGTACTGATACCTTGGAAAAACTATCCTTTCATTTAAAGGTAAAGCCATGGCACTAAGTAGTATCCAACATTTCTTACTTAGAAGATGATACTCTTAAAATGCTAAAAAAATTATCATGGTGCAACCTCTGGCCCTGCTATTTAAATTTTTGTCCCTTTTAACCCCAGAGACTTATTTCATATTTAGAGCTGACAGTCTATTGATTTCCTAGGATTTGAAAATTACTTGTTATTCATTAAACCAAAGCCCTTATCAACTGTTACTTTATGATGTAGCAAGTTACAAGGTATAACATTATATACCAATTCAGACAATAAATCTCTAGCATCTATGATTCAGTCAAGTTCTTTAATTCATTACAATCTGTAATTATTTCTCAATCTTCATTAAAAAAAAGGACTAAACAACTAAGTTCTAAAGTTGAGTAAAATTCATGTTTGGAGGGGACCTTCTACTTAAAAGTTGTTTTTTAAAAACTAAGAGATATGCCTAATTAAGGCAGTGCATTTGGCTTATAATGTAAAAATTAAATGAAAATACATTAATGTTATTTTCTGTGTTTAGACCTAGCATTTCTGCCACATTTACCACAGAAACAAAATATGGTGACAATTATCAGGAATGGTTCACACAACAATTTTAATAAGGTGACCTATACACAAAACTGTTCTCATCTAATTCTGTCCCATCTTTCATGATCAACTCCTGACCCTAACTAACGTGTCAGAGGCAGAAGTTTTAATCTTTTGTCTTTATAAGAAGCATATTCTTCTTCAGCGAATTATCAAAAGGACTGCTTTTCTAAGGCTAACTCAGTATTCAGTTACCTTTATTTGTGCTTAGTATACATTTTCAATATCAACATTCTACTGTTAATACTGTGATTGGAGCTATACAGCCTCCTCTGGCCAGCATGAACCACAGGACTGGAGAGCAGCTGTTCCACCTGGGACTGTTTACATTCTTCTATTCAGGATTTATTCCTGAGGTCTCTGTTTCACTGGTCATAGTTTTGGTTGGATGTGAAGTGAAACAAATTCTAAACGGATGATAGGAGAAGGTGGTCTGAGAGGAGGAAAAAAACCCTAAAAAATAGGGACTTTACATGTTAGAAAATAGTAAATGTCAAAATTCTTTCAGTGAATGAAAATTATCTGTAAAAATTTAATAAGCATTGGTACTTCAGCTGGGTTCAGCTCTGATCTCAGGCTGTGGCTCTTGAGACAGTCCAAAGTGTTCAAAGAAGCCAGACTTCAGTATGTTTCTAAGTGTTCTGTGTAGTGCTATCTGTTTTTATCAAAGCTCTCCAGTTCCTTGGCGGTAAAACAATGGCCACAACTTAATTTCCAGGTCAGTGTTAACACCACACCCCCAACTTGAAAGCATTATTTGTAAAACTTAAGAAACAAAAATAAAACCAAAAGACAAGATTCTGCAGTCACAAGTACTTTAATTTTTAAAAACAAATCACTTATTTAAAAATAAACAAACGGCACCATTCTACTCTAAAAGTTGGGAACAAGCAAAAGAAATTCTGTCTCACAGGTAACGTGCTCGGAGTCAGGACTAGACAATCTCAACTACTACACACGCTAAGGACACTACAATCCGAAGGAAGAGTCAACTGTGACAACTCTTTGACTTTAAAAGGTTGAACAACCCAAACAGTTTCAACAGCTTTATTTTCAAAATCAACAGTACAGAGCAAAATTTCTACATTAAAAAAATTCCGTACAGTCCCAAATAGAGGTATTACAGTATAGTTTTACACCACAAAATTGTAGTACCAATCCAGCGACTCCTCGACTTCTTGAACTGTCAACACACTGCCCCCTGTTTAAGCGGCTGTACCTGAAAACCAAGGTATGCAATTCCCTGGAAGGCACCGGGCGACACTGACAAGGTTCTGGGGGAAGCGAGAGGAAGTCTTGTGTCTGAGCCCAACTTCCAAGACCAGCGACAGCTACGACACAGGTCTGTGAGCTGTCAGCATTCACACACTGAAGCCCGCCCATGGAAAACATCTCCCGGTTAAGATTTCACTCCACTTGAGTTCGGTGATGGATAAGAAAGAACCCCTTTTCTAAACGGAGATCTGTTAACATCTACTTAGACTGGGTCTTGTCTCCCGCAGGTTGAGAAACCAGAAATCAGGCGAACTTAGATTTTTATTAGGAAAAGAAATAATAGAGTTACACAGGCTTTAGAAGAGCCACGGAGTTCCCTTCAAAACCTGCAACATGCTCTCAAGGACCAAAGAAAAAGTCAGGAGGAGTAGGAGTTGACAACCCTCCGATTAAGGAGGACTCGGAGAAATGGATGCAAAAGTCCCAAAAAGAGGACGTAGGACGAAAGTCGGCTCTGGGCTGCTCGCCGACCCCGACCTTCCGCTGCAGGACGCCCGCCTCCCCCGCCCGGCCTCTCGGCGGGTCCACGTGGGCCGCGCAGCCCCGCCAGCCTGCGGGCCGCCGAGAGAGCACGGCCACCCGAGCGCCCGGAACCTGCGCTCCCGGCGCCGGCGGCGCGCGAAGGCCGAGTCGGCCCCAGAGCGCCACCCAGCGGCCCGCCGAGAAGCCTGCAGGCAGGGCCTCCGCGGCCCGGCCGCCGCACCCCCCCGCCGCCCGCCCGCTCCCTCTCCGGATGCACAAGGCCCAGCCCAAGCGCTCCGACCACAAAATGGCTGCCGGCAGCCTCGTCACGTGACCCCTTTGTGCCTTTCGGGCGCCCGAACTCCGCGGGCCCCGGGTCCGAGGGGCCAGGGTCGGCGGGTGGCCCGAGAGGAGGCCTCGCCGGGCCGCGACGGCCGGGGGTCAAGGCCGGGGGCCCCGGGGTAAAGGCCCGGCCGGCGACGGGAGTCGGCGGCGGAGAGAAGATGGCGGCCATTTTGTGTGGGTCTGCGCTCCGCCGCCGCCGCAGGCAGCGGAGGGAGCGGGGCCCGGCGACGGGTCGGACAGGGGAGTTAACACGTACCGACTCCTCTTCCTTCTCCATTCCGGTGGGCATCTGCGGCGCGGCCCGGCTTATCCAGGCGTATTCGTGCAGGTCGGGCAGATCCTCACAGCGGAAAACCGGCAGCGGCTTCGAGGCGTCTAGCGCCCGCGCCCGAAACGACAGTTTACTCATCTCAGGCGCGGCGGATGCCTCTCCGCTCTGGGGAAACGGCCCCGGCCAGCGGGATCGTGGAGAACCGGGGGTTCGGTCCCCACTCGCCCACCGCTGCCGGGGACTGGAGGGGCGGAGCGCGGAGCCCGCCGTCCGGGCGCTCAGAGCCGCCTGGAGGTGGGAGGCCGAGACGCTCCGCTCCTCTCTCGCTCGCTCTCCTCAATACGCCGTGGCCAACGCGGCGGACATTAAAACTCCACTGTGCGCTCTTCAGCCAACCCCAGCCGTTCCCCACACTGCAGCGCGCAGCGGCGCGGGCACGCGGGGGGCGGCGGGGGGGCGCGGGCTCGAGGCCGGGCGCCGGCACGGAGCGCGCGTCCCGCCAACCCCCGGCGCCCGGCCCCGCTCCCCCGCGCCCGGAAGCTCGGCCCCCGCCCCCGCGGTCGCGGGCGGACCGGCCGGGTCGGGGCGGCGCGCGGGGCACTCGGACGCCGGGGACCACGGCCGGCCTCCCGCCCCGCGCGCCCGCCGTCCCGCGCTCGCTCCCGCCGGCGCCGTTGGCTGACAGGCGAGGGGGCGGCGAAGCTACAGCGCCCCCGCGCGGCGGCTCTCGGCGCGGCGGCGGCCCTGGGCACCTGTCAGCGCCGGCGGCCCGGTCCTGGGTGAGGGAGCGGGCGCCCCCAGCCCCGGGCGGCGCGGCGTCTCAAGTTTCATAACGAAACTATAGACGCCATTCGGGCCGGGATGCTACTTTGAGTGAACTTTTTAACCGGCCATTATCTTTACGTGTAAGGAAACTCTGGACGGTATTTGATCGTCTCCGCTTGGATCCTGGGTCAGTTCCCATCATTGCGCTCAGTGTAAACAGGAGGCGTCCTACGTTTGCTCCAACTAGGGTTTTGGTGGTTTTATTTTTTCATCCTGCATTTTTATCGACCCACAGTCAAGTTTATTGTCATTGAAGCCAAGGGAATAATTAGCGGGCGCTGTAACCCTTAGGGAAAAAATTTAAAAGCAAGACCTAGTTCACATTTTGAGAGCCGATGATTTTTTTCTGCACTGGAAGAAAATGTTGCTTCAACATAACCATGGGTTGACACTTATTTTTACCTTTACTTTATTGAACCATGGGTTGACACTTATTTGCCCTCTGAAAAACGTTTTACAATTATTTGAAGATTACTTATAGCACTCCTGCCAAACCACCCCCCCCCCCAAATTTAGAAAGAAAAACTATTAGAAGAGTATTTAGATGGATGTGATGGCTACCATGTGGTTTATATTACACACGAAAATGAGCATCCAGAGAGCCCTCTCCAGCAGAATATTTTAAAAACCCGAAAGACTGTTGCGGTGGGTTTAATAGGTTTGGCAGCAAAATGTCAAATATTCACCGAGATCCAAAAATGCTCTGTACCTCCGCTTTTCTCCCCAGGGGACACATAATAAAAATAATCACTTCTTAAATACTGGGTTGGATGGGAACTGTTATTAGCTTAAGGCACAGAAGCAAGGTGCTATCTTTCAGGCTGGTTTAGCTACCACCCGGATGGGGTGGGGAGAAGACAAGGAGAAAACAGGATTGCAGTTCTCCAAAATTATCATCAAACTCAAATACTGACAGCTCCTGCGTAGCAGACATTCACCTACAAGTCCTGTACTAAGAGGATGCATTTACTGACTCAACCAGCAACCTTTCTTTGAGACCTCAGGGGCCCTCCGAGTACCTGCTAATTATTCAGTGGGGCTTCCCTGATGGCTCAGGGGTAAAGAACCCGAGTGCCAATGCAGGAGACTTGGGTTGGATCCCTGGGTGGGGAAGATCCCCTGAAGAAGGAAATGTCAACCCATTCCAGTATTCTTGCCTCAGAAAGCCCATGACAGAGGAGCCTGGCAGGCTACAGTCCACTGGGGTCTCAAAAAAACTGGACACAACTTAGAGACTAAACAACAACAAACGACAATTACTCAGCACCCACAGGACTCCCAGAGGAGCTTCCGTGGTTGGAGTAGGACCCATAGACGGAAGCTGCCACACCTGAAGTAAGTGTGAGGATGAACGCTCAGGCTTTTTGGGACCAGGCAGCAGTGGCACCCAGTCCGTGGGGAGCGGCTCTAATGAAAACATTTGGGAAGGATTTTTGGAGGAGGTGATATCAGGGTAAAAACTATGTAGGTTACGTATGGGTCAAGGTTGCAAAAAAGAAGAGAAGAAAGGTATCTTGGGCCAGGTGAGCAGTTCATGGCAAGGCCCAGGGCCCTGAGAGGGTGTGTCACACTCAGGGATCCTCACCACACCATGGCCCATGACAGCTGCTTAGCCACGTTTAACAATTCTGAAAATACTGGCTGAATATTTGTATGGTAGGTCTCACCAGGCTACATATTGTATTTCTGAAAATCCTAGCAGAATTCAGTTGATTTAGGAACCTAGAACTAAAATAGTCTTAAGTCATGACTGAAGCACCAAGAAAATGAATATATATATATAATACATATACATATATGACCCTTATTAAAACAACAGTCTATAGGGACTCCCTGGTGGTCCAGAGGCTAAGACTCCATGCTCCCAATGCAGAGGACCTGGGTTCGACCCCTCATAAGGGAACTAGATCCCGAATGCTGCTACTAAGAATTTGCAGGCTGCAACTAAAGATCCTGTGTGCCACAACTATGACCCAGTACAGCCAAATAAATAAATAGATATTAAAAATAATAACAGCCCATAGATAACATTTTCTATATCCTACAATAGATCCCCTGGAGAAGGAAATGGCAACTCACTCCAGTATTCTTGCCTGGGAGCCTGACAGGTTATATAAGGTCACAAAGAGTTGGGCTCGACTTAGCAACTAAACAACAACACAAACAATAATGGGCACTATACAACTAAGTTCCTTGTTCAATAGAAATTCTAGACTCACACTTCATGGAGGGTTCAAAGAGATCCTTACAAATTAAGCTTGCCTTTTGCAGGTGGTCTGCCTGCCAGGAGACATTTTCTTTCTGCCACTGATCCCCATTCAGCTCAATGCCCTGGATTTCTGACTTGCAGATCTTACTTGGTTCCCAAAGGCCCATAGATTGCAGCCCCAAACCTTACAATCATTCAGTTCACTACCCTCCCTCCTATGGGGCAGGGGGTATGGCAGTGAAGGCTCCGGTTTAATTTTCTTCAGCATCCTTTATCCAACCAAAAAGTCACCTGCAAGAATGACTAATCCTGTCCTGCCTTTCACTTTTTCTATTCCCAGCTAAAACTTCCTTTTTTCCCCCCTAAGTATCCCCAAGAAGAGTGATATGAAATTCTCCATCTTACAAAAGATACATACTACTAACATGAAGTTGTATATACGAAACTTTCCCCAAAGGGAAACTTTTAGTTGGGAAGGAATTTGCAGTATTTAATACAGTTTTGGATTGATGCCACAAATATTTATTACATAACTAGGCAACACACAGTACCATCATTGCAGAGGCTATAAATACAATACTGATAAAGGGATGTCCACTTAACAAAATGAGCAGAACCAGGCTGATAGTGACATGTAGTGCTCTGGGAGTTCAGAAGGAAAGCAGTCGGTTCTAGGTGTGTTGATCAGACATTATGGGGGAAACAGCACATTATTTGGTTCTGAAGAATGACTACTATTTCAACTGGTAATGGGAATGAAATGGTAGAAGAAAAGGTCTTCATAGAAGAAGGCAATTCTATGGACAGAAAACGGGGAGGCGGCAACTACCAGGCCTGTGTGAAGATGAGAAGGTTGATTTGGCCGGGGTTCAGCAGGAGGTGACAACAACCCAGGTGTGAGATAAAACAGTCAAGAACTTGGGCAAAAGGGGCAGGAGTAGAAAGGACAGAGACATGTTTTAATGGCAATAATAATCACACACTATCATCACTTTGAAACCTGATTCATTTCGACTGGTTTCAAATATAGAACGTCTGGGACTTCCCTGGTGGTCCAGTGGCTAAGACTCCATGCTCCCAAAGCAGGGGGCCCGTGTTTGATCCCTGGTTGGGGAACTAGATCCCACATGTTGCAACTAAAGATCTTGTGCACCGTAACTAAGACCCAGAGCAGCCAAGTAAATAAATGAAAGAATATTAAAAAATAATAATAATACAGAACGTCTGCTTAAACAACAATTGAGAATGTGTCAAATGCGATAGCTCTGACGCTGTACTTTGCTGTATACAATAAACCTGAAATTCATTTCCTTCTATTAGTTTATACCCAATATGAGCCCAAGTCTTAGTATTTCTTTGAAACTGCATCTAGGATTTGCAGCCTTATTTCCATTCCCATTGTTTTCACCATCATCTCAGCTCTCATCACTTCCCACCTAGAAACAACTTCCAGCCCAAGTCTTCCTTCAGTCACTCATTCCTTCAATAAGCCGTGGTGAAGCTTCTACTTCATAGGAATCTGCGCTGTACTCTCCTACCAGTGCCTGGTGGGGATCAGCAGTGGCTGGTGGAGGCTGTGGGTCCCTGGGGCTGTGTAGATACAGTATACAGTACACAGCTTACTGTGGAGATACAGTGCAGACTGCCCTTCAGGGATTCGCAGAACCCTGCATGCATGCGTGCTCAGTCATTTCAGTCATGTCCAACTCTTTGCAACCTATGGACTGTAGCCCGCCAGGCTCCTCTGTCCATGGGATTCTCCAGGCAAGAATACTGGAGTGGGTTGCTGTGCCCTCCTCTAGTGGATCTTGCCAACCCAGGAACTGAACCCATATCTCCTGCGTCTTCTGCATTGTAGGCAGGTTCTTTACTCACTGAGCTACCTGGGAAGCCCTTGCAGTGCCCTGCATGCCCCCAAATCAGGGTGGCTAAAACCCCACTTCCGCCTGTGTCCTCCCTTCCCCAAGTCATGTATTCATCTTGCTCATTAGACAGAGCCATTTGGGGGGGTGGTGCATGGTTGCTGAGGCCTCATAATTTTGCCTCACTCTCCAACATTATTTCTCCTTAACGCTTAAGACAAACAAGCTCTTCACTCTGGCTGGTTCGTCTCATCACCATCTTTAGAAATCAGCCAAGTCTTTCCTGCCTCCAGGTTTTTCTTTATTCCTTTCTCTCTGTTCTCCCTGTCCAGCTTCAGACCATCTGCTTCTAGCTACTGAAATGCTACTTCACAGGAATGTTTTGAAGATTAAATGAAACAACCCATGTCAAGCATTTATATGGTCTCTGGGCCACAGTAAACATTCAATAGATGTAAGCTATGTTATTATCTTTCAAAATCCGACTCAGAGATCACTTCCTTCATGACACTTTGATATCACTTCTCTGGGTTCTAATTTCCTAGTCCGAAGAATAAGCAAGTAGTTAGGTGAATTCAAAATCATTCTTAAGTCTAGGTCAATCTTTCTCATCTCTGAACTTTTAATATATTGTTCAATCAGTAAGAATAGTAACTACCATTTATCGAACATTTACCTGTGTCAGGCCATGGAAAAGTACATTTTAAATGTGTCATCTCCCTTAATTCTCAATATCTATGAAATGCATCCTGTTAGAAAGGTTGCATATCCTGCCTGTGATTACAAAGCTGGTGAGAGGTAATGCTGAGTCCAGAATCTCTGGGTTCTGATTCCACATTGGAGCCTCAGAAACCAGATTAACTGAAGTGAAGAATGAACTGAGAGTGAGCTTGGGTCAGGAGAGAGAAGGAAAGGATGTGTGTGTGTGTGTGTGGCTTTTCAGGTCATCACTTTTGTTGTTGTTGAAGATGGGAAAGATGTGGGTATGTTTGTTTGTTGACAGCAAAGAATCATGTAAATAGATTAACTTTAGCACGGTCTTCCTCTGAAACAGGAGGGAAGGAAGGCAAGAATGGATACTAATCCAATGAAGTTAAATTCTCATTGATGGGATGGTAAGATTTAAAAAACAATCATGATTTCAGTTTGGGAACTGGAGTCCAGATTCTTCTTCCTTTCAAGCATTCAGCAAATCTTTTCTGGACGTTTACTGAGAGCTAGACAAAGCTGAGAGCTAAGAATAAAGTAAGATACTGTGTATTTACTTTGGGAAATGTGAAATTAAGATGTATAATGCACAATGCCCTCAACATTAAAAATGATACAGTGCTTTAGTTGAGAGCTCTGTGCCAAAGGACTAAAAACATTTTCACCTGCAAGAATCATTTTCCTTCACTTTCTTTTTATTTCATAATAAGCTATAGAAAGAAATGGCGTCAAGTAATTCTTCCAACATAACATTCAGGAAAATAAAAAAGAGAAGACTTTTATGATGTGCTGTATGTTGGAAAGCAAATGTTGCAATTAAACAGCAGCATTTTTAACAGGTTGTCACAGAAACAATATCTGAATGGCTGATTTCTCTACAGAGTTGACTTATGCATGAAATTCTATATATAGTCTTTAAGAATAATGTCTTATAGAAAATAAGATAATTCAGAATACATCCAGAAACAGCCTGCCTCTACCTTAAAAGAATAAAAGGCAAATTATTAACCCTAGCAAACTACAGCAGGAAAGACTCAAAATTATTTCAGTTTAACTGTGTCTCCAATATACATGACTAAAACCAAACGTCTGTCTGAGAATCAATTAGAATTTTACAAAATCTACAGAATGGTTTCAGCATTTCTACTGGGGTTAGGGAAAAAAAAAAAAAGACAATGACATATGATACATCTTATTGTGTAACATAAGATCCTAAATTTATAGAAAACCTATTCCTAACAGAGCAAGATTTTGCCAAAATTTAGACCACCATCCCAGGTCCCCTAAATCCAATCTTTCCCTCACCACCCTAGGTGGGCAGCTGAGGAGCCCGCTATGGCAGCATTTTAACAAGGACACTACTAGATGAAGTTGGGGAAGTGGCCATTGTGTGTGTTAGCTGCTTAGTCATGTCCAACTCTTTGCGACCCCATGGACTGTAGCCTGCCAGACTCCTATGTCCATGGAATTCTCCAGGCAAGAATACTGGAGTGGGTTGTCATTTTCTTCTCCAGGGAGATTTCCCAATCCAGGGATTGAACCTGGGTCTCCTGCATTGTAGGCAGATTCTTTACTGTCTGAGCCACCAGTGGCAGGAGGCATAAATAGGAAATCATCTGGAACTTAAATAATCACTTAGTACTTAAGAATGTCATATATATTAATTTTCTAGAAGAATAAAAGTCCATCTTAGGAAATTAGAAAAATTGAAAAAATTAAACCACATATACTAAAAATTTTGGGGAGTATTTCTCTAAACTGGATTTTGATAAGTTATTGTTATGTTATTGAATCCAATGACTGGCACTCACTGACAGACACTGTCTATAGCCTGGGTGTGGGTCCAAGTTTGTAAAGGGCAGAAGGATGAAAATGAGAGGGAGGGGCCAGGGAAACATAGGAACCTCTGGTGCCTTACAGTCTTGAGCCCGTAAAACATACTAGTTGATTGTGACACAGATTAGTAATAGTATAAACAGTACACGAGGGGTGAAGGGATGAAACTTAGAGAAATAAGAGAAAAAACTGCTCATGAAGTAGAAATTTGTGCTGAAACATTAAGTGAAAGTTACCAATGGGTGGTAGACAAAGAAAGATGGACAGGGACGAGGACATTCAAGAGAGAGACTGTGTGAATTCCCATTGCGCCCATGACCCAAGAAAGGAAATTACGTCTATTAACATAGTCACCTGAAACATCAGTGAAATAAACATTTTACTTTCACTGGATGTATTCTTCTTTACCATACATTGAGTGACACTGTGTCAGTTGCTTAGATAAGCACCCTGGTGCGTCCAGAGAAAGGAAGGGAAAGTGAGTGATTTCAAAGCTGAGGAGTGAGGTGACAGGTGTGAAGAGTGATTCATGGAGCAAGGAGAAGGGGCTAGGGACCGGAGCCCCAGGGAACACCAAGAGCTGGGAGACAGCGGAGGCAGAAGAGCAAAAGAGGTGGGAAGAAGCCAGGTGACCATTCAAGGAGGGGATCAATGAGGAGAAACCAAAAGAATGGGGAGGCCCCTGGAGACAGAGCAACCCTGATTTCTATCAGACAGCGTGGGCAGGAAATTCACTCTGGTGAGCCGAGACAGCGGTAGGAGTCACAGGCTGAGCCGTGCCTGAAACATGTTAATCATTTACCAGGCAAGTCAAGCCAGGTCAGGTTTTGAACTGCCTTCTTGTGAGACTTTCCTTACGTACTTGCTCACAGGAGAGAGAGCGCCTGGAGGGCAAAAAAATAAGTCAGGTTCTGGGACACATCATCAGCACCTTCCATGCTACACATTAGCAGAAAATTAATTGCATTATGTCTCCAGTCTTCACAAAATCCTGGTAACAAGAGGAAGTAAACCATATCTTCCATCTTTAAAATTGCAGAAACTAATACACAAAAGACCAACTGGACTTAAGTGAGTTACTGACCAGGGTATATACACCACACCTAGATCTTAAAATTTCTTCTGAATTAGGCTTGCCAAACACTAGACTCATCAGCCATAAACAACTCAAGGACACTGTGGTAGCACATATATTTGGACATATATTTTAACTTTAATAGATTTATTAATAAAGCCTGTTAACTTTTTTGGCGTTTTTATTCCTTCCAGTCTTTCATGGCTTGTCTTTCATTTTCTTGTTTTATAACATTGGAATAATATTGTCTATTACCTTGTAATCCTCACTCCTCAATATAATTTGAGATAGTCCCACTTCATTCAATAGTCTTCCCAGATGTTATCTTAGTGTTTTTCAGAAGTATGTTTCATAAACCACTAATCTGAGAAGTTATGTTCTGAGATGAGAGTTCCATAAAGAGTTTCATATAAAACCAGTAAGTCAGGGAAATAACTGCCTCTTTAAAATATATAGAGGCTCACAATGTACAGGCTCAAAGAAGTCTTGCAGAAATACTGATGCTTAGAACAGTATTTTCCAAAGTTATCTCACCTTGCAACCCTTTACCATGTACTATCAGTTACCTCGTTTTATAAAAGTACATCTTGGGACTTGCCTGGTGGCTCAATGGGTAAGAATCCGCCTGCCAATGAAGAGGACATGGGTGTGATCCCTGGTCTGGGAAGATCCTACATACCGCGGAGCAACTAGGCCTGCACACAACTCTAGAGCCCATGCACCCTAGAGCCCATACTCCGCAACAAGAGAAGCCACCACGATGAGAAGCCTGTGCACCACAACTAGAGAGCAGCCCCTGCTCGATGCAGCGAGAGAAAGCCCGTGTGCAGTAACAAAAACTCAGTGCAGCCAAAAATAAAATAAAACTTTGAAAACAATATTAAAAAAAAAAAAAACGCACACCTTGGCAAATTCTAACCTAGGCAATTCAAGGAAACAGAAGTTTTTTCTGATCAAGTTATTTAATTACTTAAGAAGTCTGACATGAACTTTGAAAAAGCATAAAGTTCTTATAAATGTAAAAATGTATCTGTGTTACCACTTCTTAAAATTTTTATCCTGCTAAAAACAGTGCAAGTAAATCAGGCACTAGAACTGTGCAGGTTGCTATACTTTAGCAATACGTTTGGTGTTTAACACTAAATTAACTGAAATGCTTAGCTACATTTCTTTCTAAAAGTTTCTTTACTAAAAAGGACGTATGGCTGGTTATCTGTTTCACCCTAGATAATATACATGTTTCAATGCTGTTCTCTTGAAACATCCCACCCTCGCCATGAGACAAGTGCCCAGGCCTGGTGCACTGGGAAGACCCAGAGGGATCGGGTGGAGAGGGAGGTAGGAGGGGGAACTGGGATGGGGAATACATGTAAATCCATGGTTAACTCATTTCAATGTATAACAAAAACTAATGTAATGATGTAAAGTAATTAGCCTCCAACTAAAAAATAAAAAAAACAAAAAACAAAAACAAAAAAAAAGAAATCAACTACTAATTTACAGGCAATGTAGAGGTCAAAGAAACAAAAGTATACCACAGAATACAATCAGAAAAATCCTTATTCTGGGAAACTCTAAAAGACAAATGACAAATAGTGGAGCTAGAAAGATTCTACCTTTTGACATAAGCAGTGATTACAAAGTGTTTATCTTAAAATAATTCTTCAGGTTGTACATTTGTTTTAAGTAGTTTTCAGATTCTGTATTACGTACTTAATAATTAAGGATTCTTAAGTACCCAAATTATAATGTCATAAAGTAAGTGAAAAAAAAAAAAAAGGACGTATGGAACTTTGATTCAGAGATTTTTTTTACTCTAACTTAAGTGCTGTGATTCATGGGGTCGCAAAAAGTCGGACACAACTGAGCGACTGAACTGAACTGAAGCTCTTGGAGCTGCAGTTTCTTCATCCATAAAATGGGACTCCTACACAATGTATCACATAGGTTGTTACATTGATTCAGTGAAATCATTAGCAAAGAATTTAGCATGGACCTGACACAAAAGTCATGCTCATTACACAGGAGCTATTTTTTTAAAGGATATTTTTTATTCTCTTCCTGTTAATAGATCATTTTACTTTTCTGAGCTTTATTTTTGTACACTTAGTATAAAACATAACACTGATTGTAAAGGTTTCAACACTCTTAGCTAAAGAAACAAAACAAAACTAAGAAATCCTCAAATGAAACCAGAAACCAAGATACATATATAAAATTATCTAAACTATTATACCCATCTTCCAGAATCTTTCTGTTTTGTTTCTATGTAGGAGTTTTGTTTCTAATGTTGAAATCTACAAGGAACTCTGCAGTACCCACCCCTCTCCCCACCCCTCCCACCCCCTCAACTGATAACTGATTCACCAGGCTGTTGCCCAGTGATGGCTTAATCTCCAAATCTAGTCAAGCAAGCTCTCCAGGGGGTCAGGGCCTCTTTGTACAGGTTGCTACCCTTTCTCTCAGGGTGAGTGCTTTGTGTAAAGAGTCCAGTGATAAATAACATTTTGCATTCAAAGTAGCAACACAGCATAGTGAGATACAGCATTAGCTACTAGAGGGAACATTGGCTTCCACTTGAAAGGTCCAGATGCTAATCTCAGGCCTACCCTTTACCAGCAGCATAAACCTACAGAAACGATTTCATCATGGGGCCTTAAGCATCTCTTACACTTGGACTGGCTTCCCAGGTGGCAAAGTAGTAAAGAATCAGCCTGCCAGTGCAGGAGACGCAAGAGACTTGCCTTCGATCTGTGGGTCGGGAAGATTCCCTGGAGGAGGAAATGGCAACCCACTTCAGTATTCTCCCCTGGAGAATTAATGGACAGAGCCACAAACAGTCAGACATGACTGAGTAATATGACATGCTTGGTCTAAGAATACTTTTTCTTCTCCTTCTTAGGCCAATATGAAGAACAAACACACTATGGCTTAAAAAAAAAAAAAAAAAAACAACTTTGATAATTGCAAAGTTTTTTTTTTTTTAATTTCCCACACAAATATACAAGGGAAGACTATACTATTTTATTTCTATTTCAACCTAGTGGTCAGGAAGGGCATACATATATTAGCTCCCAAGTAATACACTGAAACAGAAGATCCCTCAGCTGTTCAAATCATGCAGTTGATCACAGAAGATTTCATTCCTAGTCTAAGGCCCTTTAAGCACTTCCTTAAAAAGGAAATATTTAAGGCAACACCAAAATTCACCATTTTACCTATTTTCAGTAGTCTTTTTCTTTCACCCCTTTTAATTTATCTTGCCATATTTCTTCAATTTATTTAGAGAGTGTGTCTAGCACAATATAAAATTTAGGAAATGTATGGTAAGTCTGAATTATTTTGAGACAAGCAGGAGCTTTAAGAAAAATTGTTAAGAGTGTAATATACAGTAGTTAAAAGTGCTGGCTCCAGACTCAGACATGATTTGGGTTTGAATCTCAACTCTGCTCTTTCCTAGCTCTGTGAACCTGAATAAAATTTTTAACTTCTACCTCTAATACAGAGATAACACATACCTCCAAGTATTGTTTTGAATAGATAAATGAGCCACATAACCAAAGTTACTGACTTCTTACCTTGGCCAGGGTGCTTTACATGTATGATCTCCTTTGTTGTTGTTAGTCGTTAAGTCATGTTCCACTCTTTTGCATCCCCATATACAATAGCCCACCAGATCGCTCTGTCCATGGGATTTCCCAGTCAAGATCTCCAGGGGATCTTCCTGACCCAGGGATCAAACCCATATCTCCTGCTTAACAGGCAGATTCTTTACCACTGAGCCACCAGGAAGCAGGATCTCTTTGAATCCCTATAAAGTCTTACAAGATGGCTCCAACGCCTCTCCTCATGGTGAGACTTCAAAAAGTGTTAGATACTATTTCATCAAAAACTCTTGAGTATTCTTCTTAAGGATTAAGAAGCAGTTTCCAGTTGAGGGTGGAAAACTGGTTGTCCAAGTAGGGTGACCGAGGTCCTAATTACCTTCATTTTAACACAAACACCACATTGGGTTTATCCTATCTGTTCAGTCCTCCTTTCTGTTGAACAAAAACATACAAAACCCAAATCTTAAAAAGAAAGAAATGCTATCTGAATAAAAGAGTGTTCCCTTTTGAATATTTTTTCTCACACGCTTCTTCACATCAGGCTTTTAGGGGCCACTTCTGCGTGTTTCTGCAGCATCTACCTACACTTCTTCCCTCTTTACAGACTTCTCTTTGCCTTTATTATCTTGGTTGTTTCATAATCTGTGCTTCCCCCCGCCTCAAATTACTAAACTTTCATGTTCTCCTTGAAAAACAATGGTTCCTCAGCATTATTTTTTTTTAAACAATATTCTGCATAGTGGTCTTTCTTAACTCTTCATGGGAATAACAAAACAATTGTTAAGTATAGAGAAAATAGTCTAATTTTATGATAATATTCCTTCTATTATGTGAGTTTTTAAGGTTACTTTTAAAAGCAAAGAAGTTTTTAAGCTATGTTACATTTTTATAATCATCATCAATGAATTACAAAAATAATTCATGCTAAGCTATCTCATCTGTATTACATAGTTACTTATGAGCATTTTAATTTAAAAGCTGGAGGTTCTAATCCTGACTTTGCCACCAACTAGCTGTGTGATCTTGATTTTAATCTCCCTGGACCTCAGTATCTTCAACTTGGAAAAGGACTAAGACTTCATGACCCCTTCCAACACTTCCAACTCTCAAATTTGATGATTATCTCCCCATTTCTATAGTTGGTAGGAAAAAATGAGGATAAATGAAATTTTCTGAATGGAAAAAACTAAAAAGAGAAAATTAGAGATACGAGATTTTTAGGAAACTAAGTCTTCATTGTTTCCTGACTATGTATTTACATAGTATAGAAGGCCCTTGAGAAGAGTGAGAGCAAATAAAAGTCCTAGAAGAGATGCCTTACGGAGAGTAATTTCAGTGAGTGGGTCAAGATGTTATACTGTGGGATTTCCCTGGTGGTCCAGTGGCTAAGACTCCACAGTCCCAATGCAGGGTGCCTGGGTTCAATTCCTAGTTGGGGAACTAGATCCCACATGCCATAGAAAAGAGTTTGTATGCTATCTAAAGATCCTGTGTGCCGCAACTAAGACCCAGTTATATTACATTATAGTATATATGTTACACTATAATCAGTAATAATTGATGATTAAGCAAAAAGTTTTTAAAGGATGCTTAGTAGAAGTAGTCTTGCCATTGTTTTTAGTATAGTTGCTACGTTGTAACCGACTCTTTGCCACCTCATGGACTGTAGCCTGCCAGACTTCTCTGTCCATGGGATTTCCCAGGCAAGAATACTGGAGTGGTTGCCATTTCCTCCTCCAGGGGATCTTCCCAACCCAGGAATCAAACTCACATCTTCTACATTGGCAGGCAGGTTCTTTAGCAGTGAGCCACCTGGGAAGCCCTAGTCTTGCAATGTATGTTCAAATGTGAGCTGAGAAATCCACGTAGCATACAAATATAAAAACTGAAATATAAAACCATTAAAATTGAAAAATAAAGATTCATAATTAATATGAAAAAAAAGATACAAACTGAAACAAAAACTAAAGCAGAAAAGGTCAAAATAATTAAGTTTGGTAATCAAAGACTGTGGGGATCACAACAAACTGTGGAAAATTCTTAAAGAGATGGGAATACCAGACCACCTGACCTGCTTCTCAGAAACCTGTATGTAGGTCAAGAAGCAACAGTTAGAACAGGACATGGAACAATAGACTGGTTCCAAATCAGGAAAGGAGTACGTCAAGACTGGAAATTATCACCCTGCTTATTTAACTTTTATTCAGAGTACATCATGAGAAATGCTGGGCTGGATGAAGCTCAAGTTGGAATCAAGATTGCAGGGAGAAATATCAATAATCTCAGATATGCAGATGACACCATTCTAATGGCTGAAAGTGAAGAGGAATTAAAGAGCCTCTTGATGAAGGTGAAAGAAGAGGATGAAAAAGCTGACTTAAAATGCAACATTCAAAAAAGTAAGATCATGGTATCCAGTCCCATCACTTCATGGCAAATAGATGGTGTGGGGAGGAATGGAAAAACTGATAGACTTTATTTTCTTGGGCTCCAAAATCACTGTGGACAGTGACTGCAGACATGAAATTAAAACACTTGCTCCTTGGAAGAACTATGTCCAATCTAGACAGGATATTAAAAAGCAGAGACATCACTTTGCCTACAAAGATCCGTACAGTGAAAACTATGGTTTTTCCAGTAGTCATGTACAGATGTGAGAGTTGGACCATGATGTGAGAGTTGGACCATTAAAAAGGCTGAGTGCAGAATTGATGCTTTTGAACTCTGGTGCTGGAGAAGAATATTGAGAGTCCTCTGGACAGCAAGGTCAAACCAGTTCAATCCTAAATGAAATCAACCCTGACTATTCATTGGAAAGACTGATGCTGCCGCTGAAGCTCCAATACTTTGGCCACCTGATGCAAAGAGCTGATTCATTGGCAAAGACCCTGATGCTGGGAAAGATTGAGGGCCGGAGGAGAAGGGGGCAACAGAGTATGAGATGGTTGGATGGGGTCACCAACTCAATAAACCTGAGTTCCAGGAAACTCAAGGAGAAAGTGAAGGACAGGGAAGCCTGGTGTCCTGTAGTCCATGGGGTTGCAAAGAGTTGGACACCACGGAGCGACTGAACAATAAAATAAAAAATCTGCGACCAGTCTAATATTCTCACTGGAAAAGTGCAGACAATTTCTATGTAATAAACTAAGAAAATAACACAGTATTATTATGCAAGCACTGAGAGAAAATACCAAATAGCAACAAGAAGAACAATAATAGTAACAATTTAACCAATTTAACAATTTGAAAAGTATGATGAAAGTACCAAGAGTACCTTTAAATCTTCCATCAAAAAACTAGGTTATGTGTGAGGACTTCCCTGGTGTTTCCTGGGCTAAGACTCTACACTCCCAGTGCAGGGGGTCCAGGTTTTCAATCCCTGGTCAGGGAACTAGATCCCATATGCTGCAGCTAAAGACCCAGTGTAGCCAAACGAATAAATACATAATTTTTTTAAAGATTAAAAAAAAAAGGTTATGTGTGGGATAACCTTGGGAAATTGGAATTGACATATCACACTACTATGTATAAACAGATTAACTACTGAGAACCTGCTCTATCTCACAGGGACCTCTACTCAGCGCTCTGTGGAGACCTAAATGGGAAGGGAATCCAAATGAGAGGGATATAAAAAAAAAAGAGGGCATCAGACGATGAGATGGCATCACTGATGCAATGAACACGAACATGGGCAAACTCCGGGAGATGGTGAGGGACAGGGAAACTGGCGTGCTGCAGTCCGTGGGGTCGCAAAGAGTTGGACACAACTGGGTGACTGAACAACTACATGAATATGTATAAGTGATTCACTCTGCTGTATAGCAGAAACTAATACAACACTGGAAAGCAATTATACTCAAAGTGAAAAAAAAAATAGGCTTTACATAGTATAAGTTTTTCTGACATTGTTTCATTTATTGGGCCCCATCTCTGTGCAAGCATTGTATTATGGATCATGGGAGATACAAAAGAAAAAATTGTTATTGCCCTTAATGAACTTAATTCCTATAAAAGCAAATAGGGTGAAAAAAAAAAAGCAAATAGGGTGGTATGTCTTGTGGGTGTATTCTGAAATATCCTGTTTTGAAAGGAACATTTAAAATAATTTTATATCATTTTATTTTCAGATTTACAAATGATTTGAATAAAACATACAGGAAATGTGTCATAAATTTACTTCACAAAGTAGTTTATTTCCATCTCTTTTCATGACATTTAAGAACTAATTTTCAGGTTAACTATCTTAAACCAAAAGTTTATTCATCATTTCAGATTTCCCATAATAAAGTTGGAAATCAGTACTTAACAATCATGGAATAGTCAGCCATCAATTTATGTGGCTATTCATTTAAAAACTCTACAAATCACACATGTTGCAGAGGATTCAGAGAAAAGCGAACCCTCCTACACTGTTGGTGGGAATGTGAGTTGGTGTAGTCACTGTTTGAGAACAGTACGGAGGTTTCTCAAACACCTAGAAATAGGATTACCATATGATCCTGCAATCCCATTCCTGGGCATATATCCAGACAAAACTCTAATTCAAAAGAACACATGTAACCCTATATTCATAGCAACACTATTTACAATAGCCAGGATGTGGAAACAATCTAAATGTCCATCAACAGATTAATGGATAAAGAAGATGTGGTGTGCATATAAATAATGGAATATTACTCAGCCATAAAAAAGAATGAAATGCCATTTGCAATGACATGGATAAAACTAGAGATTCGCAAACTAAGTAAGTCAGAAAGACAAATACCATGTACTATTACTTATATGTGGAATCTCAAATATGACAGATGAACCTATTTTTGAAATAGAAGCATACATTAGAGAATAGACTTGTAATTGCCAAGGGGGAGGGGATTGGCAGAAGGATGAAATGAGAGTTTGGGTTTAGCAGATGTAAACTATTATATGTAGAATGGAATAACAACAACATATACTGTATAGCAGAGAACTATATTCAATATCCAATGATAAACCATAATGGAAAAGAATATTTGAAAAAGAATGTATATAGATATATATATATGGAAATGGAATCCCTTTGCTTTACAACAGAAATTAACACAACATTGTAAATCAACTATATTGTACTTCAATAAAAATTTTTGTAAGGTAATTTATGTGGCTATTAAGCTGACAAATAAAAGGCGTTATGGCTGTACATGGAAAGACGCATCCTCGACAAGGTGAACCGAGGGAGCGAAGAGCAGCATGTGACCCCTACCCAGGGGTCACGACCTCCTAAACGCGTATGATGGACAAGGAGAGGATCATGAAGGAACAGATAGAGAATGTTCCTCCTGCAGTGTGTGAAGCAGTGTGATACCATCTTCCTCACACACTTGAGAGAGAGGGGGGGATTCTCTGTTGAGTGCAATGGAGCATTTGCAATGGTAAATTCCAGAGCTGAAAAAGAATCTACCTGGAAATTCCAATTTTCCATTTTTTTGGGGGGGCCATGCCACATGGCATGTGGGATCATAGTTCCCTGACCAGGAATGGAACCCAAGCCCCTTCCACTGGTAGTACGGAATTTTAATCACTGGCCTACAGGGGAAGTCCTTCCAATTTTCCATTTTTAATACCACCAACCATCGGAATTTTAAGAAAGGTTAGTATGAGGTGAATTATGCCATGAAAATCCTATGAAATTTAGTGTGGTTATTCTTGAATTTAAGATATAATAGAAAAAATAATTTTTTAAGTAAAATTTTTATAATCATGAAAATCCAAAATTTGAAATTCCACATATTTGGCATGTAAAATAGACTGTATATTAAAATTTCTATTCCTTATTTAACTCAAATTTTATTCTCCAGATTTCCCCCACTGTTTCACTAGTTCCTTTAATGTAGTATAGCTGAACAAGTGTGCTTCCAAAAGAATGCAGTCTTAAGAGTCTTATAAAGGTGTGTTTCCAATTGAAATGTATACTTAAAAAAAAAAAAAAATTATATATTTGGCTATACCAGGTCTTACTTGCAGCATGTGAGATCTAGTTCCCTGACCAGGGATTCTTCAAACCCAGGCCTCCTGCATTGGGAGCACGGAATCTTAGCCAGTGGACCACCAGGAAAATCCGAAATGTATACTTTTACATTTTATACAAAATTCTGAGTTCTTATGCATTTGAAAGAAAATAATACAGCGATTCTTTACCAGCTGAGCTACAAAGGAAGCCCAAATAATATAGAGACAACTGTCTATGTTTATGCTCTCAAATGAACAGCAATGTCATTCTGCCACTAGCCAGCCTGTTATTTTTCTTCTCTTCTCTTTAAATTTCTATTCATTTGGGGGAAAAGAACACTAAGTTATTATCAATAGATGTAGCCTTATAAACTCACAGTTGTCGAGAAATAGTAAACAAGCAAATAAATCTCTTATGCATTCTTTCAACTCTTCAGTGCCCTTATGCTGCCCCCTGCTGCCCAATGTCCACACTTGACTGAAAATTGTGCCAAACTTTCAATCTTTTTCACTCTTCCCATCAAAATTTAATCTGGTTCAAGCCATTGGAGTTTTCCTCTACCAGGCTAGTGGGTAAACAGACGTCTGTTAACAAAGAGGTAGCTCCTTCCTATTTACCCCATCGCCATTCCCAGGCCACTCATAAGGTTTGGAACTGATGGGTAACGACCAGCATCCTGATTCCCAAGCCTGGGATCCCAAGTCCTTCCTGTGCTGGCTCCAAGGTGCCATCAGAGGTCTCTTCCCCTGCCCCAGCCTCCAGCTCCCGCACATCACAGCTTACTCTACCCACGCTGGACTTCGAGCTCGTATTCCCAGTGCCACGGTGTTTTCTCTCCTCTTTGCTTGTGTTCACACTACTGTCTTTACCTGAACGTCTCCTCTCAATTTCCACCTGGTGAAAGCCCACCGACCTGCCAAGCTCTGGTCAAAAGTACTCGTTCCATGAAGTTTCCTCCAATTCCCAAATGCTTCGCTTCTGTTCTCCCTTTAATCCTGTCAGGCTCCATCCAATATAGTTGTTGTTTTAATGCAGTAGAAGCTCAATAATCATTTATTTAATGAGTGAAGAGCAGTTAACAGAGGGACCTTAATTCTCAGAGCAACTGACTGACTTATTGACTTCATAAAGGACATGGGGAGGATGATGACAGCCTTTCTAATACTGCAACAACTTTATACACCTGGGTGAGGTGAATGTTTTAATTCCCATCACAGAATGTAAGGCCAGTTCTGATCCCTGAAATCAGAGGTATTTGTGAAAAAAGGAACTCAGTGCTTTTGTCATGTCAGGCATTATTCTAGGTGCTTTAAATGCAAATCTCATAGAAGTCAGGTGGGTAGGTAATAGCACTTTGATTCACAGAAGAGGAAACTGGGGGTCTGGACAACTAAGTAACGGGCCCAAGGTTAAAGGCATAATAAAGAGCTGATCAAGGAATTCAGACCTGTCAAAGCTGGATATTTAGGGACTTCCCCAGTGGGGAAGTGGTGATCCAGTGGCTAAGACTCTGTGCTTCCACTGCAGGGGGCATGGGTTCAACCCCTATTTGGAGAACTAAGATCCCGCATGCACAGTGAAAACAAAAGAAATGTGTATTTAAAATGTTCTTGTGATGTCTTCAACAGAAATGTGTATGGAGAGGCTTCTAGTGAGCTATCTGGAAGTTAAAAAAAAAAAAAAAAACTGTTAAAAGAATTGCCTTAGAAATTGTGACCACATAGACAAAAGCCATAAAAGAGATTGAGTCAATTAATTATGTTAATATCTGCAAGAGCTGATTGTCTTACAGGACATAACATGAAGGACTGTAGTAGTCTGCCAAGTTCAAAGGTCTCTCAAGGACAGTTATATATATTCTAAAAGATTAAGAAATGCAGAATCCAAATACTTGTCAATTGATGTAGCCACTTGTGTGGGGACCAACAATTCTAACTTGACTGAAAAAAGGTAAAGATACGACAATATCTCAGGAAAATAGGCTTTGAGAATACTTTTTTTTTTTTTGATACAATGAACATAAATAGGCTCATTATGTCACAGTGTCTCAGACAGGGATCTAATTGTGTTGTAATCAAAACCTGTGCTCATCAAGAAACTTCAGTAGAACAAAAAAAAAAAAAAAAACTGAAGAAGGCAACACTCTAATTTTTTGGTAGGATATAACTCTTTTCTTAGTAGGTAAGAATCTTTTAACTTCAGAAAGAGAATAAGTACAGAAATGTTTTTAAATCTATGTAATTGTTGTTTCACAACATTTGGAGTAAGAGGTCAGCTCAGTACACTTTTAAATAGAATTCTACTAAGTTATATGCAGCATTGAAACATTAAAGAGAACTTAAGAATCACCATATTTAAAAGTTAAATGTATGAGGGGCTCCCCTAGTGATCCAGCAGTTAAGAATCTGCCTTCCAATGCAGGGGACTTGTGTTCGATCCCTGGTTGGGGAACTAGGATCCCACATGCCACAAGCAGCTAAGCCCATGCGCTGCAATGAAGACACAGTGTATCCAAAATTTTAAAAGTAAATAATAAACTTAAAAGTTAAATTTATGAGGTGGATAAGACCTTCTTAACTTCTTGAAAATGCCTGCTAAAGTATCAGAGTAAGCAATCGAATGCAGTAAAGGTAAAATGTATATAAAAAGTTGGGAGGTTTTTAATTAAATAATGCCATAAATGAGACCAAGTTTTAAAATTTGCAAGATTTGTAAGGTAAATTTAAAAACATAAGGAAGAACTACCTTTGGGTATGTAACTTCAATACATTTCATATTATTTTTAACTAACTTGATTTCAGAATGGTCTTTCAATATACTAGACTTACTCTTGAGGGCATCAGGTAACTTCTAATTGAAGAGTGGCAGCTGGACTGCTTCTCTTCCAACTGAAGTTGGTATTCATTAGAGAGTCAGCACATGTGGACAGAACTGGTGTAACTGTCCAATTATTCTTTCAGTCTGAACCTTCCTCCCCTCCTAGATGACTGTAGCTTTTGAAAGACGGAGATGAGTGGTAGCAACACTATCTACTGGAAGCCCCAGTATCTGGTTTAGGGGCTTTGTTCCACAGTCACTCAGAAATCCTCAACTCCAGCAGCATGTTAGAACCCCACGGAGAGTTTTTAGAAAATATTATGCTCAGATTCCACCCAGATCAGCTAGAACCTCTGAGAATAGGGCACAGGCATTTAATCTATAAGTTTTTGGGTGATTCCAAGTGCAGACAGAGTTAAGAAGCACTGGTCCACAGTGTGAGCTTACTGTGGTCTGAAGTTCCAACAGAACTTTCTGCGATTATGGACACTGCTATAGACTAAATGTTTATATCCCCCAGCCTCCAAATTCATACACTGAAATCCTAGCCCCAGATGTGATGGTATTTGGAGGTGGGGTTTTTCCAGGGTGATTAGGTCATGAGGGTGGAGCCCTCATGAAAGGGATTAGCACCTTTGTAAATTGTGAGGACACAGCTACAAACCAGGAAGTGGACCTTCACTAGACACAGAATTTGCTGGTACCTTGATTTTGGTAAAGAATCCACCTACAATGCAGGAGACCTGTGTTTGATCCCTGGGTCAGGAAGATCCCCTGGAGAAGGGAATGGCTACACACTCCAGTATTTTTGCCTGGAAAATCCTGTGGACAGAGGAACCTGGTGGGCTGTAGTCCCATGGGGTTGCAAAGAGTCAGACAAGACTGAGCAACTAACACTTTTTACTTTCACTTGATCTTAGATGTCCTAGCTTCTAGAACTGTGAGAAATAAATTTCTGTTGTGTATAAGCCACCCAGTTTATGGTATTCTGTTACAGCAACCTGAACAACTAAGAAGCGTTCCACAAATTAGTTGTCCAATATGGTAACCAACAGCTAGGTGCAGCTACTGAATGTTTCATTTTAATTAATTCAAATTTAAATTTACATAGCCACAAATGGCTAGTGACTGCCATCCTGGACAGCACAGTTCTGGCAGATTTAGACCATTTGAAATGATCTGAGTCTATTGTTACCTAGGTGTTGAGTGATGCTTTATGATATGGATGAAAACAGTCCAGACCTGCCTCTTCGAGTACTTCATCCCAGCTTCTTCATGGGGTCTCCAGGGGATGAAAGGATAACTCAATGCTTATTCAGACTTCTGAGAATGCTAAGGACATTTAATTCACTGATTTTCTTTTCTTTTTTTTTTTACTGATTTATGTTGGAGGTTTGTTTCTTGGACTTTATACTTTAGTGAAAAGTGAGCAAAAGCTTTCAGAACTAAATTTTTTAAGTCTCAAAGCCGTGAAGCAATTAAACTCTTGGCTCCTTGGCACTTGAGAGTGTTTTTCAGCTGGCGGTTGTGACCTCTGTCTTAGGAGGATGGAGAGTTTCCAGTGGATAGAGGCAGTAGCCTGAGTTTCAGAGCTAAATATAGGTCACTGGCATGATGGCCTCTCTTTCCCAGTCTCATCAAAACCGTGTCCTTTAAATGAACGTGGGGATTTAGTGGGTGGCAGGATAAAATCTTGAGAAAACCTAGCAAAATGATGCAGATACAGAAGTCTTTTTCATATGTAACTTGCTACTGAGCACAACTCAGTTCTATTTTTACTTGCTTTTAAAAATAATTTGTAAATTATGGATTACTATTTTTTTTAAGTTAAAAATACACACAAATATGAGTTGCTGGAAAAATAATCTCAAATGTGATGCTCACGCTGAAACATTAAGATGATTCCTCCTTCAAGTCATTGCTCTACTCTCAAGGAGACTATCCTGACCACCTATTCAATCCTGCACATGTATTTACTCATATATTTGCCAATTATTAAATTATATCCTTTAAAGTTTGGCATATTTCAAAGCCAAAATATTTTCCATGGCAGGTACCCTCTGATTTTCTAGAGCAAAGTCTCAAAGGGTGATCCTTTGACCAGCAGCATCAGCAGCATCTGGAGGCTTCAACTTCTTAGGCCCCACCCCAGACGCACTGATTCAGGAACTCCAGGCGTGGGCCCAGCCACCTGTATGTTAGGTGGTTCACACTCAAGTCTGAGGTCCACTGATCTAGGCTACACTGAATCCCCCAAAAGTGTTCCAGAGGGGTAAACTTCCCTATATCCCAAAGATGGAAAAGGTGGAAATATTTTGTACATAAATGTACCTTGTAAGTTATGAAATAGAAGCCAATATTCTCTTTTGACCTAGTGTTATGAATCACACATTTACTCACTTCAACAAAGCTTTCCTGCATCTCTACTCTCTGATCTTTTCTTTTTTTCTTTTCCTGATAGAATTGCAACTTCTTTTTTTTCTTTTTATTTTAGAAATGTAACTTCTAAAAGAATTTCTGAGCTGCTCCTGAAGAGATGAGACATGGTGCATGTATCTTCAGCAAATCTGACATACAAAAATTCAGATGTGTACAACTGATAAAGGAGGTAAGCATTGCTCATGTTAAGAAAAGAGTATTCGATTTATAAAATTATTCACTAGAGGACTCATTTAAATAGGAATATCATACAGTTTATTTAAAATATGCCAATCTGGGGACTTCCCTGCTGGTCCACTGGCTGAAACTCTGTGCTCCCCATACAGGAGGTCCAGGTTGAATCCCTGGTCAGGGAGTTAAATCCTATATGCCACAACTAGGACCGGCACAACCAGGTAAATAAATAAATATTTACTATATGCCAATCTACAGAAGATAAATTTAGAAATATCCAATGTGACAGTTGGAAGTTCAGGTTCTGATTTCAGACTTCCCAGGTTCAAACTCCGGCTTTTTCATTTACTGTAACCTGGGCCAAACCTCTCTAAGCTTAGTTTGCTCATTTATAAAATGGGTATAATAATTATTCTATCTCCAAAGTTTGTTTGAGGATTTAAGGAGCTATTTAATACAGGAAGCATTTATCCTAAAGGCTAGAAAATAGAAAGCTCTCATTAAATGCTTATTTTTCTAAATTAGCAGCATCCGTGACCAGTCTGGTTTTTATGAAAACAGGTTTTATCATTGAAGAATGTTTTTACAAAGCAGTTAAAGTTTACACAAAGCAAATGGGAGCCAGCCACACTGAGCACTGGAAACTAGGCAGGTATTCACCTTTTTAAGAGCTCCTCCCTAGCTAAACCAATTAGGGTAACTTCAATCTCCCAGAGACAAGGTTGAGGTATGAGCATTTCCTACAAACCTGGTCAAAGAACTGTAAGAAGCAGTTTGCTGTGGGCCTCAGGGAAAGAATTTTTTCCCTTCTAATAAGATGCTTAAGGGAAACTCTGGAAATTGTAGTATCAGGATATGATGCCTGGAGATGCAGCAGCCATCTTGTGACTATGAGGAGAGACATTGCTGACATTATGGCAATGTAAAAGAATGGAAACTACCAAGGAACTTGATAATATTGTTGAGCTATTGAACCAAACTAGAAATGACTTGACTCTTCATTATTGATTTAGTTGAAACAATGTGTCCTCATTTTTTTTACATAGGATCCTATGTTAGTACAAAAGCAAACTATATGACATAATACATTTAGATAGTATTTTAATTGGCTGTATGATAAAATAATTTGCTGACTTCATTCTGGAGGTCATCTTAAACCACACATAGAGAGTTCTTAATGAATAGTTCCTTCCCTTCCAATTCATCTGTATATAACAGCAGTCTTACTTTCCTGGTTCCATATCTGATGTGCTTCACTAATTAACCATTAACTACATGTTTAATTATATTACCTTCATAAATTAAAATACAAATGGTTATTATAAAAATGTTTGTCATGTAAATACCCTTAGAATTATTTCAGACAATTAAAAAAAAAACATGTTTTCATTCTAATGTAATCCTTTAACACTGAAATTGTATTTCCCTGCTTCATTTCACAATTGTTATAGACATTGACATTTATTTCATGAGAATTGAGAGCAAAATGTACAAAATGAGGCTTTACACATTTAAAAAAAAAAAGTTTTCATTAAATGGACCTCACAAGGACACACCCAAAAATCCTACTACCAGAATGATCCTCTCCTCTTTTCAAGCAAATAAGTTAATGTTTTATTTTTCACTTTGCAGTAGTAATTTGCATTAGCTAACCATCTACTTATACAGCATCTATTAGGGCTATATCTAAAATCTGAGGGCTATCTTCCCTTCAATGTGTCCCAAATAATGGTCCTTCAATAGAAGAACAGAAGGACATATGTTAAACCCTATATAGATTTATTAAAAAAAAAAAAGCTTTACCCCAGAAATATTATTTTGCCCTTATTCTCAGATGGGGATCTCCCACATCTAAGGTCTTAGATTTAAGAATTCTTAAAATGTTGAACCATATTGGACTGTAAACTCCCTGAGGGCAGGAATCCTTGCCTCTTTGTCTTAATACTGTATCCCAGCATTTTAGCACAGTAGCATATAACAGGAGGAAAATATAGAACAAACCCCTAAATAGAAATAAACGTTGAATAAATCAAGTATAAAGGCCACTCCTTTCATCTTTTTCTTAAAGAAATCATTTATCTTTGTTTTCCTTTTAGAGTTTCCATTTGAGAATCTTTTCGGAAAGATAAAAAACAAACTCATAACACAAACACCCATTTGATCTCTTGTCTTTCCCTGTCTTTTCCTTTGCAAAACATGTAATGATATGTCTGAGAAAAAGAAGAGGTAAGTACACACAAAAAGAGGGTGGAATTAGAAATATAAACAATTTCAAGTCTGTCTTCCACTTGGTTTTCAGAGAGCAAAATTTTTAGCTAATTTTCATTCTTCTAAAAAAGTTTATTCCATGTTATATTAGATTGGTTCTGGCTAATGTTTTCAGCATTTTATGATGTCATCTTTATATCACTGTTAATGTTTCTTCCCTTTGTTACTGCATTTTTCCTAGTAGGTTTGCTGACCTGAAAATTTTCCCAATCTTTAGCAATACTAATGAATACAAATGAATAAATTAGGAAATTATGTGGGTTCACTACAATAAGTCTTAATAAAATTTTCAGTTTATTTCCATTAGTGACCAAACTCATAATTTCAAGTTCATATTTAGGAGGTTTATTGTTTAGAATTTGATTTACAGATCTTCTGTTTCTTTGGCATCATTTATTTCTTCTTTCTGTAAACTGGTTTTTGGCCATTTCACTACTCATTGGCCCCTCCCCTCCATCAGAGGGATGAAACAGGGTGAGAAAAAATGATAATGATATTTTAACACAGTCAATTTTGCTACTTACTACTGTCTCTGATAAAAAGGTGTGCCAGAAAAAAATAGGTGTGTAATTGTTGACTGAAATGACATTTCAAGATTAAAAAAATTCTTTATTGTTCATGATCTAGCAACTGTTACTATGAAAAACTGAGTTAGTTCCCTACATACTACATTTAATAAATAAGATTTTTCAGGATAAAACATAGTTTATTACAATCGTTCTAATCATAATCTCACCAAATTCATAAACTAAATGCCTACACAATGTCAATAAAAAAAGGTCTGAAGAATCAAGAGTGAACATGAAGCACAAGGTGGATGTAAAAATGGAGAATAATATAAAACAATGAATTGTTTTTGCCTCACAGATTTAAATCTCCTTATTTAGTGATGTAAGAGTCATAGATAGAAGAATATCTTTAACATAAATATCTATGGAAGATTTTAAAAAGTGAAGATGCAACTATAATGGTTACTCATAATCAATGATGTAATAGTCGATGATATAGGAGAACAAAGAACATTGCATAGCTACATATGGACTTCACAGAATCAGTTTGTTTTTAAAAGGGGAGTTTCATTAGATAAATATTTTTAGTTTTCACAAATTCAATGAACAAAGTCACCAGCTGAATAACAGAATATTTTAGCAATAAACATATTGGGAAGTATATTTTATTCAGTAGATTAACTTCAGAGAACTAAACTCTCCAGCATAATCAGAGGGTTAGAGAATATACTTACACCTGCAGTATTTCACTCTATAAATAATCTATAATGTCAAAACCAATCTTGATGGGAAGATTGAAATTTTATGATGAGATAAAATGTTACAGTGAACATTTTCAAATTTTTATAGCAGAGTATAAACAAAATATAGGCATAATTTATAATTATTTTTTAAGTTCAAGGAAAGGATCCAACACTGATAAGTAAATATGAGATACAAAAATCAGAAATTCTATTCCTAGTCATTTTCACACATTCTTTTACTTGAAAATTTTAATGATTAGTGAAAAGAGCAGTTACATATTTCAAAGTGAAAAAAAGATACTTTATAACTCTAAAAATGTTTACTCTCTAAAGAAATCATCTATTCAATCATATGAAAGGTGGTCTAGGATACTATCTCAGTTGTTTTTGTTTTACTTAGCAAAATAATTTGTCTTACAGTACAATTGCTGATTTTTTTCCCCCATATTCTTATTCAACTAAGGACATACTTACTATCTTCATAAATATCTAAAATTTTCACAGAGACCAGTAAAAACTATGTCATATCGTAATACACATTTTTGTTCTTAGGAGGCTTTGGGCCTAAAATCCTATATTCTCTAATCAGATAACTCTCAACAAGAACAAAGATGGAAAAGATTTACCCTGAACTTAGATATATGAATACCAATATTTTTAAAGTTAAAAGCAGTTGTATCCATATTCTTAAAAAATTATCTCAATCTAAAATATTTGCTCAAGGATATACATAAATTCAACTGAAGTATCACTTCAAAATAAAACAAACAACAATGTAAGCATTATTATATGTCAAACTCCGAGAAAATCCCCAGAAGAAACTTAGAATAGTTATCTAAGAAATCCCTAGGTTCAAAATGAAATTCAACTTTTACAACATTCAGTGAACTAAAACTCAAAACATCTTGTTAAATTGAAGACATTGGATGGATGATATTGTAATAGAAGAAAAATACAAAATGTTACTGAGGAAAGGAAGGGTAAACTGACAGTTTACTATTGAAAAAAATTGTGATCTAGAGATGATCAGATCAGATAAAACAGAACTGCAAACTGCATGCTTGGCCTGCTGCTCCCTGGACGGGTTATGACGACGTGTCTCTTCTCACCCATAGTTCACAGTTCACAGAAAACATTAAAACAATACAACTGAATAATTTTCTTCGACCAAATCAAACTTTCTTTAAGGAAATAAAGAGAGAAGATAATAGATCAAATGTTGCCCCACCTCTTTTTTTTTTCCTCCTTTTTTCTTTTAGTGAAACTGACATAAATTGTTGAGGAGAGCTACAGCGCCACCAACACAGATCAATGCAAAACAAAAAAGATCTCCCACCGTGTGCAAATAGAAAAAAAAAAAATTAGAAAAATGCCAAAAATTACAAAATGTCTCCCAAATGTACCTTTTTGGAGAAAACAAGCTAGATCTGCAAAGATTATTTAATGAGAAGCCTCAGAGAACTACTAACATGGAATACAAGTTTTGATCTGATCAGCAAATAAAAGATCCACTATTTAGTAACAGCCATAACTTAATATAAACCCGGTTATGTCAATCTCCACCTTCATTATACCAAGGGCAGCTTTTCTGTAGTTTGTATCTAAGCAATCCATCAAGAAAACTACAATAGGCCCATTTCACACCAAACCAAACTACATCTATAGTTTGCCTGCTGATCATTTAGTCCTGGACAAATTAGGTAATACATAATTTTTATAAAGAGGATATGCACATATTTGGCATTACCAACATTGCTGGCACAAAACAAGTCCATCTTGAGATAGCTGAGTTCCCTTTAGCTCACAGTAATTAAAGTATAATTTACATTATAAATATTTTGCTTTAATCATGAGGCTAAAAAAAAATTTTTTTTCTTTTGGTAAAAATTAACCAGATAAGATTAGGTGGAAATGTGCAGAGATCAAACCTAAAGGAAAACACCAAGATTGGTTTTGTGAGAAGAAACACAATGAAAATCCTTTTTTAGCGGGCGCCTCAGTCAAAGATGTAATGGCATAAATGTTGTAAAATGACAAACTTACCATTAGTGGAGGCAAAGAAGAAGCCAGTTCTGGAAAAAGAATTGTAACAATATAGGCTGGATACTTGTGTCCTTAGAAACAACAGCCTCCAGGCAGCGTATGGATCTTCCAACATCTTTAAAATATCTGGTAAAGAAAAAGTCAGACTTTCTTCCATGATCGGTGGCTGCATGGGGTGACTTCCCCAGGATCTGTGGGCGTTTGGGAAAAAATCGGAGAAATATCCACGAAGATTAAAAGCAGAGCAGGCAGCGGCAGCCAGAAGACTCTGGGGTTAACAACTTTGCGATGGCAAGCAGGCGGGCTCTGATTGGCTGGGCGGCCAGCGTCCCTACAGTCTGCACTATCCCCCGCTCCCCCCGCCTCCTGCAGCTCGGAAAAAAATGCAGTGTGAGTGCCATTTTACACTGGGCTTTTAAAAACACAGCCACCCAAACGACAAAGTCTGAAGCTCGCTACCAAGTGACATTGCAAAACAATAGCGCCCACGACTGCCCGCGAGCTCGGGAAAATGCCCCCTTTGATATCTCCAGCCACACTCTTTATTTCTTGCAATGTGGTTTTTTTGTGTTTTTATTTTTTTAAGGACGAGCACGCTTATTTAAGCAGCTTGTCATTCACCAACGTCGTGGTCTCCTTTGGATACCAGTGTGGCCAGTGAAAAATGATCCCCACCAAAACATTTTTTTTTAAATTGAACATCCCAAAGGTACCTAAAGAAGCCTTGCACCGAATTCACGTCGTCTGCAGGTCAGGGAGCTTTCACTCCTTGGGAAAAAAAAAAAAAATTAGAATGGGTTAGCACTACTACTTCCTCTTGTGCAGAAAATACAAGCAAAATAATGATTTTAGCGGCTACGTTACAAACAATAGGCATGCGTACTTTTTTCTCCTTCTTAAAAAATTGTTTCAGAAACCTTTGCTGACTGATAGAATCCTACCAGCCTGCCTTACAAACAAAATGGCTGTGGTGCTGAGTTTTTTTGGATCCTCCCACTGTGGCTCCTCCAGGCCTCCAGGAAGTGGTAAAAATCCAAAATAAATACAGTACTAAAAGTACATTGTCCAGGCTGAACTCGGGTGAAGCCCTGGATGGGGGGATGTCTTTAAAATGTGCTGCTTTTTATTAGTTTTTTTAAAAAATTGTTTTGAAAAGAACATCAATCACTAGAGATTTACTTGACTGTAATTTGAACTTCCTGTTTTACATATTTATAAGGTCTTTCACCTATCTTGGCAGGCTTTCAAATTAAGTGGGCTGGGAAATTTGATGCTCTGTCTAGCTGTGAGCTGAGTCAGGTTATTTGGTGGTTGCAACTGGGCTTTTAAATAAAAACGAAGTCGAAAACTTAAAAAAAGGGTGAACGTTAAATGAACGCTACAGTATGATTGATTGCAAATGTAAAGCCACAAATGTCAGCAAATATGGAAATATGTCAGATACCGCATACATGTGTTAATTGAACACATTCAGTATAAAATTCTTTGCCAGGGAAATTTCTGGTGAGCCAAGGGTAGTACAGGGTTTAAAGAAATCGAGTGAAGACAGCAGTGAGCAAGTGCCTGGATTCTACAAACCCTCCCCACGAGCCGCCCTCCGCCCACCCCTCGCCTCTCCCCGCGGTCTGGGAGTTCTTCGCGTTTGGCGTTTTATAGGTAACATTCTTGGAAAAGAGCTATAGCTAGGGTGGCCATATAATTTATTGGTTAAATCGGGATATTTTTTGAGAGTGAATGTTTTATTTTGTAATCTCATCAGTGGTCATCTGATGAGAGCACATTTCAATGACATGTGATTATAAATAGGAAAACATCCTTAAGAAGTCATCTAATGAAGAGAGTAGGGTAAAATTCTTGATACATTTTTAAGCAGTTTTCCTTTCAACAGAAAAAAATTGCTAGGGGTCACTTTCACTATCTACTATTTTATCTTATCACCTCCCCAGCCCCGTGTTTTTCTCTCCCAACCCTTACCCCCTCATTATATATACACAAAGATTCATATATGTATACATACATATAGTTATACATCCATATATGCATATATGGATGGGCGTATACATATATACTTTTATTATCTATAGATTGGAATATTCTGATTATTTTCCATAATATGCATATTTTAAGTTATATACTTACCTACCACAGAATTTCTTCAGAATTTTTGAGACCATATCCATGATATACATGATTTGAACATCTTTTGTTTTGGTAAAGATAAAATGTAGAGTGAGATGTTTTGGGAAAATTATCACCGAAAGACGTTGGGTAAATAATTTTCACACTGTTTATTCAAATAGCTCTTGAGATCTTAGGGTGCTCCTTGCTACATACACATTGCTACATACACTTGATGCTCCTTGCTACGAACATATTAATGGACAAACAGGAAGTTTCTCTCCTTCATGAAGCTCACAGTCTTGTGGGAAGACAGAGAAACAAGCAATATAAAAATAAATTTTTAATAATTTTCAAATATAAATTTTTTCTAATTTAAAAACCTATAATTACAAATTATAATTGCCACCAAGAAATAAAGTGCAGTCTTCCAGATTAACAGGGAGGGAAAGACGTAGAGAAGGGGCTAAGGAAAGTTATTTCTAAGCACATAGCGTTGGTGCTAGACTTGAAGGATGAGAAGGGGCCAAAGTTGAAAAATATGAGAGAAATAGCAGACCAGGAAGTGTTTGTAGCAAGTGCAAAGGCCCTGAGGCAGAATGGGACTTGGAGTATTGTAGGAAGTAAAATGAGGCCAATAGCTCTGCAGCATATTGAGAGAAAGGGAAAAAGACGTCAAAAGCCAGAAACATAGTGACAGGCTACTGAAGTTTCAAAGTTACGGAAGGAGTGAATTTTATTCAGAGAGTAAAATGCTGGAATTTGAGTTTGGAGGTTTCAGTGATGATAAAATTCAGAGAAGTTGTGGTGAAGTGGAGAAAAAACTCCACACTACTAATAATTTTGAACTTACATAGCTGCAAAAACAAATGAACAAGCAACAACAAAACAGAGAATTCCCTGGTGGTTCAGTGGTTAGGACTCCACACTTCCACTGCAGGGGACCTGGGTTCGATCCCTGGTTGGGGAACTAAAATCCCTCAAGACATGTGGCATGGCCAAAAAAAAAAAAAAAAAAAATTCCCCCCAAACCATAGCTGCATCACAATGTTTCAGTATTGTATTTTAAAAAATTATATTTCATCTCCATTGGGACAACACTGATTATGGCCCAGGGCATACATAAATATGAGTGAGAAACAAATATCTAAGACCATACACATTACTAATAAAATCAAAAGGAAGAATTCAGGCAACTGTTTGTTTTAGTTTTGTGCTTCTCGTCAGTAGTGTCGATTCTGATTTTTTTTATTCAAAGAACCTCACATCATATCAGTTGAACAAAGCTCAATTAACACTTTTTTTTAAACAAATGAAGCAAAGCATTATTAAAGCTAGAATTTAAATCATATAACTGGACTAAAAATAGTGTGTTTTTTTTTTAATTTACTGATTGTTAGCAAACCAAATCCTATGTACACATGAGCAGAAATAGTACATTCAATTTCTTAGATTCTAAAACTTAGAAATTGCAAGTCAAATCAATGATATGTAATCCTTTAAATGAGCTTCCATAGTTTGGGAAACTCCAAACAAATCAAATTGTGAACCAATTAGGTAATGCAAATTTTAAGATCTTTACCACTCAGAACTGTGTGGGGAAGAAAAATATGTTTTGGAATTCAGATTTTTTACAATAATTTAAAAATAATAATATTATGCATTATCATAATCATCCCATAATCAAATATAATAATACATTGTACTGAACTACATGATCAGTTATACAAAATGGAGTAAAGACAGACTGTAAGTATTCCCATATCATTTGGGGTCAGCTTTTGTCACCAAACTGACTGCAACTTTTGAGGAAGACTTCAGTTTTCAAAGATTTAGAGAATTCATAATTGCGAATGAGGGATTGTGCCACCATGGACTTTAATCCCATTCCAGTTCTTTCATTTTTTAAATCTATTTGTTTGTTTAACTCGGGGCTCTCGCGGGGAAAGTGTGGAGTCGTAACTGCTGGACTACCAGGGAATTCGCTTTTCTGTTTTGTTGTTGTTTGTTTTTCCAGCTATGTAAATCCAAAATTAGTGTGGAGTTTTTTCTCCACTTCACCACAGCTTCTCTGGATCTTACCATCACTGAAAAATCCAGGCTCTCAGCTCTCCTCGTTCCAGTGCGTGGGGACTGCTCTCTAATTGCGGGGCTCCGGCTTCTCATTGCGGTGGCTTCTCTGGTTGCAGACATGGACTCTGGAGGGCAGTCTTCAGTACTTGTGGTGCATGGGCTTAGTTGTGTAATATTCCTGGACCAGGGATTGAACTTGTGTCCCCTGCATTGGCAGGCGAGTTCTTAGTCACTGGACCACCAGGGAAGTCCTCCAGTTGTTTCTTAAAAATACATTCCTAGCTTAAAACAAAGCTTATAACAGTTACAAAACCATAAAGTCCCACTGCATAGCACAGGAAAACTATATTCAATGAAAATAAGGAATAAACAAAGTTACAATTTGGAAATGGCCAGATTTCCATGTATGGGCCCTAATAAATGAACATACATGGTACTAACAGATTTTTTTTAGTTATTTGTGTGGTCTTGGACAAACCCTTTAAATTTTACCCTTATGATTTTCCCCATATATTTCTTCTTAAGAATAGTGAAGTTCACTGTTAATTACATTTCTTTTTTTTTTTTGGCAAAATATTTTCAAGCACCACCTCACCAGATTTTTTTCTTTCCCAAATGCCTGACTATTTGGCAGAAACGCTAAGAGTGTTTACTTCGGATCTCTTTACCCGTTGTGGGATGTCTTTAGATCACTTTCATCTGCTGTAACCCAAGTGGCATTTTCAAGAAGGGTCATTCCCAGGAGCAGTTTGTGACCTTCAGTGTGGCTGCGACTGCTTGCTGACTAACCAATATCCATCTTTCCTTTCTTTAGTCCACTTTTTAAAAAAGGCACAGCTTGAGAGTTGTGAGTTAAATTTTCTTTGGGACAAAATGAGGACTACAGCCAGGGAGATAGCACCTAAGATAGCTCCGAGAAACTGTTCCAAAGAGGCAGGAGGGAGAAAGTCGTTACAAATGTGATTTTGGTGAAGGGGGAGTACTAACAATCAAGCACATATTTTTGCAGAAGGTTTCTGCTAGTATCATGAAGTTTTCTGCTAGTCATGAGGAATAGACATCACCATGAGGGATTTTTAGTGGTTTTCTAGATATGAGGAGATACAGGAATTGGGCTCATAAAATCAGCTCCTGAAAATATCTATCTGAAGACCTGTCCTGCCAGTTCCTCTCCTCCCCTCCCTTCCTTCCCCCCACCACCTCCCCAAGCAGAGTGCCTCACTCCTTATCTTTACCCTGAACTCCTTTCAGGAGGTGTTGAAGGTCAGCAGCTGCAGCCGCACATGATTTAATCCTTGTAGAGGTAGGTGGCAAGTGCCCGTGGCAAGTGGTGGCAAGTGGCAATTTGTAGTTGGCACTTCCTAATAAAATTGGATTTTATATTGGGTTTGTCCCCTAGATGATCTAAGTATCCCACATACGTTTAAACAACGAGGTTTAATCAGAGGTCCTTTGGTCGAGGAAGCTTGTGAAGGGGGCTGACTCAGCGGGAGGTGCCTTTTGCTCCTCACCTTCGCCCTCTTTTGCTGGGAGTGTGGTCACCACACCTGGGTGGAGTCAGGAGCTCTGTTTTGACAACAGGGAGGAGAGCTCAAGGCTGTGAGTAGCTGAACAGAAAGAAGAAAGCTAGGCTCTGTGGAGCCTCCCTACCATGTGGATCTTTTTTTACATGAGAGAGAAAAATTTAGAAAACCACTAATTTGTTTTAAAGCACTGTTTTGTGGGGTCTCTTCCTCATAACTAAATGCAGTTCCTAGTACAAGAGTAATCTTCATTTTCTCTGTTAAATTCAGCTATTTTTCTTTTTTCATTTCTGGCCTTCCAGCATGTGGGATCTTATTTCCCCAATCAGGCTTGATACCCATGCCCACTGCAGAGGAAGCATGGAGTTTTAACTACTGAACCACCAGAGAAGTCTTTAAATTCACTTTTTAAAAAAATGGTATTTACTTATTTATTTTTGGCTATCCTGGGTCCTGCCAACAAAGGTCCGTATAGTCAAAGCTATGATTTTTCCAGTAGTCATGTATGGATGTGAGAATTGGACTATAAAGAAAGCTGAGTGCCAAAGAACTGATACTTTTGAACTGTGATGTTGAAGACTCTTGAGAATCCCTTGGACTGCAAAGAGATCCAACCAGTCCATCCTAAAGGGAATCAGTCCTGACTATTCATTGGAAGGACTGATGTTGAAGCTGAAACTCCAATACTTTGGCCACCTGATGCGAAGAACTGACTCACTGGAAAAGACCCTGATGCTGGGAAAGATTGAAGGTGGGTTGAGGAGGGATCGACAGAGGATGAGATGGTTGGATGGCATCACTGACTCGATGGATATGAGTTTGAGTAAACTCCAGGAGTTGGTGAGGGACAGGGAGGCCTGGTGTGCTGCAGTCTATGGGGTCGAAGAGTCGGACACGACTGAGCGACTGAACTGAACTGAACTGTCCTGCGTCTTTGTTGCTGCTCACAAGTTTTTTCTAGGTATGGCGAGCAAGTGCTATGCGTCACTGTGGTGCTCGAGTTTCTCATTGCAGTGACTTCTCATTGCAGTGACTTCTCATTGTGACTTCTCAGGGTGGGGGGCTGGGTACCGGGTGTGGAGCTCCAGTAGCTGTGGCTCCCAGGGTTAGATGCTCCATGGGACGTGGAATTTTCCCGAACCAGGAATTGAATGCTTATCCCCTGCATAGGCAGGTGGATTCTTAACCACTGGTCCACCAGGGAAGTCCTATCTACTTTTTAATTGCTTTGTAATACTAGGCTGAGAAGAGGAATGCGGGGCTTTATGGAAGGCAAGAAATTTGACTTAGTCTAGGTTGTGATTACATAGATATGAGATATGAACTTGTGTATGTCCACAAAGGTAGTGAAGGTGATATGATTCTAGCTGAGCTATTTCAAATCCTAAAAGATGATGCTGTTAAAGTGCTGCACCCAGTATGCTAGTCAATTTGGAAAACTCAGCAGTGGCCACAGGACTGGAAAACTTCAGTTTTAATTCCAATCCCAAGAAGGGCAATGCCAAAGAATGTTGAAACTACTTCACAACTGCACTCATCTCACATGCTAGCAAGATAATGCTCAAAATCCTTCAAGCCTGGCTTCAACATTACATGAACTGAGAACTTCCAGATGTACAGGTTGGATTCAGAAAAGGCAGAGGAACCAGAGATCAAATTGCTGATATCCATTGGATCATAGAAAAAGCAAGGGAATTCCAGAAAATCATCTATTTCTGCTTCATTGACGATACTAAAGCCTTTGACTGTGTGGATCACAACAAACTGTGGAAAATTCTTAAGGTGATAGGAATACCAGACCACCTTACCTTCTTCCTGAGAAACCTGTATACAGGTCAAGAAGCAGCAGTTAGAACTGGACATGAAATAACTGACTGGTTCAAAATTGGGAAAGGAGCATGTCAAGGCTCTATATTGTCATCCTACTTGTTTAACTTCTAGGCAGAGTACATCATGCAAAATGCCAGGCTGGATGGAGCACAAGCTGAAATCAAGATTGCCAGGAGAAATATCAATAACCTCAGATATGCAGATGACACCACCCTTATGGCAGAAAGTGAAGACGAACTAAAGAGCCTCTTAATGAAGGTGAAAGAGGAGAGTGAAAAAGCTGGCTTAAAGCTCAACATTCAAAAAACTAAGACCACGGCATGTAGTTCTATCACTTCATGGCAAATAGGTGGGGAAACAATGGAAACAGTGACAGACTTAATTTTCTTGAACTCCAAAATCATTGAGGACAGCCATGAAATTAAAAGACGCTTGCTCATTGGCAGAAAAACTATGACAAACCTAGACAGCATAGATATTACTTTGCTGATAAAGGTCCATATAGTTAAAGCTATGGTTTCCCCAGTAGTCATGTACAGATGTGAGAGTTTAACCATAAAGAAAGCTGAGCACCAAAGAATTGATGCTTTTGAACTGTGGTGTTGGAGAAGACTCTTGACAATCCCTTGGACAGCAAGGAGATCAAACCCCTCAATCCTAAAGAAAATCAACCCTGAATATTCACTGGTGCTGAAGCTGAAAACTTTGGCCTCCTGGTGTGAAGAAGTGACTCATTAGAAAAGAAAAGATGCTGGGAAAGATTGAGCGCAGGAGGAAAAGAGGATATGATGGTTAGATGGCATCACTGACTCAATGAACATGAGTTTGAGCAAATTCCAGGAGATGGTGAAGGACAGGGAAGGCTGATGTGCTGCAATCTCCATGGGGCCACAAAGAGTCAGACATGACTGAGCTACTGAATAGCAACAAATGTATTACAGTGAGCATATCAGGAGGCTCAAGTTCCACTGAAAGTTGAACATTCCGCCATTCTGGGCCTAATCGATTCTAATCAGGTTTTGTTGTATCCAGCTTTTCGCAATGGCTGTGTCATTCTTTAAGGGTTGCACCCTGCCCTCTTCCCTTCTGTCTCAATGGGATCTGATTATCTGAATACAGACAATGTTAAAGAATTGGACAGATATAATTATTTTTAAAAATATTCAATAATCTCCTTGATCTTTATCCTAAGATAACTACTCATTTTTCTCATTTAAAAATGTTTCTCTTAATGTTTCTACATGTTTCCCCATAATCATGTTGCTGACACAGTGTTCTAGAACCACATGTACCATCACTATTCACTCTCTGAATATTCTGTTTGAGAGCAATATGTATGCCTCCAGCAGCAGAGCCATCTTCATTTTATGAACCCTTAGTCTTGGCTCACTCAAGTTTCTTATTCCTATATGACTTACCAGAGTTCTGACCTATTGTGAACCTAGCGAAATGATTAAACAGCAAAACCTTAGGTTGGAGATTTTTTTGTAGTAGGACATTGGAAGTATCAGTAAAAATACAACAAAGGAATTTTTCATCTAGTATTCAATTTTAAAATTATTCTTTTTGCTATTAAAAAGTTGGACTGTATAGAACTCCTTCCCTTCCAAGACCACCTCACCAACCTCAGACTGCAGGGTAGTGATGAAAAAAATTACACATTGACACAGACCATACTGCTTAAAATCTTAGCTTTGCTTATCATCAGAGAAATCCAAATCAAAAACACAATGAAATATCACTTCACATCCATCAGATTTGTTATCATCAAGTAATCTACAAATAACAAATGTTGTCGAGGATATGGAGAAAAGGGAACCTTTATATACTGTGGGTGGGAATGTAAATTGGTGCAGATACCATGCAGAACAGTATGGAGGTTTTTCAAAAATTTTAAAGTAGAACTACCATATGAATAGTATATATAGATACATACCATATATACCCAGTAATTCCACTCCTGATTATATATCCTCCCAAAATGAAAACACTACTTCAAAAATATACACACACCCCAGTGTTCATAGCAGCACTATTCACAGTAGCCAAGATACAGAAACAACCTGTGTCCATGGACAGTGAATGGACAAAGATGTGACATACATAAAACAGAATATTGCTGTGCAGAGCTCACTCAGTCATGTCTGATTTTTTGCGACCCTGTGGCCTATAGCCCACCATGCTCCTCTGTCCATGGATTTTTCAGGCAAGAGTACTAGAGTGGGATGCCATTTCTTCCTCTAGGAGATCTTCCTGACTGAGGGACTGAACCCAAGTCTATGCGTCTCCTACACTGGGAGGCAATTTCTTTAGTCCTGAACCACCTGGGATGCCCAGAGTGGAATATTACTTAGCTATAAAAAAGGAAATTCTGTCATTTGCAGCAACATGGATGGACCTAGGGAATATAATGCTTAATGAAATAAGTCAGACAGAATGTATGAGATCACTTATATGTGAAGTCTAAAAATTTTTTTAATGAGTGAATATAACTAAACAGAAATGGACTCACAGATATAGAGCACAAACTAGTTATTGTGGAGAGAGGGAAGGGGAAGGGGTAAGATAGAGGTAAGGGATTAGGAGACACAAACTGCTTTGTATAAATTAAATAAGCAACAAGGATATGTTGTACAGCACAGGGAAATATAGCCATATTTTTTAATAACTTGAAATTGAGTATAATCATTAAAAGTGTTGAATCACCATGTTGTACACCTGAAACTAAAATAATATTGTAAATCAACTATAGTTTAAAAAAATGAGTCTTACTAGAAGTATTTCCAAAAAGCAAGAGAGTTCCAGAAAAAACATACTTCTGCTTTATTGATTACGCCAAAACATCTGACTGTGTGGATCACAACAAACGGCGGTAAATTCTTAAAGAGATGGGAATACCAGACCACCTGACCTGCCTCCTAAGAAATATCTATGCAGGTCATGAAGCAACAGTTAGAACTGGACATGAAACAACAGACTGGTTCCAAATAGGGAAAGGAGTACGTCAAGGCTGCATATTGTCACCCTGCTTATTTAAGTTATATGGAGTGTACATCCTATAAAATTCCAGGCTGGATAGAGCACCAGGTGGAATCAAGATGGCCGGGAGAAATATCAATAACCTCAGATATGCAGATGAAACCACCCTTATGACAGAAAGTGAAGAAGAACTAAAGAGCCTCTTGATGAAAATGAAAGAGGAAAGTGAAAAAGTGGGCTTAAACTCAACATTCAGAAAACTAAGATCATGGTATCTGGTCCCATCACTTCATGGCAAATAGGCAAACAATGGAAATAGTGAGAGACTTTATCTTTTGGGGCTCCAAAATAACTGCAGATGGTGAGTGCAGCCATGAAATTAAAAAATGCTTTCTCCTTGGAAGAAAAGCTATGTCCAACCTAGACAGCATATTAAAAAAGCAGAGACATTACTTTGCCAACAAAGGTCTGTCTATTCAAAGCTATGCTTTTTCCAGTAGTCATGTATGGATGTGAGAATTGGACTGTGAAGAAAGCTGAGCGCCGAAGAATTGATGCTTTTGAACTGTGGTGTTGGAGAAGACTCTTGAGAGTCCCTTGGATTGCAAGCAGATCCAGCCAGTCTATCCTCAAGGAACTCAGTCCTGAATATTCATTGGAAGGACTGATGCTGAAGCTGAAACTCCAATACTTTGGCCACCTGATGTGAAGAACTGACTCACTGGAAAAGACCCTGATGCTGGGAAAGATTGAAGGCAGGAGGAGAAGGGGACAACAAAGGATGAGATGGTTGGATGGCATCACTGACTCAGTGGACATGAGTTTGAGTAAACTCCAGGAGTTGGTGATGGACCAGGGAAGCCTGGTGTGCTGCAGTCCATGGTGTTGCAAAGAGTCGGACATGACTGAGCGACCAAGCTGAACTGAACTGGCAAGAATTCCTACATTGTGTACATTTGTGAGGTCGAAAAGGAACTGGAATAGCTATAGGGATAGAAACACAATTGATAAAGACTTAATTAAATTATGAACCTGAACAATCATACAAAGAGAGACCAGAATTTTCTGTTGTAAGAGATTGTTAAAGTTTCCATACAAGGAAGACCATGTACTGCTATGGAACGTGAATTATTATTCAAATAAAAAGAGAGTCACCAAATAATTCAGGCCTAGGATGACAAAGGAAGAGGAATTTAATAGGATCAAATTATAAATTATTTCCCTAGCTACATCTAGCTAAGAATTCTTGTAATTCCTTAGTGTGGAGGGAGTTGGGTTGATGTTAATGACAGAATCTACACAGGTGGTTTATTGTATTTTAATATTTAGCCAGTTATGCTTAATGAATTCTATTGTCTATATTGTATTGCATTAAAAGAACATGATAGGAATTGTTGTAATTTAGATTTGGGGACTGAAGAGCTCTCAACTGACAATTGCATTCAAAATTCTGGTGCTCAGTGTAGGTGGTGAAGAGAAACAGTACCTCTTACAGAAAATGTGTTTTATAAGGTTTATTGTTGTCTGGTTAGGTTAACATCTTCAGGGGCTTAACCCTGGGAAGCAAGGGGCCTTGATTTTGCTAATTAAGTGTAAGTAGCAAAAGAGAAACAGTTCTCGCAAAGCTGGATTGCTAGTGTGATAATTGATTTCTACCTTTTGACCATTGAAAGAATCATTATTTGACATATATGTGTGATAAATATATATATCTATACATTTATACTCGACACACTATTATCCAATGTCAAATCTAGCTTTCAGATTTTCTTATTGATAAAAATAATTTTCTAAGTGACCTTTACTCTTGCATATTATTCTCTTCTATTAATATTATATTTATTTTCTTATGGCACCCTGAAGGAGTGTGGATGGTAAAAATAACATAAACTCAATACCAGCCATTTGGAAAAGATGGAAATTTGTCATGAAGATCATACTAACCACTGTAGTCCCACTTCTTTGGAACTCTTTCCAATATCTTTCCTTGTACTTCATTTTGTATTGGCAAATTTTCAGAATCAAGAGTGCCAAGTCAGAGATCCCTATTATGTAACTGAACAAGTATATATAATAGCAGTCACAAAAATAACTCAGATGGAAATGATTACATAATTAACACAATCGCACCCTCCTTTGATAAAGGGCAGAGATTTTGCAAGAGGCTTCAGAAGACTGTCCCTTCTATAGTTCTAAATCATTTGTCAAATCACAAGTACAGACTACTTTAAATGAGATCATCAGCTTACTTTTTTGTTTCCTAATCATTTCTTAGATCATCTGAGCTGAATGAATGGGGTTACATGGGAATGAATACTGAATAGAGTGGTAACTTTGGGGCATGAAAGACTTGGAAAACAGGGGAAAATAGCCAATGGGCAAAAACAGCAATGGGATACTCCAAGAGGATGAGGGAGAAGAAATGTCAGGAGAGGGAACTGGGGCATAAAATAATATGGGATGTTGCCAGATAGGGTGATCAAATAATTTAGATTAAAACCCAGATAATTGCACTGGGACAACAGGTTGGATTATACAGGGTAAACAAGGAAATATAGTCATTTTATGTAAACTTAAAAAAAAAGGAAAAAGAAAGAAAGAAACAAACCTACAGCTCTGGTGGCAGCCAACAGTTTGCTTTTTACCACATACATAACAAGTTTGATATTGTATCCTTACATTTTTGATCCCTCATCATTGACCTCTTTTCTGTTTTTACAAGCAAAAGGAAAGGCCAGGTGGATCCTCACTGAGGATTCTTTAAAGAGATTGAGTACTTAGGAGTCAGTGTGAAAGGTTGCTGAACCCAAGATCAGGTTTCTGTCAACTTGAGAGTGAGTTAAAGTCACTCTCTTTTAGGATCCAGGCTTCACTCTCAGAACTGCTAGGGAAGATCTATGCTATTGGCTCTTTGTTTTATGGTAATTCTAAGCTAGAAGCTAGTGTGGTGGATTCCGTCTTGTCCTGTCTATAGTGACTGTTGCATTATTTTCAGTGTTGTGCTACAAGTCTTAAAATGTAAGGTCCACTGAAAGATATCTTAAGCTGCTTGTATTTTCAAATCAGTTTGCTGGGTCCATTGTGCACGTTTGGAAACCAATCCATCAAACCTCAGTCTGCAAACTGTTAACGTAAGGGATACATACACCAGGAAATAAGACTAAATTTATCTCTATTTTGAACCAGCCCTGAAGCAGTGCTTCTGGACCAGCTTTCATCCTGGGAAGATGAATAATAAGGGCTGAACCCTTGTGGCTCAGCTGGTAAAGAATCCGCCCGCAATGTGGGAGACCTGGGTTTGATCCCTGGCTTGGGAAGATCCCCTGGAGAAGGGAAAGGCTACCCATTTCAGTATTCTGGCCTGGAGAATTCCATGGACTGTATATTCCATGGGGTTGCAAAGAGTTGGACATGACTGAGCGACTTGTACTTCACTTGCAGTTTAGCAGGAATAGGATTTCAATCTTTACAGAGAGGTCCTCATGTCACTTGCCTTTTTAGGAACACTCTGTGGTAGGATTTCTCATTGAGAGCTGCAGTCCTTCAGGCTCGGTACTCTGAGCAGAGTATGATGCTGGCAATTTGCTGTTGCCAAAAGAACCCCAAGAGCCCTAGGTCACTCGGTGCCCCTTGGGCCACCATGCAGCACTTGGTACTATTGTGCGTGCGTGCTTAGTCACTCAGTTGTGTTTGGCTCTTTGAGACCCCGTGGACTGTAGCCCACCAGGCTCTTCTGTCCCTGGGATTCTCCAGGCGAGAATACTAGAGTGAGTTGCTATTCCCTTCTTCAGGGGATCTTCCTGACCCAGGGATTGAACCTGGGTCTCCTGCATTGCAGGTGGATTCTTTATCATCTGAGCCACCAGGGAAGCCCCAGTTTGTACCATTAGAAAAGATTTTTTTGTAATCATATCTCTTCCTGCTGTTCCTCTTTTTCCAGAGTGGTCTGTATCAAAATAGGGCTCACTTGGGACTTACCTGGTGGTCTAGTGGCTAAGACTCCATACTCTCAATGCAGGGGGCCCAGGTTCCATCCCTGGTCAGGGAACTAGATCCCACATGCTGTAACCAAGAGTTCGAATGTGCAACTAAAGATCCTGCATGCCACAATTGAGACCCAGTGCAGCCTGGTAAATAAATTTAATTAAAAAAAAAATAGGACTCTGTCTAGCTGGACTCCCTACTCTAGATGCCCCTAAGAGCCATGGGAGAAAGAGTTGGAACCCTGAAGGAGTGTGGATGGTACTAGGAGACTTCCCACTCGGAGTAGCAGGAGGGATGCTCTGGTGCTGTGTGTCTGGCAACAGACTGAGATAGGATTGAACCTCAGATTACAGAGAAGTCATCTGCTCACCTGCTTTGTAAAGAATATTCCAAAGTGCAATTTCTTGAAGTAGAGATTCTGATGTCTGTGAGCTCTCTGTGAGGGTTTCTAAATTTTGCACTTTCATTTCAATAATAATTTAAAAGATAATGTAAGCACATATTGGATCATCTAAACAATTTCTCTATATCCAAGCCTGGAGGGCTACAATCCATGGGGTTGGCAAGAGTTGGACATGACTTAGCGACTAAACCACCACCACCCTGCAAGTTTAGTCTTGGGTTTGTGTTTATAATTGAGTCAGCACCGAGCAGTTCTGTTCTAATCAGGGAACTAATGAGAAAGAACCAAAGCTGACTGAATATGCAAATGATGCATTTATGCCAAGCGAAGGCCACATAATATCACAACAGGCTGTAGGAACAAGTGGTTTACAGTGATTTGAATGAAAGAAAAAAATGATGGGGATTTGTCATCTCACAGTACCTGGCCGCCACCTGTCATTCAAGTTACAACCAGTGATGACTGTAACAGTAACATCTGTCACATGAAATTAAACTTTTATTTTATTTACTTTCACATTAAAAAAATACTTATTTATTTTTGGATGTGTTGGGTCTTAGTTGCGGCATGTGGGTTCTTTCATTGTGGTGTGTGGGCTCCAGAGTGCGTGGGCTCTGTAGTTTGTGGCAGGAGCTTAGTTGCTCCATGTGGGGGATCTTAGTTCCCCGACCAGGGATTGAACCCCCTACATTGAAAGGCAGATTCTTAAAACCTGGATCACCAAGGAAGTCCCCCTAAACTTTCATTTTAAAACTTCCTGGTTTTATTGCTTGGCTTATATTCACTTTATAAATTGGTATTTTTTGTGGTCACATAGCTCTGTAAGTAGGAGTTGCTATCTAGTTGCATGTGAGGACCAGGATCTTTAAACAGCATGAACTTGGGGACCAAATTTCCAGATATCAGTCTTAGCTCTGAGTAACCCTGGTAGTGTTCCTCCTTTTTGTGCCCCAGTTTCATTTCCAGTATTCTTGCCTGGAAAATCCCATGGAAGGAGGAACCTGGTAGGCTACAGTCCATGGGGTCGCAAAGAGTTGGACATGACTGAGTGACTTCACTTTCTTTCACTTTTTTCATCTGAATGGGCATAATGATAACATCTACTATTATCTTGAGGAGTAATTGAATACATGTAAATTATAAAGTTCAACATTGAGAAAACTAAGATCATGGCATCTGGTCCCATCACTTCATGGGAAATAAATGGGGAAACAGTGGAAGCAGTGTCACAGTTTATTTTTTGGGGGCTCCAAAATCACTGCAGATGGTGATTGTGGCCATGAAATTAAAAGATGCTTACTCCTTGGAAGGAAAGTTATGACCACCCTAGATAGCATATTAAAAAGCAGAGACTTTACTTTCCCAACAAATGTTTGTCTAGCCAATGCTATGGTTTTTCCAGTGGTCATGTATGGATGTGAGAGCTGGACTGTGAAGTAAGCCGAACGCTGAAAAATTGATGCTTTTGAACTGTGGTGTTGGAGAAGGCTCTTGAGAGTCCCTTGGACTGCAAGGAGATCCAACCAGTCCATCCTAAAGGAGATCAGTCCTGGGTGTTCATTGGAAGGACTGATGCTGAAGCTGAAACTCCAATACTTTGGCCACTTCATGTGAAGAGCTGACTCATTGGAAAAGACCCTGATGCTAGGAGGCATTGGGGGCAGGAGGAGAAGGGGACGACAGAGGATGAGATGGCTGGATGACATCACCGACTCAATGGACATGAGTTTGAGTAAACTCTGGGAGTTGGTGATGGACAGGGAGGCCTGGCGTGCTGTGATTCATGGGGTTGCAAAGAGTCGGACATGACTGAGCGACTGAACTGAACTGAACTGAAATTATTAGTATAGTGCCTGGGTCTGCTAGGTATTCCTGTGATAAAATAATTTAGCTCATTAGCTAAATTAGCATGCTAAATGATGTAGGTCAGAAAGAGAAAGACAAATACCAGATGATATCACTCATGTGTGGAATCTAAAATATGAACTTGTCTATGAAACAGAAACAGACTTACAGACATAAAGAACAGACTTGTGGTTGCCAAGGGGGAGGGGTGGAGGAGGAATGGATTGGGAGTTTGGGATTAGCAGATGCAAGCTGTTATATACAGGATGGATAAACAACAAGGTCCTACTATATAGCACAGGAAACTATATTCAGTGTCTTGTGATAAATCATAACAGAAAATAATATTAAAATAAAAGTATATGTAACTGAATCACTTTGCTGTACAGCCAAAATTAAGACAACATTGAATATCAACTATATTTCAGCAAAATAAATTAAAAAATGATTTAGCTCAGAAATAAGTAAAGATATAACTGTGTGAAAAGTCTCCTCTGTTGGATAAATTAAGGTATATAAAATAATAAGTAACATTTACATAGTTTATCATGTTTATAAGAAAAAATTTTTTCAAATCCTGGGTTGAGAGGATTCCCTAGAGAAGGCAATGGTGGCCTACTCCAGTATTCTTGCCTGGGAAATCCCAAGGACAGAGGAGACTGGCAGGCTTCAGGCCATGAGGTTGCAGAGTAGGACACGACTGAACACACATGCATATTCTACTTAGGCTTCAACATCTACCCTGGAAACTAGATATTTTGTTGCTGTTATTATAAAGATGAGGAAACTAAAGCTTGGACAGTTGAAGTGATATACCCTGAAAAACATGTTTGCTGTGAGCATTTGATATTTTTTCCCCTCATGATGAATAAAGGAATATTTTGTAACTGAACATTTTTCCCATTTTCTTTTGGGTTGCTAGGAGGCCCAGAGCTAGTTTTGTAGCTGGTACATGTTAGTACTTGTATAGTACTTATTGGTCTGGACAGCTATGTTAGATTTTCTGTCCTGTTCTTGATTTTTCTATTCTAATTTGTATTTTCTCTGATTCTGAAAATTTATGCCTAGTTTTATTATTTGAAATTCTGTCTAATCTGACTCATATACATCTTGGAAAACTTTGAGCCATAAACAAATAAACTGATTCATGATTGCATGACTAGTAACATTTAGAACTTGATGTGTGCTCTTTTGACTTTGTGGGAAGTCACATTTATTTAGCATCTAGTATGTCCTGGTACTTTAAATGCATAATCATATGCAGTCCCCACATTAGCTGGGGTGAAGTAGCTCAGTTGCTGCTGTCTTTATTTTCAGAGGAAGATACTGAAGCTTATAAAATATTAAGACTTTCCCAAGGTTAATAAATGTTCTAATTTCTGATTCTGTAAATTGTTAACAGTTTAAACAAAAGCATGTACTTCCTCTTCTAAAGCCAGATCTTTGTATCCATCTCCCCACCCCTTCCTCTCTCCCACCGCACCCCTTGCCCTCCCCCCCCCAACAACGTGGCTTTTCCTATTATGGCTTTGCCAAGAACAAAATTACCATTCCAACTATCTGCCACTTAAGCTATTTATCATTTTTTAGTTAAAATAATACTTAGTATTACAGCAGGAACACACATATTCAGCAAAGATGGCCCCCGGCTTACAGTATCCTTAGCAGACTTTCAGGGTTTCCCAGAGCACTTTTCTCTGTGCCACTGTTGTACACTTGCCCAGGATGCCTTCTAGAAAGAGGCTGAATAAAGGGAAACTCAGAGACTGGTGTTCCAAGGGTGAGCTGGCATGCAAATCTATGCTTCCTGATCCTGGCCAACTTGCCTGTTTCTTTTTTTTCTTTAAGATTTATTTATTGGCTCTAGTGGGTCTTTGTAGCTGTGCTCAGACTTTCTCTAGTTGCAGTGAGTGGGGGCTGCTCTTCCTTCTGGTGCATAGGCTTCCCATTGTGGTGGCTTCTCTTGTTGTGGAGCTTGGTCTCTAAGGCACTTGGGCTCAGTGCTGTAGTGCATGGGCTTAGTTGCTCTGCGGCATGTAGGATCTTCCTGGACCAAGGACTGAACCCATGTCCCCTCCATTGGTAGGTGGATTCTAACCACTGGATCACCAGGGAAGATGTTCCTGTTTCTTTATCTGGTTAATTTTCTGGTTTTTACAGGCTTGAAGACTATCACGCAAATTGGCTCCTGTCAATATATCCCCTGGCTCATTTATTTTTCTGGTATTGACCTGCAGGAGTTGCTTGTATATTTTTGAGATTAATCCTTTGTCTGTTGCTTTGTTTGCTATTATTTTCTCCCATTCTGAAGGCTGTCTTTTCACCTTGCTTATAGTTTCCTTTGTTGTGCAGAAGCTTTTAAGTTTAATTAGGTCCCATTTGTTTATTTTTGCTTTTATTTCCAATAATCTGGGAGGTGGGTCATAGAAGATCATGCTGTGATTTATGTCAGAGAGTGTTTTGCCTATGTTCTCCTCTAGGAGTTTTATAGTTTCTGGCCTTACATTTAGATCTTTAATCCATTTTGAGTTTATTTTTGTGTATGGTGTTAGAAAGTGTTCTAGTTTCATTCTTTTACAAGTGGTTGACCAGTTTTCCCAACACCACTTGTTAAAGAAGTTGTCTTTTTTCCATTGTATATTCTTGCCTCTTTTGTCAAAGATAAGGTGTCCATAGGTACATGAATTTATCTCTGGGCTTTCTATTTTGTTCCATTGATTCTATATTTCTGTCTTTGTGCCAGTACCATACTGTCTTGATGACTGTGGCTTTGTAGTAGAGTCTGAAGTCAGGCAGGTTGATTCCTCCAGTTCCATTCTTCTTTCTCAAGATTGCTGTGGCTATTGGAGGTTTTTTGTATTTCCATAGAAATTGTGAAATTATTTGTTCTAGTTCTGTGAAGAATACCATTGGTAGCTTGATAGGGATTGCATTGAATCTATAGATTGCTTTGGGTAGTATACTCATTTTGACAATATTGATTCTTCCAATCCATGAACACGGTATATTTCTCCATCTATTTGTGTCCTCTTTGATTTCGTTCATCAGTGTTTTATAGTTTTCTATGCATAGATCTTTTGTTTCTTTACGTAGATATACTCCTAAGTATTTTATTCTTTTTGTTGCAATGGTGAATGGTATTGTTTCCTTAATTTCTCTTTCTGTTTTCTCATTGTTAGTGTATAGGAATGCAAGGGATTTCTGTGTGTTAATTTTATATCCTGCAACTTTACTATATTTATTGATTAGCTCTAGTAATTTTCTGGTAGAGTCTTTAGGGTTTTCTATGTAGAGGATCATGTCATATGCAAACAGTAAGAGTTTTACTTCTTCTTTTCCTATCTGGATTCCTTTTATTTCTTTTTCTGCTCTGATTGCTGTGGCCAACACTTCCAAAACTATGTTGAATAGTAGTGGTGAGAGTGGGCACCCTTGTCTTGTTCCTGACCTTAGGGGAAATACTTTCAATTTTTCACCATTGAGGATAATGTTTGCTGTGGGTTTGTCATATATAGCTTTTATTATGTTGAGGTATGTTCCTTCTATTCCTGCTTTCTGGAGAGTTTTGATCATAAATGGGTGCTGAATTTTGTCAAAGGCTTTTTCTGCATCTATTGAGATAATCATATGGTTTTTATCTTTCAATTTGTTAATGTGGTGTATTACATTGATTGATTTGCAGATATTAAAGAATCCTTGCATTCCTGGGATAAAGCCCACTTGGTCATGAATGGCCCAATCAAAAAATGGGCCAAAGAACTAAACAGACATTTCTCCAAAGAAGACATACAGATGGCTAACAAACACACGAAAAGATTCTCAACATCACTCATTATCAGAGAAATGCAAATCAAAACCTCAATGAGGTACCATTACATGCCAGTCAGAATGGCTGCTATCTAAAAGTCTACAAGCAATAAATGCTGGAGAGGGTGTGGAGAAAAGGGAACCCTTTAACACTGTTGGTGGGAATGCAAACTAGTACAGCCACTATGGAAAACAGTGTGGAGATTCCTTAAAAAACTGGAAATAGAACTGCCATATGACCCAGAAATCCCACTCCTGGGCATACACACCAAGGAAACCAGAACTGAAAGAGACACATGTAGCCCAATGCTCATCACAGCACTGTTTATAATAGCCAGGACATGGAAGCAACCTAGATGCCCATCAGCAGATGAATGGATAAGAAAGCTATGGTACTTAGAGAAGGAAATGGCAACCCACTCCAGTATTCTTGCCTGGAGAATCCCATGGACAGAGGAGCCTGGCAGGCTACAGTCCATGGGGTTGCAAGAGTCAGACATGACTTAGTGACTAAACCACTGGAGAAAGACTACCCTCAATTTGGCAGCAAGTGACAACTGTCCTTAAGATTTCTTTTTTTTCCCCTGATAGAAAAAGAAAACATTTGGAAAATGAAAATAATAAATTTTCTATTCAAATGTAAAAAAAAAAAAAAAAAAAACAAAGAAAGCTATGGTACATATACACAATGGAATATTACTCAGCCATTAAAAAGAATACATTTGAATCAGTTCTAAAGAGATGGATGAAACTGGAGCCCATTATACAGAGTGAAGTAAGCCAGAAAGATAAACACCAATACAGTATACTACCACATATATATGGAATTTAGAAAGATGGTAATGATAACCCTATATGCAAGACAGAAAAAGAGACACAGATGTATAGAACAGACTTTTAGACTCTATGGGAGAAGGCGAGGGTGGGATGATCTGGGAGAATAGCATTGAAACATGTATATTATCAAGTGTGAAACAGACTGCCAGTCCAGGTTTGATGCATGAGACAAGTGCTCAGGGCTGGTGCACTGGGAAGACTCAGAGGAATGGGATGGGGAGGGAGGTGGGAGGGGGCTTCAGGATGGGGAACACATGTAAATCCATGGCTGATTCATGTCAATGTATGGCAAAAACCACTACAATATTGTAAAGTAATTAGCCTCCAACTAATAAAAATATATGAAAAAAAAAAGGAAGAGATGGAGAAATTGGAGAACATAAACTAAATGAAATGGGAGCACTGAATATGAAATAGAAAAAGTGAAATAAACTAGATAAAAGTTAAAAAAATATATATATATATATATCCCCTGGCGATTCAAAACTGCTTCTCTTAATTGCCAGCCAGCAAGAGTGTTGTGAAGTCCTATTTGATGGGATTAAGGTTGAATAGAAATTTTCTTGCCATTGTGACCTAGATCTATGTAACAGGAAGTGCTGGAAGCATCATTAGGTGTCAGTTGTCCAGAGACTAGAGTGAATGACTGTAGAATCTCAATATCTCAGCCAAAATTTTACACCAGTCTGTATGGTGTTTCCCAGATAGTGGGGTTTCACAGACTTCAGTCATTTAATAACCACAATTTTTGCTTATCCTCATGTCATCTTTACTTTGTATGCTGTGCTCTTCTTAGTTGCTCAGTCATGTCTGACTCTTTGTGACCTCATGGACTGTAACCCACCAGGCTCCTCTGTCCATGGGATTCCAGGCACGAATGCTGGAGTAGGTTGCCATTTCCTTCTCCAGGGGATCTTCCCAACTCAAGGATCGAACCCAGGTCTCTGGCATTGCAGGTGGATTTTTTTTACTGTCTGAGCCACCAGGGAAGCCCAGGAATACAGGAGTGGGTAGCCTATCCCTTCTCCAGGGGAACTTCCTGACCCAGGAATTGCACAGGGGTCTCCTGCTTGCATGCAGATTAATTACCAGCTGAGCTACCAGGGAAGCCCCAACTTTACTATACATACAGACATACATCACTCAGTCATGTCCAGCTCTTTGTAATCCCATGGACTGTAGCCCAACATGCTCCTCTGTCCATGGAATTCTCAGGCATGAGTACTGGAGCGGGTTGCCATTCCCTTCTCCAGAGTATCTTTCCAACCCAGGGATCAAACCCAGGTCTCTTGCATTGCAGGTGGACTCTTTACTGTCTGAGCTACCAGGGATATATATCTTTACTGTAATTTATTTCAATGTTCTTCAATGACAGTTTTATTTAAATACATTATTTTAAAAGGAAACTTTTAGTTGCTGCCATTAATGGGAAAACAGTTTCACTTACTATAATAGAAGATCATCGTAAAACTAATACAATGACAACCAGACTATACTATCAAATTCTTTGCAGACACAGGGATTGAGAATTAGGAGATCTGTCAATTATTTCTTTTTTAAAAAATTATTCTTTTGCTTTTATTTTATTTTTTATTGGAGTATAGTTGCTTTAAAATGTTGTGTTAGTTTCTGCTGTCATTTATTTCTAACAACCACATAAACTACTATGTAAACTATTGAACAGCATGCAAGAACTCTAACTTTCTGTGCTATCCCTCTCCCCACTTGAAAAAGCTTCAGAGCCATTTACCTTTTTCATCATATGCCATTATCTGTGAGGAAAAGCAGAGCGAGAGTTCCCTTTGCCAGTTGCAAGATGTAACTGGAGACTGTAGGGCATTAGGCTGTGGAGGGAAGGGACTAACAGAGGTTTGAAACTACAAGGAAGGAATCAGTAGCTGACACAGTGCTCAGACAAGAGGGTACCAAGTGAACCCTACTTGCAGATTTTGTGTAGTAAGACCTGTAAAGAAAAGCAAAAACAGTGTCAGTTTAGAACAAAGGGCTTTGGGAAGACCCAGAGGGATCAGGTGGAGAGGGAGGTGGGAGGGGGGACCGGGATGGGGAATACATGTAAATCCATGGCTAATTTTTCAATGTATGACAAAAACCACTGCAATGATGTAAAGTAATTAGCCCCCAACTAATAAAAATAAATGGAAAAAAAAAAGAACAAAGAGCTTAGAAGCTGTTCAAAGGAGGAGAAATATCACAGCAGTGGAGAAATTTAAAATGGAAGAAGAAAAGATGATAAATGTTCTCAGTGGTAAACATGAAAAGTCCTGATTCCTAAGCAAAATTCTGCTTCCAGTGATCATTCCAGATTAATCTCTTGATTTTGGAAACATACACATATCCTGAAGGTTTTCTTTATATTTTTATGGGCTTATAAAATACTACATGAGTTGCTTAGGTGGTAGCTACACTTGTGGATGTTATTTGTCACTGGATAAGCAAAGAAAGGCCTAGAAGTCTCTCAGGAAATGTATGTAGATCATATTCTAAATATAATTTGTTCTTCAAGAAAATACAGATAAATCATCTATTGCCCAAATATAGGGATTATTTTATGAGAGCCCTGATTAAATGGCATTGGGAATGAGTTTCAGACATATTCATTCAATGATTCAGCTGCCAAGAATGAAAGCACGTAACTTGGTTAAAACTTGGATAACTTGCCATGGAAGAGGGAAGCTGTGATTGATTTTGGAAGAAATATACGGAGAAAAAATGAAAACTGCTAGTTGGATATTATAACAATGCTATGAACTGGTTTGAGAATAAGGAATATTTGCAAATAATTGTAAAAGAGAAAAAGCTGCAAAGATGACACAACAGCGGCGGAAAGCATTCAAAAAACATTTAACCAGTTGAGCAAGATTTGGGTATGATGATAATAATGTTAAGAATAAGTGGAATAAGCCATCACCCCTGAGCACTTTATTACAGAGCAGTGCTTCTGTGAATATTTCAGCAGCTGCATACCTCCATTAAGTGTGGATCTTGGGAACAGTTAAGTACATGTTACCTTAAGATTAAATTGCTTCCTAGAAAGCCAAATGACAGTTCAAAAACTTTTCTGTGATTAGCCTTTTTTGAATCCTGCGGCAAAGAAAGAGATGAAGAAATAAATCCTATTTCTCTCTTTTATTTTATTTCATCTTATATTTGGCTGTGCTGGGTTTTTGTGGCTGTTCTGGGCCTTCACTGCTGTGCACAGTCTTTCTCTAGTTGCAGTGAGTGAGGGCTACTTTCTAGTTGTGGAGGGTGGGCTTCTCATTGCGGTGGCTTCTTTTGTTGCGGAGCATAAGCTCAAGGGCACACGGGCTCAGTAGTTACGGCTCCTGGGCATGCATGTGACTGGGCCTGCAGCAAGTGGAATCTTCCCAGGTCAGGGATTGGGATTTGCCCTGCATTGGCAGGTGGATTCTTAACCACTGGACCACCAGGGAAGTCCCCATTTCTCTTTTCCTCCTCTCCAGAGCAACGAAATTCCATTGTTTCCCCATCAATTTACATCCCATAGCTATAAATGTGATCATAGACTCACATCATTTTGAAGGGGCAAAGAATCTCTTGGGAAATGTGAGGGCTTTCTAAAATATCTGCCTCTTCAGACTAAAAGATGGAATATGAGCTCAGGATCTCAGTATAATTGAATTTAGTCTTAAATTCAACATTTTCAAGATGATAGTTGACTTTTTCTGCCTTCTGGAGGTGTCCACCTGTCATGATTGGTTGTCACCTCCTCAGGATGAGTAGCCTTGATGTTGAGTAGGTTCTTCATCACATATTAGCAGTTTTGGCTTGGGAAAGGTTTCTCAAAAATATGGGTATAAGCTTGGAGGCTCCTCATTTCCAAAAGTTCTCTTAATATAGAATTATATGCACTTGGAGTTAGAGATACTTAAGTCAAATATATAAAGCTAAGTCTTGTCAGAGCAAACTGGTATCAGGACAGATGAGAAGACTTCTACCATAGTCATGGTCATAAAAAATTCTGACTTTTCCTAGATATGTTAGCTAGTGACCTGTGAATGGCCTTTTGTCTCTAAAAACATGTGCATACCCTTAAGGATCAATGGTGTTTCACTCAAGGAGACTTCTGGTCATAATTATTTTCTTGAATTTGACATACATTCTAAAAAGTATACAAATTTAAGAGTATAGCTTGATTAAATTTTACAAAATGAATAGGACCCAGATCAAGAAACAGGATACTGTTAGAATTTTAGAAAATCCCATTATGCCCACTTTCAGTTACTCCCCACAAGTAACAACTATCCTTATTTCTAACACCAAAGACTGGTTTTGCTTATGTTTGAACCTTTATATAAACCAAATTATACAATGCATACTTTCATGTTTAATTATGTTTGTGAGATTCATTCATGTTGTTGCATATTACTCATTGCTGAATAATATTCCATTCTGGAATAGATCACAATTTATTTATCAGTTCTACTGTTGGGGGACAGATGGACACCATTTTGATCACTTGCTGAACAGACTTGGCCCAGAAATTTGACTTCTGGACTTAAAGGAAACATTTCTAAAGTTGTCGTAGATATGATATTGTTGAGGAAGGCTTAGATGAAAGATAAGTTGTTAGCTAAGGAGGGATCCAGATTATCATCAGGATTTGCTAGGTCTTTTCTAAGAAGTTAGGAATATTATTCATATATTGGAATTCTCAATTCATATATTGGAATTGAGGTCTTCCATGCATAATCAAATATTCATACTCATACAAGTTTATAAGGTAATTTCCTATCTTTCCTCAAATGAAATTATGCATGCTTTAGAATTCTATAAATTGCAGAGTCTGTTATCCATTATCATTACCCTGAAAAAGCCAGAAACCATCACTATTTATGTCTAAAAAGAATACCAAGATCTCTTCTAGGGAGGATGAAGGCCTGATAACCTTTTTTTTTCACTTTAAAAATTTTTTATTATTTATTTATTTTTATTGAAGTATAGTTGATGTGCAATATTATATAAGTTACAGGTATATGATATAGTAATTCACAATTTTTAAAGGTTATATTCTTTTGATAACTAATCTCATCATCATTTCTTTCCCTCTGAAAGGTCCAACTCTTATTCTTTTGCAGAAGAATTAAATAAATCAATGAATTTTTCTTATTTGGTTACACTGTTGACCCATTTTCTCTTATGGTATAAACTCAAGATGTTGAGTGATTTTCTACCATTTTGCCTGCCTTTTATTCTCCCTGGGTTTCTAGTTTTGAAATTTAAGTTTCAAAGTTCTGTTTTCCATACTTGGCCCTGATACTTTGATTAAGTTTCAGTCTGAAATTTTGCTCCATGCTCCATGGGTCTTTATTTTTTAAATTTTTTTCAATGCTCATAGCAACTGTATTTACCTTGGTTCCAAGCCCTGATAACTCTTTATAAAGGTATTGTTGTCTTTATATTTAGTCTCCAAAAGCCTGGGCTTTCATTATAAAAGCTTTCATTGGGAAAGGATTGTCTCTGGCTTCATGTGTAAGCTTCTTTTAACACAGCTATGGGGCTTCCCTGGTGGTTCAGCGGTAAAAAAAAAATCTGCCTGCCAATGCAGGAGACACGAGTTCGATCCCTGGTCTGGGAAGATCCCACATGCCGAGGAGCAAGTAAGCCCCTACGCCACAACCACTGAACCTGTGTTCTATATCTGGGAGCCACAATTACTGAAGCCTGCGTGCCCTAGAGCCTGTGCTCTGCTAGAAAAGAAGCCACTGCAATGAGAAGCACGACCACCGCAACAAACAGCAGCCCCCGCTTGCCACAACTAGAGAAAAGCCCATGCAGCAACGAAGTCCCAGCACAGTCATAAAAAATACAAACAAAAAACACTAAAAAAACAACAGCTCTAGTGACAGGGTGATTGATCATGGATGAGCACGTGAGTATGAATCAGGAGAAATGTAACTGCGGAGGATTCATTACGGCTGAGCCACCAGGGAAGCCCAGTTAACACCCTCCACCATAATACCGGTGTTTACAGAAAAGACTGTAGTTCCCCTTGACACGGTTAGTGAACAGAAGCTTTGCGTGGCTGTGAGAAGCACAGACAGTTGACTAGTCATCAGACTTCATTTCTCTTCCTATTAGGCACTGGGAAACAGTACTGAACACTTCCCTTTAAGTAAGCCTTTGATTTTTATTTTTTTTAAACAATCTGTAAGTGAGAAGACTTTAGGTAGAATTAGTGTCTCCTTTCCTCCCTACTTCCCTTCCCTCCCATTAGATCACCCTTTCTACTCATTCTCCTCCCCCATGGAGTCCCTGGAGGGCCAGAAGGCAGCTGGCATGGCAGACAGATCAATTACACACAGGGACACTGAGCAAACAAATACATACAATTTCTTACTGTTGGAGAAGGGATTTACAAGTATGGAAGGAGAGAGGCTGAAGAGAACCCCAAGGCACTGGATCAGAACTGGTAGTATTGGGTGTTTGAAATAATAAGTTCAAAAAATAGATACCCTGAGAATTAGAGAAACACAGTTGTTTGTGGAGTTTGTATGTTCGTGTGTCTGTGGGTTGTAGCTTTAGTCTCTGGCAGAGACACAACAGCCCAGTAGAAATAAGTGTTCTGAGTGCCCAGATCTTGGTTTCCAAATATCAACATCCACTGAAGGGAACCAGAACTTGTTGTAAACTGTTGGCTCCAGGGTTGAAGTAGAGGAAGTACAAGATGATAGTAGGTCACCTGTTGCTCAAGAAAGTGAGGAAATACACAAGGAATTGTGGACAATTGTCAAAGGACAGAGAAGCCAGCTTGAAGGGGGTCTTCTACTGGCCAAATCTGGATCATTTTGAGAATCAAAGTAAGTAGTGATAGTAACACATTGTTGTTTGTTGTTTAGTCACTAAGTCATATCCAACTCTTTACAACCCCATGGACTTTAGCTCGTCAGTCTCCTCTGTCCATGGGATTTCCCAGGTAATAATACTGGAGTGGGTTGCCATTTCCTTCTCCAAGGGATCTTCCCAACCCAGGGCTTGCATCCTCATCTCTTGTGTCTTCTGCATTGACAGGCAGATTCATTATTGCTGAGCCACCAGGGAAGCTCAATAATAGATGACAAAACATTAAATAAAATAGGAATTCACAGGACTTCCCTGGTGGTCCTGTGGCTAAGACTCCATGCTTTCGATGCAGGGCACCTGGGTTCAATCCCTGGTCAGGGAATTGATCCCACATGCCCCAACTAAAGATCCGGTGCCCAGTAACAAAGGTCCCATGTGCTGCAGGCAAGACTCAGCACAGTCAAAGAAATTAAAATAAAAAAGAAAGGAATCACTTGTCCGTAGAGAGGTGAATAAATATACAGGGAGACGGGAAAGCTTTTCCTTACAGTAGGATGTTAAATTTTCTATAAATCTGAAATTATTTCCAAAAAGGTAACTACACACTGTAAGCAAACTGTTTCCAACACAGAGTTCCAAAACTGTACAGTTTAAAAAAGACAACAAAGTGAGCATCAATAGGATTCCAAGAAACACAGTTGCAGAAAAATAACTCCTGGATGAGATAAAGGGGCATATTTTACTTTTTCAGAAGTGGGGGCTTTATTCCCTTTGGATTGAGAAGTCCCAGAAGAGACTCTTCCCATGCAGCCCCCCAATGAACACCAGTAGCTCGCTTTCAGAAAACATCACTCATAGCAAGAAAAATGTGGTTTTTTTTGGTTGGTGTTGTTTAGTTGCTAAGTTGTGTCTCACTCTTTGCAGCCCCATGAACTGTAACCCCGCCTGGTTCCTCTGTCCATGGGATTTCCCAGGCAAGAGTTATTGGAGTGGATTGCCATTTCCTTCTCCAGGAGATCTTCCCAAACCAGGGATCGAACCTGCTTCTCCTGTGTTGGCAGAAAGAATTTTTACCATTGAGCCCCTGGGAAGGGCTATATTATCATTTCCTTTAGACAAATGAAGGAAAAGGCAAAATAAACATGAGCTACTTATTTATTAGAAAAGGAGAAGTTGTTGGGCTCCAAGTTGAAAAAAGCAGAAGAGAGAGAAAAAGAGACAGAAAGACAGAGAGAGGAGCAGGGAAACCTATTTCTTGCTTGTGCCCTGAGGTATAAATATGAAGTCTGTCTTAGTTACAAGTCCTGAGTATGGGTTTGGATCACTAGGGTTAAGGTGGCAGCTAGAAGACTTCTGTCTTGCCACTGGCGGGAGGCTCAGTTTGGTGCTATGAGTTGCTGGAAAGAGGAAGACAATCATGAGCTTCAAGCTGGTGGTGGCCCAGTGCCTGTAGACTGCACATGGTCAGGCAGAGGTCCACTGCCTGGTGTGTAAATGCAGGTAAACTCTCGTCCCTATTTACTGCCCCAGCCCCACTCTCTCCATGTTAGGCGCCTGCTGCCCTGGATGACTTGCATTCTAGAATATGACTGGAGGAATCAGGCTCCCTGACTTCAGACTACCCTACAAAGTTACAATAACCAAGACAGTATGGTACTGGCACAAAAACCGAAATACAGATCAATGGAACAGGATCGGAAGCCCAGAGATAAACCTATGCACCTATCGTCAACTAATCTATGACAAAGGAGGCAAGAATATACAGTGGAGAAAAGAGAGCCTCTTCAATAAGTGTTGCTGGGAAAACTGGACAGCTATACGTAAAAGAATGAGATTAGAATACTCCCTAACATCATACACAAAAATAAGCTCAAAATGGATAAAGACCTAAATGTAAGGCCAGACACTATGAAACTCTTACAGGGAAACAAAGGCAGAACATTCTTTGACATAAATGGCAGCCAGATCTCTTTTGATCCACCTCCTAAAGTAATGAAAAAAGATTATGATATATCGTCGTCGCCTTCTTCAGAAGGTAGCATTCTTGTCTTACCCTTCTCAGTATCTCAATTCTCTCCCTGAAGTTCCGGCTGGCCAAGACTTCCAGAATAAAGGACTTCCAGAATACTGCATGCCTCAGTGTGTTTTTGAATAATATTTGCTCTGTCTTCTTTATTGCCAAGTGCCACCATCCATCTCAACAGATTGTGCTCATTCTATTGACCATGACCATTGCACTGAGATACTCACTTGCCAGACTGTGAGCTCACGTGGAACCCTGCACCTCTCACAGTACTTCTTACACCTTCGATTATTTAGTGCACATCTTTTCCTTGAGCTCTATGAAAGCAATGAATGTCTTGTTTATTACTCTGTGTTTAGGCTTAGCACAATGCCTGGGAATGACAGATTTTCAGTAAATTCAGTTTTGACCAAATTTTCTAGACCTAAGTAGGAATCTGTCTTACTCTGTCCCACATTGTTGGTGGTTTAACTCCAAATGCCAAGCTTTTCCAGTCTGCTCTGCCACCTGGAGAAGCTGTGACTTACTTGGCTATGTTCTGTTGTTGGATAGTGGCAAAGATGGCATCAAAGATCAGATTTTGATTACCTGAACCATCACTGTATTTTCAAAACAAGACTTCCGGAAAGTAACCCTGTGATTCTTTTTAAGGTTGCAAAGGATGTTTGCCAAGAGATTCAATCTGATCAAAAGGAGATTAAGCTCCTCGATGGCTCAGAAGGTAAAGACCCTGCCTGCAATGCAGGAGACACAGGAGACGTGGGTTCAATCCCTGGGTTGGGAAGATCCCTTGGAGAAGGAAATGACAACCCCCTCTAGTATTCTTGCCTGGAAAAATTCCATGGACAAAGGAGCCTGGCAGGCTACAGTCCATGGGCTTGCAAAGAGTCGGAGATGGCTGAGCAGCTAAGTGCAGCACAGCACTGTGTTTGTAGTTAATAAGACTGTGTTATATACTTGAAATTTTCTAAGAGAATAATCTTAAATGTTTTTGCCACAAAAAGAAATGGTAATTATGTGACCTGATGGAGGTGTTAGCTAAAGCAATGGTGGTAATTATAGTGGAGTATATCAAAGGTATCAATTCAATAGATTGTGCATCTTAAAGTTACACAATGTTATATGTCAATTATATCTCAAGAAAGCTGGGAAAAAATACTGTAAATGTTTCTGTGCAGCAAGGAAACATTAAACATAAAAATCTATAAAAATCATCATCAATATATTTTTAAAATGTTATCTGTTCTGCTGATGATTTAGAAAAGGCTATGTGATGGCTTTGAAATAATAAGTTACTAGGCTGTGATGTATGAACTTTTACTGCTTTCATATTCAAAAGATGCTTTTGGCAGAGGCCGAAACTTACATGAGAAGGGACATATAATATGCTTTCAGGCTGGTATTTCAGTTAATAGTGTTTATAGTTCCTTTTAGTAATGTAGAAGGTAAATGTGGTTGGCAGGGAAAGTATAATCACAGCCAGAGGATACTTTAAATAAGAAAAAAATATATACATAGAAACAGTTAATGGAGGACTTCCCTGACAATCCAGTGGTTAAGACTCCTTCCTAATGCAGAGGTTGAGGGTTCAATCCTTAGTCAGGGAACTAAGATCCTGCATGCTGCAATGTCCAAAATAAAATCAAATAAAAATTAAACAGTTAATGGAGTAAAATCTGTTTGTAGTTTACACTGCCTGGAAGTCTTCTATGTAAAGCATATTTTCAGAGCCAGTTTTACAAAGTATTAGATCAATTATTATTCAGAAAATATTTACTCTACCCCTCTCCCTCCATTGACTGTACTCTCTTGCCATTGGACTTGGTCAGAAGTCTTCCACTGGCTGATTCAATATGGTGACGGTCATAGCCTGCCGGTTTCAAGTACAAGTTAAAAAATGCTATGGTTACTGTTCTTCCATTTGGGCTCCTACCATCTGCCACACTCTAGGTAATCATTGGTCATTCAGCCTGAGTTCTAGAATAAAAGAGGCACAGCTGATGCCAGCCTTCAGCATGGAGCTAAGTCTGGATAACTTAGTCAAATATATCTGAACCAGAACTGACTTGTGGACCTGAGAGTGAGAAATGAGTGTGATTGTAAGCCACTGAGACTTGGGGGTTGTTTGTGATATGGTGTTATCACAGCAAAACTCGAGGAACCTTTCCCCAAACTTAATAGTATCTTTTCTTTCTTTCGTTTTAGTTTTGGCTGTGCTGGGTCTTCGTTGCTGCGCACAGGCTTTCCTCTAGTTGCACCTAGTGAGGGCTACTCTCAAATTGCAGTACTTGGGCTTCTCATTGCAGTGACCTCTCGTTGCGAAGCCTGGGCTGTAGGGCCTGTGGGCTTAGTAGTTGGGCTACACTGGCTTAGTTGCCCTGCGGCATGTGGGATCTTCCCAGACAAAGAATCGAATCTGTGTCCCCTGCACCAGCAGGTGGATTCTTAACCACTGGATCACCAGGGAAGTCCCCAGAGTATCTTTTCTATTTTTACTAAAAACAAAAAAACCCCCAACCAACCAACCAACAAAAAAACCCCAGAGGACTTGTTCCCTTTGTTAGTTCTTCTTTAAATTCACACATGACCTATAAAATATTAGTCATTCTCCATGCTGGATACTGTTTGCCCCTCCAAACGCACGCTCCATTCTTTCCCACACTTAAAGGCTCTGTGCTTTAAGAAGCTTTAAGGTCAGGTTTGGCCAATGGGGAGCTTTCACAGAAGAGCAGAAGGAGGGGCTTCCCTGGTGGTTCAGTAGTTAAGATTTCACCTTCCAATGCAGGGGGTGTGGGTTCAATCCCTAGTCTGGGAGCTAAGATCCCACATGCCTCCTGGACAAAAAAAAAAAAACCCAAACATTAAAAAAAAAAAAAAAAGATGGGATAGTGTAACGAATTCAATACAGACTTTAAAAATGGTCCACATCAAAAAAAAAAAAAAAAGGGCAGAAGGAACGGAGAGTGGGAGTGGAAATACTTAATTCCTGATCGTTCTCCCTGTTGGGTCGCTGCAGACTGGCTGCATCCAGTGGTCAAAGGTCATAGCCTCATCCAGGCTCCCCTCTCTGTCTGCATTTCAGTCATAGGTCATTCCTTTTGTCCATGCGGGCCTTTGGGTGGTGAGATTCTGCTCACTAGCCCCAGGGTCCTGCACTGTCCCTTGTGGCTTCCTTGTACCCTGCCCTCACCTCCACAAATAGCCCCTTCTTCAACTTCCTTCAAATGGCTCAGTCTGAGTGTGCCATCTGTTTCCTGCTGTGATCTGGGATACACATTCCTTGGTTAAGTTTTATAAAAAGTATTTACTAAGTGACAGAAGTTCAATTTAATTTGGCATTCTGCCTGACATGCTTTGTACTAAAAAGAAAGCCTACCTATGTGAGAACTGTGCACAGGTTCCAAGCCTTATTTTATTTTCCCCTGGAGACTCATTTTGTACTTGCTCAGGCTCATTTCCAGGGCACTGTTTTCTGTCAGGCACCTTGATTTTTACTCCCAGCTTCAAAGTTTTATGCTAATTAAGAAAATCATAGATTTTCCCTGTAATTCTCTCTGTAAATGCTAGGCTAACTTGACTTTAAAATTTCTTGTCAGGATTCCGTACATGAGAAAGAGAAGTGAAAAGAGAGTGGAAAAGGGAGAAGAATAATTCTTTTCTTAACTCTGGAAGAGAATTTGTTTCATTGTAATGACTTTTCCCCCCGGTTAATAGGCAATCCTGTTCTCCTAGGCTGCTGATCAGCTGTGAGAACTTAGGGAGCATATTCATTCTTTCTATACCCCGATTTTTTTCAGGACAGTATGTCCAAGTCAGGATTTTAGAGTATCTACTTTTAGGTTTACTGTGTGAATTTAATACAATGGATGTAGAAGGATTTAGCAGTAATGAGCCTGTGTTGGGACCCAAGAAATGTCCATATAATTTTTCTTCCAATTGCATACTTAAAAGTAATGCATTCCGCATGCTTTTCAGGTTTACTCAGTCCTTCTGCAATTGTTTTTCAGGAAGTCTGGGTACTTGATGAACTTCCTTTTCTTTTTTCCTTAAAAATTTTTTTTAATTGTGGAAAAATATGCAATTTTAACATTTACCCTCTTAAACATTTTTAAGAAAAGAAGTTCAATACTGTAAAGTATATTCACATTGTTTTACAACCAATCTCCAGAACCGTTTCATCTTGCAAGTCTGAAATTCTATACCAATTAAATAACAATTGCCCATATGCCTCTTCCACAGCTCCTGGCAATTATGACTATACTTCCCTCCTGCCAAGTCATAGTTTTTTTTTTTTTTTATCAGAGTTTTTTTTTTAATGGAACTACAGTTGATTTAGAACGCTGTATTAGTTTGAGGTGTACAACATAGTGATTCAGTTATAGAAACATAACTGAATATGTATCTATGCACATATATACACACACATATACATATGGTCACTTTGGTAACCATAAGTTTTTCTTTTTTTAATTTTTAAAAATTAAAAAAAAATTTGTCCACACCTCACAACATGTGACACCTTAATTCCTGAACCAGGAATCGAACCCTTACCCCCTGCAGTGGAAGTGTGGAGTCTTGACCACTGGATTTCCAGGGAAGTCCCAGTTTGTTTTCTATGTCTGTGGGTCTATTTCTGTTTTGTAAATAAATTCATTTGTATCTTTTTTTTTTTTTTTGGATTCTATATACAAGCAATATCCTGCGATATTTACACTCTACTTTCTGTTTCTGTAAATGTGACTTTTCTAGATATCTTAGATAAGTGAAATCATGGAGTTTTTCTTTTTCATCCTCTGGCTTCTTTCACTTAAAATAATGTCCTCAAGTCTCATCCATGTAGCATGTGTTGGAATTTCCTTTGGTGAGCTTCTGCTTAAAAATGAATTTTCTAATAAATACCAAAATCTCTGGGTGTCATTTAATGTTACATTTCTCTATGTGTCAAAGTTGTCCCAGCACTGCATATTACCATGGTGAAACTTCAAAAATTGTAATCTATTCTTAGAAAGTATCCTCTAGTCACTAATATTCTCCTTATGAATATCCCCCTTTGTTTGATCAACGTCCACATGGGGATATTTATTACCTTGAATCAGCCAGCATTCTCTCCTCTGTCAGCCCCCTTGTTCAGAATTGTTTTATGAAGTTTAATGAGCAAAAAAAAAATGCTGTAAAAAAGCATATTTCACACCTTAACCATGTAGACCCTCCATTGATTCTGGAATTCCTGAGCAATTTTAATTTAAAATGTGCCTTTTCCACACCCATTCTTACTGTGACTAAATTCCTTTCCAGGCTCCACTTCAAGCCTAGCTTTCCGTGTTCTTTCTTCCTGCTTGGAATGCGCAGCTTCCCAGTGTTCCTGCAACTCTGCCGAACGTAGTGATTAGGGTCTCCCCTAAGACCTTTGCTGAATGTAGATGGCACTGCTCACTGCCCCAGAGCCCGCTCCTGGAAATCAGGCACAAGGCAGGCTTGGTGGTTAGCAGAAAATATTCTCTGAGTCAACCTACAGCAACTATTATTCAATCTTTTGGCTGTTGGAATGATTTCTCCCTCTGTTCCATGAGGTAGTGGAGATGGGGTGTAGGGGAGGGGGTAACCCAGCCGTGAAGAACACCCCAAATAGGGTCAACATTGGCTCCCTCTCCCAGTTTTACTGGGATATATTCATGGAATATAACCTTGTATTAGTTTAGGGTGTTGAACATAATGATTTGAAATATATATATATAATGAAATGATTACCACAAATGGATGCTAAATTTAGTTAGCATCCATCACCTCACATGATCACAATTTTTCCCCTTTTAGGACGAGAACTAAACAACTTTTGAATGTAAAACAGTGCCATTAACTTTAGTCACCATGTTGTACATTACATCCCCAGAACTTATCTTATGACTAGAAGTTTGTACCATTTGACCACCTTCACCTATGCCTCACCTCCACCTCATGCCTCTAAACTACCTGTTTCTACGAGTTGGGCTTTTTAAGGTTCTACATGTAGATGAGATTGTACAGTATTTGCCTTTCTCCATCCTCCAAAATCACTGCAGATGGTGATTGCAGCCATGAAATTAAAAGACACTCTTTGGAAGGAAAGTTATGACCACACTAGAGAGCATTTTAAAAAGCAGAGACATTACTTTCCCAACAAAGGTCCATCTAGTCAAGGCTATAGTTTTTCCAGTAGTCATGTATGGATGTGAGAGTTGGACTATAAAGAAAGTTAAGCACCAAAGAATTGATGCTTTTGAACCATGGTGTTGGAGAAGACTCTTAAGAGTCCCTTGGACTGCAAGGAGATCCAACCAGTCCATCCTAAAGGAGATCAGTCCGGAGTGTTCCTTGGAAGGACTGATGCTGAAGCTGAAACTCCAATACTTTGGCCACCTGATGCGAAGAGCTGACTCATTTGAAAAGACCCTGATGATGGGAAAGATTGAGGGCAGGAAGAGAAGGGGACGACAGAAGATGAGATGGTTGGATGGCATCACCAACTCAATGGACATGAGTTTGGGTAGACTCCTGGAGTTGGTGATGGACAGGGAGGCCTGGCGTGATGCAGTCCATGGGGTCACAAAGAGTGGGACACAACTGAGCGCCTGAACTGAACTGAACTGAACTCATTTTAAGGTCCATCTATTCAAAGCTTTGGTTTTTCCAGTAGTCATTTATGGATGTGAGAGTTGGAATCTGACACTGAAGAACTGATGCTTTTGAACTGCAGTGTTGGAAAAGACTCTTGAGAGTCCCCTGGACTGCAAGGAGATCCAACCAGTCCATCCTAAAGGAAATCAGTCCTGAATATTCTTTGGAAGGTCTGATGCTTAAACTGGAACTCTGATACTTTGGCCACCTGATGAGAAGAACTGGCTCATTTGGAAAGACACTGATGCTGGGAAAGATTGAAGGCAGGAGGAGAAGGGGATGACAGACATTGAGATGGCTGGATGGCATCACCGACTCAATGGACATGAGTTTGAGTAAGCTCCGGGAGTTGGTGATGGACAGAGAAGCCTGGCATGCTGCAGTTCATGGGGTTGCAAAGAGTTGGATACGACTGAGCAACTGAACTGAACTGAATGTCCTTAAGATTTGTTAATGTTGTCACAAATCACAGGATTCCCCCCCCTTTTTTTTAATAGCTGAAAAAGAATCGATATTTATATATATATTTATCTCGCATTTCGCTTATCTATTCATCTGCTGATTGACGCTTTGGTTGTTTCCAATGTCTTGGCTGTTGTGAACAGTGCTGCTATGAACATAGGGGTGCATATATAATCTCTCTTCAAGATAGTGATTTCATTTCCCTAAGACATACACCTAGAAGTAGGATTGCTGGATCATATGGTACTTCTATTTTTAACTTTTTCAGGAACCTACAAGCTGTCTTCCACAGTGCCTATATCAGTTTACATTCCCACCAGTAGCACACAAATTTTCCCTTTCTCCACATTCTTACCAATACTTGTTATCATTTTTCTTTTTGATGGCAGTCGTTCTAACAGCTGTGAGGTCGTATCTCCTTGATTTTTGTTTCCTGATTATTAGTCACGCTGAGCATTTTTCTTTTACCTTTTGGCCATTTGTATATCTTTGTTGGAAAAATGTCTATTCAGTTTTTGATCAGATCGTTGTTTTTGTGTGTTGGAGTTGTATGAGTTCCTTATATATATTTGGATATTAACTCTTTATCAGATATATGATTTGCAAATATTTTCTCCTTTTATATCTTTTCATTTTGTTGATTGCTTGCTGTAATTCCATTTCTTTTTTTTAAGATTTTTTTTGACATGGACCCTGTATTAAAAGTCTTTATTGAATTTATTACAACAGCATTTCTGTTTTCTGTTTTGGCTTTTGGACTGTGAGGTATGTGGGATCTTAGCTCCCAACCAGGGATTGAACCCAAACCCCTTGCCCTGGAAGGTGAAGTCTCAACCACTGGACTGCCAGTGAAGTCCTCCCACTTCTTTATTTTCATTTTTGTTGCCTTTGCTTTTGGTGTCATATCCAAAACCATCTCCAAGACAGATGTCACAGGAGTTCCATGGTTTCAGGTCTTACATTTAAGTCTTTCATCCATTTTGAATTTGGGGGGAATGATGATCCAGCTGTAGAGAATTTTCCAAGTGGGGCCTGCATTGCTTGTTGAAATATACCCGACATCTCTTATCATAGCTTTTCTTTGAAATATTTGCCAGTTTTAAAATTTCATTTATTTATGAAAAACATGTCATGTTAGTGACCTTCAACCCTGGCTCTCTACCATATCCCCACTTTTTGTTTACTTTTAGGCATACCACAGAAGGTATTTTCCTCCTCCAGAAAAATTTACCCAAGTTCCATTCTATAGCTTTCATGTCTGTTAAAATTCATCTAAAACTCATTTACTTCAAGGATCTTTCCCTGATTAAAAGGTACTGCTCCCTATAGTAATCTATTTACAAGGAGGTGTATTATAGTTTATACAAGAGAATGATTCCTGAGACACTTGCAAATTACTTTCTTTATAGATACAGTATTTTAATGTACAGGCAAGTTCTGTGCTTACAAGAACTCTAGTATATTACTCTATAATGAAAATAAATACCCTTTCAATTTCTCTGTTGTATAAGAGTGTATACATATGTATGTATATATATATTAAGTACAAGTGTTTGTATGAATACATAGTCTTGAAGTTAGTTATGCATGTGCGTGTGTGGTGTCTGACTCTCTGTGACCCCATGGACAGTAGCCCTCCAGGCTCCTCTGTCCATGGGATTTAACAGGCAAGAATACTGGAGTGGGTAGCCATTTTACTACTCCAGGGGATCTTCCTGACCCGGGGATTGAATCCATGTCTTTTGCATCTCCTGCATTGGTAGATTCTTCACTACTAGCCACCAGGGAAGCCTGAAGTTAATTATGTGTGTCTGTGCTTAGTTGCTCAGTCACTTCCAACTCTTTGCAAGCCCATGGACTGCAGCACGCCAGGCTTCCCTGTCCTTCACTCTCTCCTAGAATTTGCTCAAGCTCGTGTTCATTGAGTCAGTGATGCCATCCAACCTTGTGTTTAATGCTCTTGAGATAGATTACCTGCCTTGTGACTCTTTTGGTTGTGATGGGTGGTTAAGTGCAAGGACTTTACTACTTAAAAAAAAAAAATTATTTATTTGTCTGTGTCGGGTCTTAGCTGCGGCCACCCTGGCTCTCTAGTTGTGGCACATGGGCTTAGTTGTCCTGCAGCCTGTAGGATCTTATTAATAGTTCCTGAACCAGGGATTGAACCCGAGTTCCCTGCATTGGAAGGCGGAATCCTAACCACTGGACCACCGAGGAGGTCCCTCTACTACCTTTTTGTGTTCCTCAGAAGCAGTTGGCATACTGCTCAGGCTACAGTGGACATCTAATTCCATACATTTTTTAAAATAATTGATTTTAATTTGGATTTCTAATTATGATTGGGGACCACAGACTGATTTTCTACTTGTTTTTAAAGCATCTTTATTGAAATATAATTGACATAGAGTAAGTTGCTATAAAGTACATACTCTAATGTTTTCATACACACATGTATATACACACTTATCAATTGTATCACAGTTAAGACAAGCAATAAAAGCGTTACTCAAAAAGTTTTCTGTGCCTCTTTGATTTTTTAAAATTAACTTTATTGGAATCACTTTTATAAAATATATATATTTATTTGACTGCACCAGGTCTTAGTTGCTGCATGCAGGATCTAGTTCTCTGATCAAGACTCAAACCTTGGCCCTCTGCACTGAAAGAGCAGAGTCTTAGCCACTGGACCAGAGAAGTCCCCTGTGCCTCTTTTGAACGGCCCTTTCCTCTCCTTCCTGCCTTTTACCCCATCCCTAGGGAAGTACTTATCTGTCTTCTGAAACTGCAGAGTTTTCTAGGATTTTCTATAAATGGATCACACAGTATGTGACATTTTTGTCTAGCTTTTTTTCCCCACACAGCATTCAGAAATAAAGTTAACCCCCCACCAAAAAAAAAAAGAAATAAAGTTACTACAAATATTCATGTACTAACTTTCATTTCTCTTAAGTGTATACCACATGTAGAATGGCCGGGTTATACGGTACATGTTTAACTTTTTAAGAAACTGTCAAAAGCTGGATCTACTTCCCTACGGGCATCGTATGAATATTTGTTATTCTACATCCATACTCACACTTGATATCGGCAATCTTTTTAGTTTTAGATATTGTAAATGTACGGGTCTTGATTTGCATTTTCTTTTTTAAAAATTCAAATCCCTTTCTTTTCCTTTTTATTTTTAAATATTTATTTATTTGGTTCCACCAGGTCTTAGTTGCAGTATGTGAGATCTAGTTCCCTGACCGAGGATCGAATTTAGGCCTCCTGCATTGGGAGCGTGGAGTCTTAGCTACTGGACCACCAGGACGTCCCTTGATTTACATTTTTAATGACTGATAAATTCAAGTGCTTGGCAGCCATCCATGTATCTTTGGTGAAGTGTTTGTTCAAATCTTTTGCTGATTTTTTTGGTGGGTTGTGTGTTTATTATCAAGCTATGAGAGTTTTTGTATATTCTGGATACAGGTTCTTTATCAGGCATGTATGTTTTCTTGCTCTGTGGCTTATCTTCTCATTTTTCTTGACTGTTTTTCAGGAGCAGAAGATCTAAATTTTGATGAAGTCCAATTTACTAATTTTTTGTTTTATGATTATGCTTTTAAGGCAGTGTCTGAGAAATCTTTGTTTAACCCAAGCTTACATAGATTTTTCTTCCATATTTTGTTCTAGAAAGTTTATAGTTTTAAGTTCCATTTAGCTTTATGACCCATTTAAATTTTATATGGTGGGGGTATGGATCAAAGTGGGGCTTCCCAGGTGGCTCAGTGGTAAAGAATCCGCCTGCCAATGCAAGAGACACAGGAGACAAGGATTTGATGTGTGGGTCAGGAAGATCCCCTAGAGGAGGAAATGGCAACCCACTCCAGTATTCTTGCTTGGAAAATTCCATGGACAGAGGACCCTGGTGGGCTACAGTCCATGGGGTCATAAAGAGTCAGACATGGATGATACACTCACCCAGACACACAGACACACACACACACACACACACACACACATCCCTGTAATAGGAAGACAAAATTTTTTTTTAATGTTTCTTTTTCCCCAGACTAAATCTTTCACTTTAACTGAGAGTGTGCCATTTTAAAGTAACATTCTTAAGAATTAATAATGTCTCTGGCTTAATTTGCTTCTCCATAAATTGATGCTTTAATGTTTTGAAATGACCTCATAGATATTTTTACCATTTAATTTGAAGGCTATTGGGTTACATATTTTGAATTTATTTTTACACAATATCACCTCAGAAAAGATGTTGCTATAGATATGTAGACATAATATTTCCATTTTCCATTTGTAGTTTCACTTACACTGTATAAAAACAAATTATCATGTAGCACATTTGAACATATTCTATCTGAATGTCTATATATAAGTAAATGTTAAAGGTAATTAACTCATATAACTTCTTTTCTTGACAGACATGCTGAAAGCATGTGATTACTTCAAAATATTTGAGCAAGGAAAATTAAGAGACACCCAACTAGAGTTTGCTGTTTAAAATTTATATTTGTTTTTTGAGATCCACATGTTTTTATTTTCTGAATTTTTTTCCTTCTAGTTTTATTGGGATATAATTGACTCACAGCACTGGATAAGTTTAAAGTGTACAGGATAATGGTTTAGTTTACATACATCATGAAATGATTACTCCACTCAGTTTAGTGAACATTGCTAGGCTCTTCCCACCAGTGAGCCCCCTTGACCCTGCCCACCAGCAGGCCAACACCAACACTGAGACATCTTGGACCCCTCAGCCAGTCACCTTGGGATTCAACCCCATTCACCAGCTTTGAGACACCCCAGAACTCGCAGTGAGCTGTGTCAGGAATTAGCCCCACCCATCAGAAGGCTGAAGCTAGATTTGGGAATCCTGGCTGCACAGCTCCACTCCCCAGAACCTATTGGGTAAGAATGATTTTATATTTTATTTTTACTTATTTGGCTGCACCAGGTCCTAGTTGTGGCATGTGGGATCTAGTTCCCTGAGCAGGGATTGAAACCCAGGCTCCCTGATTTGGGAGTGTAGGGTCTTAGCCACTGGATCACCAAGGAAGTCCTAGAGAATGTTTTTAAACAGGGAAAGTAATAGGATTTTATTTGAATTTTAGAAAAACTGCCCCAAAGGAAGTAAGGGTTTAGGATGGATGGAGAGTATGTGTGTAGAGACAAGTTAGCAGTACTTTTAAGGTAACAGATGTCAGACAGGTGCTAGTCTGAGCTAAATTAGCAATCCCAGCGGGGTTAAAGAAGAGGGAATAAAATGTAGACTGAGAAGATCTTGGTAAAGATCAGATGTAGGATGTGAGAAAATGGAAAGATTTAAGTATCGTTCCTGCACTTTGGCTTGTTTGCCTAGATAGGTTAGAAGCAAGAGCAGATTTAGATTTAAATTTAGATTTAGAACTGCAAAATTGGAAGTAGGGCATCTAGATGAGGATGTCCAGTAGGTAATTGCATTTATAGGCTTTTTAATGTCTTACAATCATTTTTGTATTATGTGGTAGATCTGTATAAGTAAATACAGCCATATTTAGTGCTAGTAATTAAAATTTTTTAAAATTGGAGTATAGTTGATTTAGAATGTTGTGTTAGTTTCTGCTGGACAACAAAGTGAATCAGCTATACATACATATATCCCCTCTTTTTTGGATTTCCTTCCCATTTAGGTCACCACAGAGCATTGAGTAGAGTTCCCTATGCTATACACTAGATTATCATTAGTTTTCTATTTTATACATAGCATCAATAGTGTATATATGTCAATCCCAATCTCCCAATCCATCCCACCCTCCCTTCCCTACCTTGGTGTCCATATGTTTATTCTCTATGTGTGTGTCTCTATTTATGCTTTGTAAATAGGTTCATCTGTATTGAATAGATTCTACATATATGCGTTAATATGTGGTATTTGTTTTTCTCTTTCTGACTTACTTCATTCTTACGACAGCCTCTAGGTTCATCCACGTCTCTGCAAATAACACAATTTCATTCCTTTTTATGACTGATTGAAAAGGTTTGTAATTCATGATACATGGCTAAGATGTGCTCAGTATCTCAGTCATGTCTGACTCTTTCTGACCCCATGGACTGTAGCCCGCCCGGCTCCTCTGTCCTATGGGATTCTCCAGGCAAGAATACTGAAGTGGGTTGCCATGCCCTTCTCCAGAGAATCTTCCTGACCCAGGGATTGAACTGGCGTTTCTGGCATCTCCTGCATTGGCAGGTGGATTCTTTACCACTGAGGTATCTGGGATTCCCACATGGCTAAGACAGAAATATAAACTTGTGAATATTAGGGTCTATGTAAAGTTGTAGGAAATCTGAGAATGAAATAACTCTAAGGAAATGAGTTGAGTGAGAGAGGGAGAATAAAGAATCCTAGACATTTTTTTTTTTAATTTAAAAAGTTGGATCAGGAAGTGGGGAAAAAAAAAAGAAATACAAATAAAAGAAGAAGCGGTCTTGGAGGAAGGAGGAGACAGAGCAAAGCATGTTTTAGTAACTAAAGAAAGAAAGCTTTAGTAGAGAGGGAATGATTTAAGTATGGTTCAGATAGCTCAAGAATGATGAATAAAAAATGTTCATTTTGTGAACTAGAAGTTATTGAAGACTCTGGTAAGAGTTGTAGTGGAATTGTGGGGACAGAAACTAGATTATAGTGAGTTGAAAGTAAGTGTCAGGGAAGGAAATCAAGATGGTAAATATATTCTTTGGGTTATAAAATAAAAAATATAGGTGAAGTATGAACTGGAGGAAAACTGAAGTTAGAAAGGAAGGGGTGTGCTAAGTTAAGAAATTTCCTGAAGGGAAAGAATGAGTAAATGATCAATCTTTAGACTCTAGAGTCAGAAATAATTATGTTGAAATATTCCACTGTCATTTACTGTTTATATAATGCTGAGCAAATTATAAATCAGCAAGTTATCACGATTTCACAGTTTCCTTATTTGTAATATGGAGTTAACAATAATAATAGACAGGCATAGATTCTGGTTTTGTGAAACCTTGAAGTTCATACAATTTAGGGGGGTCTTTTAAAGAAAAAGAATACAAAATAAAAAATTAGATAATGCTTTGAATGACTTGGGCGATTGAATGCTTTGAAGATCAAGATTCCTTAGCCTTACAGTAAATATGCCACTGTTCATAAAGGTTAATCTCAGAGGATTAAAGGCTATAATGAAGCAGACCACAGTCTAATGCCTGGTACACAGAAAAGACTCAATAAATGTTGCTGTGACTATTATTTGAACCTGTTTATAGACTGATGGGTAGAACCTCTTGAGAGGGAGAGTGTGAAGATACAGGAGGAAGAGAGATGCAGGGAGGAAGGAAGAGAGCGAGCGAGCGAGTGAGCAAGACATCATTGATGAAGTCTGATCCAGGTGGAGATGAGATGTTAGAAAATAGAGACAGGGAAGAGAATAAAGTTTCAGACAGCATAAGTTCTTAGTTTGATAAAAAGGAGGTTACAGGTATGCACAAATAAAGCTTTTAGGTGTATGGGTATTCTTGATTCAAGAAACATGATTACCTCTCTTTTACCAGTAGGTTAGAGGCAAAATCACCTGTTGTACATAGAAGAATCTAGGTTGATGACCCATTGCTTTTAAGAGCACCTGGATTAGTTTCTCGTTGCTGCCATAATGAAGTGCCACAAATGTAGTGGTTTAAGACAACACACCCTGTATATTATCACCCTGCTTATGTAACTTATATGCAGAGTACATCATGAGAAACGCTGGGCTGGAAGAAGCACAAGCTGGAATCAGGATTGCCAGGAGAAATATGTGCAGATGACACCACCCTGATGGCAGAAAGTGAAAAGGAACTAAAAAACCTCTTGAAAGTGAAAGAGGAAAGTGAAAAAGTTGACTTAAAGCTCAACATTCAGAAAACTAAGATCGTGGCATCTGATCCCATCACTTCATGGGAAATAGAGGGGGAAACAGTGGAAGCAGTGTCAGACTTTATTTTTTGGGCTCCAAAGTCACTGCAGATGGTGATTGCAGCCATGAAATTAAAAGACGTTTACTGCTTGGAAGGAAAGTTATGACCAACCTAGAAGGCATATTAAAAAGCAGAGACATTACTTGGCCAAAAAAGGTCCGTCTAGTCAAGGCTATGGTTTTTCCAGTGGTGATGTATGGATGTGAGAGTTGGACTATAAAGAAAGCTGAATGCCGAAGAATTGATGCTTTTGAACTGTGGTGTTGGAGAAGACTCTTGAGAGTCCCTTGGACTGCAAGGAGATCCAACCAGTCCATCCTAAAGGAAGTTAATCCTGAATATTCATTGGAAGGACTGGTGCTGAAGTTGAAACTCCAATACTTTGGCCACCTGATGTGAAGAGCTGACTCATCTGAAAAGACCCTGATGCTGGGAAAGATTAAGGGCAGGAGGAGAAGGGGACGACAGAGGATGAGATGGCTGGATGTCCTCACTGACTCAATGGACTTGAGTTTGAGTAAACTCCGGGAGTTGGTGAGGGACAGGGAGGCCTGGCGTGCTGCGATTCATGGGGTCGCAAAGAGTCGGACACAACTGAGCGACTGAACTGAACTGAAGACAACACAAATTTATTTTGTGGTCTGCAGGTCAGAATTCTGAAATGGGTCTGCAGGACTGTGTTCCTTCTGAGGGCATAGGGGAGAATCTGTTCGTTGTATTTTCCAGCTTCTGGAGGCCACCTGCATCCCTTGGTTTGTGGCCACATCACTCTGACCTCTGCTTCCATCATCATATCACGTTGTCTGATTCTGACCCTACAGCCTACCCTTGTGATTACACTGGGGGCCTTCTCTTAATCCAGGATAATCTCTCCATTTTAAGGGTCCTTAACTTAACCTCACCTGAACAATCCCTTTGCCATTCACAGGTTCTAGAGATGAGGACATGGACATCTTTGTGAGGGGGAGAGGGGGCTATTATTCAACCTACCATATCATCTAGCCATTTCCTGGTGGCTTAGATGGTAAAGAATATACCTGCAATGCAGAAGACCTGGGTTCAACCCCTGGGTTGGGAAGATCCCCTGAAGAAGGGAATGGCAACCCACTCCAGTATTCCTGCCTGGGAAATCACATGGACAGAGGAGCCTGGGTATCTACAGTCCATGGGGTCGCAAAGAGTTGGACAAGACTGAAGTGACTACCACACACACAGGATAGAACTGCATTTTCAGAACAAACATACACCACAAGTATAAACTTTTGGAAGATAACAATTAATGCATAAGGCTCCCCAAAGAAGGAAGTAGCTCCAGACAACTCTAGAAAAGAGCCAAATTCAAACGTAATGAATTGTGTCTATGATTTATGTAAGTTAATGGGTAGAGATGCAGAAATATGGGTGAAGATACTGGTAGGTCCATAGAAAGTTGGAATTTATTCTTGATTCTTTTCCCTGCCCTCACACATCAGCTTAGTCACTAGGTCCTGCTAAATTACATGTCTGAATATCTTTCACATCTATCCAGCTCTCTCTGACCTCATCCCCTGGATTACTGGAACTGCATTTGGATAGATTATTCTGCCTCCATTCTTGTACCAGTTTTAGTCTTTTTTCCACAATCATCTGACATGATCTTTTAAAGATGTGATATGAATCTGAGCCTGTTACTCTCCTGCTTTGAATCTCATTAACAACTTGCCATTGGCCTTAGGATAAAGTTCTTCCTTGCTTATCAGAGCTAACAGGAATCTTCAAAAGTAGGGTCTGGACCCTCTCTCCAAACTATACTCTTGAAGGACTTTCCTAACGGTCCAGTGGTTCATACTCTGCCCTTCCAGTGCAGGGTGTGTGAGTTTGATTCCTGGTTGTGAAACTAAGATCCCAATGTCACAGGGTGTGACTCCCTCCCCCCAAAAAGCAAAACCAGAAACAACTGTACTCTTGCCATTCATCCTCTCATATACTACATACCAAGTCTGCATGAGACAGTTCCTTCTGGCTGGAAGATTCTGATTTTGGTTCTTTTTCCTCTCCTTCCCCAGTGCTCCTCACCTCTTCTGCCCAGCTAACTCCAAGTCAACCTTCTGGTTTTAATGCAACCATCTCTTCTGGGAGCCCACTTCTCCTTTCTGAAAGGCTTTTATGCTCTTTGATTCCATTTTAGAATGGATTAAATGAGATTTTCTTGCCATTTCCTCTTCCATGCACCCCATGTTTCCCTAGTTTTAACATTCATCATATTTGTAACTGCTTATTAATTTTCTCTACTTCCAAAATAGACTGAACATTAAGGCAGGTGGGGGGGGGGTGCTAACTATCTATTCTCTAGCTGCTATACCTACATACCTAATGCAAGAATTGTTGCTTATATTTATATTTATTTTTTTATATGTTGCTACATAAATATTTGCTGGATATGAATTATAAATTATACTTAGTCATCCAATTACTTACCTATCAATTTAGGGCCTAATGGGCTTCCCATTTGGCGCTAGTTTGTAAAGAATCCTCTTGCCAATGCAGGATACCTAAGAGACTCGGGGTTTGATCCCTGGGACAGGAAGATCCCCTGGAGGAGGGCAAGACAACCCACTCTAGTATTCTTGCCCAGAGAATCCCATGGACAGAGGAACCTGGCGGGTACAGTCCATGGGGTTGCAAAGAGTCGAACATGACTGAAGCGACTTAGCACACATGCATGCATAGGGCGTGATATGTGCTAGGCACTGCCTTAAGGATGGGGCTACAAAGATAAAACTGATATGGAACTTGATGTCAGTATTTATCATAGTTCAACTTGTATTTTGGGTAGTTATTTCAGTGCCTCTATGTCTGCCACTGTGACCACTTCTCTCGCATGCCCCCAAATATTATTATATTATTATTATACTTCCAGGCCTAGAGTGGCTGAAGACAAAGTTTGGCTAACATCAGTGGGCTGACTCATTCTGTCCACTAAGTTGTTCAGTGCATCCAGGCTGTGATTGATGTAAGCTGTACTGCTGCTTGGGCAATACTGTCAAACTTTATTGTTTTGGAATTTGTCAGTGATGGCAAGCCCAGGGGGACCATCACAAATCTAAGGAAGTGCTCTCAGGACTCATATCTCAGATGGAGTGCCTCCCAAAGGCATGCACACTAGGGGCCTCCCTTGCCTGGTCTGAATCCTGTTCCTGGGGTCAAACTCTCTTGAGTACCACTCTGACCTTGTTGGCTACAAGGTGACTATGGTTATTTCTATGTTTTGTTCTGTGTGTGAGTGTGTGCTCAGTCATGCCTGACTTTTTGCAACCCCATGGCGTGCCAGGCTTCTCTGTCCATGGAATTTTTCAGACAGGAATACTGGAGTGGGTTGTCATTTCTTTCTCCAGGAAATCTTCCTGACCCAAGGATCAAACCCAAGTCTCCTGCATCTCCTGCATTGGCAGGCAGGTTCTTTACCCCTAGGGCCATCTGGGAAGCCTTTGTTGTAGAAACTTAATCGATTCAGATTCTACATGTAGGGTGGTCTAGGATCCATTTTAATATGAGTTTATAGAGGTTAGTCTCCTGATAGGACCTCCCTGGTAGCTCAACTGGTAAATAATCTGGCTGCAATGCAGGAGACCCAGATAAGTTGAGACTGATAGATTTCCAGCCTTCTCTAGACCTTTCCCCCCCAATCCTCTCATGCCTTCTTTAATAAATATTGGGTTTTTTATGAGCTTTTTTTGGGAGGGGGTGGTTAAAGGAAGCTTCAGAGCTTCACAAACCGAGATTAAGACCATAAAGTTATATCTAAGATTTTTTTTCTGCTCTCCCCACAGTAAGGGCCATATCACCCCATAGAACACAGAGCCCAAATGACCCTTTTATGGTTATATTCCTATAAGGGTCTTCTTTTGCTTAGACAATATGTATTTACTATTCCAACTCCAGATTTGTAATATGGACCAGTTTTAGAGCACCAAGAGACCTCTTCATCAACATAACTGTCACTTAAGTAATGTCTAGTCTACAGAAAGACAAATATATCACATATGTGAAATATAAAAAAATAGCACAAATGAACTTATTTACAAAACAGAAGCAGATTCACAGACAAACTTATGGTTACCAAAATAGAAATGTGTTGGTCGCTCAGTCACGTCAGACTCTTTGCGACCCCATGGACTGTAGCCTGCCAGGCTCCTCTGTCCATGGCATTCTCCAGGCAAAAATCCTGGAGTGGGTTGCCATGCCCTTCTCCAGGGGATCTTCCTGACTCAGGGATAGAATCTGGGTCATTGCAGGCAGCTTCTTTATCGTCTGAGCCACCAGCGGAATCGGGGAGGGATACATTTGGAGTATGGGATGCACACTACCATATATAAAATAAACAGTATTTACTGCATAACATAGAGAATTATATTCAATTTTTTGTAGCAAACTATTAAAAAAAACTAATGTCCAGCCAAGGACTGTCTAAATGTCCTCAGCACTGTTGATGTGTGAACTAGTGAACTAATAATCCAGCAAATATATGCTGATGAGCACTTTCTTTCTCTAGTTTACAGAGCTATCCATCCATTTATTCATCTACTCCTTCAATATTCGAGTGCTTCTTATGTGTTAGGCACTCAGTAAGCAGCAGTGAGGTAAAAGTCTCCACCTTCTCAGAGTTTACAATCTAGTTTAACTTGTTCCTTCCTTTCTCTTATCTCCTAGATACTGATAACAAAGGTTACTGGTACTGTGGTCACCATCTGAGGCTGCAAAAATTCTTTTGGAAAGGCCTGGTCTAGATAGACATTTTCCTGATCACTTTCAGATGACTTAGCCACAGAAGAATTCCATAAATTTATGGAAGAAATATGCCAGGGTGGGAAAAGTAGGTATTGGCTTTAGAAGCCAGGTGGCGGTGGTCGTTATCCTGATGTTCTCAATCATTGTTAGTGTATTATACTTCTAAAAACATTTCTGTGTAAGATTTCAAGAGAAAAACATTTAGGAAAAAATTTCCCTACAGTTCGGTGTTAAAGACCACGGGGTGTGTTTCAAAGAACACTGTCTCCAGACAGAAGAATTATTTCTAGTTTCCTGCTTAAGGATAGGAAACTATATCTTTCCTTAGGTCCCTCCTCCCTTTGAATTTTTTTCACCTCTAACACAAAGATTACACCAAAGATCTCATGAGCTTTAAAGGAGAAATCAACTCCCATACCCGCAACTGTTAGCCTTCCTTATTCAACTAACTGTAAAAACTGCCCGTGTGTTTTGAAGTTTCACCTGAGGATATAAAGATATTAAAACACCATGAACCCAGGTTTAAAAAAGTTGAATAATGTTGTTTACCTACAACTGAGATCAGGCCAGCAATCCTAAGAGAGGGAAGGAAATTTCATAAAACTCAAAGGGTGCCTGAAGGGTTCAAGCAAACTCTGGTTTAATTCTTTGGAGGTTAGCTAGTCTTTAACTGACTGAAAAAGTGAAAGTGTTGGTCGCTCAGTCGTGTCCGACTCTTTGGGAGTCCATGGATCATACCCAACCAGGCTGCTCTGTCCATGGAATTCTCCAGGCAAGATTACTGCAGTGGTTGCCATTTCCTTCTTCAGGGAATCTTACCACCCGGGATCCAACCCAGGTCTCCCTGTATGGCCCTCCCCCGCCTTTTTAAATCAGGTCAGTACGACTCAACCCTTCCTAACTGGCACCCAGCTCTCTTAGGCCAGGTCTACAGAGCACTCCACCAGTTTCCGGGTCCAAGGCAGCCCCCGCTCCAGCCTCTTGAGGAGAGCCCGCCCAGTCCAGCTGAACCTAGATGCATCGCGGGTGGAGCTGGGACACTCTGGAGGCGTGACGTGGAGGCCATATACGGCTGCGGATTGGTGGGCGGGGGAAGGAGGGGCGGGCCACGTCGCCGGAACTGACGCATTCCGGAACCCGCTCTCTGCTGAACAACCTGGGCTGCGAGTTTCGAAATTGATGCCTGCCTGGTTTTGTACATCTCTGTGCAGTTGACAGCGGATTTACGCCTCACGATTCCCCTCCTCCCCCCTGCCACGTGAGTGGCATTGCCTCGCAGTGGTGTCCGTGAGCGTCGCTAAAGAAGTCCCGGGACAGGTTCGTTGGAGGTGAAGCCGCTCCAACCTGTTCCAGCTCTAGAAGGCGTGGAAGTTCCTCCGCGTTTCTCATTTTAACTGGGCGTGAACAGCGCTCTTTGCTTTGGCATCGGATGGTCCTGGCACGTCGTGGGTGGTGTTCATTGCCCAGACGTTCATTGCAATTTGGACAGAGAAAAGCCACCGTTTTCTTTCATTTCTGCGAGAGGAGGAGAACTCAAGCAGTAGGAAAATGTCTGTTTTCCCTAAAATATCTTTGAGACTTGAAGTTGAAAACTATCTTAAAGCGGGCTTTATGAATAAGGAGGTAGGTCAGATAAATATATTAGATGCTGTTTGCAGACATCCAAATATTTACACACTAGAGGGATAGGAAAAAAAAAAACACCTAAAAGGCAATTAAATGCTTACAGCTGTTGTTTCTTATTACTAGCCTTTCCCAATGCATTAATATAATATGCTGATGTCTTTCTGCAGGTATGTAATGAATCCTTTCTGAGCTAAGAGATGTATGGAGTGTTTTTGTTTTTGTTTTTTTTTAAACATTTCGGAATGGGAAGGGAGGGAGGAGGAAAAAAGCTGTTGTGTGCCTGGCGACAGGCGTTGGGCACTGAAGGGGTTACAGGGGTGGGCAAGCAAAGATCCATGTCCTCTGAGAATTATAAGTCTTGTAGGGAAGAAACACCTGTGTTCTTCCAGTGTCTGCTCTGTGCTCAGGTGAGATACACTGTCATTCAGCGAGTGCTTGTTAAATGCCACTGCTTGTGCTAGGTGGTTTGAAGACCTTTAACTTCTTAATCTTGTGTGTGTGCTCAGTCGTGTCCCAACTGTTTGGGATGTCATTGCCTGTAGCCCACCGGTCTCCTCTGTCCACAGGATTCTCCAGGCAAAAATACTGAAATGGATTGTCGTTTCCTACTCCAGAGGATCTTCCCAACTCAGGGGTTGAACCCATATCTTCTGCAGCTCTTTGCATTGGCAGGTGGATTCTTTACCGCTGAGCCACCTGGGAAACTCCACATCTTAATCTTAGCAATCTTTTTTTGGTAGATATTTCATCCCCATTTTTTACAGGTGAGAGAGCTGAGGGTCCAAAGAGTTATGTTCCTGAATCAAGTCTACATCGCTGTCATGGTTCTAATGTTGAAATCTGAAGGGAAAGAGGTTAGGTGTTAGTACAGTGGGAAAAGGAATTGATTTGGAACCCCAAGCCCCCTGGTTTGCATCTCAGTGCTTTTTCCTATCTCTTAAACTTGCTTTCCTCATCTGTGAAGTTGGAGGACATTTAACACCACTAAATTTTCAGGGTTAAGGTATTAGTCATAAGGGTGAGCACCTGGCATTGTAGGTCCTCAACAAGTGTTCCTTCTCCGTCCTGCTGGCAGCCTTGAGCACAGAAGTCCTCAGTGAATGTTGATTGATTGCCAGGCTCGTGGCTCTCCGCCTTACCATCCTGCTTGTAGGCAGCTTTGTATTTTCCGAATCTTTGGTGTTGTATCAAAGTAAAGCCGCACAAATATCAATCATTTTCAAAGATGTTGGTGAAGCCATGACTTCTAGGTTAGATTTCTATGTTTTTATTCCCAAAGATTATGTTAAAGAGCATCACAGTATGAAAAGATAGTCTCCTTTTTTCCTAAATATTTGATTTATTTGGCTGCTTTGGGTCTTAGCTGCAGCATTTGGGTCTTTAGTTGCAGCATGTGGAATCTAGTTTCCAGACTAGGGATCGAAACCAGGCCCCCTACATTGGGAGCTCAAACTCTTACCTGTTGGACCACCAGGGAAGTCCCCTAGGAAATATCTTCTTGATTTCAAAAAACTTAAAGTATAGGGAGGGTGTTAAGAGAAATAGAGGCAGTTTTCTTCCCGCAGAATTTTTGAAATGATTAACATTGTTTTATAAAAGAAAATTCAAATGTCTTTGACACCAGTTCTTTTTCAAACATACTAACAGGATTTTACAAAAAGAAAAGCTATCCCTATGTAAAAAGTATCAAAAGTAGTGAAATATTCGGTTAAAAAAAAACATAAACACTGAGAAAGTGCTAATATTTTTAGGCTAGTGGATTATTAGGCTGGCAAGTAGTTTATGAAGATTCTGTGAGGCAGGGGATGGTCAAAGATGACAAAATATGGTGAAATGCATGTCTTGAAGGCTTCAGTTGATTACAAGGAAACTTGGTCATTTGAGTCTTTATAACTTATTTCTGACAGGTATCTTGCTGGTTTTTTTTTTTTTTTTTGGACAGTATCTGCTTGTTACTTTTAATAATAATGTGCATGTTTGCTCAGTCATGTCTTGACTTTTTGTGACTCCATGGACTGTAGCCCGCCAGGCTCCTCTGTCCATGGGGTTCTCCAGGCAAGAATACTGGAATGGGTTACCATTTCCTTCTGCAGGGGATCTTCCCAACCCAGGGATCAAACCTACATCTCCTGTGTCTATTGCATTGGCAGACGAGTTTTTTTTACCACTACGCCACCTGGGAATCCTAACATGTAGTACTACCGTATTAAAAAAACTAATGTGGGAGATTGTTGGGTGACAGTATCAGGTGTTACGTATTCTTAAAATACTGGTGTTTTAAAAGGTTACTAGCCAATTCGCTCTAGGATATGAGGTTAGCAGGGAACTAGTTCTACAGAAGTGATGTAACAGTTAATATTTTTATAAATAAGTATAATGAAATCCTGAATTTGTGTGAATAAATGTAGCAGTTATGTTCAAAATGTTAATGCTTTGAGGTTGAGGTAGTGATTTTCTAATCCCTTTTCATCAGGTGTTTCATTAGGTGTTTATTAGCATAACCCTGTGAAAAATCACCATAACCTTAGTGTTATCAACATGGAAACAGAAAAGTGAAATGGAGCAGAATGTTGTGGAATGATGTTTCATCAGTTGGAACAAATGTATATGCATATATCTTAATATTTTTAATTTGTATTATGAAAATGAAACAGTAACTTGTTCTTTCCTTCTTTTCAGATTCTGTCTGCTTTAGGTAAACAAGAAGCAGAAAGGAGGTTTGAAACGCTGTTACGTAACTTGTCTCACCCTCCCTCGTTTACCACGGTCAGGGTAAACACGCATCTGGCCTCAGTACAACATGTGAAAAATCTGTTATTTGATGAACTTCAGAAGGTTGGTGTAAATTTTTGTCATTATGTACATAAGGAGATTTCTCCAACCTATGTCATGTTGCTCCTAACATCATGTGGATGATATACTTTACAAGTTTACAGATAAGGAAACTGAGGATCACGAATGTTGTTCAAGGTTACATAGTGTGTGCTAATGCTAGAACTTGAACATAATACTTCTGATTCTGAATTTATTTAGTAACTGGATAGGTTATTCAATCCCTCCGGGCCTCTGTTGTTTCATCATCTTCATTGTTAAAATTCGTAAGAGGTCATTTCTAACCCAAAAAGTTTGTGCTGTTGTCGTAAGCAGCTTATAACGATCACAAGGACAGATCATATAGCTGAAGTAAGCCCAGAGGTCAGGAGGTGCCTACTGATTACCTGTAGGATTGTATTTTTAATTTTAATATAATTAATTTATTTTTATTGGGAGTACAGTCGCTTTACAGTGTTGTTTGTTTCTTCTGTACAGCAGAATGAATTGGCCATGCATATACATATGTCCCCTTGTCCTTGGATTTCCTTCCTGTTTAGGTCATCAAAGAGCATTGGGTAGAGTTCCCTGTGCTGTACAGTAGGGTCTCATTAGTTGTCTATTTTATACATCGTATCAATAGTGTATATATGTCTATGCCAGTCTCCTAATTCCTCCCACTTTCCCCCTTGGTGTCCATGCATTTGTTCCCTACGTCTGTGTTTCTGTTTCTGGTTTGCAAATAGTTTCAATCTGTACCATTTTTCTAGATTCCACATTTATGCGTAATTACATGGTGTTTTCCTGCTTCTGACTTATTTCACTCTATATGACAGTCTCTAGGTCCATCCACATCTCTGCACATGATAGTTTATTTGATAATTAAATATAATTTAATAAAGGGAAATTAAATAGCATAAAGAATGTATTTAAAAATAAGATAATGCAGGTTTTTTTTTGGTTCAACCAATAAAATAGTTTTCATATATACTCATTTTCTCTAAGTGAAAATGGATTTTAAAATGCATAAGAAGTCTGTTCTAACCCAAATTGTTAAAGTTTCAAATAGAAAAATAATATTTGAATTTTCTTGTTCTCTTAATTGCTTTCAAAACCTGTACATTTTGTAAGTGGAATAAGTCAGAGAAAGGTGAATACTACATGATATCACTTATATGTGGAGTCCAAAAAAATACAACGAATTAGTGAATATAACAGAAAAGCAGCAGAGTCACAGAGCAAACGAGTCGTTACGAGCAGAGGCAGGCTCTGTAGGGGTGGGAGAGGTAAGTTAGGTGTAAGAGATGCTCAAGGATGTACTGTGTAACACAGAGTAAGTGTAAGTGAAAAATAACCTTTGAAAATTACTTTAAAAAAATACCAGAAAGAAAACCCCAAAGCTGTGCATTTTGTGTTTCATACACTATGCACTGAAATTTGCCCCCCAGGAAATGTAAGATGGAGGGAAACAAGATGCCTGAAGCGGGGTAGTTTTAGTTATTCCATTTTGTAGTTATTATTACATCTCTTCTAACAAATAACCACAGATGGGTGTCAGCAGGCCTATTTCTACCTAAGTACCTAAATGAAAAGGAAAGAGAGAAGCATAGTTAAGACTCCCATTTGTATATCATAGGCTGTGTTGTCAGTTTACTCTGGATATAACATTCAGAAATTTTCAGAGCATCTTCACTGGTATTGATTGTTTTTATTTTATTGAAGTATAGCTGATTTACAGTGTTGTCTGTGCTGGGCAGCAAAGTGACTCAGTTATACACACACACACACACAATCTTTTTCATATTCTTTTGTTACAGTGTATCACAGGATGTTGAATATAGTTCCCTGTGCTGTACATTGGGACCTTTTTGTTTGATTCATTTGTTTTTTGTCTTTAATATTACCACATCGGTGAAATGTTTATCATACTGTCTTTAAGAACAGTTCTGTAAACTTCAAGTTGTGAGGAGATGACCATGATGTAAGAAGAATCAGTTACAGTTTCTGTATGAGACCAGAACTTAGTACAATAATTATGTAAAACTTGGAGAAAGGTTATTCTGAATTTTAATGAGTGATAATTTTATTGACCGTATTAGGCATACAGTGTGAACAGTTCCTCTAAGCAGCTAAGATTATTACTTTTATATAGCCATGTGTATAGATTTTCAGCTTGTATAAAGGAAGCTGTTCTGTCCATAACTCGGGCAGATCCAGGTTGTTTTCTTTTCTAGAAAATTATTCCTAGAGCTTAGATAACCTAGGATCCCAGTCTGATAGAAAGAAATCTCAGGTGTTGTGTCTAAGACAAGGCAGATGGAATCATTCCGGGCTTTGGGTCCCTTTCTGTAAAGGTTGAGATGAGACTGAGAAAGTGGGGTTGTGGGCAGTAGGTAAGAACCTGGTGGTTTGAGTCTTGCCTCTTGCTACCAGGAAAGGGGTCTCAAAGGAGGTTTTAGATCGCGAATGTTCTTTTTCCATGTCCCAAAGCTCACCTGTATCCCGAAGGCATAACCTGAATGGTATACAATTGGGTGCTTTGTCTCTAGATTTCTCTGGGTCACATATTGAAATTTTACCATTTAAAATTTTATTTGACTAGCGAGCATGTGGAGAAGCTGGAACCTGTCTCCACTGCTGGGAACGTCAAGTGGTTTGGCATCTTTGGAAAAGTTTGTGCTCTCTTAAAAAGCTAAACATAAACTTACTGTACAACCCAGCAATTTGACTCCTATATCTGTCCAAGAGAAGTGGAAACATATGTCCATGCAGAGACGTGGACATGAATATTATTATATTAGCCACATTGTTTGTAATAACCAAAATGGGGCGACTGTCCAAATGTCCATTGACTGGTGAATAGAAAAATAAAATGTGGTTAAGTTCACACCATGGAACGGAACTCAGCAATGAAAGTGATGAACTAATACATGCTACCACGTGGGTGAACCTCAAAAACACTACAGTGAGTGCAAGAAGCCAGACACAGGACCCTCTGTAGTGTGTGATCCTATTTGTATGAAATGTCTAGAAAAGGTAGATTCTAGAGAAAGAAGTAGGTTAGTGGTTGCTTGGGGCTGTGGATGGAACAGGGATTGACTGCAGATGGGCATGAAGAATCTTTGTGTGGTGATGGATAGGACCTAAAACTGAATTCTAGTGATGGTTGCACAATTCTGTAAATTTACTAAAAAAATCATTGAATTGTGCATTTAATATGGATATATTTTATGGTATGTAAAGTAAACCTCAATAAGGCTGTTTTAAAAAGGGCACAGGGTAGAAACAAACAGAAAAAGAAGCCCGTGGTGCGTTTGGTTAAAAAAAAGTACGTGATGTTTTTATGAAAGTTAGGTATATGTGGTTTTATGAAAGTTTTATCTCTGTATTGTTTTAATACCTGATAGAAAAGGAGAGAAGGAATATCTTGGCCCAAGCAGGGTTGATCACTGTGTAGAATATCTCTGTAGTGTGGAGAGGTAGTGCTTCTGAAGCAAAACAAAAACAAATGACAAAATCCATTATCTTCTCCTTGGAAGGATCATAGTCTGGATACTGTAAGGCAGCGATCCCCAACCTTTTTGGCACCAGGGACTGGTTTTTCCATTCTCCCAGTTGAAGACAGTTTTTCCGTGGACCACGGGAGGGAGATGGTTTTGGAATGATTCAAGTGCATTGCATTTATTATGCATTTTATTTCTATTATTATTTCATCAGCTCCACCTCAGATCATCCCGGAGGTTGGGGAGTCCTGCTAGGGTATCAGACAATGAGAGAACATGAGGGGGAGAGGGGGAAAAGCAGAGAGGTTTGTTTGAATGAGGAGTTCACCCTTAACATGTCTTACTGTGCTGTTGGGTATGGTTAGTTTGAAATTCCCTTTCCTCAGAGGAAGTAGAACTCAGAAGAGCTGTTGACTTGGTAGAGATAAAATAGTCTGATTTCCAAAATCTGAAGAATTTTTGTTCTCTTTCCTTTTCGACTTAGAAATAGATTGATTTTGGGTTTTCAGTAGCTAGTGTACTGATACTGCAGTGCAGCACTAGTATCTATTATTGTTACTGCTTTGGTGCGGTATGTGAAGGTGTATGAGTCTAATCAGTAGCACACAGCAGAGACTTGTTTTCCAGTATTTGTGTGTGGCCCTCTGATAGACACAGAGTCCTTGCTCTGCATTCCCCTCTTTTATGGGGAATGCCCAGTTGTGTGCTGTCTGCAGCCATGGTGTGCTGGTACATACCAAGCAACCCCCTTTCTGGGAAAAATAATGCTGGTTTGTAGTGTTTGCTGATTTTTGTGGTGTAAATGCTCCCACTCTGGTCAGTTTCAAGCTGCCAGCATGACTGACTTGGCAAGAGATGCACACAGTTGGCTCCCATGAGACTGCTGCTGCTGCTGCTGCGTCGCTTCAGTCGTGTCTGACTCTGTGCAACCCTGTAGACGGCAGCCCACCAGGCTCCTCTGTCCCTGGGATTCTCTAGGCAAGAATACTGGAATGGGTTGCCATTTTCTTCTCCCATGCATGCGTGCATGCTAAGTCACTTGAGTCATGTCTGACTCTGTGCGACCCCATGGACAGCAGCCCACCAGGCTCCTCTGTTCACAGGATTCTCCAGGCAAGAATACTGGAGTGGGTTGCCATTTAATTCTCCATACCTATGAGACTGGGAGTTGGCCTTGGCACCTACACTGCTGGCCCTGCACGTATTTCTAGTCTGAATGCCAAGTATGGTGGAGGATACTGAATATCCTCAGCCTTTGCCAGGAAGCATAATCAAAACTGGCTTGGCAGGACTTCCCTAGTGGTTCAGTGGTTAAGACTGTGCTTCCACTGCAGGGGGCACGGGTTCAATCCCTGGTAGGGGAACTAAAATCTCACGTGCCACGGTGCAGCCAAAAACAGACAAGCAAACAAAAAACCGACATGGCATTCAGTGTTGATAATATATAATACACAGCATTTAGAACTCTCAGTCTTTAATGTCCTATTCATGCAACTCTATATTGGATATGTGTTTTCAAAGTAGGTCACTTAAGGTCAACATGGTTTGTGTTTACAAAGTCAAACACTCAACAAAATTGAGCCTTTTACTTGTAAAGAAGTCTATAAACTTGAGAATCAAATTATAGAGAAAATGTTGTTTTGAAGTCTTTGATTTTTTTTTTTTTGTGGTAGTATCCCATGGAAAAAAATGAAAATAATCCTAAATCAAACTTTATGCTCTGTTAGTTAATGACAGTGAAAAGCTCTGTAATTTGAAATTTACCCAGTGTGTTGATTGCTTTGTAATCCTCTGTGTTTATTTTCAACAGCAGTTTAATGGATTAAGTTTTCCTATTCTTCAGCATCCAGACCTTCAGGATGTCTTACTTATTCCTGTTATTGGACCTAGGTTTGTAACTATTTCATTTTAAAATTGTATACTTATAAGTAAAAATTTGTCTCAGGTTCTTTTTTTTGCTGTTTGGTGATAGTACTAAATTTCTCTATTAGCAACTTTATTTAGATAGGAATTCACAGACTTGATAAATGTTGACTACATTGTCTGTCATGGAAAATACTGCAAAGAAACACTGGGAATGGATTCAGCTATCTTGAGAGGAATGCATATTAGTTCCATTTAGTGGTGATTGATTTTTTTTCATTCCGTAAGACATTTGTTTACTTGTATATCATAAGAGATTCCACTGCTAAATTAAAACTTTTTTTGAGCTACAACAGAAATACAAAGCAAATACAAAGCAGTGTTTCCTATTTTCATAATTGATATATTTGTAAAATTTTATTGATTCATGATGATGTTAAATTACTGTATTCTCTGAGTAGAACCGGCTACCATGGTAGCTCAGCTGGTAAAGAATCCTCCTGCAATGCGGTAGACCCCGGTTCTGTCCCTGGGTCGAGAAGACCCCCTGGAGAAGGGGTAGGCTGCCCATTCCAGTCTTCTTGGGCTCCCCTGGTGGCTCAGACGGTGAAGAATCAGCCTGCAATGCGGAGACCTGGGTTTGATCCCTGGGTTGAGAAAATCCCCTGGAGGAGGGAATGGCAACCCACTCCAGAATTCTTGCCTGGAGAATCCCATGGACAGAGGAGCCTGGCGGGCTACAGTCCATGGGGTCGCAAAGAGTCAGACATGACTGAGTGACTAAGCACAGCTAAATAGAAGAGATACTGTGTTTGGAAGCCATGTGTTTAAAAAAGGAAAAAAAAAATACTAGGCTTTCATATTATAATGGGAATTCTGTTCCCAAAGAGCATTTTAAAATCCCTAGTTGTGATAAAAAATTTTTAATACCGCTAAGGATAGTAATAAACACAAAAATGTTCATTTTGTTAAATCTTTAAAGTATTGATAATTTAGTGGTCAACAATAGAGCGATGGTTTTTGGTTTATCCATTTAGTGGAATATTATACAGACTTAAATGTGGTAGAATTATATGTACAAATAAATAATAATATTTATGATTAATTAAATACCCAAAGCATGATGCTCTGTGTAGGATAATCACATTTCTTTTGCAATTAAATACTACAGATTTATGTATATTTATTTATACACAGAAAAAAGTCTGGAGGGTATAATATACCCAGCTGTTAACAGGGATTAATTCTGGGTGCTTAACTCTGAGGAAGTTGGGAGAAACTAGATAAGAAGAGGCTCTGCTTGTAACATTTCTGGTTTATTTTATTTTATTTTATTTTTTTTACTGTAAACAAGTATTACTTTTGCAGTTAAAAACATTGAGTTTGTAAACTCATTGTATATTTTTGTTAAGAGGAGCATTGCATTAGTGAATGGAGGAGTCTTAAGTGTTCTGAGTTTTGCTAAATTCATACAACTATATAGTCAGGTGTTGGAGAAGACTCTTGAGAGTCCCTTGGACTGCAAGGAGATCCAACCAGTCCATCCTAAAGGAAGTCAGTCCTGAATATTCATTGGAAGGACTGGTGCTGAAGCTGAAACTCCAATACTTTGGCCACCTGATGCGAAGAGCTAACTCATTTGAAAAGACCCTGATGCTGGGAAAGATTGAGGGCAGGAGGAGAAGGGGACGACAGAGGATGAGATGGTTGGATGGCATCACTGACTCAACGGACATAGGTTTGGGTGAACTCCGGGAGTTGGTGATGGGCAGGGAGGCCTGGTGTACTGCGGTTTATGGACGCAACTGAGCGACTGAACTGATACTGAACTGATTGAGGACTCACCCCCATCAAGATATATACCATTTTCATCACCAGAAAATTCTCTGCATTCTGCCCCCCATACCAGGAAAGCACTGTTCTGATTTCTCTCATTCCTATTTAGTTTTAAACCAACTAGTTACTATAGTTGATCTGTCACAGGTTTTCTGAGATCTGCGATTCATTTTGGAATACACTGGACATCATTCCATGATGCCCATAGTTTTCCATAATCTATGTAACTATTTCATTCTTCTTACTGGCTTCATAATAATCCTTTCATCCTATTCTTTGTAGTGAGTAAGCTATTCATTAAAACATTAGTGAACTGTGTAACACAGACGGTGAGTTACAAGCAAGCATTGAGAGATCTTTTAGGATTGTGGGTTCATATACCTACCTTTCATTTCTGCAAGGAGCATGTCAGCTTTTTTTTGTCTTTTAAACTCACACCAGTTTTATTAGGTATCTTTTGACTTTCCACTATGAAAAATGAAGAAATTCTTAGAGCTGCCCTAAAACTTCCACCAACCAATTTTTATTTACTGTTTTTTTTTTTTTTTCTCTAACATTATAAAGCTCTGTAACATTTGTATTCAATTCAGGTGAATGCAGTGCTTGGCTTTTTGCAATAACAGTAGTTTATTTCTGAGTTCTTTGTCTTGAGTGATTGGATATTGTCATTTAGCATAGGGGTCCCCGACCTTCTGGATCTAATGCCTGCTAATCTGGGGTGGAACTGATGTAATAATAATTGAAATAAAGTGCACAATAAAAATAATGCATTTGAATCATCCCCAAACCATCCACACCCCCCAGTCCATGAAAGAGTTATCTTCCATGAAGCCAGTCCCCGGTGCTAAGAAGGTTGGGGACCCCTGATTTAGCAGGTCTCCAGCACCTGCTTCTCTTCTCCCAGGGATGTTTCTTGTACCCTCTCTTTACATTCTCACTTGAGAATTGCTTTTTGCCTTTATATTTATTTTAAATATTTATTTATTTATGGCTGCATTGGGTCTTAGTTGTGTCACGTGGGCTTCTCTCCAGCTGTGGGACCTGGGTTTCAGAGTGCGTGGGTTCAGTATTTGTGATTCACAGGTTTAGTTGCCCCACATCATGTGGAACCTTAGTTTCCCGACCAGGGATTAAACCTGTGTCCCCTGCATTGCAAAGTGGATTCCGAACCACTGACTGAACCACATGGGAAGTCTTTTTGTTTTTGCCTTTATATGTAAGCAAGAACTTGGTTAAGTATATGTAGTCATTTCAGGTCACATGTTATTTCCTTTAGAACTGTGTAGACACTGCTTTAACAATCTATGGCCTCACATGTAGCTGTGAAAAAAATCTGAGGCCAAAAAGTATTTTCCCTTTTGCAACAAAATCTTGATCTTTCACTTGGAGGTCTATGAGAACTTTTAGGCATTGGACTGTAGAAACTTGGCTGGGGTATCCCTTGATTTTGGTTATCCTCTTAATTTTGATTGAAACACAGTGGAATTTTTCAATGATAAGTCTTCTGGTAGTTCTTTGAATATTTTTCCGTTACATACCACTGCCTTCTGTCTTAGGAGGGCACTAATACTCTGTATGTTGGATTTCCAGTGAGGATGCTCCCTGTGTTGGGCTCTCCTAGACAGCCCAGGGTCAGTAATGAGCTGGGAGGACTCCACAGAGCTCAGCATCTAGTCAAGGATTTATTGGCAGGATTTATGGCATGAAAGGGGTACAAAAGCCATGTCAGCAAAGGGAAAACGTGTATGGGGTAGAGTCAGAAGGAAACCCGGCATGAGCTTCCAAAAAGTTGCTCCCCATGGAGTTAACCAGGATGGGCTTCATTCTTTCAGCAGTCCGTTTTGACGTGAGTAAAATCGTTGTCTGTGAGGGCGGCCATTAGAAGCTGCGTCACCCAGGGTTTCAGTTGGCAGGAATGCTCTGCCTGGCATGTGCCAAATCCCAGACTCCCAAAAGGAAAGCCGGTGCTGAGAATGACCACACTGCTTGTACAAACAGCAGTTGACTGTTACTAGAGCTGGTTTTATATCAGCGCTGGGAACTGTTTCCCAGTCAAGTTATCAAATGCCAGCCAAGGGCCACCTTCTAAGCAGGCTTCTTTCAGAATTGCTGTCTCCAGTCTGTTATGTTAGCTCTTTGATTTCAGGAGCTCTACCATCCTTTACTTGCTGAGCTAAGCTAGTTCGCTTCTTTTCCTCTTTATTATTTTGTTCTCTCTTTTTAAAGGTTCTTTTTAGTTTCTTTGAGGCCTTCCCTGGTGACTCAGATGGTAAAGAATCTGCCTGCAATGCAGGAGACCTGGGTTTGATCCCTGTTGGGAAGAGCCCCTGGAGAAGGGAATGGCAACCCACTCCAGTATTCTTGCATGGAGAATCCCATGGACCAAGGAACCTGGACCACAGGGTCGCGAAGAATTGGACATGACTGAGTGACTAACACACACACCCATTTTCTTTGAAACTACAGAGAGGTTGAGATTTTGCTCTTATTTGGTCTGTACATTTTGTTCTGTCTTTGGTTTATTATAGCTTTGTTTAATGTTACACACATCCCTTGGTGTTCATGGGAGATTGGACACCACCCCCCCACAAAATACCAATATCCACAGTTGCTCAAGTCTTTTATATAAAATGGTATAGTATTTGCATATAACTCATGCACATCCTTAGAATACTTTGAATCATTTCTAGATTACTTGCAATACCTAATACTATGTGAACAGCAAATTCAAGTTTTGCCTTCTGCAACTTTCTGGAATTAAATTTTTTTTTTCTATCTGTGGCTAGTTGAATCCACAGATGCAGAACCTGAGGGTTAGAGGGCCATCTTTACCTACGCATCTGTCCCAGGTTGAATGAATATTCGAATGAAAACATTTACATAGAGGCACCTAGTCTGCACTTTGGATTAAATGTGTACCTGAATAACTCATCAGATGTGTTTTTTGAAAACACTTTCACCAGATCTTTTCTAGTGGCTTGTCTCTAGTTCTGGTGAGCTGAGCTGATGAAGACTAAGGCTTTGCTGTGAGGGGGTCTAGCTCATGGCTGTGTTGTTGGGGGCTTTAATTTTGGTTATGCCTAGTGAACTCAGGGGAGGAGTCACAGCATTGATTGCACTTTGCTGCTTTTCCCTTCACTACTTCTAGAGAGTTTGTCCAGGTTTGTTAGAGAAAACATGGATTGTCTGCTTGCGCCACTTCTGCCAGTCCAGTTCCTCCTTCGGCTTTATCCATAGGGAATGGGACTGACATGACATACCCAGACCTTCCTTTTTTCTGCCTGACCCTTTGGTCCTGTTTCTGAGTAATGAATAATTGTTTGGGTATCCAAGAGCCTTTTCTTTTCAGAAACAGTCATACCCTATTGAGGAATTGGATTTGATCCAGATTTCACTGTGTCAGCTAATTACTCTTCATCACTTGCATCTTAGCTGCTGCTTAGATTTCTTGCAAATGGAATTTTCTTTCAGATTTTTCTTCCCCCATTTTTGTGGGCTTTAGAAAAAGGAATATATGTGTACTTTTACTCGTTGACAAGTCTTTTACTAGAAGCTCAACATTTCACAGCTATTTAGGATATCAAAATGTACATTAAACTATTTAAAGAGAGTAAACAATTCAAAAAGTAAATCTCACCATAAAATTTAATTTACTAGTAAATATATGTATATATTTAATACTTTTTTAAGTTTTTGAATTTATTTCAGTGTTGTTTCTTTTTTTTTTATTATTTGATTTTTCAGCCCCAAGGCATGTGGGATCTTAGCTCCCCAACCAGGGATCAGACTTGCACCTCCTGTTTTGGAAGGCAAAGTCCTAAGCACTGGACTGCCAGGAAAGTCTTGATCAAATATATTTTAAAGTTAGGAAGGTTTTACCAATGGTAATTAGATCAGAGTAAGGGGATAATGCTGAAGTTGATGGTATCAATGTCAACTTTATTGAAAAACTTAAAAGAGAAAATTGAATGCCAGTCTTCTCTTGATCCAAAGTAGTTTTCATTTTTTTAATTGAAACAGAGTTGACTTATGATGTGATGTTAGTTTCAGGTATACAGCAGAGTGCTTCAGTTGTATATTCCTTCTCAGATTCTTTTCCCTTTTTACGAAATATTTGGTTTAGTTCCCTGTGCTATACAATAGGTCCTTGTTGATTATCTATATTATATATATTAGTGTGTGCATGTTAATCCCAAACTCCTAATTTATCCCACCATATAAGAGTATCTCTTTAAAATGTTTATTGTTGTATAGTTGATTGACAATGTTGTGTTAGTTTCTGCTATACTGGAAAGTGAATCAGTTACACATATATTCACTCTTTTTTTAGATTCTTTTCTCATTTAGGTCATTACAGAGTATTCGGTAGAGTTCCCTGTGCTACAGAGTAGGTCTTTATTATTAATAGTTTCTCTTTTACTTATAATAGTGTATATATGACAGTCCCACTCTCCTGATTTATCCCTTTCCATTAGCCATAAGTTTGTTTTCTGCATCCATACAAGAGTATTTTAAACACCGTACCCCAACCATCATTTTTTAAAGACTGCATTTAAATCAGTAGAATTTTTTAGGCCAATATTCAATTTGTAATTTTTAAGAATCTCTATATATTGTCTGTTGGTATTCTTTCCTTTTTGATAAAAATCTATTTTTAGCAGGTCAGAAAATTAACTTTCCCTAATAATTGAGTGTATAATTCAGTAGCAGAAATATCTTGAGATATAAATGAGATTGAGTTTGCCCTTCTCTTCCAGCCGTTCCATTTCCGTCTCTCATAGTTGCCTTGTCACTAACGTCAGCACTTTGGTTTCAGTTACTGTTTGTATGTATGAAATAATAGGGTGAATACAATGGAATATTCAAGTAATTGCTCAAAGACTGCTGGTTCAATACAAATAGCAATCTTGCTGAAAAGAAACATTTGGTTGACATGTAAATGAGATATCATGATCATGTGATATCTCAATATTATATTATGCAAATGAGATATCAGATTATATGTATGCAAATGAGATATCATGAGTGTGTGATATCTCAAAATTATATTATCTTCCTTTTAGTGTAGGATTGCTAATATATGCAGTTAAATACATGCCAAGTAGCTAAGTGTATTTTTTTATATGCTCTTTAGTGGGTCATTCTCATAATCTTGACCCTTTCTTTAATGGATCTTTAATTTGTCAGCATCTCATTTTTAGCTGTTTTAGTTAGTTTTCTCTTATTCTAAGCACCTTCTTACTATTTTTCTCCAGTCTTTATTACTGTATTCTTGGAAAATCATCTTTATTTAATGCTATTGTTTCACTCTTTTGTTTAAAAACATTTTAATAAAAATCAAGCTTTTAGTATTTTTTTATGGCCCTACATCAACTTTTATATTTCCTCACTAAAACTTCAGCAATGCTGACTTGCACCTTGACACTTGCATATATATATGATCTTATGTTTTTATACAGTTAGCACTTGTGTTGAAAGATTCCCAAAGACCACTCCCCAGCTCAGTGATTCTCTTGGAGGACTCAGAGGATTCCACATGTAGTCATACTTGTGACTATGGTTTATTACAGTGAAAGAATCTGAAGCAAAATCAACAAAATAAAAGGTGCCTGGAAGGAAGTCTAGGGAAAACCATTTGTAAACTGCAGAGTCTTTTTCCAGTGGAGTCATGCAGTGTGCAGTTAACTCCCCCGGCAACAAGGATGGCCATGCATACGTGAGATGTCACCATCCGGGAAAGCTCCTTAGAGACAGGCATCCAGGGTTTTCATTTAGGGCTGGTTGTGTGGGCACCTCATGCCTGGCAGGTACCCAAATTCTAGCCTCCCAGAAGGAAAGTCAGTGTCCCCCATAAACCATATTATTTGTTTACAAATTGTTACAGATAATGTAGGCACATTGAGCTACCCTTGGTGATGGACAGGGAGGCCTGGCATGCGTCCATGGGGTTGCAAAGAGTTGGACATGACTGAGCAACTGAATCAGTTAAGAGTGGGAACTCCCCTGATTCTGAGTTCCAGGATACTAGCCAAGGATCAGCCTCATCACCAGGCCTTCCAAAGAAAGGATAGTAGTTCTTTTTCACTGTGGTTTTTCATTTGTTTTTATTTTTGGATATGCTGGGTCTCTAGTTGAGGCATGTGGGCTTAGTTGCCCTGCAACATGTGGGATCTTAGTTCCCTGACCAGGGATTGAACTCATGTGGATTCTTAACTGCTGGACCACCTGGGAAGTCCCTGGCCCACTATGTTAATGCTCTTCCCGATAGTCTCCCATTCTCTCCTTTCTTTGAAAGGTTATTCTCATAAAACCTTTCTGATTAACATTACAGAGTTCACAAAATATTTTTTGAATTGGTGCTGTGTGTGAGACCCAAAGATATATACAGATGGGTGAAACATAGTTTAGTCTAAAAGCAGGTGAATGTTGGTACAAGTCAAACTGCAGTAGATTCCTGGGGAGGGATATGAATTAAGTACCATCCAAGCAGAGAAGAGGAAGAGCTGAATGCAAAGAAGTGGGTAAAGATTTTCTCCAAAGAGATGTTATTTCAGTTGAGCCTTGTAGGTGAATAGGAAGGAGGTAGATGAGATAAAGTAGGCAAGGGTACACAGGTAGAGAGAAAGAACATGCAAAGATACAGAGGAATGAATATCCATGGTGGTTTGTGACAGAAGTGACTGGGAATCTATCAGTTTTCAGAGGGGTTGGTGAAAGAAGATGTTGAAGTTAGAAGAGGTAGAGTGAAATGTGAAGGATTCATTTAAAATTTTATTAATTTTATTGGAGTATCATTGCTTTACAGTGCTGTGCTATTAATAGTTTCTGTTGTGCAGGAGAGTGAATCAGCCGCATTTTTATACATATCGTATATATATATATATATGGTATGTATAGCCAATAAGATCATCTATACCATTTTTCTAGATTCTATGTATATGTGTTAATATACAACATTTGTTTTTCTCTTTCTGACTGACTTCACTCTGTATGACAGTCTCTAGTCCATCTACATCTCTACAAATGACCCAGTCTCATTCTGTTTTATGGCTCAGTAATAATATAATTGTATATATGTGCGACATCTTTATCCATTCCTCTGTTGATGGACGTTTAAGTTGTTTCCATGTCCTGGCTGTTGTAAATAGTGCTACAATGAACATTGGGGTGCATGTGTCTTTTTGAAGGATTATTTTTTAAAACTAAGAAGTGTTTTATTTTTTTGCACAGAATATAGGAGCCAAATAACTTTTATTACAGTCATGATTTTAGAAATATAATACTGGTAGTAGCATAAAGCTGTTTTTTTTCCAAACTGTATGTAGACCTTGACTCATTAGTAGGTTGTGAAATCAGTTTGACTGGTTGTTCATAGTTTTTTTTTTTTTTTAAGGAATAGGGATTTTATTATATAATCTCCTGGAGTGTACATGGTAAGGTGTTTCGTGAAACATTTGCTATAAATGTAAGTGTGGATAGGCACACATGTGTACTGGGATGCCATTCAAGTGCATTTCTCACATTGGGTTGCAGCCAGAAAAGCCTGAAAACACTTTTTTTCAAAGGATGAATTGCAAGCCTGGAGCCGAGTCAGGGAGCTATTTTAGTCTTTTATCTCCAGCAGTATGGTGAACTAGATAACTTGAGAATGTTTCTGCTACTTAGGCCTAGGAATACTGAACAAAAAATAGGTCATAAAATGCATAACAGAGTGATTAAGAACCTTAGTGAGATACTCAGGGATTAGAATGAAGAGTAACTGAAAATTGAGCAGTAAGTGCGTGAGCTAAGATTAAGGGTTGAGGAGTTTGAGGGAGAAGTTGCTTCATCCCCTGAACTTAGGGGCTTTGGTTTTAACAACAGGCTGTTAGTGCTAAGAGGTGCTGCTGCTGCTGCTGCTAAGTTGCTTCAGTCGTGTCCAACTCTGTGTGACCCATAGGTGGCAGCCCACCAGGCTTCTTGTCCATGGGATTCTCCAGGCAAGAACACTGAAGTGGGTTGCCATTTCCTTCTCCAATGCATGAAAGTGAAGAGTGAGTCAAGTTGCTCAGTCATGTCTGACTCTCAGCGACCCCATGGACTGCAGCCTACCGGGCTCCTCTGTCCATGGGATTTTCCAGGCAAGAGTACTGGAGTGGGTTGCCAGTGCCTTCTCCCGCTGAGGTGAGAACCATCCAAAAGTCAGTGCAAGGCAGTAATTAGTAGTTGGAGCTCTCTTACGATGGAGCCAGGGTTGTGGGGCGGGGGCGGAAATCTATGAGATGCATAACTGCGGTTCCATACCTGTAAGGGTTTGGAGTTCAAATTCACACTAGCCATGTGGTCTTGACACCTGTGGTTTGAGAAACTGACATAAGAATTGGATCCTAAGCCAGTTCTTGAGGTGCTTGACAAAAGCACTGCAGAGTGGCACCTGTCAGCCCAGGCCGTGCTTCTTTCTTACAGTTAGAAGCTACGCTAGGAATCAAACTACCATGAGTGAGAACCAGCATATACAACAGACTGAGGGATTAGATTCCCCGAGAACTGTAGCCTGCCAGTGTGTACTCAGTCATGTCTGACTTTCTGCGACTCCATGGACTGCAGCCCCCACCACGCTCCTCTGTCCATGGAATTTTCCATGCAGGGATACTGGAATGGGTTGCCATTTCCTACTCCAGGGATTGAACCTGCATCTCTTGCATCTCTTGCATTGGTGGTGGATTCTTTACCAGCTGTGCTACCTGGGAAGCCCAGAATGTAGCAAAGAGAGCTAACTGGTAGGCACTAAAAAATTCAGTTCAGTTCAGTCGCTCAGTCATGTCTGACTCTTTACAACCCCATGAACTGCAGCACGCCAGGCCTCCCTGTCCATCACCAACTCCCAGAGTCCACCCAAACACATGTCCATTGAGTCGGTGATGCCATCCAACCATCTCATCCTTTGTCGTCCCCTTCTCCTCCTGCCCTCAATCTTTCCCAGCATCAGGGTCTTTTCAAATGAGTTAGCTCTTCACATCAGGTGGCCAAAGTAGGAGTTTCAGCTTCAACATCAGTCCTTCCAATCACCACCCAGGACTGATCTCCTTTAGGGTGGACTGGCTGGATCTCCTTACAGTCCAAGGGACTCTCAACAGTCTTCTCCAACACCACAGTTTAAAAGCATCAATGCTTTGGCACTCAGCTTTCTTTAAAATTAGTCTCTTGAAAATGATTAAAAGCAAAAGGGAGAATCTAAAACATAAAAGACCCTAAGAGGGAAAAAGAAGAATTGAAAAAGAATTTCTAGACATTAAAATTTCATTAAAATTAAAAAGTCATTCAGTGAGTTACACTCTAGACTCAACAGATGAGAGAATTAATGAACTAGAAGATGGCTTATGTGTATCACCTAGAATACAGCGGGTAAAGGATGTAAAGCAATAGTAAGTATGAAGCTGAGAATGAGAACAAGAATGAAGAGGCACTACATGTTCCTGATGAATCCCAGATGTAGAGATTAGAAATAATGTGGGAGAGACAATATTCAAAAATACAATGAAGAATTTTCCAGAATTGATGAAAGTCAGATTTAAGAAATACAGTATCTGAAGGCAGAAGTAAATGTACATACATGACTAGGTGCTTCAGAATGAAACTGAAGAACACCAGACACATCAGGAGGATCTGAAAGCAACCAAAGATAAAACACAGAAGTTAGATCACTGGATAAAACAATATCCAGTGATCAGACGAGGCAAGTCTGATGTCGGGGGTGGAAGGGCCTGGGAGACGTGTCAGAGAATTAGAGGTGGCATCGTTTGGTAACTCAGTGAGTATTGAGTTAGAAGTTATAGGAGGGGATTCAGGATGATGCCAGGATTTGTCTTCTGGCTGCTCAGGTAGATAACATCATTTTGACTGGAAACACAGGAGGATGAAGCTTTGGGCTGTTCCCAAGGATTTGAGGAGTAGATCAGGGAACCATAACATTGTTTAGAACTTGTTGAGTGTGAAGTAGCTGTAGGACATCTGTACATAGCTATCTGCAGATAATCAGTCTAGAAAGGCTGATCGTTAGAATATGTGGGTTCACAGCAAGGTCCAGCTCTATAGCACAGGGAACTATAGTCAATATCCAGTGATAAACTGTAATGGAAAAGAATATGAAAAAGAATAGCTGATTCACATTGTGGTAGAGCAGAGATTAACACAACATTATAAACAACTATACTTCAATAAAATAAAGAATATGTAGGTTATCTTTGTAAGTGGTCACTTATTGTTAGGGTTTGGGATACAAATTGAGAAGAGATGATGGCATGTCTGAGAACCTGGAGAAATGAACCTTGTCCAGAAATAGCTGGAGAATGAGCAGTGAATGTGTAGGACCTGGGAGGAGGAGGATAAATCTGAGAAGCTTACTGAGATTTGATCAGTTGGAGATCTTGAAAAGAAAATGCACTTAATTCCTTGAATGAACTTAAAATGCACTTAAAAATGCAAGGAGTTAGGACCACACATATGACATGTTGCCAACCAGGAAACCTCATCAGACGTGTGAAAGGTTGTTGCTGAACGATAAGACCCTGGGATTCTTGGCCTCCAGAGGAGACGAATTCAATCCAGGGCCAGAGACGAGGCTGGATCACTCAGAGCTTTTGTGTAGAGGAAGCTTCTGACATAGGCATCAGAAGGGGGCAGAAAGAGTACCCCCCTGCTAGTCTTCAGCTGGATGTTACATAGTCACCAGCAGTCTGTTAATGAAAGGAAAGGAATGTCTTAAAACTCAGAATGGCACCATATAATTCATCCCAGGCCATAAAACAATTGACTTGAATCTTGTAGAAGGGCAGATTACCATACAAATAGTTTCGTTTACATAGATTAGGGGAACAGTATCTGAGTATAATACACAGGTTTGTCAAGTAGGTTCTGAGCCATTTGGAGGAACTTGAAGATAGAGTCTGGGGTACATTAACATAGCTTAAGACAAACATTTCCATAAGAAAAAATGTATTGGTTAACTCAGGGTTTGAGAATAGTCAGCTTCAGGTGAAACCAGGTATCGGAGGCAACACAGCATTTTAAGAGAACCCTTTTAAATTTGTATAGAGAAGGAAAAAAATATCACATTTGTTTCCTTGTGCAGCTCAAGAGAGATAAATATGCCTGGCGCTTGCAGCCTGTTTCTTCTGTTTGGAGACCTCTGGCCTTCCTGCCTGTTACCCTCTCATGTGCAGTGCTTGGGATATTTATTTGGGGCTCATCACATAGGTACCCTCAACCTTTGAGAAAGTGGCTCTAAGTGTTAGACGTGATACCAGGCTTCAGTGTTTGAAGGAATGGATGGGAGGTGAGAAATTGGAGAACACTGAAGGAAGTTGGATAGCAGAGGAAGAAAAGACTTATCTTTGTCTTGTTTAAAACATTAATAACTTACTGTGCACCAGTCCACCACCTCAGAAATGTTTTTGCATTTCTCCCATGTTGTCTGTTTTAGTTTTTGAAGACAGAAACTTTATTGCTCTTCTCTCCTAATGCAGTTATGAAACAGCAATGCTTATTAAATGATGAAGCATTTTTTTTTCCTTTGGGGTTGTGGTTTTAATCTACATAGAGCTTCATTGGATTAGAATATAAACACTTGATTACGTCCCTTCTAACACAGAAGGCATTGGAGCTGGTGACTGGGCCCCAAGGGGTGCCTTGGCCTGTTCTAGCCTGTGTGTCATTTCCTATGACCTTAGTCCTGCCTTAGTGGTTTTTTTAAATTTTAAATTGAGGTATAGTTGATATAAGTTATAGGTATTCAATGTAGTGATTCACAAATTTTAAAGATTATGCTCCATTTATAAAATGTTGGCTGTACCATAAGAAAGAATGAAATAACACCATTTGCAGCAACATGGATGGACCTGGAGAGATGATCATACTAAGTGAAGTCAGTCAGAGAAAGATGAATACCACATGAAACCATGTGTACATGGAATCCAAAAAAAAAAAAACCCAGATGAATTTATTTACAGAAGTAGACTCAGACATAATAAATCTGTAGTTATCAAAGGGGACAGGTGAGGAGGTGGGGTAAATTAGGAGTATGGGTTGAACAGACACTACTATATTTGAAATAGATAAACAACAAAGTTCTGTTGTATAGCATAGGGAACTATATTCCATATATAGTAATAACCTATAAGGAAAAAGAATATGGAAAAGGGGCTACATATGTGTGTGTGTGTGTGTGTGTGTGTGTGTGTGTGTAACTGAATCACTTTGCTGTATACTTGAAACTTACCCAGCATTGTAAATTGACTATACTTCAGTAAAGAAAAAAATATTGGCTATATTCCCTGTATCATATACTCTTGTAGGTTATTTTAAACATAGTAGTTCGTACCTCTTAATCCCCTACTCCTGTCTTGCCCCTCCCCACCTCTCTCTCCCCACTAGTTTGTTCTCTGTAAGTCGGCTTCTTTCTTGTTATAGTTGTTAGTTGTATTTGATGAAGCAGTTTTTGATGCCACATATTACCTTGCACCAAGATCATCTTCTCAAGTGCCCGTCTTCTTTGTAATTAAAAACACCCAAGCTTGTTTATTTATTTGTTGTTGGCTGCACTGTGTCTGCGTTGCTGCCGGTGGGCTCTCTCTAGTTGGGGCAGCAGGGGCTCCTCTCCAGCTGTGTGTGTGCCTCTCATTGTGGTGGCTTCTCTTGTCGCAGGGACGTGCTCTAGGGCGTGTGGGTTTGGTAGTTGTGGCCCAAGGGCTTCAGTTGCCCCACGGCACATGGGATCTTCCCGGCTCAGGGACTGAACCCGTGTCCACCATGTTGCCAGGTGGGTTCTCAACCTCTGGACCACCAGAGATGTCCTTCTTTATAACTCTTAAGAAACTGTTTCTTGTGTATTTGTCTTCTTTCTTCCAACCTTTTCTTATTTATTCATTTGAAATGATGAAGACTAAAGAGGTTATTTATTTAGGGTTAGTTTGAAAGCCTGAAAAGGTTGGTTGACGTTGGAGGTGTATCACTGTTCACACTCTCACTTCTCTTTTCTAGGAAGAATATAAAACAACAGCCTTGTGAAGTCATTGTTGGAGCCCAGTGTGGTAATGCTGTGTTACGAGGAGCCCATGTCTATGTCCCTGGAATCGTGTCAGCCTCAAAATGTGAGTATAATGTTTAGGTTTCTCTATAAAACAGCCACTAACATTTATGTGTATCATCATATTGAAAATTTATTAAATCCTCACTCAGTTGCATTTCAAATTTGCTTTAACAAAGATCTTTTCCAAGTTCGGCATTTAGTATAGCCCATCGAGGTGTGTATCTGAGAAGGACTAACGAATCAGGCATCCGTATGTGGATTTTCTGCCCATTTCTTTTATTCCCTTTGAGGATGTGTGTGATGATGTCAGAGGATCATGACTGATGAAAAGAGTGGACGATGTCAGTGAAATTTTGTTTTACTCAATTGTGCTGAAACCTCAGGCTGCTGACCTGTTAATTACAGGGGGAACATTCCAAGTCTGGAATCTTAATATTGGGATGAAACTCAGTATTCTTAATTTACTCTTTTAAGGAATGTTAGATTTGGGGAAAATAATTGAAATAGAAGATACCTTTCCTTTTCTGTTCAGCTAAAAGCTTCCAGCTGAGGTTGGATGTTTTCTGGGTTTTTTTTTTTTTTTTTGGACCCTCGCAAGGCATGTGGGATATTAGTTCCCAGATTGGGGGTTGAACAGGTGTCCCATGTATTAGGAGTCTTAACCACTGGACAGCCAGGGAAGTCCCTGAGGTTGGATGTTTCGAAGATTATTCTGCATCTTTGTTTTCCTAAGGAAAAAAAAATAGATTTATTGTTGTCAAACATTTGAAAGTAAACAGTTGTATTTTCTGTCAGAAGTTATAGTGAGACCATGAGCCAGGTTAGACTGCTTCTTGTCCACTACTGATGCCCGTAGGCCTCCCCAATCTTAAAACTTGAAGAATTTTCATGGTTCTGCCAGTGTCAGTGTAATATGACTTTCTTCTTTTCTCTAGTTATGAAAGGTGGAGATGATGTTTCCGTATACTCTGATATTAAAGGCAAATGTAAGAAAGGAGCCAAAGAATTTGATGGAACAAAAATATTTCTTGGAAACGGAATTTCTGAACTAAGCCGCAAAGAGATCTTCAGTGGGCTGCCTGAACTGAAGTATGTCAGCAACTGTTGTGTTGGGGAAAATAAGCATCCCTTTTGTGGTTCAAAGAAAATGTAAAATAATGTAAAAATATGTATAATTGCATTATATGACTAATTTTTTTTTGGTTATAAGTTCAATTGGAAAATACTTGTTTAACACATACTGCCATTTTTTGGGTGGGGGGGAAATATCCTTTTAGTTAAAAGCATAAATGCTCAGATGAGGGAGTGTATTAAGTTGAAAAGTTTTGCATCTTTGATAACATTATTTATCTTGATAAAGGATGAATTAGATGGCCTCTCCAGATCTTTTTTTAACAGTCTATGTGATAAAAGCTTATAGTCTTAATATTAAAAAGAAAAAAAATTTTAACTAAAAAATTTACCAGGCAGCCAGGACTCACGTGAATACTTGTGGTTAAAAATGAATGTTTGGATTTACTCACACCTCACTTTTATTATGTTTTAATTCGAAGAACTTGTTTGTTTATTCCCATGCTGGGTCTTCGTTGTGGTGCGCGGGCTTCTCGTTGCGGTGGCTTCTCTCGTGAGGAGCAGCGGTCTAGGCGCAGGGGCTCAGCAGTTGCAGCTCTCAGGCTGCAGAGCGCAGGTCAGTAGCTGTGGTGCATGGGCCTAGTTGCTCTGCGGAACGTGGGATCTTCCTGGATCAGGGATCGAATCTGTGTCCCCGACATTGGCAGGTGGTTTCTTGTCCACTGGGCCACCAGGGAAATCCCACTCACCTGAATTAGAACAAGTTAGTTTAAAATCATCTCTGGTTGCTACAAGTGAAAGTTGCTCAGTCATGTCCAGCTCTTTGCGACCCCGTGGACTATATGGTCCATGGAATTCTCCAGGCCAGAATACTGCAGTGGGTAGCCTTTCCCTTCTCCAGGGGATCTTCCCAACCCAGGGATCGAACCCAGGTCTCCCGTGTTACAGGCGGATTCTTTCCTAGCTGTGCCACCAGGGGAGCCCAGGAATACTGGAGTGGGTAGCCTATCCCTGCCAGCAGATCTTCCTGACTCAGGAATCGAACTGGGGTCTCCTGCATTGCAGGTGGATTCTTTACCAGCAGGCACTAAACAAATTAAATCTGTGTATAATCCAGTTTCTTACAATTTTTAAAATTGAAATATAGTTGATTTACAGTGTTGTGTTCATTTCTACTATACAGCAAAGTGACTCAGATATACATATGTACTTATTCTTTTTTATGTTCTTTTTCCATTATGTTTATTACAGGATATTGAATGTAGATCCCTGTGCTATACAGAAGGACCTTGTTGTTTATCCATCCTGTATATAAAATTTATATCTTTTTAAAAAAATTTTATTTATTTGTTTGTTTACTTCTGACTGCACTGGGTCTTGCTCGCTATGCACGGGCTTTCTGGAGTTAGGCAAGCGGGGGCTACTCTGCAGTTGCAGGGTGTGGTGACTTCTCTTGCTGTGGAGTGCGGGTTCTGGGGTACTCGGGCTCAGTAGCTGCGACGAACAGGCTTAGTTGCTCCACAGCATGTGGGATCTTCCCGGACCAGGAATCGAACCTGTGTCCCCTGCCTTGGCAGGCAGATTCTTAACCACTGGGCCACCAAGGAAGTCCCAAAACTTACATCTCTTAATCCTAAACTCCCAATCCACCTCTTCCCCCAACTCCCTCTTGGAAACCACAAGTCTGTGAGTCTGTTTCTGTTTTGTAGGTAGGTTCATTTGTGTATTTATTTTTGCTTAGTATTTTCAGGCTGTTTCAGAAATTCTGTAGACAGCTCTGTTACTCCAAAGTTGACAGCTAATGGAGACATGCTGAAAGCTGTGAATTTATTCGAAAGAGAGCCACTTACCTGATTCCTGGGATAGTTTTTCATATTTCAGCAACTAGAATTTATAGTTGATATTAATTCTTCTAAAGACATAGGCTATTCCTTCCATCTAGAGGTAGCAATACTTTCCAGATGACCAGAAACAAATAAATTCTTCTTCTTGGATGTGCTTCTGAATATGAAGATTATGCATACATCTATGTGTTAATCTTTGGGTCTGTAATAGGGAATTGATAGTTTGACTGCTTCCTTTAGTTTATTATTAGTGGCACACATTTCATCCTCTTATTTGATGTGGTGATTCTAGTAATTAAGTCCACAGACTTCTAAGTACTGTTTTCTTTGTTGGTAGGAGTAGAATGTCGCCATCTTTCAAGAAACTGTTGATTTTTAGGAAAAAAATTTAATTTTTTTTGGAGTATAATTACATTTACAATGTTGCATTAGTTATAAATGTACAGAAATGTGATTTAGTTCATATATCTATTCTTTTGATTCTTTTCCCATGTAGATTATAATAGAGTATTTAGTAGAGTTCCTTGTGCTCTATAGTAGGTCCTTGTTGATTATCTGTTTTATATATAGTAGTGTGTATATGTTAATTCCAGCCTCCAATATGTCCCTCCCTGTTGTCCTTCCCCCTGGTAACCATATTTGTTCTCTAAGTCTGTGAGTCTGTTTCTGTTTTGTAAATATGTTCATTTGTATCATTTTTTTTAAGATTCTGCATATAAGTGATACCATATGATATTTGTTTTTTGTCTGACTTACTTAGTATGATAATCTCTAGGTTCATCCATGTTCTTGCAGGTGGCATTATTTCATTCCTTTTTATGACTGAGTAATATTCCATTGTACACACCCACCCAACCACCCCTCATCTTCTTTTGCCATTGCTTTGTCGATGGATATTTAGGTGCTTCCATGTCTTGACTGTTGTGAACAGTGCTGCAGTAAACACTGGGGGTGCATGTATCTTTTCGAAATATGATTTTCTTCAGATACTATGGCCAGGAGTGGGATTTCTAGATCACATGGTGGCTCTATTTTTAGTTTTTTTAAGAATATTTATTTTGTATTGGGGTGTAGCTGATTAACAATGTTGTGATGGTTTCAGGTGAACAGCAGAGGGACTCAGCCATACATATACATGTATCCGTTCTCCCCCAGACCCCCGTCCCATCCGGGCTGCCACTTAACACTGAGCGGAGTTCCGTGTGATACTCAGTAGGTCCTTGTGGTTATCCATTTAAAATGTGTACATGACCGTACCAGTCTCCCTAACTATCCCTTCCCCCCCAGCAACCATAAGTTCATTTTCTAAGTCTGTGAGTCTCCTTCTGTTTTGTAAGTTTATTTGTATCATTTTTTTTTTTTTTAGATTCTACATAAAAGACATGCATATCGTAATTCTTCTTCTCTGTCCGACTTACTTCACTCAGTATGACACTCTCTAGGTCCATCCATGTTGCTGCAAATGGCATTATTTCATTCTTGTTAATGGCTGAGTGATATTCCATTGTATATATGTAACACTTTTTCTTTATCGATTCTTCTGTTGTGGACATTATAGTTTTCTAAGGAACTTCCATACTGTTCTCCAAAAGTGCACCAATTTACATTCCTACCAACAGTGTAGGTAGAAGGGTTCTTTTTTCTGCACCCTCTACAGCATTTATTGTTTGTAGACTTTTTTGATAATGGCCATTCTGACCTGTGTGAGGTGATAGCTCATTGTAGTTTTGATTTGCAGCTCTCAAGTAATTAGTGATATTGAACATCTTTTCATGAGCTGTTTGGCCATCCATATGTCTTTGGAGAAATGTCTGTTTAGATCGTCCCATTTTTTATTGGGTTGTTTGCTTTTTTGATATAGAACTGCATGAGTTGTATACTTTGGAGATTAGTTGCATCTTTTTCTGCCATTTTGTTGGTTGCCTTTTTGTTTTGTTTATGGTTCCCTTTACTGTGTGAAAACTGTTGAGTTTATTTAGGTCCCATTTGTTTGTTTTTGTTTTATTTTCATTACTCCAGGTGGTGGATTGAAAAAACTATTGCTGTGATTTATGCAAAAGAGTGTTTTGCCTATTATTTTCTCTATAGAGTTTTGTAGTATCCAGCCTTACATTTAGGTCTTTAATCCGTTTTGAGTTTATTTTTATATATGGTGTTAAATATATTCTCATTTCATTCTTTTACATGTTGCTGTCCAGTTTTCTCAGAACCGCTTATTGAAAGACTGTCTTTTCTGCATTATATATAGTCTTGCCTCCTTTGTCATAGATTAATTGACCATGGGTGTTTGGATTTATTTCTGGGCTTTATGCCCTCTTCCATTGATCTGTAAGTCTGTCTTGTGCCAGTACTAGACTGTTTTGATGACTGCAGCTTTGTACTATAGCTTGAAGCCAGGGTGTCTGGTTCCTCTGGTTCTGTTTTTCTTTCTCAAGATTGCTTTGGCTCTTCAGGGTCTTTTGTGTTTTTCTGCACAGATTTTAAAAATATATTTATTTATTTACTTACATATTCATTTGGTTCACTAGGTCTTAGTTGTGGCATTCAGGTTCTAGTTCCCTGACAAGGGATTGAACCTGGGCTCCCTGCCCTGGGAGCATGGAGTCTTAGCCACTGGACCATCAGGGAAGTCCCTGCATACAAATTAAAAAGATTTATTGTTTTAGTTCTTTGAAAAATGCCATTGGTAATTTGACAGGAATTGCATTGAGTCTGTAGATTGCCTTTGGTAGTGTAGTTATTTTGGAAATATGTTGAAAATATTTCTAACCCAAGAACGTGGTATTCTTTCCATCTGTTTGTGTCATCTTTGATTTCTTTCATCAGTGTCTCGTAGGTTTCAGAGTACAGGTCTTTTGCCTCCTTAGGTGAGTTTATTCCTAGGTATTTTATTCTTTTTGATGCAATGGTAAATGGGATCATTTCCTTCTCTTTATAATCTTTTGTTGTTAGTGTATAGGAATGTAAGAGATTTCTGTATATTTATTTGGTACCCTGTATATTTATTTGGTACCCTGTACCCTTATGGCAGAAAGTGAAGAGGAACTAAAAAGCCTCTTGACAACTGTGAAGGAGGAGAGTGAAAAAGTTGGCTTAAAGCTCAACATTTAGAAAACTAAGATCATGGCATCTGGTCCCATCACTTCATGGGAAATAGATGGGGAAACAGTGTCAGACTTTATTTTTTTGGGCTCCAAAATCACTGCAGATGGTGACCGCAGCCATGAAATTAAAAGTCGCTTACTGCTTGGAAGGAAAGTTATGACCAACCTGGATAGCATATTTAAAAGCAGAGACATTACTTTGCCAACAAAGGTCCGTCTAGTCAAGGCTATGGTTTTTCCAGCAGTCATGTATGGATGTGAGTTGGACGGTGAAGAAAGCTGAGCGCCAAAAAATGGACGCTTTTGAACTGTGGTGTTGGAGAAGACTCTTGAGAGTCCCTTGGACTGCAAGGAGATCCAACCAGTCCATCCTGAAGAGGATTAGTCCTGGGTGTTCATTGGAAGGACTGATGCTGAAGCTGAAACTCCAGTACTTTGGCCACCTCATGCGAAGAGTTGACTCATTGGAAAAGACCCTAATGCTGGGAAGGATTGAGGGCAGGAGGAGAAGGGGACGACAGAGGATGATGGCTGGATGGCATCACTGACTTGATGGACATAGATTTGGGTAGACTCCGGGAGTTGGTGATGGACAGGGAGGCCTGGCGTGCTGCGATTCATGGGGTTGCAAAGAGTCGGACACAACTGAGCGACTTAACTGACCTTACTGAATTCATTGATAAGCTCTAATAGTTTTCTGGTAGCATCTTTAGGATTTTCTGTGTATAGTATTATGTCATCTGCCGTAATAGTTTTCTTTTCCAATCTGGATTCCTTTTATTTCTTTTTGTTCTCTGATTGCCATGGCTAGGACTTTGAAAACTGTGTTGAATAAAAGTGATGAGTGTGGACATCTTTGTCTTGTTCATAATCTTAGAGGAAATGCTTTCAGCTTTTCATTATTGAGATTGATGTTAGCTGTAGGTTTGTCATGTGTGGCCTTTGTTATGTTGAAGTATGTTCCCTCTATGCCTACTTTCTGAAGAGTTTTTATCCTAAGTGGGTGTTGAATTTTGTCAAAAGCTTTTTCTGCATCTACAATCAGGGTGACAGTGGCCTCAGAGAAGTTTGGGAGGGTGCCTTCCTCTGTAATTTTTTGAAATAATTTCATAAGGATAGGTGTTAACTCTTTTCTAAACGTTTGATAAAATTCACCTATGTAACCTTTTAGTCCTGGACTTTGTCTTTTGGAAGTTTTTCTTTTTTTAATTTTTGCCTGTGCTGGGTCTTCACTGCTGTGTGTGGGTTTTCTCTTGTTGCAAAGAGTGGGGCTACTCTCTAGTTGCGGTGCTTGGGTTTCTTGTTGCAGCGGCTTCTCTTGTCGTGGAACACAGGCTCTAGGCACTCTGGCTTCTGTAGTTTTGGCTTGCTGGCCCTAGGACGTGTGGGCTTCAGTAGTTGTGGCACAGGGGCTCATTAGCTGTGGCTTGTGGGCCCTGGAGCATGCAGGCCTTAGTGGCTGTGGCTTGCAGCCTCTAGAGCATGGACTCAGTATTTGTGGCAGATGGGCTTGCTCTGTGGCATGTGGAATCTTCCCAGATCAGGGATTGAACCAGTGTCCTCTGCATTGGCGGGCGGATTCTCATCCATTGTGCCAGGAGGGAAGTCCCGCTGAGAGTGTTTTCATCACAAGTTCATTTTCCTTACTTGTGACTGGTCTGTTCATATTTTCTGTTTCTTCCTGGTTCAGTTTTGAGAGAGTGTTCATTTCTAAGAATTTGTTAATTTCTTCTAGGTTGTCCATTTTATTGGCATATAGCTGTTTGTAGTAGTCTCTTGTGATACTTTGTATTTCTGTGGTGTCCATTGCAACCTCCCCTTTTTCACTTCTAATTTTATTGATCTGAGCTTTCTTCCTCTGTTTCTTGATAAATCTGGCTGAAGGTTTTTCAATTTTATCTTTTCAAGCATAAGTTTATCTTTTAGTTTCATTGATCTTTTTGTTGTTTTCTTCATTTCCATTTCATATATTTCTGCTCTGATCTTTATGATTTTCTCTTTGATTTCTTCAGTGATCCACTGGTGGTTTAGTAGCATATTGATTAGCCGCCATGTGTTTGTATTTTTCTTTTTTTTACAGTTTTTTCTTCTTGTAATTTATTTCTAATTTCATAGTATTGTGGTTGGAAAAAATGCTTGATATGATTTAAATTTTCTTACATTTTCCCAGGCTTGATTTGTGGCCCGAGATGTGATCTATCTTGGAGAAGGTTCGTGTGCACTTGAAAAGAATGTGTGTTCTGCTAGTTTCAGATAGAATCTGCTATGAACATAAATAAGTCCATCTGGTTTAGTGTGTCAGTTAAGGCCTGTTTTTTCTTATTTTCTGTGTGGATAATCTATCTGTTCATGAAATCTGTTTTAAAGTCTACCAGTATTGTTGTGTTATTGTCAGTTTCTTCTTTTATGGCTGTTAGCATTTGCCTTAAATTTTGAGCTGCTCCTATGTTGGATGCATGTATATTTACAGTTGTTATATCTTCTTGGATTGATCCCTTGATTATTATGTAATGTCTTTGTTACTTGTAATAAGTTTTACTTTAAAGTCTATTTTGTCTGACATTAGTGTTGCTACTCCAGCTTTCTTTTGATTTCCATTTTTGTGCAATACTTTTTTTTTCTGTACCCTCACTTTCAGTCTATGTGAGTCCCTAAATCTGAAGTGGTTCTCTTGTAGACTGCAAATATATGACTCTTGTTTTTGTATCCATTCACCCAGTCTCTGTCTTTTGGTTGGAACATTTAATCCAGTTACATTTAAGATAATGATTGATATGTATATTTTTTATTGCCATTCTGCTAATTGTTTTGGGTTCGTTTTTGTAGGTCTTTTTTCTTCTCTTCTTCTTTGGTTCTCTTCTGTTGTGATTTGATGACTAAGTCTTTAGTGTGTGTTTTGATTGCTTTTTCTTTTGTGTGTGTGTATCTGCAATAGAAAATTTTTGGTTTGTGGTTCCCATGAGGTTTTGATACATCTGTTTATATATATTTACAACATTGTTTTAAGTTGCTGGTCTCCTAATTTCCAGTGGATTGTCAGTATCCTGCATTTTACTCTTCTCACACTTGCTGGTTTTGACATCATGTTTGTGTATGGATTATTTCCTACCTTTACTGTATATTTGCCTTTACTGGTGAGCTTTCCCATTCAGAATTTTCTTGTTTTTAGGGTGGCCTTGTCTTTTCCCTCTAGAGAAGTTCCTTTGGCATTTGTTGTGAAGCTGGTTTGGTGGTGCTGAATTCTCTCAGCTTTTGGTTGTCTGTGAAGCTTTTGATTTCTCTGTCGAATCTGAATGAGAGCCTTGCTGAGCAGAGTATTCTTGTAGTAAAATTTTCCTTTCATTGCTTTAAATGTATTGTGCAGAAGCCTTCTGGCCTGCAGAGTTTCTGCTGAATAATCTGACAATCTTATGGGGGAAAAGCCCTTATCTTTTATTTGTTGCTTTTCCCTTGTTGATTTTAGTATTTTCTTTATTTTTAATTTTTGTCAGTTTGATTAATACACATCTTGGTTTTTCTTCCTCGGATTTATCCAGTGTGGGACTCTGTGCTTCCTGGACTTAGGTGACTGTTTCCTTTCCCATGTTAGGGAATTTTCAGTTTTTATCTCTTCAAATATTTTCTCAGGCTCTTTCTTTTCTTTCTGAGACCCTGTAATGTGAATGTTGGTGCTTTTTGATGTTGTCCCAGAGGTCTCTAGATTGCCCACATTTCTTTTCATTCTTTTTTCTATATTCTGTTCCACAGCAGTGCTTTCCAGCATTCTTCCAGCTCATTTATCTGTTCTTCCTCATTTATTCTTCTATTGATTCATTCTAGTGTATTTTTCATTTCAGTTATTGTATTTCCAACTCTGTTTGTTGTTTAAATTTCCAGGTATTTGTTAAACATTTCTTGTATCTTTTTGCTCTGTGCCTCCGTTCTTTTTTTGGATCTTGGATCATCTTTACTGTCATTTCTATGAATTCTTTTTCTGTCTCCTCTTCACTTAGTTGTTTTTCTGGTGTTTTATCTCATTCGTTCGTCTGGAATGTATTTGTCTGCTGTCTCATTTTATCTAACTTTCTGTTTTCTGTTTCACAGTCTGTAGGATTGTAGTTCCTCTTTCTTCTGGTGTCTGCCTCTAGGTGGGTGCGGCTGGTCTGAGGGGCTTGTGCAGACTTCCTGGTGGGAGGGACTGGTATCTGCCCACTGCAGGGTGGAACTGGGTCTTGTCCCTCTGGTGGGCAGGGCTTTTCAAAGGGTATGTGTTCAGGAAGACTTTGAAGCGTGGTACTGAGTGGGACTGTATTTTTGCCCTGTTGGTTGTTTGGCCTGAGGCTTCCCAACACTAGATCCTAAGGGGTATATTGGGTGGGACCGGGCCTTGGTGCCAACGAATACTCCCCAGCACCCCTGCCACCAGTGTCCTTGTCTCCATAGTGAGGTACAGGTGTCCCTTGCCTCCCCAGGAGACCCTCCAAGACCAGCAGATAGGTCTGGCCCAGGCTGCTATGAGGTCACCCTTTTTCCAGCTGGGTCCCAGGGCACCTGAGACCTATGTGTGTGTCCTCTGAGAATGGTGTTTGTTTTCCCTTGGCCTGTGGAATTCCAGTGATCAAGCCCTGCTGGCCTTCAAAGCCAGATGCTCTGGGATCTCATCCCCCTGCTAGACGCCCAGACTGAGGAGCCTGACATGGGCTCAGAACTCTCACTCCTGTGGGAGAACCTCTGTGATACTATTGTTTTCCCATTTCTGGGTCACCCACCTGGTGGGTACAGGGTTTGATTACACTATGAATGCATCTCTTCTGAAGTCTTGTTGCTGCCTCTTCTTTGTCTTTGGAAGTTGAACATCTTTATTTGTGGGTTCTGGTTCTTGTTTGTTGATGGTAGTTCAGTATCCAGTTGTGATTTTGGTGTGTTTGTGAGAGGAGGTGAGCTCAGGTCCTTCTATTCAACCATCTTGTCAGGAAATCAAGAAGCTGTTGATTTTTAAACTCAACTTTCTGTTAGGCTGTTAGAATTTCTTTGTCTGCCTATGTGAAAAAAAAGCATACTTCTGCAACAAAGAAATGCTGCATTTATATACTGCTTATATTCTTTTTAAACTTTAGAACTGACTCCACTAATAGTATATTTGAACGTTCAGCTAGTGAATTTGTGCCTGTTGGTTTCTTGAATGTCAGCTGGGTCGAATCATCCATAGGCTCAGATTGATTAATTTACCAACAGATTGTTTATTCTCTGAGGCCTTGTATTTTGCATTATTATATGGAGGTACGTTGTACAGAAATAGTTTTAAAGGGAAAGAGTAAACTCATACATGAGCAATAACTGGCTAAAATTATTCTTTGTCATGTTATTTTCAATTAAATACTGTACAGATGGGTACTTTTTTGCTGGTAGGTATGGTCAGGAGGAGATAGATAGTCAAAGGGGAACCAGATCCTGAAGTATAGGTGAGACCTGAGTTAGGATGGCAAGTATATGTTAAGTTTCAGTATTTTGCAGAGGACTGGAGTCCTACAGGTCAGAGTCATTTGAATTACAGAGGCGTGATCATTCAGAGCATGCAGTACGGGTCTAGACTCTGGGGGTCGCGACAAGGTGTTGATCAAGGTAAGTGCCCAGTTGATTCAATGAAGAACTGACTTTTGAATATGAGGCAGTGACATTTCAGGTTTTTGTATTTTCTGCTAAGGGGAAGAAACCATTTAATTTAAAAGTGGTTTGATTTAATCCTGATTGGAGCAAGGACAAGAGTCTTAACTCTGAGTGAAGGTGCAGATTTGGAGAAACCGAGTGTTAAACAGATGAGTGAGCGTAAAAGGCACGGGGTGAAGAAGAAAAGGAGTTAACCTTTGTCGTGAGACCCATCGCAGTGACATTCATAAATATCTACGGAAACTATGTCACTCTTACAGGGCAGCATAAACTTACTCTGCTGTGGCATAATAAGAAATACATAGGGAATTACCTGGCAGCCCAGTGGTTTGGATTCCATGCTTCCATTGCAGAGGCCTGGGTTTGATCTCTGGTCTGGGAACTAAGATCCCATGTGCTACTACTGGAGGTGGCCAAAAAAAAAAGTAGTACATAAAAAATTTGATCTTTGTCCCAGGTTCCTGACAACTTGCTCCTAAAACCTGTGGAATCTCAGGAGTGATAGAGTGTTTTTGTATCCCCTCCAGACAGTTGTATCCCCATACAGAATGGGGGCTGTTTGCCAAAGCAGCCAAGCGTGTGATTAGAAGGTTGGCACTTGCAGCGCCTTCGGTGTATCTCTGGGGAAGAAAAAGGGACTGGAGATTGAACTAAGCACCAGTGACCAGTGATTTAATTGGTCTAGTGTATGTAATGAAACTGGGCTTCCCGAGTCACTCAGTGGTAAAGAATCGCCTGCCGATGCAGGAGACATGGGTTCGATCCCTGGGTTGGGAAGATCCCCTGGAGAGGGAAAGGGCAACTCACTCCAGTTTTCTTGCCTGGGAAATCCCATGGACAGAGGAGCCTGGCAGGCTGCAGTACCTGGGGCTGCAAAAGAGTTGGGCCAGCTGAGCAACTACACAACAACAGTGTAATGAAATCGCCGTCAAACCCAGTGAACCACAGGGCTTGGACAGTTTCCAGGGTGGTGAACACATCCAGGCGCTGAGAGGGTGGTGCCTCCTGCCCCCTCCCGGAACGTGCCCCGCATCCCTTTGGTTTGGTTGTATCCTTCATGATAAAGTGGCAATCATAAATGCACTGTTCTCCCGGGTCTGTGAGTCATTCTGGTGCACTCTCGAAGCTGAGGGGAGAGTCTTGGGAACCTCCATGTTCACAGCCCGCTGGCAGCCTGGGAAGGGCAGCTGGCGCGCGGCCCGGCCCAGTCTTGTTGGACTGAACCTGCGGATTCTGACGATGACCCCGGGCAATCTGTCAGAAGGGAACTGAATTGTAGGTTAGCCACTTGGTGTCCAGAGAGGTGGAGAGTTGGTGGGTGTGAGAAAGAACCCCACACATTTGGTGTCAGGAGTGTTGTAGCAGAGTTAGCCCACCCTCCTGCAGCAAGTAAGGTCCACTCCGTCTGTGTAGGTGCTTCTCTGCCCAGACCAGTTCATAAGCTCTGAGCTCGTCTACCTGCTGTGTCTATAGGCTCTATTCTTGTTCTCCCCACCTGGACTGTCTTCCCTGCTTGTACCCTTGAACTCATTCAAATCCTGATTCTTTTTTAATTTTTTATTTATTTTTGGCTGTGTTGGCTCTTTGTTCTTGCTGGATGGGCTTTTCTCTAGTTGCAGCGAGCATGGGCTACTCTCTAGTTGCAATATGCAGGCTTCTCATTGCAGGGTGTTCTCTTGTGGAGCGCGGTCTCTAGGGCATGGGGGCTTCAGTAGTTGTGGCGTGTGGGCTCAGTAGTTGCAGCTCCCGGGCTCTAGAGCACAGGCTCAGTAGCTGTGGCACATGGGCTTAGTTGTCCCACGGTATGTGGGATCTTCCTGGATCAGGGATTGAACCTGGGTCCCCTGCATTGGCAGGCAGATTCTTTACCACTGAGCCACCGGAGAAGCCCCATGTCCTGATTCTTGTCTTTGCCTTTATGATCAGACTGTGCTTCTTTCTGTGCTCTCTGATCCTTGGAACAACACGTCGATTCCCCCTTTTTCTCTCCCTCTGGTGTGGCCTGTGTGCCTGGCCATGCTTGACTTTCTCAAACAGTGTACTTGTGTGCTCTGGAGAGACTCCGAGAGTCTTCTGACTGCAGTATATCTGTTTCAGTGGATCACTTTCGTCTGTGCTGTCTTGGTCCCTGGCCATTCCTTCTGTGGTCCGTTCCACCACCACTCACAGTAGGGACAGAGGTGGTACAGGTCAGCCCATGGATTGTGTCAGCAGTGGGCAGTTACCCTCTAAAGAGTTGAGAGGGAAGCAGGGAGGCAGGTTTGTAATGGCTTACCACCAGCATGATTCTTACGTAGATTTTTATTTTTCATACAAGTACTGAGCATAGTGGCTGGCAAGATGAAGCTTCCACAAAATGTTTATTGAATCGAAAGGCTAATAACAGTGACCATAAATCTATTACCAATGATGAGAATGCATCAGTGAGTAAAGACTCAGTGGGTCTTTGCTTTTTAGTCTATTCACATCTCTGAATGCAGTGGTACACTTTATCCTTTTAATGCTCCCAGTGGCCTTCTCTGTTGTGGGTAAAAATCCAGAAATAGTCCACAGGAATACTCTTCAGTATTTTGGTGTTGAATAGAAAAAGGTTTTTAAAAGGTGTGGAACATCTTATATTTGACATACCAGTTGAGTGTATTCCTAGAAGTGGAGTTTGTATTGTTAGGTCAATCATGTATGACTCTTTGCAACCCCATGGACTGCAGCATGCCAGGTTTCCCTGTCCTTCGTCTTCTCCTGGAGCTTGCTCAAACCTGTGTCCATTGAGTTGGTGATGCCATTTATGTAGAGTGTTTAATTTACACTGAGTAACATTAGATTTCCATTTTTCAGAGGTGTAGGCGTAAGAATGACAGAGCCAGTGTATCTCAGCCCTTCATTTGATAATGTACTGCCCAACTACTTATTTTTACAGGTAAGTGTTTGTGAAAGCAAATATTTAGTGATATTGAAATATCCTTCAGTGGATTATTTGAAATCTAAAGATTTGTTTTGTTTCTGTTAACGTTTTTTTTTTTCAGTGTATTTGTATATTTTCTGATCCACATTTGGTAGCAAGAAAAAGCTGAGATTTTCAACTACGTTTTCTCCCTTCCTTTGCTCAACAGTGTTTTAATAGCTTATTGTAATGATTGCTTTCCATCTCAGCATATTAATCCTTAAATAATGCATGCATTTGCTATACATATTAGTGTTCCACATGTGCCTGTGAGTGAGGTTCAAGTGGTTTACTAGATTTACTAGATTTACAGTGGTTTAGCAGATTTTGGTCAGATGGTTATCAATTGCTGTGATATAACAAGTAATTTGTTTGCCTTATCCAGTTTATGATGTACTTTCATATATAGTAACTGATGTGATTTGTTACAATCTACTGGTTAGATGGCAGCTTTATTATCATTACTGTTATTATTTCCAATATAAGAAAAGGAAAGATATACCAATATCAATGCAGAGTTCCAAAGAATAGCAAGGAGAGATAAGAAAGCCTTCCTCTGTGATCAGTGCAAAGAAATAGAGGAAAACAATAGAATGGGAAAGACTAGAGATTTCTTCAAGAAAGTTAGAGATACCAAGGGAACATTTCATGCAAAGATGGGCACAATAAAGGACAGAAATGGCATGGACCTAACAGAAGCAGAAAATATTAAAAAGAGGTGGCAAGAATACACAGAAGAACTATACAAAAAAGATCTTCATGACCCAGATAATCATGACGGTGTGATCACTCACCTAGAGCCAGACATTCTGGCATGCAAAGTCAAGTGGGCCTTAGGAAACATCACTAAGCTAGTGGATGTGATGGAATTCCAGTTGAGCTATTTCGAATCCTGAAAGATGATGCTGTGAAAGTGCTACACTCAATACACCAGCAAATTTGGAAAACTCAGCAGTGGCCACGGGACTGGAAAAGGTCAGTTTTCATCCCAGTCCCAAAGAAAGGCAGTGCCAAAGAATGCTCAAAATGCTGCACAATTGCACTCATCTCAATGCTAGTACATCTCAATGCTAGTACACTAATGCTTAAAATTCTGCAAGGCAGGCTTCAATAGTACGTGAACCGTGAACTTCAAGATGTTCAAGGTGGATTTAGAAAAGGCAGAGGAACCAGAGATCAAACTGCCAACATCCGTTGGATCATCGAAAAAGCAAGAGAGTTCCAGAAAAATATCTATTTCTGCTTTATTGATTATGCCAAAGCCTTTGTGTGGATCACAACAGACTGTGGAAAATTCTGAAAGAGATGGGAATACCAGACCACCTGACCTGCCTCTTGAGAAACCTGTATGCAGGTCAGGAAGCAACAGTTAGAACTGGACATGGAACAACAGACTGGTTCCAAATGGGAAAAGGAGTACGTCAAGACTGTAAATTGTCATCCTGCTTATTTAACTTATATGCGGAGTACATCATGAGAAATGGATGAAGCACAAGCTGGAATCAAGATTGCTGGTAGAAATATCAATAACCTCAGATATGCAGATGACACTACCCTTATGCCAGAAAGCAAAGAAGAACCAAAGAGCCTCTTGATGAAACAGAAAGAGGAGAGTGAAAAAGTTGGCTTAACTTCAGAAAATGGCTCAACATTCAGAAAACTAAGATCATGGCATCTGGTCCCATCACTTCATGGCAAAAAGGTGGGGAAACAGTGGAAACAGTGGCTGACTTTATTTTTTGGGGCTCCAAAATCACTGCAGGTGGTGACTGCAGCCATGAAATTAAAAGACGCTTACTCCTTGGAAGAAAAATTATGACCAACCTAGACAGCATATTAAAAAGCAGAGACATTACTTTGCCAACAGAGGTCCATCTAGTCAAAACTGTTTTTTCCAAAGTTGGAATCTTAAAAAAAACTGAGCACTGAAGAATTGATGCTTTTGAACTGTGGTGTTGGAGAAGACTGTTGAGAGTCCCTTGGACTGCAAGGAGATCCAACCAGTCCATCCTAAAGGAAATCAATCCTGAATATTCATTGGAAGGACTGGTGCTGAAGCTGAAACTCCAATACTTTGGCCACCTGATGTGAAGAACTGACTCATTGGAAAAGACCCTGATGCTGGAAAAGATTGAAGGCGGGAGAAGGGGATGACAGAGGATGAGATGGTTGAATGGCATCACTGACTCAATGGACATGACTTTGAGTAAACTCCGGGAGTTGGTAATGGACAGGGAGGTCTGGTGTGCTGCAGTCCATGGTGTTGCAAAGAGTCAGACATGACTGAGCTACTGAACTGAAAGAAGTCAAGTAGAAGCAGAAACATTTTGTGAATTTGTATGTATTTCTATCAGTTAAATAAATGAAAATGATTCCTGAAAAGTTTAAGATGGCCACAAACTTAAGGCAGTGGTAGTTGTAACACATAGAACAAGTCATTTAGTAGTGTGTCAGGTTTTGGCTTTTTTCTTACACTTGTACATAAAATGTGAGTGCTCTCTTGTTTGAAATAATTTTTACTAAAACCTAAGATAAGAAACTACACAAGGAAAAATTCTATTGAGATGACCATGATTTTAAGACCTTTTAGTGAAAAAGTGAAAATCACTGGAGATTAAATGGAGAAGGCAGTAAAGAAAGAATAACTTTGTGCCTGCTTTTATTTACCCACTGCCTTTCAGCCCCCCCCCCTTTTTTTTTAACAATTAAAAAAGTTGTTTTTATTTTTGGCTGTGTTGGGTTTTCTTTGCTGTGTGGGCTTTTCTCTAGTTGAGGTATGTGGGCTTCTCATTGCGGGGGCTTCTCTTGTTGTGGGGCACAGGCTCCAGGCACACAGGCTTCAGTAGCTGTTGCACATGGGGTTAGTTTCTCTGTGGCACATGGAGTCTTCCCAGACCAGGGATTGAACCCGTGTCCTCTGGATTGGCAGTGGATTCCTGTGCCACCTGGGGAAGTCCTCAGAGCCTTCAAATACCATCGTGTTAACCAGGAATTTATTTCAAACCAGTCTGTATAGACCAATTTCTATGTAGCTATACTTTTTAAAAGCTAAAAAATGTTCAGCTATTGCTGGAAGTCACAGATGTCAATCAGTTCATCAAAAATGCCCTAAGCATCATCCAAACTCCTTTGCTCCTGATGTTCCTTTCAGATCACAACAAAAGTAAAAATGTAAACGGCTTCCCTAGACCCAGATGTCAAATGTTTCTTAGGATCTATCTCATCAAGCAGGCAGCAGACAAATGTATTTGCTTTCTTTCCTATCTGTTGATTCAATATTAAAAAAAAAAAATTCCTTCCCAAGTGGTGTCCTGTGATGTAACGTGCTAGAAATGTAAACATTGATCTTTCTGTTCAGGTCTTTAAATTTTCTGAGCAGCAGGTTCACTCCTGGTGTCTTTGACATCATTGGTTCAGCCCATTCAATAGAATTCTTTGTTGGGAACAAGATTGACAAAATGAGCGAGGTGATTGGACATGGCATAAAAAACTGAAATTGCAGCTATGTCCCAGGTATCTTCTTGGTTGAGGCTGTGCACCTGGAGCTTTTTGACACAGTCATCTGTTACGTCATCAGCTTGGGAAATAGCAAGCACCCATTCCAGCATTGCCTTTTCCTGGGCAGGGAGGTCCGACTTCCTGTAGTTAACGCAGACCTGGTCAGAGAGCACTGGGTCCTTCGAGAAGACCCTTTACTGGGCACTGTGGATGACCACGCTGTGTGAGCACCTGTTGGCTAGGCTGATCACCCAGATGATGAGCTCCCTGTCAGCTTTGCTGAGCTGGTCTGGTTTCTTTGTTGCAGGTGGCATTGTAATAAGCAAAAAGGCTCTGAATTTCAGTGGCCAGTGAGACAACACTTTAAACACATTCGGTAAAAATGCTGTCATCAGCTGCATGACACTGAGGCCGCAGGGCAGTGACGTGTGTGTTGGTGCTAATACTCGGGGTACACCCATCTGTGCACAGAGGGAAGGAGAGCTTGCTTGTCTGTGTCTCCTTCCTCACCGTTGGTTTTCTCTTTTGAAGGGGTGATCTTGGATTCACTTGAGCACTGTAACCCTCTCAAGTTTCTGAGTACCTATGAATTGATGTGTTTCATCGTGAGAATGAATGGAAACCTTTGAACTTAAAAAACAGCACGCATGCTTTATTTCCCTGGTGGTCCAGTGTTTAGGACTTCCTGCTCACAGTGTAGGGGCTACAGATCCAATCCCCGGATGCCTCATGGTGTGGCCTAAAACATTAAAAAAATAAATAAAAAGTAGCCCTATGCTTGTTAACCTCTTATTTTTTTTTCCTGCCAAGCAATTTTGAAAATAAATGATTATGTAATGTTATTCTATCATACTGAAGGCTGACCCACCATCCTCCAGTCTTTATATAGTGAATACTAATAATGTGTTAATAATTTAGTGAAAAATTATACCTATAGATGGAGGTGCTTTTGACTTGTGTAATCTTTCATAATATATTTCTGAGTGCCAACCAGAAATAGCTAAAATGTTTTCACTTTCTGTTGCTGAAGTGTGGTCGTGGTGGGGAGATAGGAACCCAGATATGGCTTTAAGAGGCATCAGTGGCATAAAACGAAGATTCTTAGGTTGGAATTAGCAAAGCACCTCATATGGCAAGGTTTTGTACATTTCCTGGGTAAAAAGACAGGAAGGTTTTTCACACTTATAAGACATCTCTCACCTCCAGGATGTTGAGAACCACTGAATTGAAAAAGGACAGTGTGCATTTTTTGGTGAATTGGTTGGGGAAATGCGTCATGCATGTGTGTGTTTGTGTGTATGGATGCCTGTGAGATCACAAGATACTCTGGGAAATTAAGAATTTTCTGACACTGGTATATTTACAAAAAACATACTCTTGGCTGAGGATGTTGTACTGGGCTACCTCCGGTAATCTCTTTTTAAAAATTATTTATTTTTTTTATGGCTGCTCTGGGTCTTTGTTACTGAGCACGAGCTTTATCTCATTGTGGTGCAGGGGCTACTCTCTAGTTGCAGTGTGCGGGTTTAGTTGCTCTACGGCACGTGGAATCTTCCTGGACCAGGGATCGAACCTACGTCCTCAGCATTGGCAGGCAGATTCCTAAGCACTAGACCACCACGGAAGTCCCTCCAGTAATCTCTGCTTTCTCTGCTTCTGAAATTTAAAGTGATCTAGAGTCATTGACCGCTGATGATTTTATTTTTTCCTTATAGAATTTGCCATCTGCTGTAGTAAGTCATGTTCTGGATCCTCAGCCTGGAGAGAAGATTCTAGATTTGTGTGCAGCACCCGGAGGCAAGACAACACACATTGCAGCACTCATGCACGATCAGGTGAGGCCTACTGTGTGCAGAACTGCTCATGGTGTGTCACTTGTGTCATTGTCCCAAAAGAAAAGCCTGTCCTTGGATCACTGTAGCTCAGATTTGACTGCTTTTTCCTCCATATGCATATTTGCTGTGTTTAAAGCTGTGTGGCTTTGTAACCACTCTGTTCTTCAACTGAGATTCTTCAGCTCAAGAAATGTGTGCGAGTTGATGTTACCTTTCCTGTTTGTTTCAAATTCCATAAAACCTGATGGTTCCTAAAATATACATGCTAGTAGCTTCAGTTACAATAGCTTGCTTTCTTTAAAAAAAAATTATTTTATATTGGAGTATAGCTGATTAATAATGTGATAGTTTCAGGTGGACAGCAAAGGAATCTAAAATGAGGCAATGAACTTACAGCTTTCTTGATCAAGAGTCAGATTTTAATTGATTGCTGGACTGATTAAAAAAAATACTTATCCTTATGATGAGTACTGGGTTACACCAATAAACCAGAGTGACCAAAATGTCCTTCTTCATGGAGCTTACATTCCAGTAAAGGGACACAGATAACAAATAAATAGAAGATAAGGCATATGTAATTGTGGTAAGGGCTGTGGTGAAACAAAGGGAGGGTTCTGGGGCTTGGGAATACAGCAAGAAGGGAGAGTGAGTTTGTAGTTTCATGTGGGTAGCAAGGGAGAGCCGCCCTGGGAACGTGGTATTTGGGAAAGATTTACAGGTGGGAAGGATGTTTCAGTGAGAGGAAATGATAAGAGTGAATACACTGGAGCTGGAGGCTGTCTTGACTTTTGGGGGGAACCTGCATAGTTTTGCTGTGTGGGCTAAGTGATGAGGGAGAGAATCAGAGATGGGGTCAGGCCCGAGACGTTTTGGTGGAGGAGCTTTGCCAGGGTCTGAGGGGACTTCACACCTGCCCCGGAGATGGGAGATTGCTTCCTACATTGGCCGAGGCCTCAGACAAGCTCCACCTCAGGAGACAGTAATTCAGGAGACATCACAGAGGGGGTGAGAAGTTGGGCAGGTTCTGGCTGTATTTTCAAGCTGGAGCTATTAGGAGTTGTTGGTGGGTTGGATGTGGGTTGTGAAATGAAAGACTAACCGAGGGTGACTCCTTAGGTTTTTGGCCAGAGAACCTGGAGAGACGGAGCTGCTGGATTGGGAGGACTCTGAGAAGAGTGCATTTGGCAGGGAAAAATCAACCATGTTGTTGTTCAGTTGCTCAGTCATGTCCGACTCTTTGCAACCCCATGGACTGCAGCACACCAGGCTTCCCTGTCCTTCACTGTCTCCTGGAGTTTGCTCAAACTCAGTTAGTGATGCCATCCAACCATCTCATCCTTTGTCGTCCTTTTCTCCTTCTGCCTTCAATCTTTCCCAACATCAGGGTCTCTTCCAGCGAGTTGACTCTTCATATCAGGTGGCCTTCAGCTTCAGCATCAGTGTTGTTTAAAAACAGCCACACAGCCTGGCTGGCTTACGGCTTACTCCTGAGTCCATTCTGGAGTCTCTGTGATTCAGTCGATCCCAGCCTGCCTGGCTCTAGCACTGTCAGTGATGGGTTAGCCAGAGGTTCTGATGACGTTGGTGGGCTCACTTACTTGGGTTGGATGGTATTGGCTCAGCTGACGCCACTGGAGTGTCTTGCTTCTGGTCCCTATGGGGCCAGGGTGCTCGCCCAGCCGAGGGCAGAAGTGAGGGTCAGCAGTGGCAGAGGACAGCACAGAGCAAGGATGCTTTTGGAGTGCTTTTCGCATCTCTGCCTACATCACCTTTGCTGTCATCCTATTGGCCAGTGGAAACCACGTGGCTGAGACCAGCTGGGACCAGCCGAGTGTTGCAAGGTCAACAGCAGAGGATGAGAATATGTGAAGACTTGAAAAATTGGGGCTGTTTAGGCAACCTCCCAGTGGGCCAGCACCCCAGGAACCTGAATAGAAATAATTGAGTCAGAATTGAATCCCAGATTTCATTACTGCTTTTGATTTGTTGTCATTGTTAATTTGTTTTAATATAGTTAATCAGACTTTGTGTAAGTGGAGCCTCCTGTCTCGTACTTCGGTAAAAGCAACCTCCAGCCAGTGCACTTTCTCCTTCACTGTAGTTACACTGGAACCTTATTCTGGGGGTTTTTGCCTACTTTTCCAGTTCCACTCACTTGAAATGGTTTTCCTGTCCATCACAATATTAATTGGAATGGTGCTGACTGCTCAACCTGGTGTCATCTCCAGGAACATGATCAGCAAATCTTCAGTACTGTATAGTCTATGCAGTCAGTGCATATGTCACACAAGAAGGGAAAAAAAGCAAAATACATTGAAGAGCTTGTGTCACTATCTCTGCCGAACCATTTCACAAGAGTTTTAAAACCATTTCACATGGTTTTAAAATACCATGTGACTATCACAGTTCAGTTTAGTTGCTCAGTCATGTCCGACTTTGCGACCTCATGGACCACAGCATGCCAGGCCTCCCTGTCCATCACCAACTCCCGGAGCTTGCTCAAATTCATGTCCATCGAGTCAGTGATGCCATCCAACCATCTCATCCTCTGTCATCCTCTTCTCCTGCCTTCAATTTTTCCCAGCATCAGGGTCTTTTCAAATGAGCCAGTTCTTGGCATCAGGTGGCCAAAGTATTGGAGCTTCAGTTTCAACATCAGTCCTTCCGATGAATATTCAGGACTAATTTCCTTTAGGATTGACAGATTTGATCTCCTTGCAGTCCAAGGGACTCTCAAGAGTCTTCTCTAACACCAAAGTTCAAAAGCATCAATTCTTAAGTGCTCAGCCTTCTTTATGGTCTAATTCATCACATACATGACTTCTGGAGAAACCGTAGCTTTGACTGTTAATATCACAGCCTATTCAGGAAACTGTAGCCTCTTGTCTTTAATGACTTTTTTTAAAGATTTTTTTTTTTTAATATGGACCATTTTGAAAGTATTGAATTTGTTGCAATATTATTTCTGTTTTTTCATGTTTTCTTTTTTTGGCTGCCCACTGCATGTGTGATCTTAGCTCCCCAGCTGGGGAATCAAACCTGCACCCCCTGCCTTGGAACATGAAGTCTTAACCTCTGGACTGCCAGGAAAGTCCCTATTGACTTTGACTTAAAGTGTTATTTTTGAACTATTTTTTATAGCTCAGAACATTTTGCTGTGATACAGGCTTATATTTTTCTGTCTTTTGTCAGAATTCACATGAATTTTGTTATGTGTACATAGCTCAGAAAGTACTGGGGTGAAGGCTGATTGTACAAGTAACATTCGTCTGTATCTCAGGGTTTTAGAAGGCAAATGTCTCAGAAAAACATGCTCTTCCAGAGGTGAGCAGGGCACATCACATTGGTGATATTTTAATATTTATCTCAAATGGATATTTTAAAGTTTCTTTGTGTGATAAGTCGCTTCAGCCGTGTCTGAGTCTGTGACCCCACGGGCTGTAGCCCGCCAGGCTCCTCAGGCAGGAAGACTGTAGGGGTTGCCCTGCTGTCCTCCAGGGCATCTTCCAGACCCAGGGATTGAGCCCACGTCTCCTGCATCTCCTGCATCGGCAGGCAGGTTCTTTACCGTTAGCACCACCTGGGAGAAGATTGCTAACACTGCTGCTCAGTTTTGAGTTCTGTGGAGTAAAAGTAGATGGGCATTATAAGAAAATTATCTGGCAAGATTGTGTTCTTTAAAAGGAAATGCTTAATAGGTAGTTGGTATAAATTTAGTATACCTTTGGATGATGAATTCACCTTTAAAACTGGGGGAAGCAGGAAAGTGGGGAGGAGTATAATTATTCATGAGTTTTTTTCTTTGATAATTTTCATGATTCCTTTGTATTTGCACTTTTTTATGCTTCTTTCTTTCTTTCTTTCTTTTTTTTTAGGGAGAAGTGATAGCACTGGATAAAATATCCAACAAAGTAGAAAAAATAAAGCAGAATGCATTATTGTTAGGATTGAATTCCATCCGGGCATTTTGCTTTGATGGAACAAAGGCCCTTAAACTTGATATGGTTAAGGACACAGACGGTGAGTTAAATTTTATCTTTCAAAGGATTCTGTAATTGGTATTTACATACAAACAGTCAGATTTTGCTGCCTTTGTGCCAGCTCCTAAATATCCATAGGGCCTTGAAACTCTGTCATGGATCTAAGATATTTTGGCATAATAGATGTCTTTTTTTTGCTTTTCATCTCATCTTTGAATATCCAATTTTAAATACAGAATCAAACCTCCAAGACTTGGTCAAACTCTTTGTTCTTAGCCTATTTGTTTTAGTTTCATATTACAGCTCAGGAAGTTGAGATTCGATGTGAGCCTTTCAGTTTGATGATTCTTCGTGTTTCATTTTTCTTGAGGAATTGGTGATATATAGAACTAGAAAGGAAAAACTGCAATGATTCTTGTTCTGGAATAAAATATTGCATTGGTTAACTCTGTTTCTATATCTTTGTTTCTATTTAGACTTTATTTTGTAAAGTACTCATGGAACTTGCATATTTTAATCAATTATGGGCATTGTTTTCCTAGAATGTTTATTGATTAGATGCTGTGATTCATGTGATTTGTAAAAGGCAATTTTTTAATTGGAGGATAATTACTTTACAATTTTGTGTTTCTGCTGTACAACACTGTGAATCAGCTGTATGTGTACACACATCTCCTGCCTCCTGAGCCTCCCTCCCAACCCCACATCCCACCCCTCGAGGTCCCTACAGAGCCCCAGGCTCCCAGTGTTTCACAGAAACGTCCACCAGCTGTGTGTTTTACACATGGTGGTGTATATATGTCAGTACTACTTTCTCAGCTTGTTCCATTCTCTCCTTCCCCTGCTGTGTGCACAAGTCTGTTCTCTATGTCTATGTCTCTTCCTCTCCTGCAGATAAGTTCATCAGTACCATTTATCTAGTTTCCATATATATGTGTTAATATATGATATTTGTTTTCCTCATTTACTTCACTCTGTGTGACAGACTCTAGGTTCAGCCGCATCACTGCAGATGACCCAATTTTGTTACTTTTTATGGCTGAGTAATATTCCATTGATACATGTATCACATCTTCTTCTTGTATTCATCTGTCTATAGACAGCTAGGTTGCTTCCATGTCCTGGCTACTGTAAATAGTGCTGCAGTGAATGTTGAGGCACGTGTATCTCTTTGAATTATGGTTTTCTCAGGGTATGTGCCCAGTAGTGGGATTGCTGGGTCACATGGTAGTTCTATTTTGAGTTTTTTACAGAACCTTCATACTGTCCTCCGTAGTGGTTATATCAATTTATATTCCCACCAACAGTAAAAGAAGGTTCCCTTTTATCCACACCCTCTCCAGTATTTATTATTTGTAGATTGTTTGATGGTGGCCATTCTGACTGGTTTGCGGAGATAACTGCTTGTAGTTTGATTTGCATTTCTTTAATAAGGAGCGATGTTGAGTGTCTTTTTATGTGTTTGTTGACCATCTGTATGTCTTCTTTGGAGAAATACCTGTTTTGGTCTTCCACTCATTTTTGATGGAGTTGTTTGTTATTTTGATATTGAGCCTCATGAGCTGCTGTATGTTTTGGAGATTAATCCTTTGTCTCTTGCTTCATTTGCAGTTACTTTCGCACAATCTGAGGGTTGTCTTTTTGTCCTGTTTATGGTTTCCTTTTCTGTACAGGGCTTCTTTTATTTCATTTACCCTAGGAGGTGGGTCAGAGAGGATCTCGATGCCATTTATGTCAAAGAATGTTCCTCCTGTTTCCCTCTAATAGCTTTATAGTGTCTTATCTTACTATAGGTCTTAGGTCTTATTTTACATCTTTAATCCCTTTTGAGTTTATTTTTGTGTCTGGTATTAGAAAGTGTTCTGGTTTTATTCTTTTATGTGTAGCTGTCCAGTTTTCCAAGCACTTCTTATTGAAGAGGCTGTCTTTTCTCCATTGTATATTCTTGCTTGATTCATGTGACTTTTAAATTTTTATTTTATATTGGAGTATAGGTGATTAACAATGTGTTAGTTTCAGTGTACAGCAAAGTGGTTATTATATATATCAGTTCAGTTCAGTTGCTCAGTCATGTTCAACTTCTTGTGAACTCATGGACTGCAGCACGCCAGGCCTTCCTGTCCATCACCAGCTCCCGGAGTTTACTCAAACTCATGTCCATTGAGTTGGTGATGCCATCCAACTATCTCATCCTCTGTCATCCCCTTCTCCTCCTGCCTTCAATCTTTCCCAGCATCAGGGTCTTTTCAAATGAATCAGTCTTTGCATCAGGTGGCCAAAGTATTGGAGTTTCAGCTTCAGCATCAGATATATGTATACATGTATCTATTCTTTTCCAATTTAGGTTATTACAGAGTATTGAGCAGAGATCCTTGAGCTGTACAGTAGGCCCTTGTTCGTTATCTAATTTAAATACAGCATTGTGTGTATGTCAGGCCCAAACTCCCAATCTATCCCTCCTCCACACCCTTTCCCTTTAGCAGTCATAAATTTGTTCTCTAAGTCTGTGAGTCTGTTTCTGTTTTGTAAATGAGTTCATTTGTATCATTGTTTTGGATTCTGCATATAAGTAATGCCATAGGATATTTATCTTTGTCTGACTTGACTTCATTTAGCATGATAATCTCCAGGTCCATTCATGTTACCACAGATGGCATTATTTAGTTCTTTTTAATGGCTGAGTAATACTCCATTGGATATGTATACCACATCTTCTTTATACATTCATCAGTCAGTGGACATTTAGATTGGTTCCATGTATTTGCTGTTGTAAATGGTGCTGAACATTGGGTGCATATATCCTTTTGAACCATGTTTTTCTCTGGATATAGGCCCAGAAGTGGGGTTGCTGGATTATATGATAGCTCTGTTTTTAGTTTTTTAAGGAACCTCCATACTGTTCTCCATAGTGGCTGTACCAGTTTACATTCCCACCAACAGTGTAGGAGGGTTCCTTTTTCTCCACACCCTCTCCACCATTTATTGTTGGTCATTTGTTGATGATGGCCATTCTGACTGGTATGAGGTGATATCTTATTGTAGTTTTGATTTGCAGTTCTCTAGTAATTAGTTATATTGAGTATCTTTTCCTGTGCCTCTTGGCCATCTGTCTGTCTCCTTGGAGAAGTGTTTTTTTAGAGTTTTTCCCCATTTTTTGCTTAAAAAAAAATTTTTTTTTTGATATTGTGTTATATGGCCTGTTTGTAAATTTTGGAGATTAATCCCTTGTTGGTCACGTGGTTTGCAAACATTTTCTCCCATTCTGTGGGTTGCCTTTTGTTTATGGTTTGCTTTGCTATACAGAATCTTCTGAGCTTAACTAGGTCCCATTTGTTTGTTTTCTTTTTTTTTCCATTACTCTAGGAGATGGATTGAAAAAGATATTGCTGTGATTTATGTCAGATAGTGTTCTGCCTGTGTTTTTCTCTTAAGAGTTTTATATTATCCAGTCTAACATTTAGGTTTTTAATCCATTCTGAGTTTATTTTTGTGTATGGTGTTTAAGAATGTAGCTGTCCCATTTTATCAGTGCTATTTCTGGAAGAGGCTGTCCATTGTATAGACTTTCTTCCTTTGTTGTAGATTAATTGCCCATAGATACATAGGTTTATTTCTTGGCTTTCTGCCTATTCCATTGATCTATATTTCTTTTGTAAATGCCAGTACCGTACTATTCTGATCACTGTGGCTTTGTAGTATAGTCTGAAGTCAGGGAGCCTGTTCCCCAGCTGTTTTTCTTTCTCAAGATTGCTTAGAGGGATGGCATGGAGAGGGAGGTGGGAGGGGGGATCTGGATGGGGAATACATGTAAATCCATGGCTGATTCATGTCAATGTATGGCAAAAACCACTACAATATTGTAAAGTAATTAGCCTCCAACTAATAAAAATAAATGGGAAAAAAAAAAGATTGCTTTGGCTGTTTGGGGCCTTTTGTGTTTCCATACAAATTTTAAGATTTTTTTCTCTAGTTCTGTAGAAAATACCATTGGTAATTTGCATTAAATCTACCTATTGCTTTGGGTAGTACAGTCATTTTGACAATATTGATTCTTCCAGTTGGAGAACTTGGGGTATCTTTCTCTCTGTTCGTGTTGTCTTTTCTCTCGTTGCAGAGAGTGAGGGCTACTCCTCATTGCAGTGCACTGACTCTCCTGACGGTGGTCTCTCTGTGGCAGAGGATGGGCGTGGAGCATGGGTTGTGGTGCATGGAGTTAGTTGGCCCCTGGCATGTGGAATCTTCCTGGACCAGGGGTTGAACCCACGTCCCCTGCATTAGCAGGCGGATTCTTAACCACTAGACCACCAGGAAAGCCCATGTTGGAAATTTTGAAATTGGGAATTATGAGTCTTTCAAGTTAGTTCATCTGCAGTTTCTTCTTTGCTAATCTGGATGCCTTTTGTTCCATTTCATTGCCTCATTGCCCTTTCTAGAACCTTAGTACAGTGCTGAATAGAAGTGGTGACAGGGATCCTCCATATCTGGTTCCTGATTAGTCTTTTTTCAAGTGGCTTAAAGCTGTAGGTTTCTCATAGATAACCTTTATCAGGTTGAGAAATTTACTACTATTTCTAGTTTGTTGGATATTTTAAATCATGAAATGGTGTTGGATTTTGTCAGATGCTTTTTCTGTGTCTTACTCAGATGATCATGTGGGTTTTGACCTTTATTCGATTACTTTTCAGATTTTTGAGTCAGCCTTTCATTCCTGAGATAAATCCCACTTGGGCATAGTGTATAATCTTTTTCATATATTGTTGGATTGAGTTTGTGTGTATTTCATTGTGAATATTTATGTCCATGTTTGTAAGAGATACTGGTCTGTGGTTTTCTTTCTTGGGATATCTTTGTTAGGTTTTGGTATCTCTGGTCTCATAGAATGAGTTGGAGATTGAGAGATTGTGCTTTTCTCTTATGTTTTTGAAAGAATTTTTGAAGACTTGGTATTATTTAAGTTTGGTGGATTCATTAGTGAAGTTGTCTGGGCCTGGGCTTTTCTTTGTGGGATTTAAAAAAATGTTTCAGTCTCTGCTTATTATAGGTTTATTCACATTTTCTCTTTCTTGTATCAATTTCAGTAGTTTGTGTATCTTTTTAGTAATTTGTCCATTTAAGTTATTTATACAGTTTATTGGAGAAGGAAATGGCAACCCACTCCAGTATTCTAAAATTCCATAGACAAGAGGAACCTGGCAGGCCATGGGGCAACAAAGAGTCAGACTCAACTGAGTGACTAAACCACAACAGTACAGTTTATAGTATTCCTTTATAATCAGTTTTACTTCTTTAAGACCAGGAGCAGTGTCCCCCTTTAATTACCGATTTTAGTATTTCGAATCTTCTTTCTTGGTCCATCTAGCTAAAGTTTTGTCAATATTGTTGATGTTTTTCAAAGAGCCAGCTTTCAGTTTTGTTGAATCTCTCATTTTTTCTTTTCTCTGTTACATTAATTTCCACTCTTAATTTTTATTGTTTTCTTTCTTTTTTTTTTTCCTGCTTTATTTTTACTTTGCTCATCTTTTTTCAGTGTCTTAAGAATGGAAGGACTGAGTTGTTGGTTTGAGATTTTTTGATGTAGGTATTTATAGTTATAAATGTCCCTGTGAATATTATTTCACTACTTCCTATAAGATTTAGTATACTGTGTTTTCATTCACATCAGAGCATTTTATGATATATACCTGTCATTCCTTTGACCTGTGGTTATTTAGGAGCATGCTTTAAAATTTTCACATGCTTGGAATTTCCTAAATTTCATTCTATTAATAACTTTTATTTTCATCTCCTTTCAGTGGGAGAACAAATATTGTATGAGTTTAACCTTTTTTACATTTGTTGAGCTTTGTATTATGGCCTTGCTTATGGTTTGTCCTAGAAAATGATCCACGTGCACTGGAGAGAAGTATGTATTCTACTGTTACATAGAGTTTTCTGTGGGAAAACCTATCTGGTAGGTCTAGTTGGTTTATAATGTTGAAAGTGTTCCCTATCCTCTTTGGTCTTCTGCTGCTTTGTCCTTTTCATCAGTAGTGGTTCTGTTTTTAATGTATTTTTTTGAGGAATCTTTATACTGTTTCCCATCATGGTTGCATGAGTTTACAGTCCCACCAACAGTGTAGGAGGGTTACCTTTTCTCCACATCCTTGCCTACACTTGTTATTTCTTGTCTTTTTAACTACAGCCATTCTTCCCCGGTGGCTCAGTAGTAAAGAATCCACCTGCAATACTGGAGACTCAAGTTCAATCCCTGGGTTGGGAAGATCCCCTGGAGAAAGGAATGGCAACTTGCTCCAGTATTCTTGCCTGGAGAATCCCATGGACAGAGGAGTGTGGTGGGCTACAGTCTATGAGGTCGCAAAGAGTTGGACATGACTGAAGCAGCTGAGCATACATGAATTCTGATAGATGTGAGATGATATCTCATTGTAGTTTTTGTTTGCATTTGCCTGATGATTTGTGATGTTGAGCATCTCTTCATGTGTCTGTTGGCCATCTATTTGTCTTTGGAAAAATGCCTGTTCAGGTTCTTTGCTCATTTAAAAGAAAAAGATTTATTTATTTATTTTTGGCCACGCTGGGTCTTCATTACCGCGTGCAGGCTTTTTCAGTTGGAGTGAATGGGGGCTGCTCTTAGTTGCAGTATGCAGGCTTCTCATTGTGGTGGCTTCTCTTGTTGGAGAGCACAGAGTCCAGGATTTGTGGGCCTCAGTAGTTGCGGCCCACGGGCTCTAGAGCACTGGCTCAGTGGTGCATGGGCTTAGTTGCTCTGCAGCATGTGGGATCTTCCTGGGCCAGGGTTCAAATCTGTGTCCCCTGCGTTGGCAGGTGGGTTCTTAACCATCAGATCACCAGGGACTTCTCTACTCAACTTTTTAATTGAGTGGCTTTTGGTTTTTTGATATTGAGTATTATGAGTTCATTATGTACTTTGGATTTTAACCCTTATGAGACAGTTCGTTTACTCCAGTTCAATGGCTTGTCTTTTTGTTTTGTTGGTAGTTTTTTCTGTGCAATAGCTTTTAGGTTTGATTAAGTCCCGTTTGTTTATTTTTGCTTTCATTTTCCTTGGCTGAGGTGAAACAAAATTGCTAAGACTTCTATAAAAGAGTGTACTACCTAATGTTTTCTTGAGGAGTTTTGTGGTTTCTGGTCATACATTTAGGACTTTTATCCATTTTGAGTTTTTTCTTTTTTTAAATACACAGTGTGAGAAAATGTTCTAACTTCATTCTTTTGCATGTTGTTGTCCAGTTTTCCCGAGATCACTTATTGAAAACTTTCTTTTTCTTCCTCTGTATATTTTAGCCTTCTTTGCCATAGGTTCGTTGACTGTAAGTAAGTGCACGGTTTATTTCTGGATTCTCCATAAAGTTTAGGGGAGGGGCTCCCTGGGGCCAGGACTCAAAAACTCGAAGGAAAGGGGTGTTACCTAGCTGCTACTCAGGATTCAGAGCAGGTGATCTCCGGTAGCTGGAACTTGCTGTTTGAGGTAGGGGGCTCTATCCACTTCGTGATACCTAAGGGAAAAAGCTGGAAACTGTAGCTGCTGAGGCAAAGGGCTGTGCCTGGGATTGTTTAGACAGAGACAAGAAGCCTTCAGGAAGGATCATTTCCTATCCTCTACCCCTCTTACTGTTCAACCTCTGTCCACCTTCATTGCTTCTCTGCCTCCTGTTGGTGAATCTTGAAATCAACAGGCAAGGAAGTATTGTAGTTCAGAGTTCCCACCTCAGCATCACACAGCAGAGTAGAAATGGGTTAACTTGGAGCTCAGGAAAATAGAGCTTAAGTGAAGTCGCTCAGTCGTGTCCGACTCTTTGCGACCCCATGGACTGAGGAGCCTACCAGGCTTGAGTACTGGAGTGGGTTGCCATTTCCCTCTCCAGGGGATCTTCCCGACCCAGGGATCAAACCTGGATCTCCCACATTGCAGGCAGAGCCTTTACCGTCTGAGCCACCAGGGAAGCCCAAATAGAGCTTAATTACTAGGATATTTGGAGCAGAACAGATAGCCTTAGAAATAGGTTCAAATGTCGATATGAATTTAGCATATGATAAAATTAGCTTTTCAAACCTGGAGGGAAGAGTAAATTTGTCGATAAATAGCTCTGAGATGATTTTTTTTTGCACAGTGGGGAGAAAGGATTATATACAAAAGTAACTTCAACATGGATTAAAGCTTACTGTCAGGAATTAAACTGGGAAAGTAACTAGAAGCAGATATAGATGAGCATTTATTTGATTTCATAAGGGGGAAGATTTTGAAGCATGAAAGCAAACATAGAACTCAGCAAAGAAAAAGATAAATTTAATTCCTAACATTTATGTATGTTTAAAAACCTTATGGCAGGTGGCAAATTGTGGGGGATATTTGTAAAATATTTAAGAAAGGTGAGATTAATATCCTTGATGTACAAAGAGCTCTTCTAAACAAATCAGTGAGAAAAAGATAACCTCTAGTAGAAAGGCAACAAAGACGCTGTGACCATATAATGGAAAAAAAAAAAAGCTCTATAACATAATTACACTCATGCTACTGGTAGTGTAAATTGGCATATCTTTCAAGAGGATTTTATCAGGGTATTAACACATTATCGACTAGGGAATTTTGTAGAAACTAATGCCTGTGGCCAGCAATTTGTTAAGTTTCTGGTCAATAACATTCAGGTAACAAAAGATGTATTAATAAGTCTTTGGTCAATAAGTTGTTAAAAATTTTAAAAATAATTGCTTACCTTGATAAGATATTTCTTTGGAGGCAATTGATCAGAAAGCAAGGATGGTTGTAGATAGAGAAAAGTTAAATTGATAAGAGCTTGTGTCTAATAGTTTTGCAATCAGAGAAAAGCAGAAGGTTCTCTTGGGATGTGACTTGAAACATTGCAGTGGGTGCTGTAGGAAATCAACTAGCTTAGTGTAAAATCAGTTAGCAGTAATATCTTACAGTTAGGTAGCATAAATACATAAGCAGACCCATTTGGTTTCATGACTTTCTCCAGTAACACTAAACAGATGAGAAGTTGGAGTGGAGAAAGTTATGTAAGTGAATGCAAAGGGAAACCCGTGGGAGATCGGATTTGGGGATATGTAGACTTGTTCTAGAGCATAGCCTTTCTCATGGTTATAGTAGTGAGGAGACTGAGGAATTGTAGAACTGGTATGTTTGACTAGAACCTGAAAGGTACCCTCTCTTTCTGGGGTTGTCTGCAGTAAGATTTCCTAAGAAAATATCAGCCTTTAAAACGACTAGAATTAATTTCAGGTCCTAGGTCTGATGAAGTGTGGCTTCTGACATTGAGGGTACTAAGTTTCATTTGGTTAAACCTTGGCTTGTGCTATATCAGTTTATTCAATAATAATGACATCTTTAACCTTTTTTACATGTAAATCAATCAGCTTAACCAGCTACTTGGTTGAATGGAGAGATTGTTTCTCATTACTTTCTATTCTAGATTATGATCTTAAATTCCTGATCATTGCATCTGCCTCAGGAGTTTTCTGTGCTAATAGGGCAGAGAGCAATTAAGTTTTTCTTTTTTTTAAAAAAAACTTTTACGGGAGGACTTCCGTGGTAGTTCAGCTGTAAAGGATCTGCCTGCGATGCAGGAGATCCTGATTCAATTCCCGGGTTGGGAAGATCCCCTGGAGAAGGGATAGGCTGCCCACTCCAGTATTCTTGGGCTTCTCTGTTGGCTCAGATGGTAAAAACTCTGCCTGCAATGCAGGAGACCTGGGTTTGATTCCTGGGTCAGGAAGATCCCCTGGAGGGAGGGCATGGCAACCCACTCCAGTATTTTTGCCTAGAGAATCCCCATGAACAGAGGAGCCTGGAGGGCTACAGTCCATGGGGTCACAAAGAGTCGGATACCACTGAGTGACTAAGCACAGCACACATAGTTCCTTTACAAAATTGCATTAGTTTAAGGTGTACAGCAGAGTGATTCAGTTATACATATACATATACCCAACCTTTTAAAAGATTTTTTTCCCATATAGGGCATTACAGAGTACTGAGTTCCCCATGCTACACAATAGCACCTGGTTAGTTAGCTGTATAAATAGCAGTGTGTATATGTCAATACCATTCTCCCAATTTATCCCTCCTACCTTATCCCCTAGTAACCGTGAGTGTGTTTTCTTTCACATCTGTGACACTACTTGTGTTTTGTAACTAAGTTCATGTGTACCTTTTTTTTTTTAGATTCCACATATAAGCAATATCATATTTGTCTTTCTGGGTCTAACTTGTTACTTCACTCAGTATGACAATCTCTAGGTCCATTCGTGTAAATGGCATAATTTTGTTCTTTTTTATGGCTGAGTTTTATTCATTGCATATGGGTACCACATCTTCTTTATTCATTCCTCTGTTGATGAACATTTAGGTTGCTTTCATGTCTTGGCTATTGTGAAGAGTGCTGTGATGAACATTGAGGAGGTGGTGCCTGTACCTTTTGGAATTATGGTTTTCCGAGGATATATACTCATGAGTGGGAGTGCTGGGTTATATGGTGGTTCTATTTTTAGTCTTTTAAGGAACCTCCATGCTGTTCTCCATATTGGCTGTACCAGTTTACATTCCCACTAACAGGGAAGGGGGTTTCCCTTTTTTCCATACCTCTCCAGCATTTATTGTTTGTAGATTTTTTTATAATGGCCATTCAGACTGGTTTGAGGTGATACCTCACTGCAGTTTTGATTTCTGCTTTATTGACTATGCCAAAGCCTTTGACTGTGTGGATCACAATAAACTTTGGAAAATTCTGAGAGAGATGGGCATGCCAGACCACCTGACCTGCCTCTTGAGAAACCTGTATGCAGGTCAGGAAGCAGCAGTTAGAACTGGACATGGAACAACAGACTGGTTCCAAATAGGAAAAGGAGTACGTCAAGGCTATATATTGTCACCCTCCTTATTTAACTTACATGCAGAGTACATCATGAGAAACGCTGGGCTGGATGAAGCACAAGCTGGGATCAAGATTGCCGGGAGAAATATCAATAACCTCAGATATGCAGATGACACCACACTTATGGCAGAAAGTGAAGAGGAACTAAAAAGCCTCTTGATGAAAGTGAAAGAGGAGAGTGAAAAAGTTGGCTTAAAGTGCAACATTCAGAAAACTAAGATCATGGGATCTGGTCCCATCACCTCATGGGAAATAGATGGGGAAACAGTGGAAACAGTGTCAGACTTTGCAGATGGTGACTGCAGCAATGAAATTAAAAGATGCTTACTCCTTGGAAGGAAAGTTATGACCAACCTAGATAGCATATTAAAAAGCAGAGAGATTACTTTGCCAACAAAGGTCCGTCTGGTCAAGGCTATGGTTTTTCCAGTGGTCATGCATGGATGTGAGAGTTGGACTGTGAAGAAAGCTGAGCACAGAAAAATTGATGCTTTTGAACTGTGGTGTTGGAGAAGACTCTTGAGAGTCCCTTGGACTGCAAGGAGATCCAACCAGTCCATCCTAAAGGAGATCAGTCCTGGGTGTTCATTGGAAAGACTGATGCTGAAGCTGAAACTCCAGTACTTTGGCCACCTCATGCGAAGAGTTGACTCATTGGAAAAGACCCTGATGCTGGGAAGGATTGGGGGCAGGAGGAGAAGGGGACGAGAGAGGATGAGATGGCCGGATGGCATTGCCAACTCAATGGGCATGAGTTTGGGTAGACTCCGGTAGTTGGTGATGGACAGGGAGGCCTGGTGTGCTGCGATTCATGGGGTTGCAAAGAGTCGGAATTGACTGAGCGACTGAACTGGACTGAACTGAATAATGAGTGAGCCATGTTGACCATCTTTTTGTCCATTGTATGTCTTCCTTGGAGAAATGTCTGTTTAGGTCTTCTGCTCTTATTTCAGTTGGGTCGTTTGTTTTTTTTAATATTGAGCTGCATGAGCTGTTTGTATATTTTGGCAATTAATCCCTCGTCAGTTGCTTCATTTGCAAATATTGTCTCCCATTATGAGGGCTGTGTTATGTTTATGGTTTCCTTTGGTGTGCAAAAGCTTTTAAGTTTATTTAGGTCTCACTTGTTTATTTTTGTTTTTATTTTCATTATTCTAGGAGGCAGATCAAAAAAGATATTGCTGCAATTTATGTCAGAGAATGTTCTGCCTATGTTTTCCTCTACAAGTTTTATAGTGTCTGGCCTTACATTTAGGTTTTAAATCCATTTTGAGTTTATTTTTGTGTGTGGGGTTAGGGAGTGTTCTAACTTCATTCTAACTTCATTCTTTTACATGTAAGTGGCTAGTTTTCTCAGCACCACTAATTGGAAGGGGCTGTGTTTTCTTCATTGTATACTCTTGCCTCTTTGTTACAGATTAGGTGACCATAGGTGTGTGCGTTTATCTCTGGACTTTCTGTCTTGCTTCATTGATTTATATTTCAGGTTTTTGTTCCGGTATCATACTGTTTTGATGACTAGAGCTTTGTAGTATAGTCTGAAGCCAGGGCCTTCCTGTTCTGTTTTTCCTTGTGAAGATTGCTTTGGCTATTCAGGGTCTTTTTTGTTTTTATACAGACTGTAAATTTTTTTGTTCTAGTTCTGTGAAAAATGTCATTGGTAATTTGATAGGAATTGCATTGAATCTGGGGATTGCTTTGGGTAGTATACTCATTTTCACAGTATTGATTCTTCCAATCCAAGAACATGGTATATGTTTTTATTTGTGTCATCTCTGATTTCATTCATCAGCATCTTATAGTTTCTGAGTACAGATCTTCTGCTTCATTAGGTAGATGTATTCCTAGGGGTTTTATTCTTTTTGATGTGCTGGTAAATGGGATTGTTTCCTTAATTTCTATGTCTGATCTTTCATTGTTAGCATATAAGAATGCAAGAGATTTCTTTTTTGTGTGTGTGAGACGTACGCATTGCTGTGTTTATTTTTGGCTGCACTGGGTCTTCATTGCTGCACATGGGCTTTGTGTAATTGTTGAGAGCAGGGGCTACTCTATAGTTGTAGTGCGCAGGCGACTCATTGTGGTGCCTTCTCTTGTGGAGCACAGGCTCTAGGCGTGCGGACTTCGGTAGTTGCAGCATGCAGACTCAAGTAGTTGCAACTTAGCTGGCCCTACAGCATGCAGTCTTCAGTAGTTGTGGTGGATAGGCTTAGTTGCTCTGTGACATGTGGAGTCTTCCCAGACCAGGGGTCAAACCTATGTCCCCTGCATTGGCAGGCAGATTCTTATCCGCTGTGCCACAAAGGAAGTTCAAGAATGCAAGAGATTTCTGTGTATTACTTTGGTATCCTGCAACTTTACTGAATTAATTGATGAGCTCTAGTAGTTTTCTGGTGGGATCTTTAGAATTTTTTATGTATAGTATCATGTCATCTGCAGACAGTGTCAGTTATACTTCTTTTCCAATTTGGATTCTTTGTATTTCTTTTTCCTCTCTGCTTGCCATGGCTAGGACTTCCGAAACTGTGTTGAATAATAGTGGTGAGAGTGGACATCTTTGTTTTGTTCCTGATCTTAGTGGAAATGCTTTCAGTTTTTTACCATCGAGTGTAATGTCTGTTGTGGGTTTGTCATATATGACCTTTCTCATGTTGAGATATGTTCCCTCTCTGCCCACTTTCTGGAGAGTTTTTGTCATAAATGAGTGTTGAATTTTGTTGAAAGCTTTTTCTGTATCTATAGAGATGATCATATAGTTTTATTCTTCACTTTTTTAATGTTATATATCACACTGATTGATCTGTGGATATTGAAAAATCCTTATATCCCTGGGATAAATCCCACTTAATCATGGTGTATGATCCTTTTACTGTGTTGTTGGATTTGGTTTGCTAATGTTTTCTTGAGGATTTTTGCGTCTGTATTTGTCAGTGATACTGGCCTGTAATTGTCTCTTTTGATGGTATCTTTGTCTGAAGGGGAGAAGGAAATGGTAACCCACTCCAGTGTTCTTGCCTGGAAAATCCCATGGACAGAGAAGCCTAACCAGCTACAGCCCATGGGGGTCACAAGGAGTAAGACATGACTGAGCAACTTGCACACACATCTTGCTTTCAGGTGGCTCAATGATAAAGAATCCACCTGCCAATGCAGGAGACCCAGGTTCCATCCCTGGATCGAGAAGATCCCCTGGAGAAGGGAAAGGCTGCCCACTCCAGTATTCTTGCCTGGAAAACCCCATGGGCAAAGGAGCCTGGTGGGTTGCAAAGAGTCGGACACGACTGAGTGACTAACACTTGCCTGATGATGGCCTCATAGATTGAGCTTAGAAAGTGTTCCTTCCTCTGCAGTTTTTTGGAAGATTTTGAGAAGGAGAGATGTCAGCTCTTCTCTAAATGTATAATAGGATTTACCCATGAAGCCATCTGGTTCTGGACTTTTTTGTTTGTTGGAAGATTTTTAATTATAGTTTCAATTTCGTTACTTATGATTGGTCTGTTCTTATTTTCTGCCTCTTCCTGGTTCAGTCTTGGACCCACGGCTGCTAGAGCCAGACCCGTCCCAGCTGCAGGAGCAGTTTGGGATGTTTTGTAGGTGCTGAGTTTAGGAAGCTGTCAACAGAGACGTGACTTCGCGGTTTGAGCCACTGTGAGGAGAGATTTCAGCTCTTCCTTCTTACTCACACAGCCCCTGAGGTTCAGCTGCGGTTTCAGCCCATCTTCTGGGCAGATGTCTTAGGGGAGCTGTTCATGCCCTCCTGGGACACTGTGGGCAGGTCCTAGCACCTGCTGATAGATTTCCCAGTGTGTGTGTGTGGGGGGGGGTGGTATTTGCGCCCTCATAGGACAGCAGGGTGGGTTCTGGCACCCACCCACTGATGGGTTTCCTAGCTGCAGAAGCTGTCTGTGCCCCCCACCCCCCCCACCCCCCAAGACAGCGTGGAAAGATCCTGGAGCCCTCTGGTAGAATTCCCTAGAGTGCTGGAGCTGTCTCTGCCCTTCCACAAATATGTTTATAATTTTATTTACAGGAGAACCTCCATTCTTACCAGAATCGTTTGACCGAATTCTTCTCGATGCTCCCTGCAGTGGAATGGGACAGAGGCCAAACATGGCTTGTACTTGGACTTTGAAAGAAGTGATGTCCTATCAACCATTACAGCGAAAACTCTTCACTGTGGTATGTGATGCTTCTTTGTTGTGGAAGAAAGATGACCTAGTTTGATATTTTAAAGACTGAGAGCAGTTTTCATAGCAGCATTATTCACAGTAATTAAAATGTGGGAAAAACCCATGTGTCCATCAGTAGATGAATGGATAAGTAAAATGTGGTTTGTACAAACAATGAAATTTTAGCCAGCCTTGGCAAGGAATGAAATTCTGATGCAAGCTACAACATGGATGAATTTTGAACGTATTATGCTGAATTATATAAGCCAGACACAAAAGGACCAAATGGTGTGTGTGATTCATTTATACAGTGTCTAGAAAAGGCAGAGTCATAGAAATAGAAAGTAAACTATAGGTTACCGGAGGCTGAAAGAGCAGGACGACGAATGGGGAGTTAATGTTTCATGGTTCAGAGTTTCAGTTTGGAAGAGTTCAGGCGATGGATAATGGTGATGGTTGTACAACAGTGTGAATGTATTAATACTTAATGCCATTGAATTTTACACTTAAAAATGCTTAAAATGTGGAGAAGGAAATGGCAACCCACTCCAGTATTCTTGCCTGGAGAATCCCATGGAAGGAGGAGCCTGGCAGGCTACAATCCATGGGGTCGCAAAGAGTCGGACACGACTGAGCGACTTCACTTCACTTTGCTTATTGTAATTGGAGGATAATTACTTTGCAATATTATGATGGTTTTTGATGATGTTTTTTGCCATACATCCCACTGTCACTCATAAAGTACTAATAAAAATCGGAGCCTCATGATTAAAAAAAAAATGCTTAAAATGGTAGATTTTATATATATCACACACAGAGAGCACCAGAGACCTAGTCTTCCTTTGTGTTGACTCATTCTCTCATTGCAGGCAGTAGTAAAATTTCTTCTCTGAGATATTGAATGAATTTGAAACATTCTGCTTTGTCTTAAAAGCAGAGGGTTGTTAACATAGAGTTACTGACTGATGTAAAACATTTGGATATAAAATAAAGTATTTTTGAGTCTTCCCTGGTAGTCCAGTGGCTAAGACTGCACTTGCACTGCAGGGGGCACAGGTTCGATCTCTGAATGGGGAATTAAGATTCCTTATGTCATGTGGCGTGGCAAAGATAATTAGATAAATAAATAGCCTTTTAATAGAGTTCCTAATCATCTTAGTGAATTAAATGTGGGAAATCCAACAGAGGTGACCTCATTCATGAAATTGGGACGTGACAGCATCCAGTGTAGGATGTAGAAGGATCAGGCAAGCTTAGCATCTCGAACTGGTCTCCAGGATGTTTCACAGGAGACCCTGATAAAACATGTGGAATTTCTCTCAGCCTTGCAAACATGATTTAGTGGATTTCCCAGGATGCAGGCAGCATTGGATCGAAGACAGTCCTGCCGTTTCCTCTCAGCTCTCTAATTATAAACATACAGGCTACAGCAACAGCGAATATGCTCCAATTATTCCCTCTCTGAAGTTGTCTTTGAGTGCCTTTCTCTTCAGCACTCCTGGTGTCTCCTTTCCTACCCAAAAGTGGCACTGGGAGTGGATTGTTTCAGTTTTTTCTTCTGTACAGTCTTGAGAGAACACATCCCGGAAGTTAAAACAGCAAGCAGAGAAAAAGAAGCTTTGCTTATAGCTACAACCCACTTTGAAGTTAGGGTAAAATTTTGTTGCTCTTGTTTAGTCGTTAAGTCATGTATGACTCTTTGTCATGCATGTTCTTGTTCTTTTGGCCGTCCCTTTGAGCATGCATGGTTTCAGTTCCTGACTGGGGATTGAACCCAGGTCCCAGCTGTGAAAGTGCAGAGTCCTTGGCCACCAGGGAACTCCCCAGGGAAGGGTTTTGAACTGAGAAGAGGCAGTTTTAAAAGCACCACTTGAGTTGCTGTGATGAGAATAGATGGGAGGAGGGCAGGGAATGAAGCAGGTGGGAAACAGTTGGAATAATCCAGGTGAAAAAAGATCATGAAACTAGGAGCAGAATTGTAGCAGTGGGAGTTGTGAGACTCCTGGGTCTGTTCTGAAGGTAGAGTCAAGAAGATTTACTTGATGGACAGGAATGTAAGGGAAAGAGGCATAAAAGATGATCCAGGGTTGGGGCCTGTACCCCAGGAAGGATGGGGGGATCCTTCTCTGGGAAGCTTCAGAGGAAGGTAGGTGTTCAGTGTGGGATGGGAAAAATATTGAAAAAGCAGTTGAATATATGGGAACAGAAATAAAAAAGGAGTCTCACCTAGAAATGGTGAATTTTCAGCATAAAAATGGTATCTAAACCCATGAAACTGAATGATCGTAATTGGGAAAAGTCTTGGTCCAGATGGGCTGAAATAGCTCCGAGCTAATGAAATACATCTGGTCAGGAACATTGTTTTTTTTCAGTAATCGTGTTTTTCTTTTTATACTTTTTATTTTGTATTGGGGTATAGCCAGTTAACAATGTTGTGATAGTTTTAGGTGCACAGTGAAGGGACTCAGCCATATGTATATACATGTATCCATTCTCCCCTAAACTCCCCTCCCATCCAGGCTGCCACGTAACATTGAGCAGAGTTCCCTGTGCTGTATAGTAGGTCCTTGTTGGTTATTTACATATATAGTTGTTTAGTTGCTCAGTCATGTCCAACTCTTTAACGATCCCACGGACTGTAGCCTGCCAGGCTCCTCTGTCCATGGGATTTCTCAGGTGAGAATATTGGAGCCGGTTGCCATTTCCTTCTCCAGGGGATCTTCCTGACCCAGGGATCTAATCCATGCCTTCTGCCTTGGCAGATGGATTCTTTACCACTGTGCTACCGGGGAAGCCCATCTTATTTATAGTAGTGTGTGTATGTTAATCCCGGTCAGTCAGTCAGTTCAGTCACTCAGTTGTGTCTTAGGCTTTGCGACCCCATGGACTGCAGCACGCCAGGCTTCCCTGTCCTTCACTAACTCCCGGAGCTTGCTCAAACTCATGTTCATTGAGTCGGTGATGCCATCCAACCATCTCATCCTCTGTTGCCCCCTTCTTCTCCTCCCTTCAGTCTTTCCCAGCATCAGGGTCTTTTCCAAAGTATTAATCCCAAACTCCTAGTTTATCCTCCCTTCCACCTTTCCCCTTTGGTAACTGTGTTTGTTTCTGAAATCTGACTTGTCTGTCTGTGCCACCTCTTCTTTACCCATTGCTATGTTGGAGTACAGTTGGTTTACAATGTTGTGTTTCAGGTGTACAGAAAAGTGAATCAGTTATACATACATATGCTGTTTTTCATATTCTTTTCCCATGTAAGTTATCGCAGAATATTGATAGGGTTCCTGTGCTATATAGTAGTTCCTGTTTGATTATGTATTTATATACATAGTAATATATATATGTTAATTCCACTTCCTAGTATATCCGTCTCTGCTACCTTTCCTCTTTGGTAATCGTAGACTTGTTTTTGAAGTCTGTGAGCCTGTTTCTCTTTTGTACATAAATTCTTTTGTATCATTTTTTTGGATTCCACACCTAACTGATGTCATACGATATTTGTCTTTCTCTGTTGGGCTTATTTCATTTAGTATTATGTGTGAGCTCAGTATAGCTTCAGGCATCCTGTCTGCTGATGGGTGGTGAGTCTGTGTGTTCCTGTCTTGCTGGTTGTTTGGTCTGAGATGTTCCAACACTGTAGTGGGCAGGGCCAGGTCTTGGTGCTAAAAGACCTCCTGGAGAGCTTACGCCAATCGGTGTTCCCTGGAGTCTCTGCCACCAGTGACCTTGCTCCCACAGGGAGCCACAGCCAACCCCCGCCTCCCCAGGAGACCCTCCACAACCCACAGGTAGGTCCGGCTGAGGCTCCTGTGGAGTCACTGCTTTGCGCTGGGTCCCAGTGCACCTGAAATCTGAGTGTGCCCTCCCGGACTGAACTCTGTTTTCCCCTGTCCCATGGAGGTCCTGCATTCAAGCCCCGCTGGTTTTCAAAGCAGATGTCCTGAGGGCGGCTCCTCTCGATGTCAGACCCTCAGGCTGGGGAGCCTGACGTGATGCTCAAAACTTTCACTCTGTGGGAAAACCTCTGTGATATAATTAATTTCTAGTTAGTGGGTCGCCCACTGGTGGGTATGGGGTTGATGTTGCAGAAGTGCCCCTCCTGCTGTCTCGCTGTGGCCGCCTCCTTGTCTCTGGAGTAGACTGTCTTTCCTGGTAGGTCCCAGTCCTTTTATGATGGCAGTGGTTCTGCAGTTTGCTGTGGTTTTGGTGTTTTTGTGAGGAGAGAGGTCAGCTCCTTCTACTCCTCTGTGTTGTCTGGAATCGAGGGGGTGGATACTTGCTGCCTCTTTGCTCAGTATGTGCTGGCCCCTGTCCCCTCGTTACGGGTGTGCAGTTGTGGCCAGTGCTCGTTCCCGGGATAGCAGGGACGTGACCATTGCCCGCCTGCAGGTCTTTCAGCAGTGATGGTGGCCTGGGCCTGCCTGTGAAGCCCACCCCCAGAGCTCGTGTGACCACCATCCTGTTGCCTGGGAACAGGCATGGGGAAGGCAGCTCCAAGGTTTCTCTGCCTCTCTCCTTGGGTGCCCTCCCGACGACGGTGCCTTGCCTCTCTGTCAGGCCCTGGCTGCTGCTGCGCGCAGCCTCACTTGCCACAATGGCACCTCTTCAAGCTGTCCCCATGCAGCCAACCCCAGGCCTCTCCCTGGGACTGTCCCCAGAGCCCGAGCTTCCGCACCCAGTCCCCACCTGCGCCGGCAGACGGACATCTCAGCCGGAGGAGCCCAGGGTGGTGGTGCCGGCCTTCTGAGCAGGTCACCCCTCTTTGGGTTCTGCAGACTGGATGGGTTCTTCCGTGACGGGACTTGCCAGGGTGCAGGGATCTCTCCTCCTCCATTCACAGCTCTCTCCCCAGGGTGCAGGGCCTGTCCTGATTCCGTTCTCTTGCCTTTTTCTTTTGCCCGGTTATGTGGAGGTTGTCTTGTCCCTTCAGAAGGCTGAGGTCTTCTGCCACGTTCAGTAGATGTTCTGTGCAAATTATTCCACTTCCAGATGTTACTTTGCATGTACATTTATATACATTTCGAGTGTGTGCGTGCTCTCACGGTGCCCGTGGTCCGACCGCTCTCGTCTTCAGGCAGTGGAGCTGCTCAGGCCGGGGGGCGTGCTGGTGTATAGCACGTGCACTGTCACCCTGGCAGAAAACGAGGAACAGGTTGCCTGGGCCCTCGAGACGTTTCCCAGCCTTCAGCTTCAGCACCAGGTAAGGACCGTGGGGGCTCTCTCCGGGTGATCTGATAGGTCACGGAAGTGTAAGCGTGGTGATAAACTCAGAGAGTTACATGAAGGGATACGTCACGTGAAACTCCTGAAACAAATCTTGTGGAGCGCAAGGCTGTTTCTCTGATGAAAGCCGTTCCAGATGCTCCTGGAACATCTGGAATTTTCACATCCTGAGCCAGGATTTCCAGGCCTTCACTCTTACTGACCAGAGATGTGTTAATACATATTTTGTTATCCAAATGTTCTTGACTGGAGATGTATCAGTATTCACTTACATAACAAATTGCCAGCCACAGGTGTTAGTTTCTGCAAAAATCCTGCAGTCAATAATGTATTAAAATGACCATAGAACTCGGGTGGATTTTTGATACATGTTTGACTTGGCTCTTGTTCATGTTGTTCAGAATTTTGTTTCTAAAACCCTTCTCCCCTACCTCAGTCCTGTATTTTTGTGGTAGGGGAAATGGTGAGCATTTTTTCTCATGATATATCAAAGCCCAAATAGGCTTTAATAACTGGGATTCAAAAGACTAGCCAAGCGAGGGAAGATAGTGCAGGTTTATCTCTTCCTTTGGTTTCTTAGATATAGAACATTTAAAAAATGCCCTTGTACTTTCTTTTACTTAGCACTGCTTTTTAGTTCTGGTTTTATTAAAATATATTTATGACTAGATTTTTTAGCCCATGATGTTTGAGACTAGGTTTAAATCTGTAGTAATGCTCACATTAGTTCAGATACATTGGACGTTTAACTTCAGACTTCCCCGGACAGAATTTTAGTAAGTAATTGGATACATAACTAGAACGCAATCTGGAGATGCTTTCTAGACTCAAAAATTAAGATAATTACAGTGTAGATGAAAAGTAGACTTGAGAATTCACTTGAATTTTGTGTGTGTGTTTATGCATATATATTCAATGTATACTACAAGAGATGGAACCCCACCATGCATTAGTAGACAGTGGGTTTTCTGATATAAGCCTAAGAAAATGTATCTTCAGTAACATAAACACTTATCTGTGAAATGGTGCCTTAAGTTAGGCTTGTGCAATTTTTGTAGTAGTGGTTTGCACAGACCACTCAATTCCTTACGATTCTTTATTCTTCTAATCAGTGCAGCCTTAGTTTTCTCATCTCTTTAAATACTCTAGTACATTTTAAAAACAACAAAAAAAGAGCATTTTTATCATCCAGTTGGTATGGACCAGAGAGAGGCATTTTCAGATGCCTCCTGTCAGCTTTGGGGGGGGTCCTGACAAATAAAGCTGAGTTTTCATCTCGTGATGTTACTGATAATGATGTTTCACTTATTGAGTGCCCACTGTATGTCAGGCATGATATCACCTTATTTATTTAAGCCTCAGAACTGAGTATTTTATCTGTTTGGTAGATGAGGAAACAGGTAAGTTACTGTCCTAAAGTCACACAGCTAAGATGTGGCAGAGCTGTATTTGGAGTCCATGTGTTGCTGACTGGTGCTCAGGCCTTCTGCATGTTGTGGTCCCTGATGAGCATAAAGCCCATCCTAGGAATTCAGTCATCAAGTGACAGCTCGTACTGTTATCCTACTTTATTATCCAGAAAGCAGCATGTCCATTTCTCTCTCTCACACACACACACATACATACACACAAAGGTATTTACTTATTTTTCTGTTTCTGGAATTGGTGGTAGTTACAACTCAGTTTGCCTTTTAACATAAATAGCGCACAGGCCCTCTTCCTAACACGAGGATGTTCACCTGTGTTTATTCTTCTCCCGCGCAGGACCCACAGGTGGGAGGAGAAGGGATGCTGGGAGCTGGCCTGTCACCTGAACAGTTGAAACGGCTGCAGCGATTCGATCCCTCTGCAGTGCGGTCACTGGACCGTGACATTGATTCTCTGAGAGACGCCAGCATAGAAGACCTGGTTTGGCTGGCAAATAAGGATTGTATAGGTTTTTTCATAGCAAAATTTGTAAAATGCAAAAGCACACAAGAGGAGGATCTTTAGAAATGAAAATTCCAAACATGTGCCATGTGGTTATTATTTTTTTTTAAACCAAACTCTCATCAAACCATATGATTGATGTTGTGGTTGCTGGAGAAACAGAAAAGGCTGCCAGCTCTTCCACCAGGAATCAAGAGACTCTACTTCAGAGAGAAAGACACTGGAGGGTTGGGGTGGGAGTGGGGTGTGCATTGAGATTATATTTTGTGTTTTTAAGAAAATTTTTCCTTTATGGATTTAGCAGAGTATAAAGAAAAGGAGGTGCCTGTCGAAGTCTGGAACGTATTTTCATTTGGGGTCTTTGTTTTAATTTGTAAAGAATGCAAGTCATTTTTAATGTTAAAATGAGTGGATTTTACAAAAGGAATAAAATTAGGAGTATTTAATTTGGTTATAAAACATGTTTTCTGTTACTGAGTTCCTAAGTATGAATTCCTTCAGAATTCAGGGTGTGTGGTCTGTAACTTATTTATCATGTGCCAGGAACTGAGCTGAGGATTTTACTTGACTTTTTCTGTTTACTATTTGGTACGTCAGCCCCTCTTTGCTGTGAGTTCTGGATCACTCCCAAATAACAGTCACCCTTCACTGTGTTTTGTTTTTCCTTCATATTTTAAACTAAAAACTAAAATGAATTTTAACTCTGTAGATTAAAAATGAGACTATTATAGAATTGGGGTACCTTTTATCATCTAATGGACTATACAAATTATTAGAGGTATGATTGGTGAGAAAGAGAAAACCATCTTGTGAGAGCTGGGAAGTGGCCAGGCCTTGGTATTTTTCCTGCCAAGTCCATAGAACACCAATCCCAGACCATGCAGCTGTGACTAGGATAGATCAAGATAAAACAAGACCACTTCACCATCAAATCTGAAATCACCCAAACCACAGAAGTGACCAGACATCTCCCATAGTGGCCAGTATACATGGACTGCCTTTGTAAGATGATTGTAACTGTGGGCTTGCTTCATCCTGCATGCTTTTTAGATAAGATCTATTAAAATACCCACCATAGGTTAAAAGGTGTCTCATGTCTTGTTAAATATATGTTTTGTTAATTCAAATCACCTCAAAACTCCTGAGCCTTTGGGCATGTAAAGTAGATGGTTGGAAACAATTGCCTAATAGTTTCTTTCCCCTCCCCGCCCCTTCACAGGTCTCCACTGGGCTTCACTGGTAGGCTCAGTGGTAAAGAATCTGCCTGCCAATGCAGGAGATGCAGGTTTGATCCTTGGGTTGGGAAGACCTCCTTGAGAAGAAAATCGGCAACCCACTTCAGTATTCTTGCCTGGGAGATTCCATGGATAGAGGAGCCTGGCAGGCTACAGTCCATGGGGTTGCAAAAGAGTTGGACATGACTTAGCAACTAAACAACAACAACAAAGGGTATGCATTAGGAATTTCTCAAAACTCTTCTTGTGTCGTGAAGAATGCAAGGTCTCGGGTCAGGTGAGATCTTCAGAGGCCTCTGCTCGGAGCAAGCCTTTCTTCACACTCTTCTCTGCGGCTGGGCTGTCTCTGCACCCCTTGGACCTCTTGACTCCTCCTGTCACAGCACTTGACACATCACCCTAGGGAACTAGGCATGCCTTGATCCCTACCCCCAGGCAGGCAGGAACTTTGTCCTTTCTGTACAGCAGATCACCGTTACACCCTTACTGAAGGAGGGAAAAAAATCACACCAAGTGCCCTAAGACTCACTATGTAACTGACTTCTTTCCATCCCTCATTCTGCCTCATACCCAGCAGGTGTCATCTGTCTAAAGAGAAACACTGTTGACCTGTGTGCTTCTGTTTCCAGGGCTTGGCATAACCCTGGAACTTTCAATATGATTTTAAAACACACAAAGTCCATCCCTTCTCATGCTCTCTGCAGAACCTTAGGTGCTAGGCTGGGATGGAAATGGTTGGGAAAGAGCCTCATAGCAAACATGGTTAAGTTTTGATTAATACCAGCAAACACCACAATATAAGCAGTACAGGCAAAACAGAAGAAAAATATTTGCATATTGAAAACAGTAATGACAGATAAGAAATAGGGTTACCATTTGTTCCTTTAACAGACATTTTCCAGTGGTTTCTTCAATAAAAAAAAAACCAAATTGGAACACAAAACACATTCAATCTTAAGAAACGCAGACATTTAAGAAAAAATACAATAGAAGAAAGGGAAATACGGAGGAGAACGAATACATTTTTTTTTAACATATTTAATGTTTCATAGTTATTTCTGAAACAGAAGCATTTTAATTCCACAGTGAGTACATTTTACTTCAAAACCGTGTATCACATTTTAAGTAGTAAAGTACAAATACTTAAAAACGTAACTTAGCCACAATTCAACCACTGACCCAGAGACGTCTAATTACCTGTTGTCTCCACCAGAGTGACTCTTGACCTGTTAACGAGATTGGACCAGCAGCATCATGTCATTGAGCCAAGGGTGAGGAATTAAAATGAAGATCTGATGATGGATCAGTTTAAAAGGGAAAAAATAAAATTCAACATCGGAGGCAAGAACTGCTGAACATGGAAGGATGAAGGTGAGAGGAAGCTGATGTTGCTGTGCTCAGACGCCCGGAGACCTTTGACCTGCTGGAAGCTGGCACTTGTCAGTCAGCGTGGGGAGGGGCCGCAGCCCGTGACCTCCCTGCCCCCGGAAGATAAGCCACGTGAGGGAAGTGCAGGTAAGTGTTTAACATACTTTCAACTGTAAGACTCACTCCTGAAATGGTAATTAATACTACTAATAGTAAACAGTGCAGAAGCCAGCTCTTTATTTGTTTGATACGAATGACTTTAAACCAGGCTTGTTGAACAGTTTGGTGTAGCTGACAGTGAAGGTTTAACATGAATGCAGAGCAGACCATGTTCAAATGTGGCATTGTCCCAAAGTACAGGATAACTAAGACGGCCTACATTTAGCAGCACCTTTTTGTAACAGTAACTTAAATGAGCAGTAGAGAGAGAGCAGAGAAAAAATCGAAATGGGTTTGACAAGGAAAAAAAACCATAGAACTATTCAGAACATTTCCAGCATTTTCTAGGTTAACTACAAAAATCATGATTCTACAACCCAGTTGGTTAAGATGAAACCTTTGCTGTGTGAAAAGACTTAGAATTTTACATTCTAGGAGTCAGTAAATATCCCATTGTCCTTGGGATTGTTTCTTCATTTACATATTTTGCACACACCGTTTACACATACACCCACTACAGTCTTCACAGATAGATGCGCTTATGTCAAATCCTGCAATAGAGGTTTCTGAGGAACACTCTGATTTGGACTAATGTGTTTCACAGTAAAGTGAGAAATGAAGGGTCCAGGTACAAAATTTTTAAAAATGGAATCCGTTAATGTAGTTCTTTGAAAGGGATTAATGGTAGCAGCAAAAAAGATACATACCAGTTATACCTCAAGAATTCAAATATTCCAAAGTCATGAACTGGGATGTAATTTTGTATAGGAAAGGTTGGGGCCAGTGATTAGGACATCTTACCGTGATGAAAAGTTGACTGGAAGTATTTTATAAAAGTAACTTTAATTGGAACATGGTTTCCCAATGATGTGACTAATTTATACTGAAAATTTATATATTATGACTAGTGTCTTTATATTCAATAAATAAAGGTATGTCAACAGTACAGAGCTAATTAACAGATTGAGGGAAATGGTTTCTCTATTATCTGATATAAAAATGAATTATACATATAGTGTTTTAACTCTTGAGTTTTCTTTGGGGGAGGAAAATAAGGAATGAAACATGAAACAGTTTTACTTGTAAAGGTCTAAGGATATTTGGCAAGAACCTGGGATAACCAAAGAAGCGAAATAAAAAATAGCCTAACTTATTTAACAAAATAAGAATTTTTAATGTCCAGGTCTGAAGGTAGGCAATCATAGAGAGGAGTTTTCCAGGAACAGACTTCAAGTGCCAGGTCTGTGCACACCTAATACTGTCTTACCCATCCAGGCATTACTGGACAGACAGACATAGAGACAGAGCAGGTTTTGGCCTCAGCATGACAGCCACCTCGTGGGCTGCTGCCAGCGTGTCCCTGACACCAGGCTCAGCATCTCTGGCTTCCCCTTCAGGGCAGGTGTCCCACGCAGGAAAACCTCAACATCTTTGTTCAAGTCACCTCATTTTGCCCTGATTTCTTCTAAGAGCAGAAACTTTGGTTATAAGAAGCACTTCTAGGTTTTGAAGGACAGTGAAAGTGTCGGAGTGGGTGGGGGAGATGGGGATGGAACGGGAGGTGATGGATGGAGGAGAGAAGAGGGGAACAGCCAGCGGGGCGGGAGGAGTCACGGTCTCTGATTTTCCCCTGAAATTATTCTACAAGCTGTGTAAACGTTTCTCCCTACGACAGACACTCGGACACATGAAAGATCAGACATTTCCAGTGGAACACTCACAGTTAAAAGCGGCCCGTATTTTTCCTTTCCAGGGGCACAGCCAAGGAGCCAGCAGGTGGGAGCTCTCTGAACGAGTCCCCTTTGGCAGCGAGCTCCCCCCTACGCCCCGGCGGCTCCCGCAGCAGCATAGTGAACGGCGGAGCCAGGTGGGTGCGTGCTGGTGGCCCAGGCTGGACGCTTCTTGCGTCTTCCACACTCACACCCTCCACTTGCTCGCACATGCTCACTCCCAGACCCACACGCACACGGGTTCCAGCTCCTAAACTCCAGTGCTGTGACCTCAGACACTAGCTACGCAGGACGTGGTCGTCACAATCAGTGTGAACTGCACGGAGTAGAACAACTCTTGGAGTTTGGTTATATATTTCCCATAGTTTATGGTCAGAAATGATAAACTTACAAGGATGGTGAAACATTCAGAAATCAAACCTTTTCAAGTCAAGCAGCCACACGTATTTACAGTATGTACAGACTCTCTAGTGAATGGGGATGGGCGTCGAGTCGATGCTATTACAAATTTCCTGAAGGTGGGCTTTTCTAGTCCCTGTAATTCATAAAGCAGGTCTGCTGACTTGGCATTAAGACTCTAAAATAGTGTGATCAAACTGATATATATATATATATATTATATATAATATATATAATTATTGTAAGAAGGTGTTTGCAGAAATAACATTTACAAACTGTCTATACAGTACACAATACTAATACATAGAAAATAGATTCTGACTTTATGATCCCCTTTGTGTAAGGCAAGACTGAATCTGTCCCCAAATTTAGTCAGCCGGAGGTACAAGCAAGAAACAGTGGTCCATGGATGAATATGCAAATCAGGTGCCTACATATTAAAAAATCGGCAAGAATCAGGAAACTCCACTTTTTATCTGGGCCAGTTCTGGCCTACTGGATACATCAACCACATTTTCGAAAACATCAGCTATGCTTCTTAAAATACGAACGCCACTCAGACAACAACAGATTTTGTTCGAGTGGCAGCTACCCTAGATGGGGTTCAAGGATCTGTAGACAACCGGGGGCCTGCAGTCTTTCCAGGCCAATTGATAGAGCACTTACAAAAGAAAAAAAAGAAGTGTAATTAATACTCTATTTTATGCTGTTGCTATCCAAGCAACAGCAGTACAAAATATACAAGACAAATCACATATGATTGCAATGTAGACCCCCACCCCCCTCCTCAAGATCGAGTTGGGCGGGTGGTGGGTATACAAGACTTAAAAAAAAACACAACACAGAAAGGGCAGAAGAGTCATTGGCGGATGTAAACATCCCTGTTCCAGTCCGCAGCCTCGTTCCGTCTCCGGGACGCCCCCTCCCCATCCTTGTCACAGTAGCGATCCTTGGATTTGTGGCGGCTCCGCTGTCTGTTGCACTCGTTGTGGTCCTGCTCCCGGTCCCTGGAGCGGTGCCGAGCCTCCCTGTGTCTGTGCTCCCCGCCCGCGTGGGGCTCCTCGCGGTGGTTGTGGTCGCGGGGCGGGGCGTAGTGGTCCGCGTGTTCGTGCGAGGACTCTTCCTTGGGCTCCACGTAGGCGGAGTCGCGACTCTCCTGCGTCTCCGAGTCCAGGGTCTCTTGCCTGGAGAGGCCTCGGCTGCCGCTGCGATGGTTGTGGTGCTGGGTGGAGGAGCGATGCTGGGCTTTCTTGACCGGTTCCGGGCAGGGTTCTTCTTCAGCTTGAGAAGCAGAGCGGGCCGGAGCCCCGCGATCCGTCCTCTGATCCCCTTGAGAACCCTGCAGCCAGAGGATCAAATACAGAACCCCTGTCACAAAGGCAGGTACTCTTAGGTCTAGTCCCTTTGTGCTGTCCTAGGTGCTTACAAATTAACGTCAAGTCCAATATAATATAAATGCTACTGGATGTTACCAAAAGAACTAAGCAAGCAAGCTGCGTTAGATTTCATTTCAGCCTTTTAGAGACTTTGAACAGAGTAATTTTTTTTTTTTTTTTTGCCTTTTAGATGAAGGAAGGAGGGATTTCTTTTAAATATTCTCTTGTGGTTCAAATACAGATACAAATTCCTGACATTTGTCTACACATGGGTGTACACTGAGCCACACCTCTGCTGAGATACAGGTGGGAAGATAAATTCTGGAAATATTGGCTTTAAGGAAAAAAAAATGATAAACAGTCAGATGCTTAAATGGCACTTAATGAGACCAGCACTAGCATAAGATAGTCACATATCAGATTATTAATACAAGGCTCTATGCTCATCTTTGAGAAGGGTCACAAGATGGAACCCTTAAGACAGCCCCATGAGGTTGGTGCTGTTAGATGCCTGAGGCACAGGGCCCGGGAGGGATTTGAACCCAGGCAGTCTTGAGTCCACAGTCTGTGCTGCCAGCCTGTAGAAAGTTCCTCCTCTCTTCCTGTCTAATAGAGTTAGTGGTCTGTGGTAACCTAGAGGTGGGCATGGTGGGAGGGCAGTCCAAGAGGAAGGGGATAGAGCTGATAGACATAATAGCTGTTCCACTTCCTTGTAGGAAGAAACCCATACAACCCTGTAAAGCAACTCTACACCAATTAAAAAAGAATATGGGGCGAGGGGATCTACATTCACAGGATGCTGTTTACACTGCTTTTCTTACAGGCACACAGCTCACTCGGGAGAGAGCTGCCCGATGGGAACAAATGCTGCGTTGGCATCCCGGGCGTCGATGAGGGCTCCGCTTACCTGTGAGTTGGAGGCTAGCGTGGGGCTGACGGGCAGGGTGGAGGTGGCTAAAGTGCGGCTGAGAAGGGGGTTGGGGAGACTGCTGCTGGGAGGGTGGGTGGCCTTCCAGTAGGCCTCCAGGTAGTCGGCCAGGTGTTCACAGGCATCCTCGAGCTGGTTCTCATCCAGGATCACATCAAACAGCTCCTGCAGGGGCAGACATTACAGATAGCACACTGACACCTCCCCCCCCCACCGTAGAGGAGAAAGCAGGGAGCCCCTTGGTCTCTGCTCCCGCTGCCGGACTCCTCCACAGACTGTCCTCTCCGGTCAGTGTCGACACACATGTATCACTGGTATCAATGACTAGGAAGTGGACAGGTGTAGTAACAGTTGTTAAGGGCATGATAGAAAATTTTCTAATAGTGAAAAAAAGGAATTGACCCTACGTTAGGAGAGAGATGTAAAAATGAAAAGACTATAAGCCAAATAGTATAGGAAGAAGTCTGTTTTCGACATAGAGACTGTGAAAAGCTGAATCTTGGAAATAGCTGCGGCAAGGGAAGGACATGAAGCCAGAACAACCTAGAAGGTAGGGTGGGAGGTAGGCAACATATGTGTACATATAGCTGGTTCACTTTGCTGTGCAGTGGAAACTAACACAACATTGTAATTATCCTCTCATTAAAAAAAGAAGCCAAAACAAAACCCAGAAGCATGGTATGCACAACAGGGATGCAAGGTAGGAATGGGTTCAGGGGTCAGAATCTGCTTACTGACTGGTTTGGAAATTGGTGTCTACATGGTTTCAGATCAATTTCATAGATAGTGATAAAGAGCCAGCAACTTGCTCCCAGATTAGAAGTGAATAATAAACCAACCCCAAATAGATCCATTTTTCCAACCAAAGTGCTGAAACAACAATTGTGTTTCACTTAAGATACTATGGAAGCGTTAGATATTAACAAAGCGACATCCCCACAGAACATACTGTAGCCTTCGTAAGCCACGACCATGACCTAGACCGGTGCTCAAAGGCAAGAGGTGGACAGTTCTCCAATTTGGGAAGAAGCCCACTGCTAATGGAGAGGCTTCTCTTCTGGACAAGTGTTTACCTAGTCTGTCTTGTTTTTGTTAACAGCGGGGCTGATGACTTCAAGTGGATTATACTGAACAGAGAGACTTACTGGAGGACACTGAGCTAGCTTATCTGCCGCCACCATCTGGACATTGAGGTGTTTTGCTTGAGATTTCCCTCGAGACTTTATTAACCTCTGTAAAACCTGCAAAAGATGAGGTTTTTAAACAGCAGTGTCTGTACTCAGGTAAACAACAAGGTTCATTATTCACTCGTTTCTCTAGGACCTTTTTCATACAGCACTCACGGTTTACTAGGCAAGAAAATAGAATATTTGAGATTTGGAAAATTAACACATCTTGGTTGCAAGCTTCAAAAACCACCAGCATGGGGATTATTCTGAATCTTTTTTTAAGGCTAGCACTTCTCAGACTTTATTGCTCATGATTTATGTTTTTAAAAACTGTTGAGAAATCCCAAGGGCTTTTTATGTGAACTAGAATATTTACATACTAGACATTAAAACTGAGAAATTCATTTAAGAATGACCAATAAACCTCTTGCATGTTAACATATATCACTTATTTCAATAAAAATAGCTAAATTGTTTGCAAATTTCTCTACCACCTGACTTCACAGAAGATAACCAATGTTTCCTCTTTCTACATTTAATCTGCCACAGTACATTACTTTGAAATACGTGAAGAAAATCCAGCCTCTTCCACATACGTAATTCAGAAAAGGAGGAGTATTTTAGTAGCCTTTTCAGATAATTGTGGATATTTTTCTTTGATACTACAGTAAACAAGTGGTAGCTTTTTAAAGATTAGCTGCCATGTGACATCTGAAACCCTACTCTATTAAATTCCATTGATTTGTCCTGAAATTTGAATGGCATGTCATTTGTTCTTTCCAATAAAAATGGTGTTCTAGGATGACTCCAATAATGACACCAGTGCTTGTCCTCAAATAACTGACTTTTGAGTATGCAGCTGAAGAACTTGATGTGCACTTCCCATTTTGTTATGTAGAATATTAAAAAGGCTTGTAGTAGCTTTTTGAAGAGTCAAAATTTAATAAACAATTTTGCTACTTTATCAGAACTTTTTTTAAAGTACCACAATAACATTTTATTGACTAAATATTAAAATAACAAATATTTTTGGCTTAATAACATTCTTAAAACTAATATCACCAGTTTTTGGTATTCTTAGTGTGGACACCAGAAATTATGAAAGAGTTAATGATCATAAAAACTTAATTCCTAGCACAGTTAACTTAATAATACTCAGATATTTCACAAGAATCCATCTAAAATCACAGGCGAAAGAGGCATCGTCTAACTTGAAGGTTGTCAGTAAAAAATCTGCACCTTATTCTGACCTAGTCTGGGACATAGATTTATATTTTAGTAATGCCTTTAGACAAGAGCAAGGATCTCCTATCAATATACATACCCGGAACTAATGTATCCAGTGTTTTCAAACTCCACTAAGAAAGAAAATGCACTAGATGCATTTTCATTAGGACATTAAGTGAAACTTTATAACCTGGTGGTGCATGGTGAGGAAGAATGCAGCAGCTGCTAGTCTGTTGTCGTCTTGCTTCCTGCCTAGCCATTACCCACCACTTCTTTTGCACCATCAGGACAAAGGTCAGGCCAGGGGAAGAGGAGGAGAATGTCTGAGGATTATCAGGGAAATGACCTTCTAGGCCCTCTGAAAGTGTCTCCAAGCCTCCCCCACCAGGAATCCACAGGCCACACTTTGAAAATCACTGTTCTCAGCCATGAAGCTTATCACTGTCTGCTTATATGAATCTTAACACTTCTCATCTACCATATCTCTCTTCAAATCCTTAGTGATGGATAAAGAAGCAGCCTGTTTGTAACTGGAAGGCAGACTGTAAACACACATTTTAGTAAAGTTTCACTGCAGAACAAATGGTAACAGCCCTGCTTACCTTAGGAGAAGAAATCTTGACATACACTATAATAGGGGCCAGAGAGGTTTTACTGAGCTGGGCTGGGTGATTGATAGTGTCCGCATCAAGGACCACCAGTTGCAGTGTTCTTGCAAGTTCAAAAATCCTTTCGATTTCACTCTGAACTTCCGCTGTAAAAGGTGAAGCAGAGCTTGATTACTTAAAAGTTCAGCATTTTTAGACCAGATTGAGAGAAAGTAAGATGGTTACTCAGGCAGGTGAGCTGTTGTTGATGTCTACAGGTAAGAGAGCTGATAACAGGCATCCTTTGCAACGAGCCATTCCTTCACAACACCTCGAGAGTTTAGAAATTCCTCTCTCACCCAGTTATGAAATTTATTTCCAGTTTACCACGATGTCTATAAGAGTCAAACTTTTTGGCTCTCTGTGCTTATTTGTTTTGGGGGGCTATAAAACTTCACTCCATGGAGTCATTTTATTAAAATGTAAAATAGAAATATGAAGAGAGCTCTTTCTTGTGTTTTGTTTCTGACCACTCAACCCATCACCGGCCTTCCTGTCACTGCACGGGTGTATCTGTGTTTACCTGCCACCTCTTGGTATGCTTTCTGGAGATGATGGAGTCTAGAGATGTTTATGGGCAAGTGGAGCTACAGCAGGAAACAGAGATTTTCAGAATGTCTATAACAAACCTACCCAGAAACACACTTCTTGTATTTTCCACCAACAAAAAGATGGTCCTATAACATTCATGCTTTAAAAGGGCAGTTATGTATTGGAGGCAGCACCTCAGATATATAATCTATTAGATTTATAGAAAAACATAAAAAAAAATTTACTTGAATGCCGAAGTGTTTTCATTCAGTTCATCTATTTCTCCATTCTCTCTCGAGTGTAAAGAGGGCTCTCCAAGAATACTTTCTGTGATGATGGATATATACTATATCACTGCTATGGAGAACCCGAAATGTAGTAAATGTGAATAACTATTTCTGAGAGTCAGATAAAAGTTAAATAGCCAGAAACTATGTTTCTAAGTATCATAGATCTGTAAAGGATAATATGTAGCTTGCAGTGCCCACTACAGTCATGAAGGGCCAATCCATGAGATGCCTGGACCTACAGGACACCATTTAGTTCCTCTTGTGCATTCACGTCCATGCAGAAGATTCCTGGAGATAATTTTAACTTTTGTATTATTCCAGAAAAGGCATGCCACTAGTCACCTGCCTCTTACCAAGAGTCCTTTTGTTTACCTGGATGTCTTTAAAATGCCCCAAACTACTTGTGATACGAGCTTTAAAGTAGTACTTGGTCACATTACCACTCATGACACAGTTTTGCTAAAAGACAAAAAAAAACCTATTAAGCTTCTCAATAGACCAGTTTACAAGAAATACAGGGAACAGACAGTTGTGTAAACTACACCAGCGTAATTTAGTTAGCAAAATTCAGTCTCTGAATTCCCCTGTAGGATAAGTAGGATAACTGACCTTGTTTCTTAAAAAAATTACAAGGAGATAAAAGATATATGGAAAACAGGATTAAGAGATTCAAGGACCTAAGAACCAATCACAGTGTGTGAACTTTATTTGGATCCTGATTCAAACAAATAGTAATTTATTTATTTTATGATGCAGAAGTGAATAAAATGTTTATGTATATATATGTGTGTGTATAAAATGTATGTGTTTGCATCTATATAGTATATGACAGCTGGGAAATGATACATGGCTGAGTGGCACCTGATGATACCAGGTACATTAAGGTACATCATTAAGGTACAACAAGGACTTCCCAGGTGGTCCAGTGATTAAGACTCCATGCTGCCAATGCAGGGGCCCAGGTTTGATCCCTGGTCAGGGAACTAGATCTTGGCATGTGGCAACTCAAACCTGCTGCAGCCAAATAAATATTTAAACAAGAGGTACAATAATGATTATGGTTTAAGTAAAAGGAGTCTCCACTGTTTAGAAATACACACTGAAATATTTACAGATAATATAAGTATCTGGAATTAACTTCAAAGTAAATGGTTGAAACTAGGTAACAAGTACCTGGGCTTTCTTACAGCATACTGTTCATATGTATTTTCTTAAAATCATTCCTTTTGTAATAATGTTCTAAAACATTACTAATACTGTTATTTGCTGTCTTCTCTTGCTGCTAAAATTTTTTATTCCAATTATAACCTTGCTTCTCTGTGCCCTGTGTTTTCACAAGCCACCAATCACCAGTAGTGAAGTTCCAATCTAAGTTTATTGTAAGCATTAAGAAATTTGATTAGTTTACAGCTGACATCATACTCAGTGGAAATGCTAGAGATTTCCCCTGAGATTAGGAACCACACAAGGATGCACACTCTTGCCACTTCTTTCAACATAGTATTGAAAGATGTAAGCAGAGCAAGTAGGCAGACAAATTGGAGAGGAAGTAAAACTCTATTTGTAGCTGACATGCTGATATATATATATAAAACTCTAAAGACTCCCCCAAAAGACTGTTAGAGCTAATAAATGAATTAAATTGCAGGATATAAAGTTAGTCTGCAGTACAGTGGACTGTACTGCAGTACAGTGTACTTATTCAGTGGAATAAGATGAGTCACACACAGTCCTGCCATTTGCAACAAGACTAATGGACCTTACCAACTTTATGCTAAGTGAAATTAGAGACAAATATATAATCTTACTGAAATGTGGAACTGAAAAAAAAACAACAACAAGTTCATGGATACAGAGAACGGGGGGTGGTGGAGGGTGATCAAAAGTACAGTGAAGTCCCAAGGATGTAATTGGAGTTAGTGATACTGTCTGTTTGAAAGTTACTAAGAGAGTGGATCTTAAGCAAGATCCTCTATGACCCACCTCCCAGAATATTGGAAATAAAAGCAAAAATAAACAGATGGGACCTAATTAAACTTAAAAGCTTTTGCACAACAAAGGAAACTATAAGCAAGGTGAAAAGACAGCCTTCAGAATGGGAGAAAATAATAGCAAACAAAGCAACAGACAAAGGATTAATCTTAAAAATATACAAGCAACTCCTAAAGCTCAATTCCAGAAAAATAAATGACCCAATCAAAAAATGGACCAAAGAACTAAACAGACATTTCTCCAAAGAAGACATACAGATGGCTAACAAACACATGAAAAGATGCTCAACATCACTCATTATCAGAGAAATGGAAATCAAAACCACAATGAGGTACCAGTACACACCAGTCAGGATGGCTGCTATCCAAAAGTCTACAAGCAATAAATGCTGGAGAGGGTGTGGAGAAAAGGGAACCCTCTTAAACTGTTGGTGGGAATGCAAACTAGTACAGCCGCTATGGAGAACAGTGTGAAGATTTCTTAAAAAACTGGAAATAGAACTCCCATATGGCCCAGCAATCCCACTTCTGGGCATACACACCGAGGAAACCAGATCTGAAAGAGACACGTGCACCCCAGTGTTCATCGCAGCACTGTTTATAATAGCCAGGACATGGAAGCAACCTAGATGCCCATCAGCAGACGAATAGATAAGGAAGCTGTGGTACATATACACCATGGAATATTACTCAGCCATTAAAAAGAGTTCATTTGAATCAGTTCTAATGAGATGGATGAAACTGGAGCCCATTATACAGAGTGAAGTAAGCCAGAAAGATAAAGACCAATACAGTATACTAATGCATATATATGGAATTTAGAAAGATGGTAAGGATAACCCTATATGCAAAATAGAAAAAGAGACACAGATGTACAGAACAGACTTTTGGACTCTGTGGGAGAAGGCGAGGGTGGGATGTTTTGAGAGAACAGCATCAAAACATGTATATTATCAAGGGTGAAACAGATCACTAGCCCAGGTTGGATGCATGAGACAAATGCTTGGGGCTGGTGCACTGGGAAGACCCAGAGGGATGGGGTGGGGAGAGAGGTGGGAGGGGGGATCGGGATGGGGAATACATGTAAATCCATGGCTGATTCATGTCAATGTATGGCAGAAACCACTACAATATTGTAATTAGCCTCCAACTAATAAAAATAAATGGAAAAAAAAAGTTATCCTCACAAGAAGAAAATTTGTAACTTTGTTAACTTGTAAGTAATCTTTCTGTGATCATTACACAATATATACATGTGTCAAGCCAAGTTGTATACCTGTCAGTTATGTCTCATTAAAAAGAAATTTGATCACAAAGATTATCATCTGTGTACCAGTTAATGACAGGTATTCACACAGTCACAAGAGTCCCATGCCTTAAAAATAACTTGTTTTTTAGAGGTTTGAGCACTATTAAAAAATGATTATAAATGTAATTTGTTGTTGTTTATTCGCCAAGTCGTATCCGACTCTGCAACCCCATGGACTGTAGCCAGCCAGGCTCCTCTGTCTATGGGCTTTCCCAGGCAAGAATATAAATGTAATACTTGTTACTAAATCTGGGTAACAGATAAACATAAAATAATCCATTATCTTATTATATATCCAAAAATTGTATCTATTAATGTATATCAATGTATGTATATATAGCTTAATATATGTATCATGGACATGTGTGTATATATGCATATATTCTAGTATTCTTAGATACACAGATACCTTACACTTTTTAAATTAAGGTGGAAAATGAGATATTCTTTAAAAACTTAAAAAGATTTTTTTAAGAAACCCAATGCAACATATTTGTAAATAAACCTTATAAAGAGATGACCAATAAATTCTGAAGAAAATGCTTTTAACTTCCAAGTACAAAATGATGCTTTCAAAAGAAATGTGCCCATACTAGTGGTTTTTCTTTGATGGAGTACATCATGCTGAGAATTTATTTCAAAAAAGAAATAATGCTGCTGATGTTCATTTCTGAAACTGAAAAGCCTTATTTATCTGTCCAGATCCCAATGTCTTACACCTACTGAATTTAAACTCGCTGCTGATACTATGAAAAACAGTATAGAGGTTCCTCAAAAAAGAGTTGCCATATGACCCAGCAATCCCATCCCTGGGCATATATTCAAACAAAACTGTAATTCAAAAAGATACATGCACCCTTATATTCATAGCAGCACTATTCACGATAGCCAAGACATGGAAATGACCTAAATGTCTATCAACAGATGAGTGGATAAAGAAGATGTACATATACACAATGGAATACTACTCAGCCATAAAAAAGAAAATGTTGCCATTTGCAGCAACATGAATGGACCTAGAGATTATCACACTAAGCAAAGTAAGTCAGAGACAAATACCATATGATACTACTTACATGTGGAATCTATAATCTGACACAAACTTATCTATGAAACAGAAATGGACTCAGAGGGCAGACTGTCAGTAATGTAATAGTAGTTCCAATGCCATTTCATAATTACTAAGCACAGATTACTCATTTTGACAAGTTCTTTACTTAGCCTAAGAAAGGAAATCTGTTAAAGCGCTCTGTCACAGCCCCCTCTCCTTTCCCCTGACCCAGAAAGGTTTGCCTCTGGGCACCCACTTCCCAGGCACCAACATGGCTTCTTCACTTAATCCAGCGGTGTGATCCTTGGGTAACAAGGCTTAATTTCTCAGAGCTCCTAAGTATTCTTTTCTGGAAAATGGAAATGAGGACTAAGTATAGCAATGTACAAAATATTTATTTCAGTATGTGCCTATAGGAAATGCTTAATAAATGTCAAGTATTGCTTTGTGCCAACCTGCTAACATGTATCACATTGCATTTTGATGATATGACTGAAAACTTTTCCAACAGGCAGTAAACTGATAGAAGACTGGCAATAATACATAATTACTTTCATTCCTTCCCTCAGAACAGTGCTTAGGACATACTTGGCACTCAAAAATTGTTTTGAAAGAATGAGTTGAAAAGAAAAAATATAATCATTGTATATATATACACATATATATAATGTAACAAATATTTGCCTTTTAAAAAATTGTTTTTAATTAGAGGATAATTGGTTTACAATGTTGTGTTGGTTTTTGCTCTGCAACAATGTGCATCAGTTATATGTATACTTATACCCCTTGCTCTTGGGCTTCCCCACCATCCCAGACCTCTAGGTCACCACAGTGCACCGAGCTGAGCTCCCTGTGCTGCACAGCAACTTCCTACTAGCTGCTGTGCACATGGTAGTGCATGTATGTCTGTACACATGGGTAGTGCATGTATGTCTGTACACATGGTAGTGTATGCATGTGTACACATGGTAGTGTATATACGTGTACACGTGGTAGTGCATGTATGTCTGTACACATGGTAGTGTATGCATGTGTACACATGGTAGTGTATATAGGTGTACACATGGTAGTATATGCATGGTAGTGTATATATGTGTACATGTGGTAGTGTATGTATGTACACATGGTAGTGTATATATGTGTACATGTGATAGTGGATATATGTGTACACATGGTACTGTATACATGTCTGTACACATGGTAGTGTATATATGTGTACACGTGGTAGTGTATGCATGTCTGTACACATGGTAGTATATATATGTGTACACGTGGTAGTGTATGCATGTCTGTACACGTGGTAGTGTATATATGTGTACACGTGGTAGTGTATGCATGTCTGTACACGTGGTAGTGTATGCATGTCTGTGCATGTGGTGTATGTATGTCTGTACACGTGGTGGTGTATGTATGTCTGTACACGTAGTGTATGCATGTCTGTGCACGTGGTGGTGCATGCATGTCTGTACACATGGTAGTGTATATATGTGTACACGTGGTAGTGTATGTATGTCTGTACACATGGTAGTGTATGTATGTCTGTACACATGGTAGTGTATGTATGTATACACGTGGTAGTGTATCTGTGTCAGTACTGTTGTCTCAGTTTGTCCCGCCCTCTCCTTCACCCACTGTGTCCACAAGTCTGTTCTCTACATCTGTGGCTCTATTCCTGCCCTGCCAGTAATAGGTTCATCAGTACCATTTTTCTAGAGTCTGTATATATGCCGATATACAATGTGTTTTCTCTTTATATTTGCCTTTTTAGTTGACTATATATATATTAGAAGCTGCTGTTGTAGAAAAAATTCAATAAATCTTCAAAAACATTAATCATGAACTTGACAGCCAAACTATATATAGGTGAAGTGCTTCCTTTGGGTGGAGATATGGCTGAAGCCGGGGCATCAGAACAATGTTGTGGAATTAAAAAATGTTAATTTCTTAAGATAGACATGGCTATGCCTGTAATGATTAGGTCAGGAGGAGGGAGGAAGTGAGATTCAGATCAATAGGCCCATACATTTTTTTCCTAAGAGAAGGCAGATGGTCAAGTAAATGTAATCACTTCACACCCTGCTCAATGGAGGAAATCCTGGACTGGTAGTCCGAACGCCCAGGGTCTAGCTTTAGCTTTATTCCTTAGTGCCTTACCTACACTACACGGATCCCTTCCCTTCTTGTGGTCCTTAGATCCTTCACTGCACAGTGATGACAAGATTGGTAGTTCTCAAACCCTGGCACGCACAGCAGTCACCTGGCAGGCTTGTTGAAACAGACTGCAGGGCCCTGCCTCCAGAGCTGCTGACTTCATAGGCCCAGGTGGGGCCTGAGAAGGCTCATTCCTAACTGATGCTCCCAGCAGTGATGCTGTTGATGTGGAGACCACACCTGAGGACCAGTGAACGAGACGTTCTCTCAGGTGGGTCACCCCAGTTCCATAGTCCCTGGTGTTACCAACGTAAGTGATGAGTTTCTCTTTAATTTGACGCTCCTACTAAGACAACTGTACATTCACAAGCAGCTATAAGAAACCGACAGCTCCCAGTGCACTTTATTACTTAGTTTTTCCTCAGTGGGAACATCCTGCAAAACTATAGTGCAACATCACAACCAGACTATCAATATTAATACAACCTATCCATCTTACTCAGATTGCCTGAGTTTATGTACTCATCTGTGTGTGTGTGTGTGTGTGTGTGTGTGTGTGTGTGTGTGTGTGTGTACTGAGTTCTATGCAGTTTTATCACATGTGTAGTTTCCTGTATCCATCACCATAGTCCAGAGACACAACAGGTCCGTCAGGATAAGGAGGAAGAGACCAACTTTTAACAAGTTATCTTAGCTGACTGTTCCACTGGGCTAAAAACATCTACCAAGCTGTAAACATTCTTGTCTGACCACCTAGTTGCTAATAGTGAATGAACTCCTCTCCTCCCATGCGTTACTGGTCTGTTATAACTATAGCCAAATGCCAACTACATCTAGCTTCACTTCCTTTACTCTTTTACTTGTTTGTATTTTCCTACTTTCAGTACATAGTTTTTGCTATTGTGTGACAGAAATAGACCCCACGAAGCACAGTTGTGTACAAGTGTGTGCAAAGATGTAGCATATTCTTCTAAATTGACTTGTTCCTAGAAAACTACTTGGGGTAATACCAAACCACAGTTGCAGATAGTATAAAGTTGGGCAGGTTAAAGACACTAAGGTGAATTATTTTATAAAGCAATAGTTAATTATCTAAGTTTATTATTTTTAGAAGTTTGGATTTGGAATTGGCAAATAACTGTATTACAAGATCCTTTACTATTTTAATTCAAATAGTGTTTTTACTTATGTAATGTATAGAAGTACATATTTGTGTGCACAGCTAATATACATATTTTAATTTATGATGTCTGACCAATATTACAACTGAGAAAAAAAGTGAGAACTTTCATGAGCTCATATAAAGACATCCATATATGCAAAGAAGTCCTATACCACTCCAAAAATCTGATGATGTACATAAAGCTTCAAAATTTTCATGGCTTTTTCCTTCATGCCATATGGTGGCATATTAGTATAAGCAATTCCAAATGCAACATACTATACTTTATGTAATGAAAGTTTTCTAAAAGCGAAGTATAAAGTAAATTTTTACCTATTACATTATATCTTCAATGTACTGGATCATTCATCCTTTCTTAAATAATTGCTGCAATTGATCTCATCTATTAAGTTTGAGGTCAGTTTTCTCAAATTTAGTTTTTACTAAATGTATACAAGAAAAAGATGCTTTTAAAATAAACTCCCCCCACCCCCAACCTTCAGCCCTACCTGCCCTTGGGCTCAAAGCACTTCCAGGATAATAAATAATGCTTGAAAGAAGTTCTTAGGCATCCTCTCTGGCCTCAAACTTTCCTCTAGCATACAGTCTCCAGCTGTTCACAAATACTGCAACATTAGCACTGATTTAATTTGACTTAGATCTTTGAAACACTAATATTCTTTAAAAAAAAAAAGCAACATTACAGAGAACCCACTGTGCAGACTGAGAAGAATGTGCTACATAGAAATTGGTTTGTTTTTTAATTTATCTATTTATTTACTGGGCTTCCCAGGTGGCGCAGTTGGTAAAGTTGCCCGTGCAGGAGATGCAAGAGACACGGGTTCGATCCCTGGAGTAGGAAATGGCAACCCACTCCAGGATTCTTGCCTGGAAAATTCTATGGACGGAGGAGTATGGCCAGGGCTACTGTCCATGGGGTCGCAGAAATTTGGACATGACTGAGCACAAGCTGGCTGGCTATGTACTTACTAGTTATTAAAATTTTCAGTTCTAGGATATATTTCTTTTATCAGATCTAAATTAATATCTTATATATTTTAATGAGTAAAAGAATTATATATCTATAATTATATATATACAAATATGTCACAATGTTTGAAAAATTAGAACTACTAATAACAGCAGCCACCATTAACTGATCTGCTATTACATGCCACAAACTACTTCATGTGCTTCTCACAGTAATCCTAGTAGGTATCTTGGTAGTACCACCATTTTAGAGATGGGAAATGGATACAAAGACTAAATAATTGCTAGGTTAAAACAGAAGAACTGGAAAGATCTAAGAAAAGCAAGAAGAATTAAATAAAGACGGCAACATTTACAAATCAGAAGAAATGGTAGCATTTAGAACTATGCACAATCTTAACCAGTGTCTACACATGTACATATAGTTACATACCTGGAGTACTAAAGGACCAGTTTTGTACAAACTAAGAATATCTTTCCTATAGGCTCCACATCACACACATGATGTGTTATTCAACATGTTTTATTGGCGGGGGGAGGGGGAAATCGTCTGATCATTCTTCTACCACTTAATTTTTTCTCTGTAAAATCACCTATTCCTTGCACTACCCAAGGAAAAGCTAAAAATTCTTGTACTTACAAAGAATTAAAGGCAAAACACACATAACATACTCCCCTTCTTTCAAAACTACAGACAGCACATGTGCATGTTGCGTTTCCTAGGTAACCAGATGACCTGTGTGCCTGTGTGGATTCCCATCCATCCTCAGGGTGGGCTGTGGCCCCAGGCCATCTTCCACGTGGTCTAAGGACTCTGCCCTCTGAATGCCCCTGCTTTGTTTGAGCAGAAACAAACCTGTCTAAGGATGGACATTCCCTGTCAGCAAAGTCAATGGATTTGGCCAACCTTGTCTTCTTTGACCTTTCTGTAGCATGTGAGACATGAAACCTTTTCACTCCCCTGTGGGATCCATCTTTTCTGTGGTTTCCTGTCCCTCTGTGCTCCCCATGCAGGTGGGGACCCGGGTTCAATCCCTGGTCAGGGAACTAGATCCCACATGTTGCAACCAGAGATCCCATGTCACAACTAAGACCCAATGCAGCCAAATAAGTAAATAAATATTAAAAACATTTTTTAAAAAGAGACTTTTGCAGGCACTCAGGACACCATGTGCATGGCAGCAGATCACTGGAGCCCCCAACACAGACATTCTCAGCTGTGGTTCACACAAGTTGAAGCTGCACCCTCTGGTTTCACCTCTCATGCTATAAATATGTGTTCTTGTGATCTATCACATTCTTCTCGTTTTTGTGCCTTTTAAAACAGCCTCCACGTGTAGGGTTGAAGTACTGTCTAGTGTTTCTAAAGGCAAGAAGGCTAAAGTATTTCTTATGGAGAAAAATCTTTGATAAGCTTTGTCCAGGCATGATTTATAGAGCTGGCAGTTGTGAGTTACATGTTAGGGGATCAACAGTATCTATCAAATAATGTGTGTGCGTGTTAGTTGCTCAGTTGTGTCTGACTCTTTGCAACCCCACGGACTGTAGCCCACCAGGCTCCTCTGTCCATGGAATTCTCCAGGCAAGAATACTGGAGTGGGTTGCTGTTCCCTTCTCCAGAGGATCTTCCCAACCCAGGGATCGAACCCAGGGTTATCCAAGTAAGAAGTCTTTAGATAGAAAAATGATGCAACCAGGTGATGTGCAGGTCAGTGGATGAAAATGTGGGGACCAGAGGCTTGCAGGAACCTAACCCTGCATTTCCTCTGAAAGCAGTGGTTCAGGATTCACGAATTCAGTATTTGCTGTGACTTCATTCTATGGGTGACTGGGTATTCCTATACCTATGACACCCGTGAATACCGAGAATCCACTGTGTCTAAGCCCTGTCCTCTCTGGGAAGTTCTAGCTTCGAGTGTACAGTTTCCTGCTGGACATCTGGATGTTCCACAGTACTGCAAGTCCAACGTGTGTACAAATGGAGCTGTCATCTTTCTCATCCCCCTCCCCAGACCCCTGCCCTCCATGACTTCCTCATCCTGAGCCCCTTATCCCCAGAATAACACCATCTTCCTCAAAGCAAATATGCAGAAATCCTCCTGGAGTTTTCTCCTTCATGTTCTCCATCCAGTAAAGATATCCTGACTCTCTCACCTCTGGATTCCCACCAGTCTTCTCCTTCCCTCTGTCACTAATTTACAGCCTCTCTTATTCTCTAACCTGAGTGATGACAAGTCTCCTAGGTGACCTCCTGTCCAAGTCTTTGCCACACCCCAACTCTGCTGAAAGGATACTTCTAAAGGCACCACTTAAAAAAAAAACTGCAGTATAGTTGCTGTAAAAAGTGAAAGTGAAGTGGAAGTGTCAGTTGCTTAGTCATATCTGACTCTTTGCGACCCCATGGACTGTAGCCCGCCAGGCTCTTCTGTCTGTGGGATTCTCCAGGCCAGAATACTGGAATGGGTAGCCATTCCCTTCTCCAGGGCATCTTCCTGACCCAGGGATCGAACCTAGGTCTCCTGCATTGCAGGAAGATTCTTTACCGTTGGGTCACAAAGAGATGGGGAACATGAAGGAGAAAACTCCAGGACAATTTCTGCATTATATAAGGTGCACAAATGTACAACAGGGTGACTCAAGATTATAGTCCATGTATAGTTATAAAATACTAGCTCCATGGACTTGCCTGGTAGTCCAGTGACTAAGACTCTGTGCTCCCAATGCAGGGGGCCTAGGTTCGATCCCTGGTCAGGGAATCAGATCCCACATGCTGTAAGTAGAGATCCTGCATGTCACAACCAAGATTGAAGATCCTGTGTGCCACAACTAAGACCCGGAGCAGCCCAATAAATGAATATTTGAATGTTAGCTGTTTCCCATGTTGTACAATACATCCTGTGGCTTATTTTTATACCTAAAAGTTTGTACCTCAGTCTCCTCCCCTTATCTTGCCTCTGCCCTCTCCCCTCTTCCCAGTGGTAACCACTAGTCTGTTCTCTGTATCCCATAAGCCTGTAGAAGTGCCAGGTTTAGTATGTACCCACTTACCTGCAGAATACACTATTTCTCTCTGAAGCTGCTTCGGCAGAACAGAATCCTATTTTCCTGCTCACCTCTCTCCTATCTCTTCCTTTTCCCTTCTCCACACCTGCCATCAGAGATCCTTCTAAAATGTTAGTCACCTTGTGCCACCTCTCTGCTTCCATGCCTCTTCTTATCACATCCACAGTTAAAGGCCCGAGAGTGCTACCCAGTCAGGCCCTCCACCACCTCTCTGATCTCACACCCTCATCATTCCACTCCAGTCACACCGGCTGTCCTGCTCCCCCTTCAGCCCACCGGACATGCTCCTGCCTCAGGACCTTTGCACCTACTTCCTCCTCTGCTCAGAACTTCTCTCTTCTCTCAGGTAGCTGCCAGGATAAATAATTCATAACACAAATGATTCTGCTAAAAGGTCACCTCCTCGGAGAGGCCTCTCCTGATATAAAATTTTATATGATTTCTTCATATAAAATCACACCCTCGTCCTCAGCTTACTCTCTGCCTGTTGTCCTGTGTCTTCTTCCAGGACTCATCAACCACTGACACAGAGTGTTTCTGCAACCACATATAGAAGCTTCTGTCCATATCTTCCCTGTGAAACGTGAGGATGAAGATGTGCTGTCCTTCATATCTGTGTCCTCATGCTCACCCCACTCTCATTTCACAGGGAAGATACAGACAGAAGCCCTCAATGCAGGGGGCCTGGGGTCGATCCCTGGTCCAAGAACAAGATCCCGCATGCTGCACTAAGAATTTTCATGCTGCAGCTAAAGATTTTGCATGCCACAATGAAGACTGAAGATTCCTCATGCCATAACTAAGACCCAGTGCAGCCAAGTAGATAAATATTAAAAAAAACCCCTAACACTCAGTAAGTTACATGTGTAATAGCCATTAATGCCAAATAGATGGAATAGTTGCCAAAGCCATTTCATTTGATCAAATTAGTACATGATCATAAACAGGATTCGAACACAACAAACTTGCAGATGTGTTAACTAAAATCTCCAAATTGCTTTTACAAATGAAACAAAAATGTTGGTACTGATATAATTCTTGATATAATCCAAGTATGAAGGGATTTGGGGTTATAGCCATCATTTATGGAAGTTGTACTATGTTTAATCTTTCCAGTAATTCCACAAAGTAGTTAGTATCATCTCTTTCTCTCTCTTTTTGGGTTTAGATGAAGAAATGACACCATATCCAAGTCCCTGAGTCCTTGTCCTTTGAAATAAGACTTTTTTTTTATTTAGTCTCCCAGGCTTCCCTGAGTCTCAAAAATCTGACTTAAGAGTTAATGATTAGGCAAAATATGGGCAGAAGCTCTAAGTAGACATTTCTCCAAAGAAGACATAAAGATGGCCAAGAGGCACATGAAAGATGCTCAACATTAGTCATTATAAGAGTAATGCAGATCAAAACTATGATGAAGTATCAACTCACACCAGTCAAAATGGCTATCATCAAAAAACCCACAAGCAACAAATGCTGTGGAGGGTGTGGAGAGAAGGGAACCCTCCTACACTGTTGGTGGGGATGTAAATTGGTGCAGTCACTATGGAGAACGGCAAGGGGGTTCTTTTAAAAACTCATAATAGAGCTACCATGTGACCCTGCAATTCCGTTCCTGGACACATGTGGAGATAAACATAGTCCAAAAGAATACATGTGCCTCAATATTCATTGCAGCACTGCTTACAACAGCCAAGACATGGAAGCAACCTAAATGTCCATCCACAGAGGAACGGATAAAGAAGATGTGGTACATATATACAATGGAATATTACTCAGCCATTAAAAAGAATGAAATAACGCCATTCGCAGCAACATGGATGGACCTAGAAACTGTCATACTGAGTGAAGTAAGTCAGAGAAGGAGAAATATTGTATGACATCCCTTATATGTGGAATCTTAAATGATACATACAAACTTATTTACAAAACAGACTCACAGACTTAGAGAACAAATTTATGGGTGCCAGGGGGAAGGATCGGGAGAAAGGATAGTTAGAGAGTTTGGGATTGACATGTACACACTGCTATATTTAAAATGGAAAGCCAACAAGGTCCTACTGTATAGCATGGGGAACTCTGCTCAACGTTATGTGGCAGCCTAGATAGGAGGGGAGTTTGGGAAAGAACAGATACATATATATTTATGGCTGAGTTCCTTTGCTTTCCACCTGAAACTATCACAACATTGTTTTTAAAAAAAAGTTAATGACTGAGAAATGTGAAAATGCAGAAACAAAGAATAGCTGTTGGGCTGGGAAACTATTAACGATCTAGACTATAAAGCAGTCACATAGCAGAAACAACAAACTCCCAGTTCTTGAAATATATAAAGGCCAGACACACATTCCTAAATTGTTTTTACAGGAAGCAGATCCCCACCAGATGAAAACTGCTGACTGCAAGAACAGAGAAGCTAGACTGGTTGAAACCAAAAGGTTGATGATGCTTGAGACTTCACCTTGATGCCAACCAATCCTAGAACTGTGCACAGCTGATCTCCCCTGCAGCCCCCTCCCTCACACTGCCTTTAAAAACCCCTTCCCTGAAGCCATCAGGGAGTTCAGAGCATTTGAACATGAGCTGCCTGTTTTCCTTGTTTGGCACCTGCAATAAATGCTGCACTTTCCTTCACCACAACCCTGCATCAGTAGACTGGCTTCACTGCATGCAGGCAAGCAGAGCCAAGTTTGATTCAGTAACAGAAACTGAGCCTTAAAGATATTAATGACTTTGCTTGTGACAACACTGTGCAAAGTGAGGAGTTTTATTTAGAGTCTATACACACCAAAGCTCATGTTTGTGAAAACAGACACCATCCAAAACATTCATGCTGACAGCCTGTGGAATTTTTAACTCAAAAACTTTCAAAACAAATCCTTCCATACCATGAAATCACTAAGACAGTAGCAGTAGCTACTGGTGACACCTGTCTGTCTTGCCTATGTACTCTGACACACGGAATTATCATAGTCAGATCTGCTCACTAGTAGCCTCAGCAAAAAAGGTTTAAATGGCTTCAGCTCTTCAGCAATGGATACACTTACCTAAGCTTGACCTTGTGTTGGATCTTTCTATTATTGCATGCTTACTGGGATTGTTTAAGACAGAGCGTTTGGCCAGTGAGATGTCAGCGGTGACCCTTGTGATGGAAATCCTGTTGGTGAAAAAGCAACAGAAATCTGAGGTTATTCACTGAATAAAAGGGGACAGAAATGCATACCCCAAACTCATCCAAGTATGATACATGAAGTGAAGTGAAAGTTACTCAGTCGTGTGTGTCTGACTCTTTGCGACCTCATGGACTATACAGTCCATGGAATTCTCCAGGCCAGAATACTGGAGTGGGTAGCCTTTCCTTTCTCCAGCTGATCTTCCCAACCCAGGGATTGAACCCAGATCTTCTACATTGCGGGTGGATTCTTTTAGCAGCTGAGCCACAATATAGACCATATTTTCAACCAAGAAATGTTAGGGCACTTACTCATTCATTTTTCTCTTTAAACTTTTTATTTATTTTCTATGGGGGTATAGCTGATCATTCATTTTAATTCTGCACCTACCTAACTTAGCATGTATCGGTTGCTTACCATGTGCCAGGCATGCCCTCAGCATTATCTCATTACCTGGATTAACTCATTAAATCACTCTAAAAACTTCAGTGGAGAGGATATTCTCCCACTTTTGTTGATGCAAAAAAAATGAGTCATGGGTAGATGGTTTATCTAAGGCTATATTGTTCCTAAAAGTGATGAAGCTGCAATTTGAAACCAGAACTCCTGAGAGCCTATATTCTTAGCCTCTGTGCTGTAATCCCTCCTGTAAGTATGGTGCTGTGATCGGCATGAGGAATAAATAAGAACAAGACAAACAAGATCTTCTCTAAGAGAGCCGAGCAGCAGAGATGGGTCATAAATAAGAAATTAATGAAGCTATTACAGGTTAAGAGGACTGTTCTGAAGAAGACACAGAGGGTGTGGTGACAGACAATCATGAGTTGAGGAGCGGGGGAGTCATCTCAAAAAGGGCAGACATGAGAACAACAAAAGGTGGGAGCTGGGCAGAGTAAATGACTTAGGTTGGAGACTGGGCTGAACAAACAAGCCAGCGGCAGGGAAAATGTGGAGTAAAATAGCTCATAAGACCTCTGAAGAAGAAGGTGAAGGGGGCACTAAAAATAAGAGATTTGGTTAAAAGTCTGTTCCATAGTTAGATCTCTCCACCTCCGCTTTATTACATCAAGCCATGAGATGGCCATCCTTTCCCTGTGTGGTGTAAGACCACTGACTGGTCTAGTCTCTCCAGGAAGTAAAATAGGGTGTCTGAGCAGGGGGTTCTGCACAGAACAGGGACAGAGAGAAGAAAAGGATTCTAAATGTTGAGCCCCCAGTCCTCCTGCTCATCCTAGAATTTTGGTTCAGTCCAGTTCAGTCGCTCAGTTGTGTCCGACTCTTTGCGACCCCATGAATCGCAGCATGCCAGGCCTCCCTGTCCATTACCAACTCCCGGAGTCCACCCAAACCCATGCCCATCGAGTCGGTGATGCCATCCAGCCATCTCATCCTCTGTTGTCCCCTTCTCCTCCTGCACCCAATCCCTCCCAGCATCAGAATCTTTTCCCATGAGTCACCTCTTCGCATGAGGTGGCCAAAGTACTGGAGTTTCAGCTTCAGCATCAGTCCTCCCAATGAACACCCAGGACTGATCTCCTTTAGGATGGACTGGTTGGATCTCCTCACAGTCCAAGGGACTCTCAAGAGTCTTCTCCAACACCATAGTTCAAAAGCATCAATTTTTCTGCGCTTAGCTTTCTTCACAGTCCAACTCTCACATCCATACATGACTACTGGAAAAACCATAGCCTTGACTAGATGGACCTTTGTTGGCAAAGTAATGTCTCTGCTTTTTAATATGCTTCCTTCCAAGGAGTAAGTGTCTTTTAATTTCATGGCTGCAATCACCATCTGCAGTGATTTTCAAGCCCCCAAAAATAAAGTCTGACACTGTTTCCACTGTTTCCTCATCTATTTCCCATGAGGTGATGGGACCAGATGCCGTGATCTTAGTTTTCTGAATGTTAAGCTTTAAGCCAACTTTTTCACTCTCCTCTTTCACTTTCATCAAGAGGCTTTTTAGTTCCTCTTCACTTTCTGCCATAAGGGTGGTGTCATCTTCATATCTGAAGTTATTGATATTTCTCCCGGCAATCTTGATTCCAGCTTGTGCTTCCTCCAGCCCAGCGTTTCTCATGATGTACTCTGAATATAAGTTAAATAAGCAGGGTGACAATATACAGCCTTGATGTACTCCTTTTCCTATTTGGAACCAGTCTGTTGTTCCATGTCCAGTTCTAACTGTTGCTTCCTGAACTGAATAGAGGTTTCTCAAGAGGCAGGTCAGGTGGTCTGATATTCCCATCTCTTTCAGAATTTTCCAAAGTTTATTGTGATCCACACAGTTGAAGGCTTTGGCGTAGTCAATAAAGCAGGAATAGATGTTTTTCTGGAACTCTCTTGCTTTTTCGATGATCCAGTGGATATTGGCAATTTGATCTCTGGTTCCTCTGCCTTTTCTAAAACCAGCTTGAACATCTGGAAGTTCACGGTTCACGTACTGCTGAAGCCTAGCTTGGAGAATTTTGAGCATTACTTTACCAGCGTGTGAGATGAGTGCAATTGTGCAGTAGTTTGAGCATTCTTTGGGAGTGCCTTTCTTAGGGACTGGAATGAAAACTGACCTTTTCCAGTCCTATGGCCACTGCTGAGTTTTCCAAATTTGCTGGCGTATTGAGTGCAGCACTTTCACAGCATCATCTTTCAGGATTTGAAATAGCTCAACTGGAATTCCATCACATCCACTAGCTTTGTTCGTAGTAATGCTTTCTAAGGCCCACTTGACTTCACATAGGTTATATCCCCTAGGTGTCAGGATGGAAGATTCTTCTCTGGGGGAATCTGATCAACAAATAGAAAAGAACCAAAGAACAGGCTTTGGTGGTTCCCATGGAGACTGCCCAGTGGGGCTGTCCTACGGGAAACATTGTATCTTATGAGCACAGAATCTCCAGTTGATTCTTTGATGTTCTGTTATTATACCTGAGCACACCAGTGGTCCCTGGGCATCTCAGGAGAACTCCTCACATTAGAGACCAAGACAACCAGAAAAACCACCTATGACTAACGCCCAGAGCTGAATGCTAAGAGATGATTATACCTATGAAACTAGAACAAAATTCTATTTAAAGACTCAGAAAGAGTTTTTAAAAATTAAAAATATAACCGTAGAAACGAAAGTTCAAAAGAGGGGCTGGAAGACCAAGTTAAGGAGATCTTTTAAACAGTAAAACTGAAAAATCAAAGAGATGGAAAATAAGAGAATAAAGGCATAAAAACTAGAGAATTACCCAGGAGGTTCAACTTCCAACAATAAGAGTTCCAGGAAAAACAACAAGGAAAACACAAGAGAGGAAAGTAAAAAAAAAAATTAGAATTAAGAGTCTGATTTTCCAAATGGAAAGGGGGAGTCCAGCAGAAAGGTTGAAACTTCCACGTCAAGACATATTCTTGTAGATGTAATGACAATGGGGACAAAGAAAAGCTTAAAAGCTTCCAGAGGAAAAGGCAGGTCCCATACAAAGGGTCAGGAATGGAAATGCTTGTTCTTCTCAACAGCAACAACAGTTGACACAACACTGTAAATCAACTATACTTCAATAAAAAATATTGATTGGAACCCCTCCCCCCCAACAAAAAAAAAAAACCACCAAAAAACACAGTAACAATGGAGACAGAAGGCAATCAAGCAAAAATCCTTACAAATTCTGGGGGTGGGGCGGGGGGGGGGGGGGGCGTCAGAGAATTATTACAATCAGAATTCCATAACCATTTAAACCATGTATCAGTTAAACAGGAGGGCTGATTAAAGGCATTTTAAAGACATTCAGGGTCTCAAAAAGTTTTAATGTCCTCTTTCTAAAGAAACTGTCAGAGGATATTCTTGACAAAAATGATGGAAGTAAATCTTGACAGAGATCAGTTGATCTAGGGAAAAGGGGTTCACACCCCAAAAAGGTGATGACAGGCATAATGAGGAGAGATGTCTCATAGTGACTATATGCACTCAACTCAGAGACAAACCATCCAAACTGGGGCAGAACAGGACATTCCTGGAGAGAAGTTCAGGAAGACACAGTTCAGGGACATGTGGATGTGTATGAGTGTATTGTGAGGAACTTGAAACAACCAGGGGAAGAGTGTGGGGCTGGACTGGCACCAACTATATAGAAAGTTAAGCATGTGTAAAAAGCAAAATTATTAATCTCATAGATGCCACAAAGGAAACACATCAGAAAAAGTAATGCGAATATATGACATGGCTCATTGAAATCTTATTTACATGGTCATAATGCATCTGAAATATAGAACCAGCCAAAATTAAGAAGTAACTGTTGGGAGATTGAAGGATGAGGTGGATGCAGGTGTGTAGATGTGAGAGACACAAACAGGAGGAATATGCATGAGGCAGCTAAACAGTCTTCATCGTAGGAAGTCCAGAGAGAATGCCTAACAGTGAATGAAGCATGTGATTTAGAGGCAAGAAGTAAAGACCGAAAGATACAACTGAAAGAGTTAAAAGTGGTTGCCTCTGGAGAGCAGGACATTCAGTAAAGTGTGGAAAGGGAATTACTGGCTTTTGCAAAAAAACAAAACAAAACAAAACAAAACCTGTTGATTTATATACTGTATCCTTTACTGTGTGTAGTTTCCTGAATTTGGACCAATTCATAGAGTCCTGTCTCCACCATCACATTCATGGCAGGGAACAGTTTCGTTAGCTTCCCGACCCCACCCCTGTCGATCATGGGCTATTTTCTGTCCCTGTGGTTTTGCCTTTTCCAGAACATCACTGTGACCTCTTGAGCTGAGCTTCTTTCACTTTGCATAAGGGATCTGAGATTCATCCATGATGTTGTATCAATAGTTCATTTTTTTTTTATTGTGGGGTAGGACTCCTATTTACAAAAATTAAGTCTATTTGATTAAGTTTTTTGTACTATGAGGACAATTTTACTTTACATGGAAAAAGCGATAACCAGAAAAGCAATATTAAACCCAGCCACTTAAACACAGTTTCATTTTGACTTCCCAAGGCATTCACAAGTGAGTTCAGATGACAGGTGTTCAGCAACTGTTTAAAAATGTCTTTATTTATTTGGGGGTGGGGGTGGTAGAGTGGGGTGATGTATCGCTAATCCTTTCATGTTGAGTGCCTGTATGGCATGGAGGGTATTGGTCATTCCACGCAGACTTATGAAGTGCCTACTAGGTGCAAATCTTCATTCAGAGCACTGTTATGGAACTCAAATTCTTGTGGGGTGGAGGGAGGCAGGAATATAGACAAAGACATGTCTGATGTTGGGTGGCATTAAATGCCAGTGCAGGACAAAGTAATGAAATTGGGTCATTTGTAGAGATGTTGACGGACTTAGAGTCTGTCATACAAAGTGAAGGAAGTCAGAAAGAGAAAAACAAATATTGCATATTAAAGCATGTATGTGGAATATAGAAAAAAGTACAGATGAACCTAGTTGCACGGCAGGAACAGAGACACAGACGTAGAGAATGGATGTGTGGACATGGGGGGAATGGGAGGGTGGGATGAATTGGGAGATTAGGTTTGACATAAATAAACCATGTGGAAAATAGAGAGCTAGAGGGAAGCTGCTCCATAGCACAAGGAGCTCAGCTCAGGGCTCTGTGATGACCTGAGGGGTGGGGTGGGGGGCAGGCTCAGAAGGGAGCACACACACACACACACAACTGATTCATGCTGTTGTACAGCAGAAAGTAACACAAGATTGTAAAGCAAGTATCCTTCAATAAAAGCATTATGCATGACAATAAGGACACAGGAGGAGTTCTGAGGATGGTATATTTTCACGTTCAGGGAAGACTTTTCGGGAAAGGTGACCTTTGGATGAGGCGTGTGGATACTGTGTGTAGGGTTTTGTATGCAGAGGAGGAGTCAGGACCTGAAGTGCTGGGCCTTAAACCAGGACCACTGAGTGGGACCCGAGGCCTGCTGAGAACAGGATCTAAAGAGCCCTGGACACTCGCTGGGAGACAGGCTGCCCTCTGAGGGACACGCCCTGGGGATACAGTGGTGCCAAGGCACACAAAACCAGGCCGGAAGCCTCTCACAGTCAGCCTGGGGGGATTCAGCCAGAGGACAGGATTTTCTTTAATGATCCAACTTCCTCTCTGCCCCACAGGCTTTGTTCTATCCGCACATGGTGTGTGACTTGGCTGGGCTTCTACTGCCCTGCTTGTGTGGTTTGAGCTACAGGCTGCAGGAGGAGAGTTACCTTTGGAATCATCATTGCTTGAGGTTCCACCAAGAAACAGACCCTGAAAATCCTAAGGGCAAAAGTCTGGGGACAATTCACTGTTGAGGAGTGGTCCTCAACCCTTGCAGTATATCAAAGCTGCCTGAGAAGACTTTACAGTTAGATAAAGTCCCACCTTAGACATTGGGCTTCACTTAATCACAGGTGGGATACAAGTCCATGACTTTTTTTTAATTAAAAATTTTTTCTTTGCCATGCCACATGGCTTACAGGATCCTAGCTCCCTGACCAGAGATGGAATCCATGTGCCCTGCAGTGGAAGTGCAGAGTTCTAGCACTGAACCACCAGAAAGTGAAAGTGTGAAAGTATCAGTTGCTCAGATGTGTCTGACTCTTTGTGACCCCATGGACTGTAGCCTGCAGGCTCCTCTGTCCATGGGATTCTCCAGGCAAGAGTGGGTAGCCATTCCCTGTTCCAGGAGATCTTCCCTACCCAGGGATTGAACCTGGGTCTCCTGCATTGCAGGTGGATTCTTTACTGTCTGAGCCACTAGGGAACTGCCAGGACATCTCCTAAGTTTGCTACATTTTAAAACCTCTGCTGGTTTTAAATTGGCAGCCAGGGTAGACAACCACAGGTTCAGAAGAACCTGCCTCACATCTAAGTACATTTCTGCAAGACAAAGTGATGTAATGTTTCCCAGCACTGATTTCCAGTAAGACTCCTTAGCACAGGGTTCACCATACCTCCCCGCCCCCCACAGAATTCAGTACACACGCCAAACGCTTCTGTGACAAGACCTGACATTTTCAGAATCACTGGAGAGGACAATCAAATTCATCACTGATGGTGGCTTTTCTTTCTTGCCCCCGATTTCCTTGTTAATTTACCTGTCATTGTCCTACTAAGTGAACAGGAAGATTGCTTTGTTCATGGGGTGACATGGTTGTTTAGGGTGGATCTGACTGAAATGGGCTTGTCTAGTGCACATAACAGAAAGGATAATGACTCATCATCTCTTCTCTGACATCACACACTTAAGGCTATTTTAGCAATGAGGGTCTTGATTCTGACAACTCTCCAGGGCATCAACACATGAACCTAACTGGGTTTCAGAACAGAAAATAATTCTTATCAAGAATCTTTTTATCCCCAATCCTTCCTTTCATATTTTCTCCCTCTTGGGCTTTACATTTTTTAAAAAATATACTTTGTTGAGTTTTCCCTGGTGATCCTGTGGTTAAGACTTCACAGCTCCAATGCAGGGGATGTGGGTTCGATTCCTTATCAGGGAACTGGGATCCCACATGCCGTGTGGCATGGCCAGAAAAATATTTTGCTTAATAGATAACACAGGAATGATTCATTTTCCCCTCCTATAACTGCATATGTATTTAGAATTAGCCACACTCATACTTGTTATGAGTTTCCACCCTCTATGGCTGTCTGGCCAACCAGAAGCAGACAGTGTGTGATTTATTAACTCTGGATGTCTTGCCTTGAGTGAAAGAGTTAATGTTTTGCATGACTTTTTTTGAAATTCTGCTTTACAGACCCTATTCCTTCCTCTAAAAGTGAAAGTGAAAGCCGCTCAGTCGTGTCCAACTCTTTGCGACCTCAAGGACTATATAGTCCATGGAATTCTCCAGGCCAGAATACTGGAGTGGGTAGCCGTTCCCTTCTCCAGAGGATCTTCCCAACCCAGGGATCAAACCCAGGTCTCCCATATTGTAGGCAGATTCTTTACCAGCTGTGCCACAAAGGAAGCCCAAGAATACTGGAGTGGGTAGCCTATCCCTTCTCCAGCAGATCTTCCCAGCCCAGGAACTGAACCCGGGTCTCCTGCATCCTGGCATGCTGTGGTTCATGGGGTCGCAAAGAGTCAGACATGACTGAATGACTGAACTGAACTGCTGCACTGCAGGTAGATTCTTTACTAACTGAGCTACCAGGGAAGCCCCTTCCTTTCTCTGAGGATTTTTAATTGGTGATCACAGGCCTATAGTGGTGAATTCCAGTTTTAAGAGTTGAGAGGAACCATGGCAGGTCCATTCATAAAGCCACATGGCAACTACTTTGGACCAGAAACAAAAGACTGATACAACAATGAAAATACTGTCTTTGTTTCTTAAATGAAATCAATCCGGATGGCAAATACTGTAGAACATGGGTCCATGATGCACCCTGTAGCTGGAATCTATCTTCCAAGTTCAAAACTTAACTCAGGTTGAAATAGACATCAGGGAACCCATCTCATTCCCCCATCTTTGGCATTTAGAAAAGAGTATTGGGTTAACTCAGTCATAGAGAGTGAAGTGCCTGGTCTAGCAGGATTTTCTGGGTAAGTAGGTTCATGTAGACAATTCCAAATGGTGATAAATGACAAAGTCAAGAACACAGAAGTGAAAGCTACACAGGCCCAGTTAGAGGTTGCACCAGAGCCTAGATCAAGCTGAAGGCCCAAAGACCAACCTGTGATTCCCAGCATGAAATATTATATTTTATAAAGTCATGCAAAGCAAAACTATCTAACGAGGAACATCTGATTAGGAAGACTCTGATTCTAAAGTCTTTTTTTTTTTTTTAATTTAGGCTGTGCTGGGTCTTCATTGTGGGGCACAGGCTTCTTTTCGAGTATGGCACGCAGGCTTAGTTGCCTTGTGGCATGGAGGATCTTAGTTCCCTGACCAGGGATTGAACCTGTGTCCCTTGCATTGGAAGGATGATTCTTAACCACTGAACCACCAGGGAAGTCTCGTGAAGGCTTTTTTGAAACACAGATTCTGGTTTTCATTTTCTGTCTCTTTCAGTCCTTTGCTTTCAGTTCTACTACTATTCTAGTAGTTATGTATGGATGTGAGAGTTGGACCATAAAGAAGGCTGAGCTCTGAAGAACTGATGCTTTCGAACTGTGGTGCTGGAGAAGACTCTTGAGAATTCCTTAAACAGCAAGGAAATCAAACCAGTCAATCCTAAAGGTAATCAATCCAGGATATTCATTGGAAGGACTGATGTTAAAGCTGAAGCTTCAATACTTTGGCCACCTGATGCAAAAGCTGACTCATTGGAAAAGACCCTGATGCTGTGGAAGACTGAGGGCAGGAGGAGAAGGGGACGACAGAGGTTGAGATGGTTGGATGGCATCACTGACTCAATGGACATGAATTTGAGCAAACTCTGGTAGTTAATGAAGGAGAGGGAAGCCTGGTATGCAGCAGTCCACGGGGTCAAAAAGGGTCAGATAAGACTTAGCAACTGAACTGAACTAACAATATCCTGCCATAAAAGCTCCCCTCTTTGCCCTACCTCCCCTACTGATTCTGGCTATGGAATAGACCTTGGTCCTTGTCTTCTTTGAAGAAAGAATTCAACAAAGAGACAAAATTTATTAGAAGCACAGTATGTGGAAAGCACATGGGGGAACCTGGAGTAAGCTTGCACAATAGAAGGCTGCTTATTGGGGGCAGTTTTCCAGGTTGTCTCTGGCCAATCATCTCGCTTGTGCCCATCTTTTGTCTTTCAAAGGGCAGCAGGAAGCCAGCTTCAGGTGCTCAGCCTGGAGCCTATCTAACTCCTACCTCATTACCAGAAGTCAGTATAAACAAGAACTAGTCATGAAAGCTGGTGTGTTCAAGGAAGAAAGTGAGAAATCTAAAAGAACAGTGAAATCTACAGATTCCATCTACTGCACTTGTATTGCCAGACAGGAAAAGGAAAGGAATGTGGAGAAGAGAGGCATCCAATGTGTCTCATTAAAAATACAGAAATACACCCTAGCTCTGTCTGCTCCCAGGTTCCCAATAACCTATGCTTAGTTTACATTTGGAAGCTTCCAGTTTAGACTCCAATCCTATCTTTGATGCTTCAGAAGTTGGCTGAAACTTTACTATGGTGCCTACTGGTTATTTGATTCAAGGCTGCCATTCAATACACCCCCAGTAAACTCTGTGAAGCCAAGGCCCTTGTCTGATTTTGCTCCTCACAATGCCTGGGTCAGTAGAGAAGGGGAAGCCCAAGCCCTGTTTGGGTGGAGATGGGGAATGGGATCCAGCACCAGGTAGGGGTTGGCCATCACTCACAGTAACAGGAGAAAAGGGAGAACATTCAGGCAAATAAGCAAGGGGGATGGGTGTGCAGCTGGTGGGAACACTTGGATGAGCTCCTCTGCTTGCTTCTGTTTGCTCAAAGAAACAGGAAGCAAGTTCATCAGGAAGCTCGAGAGGAGAAGATGAGAAAGGAAATGCTGTGAAAGCCTTTTAGAAGAGTAGAAAAGTGGATGGAAGAGGCACATACAATATGATTTCTGGGCAGCACTGAGGGCCAGCTCATCATGAATTTAGGGTGAGACTCATCAGCAGGGGTTTGACCAAATTCAGCTACAGATGCAGGTGTAGGAATGGAGAGCTGAGGTTGTGTGGGGTAAGTATGATAAATATTTACTGAATCAGATCGAACTGAATGGAACTTACATCCTGTCACCACAGAGGGTTGAGAAGCCAGTGTTCTCTTAGGATCCACCTGCCTGTCCCACCCAGGTTTCAGTTTCATCATCTTTAAGGAAAAGATCCACAAAACCCAGAATTCTGAAATACTCACCGCCCTTCGAATCTGTGTTTTAAAAAATCAAACAGTGCTTTTTGCATCATATCTGTGACCTGCAATTGAGCAAGCAATAAGACATGAAAAAACATTACTAATTATGATAAAACAGTCTTATTCCTCTTAATGTTAAAAATCAAGGCTTCCCAATGGGAAAATTTAGCATGTGAGGGTCACTCCCTTTTTCTGTGGCTGAGCTTTGATACATTAACAATGAAACAAAACAAAGTTCCCCAAACTCACTCTTGGAGGGATAATTAACAACATTGCAAGGGGCTTCCATCATTCTCCATTTGACACTCTCCCCAGACTGAGTCAACTGTGGTATGCATACATCTCCAAGGCAACAGCCAAGGAAACAAAATAGAACAGAACAGTAGCAATGTACCCCATGGCTTGAAAACAACATGCTTTGCTGCCACCAGCTTTTTTCCAAGTTCAAGAGTCAGGAGAGGGAGGTGTGCAAGGTCAGGTCAGCATGCAAGGTCAAGGATGTGCCAGAGGGCAGCTACCTACCTCGTACCCCTTAAGAGAGGGGCCCACCAGGACCACAGGTCGCATAGAAGGGACCACATCATACGGAGGGGTGTGCTCTGTCTGCAGAGAGAGGAGACGCCTTCAGATGGTTAAAAGGCAGAGGGAACTCAAATATATAATTAGCACATAATTAGCACATACTGTTCTTTCTCAACTCTGTGATACCAGGCACTAACTTCCCAGAAGCTGCCATTCTTTTTGCACTGGCTTCTTTTGCTAAATAAACCCAACCCAAGACTGGGTGGTTTTATTTCCCTCAGGTTTCAAAGTGACTGAGTTGTCTACAGTTTTCTGGCTCTCCTCAAATGCTCCTGATGTTCCTAACGCAGGAGGGGCTGCTTTTGAACAAAAAACTAGTTAGAACAGACAGAAACATGCCTCATGCAGGAGAGGTGCTTTTAAAGGCTTGACCGGAGGTTAATACTGCTTTTCAGATGCATTTGAGTTTTCTCAAGAGTTGAATGATCAGACTTCATGTGGTTAATGACCAAGAAAAGAAAGGTCTTTGGGTCTTAGATGGTGGTCTTACCTGGATAAAACCTTGGTTTTTTGTGACCAAATACTTGACAGTTTCTATTTTGCTGTGAGAGTTTGGAGGAGCCTGCATGCTTGTTTCAGTAAATGGAATCATGATCACTCTTCACAGCTGATGGATTTATATTTTTAGGTTTTTGGTTTCCATCCTTTGGAACTTAAACACTTACAATGTCAGGTTTATGGGTCTTGGAGGGAAGATGGTTCTCATGCGGTTAAAATATCCGAGCAGGCCTCCATGGCCTCACAAGGTTCATTGTCATCTTGCAGTTCTCATGTGCTTCTCAAGAACTGTTTAGGAGGTGTTTCTGTTATATAACTAACTCATTCCCTCCCACAAGAATTTATTTCTTTTTTAGAAGAGCAGGGGGAGGACCTAACTTTGTAGCCATTTCTAAAACTTGCAACAATTTTCAGCTCTTCTGCTTCTAATACAATAATGACAAGAAAGATTTTCCCTCAAATTAGATAACTTATTTGTTTAAAGATCTTAAAATTGGCTATTTTAATAGCAGAAAATGTTAAAATGACTGGGAAAAAAATGACTTTTATTTAGTGTGGAAGACAGAACTATGGCCTAAGACACTGTGACACTCAATGCACACTCCTGCATTGAGGAGAGTCTGAAAAATACATATATGTTAAGAACCACACAGACCAAAAGAAAAATCTTCTCTGAGCTACTGGAAGAATTTAGTCAACTGATTGCAAATGTGAATGCCATTTTTGCATCAGGCTGTGTCAAGAACACATTGCTGTTGCTTAAGATGGCCCTTTACCAACTTTATGACTTGAATCGAATTTCATTTGCTTAAGGGCATGGCGAGGGGATGAAAAAGCATTTCAAATTCAAAAGTTTCCATCGGAGTTTTGCCCATAGTCATGGACAATAGAATCTGAGGGGAGAAAATATGACTGTGACTCTGCTGTCTCAAATTTTACTGCTGAAAGCTTTATCTAGTGTTCAAAATGAATTTTAATAGATACAATCAAGGTAGAATACATTTTTAAACAGAAAAAAAAAAAAAAAACAAGAACAAACCCAAGACAAACATAATACAGTGACAGCACAAAGGCCACACAAGCATCACTCTAAAAGCAACCTAAAACATGGAAAACAATCTTATCATTGCATCTCAGGTTGTTTTCTTTTTTTGTTGTTTTTGGTTTTTGAAAGGTCTATATTTAAGCTGACCACATCATTAATAACATAAGAAGAATGAATACCAGTGCCGAAGGCATCATAAGCATATTCATGAGATTATGACATGAAATTAATTCAGCAAAATTATTCAATTATTGCATTTATACCACCTGGGATCAGATTGAAAATATTTAGAAGCCAAGTCCTTGTAACTATGAGGTCTAAGAATACCTTTCCCATCATTATAATTAGGAATATCAGTTGCATGCATTTTAGCTCCCAAGAAATTTTATTTCAAGTCTTTAAATATTCAGTGGCCCAGTATTAGATGGGTCTTGGGTTCCTTCAATTTGTGACTGCCAACTATTAATAGCAATGCTGCTAATCAATCAGCTTCTTCATCAGTAGGGTAGCTACAGAAATTACCTTATTTGATGGAATATTGGAACTTTATGCCCTATGGATCAGGACACCATCCTTTTTATCTATCCTCTCCTGCTAAGTGTAATTTGTTCCAAGTATTTAATGGAAGAATTACAATATACATTTTTCATGTTTTGGAATTTAGGAGTCAGCAAACTTCAGAAAAACCTATCAATGAACACGGTTTTCATTCATGTTCCTATTGGGTAAAGCTCAGAGCAGCTGAGCAATGCTGAATTTTTAGGTTTCTGCTGCCCTGAACCCTGTTAAGTCACCTGGCTATAAGTTTTAGTGGTGACAAGAAGAAAGGACCAGAGAAATGGACCCACTGTCGTGGATGAATAGTTGGCTGTGGCTTTTGGTGCTCACACAAAAATCCAGGGGTTTTAAATTTTGCTTGGAGTATCTCGGTCTTCCACAATGAAAGCAAACACAATTTATTTTGAAAAACAAAACCAAACAGAGTTCAGCATCTGACAGCTCACTGATGACTCAGAGTTCCTCCACAGGGCAGAATCCTACTGTACAGAGGAGAAGGGCTCAGGGCATGGAGAGCTGGAGGCAGAGGAGATTCTACTCCATGCCCACGTGTGTCATGAGAGGTTGTGCTGGACTTGCTGACATTAGAAAGAAAGATTCTAAAGACAGCACAGCACAGCAGGCGGTGGACAGTGGTGTATAAAAGAAAGAAAGGAGTGGGGATTGTGGCGGGGGGCACTATCCTTAAAAAATAATGCTTCAGAGCTACAAAATGTGCTTGGAAGAAACAGATCTTGGAGTCAAAAGAGCTCAGCAGTACCCTAGTTTCCAGTTAGGGAACCAAGAGGATCACTGGGTAGCATCTTGGTTGGCCAGTGGCAAAGGCTCTACGCACGGCCACTGTGTCACCATCCGACAGGTGGGATGCTGAGATCTGAGTGACGGAAGAGGCAAGAACATGGGGAGAGGATTTATATATGACAATAGGAAAAACTCACAGTAAACCGCCAAAACAAGCCTGCAGTTTTCCACTGGTCTTGTTCATCTGCAGATTTTGCACCTAGTGGATTAGAAGTTTAAATAACTGACTAAATTAAAAATTGAAGAATTGAAAAAAAAAATTTTTTTTTAGTACAAGCTATGTATCTGGATATCATAAATCAGAATCGAATAATGGTTTTTCATATGCTTGATTATCAGTTAAGTTTCCGGAGGAAAGAAAGTGATAGAGACAGAAGCATGCACGAGAGAGGTGCATTACAAATGGAGTCTTCAGCATTGGACGTTCCTAGAATGTTGGAACGAATGCCCTTGGTGGTAGCTGTTATTCCATCAAAAAGGCTAAGTACTGTAATGGTGCTTCCACAGGTCACTCACTGAATTTAGCTGGTCTGAATGGACTCAGTTAGCTGCTTGATACATTCTTTTCTTAGGACAGAAATGATTGTGTTGAATATTAACTGTGGGACTGAATGCTAATGATGCCAGGGGCAGGATAAACACAGCTCATGTCAATGTGAACTTACCGATTTCTGCTTCTGCTTAGCTACAGCAGCATGGAAAAGAAACAAAGAATAACAAAGCATGCATGTTATTGGCTTTATCAAGGACGCAGACAGTCCACAGGACTAGAAATGTGACGCAGTGCAGTTGAGCGCGTGGACAGACGCAAGCTTGGAAGTTCATGTTACCTTCTTAAAGAAGGGCATTCTTTTCTCTTTGGAGTGGGGTGACGTTACACTGTTTGCACTGGGTTTAGGGGAGCGGTGGTTTGCTGGAATATCATTGTCTTCTGCATCTAAGCCAGTAGCATCTATGTCTATAGCTATATACAGACAAACAATTCAAAAATCATCAGGTAGATGGGAGAGGAAAAATTGGTTATCAAAAAAATAAAACAAAAAGCAAACAAAACTAATCATAGTCAAAGATCTATCACACAGTGCTAAGCACAGTCAACAAAGTAAAGTTTCAAGGTAAAACACATAAAGAATGTCATCAAATTAAACAGAAAGATCCTCTCATAATATCTATGTGCTTGGATACATTTGTTTCATGCTCAATCTCTTGAGTAAGATTTTGTTTTTAGAGAAACAAGTTTTTTAATTTGTAGTTTCAAATGTAATATTGATATTTTCCAAATCAGCTGTCAGGACAGAAAACCTTCAATTCTTCCCATAGCTTAAACCAGCTTTCAGATAATCAGCATCAGAAACCTTGATCACTTTTTGCCTCTAATTTCTTATTGAGCTTGGTTGAACATAAGGGCAGCGTGAAAAGGTTCACTGAAATTATAACAGGCATGTGAGGGGCAAAGAGAACAGAAAACCCTAAATCCAGTGACATAAAGAAGTTATAGATAAGACAAATGACTCTAGAGGGTCCCAGGATGGACCAGATGGAAATGATTTCACCATGATCTAGGCACTCTTGAGGCAGGTCTGATGGAAAACTAATTAGAAGCCACTGGATGTGATGACCTCCAAATGAATCTTATACAATGGCCTAAGTAGCCTCCTGATGATTTTATATAAATTTGCTGGATTTACATGAGAGGCAGCAGCAGAAGGGCAGGAAAACTCAAGGGATTGTACCACTGATCTCCTCATCTGGAGAATGAGGGGTTTAGGTCTGTGGTTTGACATGCTTTCACCTTTTAAACTCATTGGCTCTGAAAACAGCACTGAAAAATCAAAATCTTCAATGAAAAAGATTCATCATCTCCTTATGAGGTTCATACAATTCAACCACATGCAATCACTACAGAATTTGATCCATGGTAGAAACCAGAGCTGGAAAGTATTGCATAATCAACAGCAACTCTCTTATTTTTCAAGATTGAAAAGATAAATTCTCAGAGTTGAAGGGACTTGTTTTTGGCAAAAGCTCAGAATCTACTTCTGCCTCCGTGGCGCTATATCCCATCCCTCCACCAGGCTGCCTTTCCAGCTGACGTCCTGCAACAATCCTGGTGCCCTCATCCAATTCCCTAAGCTTCCTGAGTGGGGTCATGTCCTCAAGAGTCAGGATTCAGGAAGATATTATGGAGTTGAGCCCACTAGAAAATTATTCTGTCCTTTAGATGGGATCAAGTAGAAGAAGAAATCAACTTGTCCCAGGAAAACATCATATCACATATGTCACTCTCTTTTTTCATGTCGTTCTCTTAACATAAACCACAGTCCATTCAGATTTAAGGACCAAACTACTCTTGTGAAAGGACAGACAGCTTGGTGTTTCAACACCTTAGCTTCCATGCCCTGTGAAACACTGGCTGCCCTGGCTCATGACAGGCGCCATGAACCTTTCCAAATGACCGGAGATCATCCGACAGGCGTCATGCTATTTTTCAATGTTGAAGTTATTATGGATGTTATATGATTCACTCAGCCTTTCGAAAATGAGCTGTCTTGTTGAATTGTTCCTCTTTATTTGATTAGGTCGAAATACTGGGATGGAGCAAACACCTGGCATTGTTAGCACAGTGTTGCAAATATCAGCTCTTGCGTGCACAAAGCTGAGGTCAGATGCTCTTTCTCCATGAGTCATAATGGTCTGAATTAATTCCTGGTAGGTAGTTAGATATGCCCAGTAAATATGTCTTTCTCTTGATCTCATCTGTGCCTTTGGATAAGCTCTAGGATAAGCCAGCATGTGTTGTACAATAGAAACATTATGAAACATGCCCAGTGATTTGAACTAATGCTGATGTGTATACCACCCAATGATGCTCTTCCCTGAATCTCAGTTTAGGGAGCATGTTATTTGTGTCTTCCTGCATAATATGGAGGGGATGTGGGTCATGTTTTCATTAGTCCCATGGTACAGTGGTCTCCCACCATTTGGGGAACAGGAACCAGTTTTGTGGAAGACAATTTTTCCATGGACCTGGTGGGGTTAATGGTTTGGGGATAATTCAAGTACATTGCATTTATTGTGCCCTTTATTTCTATTTTGTGGTAATCTCAAGATATTATGCCTTGACTTTAGGGGTTAGGGTTCACACTCCTATGAGAATCTAATGCCACTGCTGATCTAACAGGAGGTGGAGCTCCAGTTGTAATGCAAGTGATAGGAAGTAGCTGTAAATACAGATGAAGCTTCACTGGCTAGCTTGCTGCTCACCTCCCGCAGTACAGCCCAGTTCCTAACTGACTAGGAACCCCTGCTATAGTATGTCTTAATCCAAATCAAGGGCTTCCCAGGTGGCTCAGTGGTAAAGAATCCACCTGCCCATGCAGGAGACATGGGTTCCAACCCTGGGTCGGGAAGATCCCCTGGAGAAGGAAATGGCAACCCGCTCTAGTGTTCTTGCCTGGGAAATCCCATGGATGGAGAAGTCTGATGGGCTACAGTCTGTGGGGTCTCAAGAGAGTCTGACGTGATTTAGCAACTAAACAACAACCACCCAAATCAGTTTCCCTTTCCGTGATCAATTCCAATATGCTCTACCTTTCTAATCGGTTATTGGACTTATAAAGGCCACATTCAAGGGACAATGCCCTTGACAGCCTCTCTGAAATTGAGGCTACTCAGTGGTCTGTCCGAGTTGACGGGACCTTGGGATAGTAAAGCTCAGGAACCAATTTTATGATTGGTCCATTGGGTTTTTTATTTATTTATTTATTTATTTTATTTATTATTATTTTTTTTGGGGGGGTTTTTTATTTAAAGGAAGAGTGACAGTGCATAAAAATGAGCCCAGATGTTTGGCTATACACACAAACAGCCTGAGTCAGGTTTGCAATTTACCTGCATTTGGACAGAAGGGCTCAAAATCCCAAATTGAAGACTTCAGTTTTCTAGTCCTGACTTTGGTTAACTTAGATCTAAAAGCATATACATTTGTCCTGAGACACAGAATTCTAAATCATTTGGCTAACTTCAAAACACACTAAAGAAATTTACTAAAAGTTGAGAAGCATGTTTGACTCTTTAAATGATTCTATACACTTTAAGAGGCTCAGATGGTTCTTATTCTGAGAGGTGTGAGATGCTCCTTTTAAATTTCATGCTTGCATCAGCATACCTTGGCAAACATTAGTATTTACTTGGGAAAATGGTCTCCTTTAAAAATAGTTTATTTTTGTCCTCTTCATGAGCATGCTTTAGTTTTGAAAATTATTATTTTTTTTTTGGCAGAGAGCCTTGGGGATGTTTTTTGAACTCTAAATTTCAATGTAATCTTAGACAGTTGGGTCGAGTTGAGTGATGTGCTGGGGTTGTGCGTGTGGACACACACGTGTAGGTATACAGAATGCTTTGTGCAACCAGCTACTATCTCATTCCCCAGGGGTGAGGTGGAAAGTTTTTACTTTTTCTTTTTGCATTCATTTACTTTTGGCTGTGCTGGATCTTTGTTGCTGTGGCACGGGTTTTCTGTAGTGGTGGAGAGCAGGGGCTCCTCTCTAGATGCGGTGTATGGGCTTCTCATTGCAGGGGCTTCTCTTGCTGTGGAGCACGGGCTCTAGGTGAGTGGGCTTCCGTAGTTGCTGCTTGCAGGCTCAATAGTTGTGATGCATGTGCTTAGCTGACCCGCAGCATGTGGGATCTTCCCAGACCAGGGATGGAACCCACGTCCCCTGCATTGGCAGGTGGATTCTCAACCACTGGACCACCATGGAAGTCCGAGGTGGAAATTTTTCCTTTCCAAAAATCCTGGAGAACCTCCGATTATATTTACTTTGGGCAAGTGCTTCTATTCTTTGGTCTTATAATGGGTGGGCTTATTTGTAGATAGGGCCTTGGGAAACAAAAGATGATGATTAATCATTGGAGGCCAATCCACATTTGATAGGTTCAACAGGTTTCCCTGGAACTTCTCTATAGAAGGTTGGGGGAACCTCTCTGTAGAATTTTCTTAGGTTTTTCTATTAGGTAAATTGTAGTATTAATACAAAAACATAGCAGGAGCCTAACGTACTTATTAGGGCTACACTGGTGGCTCATGGGTAAAGAATCCACCTGCCAATGGAGGAGATACAGGAGATGCAGGAGACATGGGTTCAATCTCTGGGTTGGGAAGATCCAACTGAGAAGGAAATGGCAGTATTCTTGCCTGGGAAATCCCATGAACAGAGAAGCCTGGAAGGTTATATTCCATAGGGTTGCAAAGAGTCAGACACGACTTGAGAGACTAAGCACTCACATATTTACAATGTATCTATTACATATTTTGTAGGTGGTTAGTATTTCTAGTTCACTTAGTGACAGGGTGGTTTGTGCTTGGTATTCAGAAAAGTGATTCCAAATTATAAAACTGTCTCTGTACAAAACTTGGGTGAAGTTAAAAATCTCTTTCTTTTCTTTACACTGTTTTTTTTTTAACCAAATAAAAATGTCAGCACTTGCACATTGTAAGGTGAAGATGATGAAAAGATTGTTTTTCAAAAATTATCCATGTTTTAAAGACTATAATTTGTACTTTTCTCTTTTCTAAATTGAAGTATAGTTGATTTAACATATCATGCTAATTTCTCCCATACAGCAAAGTGATTCCATAATACATTCCTTTTTATATTCTTTTCCATTATGCATTATCACAGGATATTTAATAGAAAATAATCTTTATTATATGAAACTCTTACTTGAACTTGATGTTCAGGAATGACTAACGGGTATGGCAGTATTCTCCAGTTTTCTTCCCTGGAGAATCTCAGGGACAGAGTTCATAGGATTGCAAAGAGTTGGACATGACAGAAGCTACTTAACATATATGCACATAACATCCAGCTACAGAAATTAAATGTTACTTTTCAAACACACTCACTTATTCTTCAAAATGCATGTTGTTAGCGCTCATTAGATTGCAAAAATGATGAGAAGGCTACATTTTGATTAAAGGAAACAGAAAACTTCTAGGTTGACAGAAGTGGAGCTGACAATCTGAGGGCAGGGTTGCTATTTAACACAGGGAACTGGCATTTTCCTATTTCAGGAGACAGTGACAGTCCTCAGGAGTCTCTGAGACAGTTTTGAAGACACAGAGGAAGAGAATAAGGTTTGTTCTATAATCGCTGCAACTCCACCCATTTGAGAGGTAGAGAGAAGCCTCCTTTCCATTGGGCACTCAGGGAATATCTAATCACCACCAATCAGGGGAAGACAACCTCACATCATACCTAAAGAGCTCTGATGTTTCATTTCAAACATACTATTTTACTTAACTTTGGGCAACTTAGAATTATAGCTAGTTGTAAGTACATGACTCTGGAATTCAATATGCATTCTAAAACAATTGATTTCTTATTGTGCTCAGACTTTGCTCACTTAACAAATCTTCCAGTTTTAACTAAGAAGCTGGGATGGGTCTCTGAAAGCTGCCAACATCTGGGAACAAGGAACAATCATCAGTAACAAGGGGGACCCTTAAGACCTGGCAGTCATGGTGCAATTATACTGTTCCTTCATTTCTCCACAGAGGCATAATTCTCTGTCTTTGACCTCTTCCCACTTCTAGCTTCCCAGAAATCACCCAAATGCTCCACTGGCCCATCCTTACCATCTTCCTCTGACTCTCAGTTGCATCTCTTAGCAAACTAAGACTCTGATCATAAATTTTCACCCAATTCAACCAATTTGTCTCCTGTAGATATAGAATTCCAAGTTCAACACAGAATGGTAGAGTTGCCAGGCTGAGCAAATACAAATTCAGTTAATGAATTTCAGATAGACAAAGAATCATTTCTCAAGTATGTCTTGAACAACACTGACTTGCACTAAAATAATCAGAAATTCACATTCTTCTTCAGGGCTTTGGGAAGAAAACAGTCATTACTCTTCCTAGAAGTGTTTCCATCTTTTGTTCAGTGTTTCTGTATGTCTTCTACATGTTCCACGGAGCTTCCTAGGTAGAGTTCATGTCAGACCTATCAATCCATCGTCACTTTATCCTTCTTTCTTCACTTTTCTAAACTTTTTATCCTTCACTTTTAATTTAACACTAAGGCCAACACCTCCCATGGCACTCTGATTGATGGTGACTGTTCATTCATTTACAGACCATGACAATGTGCCCGGGATCACCGTGTACAGGGGGACTAGAAAGTTAAATCTGCTTATCATCTCGATCGCCTAAACCGTGAACACACTGACACCATTTCTGGGGTTTTTTCAAAGGCAGAAAAAAAGTTGCCCATATTGTTCCTAACGCAATTCTCATTTCTGCTCCCTCTGAACATCTTGAGGGTTAACTAGTGACTCGGTTTATGGAAACTCACACAACTAGGTAAGATGGAGAAAAGCATGACATGCAGTAGGTACTGTTCAGCACTTACTACCTACTTACCAGATGATGGAGGTGTAGATTTTCTGGAACTAGGTACTATGTCACCCAGACTGGATGATGAATTTCCTCCTGATTTACTGCAGTAAAGCAAAAGTTTATATTACAACTGATACTTATTTCAGAGATGAAGACATCTGTGCTGCTCAATAAACATGGTTACTCATTGTGTTTTTACTGAACTTTAAATCTGCCTTGCCTCCAAGGAGGCAAAGAGTAATCTCCCAGTGGGTTCCTGAAGTGCTTGAAACATCTGTGTCAAGGTCTCTGTTTCAGATTCAAGGCTTAATTTGAAAAGGCCCTGAGAGACTGAGGAAAACTAGGGTACCTGCTGCACCCGTCAAATTCTCTGCCAGGATCGTAAATAGATTTCTCATTTTCAAGACTCTCAGAAGCAATGCATAGAACCCACAGGCTAACACCCACACTTGTTTCTTTTTCATTGGGTTCCTGCTCCTTTTTCTTGTACACCAGAAGAAGCTTGCTTCTTTTTTTGTGTACCAAGATGGACAGTATTCAAGTATTCATGAGCAATCTATTAAAAAAAAAACAAAACCCAACAACACAGCAATAATAAAATTTGCCAACCTCTAAAACAGTGATCCTCAACCTTTTTGGCATCAGGGACCGGTTTTGTGGAAGACAATTCTTCCAAGGAACAGAGGGTGTGGATTGGTTTTGGATAATTCAAGTGTGTTACATTTACTGAGTTCTTTGAGCAGGGGGTGGAGCTCAGGAAGTAATTCAAGTGATGGGGAGTGGCTGTAAATATAGATGAAACTTCACTTGTGTTCAGCTCACCTTCGGCTATGGGACCTGGTTCCTGACAGGCCAGGGACTGGTATTGGTTCATGGCCTGGGGGTTGGGGATCCTTTCTCTAAAAGACACTTGAGAGAACATGACAGTGTTCCATGATTTAACTCTCAGAGTGTACCTCTAACATTTCTCAAACATGGCTAACAAGGAGTGTTCAACTTGGCTCATTTAGGAATGATCTGAACTTCAGAACTACCAAATTCTAAAGTTTGATCTGAGACATGCTTTAGTGTCTTAAAAACTTTGGAGTTAATATAAGATCAGTGGCATTGATGCTTTTACCAGTGACCTGCAGGCTAAATGATACACCAGATATATGACCTCCTCACAGAGGTGGATGGAAAGGAGTATTTTTAAAGAGTGACATGGAATTTCAGCAAGACAATCTTATGGCCAAACATTTATCATAGCCAAGCCCAGGTCTAGTGGACAATAATCTGCTATAGTGTCTATGTATCCAAGGGTGAGATTTTGTAAATATTTACATATGTTTAATATTTTATGAATATTCATAAGAAAATACAAATTCCACTAAAATGCCAGGGACAGGCTGAATTTTGTTGCTACCATCCTGGCATTTTAATGTGTAAAAAAGACAAACATCAAAAGCTTTAAACAACCACCAGAGGCCTCTGTGTCTTTTTGAGGTTCTTAAAAGATACACCAGCAAGTTTAACAAGGACACCAGACACCATGTAAAAGTAGTAAAAAAAAAAAAAGTGGTATTTAGAGAAGCCATTTCTGGCAGTTATTTAAAAATACCCATTAGCAAGACCAAAACATTTTCTTCCAGAAGTTTGTTTTTTTCCCCTGAACTATTAAGTCTAATTCTAGTTCAAGCTTGAATTTATTCTACATTCTCTTCGAATTTTCATAACAATCAAAGTATTATTTGAGTTGTGTAAAACTGTGACAAACAGTGCAAAGAGTCAAAATGTTCAGAATGCAAATTTGCCCTTCACATTTAATTCCATAAAAATGTCATGTTCTTGAGCCAGGCTCCAATTCTACTGCTTTTGATTTCTGCTGATTTTTTTTTTAAATTTAACTTACAAATCTGAGTTTTATAATACTGCTGAATTCCAGCTATGTCCTCAAAACAAAAGTATATTTAAAATTTTTGGAGACAAATGTAAAAACCTCTGAAGAAGAAAACAAGGAAACAGTATTTTCACCTACTTGGGCAAAAAAAGAAAAAAAAATACTAGTGGATGAAGATGGATGTTCCAAACCACAAAGCATTTTATATTTGACCTGTGTGTGGGCACTCAAAAAAAATTCTTGCTGACACTAAAATATGGTCTTTGACAAAGGCTTTTTTGTCTTCATGCAAATAGATAAAACATAAACTTCAGGAAACAAAAGCTGAGCGATTTGCATTAAAGAAAAGACTTGCCTATATCATATCCTTTAACTGGAAGAAGCAAATCGTGTTCCTGTACTTGTCTGCAAGGGGGTCATTTTCACATTTACTTCATACTCAAGGAGCCCTTCTAATGATTCTAGTGAAGGGCAAACAGCCTTAAGACTCCTAGGAAAAAGGATCATTTGGCCCCAGCTTATTACATAACTCATCTAACTGCTATCTGCAAGGACAATTTTAACTGCTTTCTTACTGAGTTTCTCTTTAAGTGTTAAGCAGTGGGTAGAACTGAAAATTGAGTTTCTTAAGTGAAAATGAAACTCAGAGACCACAAGAGCTGCTCCTTGCTGGTCTCCGAGACTGTCATTTCTAAAACATCTTCCTACCGTGCCAGGCAGCTCCAGATACTGGGATTAGTCACCACGATTGCTTGATGCCAGAGTATTTTCAGCCAAAGATTAGGACTTCAGAATTTCCTCTGCACTAAAGCCTGAATGTAATACTCTATGACCTTAGCTCTTTTCTTTCCTTCATGGTAACAATTAATTTGATTCTCTCTTGAAGAGGATGAAAATGAGAGGCTTGGGTGATGTTTTTAAAATACAGGATTTGTGATGCTCTCAGTAAACCCTATTACCAGTCTGAACTAAAAGAGCCTGAGAGTTATAAAATACTAGTGAATGGAGATGGATGTTCCAAACCACAAAGCACCTTCTATTTGACCTGTTCGTGGGCACTCAAAAGAAATTCTTGCTGACAACAAAATATGGTCATTGACAATGGATTTTGCATCATTATAGAAACGAATACAATGTAAGTTTTCTAACACAAAATAAACATTGGAGATTACAGCAACCAACGGTTCATGAAGGATAGTACAGTATGAACTCTGACACAAACACGATGTTCTTCTCCTACCTGGAGTAGAATTTCCCTTGCTTGGCTCTCTGTTCATGCTGTAGCCTCATGTTTTCTAGCTTGACTGGGCTTGGAATGAATCCGATTTCACAGCCTTCTTTAACCAATCGCCCTATCCACCAGTCATTGTTAAATTTCTAAACAGAAAATGAAAATTGTTCAGATCAGTGCACAGAAGTTAAATGAATCTAATGAATCTTCACATCCTTTATCTTCCCAGTTAATTTTTTTCAGTGGAGAGAAATATGGCAACTACAGAGAACTCTGCCTCAAATATCACAAGTCAAGAAACCTGTAGGTTCAGGTGTTGAGTATGCTAAAAGTGAAGTATTTTCGGGATGCTCAACAAACCATCTCTGGCTTGACTCTGCCTTCACTTTCCTGACTATGAGATTTTCCTGAATTCCACTGCAGCTGCTGGCACCACGAGGAGGGTAAACTCTTCCTATTCAAAGATTAACAGCTTTTCCTGACAAGAGACCATTAGGAACTAGGGAATGTTACAGAATGTCTTCCTCTTGTATAATCAGAGTACTGAGAAGTATTATGAGTGAAAAATACTGACATTCACCTGAAATATCTGCTGTCAGAGCGAAATTTATCTTTGTTGCAAACAGGTTTATAATGACCACAATCTGGTGTTCACAAATGATTTCTCGACTTATGCGAATGTTGGCAATTTCTCTCCTGTGCCTGGAATATTTATCCTATATCTTTAAGATCTGGTTTGATGTCCCTCAACTGAATAGTACTTTTCAAGCCTGTTCTTGAACATCTCTGTCAACTACAAATTGGCGCTTGCCATCTACCTCTACGAGAACTAAATCATGTGCTGTTGCAGCCACTGACCTTCAACACTCCCTGAAAGGAGTTCAGGGTGGAGAACAGAAATGAGGCACTCTGTGCTTTGAAAAAACTGGCAGAACAGGTCTTCCAATAGATATTTTCAGGAGCTCATTTTATGAGCCTAATGCTTACATCTCCTCATATCTAGAAAATCACTAAAGTTCTTCATGATGATGACTGCTCCTCATGACTAGAGAAACCTTCTGCAAAAATATGTGCCTGATTGCATATACTCCTCCTTCATCAAAATCACCTAGATACTGGCCTTCTCCCCTGCCTCTTTGGCGCAGTTTCTCAGAGCCATCCAAGGTGCTGTCTCCTGGGCTATAGTCCTCATTTTGGCCCAAACAAAATTTAATTCGTAACTCTTATGTTGTACTTTTTTTTTTCTTTTTTAAAGTCAGCATTTCAAAGAAGAAAATCCATTCTGTTTTTCTTTTCTTTCTTTAAGTATCAGCCCTTGGGATGGGAGCCTGGATTCACCTAACTTTCTGTTGTAAAGTGAAAGTTAAGACTTGTTGTACTTCTGAGAATTTTTTGTTTTTCCTTCCTAGCCAAGGGACTTTCTTCCCTGGTGGCTCAGATGGTAAAGAACCTGCCTGCAATGCAGGAGACCCAGGTTCAAGCCCTGGGTTGGGAAGATCCCCTGGAGAAGGGAATGGCAACCCACTCCAGTATTCCTGGCTGGAGAATACCATGAACAGAAGAGCCTGGTGGGCTACAGTTCAGTAGGGTCACAAAGTCGCTCAGACTGAGCGACTGATTCTTTAACTTCCAATTTTTCCTAGCTGAACAGAAATAACAGCTCTTTTGAAAAGTTAAAGAAATGGTAGGCTCTATATTCTCTAGGCTCTTTCAATGGCAGTCATCACCTCTTTTGCTCATAGCCTTTAGTGCCTGAGCAGTTACATCGACATACGCTCCCTAGGACATGCTGTTCCCTAGATGGAAGTGTTCCAATGGTAAATTCCTACAGGTTCAAGAAAGTCTCACGCTCACAGCCTGAGAACATCATGGAGGGGAAATCTCTGGCAGAGCAGGCTCTGATAAATGTTGACTCAAAATAAACCTTAATTAAGAGTGAATTTTTTCCAATTTACAGACTGAGTCATTGTTAACAGAAAGTGGAGGCTTTTGGCATGGTGGAAAAGGGATGTTCCTGATATCTATTTCTTGTCTAATTCCATCCATTTCTCCTTCCCCTACAGCAATTCACCACCAAAGAAGGAGAAAGAGCACCAGCGGTCTGAGTTCAGACCTTGTAAGCAGAGAGGAGAGACCATGAATTCTAGATACTATTATTAAACTCTCCCCAGATGCTTAAACTTGGGACATGAGGCGCAAATGACACATGGTCAAGGTTAAACATTAAAAGAAAAAGTACAGGTTAAATATAAAAAAAGGATCATCTACTCCAGTGGTTCTTGATTTCTAGGTCACAGAGCCCAGGGGAGCCTTGAGGTTATTCCAAGAAGCCTGTGACTTTTTTCTTCTTTAAAAAGGTTATATTTATTTTGGAAAAGGTTGAGAGGCACCGATTTCATGTGTATGTTATATAATCACAGCTATCCATGTGTCATTTCACAGCAATGAGAAGTAAGAAGTGATGTTTCAAGGTAAAAAAAAAAAAATCATGCAGCCAGAAATTGCAATTATTCTCCTTACTTCCTTAACATGCAGAAAATCTTTTGCTTCGAATGAGATGGCCATGCCTGGCACGGGAACATCATCTTCGTGGGCAGCACTGTAGCTGACATTTGTCCGCACTGCAAATGCAACGGGCTTTGTCTAAAACGGAAAAAGGGGGGAAAAAATAAAAAAAGAAGTGTTCCTTCTCTTTTCCCCTCAAAATACAAACATACACGGAATAACTGTTGTCAGAGTTGTTGTTTTTCCTCAATTTGGTTCTTTATCACAAAACACCATCTTAGTATTTCCAACATGGGAAACCTTTGGGCACTCAGCCACATACACCCATTTCTGAACTAGAAAAAGGCCACTGTGCTTTATGAAAGCACTCTAAGCAGTGAAGGTAGAGATGAACTACTGAAATATGTGTTTACAACATAAAAACTTGTAACAAATGGAAATCAGGAAACATATATAGGTTTGAAATGCCAAGTTCTTGTGTTTCAGTGAAAAAGACTTGGCCACTGGCATATCCACCCCCAAATCTACCTTAATTAATAATAGAAGAGGGAACTTCCCTCGTGGCCCAGTGGTTAAGAATCCATCTTCCAATGTAGGGGACTCTGGTTTGATCCCTGGTTGGGGAACTAAGATCCACATGCCATAGGGCAACTAAGCCCTCATGCCACAACTAAGACCCAATGCAGCCAAAAATTAAAAAAATAATTTTTTTAATGACATGATTCTAAAACATACTTTGTTTTGCCTGAAGAAAGAACCAAGGAATATATCTTATGACTATTAAAGAGTATATTCATGGCTGCTGGGTATCATGAAAGCAATGACTTTCTATTCTAATATTTGTCCTCCTTGAGTTTTCTCAGTCACTAAAGATGATAACATTCAGTAAGCTATTCTTCACTATTTGATGCTTTGCAAATGTACAGATACATTTTGTCCTCTGTCAAGCAATACCTGCTTAATCACAACGTTAAAAAAACAACAGGTAAACTGAGAAATAGTGAAAAGAGGCATTAACTAGCACTGGGTTTCTTTCACAATGTGGGCAAGAGGATTTCTTCTGAGCTGTTTCTTCCTATTCAAAGAGCTCTTCATCAGGACTGCTCATGAAGGAAAAGGGGGAACTGGAATAGAAAGAACCCATCTTCACTTCTGAATTTTCCATAGTTAATCTGTTCTAGCTGACTACTGTCTGGGTGAGGGCTGAGTTTATTAGAGCCATGGTTACGTAGATTCATCCACAATATGCAGGAAAGAGGTCCAGGTTCTAGATACAGGCACAGTAGACAGGAAGGGGACTGAAAGACATGACATCTAATTCGTGACATCCATTACGAGTTTTAATAGTAGAAGAGGGCTGCTCCTTGTATGGAAATATGAACTTTAAAGAAGAAAAGTAAAAGTTGCCTAATAGTTCTACCACTGAAACACAATCCTGGTTTTTTTAAAAAAATTATTTTTCCTTGGAGGATAACTGCTTTACAATGTTGTGTTGGTTTCTGCTGCACAACAACAGGGATCAGCCATAAGTATACATATGCCCCCTTCCTCTTACGCCTCCCTCTCTCCCCATCCCGCCCCCTAGGTCATCACAGAGCACTGAGCTGAGCTCCCTGTGCTAAGCAGCAGCTTCTCACGAGCTGTCTATCTCACACGCGGTGGTGTATATATGTCAACGTGTGACAATGCAAACGGTATTTCAGGGGGAAAATGGAAATATCATTTTAAATAATATAGAAATTTGTTTCCCATAGCTATAACCATAATGTACCTAATTCATATCCAGTTCTTAAAGTAACATAGTAGTTTTTCCTGTGATACACTTCTTTTTACTCTACCATTTAAAAAATTACCTTGGTAATTCAACCCCTTTTTTGACGTCTAGGTTTAGAGGTTTTTTCATTATGATAAATATTCTGCTTTGAAAAATCTTTGTACAAAAAGCCTCTTTCTATTTAGGATTCTCTCCTTGGGACAGATTCCCAGAGGTAGCATGAGTAAGCCATGAGTTATCAAGACCTTTTAAAATTCTATTCCAAACTACTGTCCAAATGGGCTCTGCCATTTTAAACTGCAACCTGCAGGATACGTTGGTGCCCTTTTCCCTAAGATGCAGTTTTAATTAGACTCAGTTTTACTACTAGAAATAGGATTTTCTGAGTATAATCAATCCACTATTGGAGACAGTTTCTGATCCCTAAAATATAAATCCAAGATTTTTTTTTTAAATGACATGATCTCTCATCTCTCTCAGGGACTTCTTAAAAATTCCTTGGAGCATACAGAATTTAAGTGTAGTGCATGTGCGCACGTGTGTGTACACACACACACATATTTAAACCACTGGAAGATCTAAATTTTTTTTTTCCATTTATTTTTATTAGTTGGAGGCTAATTACTTTACATCATTGCAGTGGTTTTTGTCATACATTGACATGAATTAGCCATGGATTTACATGTATTCCCCATCCCAATCTCCCCTCCCACCTCCCTCTCCATCCAATCCCTCTGGGTCTTCCCAGTGCACCAGGCCCGAGCACTTGTCTCATGCACCCAACCTGGGCTGGTGATCTGTTTCACCCTAGATAATATACATGTTTCGATGCTGTTCTCTTGAAACATCCCACCCTCGCCGGAAGATCTAAATTTTAAATGTACAACTCTATAAAGGATCCTATGAAAACTCTTCTCTTTTTCCCAATGATCAACTTTTCAGACACTGGAGTGGTAGGAAGAGGGAACACTGAGAAAAGAAAAATAAAGAGGTGGTGAAGGTTAGCATATAATAACCAGGGCAACAGATGATGATTTTATGTTCTTAGATTAAGATTACAGTTCAGAGTGTGACTCCCCACCTGGCTCAACTCTATGACCAACCATGCTTCCCTTACATAAGGAGCTTTACACAGCAAGCAGTACAGTAGCCCGGCTGGCAGGTTCAGGGGGATGGATTGTGGGCACTTCTGGGGCCACAGGACTTGATTTTCCCCACAACCTAAAGAAGCTCCACTGGCACCTTGGAAGCCTGACTCATGGAAGCCCCTAAGTGCCAGTCAGAGATATGTTTTAAGTTTACAGCAGGAGCAATTATTATTTTTTCATAGTCTTCTAGAATCACTAGACCTAAGGCTGTCAGAAAATAATTATTGTTAAGTAGGGGATCATTAACTAACAAATTTCTTTGGATCCAGCAATTCCACTTCTGGGCATATATCCAAAGAAAATGAAACAAAACTACATCAAAGAGATATCTAGACTCATGTTCATAGCAGCATCATTCACAATAGTCAAGACATGGAAACATCCTAAGTGTCCACCAACAGATGAATGGATAATAAAGATGTGAGATACACACACACGCACGCAGGAATACTATTCAGCCATGAGAAAGAAGGAAATCCTGCCATTTGCAACAACATGGATGGACTTGGAAGGCATTAGGCTAAGTGAAATAAGAGAAAGACAAACACTGTCTGGTCTCACTTATATGTGGAAGCTCAAAAACAAAACCAAACCCCCAAATCTCTGGTCATGAAATAGGATAAGACAAATTATCACAAATTCATGGCTTTCTTTTGAGCTTGCTTCCCAAACAATAACTTAATGAGTTGAGAGTGAAGCTAATCATTTTAATGGCTACAACAATGTTTACATACAGTTAATTAAAAATGTGCTAATGATGGAATATCTACTGTTAAAAAGCAAAATGAAATTCACTCAAATAAGAAAAATAGAATTCTGATGATTAATAGTTACTTGAATTTTCAGGCATCAATTTCTTCATTTCTTAATACATTTTATTATGCTAAATAGCAAATTATGTTTTTCCATTTTCATTCAGAGACCATTAGTAGTTAATAACATATAAGGGAAATCCATAGTTTGTTTTCAAGTCTACAATGGGTTTTTCTTAAATATTAAGGACTTCCAACTTGTAGTATTTTTTAAAGAAATTGAAAAGTGTAAAGAATTTAAATGACCCAGATGTCTATTATAAGAGACTGCAGAAAAGACAGTTTAACATTTTAATGAGTCTCTGATCCATTTTCTTGTACATAATAATTTCCTATAAAACTTGCTATGCTTTTCTATGATTTTAAATGACTCAAGTAGGACTATAACCATTGAGACTTACAATGGAATTACTCAGACAAAGATATGGTGAGGTACTTTCAGAAATAAGATCAGAGCTATCTGCTTTATTAATACTTGCCTATCATTGACCTTTTAAAAGATATAAAGTATCAAGGGTGCCTGAGAAGTCTTTAATAGCAAACCAAAGCAAACCACAGTGATAAAAAGGATGTAACAACTATTTATATATCCTGATAACTGAACAATGAGTCAGACTGAATAAGCAAATAATCACAGATTTGTCATAAAATAAAATTTACATATGTAGTTAACTGATTTGAGAAATTCAAGTTTCCTGTCTAAAATGGATTAATTTAATGAATATTTATTAAGTACATGCTTACTATCTCAGGTTCTTACCCTCACAAAGTTTAACCTATATTCTAGTAGAGGAGATATCATAAGCAAGATAGTTGATTTCAAATAAGGAATAGAGTAAAACAAAGTTATATGAATAGAGTGACCACCAGAAGAAGACAGACTGGCAGTGTGAAATGAGGTGTTTAGGGAAAGCCTCTTTTGAGTTTTCAATTATCTCTTTATTCACCCACCCACCCACCCACCCACCCATCTGTCCATCCATCCATCCATTATTTATGTGTCAGGCACTGTTTTGGACAGTTGGATTACATCAATGACCGACAGAAACTAAGATTCCTGACCTCTCAGGGCTTACATTCTAGAGGGGGAGAGACAGATTATAAATAATAGACATGATAATCAAATAAAGTATACAACATGTTAGAAAGAGACAAATTCTGTGGAAAACATGGTAGGGAAAGCCGGGCTGCCAGGAGCCAGGGCAGGGACAATTTTCCAGGGCCGTACAGAGAGCCTGCCTTGAGGAGGTAGTGTTTGGATAAACGCACGAAGAGGTAAGAGAATGCCGGCGCTTGAACTCCAGGCAGAGGGAGGAGCCAGCGCAGAGGCCCTGAGTAGGGAGCAGGTCGGATGAGCTCGGAGACGACAGGAGCTGAGAATAGCGGAGTGCAGGGGACCAGGGGAGCTAACAAAGATGAGGTCAGAGCTCTCAGGTGATACCTGACTTTGTAGCTCCGAGTTAAGATGTGTGGCTTTTATCCTAAGTGAGATGAAAATCACTGGAGGGTTGTCAGCAGAGGAGTGATGTGGTCTGACATGTTAAAAGGACTGTGATGGCTGGTGAACGGAAAAGATTTGGGGACTTCGAAGTAAAAACAGGAGAATCAGTTGGAGATGCTCACAGTAACTCATGTGAAGAGATGATGGTGTTTAAATCAGAGCAGCAGCAATAGAAGTGGTAAAAAAGAAAAAAAAGGTCCAATTCTTTGTGTTTTCAAAGTAGAATCAACTAAATCTGCTGATAGATTGGATAAGGGTGTGAAAGAGAGCTGACAATGATGCCAAAGGCTTTGGGTCTGAGCTACGAGAAGGATAATGTACTCATCAGGTGATACACAGGGGAGGGTTAAGTGCATAGGAGGCAAAAATAGAAAATTTTACATTTCCTTTAAATTGAAGTATAGTTGACTTACAGTATTGTGTCAGTTTCAAGTGTGCAATTAGTGATTCGATATCTTTATAGATTATACCAAAGTTTTACATGTTTTGAATGTGTACAGCTTGAGATAATATGAAGCATCCAAGTAGACTTTGGAAGAGGGCTCAAGATCTGAAAGTCTGACGGAAAGATCTGGGCTAAAGACACAAGGTGGCAGGGACTTCTCTGTCGGTCCAGTCATTAAGACTCTGTGTTTCCACTAAAAGGAGCGTGAGTTCAAGTCCTGCTCAGGGAACTAAGATCCCCCATGTCTTGCAGCATGGTCAAAAAAAAAAAAAAAAGATATTAGGTGGTAAATCTGGATGATACTGCCAAGGAAATCAACATACGTGAGGGCACTCGAACTACAAAACTGCCTCAACTTCCAAAGAGTGGAGAACAACTGCGAAGTGGAGAACAACTCCTGGTTTCCAGGAGGTAAGTGTCTCGAGGAGCAGGAAGTGGTCAACTGGGTCAGATACTGCTCATCAGTCAAATACTGAACGCTGGCACCTGCCACATGGATTCACAACCTGGAGGTCACTGTTGACCAGAGCCCACTCAGCTGCTTGCTAGAGATAAGGTCATATTGGAGTTAAGAGAGATTAAAAGGAGGGGACTGGATACAGTAAGTATAGACAATTCTTTTAAGGAATTTTTCAACAAAGGGAAGAAATAAATGGGGTGACTGGTGGTAGGAAAAGTGAGTCAAGATTTTTTTTTTTCATTTAAAGTAGGAGAAATAACAAAAATCAGTGCTGTTGGGAATGAGTCAGTAGAGAGGGAGGAAAAAAATGTGATGATCTATGAACCAGAGGACAGAAGTGCTAGAATGTTGTTTTTGCTTTGGCAGAGGAGGCAGTGAGATCCAGTGTGTAAGTGGAGGACGGGGCCCCAGACAGAGGCAAGGAGGCAGCATGAACAAGGGCAAATTCTGGCCACAGAAGTGATGCGATGTCCTCCTCTAATTGTTTCCCTATCCCAGTGGAACAGAAAGGTGGGAGTAAAGATAAGGCAGAAGGTATTGGAGGTTTTAGAAGAGAAGAAAAAACTCAGTGAAGTAATCCAGAGTGTGGAAGACTAGATGAACAAGGGAAGCAACTATGGTGGGACCGCCAAGCAGGACTAAAGCCCACTTGAGAGTCATGGTCATGGATTTATAGGAAGCTAGCCATGCCATGTGGGAATGTCATGAGCATCATCACAGAGATAACAGATTTAAAACCACTGTCCCTCAGTTTTAAAAGATCATGGCCTTAATGACCTACTGCGTAGCACAGAGAACTCTGCTCTATGTTATGTGGCAACCTGGAAGGGAGGGGAGTTTGGGGGGGACTAGATACATGTATATGTATTGCTGAGTCCCTGTATTGTCCCCCTGAAAAGATCACAACACTGTTAATTGGCTATACTCTAATATAAAATAAAAAGTTAAAAAAAGATGGTGTCCTTAAAACTACCATTCCCCATCTTGTTTTGAATTTTCTACAGCAATTTCACAGATGTGTCTATTATAGTATATATACAAATAGAGCTTATATATTTGGGAACATTTTAACCTACTTTCCTGAGATGATCTTTCAACTAGGTTATAACCCTTTTCAGGCAAATGATTTATATGCCTATTTATTTTTTACGCCAGCCTCCAAGCCTTTACCAAAGTGCTAGGTATACATTAATAATGGTTAAGGGATTGATTCCTTTCTGTTAGCGGAATCAATCATCAGGAGCTTATCCAGCACCTACTCAAGGCAACGTTCTGTTACCATGGTTCCAGGGCCCATAAAAATCAAATGGATGAACCATTAAGGAACTAAGGCTGGTCTCATTAGGATTTTGTTTTATATGATTGATATGCATACATGTAAGTGCAAGTATACATATATACTTATGAAATTGAAAATAGCTATATTAATTAAGAATCAAGCAAAGAAGCGTATGCTTAAAACAAAATTTGAAATAGTATCTCCTTAAACACCACTGAAATGAGTTACAATCCTGATATGTTAAATTTATTTATGAAGCAAAAGATAAGGAATATCTGATTTTTCATTTTTTTCATAGATGATTAAAAAGTAGATAAGCTCAAAAAAAAAGTAGATAAGCTCTTGCAAAAGTGTTTTGGGGAGTAGATAATGGTAATCCTTAAAATATTATATTCACCTTAAAAAACTGAATTGAAATACATTATTTCTGAATGCTGAAATCAGGCAGTACTCAAAGCTACAAAATCAGTGTGCCTGGTGAAGTTCAGAATAATAATGATACATAGATCTATCTTTATGGGTAGGAAGACATATAGCACCTTTCCAATCTGTTTATCAGAGAGCTCATCACTTTGGACCTAAGGTCATATAAAGGGTTAATTACCAGTCACCAGGAAAAGCAAGCATCCAATAGATAAACTTACCAAAGGAGAAAGTGAAAGTGAAGTCACTCAGTTGTGTCCCACTCTCTGCGACCCCATGGGCTGTACCTACCACGCTCCTCCATCCATGGGATTTTCCAGGCAAGAGTACTGGAGTGGGTTGCCATTTCCTTCTCCAGGGGATCTTCCCAACCCAGGGATCGAACCCGAGTCTCCTGCATTGTAGGCAGACGCTTTACCGTCTGAACCACCAGGGAAGTCATCAAAGGAGAAATTCTATACAAAGAAGAGAGATAATATCTGTAATTTTGGTGCAGTCTGCCATCATTCAGTATTAGGAAAGCCTTCTCTGGACTTCCCTGGTAGAGCAGTAGGTAAGAATTCACCTGCCAATGCAGAAGACACGGGTTCCATCCCTGGTCCAGGATGACTCCATATGCCACAGGGCAACTAAGTCTCATGCCACAGCTATTGAGCCAGTGCTAGAGCTGGTGAGCCACAGCCACTGAGCCCATCACCACAACTACTGAAGCTTGCACGCCTTTTAGTTTGTGATCTGTAAAAAGACAAGCTACGACAATGAGAAGCCCAGGCACCATAAGTAGAGAGTAGCTCCCGCTTGCCCCACTAGAGAAAAACCTGTGTGCAGCAGTGAAGACCCAGCGCAGCCATAAAAATAAAACTCCGCTTTCAATAAAAGTGTACTGGCTTCATTTTCCCCATGGAGCTGTCTCTCCCGAGAATGGCATCTTCAAAAGGCACTGCAGCTCCTCCAGGTCACTGGGGAAGAAACCAATATGGCGAGAAAGTGCTGCACTTTATTCTGGGTTTTAGAATAGCTGTCTCCCGGCCTGAGAAGAAAGGTGAAGTCGTTTTCAATTAAGTCAGCCTCTTAAGAAGAACAGAACTGTCTATATTCAATTTTACTACTGATTAGTCTTACCAAGCAGGAGAACTGTAATTCTTAAGTTATTTAGAATCTTATGGTATAAATTCAGGAGCAAGCAAGTTTTAAGAAGAAACTAAAATGCCTAAATTTGTTTTTTCTTCAGTTGTTAGTTGTTAGGACTTAGGGTTTGCTTAGAGATGGTCATAAGGGTGTGGCCCTAATCTGATGGTACTGGTATCCTTAGAAGAGAAAGAGGAGACCCCAGAGAAAAGGCCATGTGAAGACACAGGGAGAAGGTGGCCGCCTACAAGCCAAAGAGAGAGGCCTCACCAGAAACAGTCTGGGATCAGAACTCTGAGAATACCCATTTCTTCTGTTGAAGCCATGCTGACGATGCCATTTTGTTATGGGAGGCCAAGAAGACTAAACAGTTGCCTTAAGCAAATCATTGGGGGGGAGGTCTATATTGCAAATGAAAAACACAAGTTTAATCTACATTATTTTGATATCAAAGTCATTTGCAACCAAAGATTATTTCATTATACAAAATTCCTATATACTTTTCAGAGAAAACTAGGAAAATGTCAAGTCAATCAAAATTCACTCCTTGGGACTTCCCTGGTGGTCCAGTGAAGAATCTGCCTTGCAATACAGGGGACGGGGGTTCAATCCCCGGTCAGGGAACGAAGATCCCACATGCCATGGAGCAACTAAGTCCATGCCCCACAACTACTGAGCCTGTGTGTCACAACTTGAGAGTCTGTGCGCCACAAGGAAAGATCCTGCATGATGCCACGAAGATTCCACGTGCTGCAACTAAGACCCAGACCAGCCAAAGAGATAAATACTAAAAAAAAAATTCACTCCTTTTTTCTAACACATCTTGGCATCTATTTTGTTTAAAATCAACACTGCAAACTTCACAGGGCAGGATGCTACAGGATACAGGGTTCCTTCCTTAAGCCCATCGAGATGCTAGCCAGGAAAATTGTGTCTACAGTAGACCCAGCAGCTTCAGCTAAGGCAGCTGATAAGAGGCTGGGTTCAAACATACCTGCTCACTCTCTTTAGCTATTGGTTGGCCACATTTTTTGTACAGCTGCTACCTCCAACTCCTGAATAACAACTTGACATTTCCATTCATTCTCTTTGCTTATCTGTTAAAGTTTCACCCATGTGGCTGTCCCATTTATTAGTTGGTTTTCCCTAATTTATACTATTTCAATTTTTCTGAAAGAGTAAAAACTTAAAGAACAAAATAAAAAGTGTGGTGATGGAAGACCATCTCGACAGGGGCCAGGCACAATGTTCTATGAAACGTCTCAGTCCACAATTGGCAGCTCAGAATCATCCAGAATCTCTAACTCCAAGTGGTTTTTTTTGACATGTGGCCACCATGATTTTCCTTACTATTTTTATTCTGCGACAAGGAAAGGACTGAAAGAATTAAGAGGAATCAACAGGGGTATCCCTTCCAAACTACTGCTTTGCATTTACACCGTTATAAAAATGTCTATTCTGTACTCATTTAGAAAATTATACACTACAAAGAATACCCCAGGGAGCATTCTAAACAAGTGCAAGGAAAGCCTTTATAAAGTACAGGCTGACAAATAGGGAGAGACACATTATATTTTGTTTTAATTCTGTAATCTTCACTTTCTTCTTCACTCCAACAGCTGTGATTTCAGTTAAGACCACACAGTTCTAGAGATCCACACTTAGGCAAGTCTGTTGTGTACTGACTTGGTTATTGTTTATTTCACATAGAGTGTTCTGTTTTTCTTCAACAGAAAAAAAAGAAAACAACCTTCAAAACACCAGAGCAGAGTATCTCCAGGACCAAAACCAAATGTTCTGGCAGGGAATGAATCAGTGCAGAGAGCTGTGGGTGGCAAGTTCTGAACATGAAACTGTGTCTGGTCACTCTCTGGACACTTGAAAAATGTTTGTTGCTACCCGTACTTATTGGTGTAAGATTTTCCCAAGGTTTGTGACTAACTGGCACTGTGCTGGAGAGGGTAGAACAGCATCCTTAAGGGATCCAAACTGAAAGAAGGCAGAAATCAGCTTATAGGATGAATATTCTTCTAATCATGACAAATGCTGAATATTAACTGGGTTGTATTTTTAGATGCAAAGTTATCATTTGAACACCTACCATTAAACTCTGACAATATCTATGTTACAAGACAAACTGAGGCATATAAACATTTCCAAGGTTTTAAAATTATTTATTTAGTTTTGCCTCGCTGTGCACCACGTGGGATCTTAGTTTTGCCGATCAGGAATTGAATCCGCATCCCCTGCAGTGGAAATGCAGAGTCTTAACTACCGGATCACCAGGGAATCTCCCCAAGGTTTTATTCAAGCAAACATCGAAACAAATCAGGTAGCACCTAACCAAAAGTGTTGAGGGGCATTCCAACCAACAGGAGCTAGGCGTTCATAGAGAAGATACAGCAGCAAAGTAAGGAAATCGTGTGACTGGCTACAGCTTTAGTGGTTGTCTTGTTTGGGAAAACCCGGTTGGCTGTTTGTGATTGATTGTACCTAAATTTTATTTTCTGGGTGAGCATGCACTTAGAAGTACAAGGCTCTGGCTTAGGTGTGCTTACGGAGGTTATCAAGTCATGAGAGACATCCGCCTAATGGCCTCCTGGTTTAAGTACTTTAACACTTGTAGTTACTCTAAAGATTGTTGGTAAAGGCATCTCAAAGATCTGCTCAAGACATTTTCAGTCAAGTCGGGGATATATCCAACTTCCCCATGACTTTCTGTGAGTTAAGGTTTCAGAGAAAGCAGATGGTTACTGGGTACAAATAATGTGACTTACTTGAGCATATCTGTGGCAATAGAAAGATATGGCTTAGCTTGGTAAACATACTTATTTTCTCAAATATTATTAGACTACAATAACTAAGAAATGCTTAATTCATTGTGTACTTATTACACAGAAACAACTGAGTTTAAAAGCCTTTTAATCTCCATAAAAATCTTATACTTGTGAGTCTAAACAGTAAGGATCCAGGATTCAAATCAAGGTATTTTGGGGCTACAAAAGCACATGTTTTTATAGACACTGTATTGTTATCAAGACAGACTATAGCCTCTTCTGTAACACTTTCATTTTCATTTAGTTCTACTCATTCTTAAATCTTCCCACAATTCCTATTACATGTCATAATATCTCATGACAATACTGTACAGCTGACTTATTTCATAACTTCTCAAAGTTTCACTTATTCATATTTGTGCTAACTTTTCAAATAATTTAAATTCAGTGTTCCTTCATTATAGCTTTTTACACTTGTTTATAGTTCTTCATTGAAATTCTTATCCCCCACCAAAAATACCTAACTGAATTTTCTCTTTAAAAAATTTTACTGCAAAATAGTGAATCAGAGAAAGAAAAGGTCATCTATACTTCAATCAGTTAACATTTTAGAGATGATACACAAGCTTTCTAGAAAACAAAAATACTAGTACGTCTCCAGTAGTCTCTTTGATTAGGGCACTATTCCCACTCAGGAGGGCTCCACCCTCATGACCTCATCACCTCCCAAAGGCCTGCCTCTTAATAACTTCACTTGGCGGGGCTAGGGTTTCAACATATAAATTTGGGGTCAGAGGACAAAAACAGTCTATTGCACACATCTAAAGTATTGGGCTTCCTTTGTGGCTCAGCTAGTAAAGAATCTGTGTGGGAGACCTGGGTTCGATCCCTGGGTTGGGAAGATCCCCTGGAGGAGGGAAAGGCTACTGACTCCAATATTCTGGCCTAGAGAATTCCTTGGACTGTATAGTCCATGGGGTCACAAGAAGTCGGACACAACTGAGCGACTTTCACATGATGACATGAAAGTATTCCACCCTGGGAGGAGAGTTTGGAGAGAATGACTATATATATGGCTGGGTCCCTTTGCTGACCACCTAAAACTATCACAACATTGCTAATCAGCTATACTCCAACATAAAAAGTTAAAAAAATTTAAAAATAAACAAGTAAAAAAATATTCTATCCTTAATTATTTCCTTACATACATTTTTAGATCAAAGGGCACTTATATCTGCAAAGATTTGATACATATTAACAAATTTTCCTCCAGAAAGATGTGCTTGTCTACAAACAGGGTATAAGATTACTGATTGTCTCTTAATCCCGACTATAGATCCTAAGCTCTAGGAATCTTAGGTGATAGTGCTCGGTCACTTCAGTTGTGTCTGACTCTTTGTGACCCCAAGGACTGTAGCCCACCAGACTCCTCTGTCCATGGGACTTCCCAGGCAAGAATACTGGAGTGGGTTGTCATGCCCTCCTCTAGGGGATCTTCCTGATCCAGGGATTGAACTCGTGTCTTCTCCTGCACTGCAGGCAGATTCTTTACTGCTGAGCCACTGGGAAAGCCCTTTAGATGATATGCTAGTGATATAAAAATTCTGAATTCTGTTATCTGCAGCTGAGCTGGGCTTCCCTGGTAGCTCAGCTGGTAAAGAATCCACCTGCAATGCAGGAGACCCCAGTTCAATTTCTGGGTCAGGAAGATCCATTGGAGAAGGGATAGGCTACCCATTACAGTATTCTTGAGTTTCCCTGGTGGCTCAGCTGGTAAAGAATCTGCCTGCAATGTGGGAGACCTGGGTTCGATCCCTGTGTCGGGAAGATCCCCTGGAGAAGGGAACGGCTACACCCTCCAGTATTTTGGCCTGGAGAATTCCACAGACTGTATAATCCATGGGGTCGCAAAGAGTCAGCTACTTACACTTGGTAGAATTAGCTCAGTAATCAAACCATTTCCTCTTTAATTGATTGTGTAGTTATTGAGTTCTTCTGAATGCAATATGTCCTCTTTATGGGAGCTCAAGAGAGAGAAAGTTTTTGCTCTATGAAGCTGATACCCTAGCAGGAGAGAAATAGTGAAGCAATAATATTATTAATGGCACTTATGTTTTAGAAAGGAGATGCATTATATGTGATGGTGCATGCTGTAGTTAGTGTTTAAACAGAAGGACTTATTCTAGAGAGTCAAGGAGAATCAGCCTTTCAGTAATCAGATTGGTAACAAAAAGAGAAAAAAAAATATCACACCTCTAATACTTAATATACAAATTAAAGGGACACCCCTGGTGGTCCAGTGATTAAGACTTCCACTTAACCAGTTCCAAGGCATGGGGTGTGGGTTCAATCCCTGGTTGGGGAGCTAAGATCCCTGGTTGGGGAGCTAGGAGCTGGTCAAATAAACCAGAACATAAAAGAGAAAAATATTGTAACAAATTCAATAAAGACTTTAAAAATGGTCCATGTCAAAAAATCTTTAAAAAATACAAATTAAAAAATGAACTGTGATCTTCAAGTAACTGGAGTGATGGAGTGATTTTTTTTCTAACAAAGCATATACAAACTTATCCAAGTTAGTCGTGACACCTTCAAGATGGTATTCTTGGAAAATAAAATGTATGTTTATTCCAGGGTTTCTTCCACTGTTTGAAATTATTTAAAATTCAATTTTTTAAAGTGTCAACAAAATCAAATGTGTACTATTCTGAATGCTCTAAATACTGATAAGTCATTTTCCTTTGAGGACAAGTTAGTTTATCTGGAATAGCCCAGAGACATTCAAAGCAAAGTTTAATAGATCATGATCAACCTGTGAGATAAAATTTTAAAATTAAAAACATTGCTTGACTCTAAAAGTGATGAACTGTCTTCCTCATGTACTTCCAGTGTTGCCTTGGAGGACGGTCCTAATAATTTGTCAATGCATTTTAAGAGAGTCAGTCCCTACCATGGGTCCCTGAAGTTTTCTTAATTATTTATGGTTCTCAAAAGTTGTCTTATTGGAATTTTTATTAGAATTTCAGGTATGCCTGTAGAAATTTCTCAGCACAGGGCATCATAGACTCAGTGGTTATGTGTGTTTTACTCCTGGCAGAAAAAAAATCAGGTAAAGGGTTTCAGGAATAGATAAATATATAGAGAGATCTCCAGCTATATCTATACCATTATCTATCCATCCAACAAAATTAAATCTTTTTACTTTCAAAAAGAAATGCTAAAAATTAAAACATTTTAAGCATCCAAGTAGCCCTAGATTTATAGGATTTTTCCCCCTTCCCATGTGTAATAGAAGAATTTGGAAGAAATGAATTACAATGTACCTACTTCCCCCTGTGTATCTTAGTCATTTTATTTAAATTCAGGTGTGCTGGGTTTCCCATAACTGTTCAGGCTATGAGTAATCTGCAGTGCACCCATGGAGGGAGCAGATTCCATATCTTCAATCCCATACCTCTAACATTCAAAATACAAGTTAAACAATGGACTGTGATGCTCAAATGATCTGAGCATTTTTCTTTTCTAATCAAGTATATATAAACTTATCCAAGTTAGTTGTGACACCTTCAAGAAGGTATTCTTGGCAGCAAGGTACGTTTATTCCAGGGTTTCTTCCACGTGTGAAATTATTTAAAATTCGATTTTTGAAAGTGTCAATAAAAACATACAGCATGTTGTATACCTTAAATATTGATAATTCATTTTCCTTTGAGGACAAGTTAGTTTATCTAGAATAGACAAGAGTCATTCAAAGCCAAGAGAATTTGAAGAGAGTTTTCTTTTCTAAGTACCTCCTTAAATAAAAATTCCAGCTTTTTCAACAATAGCTACGGATAGTCCTGTGTGTGTGAAAGTCGCTCAGTCATGTCCGACTCTTTGCAACTCCATGGACTATACAGTCCATGGCATTCTCCGGGCCAGAATACTGGAGTGGGTAGCTGTTCCCTTCTTCAAGGGATCTTCCCAATCCAGGGATTGAACCCAGGTCTCCCGCATTGCAGGTGGATTCTTTACCAGCTGAGCCATGAGGATAGTCCTAGAGAGAACTTTTAATCTAGATCTTTTTATAGACAACAAAAGAATTAAGAAAAATGGAACCTCCATTATGGAATGAAAAATATGCCCAACATATCTTGTTGCAACAGAAGCATGATTATATGTAAGAAAATTACAAATCACTCCAAAATCGTTGTGGACGGTGACTGTAGCCATGAAATTAAAAGACGTTTGCTCCTTGGAAGAAAAGTTAGACAGCATATTAAAAAGCAAAGCTGTCACTTTGCCGACATGGGTCTGTGTAGTCAAAGCTATCGTTTTTCCAGTAGTCACGTATGGATGTGAGAGCTGGACCATAAAGAAGGCTTAGGACTGAAGAATTGATACTTTTGAATTGCGGTGCTGGAAAAGAATCTGGAGAGTCCCTTGGACTGCATGGAGATCAAATCCATCAATCCTAAAGGAAATCAGCCCTATTCATCGGAAGGACTGATGCTGAAGCTCCAATACTTTGGCCACCTGGTACAAAGAGCTGACTCACTAGAAAAGATCCGAATGCTGGGAAAGACTGAGGGCAGGAGAAGGGGACAACAGAGGATGAGATGGTTGAATGGCATCACCGACTCAAGGGACATGAGTTTGAGCCAACTCTGGGAAGATAGTGAAGGACAGGAAAGACTGGCGTGTGTAGTCCATGGGGTCGTAAAGAGTCAGACACAACTGAGCAACTGAATAACAACAAATTACAGATGGTGTATTTCAGGGTTTTATATCAATTGCCACTTATTCTTTCCATGGGTGAGTGGCTCAGAAATCTTCTATACAATATAATATAACACCTCCTTTTCTCACAAGTCTAGGCTCAACTGATACATCTCTGCCCAGGATGGTAGCTTCTGTTTGTCTCTAAGGCCCCTAAATACAATAGCAGCCTGTCTGTAATTGTCTGAAGTCTGTTATAAATATACACTTAAGCAAGTTTATCCAAAAATTTATTTTTTTTCTAGGGTTTTCTCTTAAAAAACAATACAACATTATGCCAATTACTCAGAAACTAGAGAATGTTTTTCTTTTCTACTGTGTGGTCCTTATCTCCTCTTTTTCTCTGTGTTCTTCCCAAATTGAGATCTGCCTCAAGCTTAAAAATAGCCTGGTTTGCCATGTTGATCTTTGGTAGAAACCAACACAATACTGTAAAGCAACTATTAAAAATAAATGAAAAAAATAACCTGGTTTGTATCCGTATTCTGTTCTTGGTGAAAGGGGAGCTTCCCAAGTGAGTCACACATGGATTAATATGGAGGCCACCATCACTGGGTTCCTCCCTACTAACTTTATGCCCCTTATAAGAGCATAAAGAAAATCTACTACTTATGCACTTCATGATCTAAATCAAGTGGCTGTGCCAGTGGGCCACCTGTTTTTCACTGTATACATTTCAAATATCTTAATGGACACATTAAAATATCACTCATGGGCATGTATCCAGAGAAAACAACAATTCAAAAAGATACATGCAACTCTATGTTCATAACAGCACTATTTACAACAGCCAAGACATGGAAGCACTGAAACATCCATTGACAGATGTATAAAGAAGCTGTGGTGTTATATATGTACATATCCAGCAACATGGATAAACCTAGAGATTATCACACTAAGTGACATAAGTCAAAGACAAATACCATATGATATCATTTATATGTGGAATCTAAAAAAAATGATACAAATGAACTTACTTACAAAACAGGAACAGACTCACAGACCTTGAAAACAAACTTATGGTTACTGAAGGGGAAAGGTTGTGGGGAGGGATAAATCAGGAGTTTGGGATTATCATATATCCAGTACTATATATGTAATAGATAATCAACAAGGACCTACTGTATAGCACAAGAGAACTTGACTCAATATTCTGTAATAACCTATGTGGGAATCTGAAAAAGAATCAGTTCAGTTCAGTTGCTCAGTTGCGTCTCTTTGCGACCCCATGAACCACAGCACGCCAGGCTCCCGGTCCATCACCAACTCCCGAGTTCACCCAAACCCATGTCCATCGAGTTGGTGATGCCATCCAACCATCTCATCCTCTGTTATCCCCTTCTCCTCCTGCCCTCAATCTTTCCCAGCATCAGGGTCTTTTCCAATGAGTCAGCTCTTCGCATCAGGTGGCCAAAGTATTGGAGTTTCAGCTTCAGCACCAGTCCTTGCAATGAACACCCAGGACTGATCTTTAGGATGGACTGGTTGGATCTCCTTGCAGTTCAAGGGACTCTCAAGAGTCTTCTCCAACACCATAGTTCAAAAACATCAATTCTTCGGCGTTCAGCCTTCTTTATAGTACAACTCTCACATCCATACATGACTACTGGAGAAACTATAGCCTTGACTAGACAGATCTTTCTAACTGAATCAGTTTACTGATTAAGACGTGCGGGTTACGCTTAGAAAAGTTGATGAATTTGCTTAAGTGTATATTTACTATGAACTTCAGACAATTGCAGACAGGCCTTATAGACAAACAGAAGTTGTCATCCTGGGCAGATATGTATCAGCTAAGCCTAGACGTATAACTAACACTTAAAATAAACACAACATTGTAAATCAACTATGCTCCAATATAAAATAAAAATTAAATTAAAACAAACAAAAATATCTTGAACAAGTTGTAGAGAACATTAGAATTGGAAACAATCTGAAAAGGAATATTGAAATCACAAAATTCCTAAGAATACTGAGCTGTGCTTCATGACAGGTCAGGGCTCTTCCCAGTGGTTCTGTGGGAAACAAGAGATAGTCATTATATTACAGGGAAAGCCTGGACAGTCAGTCTATCCTTGGCCATGAACGGTCTGTGTGACCCAGTGCCCATCAACTTTTCTAAACCTAACCCCCAAGTAACAGTAAGACTGGCTTATCTGGGAGCTGGGAGGCAGGGTCAGGGGAAATACCAGTGAAGTGCTCCTTGAGCCAAAGATCAATAATTACTGTTTTAATCAAGAAGGACCTACTGTATAGCACAGGGAACTCTATTCAATGCTCTGTAATAATGGGGAAAGAATTTGACAAAGAGTCGATATACATGCAAGTATAACTGAATTACTTTGCTATTCACCTGAAACTAATATTGTAAATCAACTAAACTCCAATGTAAAATAAACATTTAAAAAATTACAGCCCTACTTTTAGAATGAACGAGGTCCAGGGCTAAGCAGGCACCACTGGGTTGCCAAAGCAACAGCGAGTACTTTGAAAGCACAAACTGGAGGTTTCCCTGTTGCTTCCCAGCTACAAGCTCATCCCCGGGCCGCCCCCCTCCCCGCAACCAGGCCTTCTCTCTCAGGAAAGGGGCACAGTCCCTGAGTAATAGGGCACGAAGGAGGAAAACGGGGTGAGCTGGCATCTTCACTTTCATACAGCCTGATCACGCCGCCTCAGTTCATGAACCTGACTAAGCCCCTGGCCTAGTTCCAGGAAGCTATGACAGAACAGAGTCCCCAGTTCCTGGATGTCACCCTGCCTCTCTCTCCCTCGCATCCGTGTACGGGAGGTAACAGATCTGTGGATGCCTCTGAATTCTAACATGAGCTGATCCCTCAAGCTGTGGCCAGGTCTAGATTCACAAGGTTCCCCTCCCCCACTGTGAGGGCCCATTCCTTTCCCGAAAGTCTCATTATATATTTTCCAAAGGCCCTTTTACTAGGTGAGAAATCTCAGTGAACTATGCTGAAACATAACATTTCATCATCGTGACGTTGAGAGCTAAAACAGCCTTTCATGAGCAAATCATGCCTCTCATTTTCAAAACGAAAAAGATGAAGCCCAGCAACTTAGGGTCTCATTCAAGGTCATGGACAGTCACGTGGCAGGAAGCAGCATCTGAGGGTCTGAGCCCCTCATCCAGTGATACCCTGGCTCAGGCTATGACACATCAAAAACACAGGAGAAACCTTAGGAGATGATTTTTAATTTGCCAAGGCAGTTTGCCATTGCTACTGTACAGTCAGAAAAAGACAAGTATTTTGAAGAAGCAGGAACAATTGAAAAGTCAATCTCCTTCCTCACTTTGGCTAATTAAAGCAGGCAGCATTAATTCTCTGTGTGGCTGGGTAACTGACAGGAAGAAACACATTGCTGGCACCGCTTCCTAACACACCAGTGCACCAGATGACTGTTGATGGATGGCTTCAGGCACTATTAAGTCCAGAGTCTGTTCCTAGGAAAATGCATTGCATGGGTCATTAAGGCTATTTTAAGGCTTGCTGTCTTGAGCTGAATGTAAACTACCACTGGTGACTCTGAACTTAACTGTGATTTCATTGAGGGAAGATACAGCATCATATTGTAGACTTATGAGATATTACATCTATAAATTCATTTTTTTTCAGAGATCTCAATTACAATTTTATTTGGGTGAATTTAAGTTTAATATCTATTCTGTACGAATTACACAGTTGTAATCATATCTTAAGTCAAATTTTATATGCTGCTTTCACTTATAAGTGGTTTTCCCAACTACGCATGTAACAAGCTTAGTATTCAATCACTACATAATATTTAACAACATGGATGCGTCATTAATATAACCACTTACTTAACCTTTCCATTGTTCACTATTATAAACACTCCTGTAAGATGTACAAATCATGCAACAAAGATTGCACAGAACATTATCCAGGGGACAACCCTTAACAGTCCTCTAAAATCCATACTCTGAACAGGAATGTGACACCTATAAATTCTTTAAACAACAACTCCAATATTGCCCTTATATTTAATAAGTTACTAACTTAAACTGGAATACTGCTATCCCCAGCATGCATTTATTTCCACTGCAGATGTATCAGACCATCGTATACCAAAGAGAATGGCCTGTGTGTGATACTTAAAAAAAAAAAAGGGTTCTGGGCCCCACCTGAAAAGTATTGCACTGAAATGCCAGCAGGTGGAGCCAAACCACAGATTTTTTTTTTTTTTTTAATCACCATGCCTGACGTACATCTTCAATTAAGAATCACTGACCCCTAGAACACAATGCAAATTTTCCTTTATCTCATTAACAACTCCTCATACTCAGGAATGGGAATCTCCACTTGAAGAGAGTGCATTCTATGGCAGTGATGCTCGAATTTTGTTTTACATCAGATTCAGTTGCTGGGGGTGGGGCTTAGTAAAAACACAAATGGCCAGTCTGATCCAAATCTAAAACACTGCATTTTTATTTAGCACTTCCCTGGTTGTCTGGTGGTTAAGACTCAGTGCTTCCACTGCAGGAGGCACAGGTTTGTTCCCTAGCCAGGGAAGTTCTGCATGCTGTGTGGTGCGGCCAAAAAACGAAACATTCCCCCTCTGCCACATTTTTAACAAAGCTATACAGAATACTCAGAAATACAGAGTTGAAGAATTAAAACCTTCTGGAAGATTTTCTAAAACGCCACATGGTTTCTAAAAATTGAGCTGAAAAATAGTAAACCAAGAAGGTATTAAGAAGATGTAACTGTGTCAGACACAATTTGAAACCAGACCTAATTGACACCAGGGAACTAAAGCTCTTATATCAACTCCCTACACCTTCCCACTGTGTTAACATGAGGTTAGGGAAGTGGCTCACAGCATGGAACCAAGCGGGGCAAGTGGAATGGAAGGATGGCTCAAGAGTCAAAGAAATTGAAATTCCTTATTCAGAAATGACTCAGATGGTCAATCATGGGGTTTAAGTAGATAGAAAGGGAAGTAAAGGAAGCTATGTTCCACCAAAGAAAATTTAGGAACCTAGACTTCTAAAGTGCATCTGAAAAAGAATAGACATACGTGTATGTATAACTGAATCACTTTGCTGTATATTTGAAACCAACACAACATTGTAAACCAACTATACTATAATACAAAATAAAAATTAAAAAAAAATACAAAAAAAGTAAAAAAGAAAAAAGTATATCTGAGATCAAATTGCTGATGGAGGGAATTCCCTGGCAGTCCACTGGTTAAGACTCCATGATTCCACTTCAGGGGGCATGGGTTTGATGCCTAGTCAGGGAACTAAGATCCCTCATGCCAAATGGTGTTGCCAAAGGAAAAAAAAAAAAAAAAGCTGATGTAGCCAATGGGTGTGAAGGAGCCATACAGAGACAAGACTGTCGCTCAACAGGGAGATACTGGGTTTAACACATCTGCGGTGGGGGTGCAAATCTCTACTTTACAGAAAGCAGTGCTGGAGGTACTCCAAAGGCAGTTAAGCAGAAAACAAATGTGTACTGCGTCATGATGCTGATGGCTGGGGCACGATGTCTGTGGAGGAATTGCAATGCCTAAGACATCTTTACAAGTTCCTCTTTTCCTACACGCATCTCTCCCCCCAGCCATTTCTTCTGTGCCTCCAGTGAATTACAGACTTCAAGATCCCTTCTGAGTCAGAAGGTCAACAGCTTTTGGTGGGTAAATGAAGTATAATTACTTCTACTTTGCATATGAAGAAAATCAGAGGGCGGGCCTCAAATCGAACGACTCTATCTGGCAAAGACTAGACTCTAACCCATAATTCCAACTGCACTGCACCATAATTTCTGCTAACTAGTGCCCCAGAGGAAGTGGAAAATCCAGAGGCTTAAACTAAGGGCAGTTTAATAAAGACCAGTGGCACCCGGAAAATAACTTCCTCTCCTAAAGCAAACAGAATTCCTATTCTAGGGCTACTTAATTTTCTTTATTTTTGATGACTACATGCTGATAGAGGTCTCTGTGTTATTTTAAAAATGCAAGGGACTTCCTTGGTGGTCCAGTGGCTGAGACTCCATATTCCCAATGCAGGGGACCCGGGTTCAATCCCTGGTCAGGGAACTAGGTCCAAGATGCTGCAACTAAGAGTTTGCATGCCACAATTAGAGCTCCACATGCTGCAAATAGAGATCCTGTGTGCTGCAAACAAACAAGATCCTGAAGATCCCATGTGCCACAACTAAGACCGGACATAGCCAAAAATATACTTTAAAAAATGCAATGTTGTAACCTCTCTTCAGGGCTCAACTTGTACCTGGTGAATTCATTCATTCCTCTATTGACTCATGCAGTGAACACTTTTGCGGAGGGGGAACACTCACAACATTCTAGGTACTCTATGGGGCAGGAGGGATTCAAAGATAAACAAGACAAAACCTATTGTTCCCACGAGTCAGAATCTCCAAGGAGAGACAGACATGCCAACAACTGCATTGCATCCTAGGCACTTCAGCAGAGGAAAAGAGAAAGAACAGAAGTGTTAGGGTTGCCAAGGAGGAACTGATCAACTGCCTGGCGAGGGGTGCAGGCTGATAGAAAAGCTCCATTAGGTGAAGCCACCTGAATGGGATGAGAAGTCAAATAAACAGACCTTCAGGTTCCTGGTTGCTGCTGTTGGATGGAATAAATGATTCCCCAACCACGCTTATTAAGCTCACCAGATTCTCCCCTGAGAAACCCTGTAGCATTCACTATGTATGTTACTTCATAAGGAGTTGACACTGATCTCTTTATAATGCTCTGTATCTTCTACACAGGTCTTATCTTACACACCAAACAGTAAAGTTGTAGAGCGAGAAACCACCTCTTACAATTGTGCTTCCAATGCCTGCCATAGGCTGGACACTCAGTGAATATTTCTTAACCTCAAGGTTAGATTTTATGCTCCCAGAGAACACAGATGGTCTTCAGGGGATCGTCCTGACCTAGGTGTTGAACCCAGGTCTCCCGCATTGCAGGCAGATTCTTTACCATCTGAGCCACCAGGGAAGCCCAATTCATCTAACACTGAAGTTTAAATATGAGTGTTGACCATCATCGGTGAAGATCTGATGTCTGTGACATAAGGAGATGGCAATGCGAATTTCTCATTTCAGTAGAATGGCTTTAGGATGGATGTTCTGGGACTCTCAAAAAAATGACAATGACTTTTTGTATTATCTCACTTAAAACATTAACATTTGCAACAACACGAATGGACCTTGAAGGCCTTATGCTAAATGAAATAAGTCAGAGAGAAAAAGATAAATACTGCATGCTATTACTTATATGTGGAATCTAAACAAACAAAGAACCCCCCCAAAAAAACAAACTCATAGAAAAACAGATTAGACTTGTGGTTATCAGAGGTGGGGGGTGGGGAAGGGGAATTGTAGGAAGGTGGTCAAAAGGTATAAACTTCTGCTTATACAATAAATAACTATAAGGGATATAACATACAACATGATGACTATTGCTAACACTGCTGTATGATATACAGGTAAATCGCTAAGAGAGTAGATCCTAAGAGTCCTCTTCACAAAGAGAACAGTTTATTTTTCCCTTTCTTCTTTTCTCCTTTTCTTTTTATTGTTTCTGAATGAGAAAATGGACATTAGTTGAACTTACGTGGTAATCATTTCACAACATACATCAATCAAATCATCATGCTCTATGCCTTAAATAAAAAAAACATTAAGTCAGAATTATTTGTACATTACGTGATTTTCGCATTTTGTTTAGATTTATTTAAACCTGTGGTGCTTCCTTCATCAGGCTCCCCTGCTGGCTCAGCAGTAAAGAATCCTCCTGCCAATGCAGGGGATGTGAGTTTGATCCCTGGGTTCGGGAAGATCCCCTTGAAAAGGAAATGGCAGCCTACTCCAGTATCCTTGCCTGGGAAATCCCATGGACAGAGGAGCCTGCTGAGCTATAGTCCACGGCATCGAGAAGAGTCGGACATAGCAACTTAGCAACAACAAAACCTGCGGTCCAGTTTATGAACGTGTGTTTCTAATAGTTGATCTAGAACCTGTCCTACCACCAGTGAACCAGGCATTTTAGATGAAGATGGTGCTGTGTTTAGTCGCTCAGTTATGTCAGACTCTTTGAGACCCCATGGACTGTAGCCCACCAGGCTCTTCTGTCCACAGGGATTCTCCAGGCAAGAATACTGGAGTGGGTTGCCATGTCCTCCCCCAGGGGATCTTCCCAACACAGGGATCAAACCCAGGTCTCCTGCATTGCAGGCAGATTCTTTACCGGATGAGCCACCAGGAAACCCAGGGAAGATCATCACATTAAAGAGGTCCATTAAAGTGGGAGTCTCTTATTCCTTCAGCAATTGCTGATACCCATGATAGATGATCAAATTAAGTGGCTACAAAGAATCTGATTTTCTTCCTTCTGCCAAAATTCCAAGATAGAACCTTCCATGTCGGACTTTCATACAATTCAAAAATTAACAGCCATACTCATAAAATCAAGCCCATTGGGAGTATAAGTAAAATTGTTAGTCTCTCAGTCATGTATGACTCTTTGCAACCCATGGACTGTAGTTCACCAGGCTCCTCTGTCCACAGAATTCTCTAGGCAAGAATACTGGAGTGGGTTGCCATTCCCTTCTCCAGGGGATCTTCCTGACCCAGGGATCAAACCTGGGTCTCCTGCATTGCAGGCAGATTCTTTACCATCTGAGCCACCAGGAAAGCCCTTATAGGTAAAAGAGATGAAAACAGATCCCACTTTTAGTGCCTAGATGTTACAATCACTCTGACGGCCAAAAGGTTTTGTGTGCTACTTTGAGATTCTTGGCTTTGTGCACCAAAACTGGAATGTCAGATAAGTCATCCCCCAGGACAGGAGGTGTAACTGTATTTGTTTGTCAAGTGTTGTCACTCTCCTTTAGGTCTAGATAATTGAAGATTGTTGAGTGCCAAAATGTTCAGCAGCAAAACCCTTATAAAGAAAGGGGACCTATGTGCTTATCTTTGTGAATAACAAGCCTGAAAAGGTACAGGGGACATGGTGTTTCATTTTGCTTGTATCCTGGGGAGGAGACAGCCAGGGGTAAATGGAGGGGCTGGGCAGCTGGAAAGAGAGGAGACATGCAGACTTAGATCTGAAGGAAGAAACAGAGGGGAGATACAAGGAGTCAACCAGAGGCTCAGAGCAGGACTGACACGGTTATTTTCTCATCTATACATTTTCCCCAGGGGATTTCATCCACTTCCGTGGCTTCAGGTATAATCTATAATATTGATGCTTATATCTAAATATTCAGCCCTGAAAGCTTGGTTTTACTTGTCTACATCCAATGGCCTCAAGAATATCCATCAGCTTATCCACAGTTCGGCAGGTCCAAGAATCAAGTCATCTAGTCAAAACCTTCAGAATTTCCCCATTTTCTTTCTTAGCACCGAACCTTGGGCTGCTTCCTCTTAGTTCTTTCCCACTGGCTTACTGTAGTGTGACTGTCCTACCTGTTAAATATATATAAAATATATATATTTAATGTATTCCTGGGGATGACAGAGGATGAGATGGTTGGATGGCATCACCAACTCAATGGATGTGAGTTTGAGCAAGCTTCGGGAGATGGTGAAGAACAGGGAAGCCTGGTGTGCTGCAGTCCATGGGGTCACAAAGAGTAGGACATGACTGAGTGACTGAACAACTTCCTCTCTTATTTCAGTGTCCCTGCTGAAATACAGATTTTGCCAATTTTCTCTAAATTTTCTTTTTTTCTTTAAGATTTTTTTGGATCTTTTTAAAAGAGACCATTGACCATGGACCATTTTTAGTCTTTATTGAATTTGTTACAATATTGCTTCTGTTTAAAAAAAATTTTTTTTTTTTTTGGCCCACAAGGCAAGTGGGATCTTAACTCTTCGACCAAGGATAGAACCTTTATCCCTTGCCTTAGAACCCAAGTCTTAACCACTGGACCACCAGTGGTTAAGTAAAGAATTTAAAAAAATTAAATAATAAAAAATAAAAAAGTAAAGAATTTTACTTCTTTAACAAGCTGGAAAGGAGCAAGAGTAGGACAGAACACAGACGAGAGATGACAGTGGTTTGGATTTGTGTGGCAGTGGTAAAGCTGGGTACATTTTGGAGGTGGAAATAAGAGGACTTATTGGTAGCTGAAACCATTCCTGAGATGGAGAACCTGAGAAAGGAATATATTAGGCCATAGTGGTAGGCAATCAAGTTGACTTTGATGTCTGTGTGGACATGTACGTGGAGAAGCTATAGAGAAAGTTGGAAATATCAACTGGAATTCAGAGCAGAGTGAAAAGAAAGAGCCAAGTTCTGGGTGCTGTAGAATTCCAACTCTGGGAGGCTCAGAAGAGAGGGAGGCGCCCACCCTAACACTCCCCCCACCCACCAAAAAACTGTCAAGGGATGGCCAAAAAAACATGGTGTCACAGAAGCCAAGAGCAGACATTTCAAGTTGGAGGGTGATCAACCACGTGGAATGCTGCTGACAGCCTGAGAACGGTAGCAGAAAGTTTATGACTTCTTTGACAATACAGAGATTGTTGACTGGGCTTGGAGCCATTTGTTGGGGTTGCTGTGATTCTGAGGGTTAAAGTCTGGACCAGTGAGGGGTGGGGAGGGGAGAGGTTAAGTGCAAATGATCTGTGCAGACTTTGAGAAAGTCTGCTGGGAAGTAGGATGGAGATATGAACCTGTAGCTGGAAGACATGCGATGCAGGGTTTGGGGGCTTTTAGGATGGACACCTCCATACTCTTCATATATGAATGGTCCAGTAGAGAGGAAAGACTGGATGCTGTAGGAAAGAGATAATGACTGGAAGCAGGAAGTTCTTGGAAGGGGAGAAACTAAACAAGAGGATTCCCATGGCAGGAGACATGCCTCTTTTATTCTCACATGAAGGGAAAAAGAAAACATGGATACAGATGAAGACTGGTGGTGGCAGGATGATGGTCGCATCATCTGCAAACTTGTGTTTTCTCAGTGGGGTGTGCAGTGAGGGGTGATGAACTGGATCAGTGAAAAGTACTCAAGAAATAACTAAAGTGAATGAGGATAAGAAGACTGGGGGGGGGGGACTGTCTCAAATTAAACAAAAATTAACTATCTTGCTTAAATTAATAAATAGCTTGTGGGGCCTCCCTGGTGGCTCAGGGGTAAAGAACCCTCCTGCCAAAGCAGGAGACATGGGTTCGATCCCCAGTCCAGGAGATAGCACATTGCATGGAGCAACTAAGCCTGTGTTCCACAACTATTGAGCCTGTGCTCTAGAGCCCGGAGCCACAACTACTGAGCCCATGTGTCACAACTGCTGAGGCCTGTGCTACACAAGAGAAGTGAACACGAAGAGAAACCTGTGCACTGCAACTAGAGAGTGGCTCCTGACACCTGCGAAGCAACAAAGACCCAGCACTGCCAAAAACAAACAAACAAACAAACAAAAAACCCCTCTTATTTGCTGTCTTATGGGTAGCAAAGAGAACTATTTCTACTTTCATATGTCCTCATAGTTTTCCACTGTGACTCTTCTGTCCCAGGATCCTCAGATATCCTGCAAGTTCTGGAGAAACTTGCCATCAAGGGGAGCTGGGAATCTCACACTACTGGTCTCTGCTCGAGAGAAGTGGCCAAGATGGAGCATTAATTTCCCAGAACTGGATGAGTTCTGGACCATGAGGGTGGAGGGGCACCTCTGGAATAAGTAAACATCCCAGATGGAAAAAAGAAAGAAAAGAAACCTGAGCCTTAAGTCCAGAGCTCCAGGAAGATTTCAGTACTCTGAGACAGCTATGTCTCAACTCCCTCCTGGGGTGACACTGGATAGCTTGAGGTCATTGGTTTTTCTCCACCCAGACCATCTGAGGAGTTCCAGGCTTTGGTAGATGCATGTTGTTCAGTCTCCAAGTCGAGTCTGGCTCTGTGGCCCCATGGACTGCAGCACGCCAGGCTTCCTTGTCCCTCACCATCTCCTGAAGTTTTCCCAAGTTCATGTCTAATGAATCTGTGATGCCATCCAACCATTTCATCCTCTGTTACCCTCTTCTCCTTCTGCCTTCAATATTTTCTAGCATCAGGGTCTTTTCCAATGAGTTGGCTGTTCGCATCAGGTGGCCAGAAGTATAATGGCCCCAGATAGAGACCTTTATCAATACGCTGAAAACAAAGGACATACAGTCTGAAGATCTAAATTTATTTAAATAGAATCAAGGGGGATAAACATGGACATTGAATTGAAAGGGAACTAGACAAGGGAAATGATCTCAAACAACAAATAAAATTAAAAAGGAGTCAATCCAGGAAGGAATATGTCCATAGACACAAAATCATTCTGGACAAAGGTCAGAAGACATGGCTGCACCATCACTACTGCCCTGAGGACTGTGGTTTGCAGAAATGAGGGTCACTGAAGAGGGGACACTGGATTGAGAAACAGCCACAGGGATCCCATCTCAGGAGAGGGTTTCAACACATGGTCCTCTGCCAAAAACAGAATTTTACCCCAAATGATGGCTCAACCTCCATACAACTCAACCCCACACAAGTGTACATCAGAACTCCCACAGGGAAAAAAAGATGAATAATTTGAAATATTCCTACAGGTATTTAAAAAAAAGTCCTACTTAAATAGCAGAGCTGTGACTGCATAAATCCTATAGAGCAATGAAGACGGGAAAGCCTTCTGTCAGAACTAATTTCTACCCAACCTCTGAGAAGTCATCACTGAGATGAAGACTGAAAATGTGGAAGCGGAGTCCAATCCATTAGGCTAGAAGAAGATCTCCAGTTCTTCCCAATCTGCTTTATGTTAGTATTTCGAGAGCCACAAACAGAGAAGTAAAACACGAATTAACATAAGACTCCAGTGGGATGAACTAAGACAGTAGCAGTGACATATATACACTACCATGTGTAAAACACATGGGAAGCCGCTGTACACACACACACACACACACACACACACACAGACATGATAAAATGTGATTTTCTTAAAAGAACCCCTGAACATCTTAGTATTCTGCTTTTACAAAATGCTGGAAAGTAAGAACTGCCCAGTTTTATCATGCACACTATCTAGAATATTATGGATATTAAAAAATTAATCTAATTTATTTTCTCCAGGCCAGGGACATCAATTTTTTAAGTCTCTATTAAGTTCATTACAACACCGCTTCTGTTTTATGTTTTGGTTTTTTGACCACGAGGCATGCGGGATCTTAGCTCCCTGACCAGGGTCTGAATCCACACCCTTCTGCACTGGAGGGTGAAGTCTTAACCGCTGGACCGCCAGGGAAGTCCCTGGATATTTTAAATTAGGAATAAATGGATAACAAAATTAAGTGGAGAAAAGATTATTGGCTATGTTGGTGAATTTCGGCATTGATTATGCCATGAAACACTGCCCAGGTGAAGAGTTTTTGGCTCCTGACTGGCAGCATCACTGTGTGGCCCTTCAAAACTTGAAGGATTTGGTGTTTCACTGAGGTGATCTGTCATCTGGGGCCACCCTCCTCCAAGTAAAATAGTCAGAGTGCAGGAAGAAACACGTCTGGGTGGATGATCTGGGCCACCTCTTCCCTCTAAGATACTGTTCCAGAGGACGGTGACATTTCTGCAGAAGGAATAGCCCATCAGTTAGGGTGGGGGATTGTGGTTAGGGTTAGGGTTGGTTAGCTGGGAGGGGCAAATGACAATTCATCTAAAGTTCCTAATGCTATCAATGTATGTGACATTTTCGTATTCACAGGCGCAGTTGTAAATTTCAGGGCAATTAGCCCTCTTTTTTTCTTTGTTTTTTTCACAAAAGCCAAGAACTATAGATTTTGGAAAAAAACAGTCATAAAAATGGGAAAAAAAAGTCATAAAAATTCATAAAGAGAATCAGTCCTCAATGCTGAGTAACTACTATCAAGAGCAAAATATTTTAAAGAGCTTAGTAGAAGTTCGCCTTCTTCACTTGCTTCATGCTAGAACGAGTAGACCGTGAATTAGTTGGTGATCAAAGTTAGGATGACAATAAAAAATAAAAATCTCAATTTTATAGGTATTATTACTTATGTCCTTTATCATTTTTGGTCTTGTATAGGACATTTCTTAAAATTCTGTTTATTAACTTTAAGGAACAAAAGAAGTCTACTGAAGAGCTTCCAAATGGCACTGTTGGGATAAATCATTTGTTTGTATCTAATATCTAATAAGTGTCATCTGTATACAATAAACAAAACAGACAAGATTCCCATCTTTGTGGAGTTTATATACTGGAATCAATACCAGGCGAAATTCACTACATGTCAATCAATTGTGGAACATGAAAGTGAATCAGGATAAAGTTGTCACATGTTTTCTAGACTGACACAGTATTTGTTTTATTAAATATATTTTCCCAGTAGGAGCTCAATATTTTATCTTGAATTGCTACTGTCTAGGAGGATATGAATTTGCTTACAACTGAACACTTAAACGGACTTTTTAAACTTAAACGTTTGCACAGCTTCAAATGCTTATATACATTTAAAGGGAATATTTTGTAAAAGGCAAGAAAGTTACAGAATTGGTAAAATGGTTCCCTTTGGCATCATTAAAATATTTCAAAAATAGTTTGCTGACTTAAGTGAAAATGCATTTGTAGTCTAAGAATGGTGATTATCTAAGCCAATTAGCCATGCTGAGAACAATATAATCAACTAAAAATAAGCTGATTTTTATTTTTAGTTCTCCAAACATTTCCCCCTAATCTTCTTTTACTCTATAAAGAAGCTAATGAAAAAGAACATTATTCTACCAAGGGAAGCTGGTACATATTTAAATTTAAATTAAAAAGTACTATTACCTAGCAGCAGTTTAAAATGAAGTATTACATTGTGTAGGAGGAAGTCAATTTATGCCATATAGTATAAGGTAATAGACTAAGTTTTCTGAATATAATTAATAGTGTTTCCTTTAAAAGTTCCTGGAAGTATATTGTACATCTATGTCCATAGCAGCATTATTTACAATAGCCTAAAAATATACAGAAGTAACCCAACTGCCCGCTGACAGATGAAAGGATAAACAAAACGTGGTGGAGACACACAGTGGGATATTATTCAGCTTTAGAAAGGAAGGGATGACTTTATTGGTGGTGCAGTGGTTAAGACTCTGAGCTTCCACTGTTGGGGGTGACTCTGAGCTTCCACTGTTGGGGAGTGTGGGCTCAAGCCCTGGTTGGAAACTGAGATTCCGCACGCTTTGTGACTGTGCCAAAAAAAAAGAAAAATTTCTGACACGTGATCCAACATGGATGAGTCTTGAAGACATTATGCTAAGTGAAATGTGCTGGTCACAAAAGAGTAAACACTGTATGATTCCACTTACATGAGGTACCTAGAACAGCCAAATTTATAGAAACAGAAAAGAGAATGGTGATTGCTGGGGGGAGGAGGGGAGGAGTGTGGAGAGTCAGCGTTTACTGGGTACAGGGTTTTAGCTGGAGAACATGAGAAAGTTCTGGAGATGGATGGTGGTATTAACCATGTGAATACTTTCAATGACACTGAACAGTATACTTAAAATAGTTAAAAACATTAATTTTGTTATACATATTTGTATATTTTACCACAATAAAAAACTGCACCCCCCTTGCACATTATACAAAAATGAAAAAAAGAAGCTTCTTTTTTGGGGCCATGCCACGTAACTTGTGGGATCTTAGTTCCCTAACCAGGGATCGAATTTGTGCCCCCTGCAGTGGAAGCATGAAGCCCTAACTACTGGACAACCAGGGAATCTCGCCCCCTCCCCACTACCTCGCCCGACTCCCACCCCCAAAAAAACTCCTTACAGGGGAGTTATCATGTTAATAATCTGTTAATGTGCAAACAAGGGGAAAATTTTCCTAAGGGACAAACTGTCTATATGCTCATCCAAACAATTGTCACCCAATATGGTTTCTCATTTGCTTGTTAAGTGCTTAAGTAACAAATGAAATTCACATAACATCCATTTATTTGGTGCAGTCAAGGTGACGTGTGTCTAGTGAGTCCATGCAGACAGTGGTAAGCCATCTCAAGGACTGGAACACTGGCTGTGTAAAAACAAGCTCAATCTTAAGTGAACTCAAGAGGTAACTTTATACAACACCATAGGGTGACAACCACAAATTCAAGCCCTGGTAGGGCTCAGAGTAAGGGGTGTTCACCTTGTTTTGAAGTTAGTATGACAGGATTTATTATATATTTAAGCCCAGATCTGTACACAGCCTATGCCTAGTAACAGAAGGCAGAGGTTGGGGCACTAGAAGAAAAACAGTAGGAAGGCTGTAAGCCTGTGAAAGGGGAGTTGTGGAGAGGCAGCTAAAGGGGAAAGATGTTAAGAAAAAGAAACAGATTAGATCTTAGAGTTTGCATTTGGAAAGAATAATGAAAAAGAAAAGCTTCAGTATAGAGTGACATGGGTCAGCCACTTAATGAGTTTAGCAGTCTGCAGGCAATACGACAGATTGGCAGGAAGTTCCTTAAGGGTGATGCATCATCCAAGGGATGATTTACATTAATCTGTCAAGAAAATGGCTCCTTGGGTAGCTCAAACTGTAAAGAACCTGCCTGCAATGCAGGAGACCTATGTTCGATCCCTGGGTTGGGAAGATCCCCTGGAGAAGGAAATGGCAACCCACTCCAGTATTCTTGCCTGGAGAATTCCATGGACAGAGAAAAGTGAAGATGGCACTAAATAGATGAGGAAGAACTGGCAAGAAGGTGGCTGATGAAGTGGGATATGGAATAAAAGTCAAGGATATAGGAACCTTCTTACACTGTGGATGGGAATGTAAGTTGGTGCAGACACACTATGGAAAACTGTATGAAGGTTCCTCAGAAAACTAAAAACAGAATTACCATATGATCCAGCAATCTCACTACTGGGCATATATCCAGATAAAATAATTCAAAAACATACATGCACCCTTATGTTCATAGCAGCACTATTCATAGCAGCCAAGACATGGACGCAACCTAAATACCCATCAACAGATAAATGAATAAAGGAGATGTGGTACATATATACAATGGAATACTACTCAGCCATGAAAAAGGACAAAGTAATGCCATTTGCAGCAACATGGATGCAACTAGAGATCATCATACTAAGTGAAGTAAGTCAAGGAGAAATCACATACCATATGGTGTCACTTATATGTGGAATCTAAAATATGGCACAAATGAACCTATCTCTGAAACAGAAACATTCACAGACATAGAGAACAGACTTGTGGTCGCCAAGGAGGTGGGGAAGTGGGGGTAGGGATGGATCGGAAGTCTGGGGTTAGCAGATGCAAACTATTATATATAGAATGGGTGAACAAGGCTCTACTGGATAGCACAGGGAACTATTTTCAATATCCTGGGATAGACCATAATGGAAAAGAACGTAAAAAAAATGTATACATATGTATAACTGAGTCACTCTGCTGTACAGCAGAAATTAACATGTCACTTCAATAATAAGTAACAATAATTCAACAATAAATATTGAACAATATTCAATAATAAATAACACAACTATACTTCAATAAAAGATAACGGTAAAAACAAGCTAAGGATGTATACATACGTAAAACTTGGAAATATCTTGTCTCTTGTTTAACTGCAAAAACACTCCTTGGTATAAATAGGAACATCAACTTTAAAGGAACTAAATGTCACCCTTGCTGAGTATCCTTCATGGACCATCAGGCTAAGTCACGCCTCATTTCACTGCACATCAGGAAAGCTCCATTCCACTTGGCTAATGAAAAGAAATCCTGCTAAAAGGACAGAATTAGAAGCCTGCCACTTTGAGGGGATATGCCTTTCTTATTATGATATTGAAGCAAAATCCAAATGTACTTCTCCAAAGTAAGAGCTGGAATACAAACAGGGTTAAACCATCTAACCAACCTTAATGCATTAACCTTCTTAAAATTCCTGATAGATAAGCTAGTGGAAAGTGTTGAGTGAGATATAATTTGCCCTTGGGCTAACTTCCATGATAAAAACTCCTCCCCCAGCTTTCTCCACATCACTTCTATACACTCTTTACTCTCCAAGGAACAGCCACCTGGTATTTACCTGTTTTAACGGACAGAACTGTTGCAAACAGAATTCACCTCCAACCATAGCAACGGTAAGGTGTAAGCCAGACTACTCACTCTTTTTCTGGACATGTTTTCTAATCTCCATGAACTTCCCACACACAGCTCTCCTACCCACAATTCTCCCAGGTAATCTGAGCAGCACTCATTTACCTAATCATTTAATTACCATTTCTAAATCATTCCTTAGACACCACCTAAATCATCTTCCCAATATATCACCAAGGACTCAGAATCAACCAGCCCCCACATGTTCCTTTCCAAACTGTGTAATGATTACTGTGCATTTTTCTGTCACATTTTCCCCTAAAAATACAAGTTCCTCTGTTGCAGTCTTTAATGCTCTCGACCATATATCGGTGGATATTATTACGTAAACTCTTGCTATGATTTTAATGGTGACTTTTCACTCAATGAGCACATATATCACATTTAAAAAATTTTCATCCCTTTTTTCTCCAATTGGAAAAAGAAAAACTTAGAAAAAACACAGTACCCAGTCCATTTGACATTTAAAGAGCAAGTACTACAAAGACATATTAACTTCATTTTTCATCAAAACTTGGACTTCTAATCTATATTAAATGGCTTAATACATGCAATTTCAATGGGAGAAATTTCATTCCCATCCCCAAGTGGGTAAGAATTTGCTCTTTGGAGATGACAAAGGTTACTCTTTTTATGTAAAAAGCATAGGTCTACATAGAATACCTAAACAGATACCCAGTATATTTGTGATATGAACACTGGGAAGAGGAGATGGTGGTTAGGAAAATACTGTCTAGAAAACATTTCTCCTTAAGGGGGTAATAATTTAAAAAAAAAGGCTGAAAAACATGGTTTTGATGTAAAGATGATGAGAAATTAAATGGTAATACTATAACCTCCAATCTAGTTATTTAATCTAGTTTTAGATCTTTGAAACTTCTAGAAAACATTTCCTCTCAGAAACTTTCTCTCATTCCTAAGTATGTGGTACTGTTTCTCCAGGATATTCCTAGGATGTAGAATCCTTCTCACATCATCCCACCATTGTGCAGTATTATCATCACCTACTAGACCATCCCCTCAATCCTGTTTACTTCAAGAGAAGGGAGACTATGAAGACAGTCTACTGAAAGAAAGGGACTGGGCTCAGCCCTGGAACAACAGTGACAAACAACTCACTTTAGAACACTGGAGTATATCTACCTAAAGAAACAAAAGACCTATACACAGAAAACTATAAAACACTGATGAAAGAAATCAACGAGGACACAAACAGATGGAGAAATACACCGTGTTCATGGATTGGAAGAATCAATATTGTCAAAATGGCTATACTACCCAAAGTAATCTATAGATTCAATGCAATCCCTATCAAACTACCAACGGTATTTTTCACAGAACTAGAACAAATAATTTCACAATTTGTATGGAAATACAAAAAACCTCGAATAGCCAAAGTAACCTTGAGAAAGAAGAATGGAACTGGAGGAATCAACCTGCCTGACTTCAGACTCTACTACAAAGCCACAGTCATCAAGACAGTATGGTACTGGCACAAAGACAGAAATATAGATCAATGGAACAGAATAGAAAGCCCAGAGATAAATCCACGAACCTATGGTCACCTTGTCTTCGACAAAGGAGGCAAGGATATACAATGGAAAAAAGACAACCTCTTTAACAAGTGGTGCTGGGAAAACTGGTCAACCACCTGTAAAAGAATGAAACTAGAACACTTTCTAACACCATACACAAAAATAAACTAAAAATGGATTAAAGATCTAAATGTAAGACCAGAAACTATCAAACTCCTAGAGGAGAACATAGGCAAAACACTCTCCGACATATATCACAGCAGGATCCTCTATGACCCACATCCCAGAATTTTAGAAACAAAAGCAAAAATAAACAAATGGGACCTAATGAAACTTAAAAGCTTTTGTACAACAAAGGAAACTATAAGCAAGGTGAAAAGACAGCCCTCAGATTGGGAGAAAATAATAGCAAATGAAGCAACAGACAAAGGATTAATTTCAAAAATATACAAGCAACTCCTCCAGCTCAACTCCAGAAAAATAAATGACCCAATCAAAAAATGGGCCAAAGAACTAAACAGACATTTCTCCAAGGAAGACATACGGATGGCAAAAAAACACATGAAAAGATGCTCAACATCACTCATTATCAGAGAAATGTAAATCAAAACCACAATGAGGTACCATTACACACCAGTCAGGATGGCTGCTATCCAAAAGTCTACAAGCAATAAATGCTGGAGAGGGTGTGGAGAAAAGGGAACCCTCTTACACTGTTGGTGGGAATGCAAACTAGTACAGCCGCTATGGAAAACAGTGTGGAGATTTCTTAAAAAACTGGAAATAGAACTGCCATATGACCCAGCAATACCACTTCTAGGCATACACACTGAGGAAACCAGATCCGAAAGAGACATGTGCACCCCAATGTTCATCGCAGCACTGTTTATAATTGCCAGGACATGGAAGCAACCTAGATGCCCATCAGCAGATGAATGGATGAGGAAGCTGTGGTACATATACACCATGGAATATTACTCAGCCGTTAAAAAGAATTCATTTGAATCAGTTCTAATGAGATGGGTGAAACTGGAGCCCATTATACAGAGCGAAGTAAGCCAGAAAGATAAAGACCATTACAGTATACTAACACATATATATGGAATTTAGAAAGATGGTAACGATAACCCTATATGCAAAAAAAGAAAAAGAGACACAGATGTATAGAACAGACTTGTGGACTCTATGGGAGAACGCGGGGGTGGGATGTTTCAAGAGAACAGCATCGAAACGTGTATATCTAGGGTGAAACAGATCACGAGCCCAGGTTGGATGCATGAGACAAGTGCTCAGGCCTGGTGCACTGGGAAGACCCAGAGGGATGGGGTGGAGAGGGAGGTGGGAGGGGGGACCGGGATGGGGAATACATGTAAATCCATGGCTAATTCAATGTATGACAAAAACCACTGCAATGCTGTTAAGTAATTAGCCTCCAACTAATAAAAAAAAAACAAAAAAAAAAAAAACAAAAAAAAACAAAAAAAAAGAACACTGGCCTCCTGGCACTCATATCCTACCAAGACAGACAAGAAAGAGAAAAACACTCATGACAAGATCTATAAGCTATTTTGTTACAGTTCTGCAGAGGAAACAAACAGAGTGGGAGGACAGTGGCGGAGATGAAATACAGTACAGAATACTGCAATGTATTCCACTGCAGAGGACCTTGGAGATCTTCCTCAGCTCAAGTATTTTGGGCCCAAGACCTAAGGTCTTGGTTGGACCTTCGCTGGACCAAAGGCAAAGGTAGAGAATAAAATGTTGGCAATTACTACCACCACTAAGAGTAGCTAACATTTACCTTATTGTGTGCCAGGAGTCTCACATGACCCTGTGAGATATGGCACATTTAATAGTCCTGCTTTATAGAAGAAGAAACAGGATTATAGCAGAAATACAATGTAATGGCTAAGACCATGGACTCTGGCATCACACCATCTTCTTTGACTGCTGACTCTAACACTCACTGGCTGTGACTTTGGGCAAGTTACTTCACCGCTCTGTTCCTGTTTCCTCACCTGTAAGATATGGATGATAGTATATCTGACTCATCTAATCATCAGAGTGGAGGATGTGAGAGAGTCAGCTGTGTGATGCAGAGGAAGAGATTCCAAGCCTGAGGGACAGAGTTTGGGGAGCAGACTGTGGAGGCAGCGAAGGGAGACCACTCATGGGGATGGTGTGTGGGGAAGTGAGAGGACTGGATATTGGGTAATCAGGCCAATGGAAGCCTTGGAAACCATGGTGAGGAGCTATCTTTGGGCAGTGAAAAGTCTTGGTAGAATTCGGGCTGAGCCACTGATTTTTCTCCAGAACTGTGAGAAAAATGTCTGTTGTCTATAAGCCACCTGGACTATGGTATTCTGTTGTTGCTGCTGTTAAGTCACTAATCTGTGTCCGACTCTATGTGACCCCATGGACTGTAGCCTGCTAGGCTCCTCTGTCCGCGGGACTTCCCAGGTAAGAATAATGGAGCAGGTTGCCATTTCTTTCTCCAGGGAATCTTCCTGACCCAAGGATTGAACCCACACCTCATGCATTGGCAGGCAGCTTCCTTACCACTGAGCCACCCAGGGACACCTCTATGGTACTGTTCAGTTCAGTTGAATCGCTCAGTCGTGTTCGACTCTTTTCGACCCCATGGACTGCAGCATGCCAGGCCTCCCTGTCCATCGCCAACTCCTGGAGTTTACTCAAACTCATGTCCATTGAGTCGGTGATGCCATCCAACCATCTCATCATCTGTCATTCCCTTCTCCTTCTGCCTTCAATCCTTCCCAGCATCAGGGTCTTTTCCCATGAGTCAGTACTGTTACAGGAGCCCAAAGAGACAAAGATATAGGGGCTAGAATAGGAGCACCAGTGAAAAAAGATGTTTATGTGGAGGGAGTGGTAATGGGAAGTGGCAGTAAAGCCAGATGTGAGTTTGGACCACCTTTTTTACCCTGGTGACCTGAATTTATACAAATGCTAAAAAGTAGCAGGTAAGGGTCATCCTTGTGCTATTTGGCTCCCTCCTGCTTATGCTGAAATGCTCTCATGACAGGAAGTAAGGAGCAGCACCTAGATCTTGGGGTTCCCTTGCCACCCACACTCTATCTCCAGCTGCAACCCTGGGTGAGCTACCTCATCGCATGATTCACCACAATCTCCATGTATTCTTTCCCAATAATCACTAAAAGCACTGGTTTTAAGGTGAGGAGGTAAAATGTATAAAAAAAAAAAAAATCCAACACGTGGGGACTTCCCTGGTGGTCCAGTGGTTAAGAATCTGCCTTTCACAGAGGGACACAGCAGTGTCCACAGAGGTGTGAACCCACACATGTGTTTAACCACTTGTATGTACCCAATCGGCAACCTCAAGTACACTGTATTAATGTATGCGTGCATAGATACCTATAATCACAGCATCTTGGCAATTAAATCAGCAAAAACTAAACTGATAGAACAATGAAGCAAATAAAGGTCTTACTTTTTTTTTCAAAAAAAAAAAAAAAAAGAATCTGCCTTGCAGTGCAGGGGATGTGGGTTCGATCCCTGGTCAGGGAACTAAGATTCCACATGCTGCAGGGCAACTAAGTCTGTGCCACAACCACTGAGCTTGTACAACCAGAGAATCTGTGAACCGCAATGAAAGATCCTGCATGACGCAACAAAGATCCCATGTGCTGCAACCAAGACCAGATGCAGCTAAATAAATAAATAAATAAATAAATATTAAAGGAAATCCAACAACAACAGCAACAAACGAGAGAAGGGAGATGGTGAAAGGATGCTCTCAGTCCCGCTGAACATGTTGCTGGCCCAGGGTAGGTAGAGCATTTTCTTCATTCAAACCTCGTGATTCAGTATCGCTGAACTTTCTAAAATTAATTAAAAGACTTATTTTTATTTATTTGGCTGCACTGGGTCTTAGTTGCAGGGCGTGGACTCTTCTTTTTTTTCTTCAGTTGCGACACGAAGGATCTAGTTCCTTGACCAGGTATTGAACCCAGGCCCCCCTGCATTGGGAGTGTGGAGTCTTGGCCTCTGGACTACCAGGGAAGTCCCTGGACTTTAATCTTTTAAAGAAGAGATATAAAGAGAAACATAGCACATGCACTTGTTGTAAATCAATCATTCCTTAGGATTGCTGGAGTTGTGTTAACAGTCTAGTTCTGGAGTTTACAGACATAACTTGAGAAGGACATAGTCCCAGGGACAGACAGAGAAAACAACAAATCCTTTTATACCGAAGAGAAATGAGGTCACCGAGTGGATGAAATGCTTTCTGCCTAGTGCCCCCGCCCTGCCCTTCTATTCTGGTGGGAAGGGGCCTTTTGAGGGCTCTGAGTCTGTACTATGAGCCATTCCGTCTCATCCTGCCTCCTGCTGCAAAACCTGCCAGAGTGCAACCCTGCAAGGGGCCTCTTTTCTACTCTGACAGCTTGTGTACTTCAGTCGTGTTCAAGGAACCGCGGCTCTGGGATAATCCAGTAAGATGGAGCATAGTCCCTAGGATGCACACCAAGGCCAGTCCCCGGGAGGACAGTCTCCTCACTAGGCATTGGTCCTGGGGAAGGGACCTGGCAGAGGGGTGATGGGAAATCAAAAGGCCAGGTCAGCTTGGTGAGAGCCTGTCAAGCTCCCCAGAGACTGTGCCTGGATTCCTTTCCCGGCTTCATCATTTACTAGTTGTGTGAACTTGGCAAACTCCTTCCTTTCTCATGACCTCATTTCTTTAACTGTAAAATGGGGTAACAGTACCAACGTCACAAGGTCCCCATGAGGATGAAAGGAGTTGGTACATGCCAAGTGCTGGGGAAGGGCTTGCTAGTCTCCTTAGATCCCCTCTGACTCTGCCTTAGCTGAAACACTAACTCAGCTTGATTACATCAATTCCCTCATGACTTTCTGTAATAGAGGCTGTGTGTTCTCTTACTCTTCTTAGCTAAATGAACTTGGTGGACACAGAAGGGGGTAAGGGGAGAGTGGGATGAATTAGAAGAGTAGGACTGACATATACACACTGCCACATGTGAAACCCCTGGAGGAGGGCATGGCAACCCACTCCAGTATTCTTGCCTGGAGAATCCCATGGACAGAGGAGCCTGGCGGGCTACAGTTCACGGACGGGATCCTAAGAATCAGACACGACTGAGCGACTCAGCACAGCACAGCACATGTGTGAAATAGATAGTGGGAAGCTACTGCATAGCACAGGCAGCTCAGTGATGCTCTGTGATGACCCAGAGGGGTGGGATGAGGCGGTGGGTAGGAGGGAGGTCTAAGAGAGAGGGTGTATATATATATACACACACACATAAGGCTAATTCACCTTGTTGTACAGCAGAAAAGTAACACAACATTACAAAGCAATTGTATTCCAATAATAAAATAAAATAAAAATGAGCTCAGATGGTCTTTGCTGCCCCTGATACAATTCCTTAGACCACAGGACCCCACAACCTAACATTAAATGGGCCCAAGTGGGAGAACCTAGGAGAGTAGAAGGAACGAGAATTTCCCTCCCCTACAAAGAATCTTCCTTCCTTGATGGTTTCAGCACTGGATGCAGAGCATTTTCTTCTGTCTTGTCCTTTTTTTCTTTTCCTTTTTGGTGTGGTCTATTTTTAAGGTCTTTATTGAATTTGTTACAATATTCCTTCCCTCCTCCCCCCGCCCCGTTTTGATTTTTTGATTACAAGGCATGTGGGATCCTAGCTCCCCAACCAGGGGTTGAATCTCCATCCCCTGCACTGGAAGGCAAAGTCCTAATCATTGGACTTCCAGGAAAGCCCCTATCTGTCCATCTTCACTGTTGTTTGGGAAATTAAAATGGAGAAACTCTTGTTCAGGCTTCAGAGACAAGAAGGCAGAGCAGGCCTCTGACCTTGCTTCTGACCTGCCTGAACACTGCCCTGATGATGTGTCTGCTCGCCAGTGTACCAGTTGTTACCAGTAAGCTGAGTGGCACTATAGATAAGATAGAGAGTGGGTCTTGGAATTCTTGAGCCCCTGGAGGTCTGGCCAACCGTGCTTGGGGTTTAACAAAAATCCTATGACTCACAAGATAAAACAAACAGCATTGTAAAAAGGTTAAAGTGAAACTAGAGCTGCAGTTTTGCTCACAAACTGATGATGATATCAGTTTGCAGATTAGGATTATAAGCAGGAATCCCCAAAACTGCAGTTTAACGGCTAGCCCGTTGGATAGATGCACTGTCCAGGACCTTTTCCCAATTGGGACTTCCCAGCGTTGTTTGAATCTGGATGTTAGTTGGCCCGGTTCAGTGATGTATGTGCTGTTACTCTCCACTACTGCTTCTATTTCTCTTTTCTTTTAATGATGGTATATCTAAAGTAAGTTAGATAATTCTCTATTAAGTATTTAAATTGTTTATTTGTGCATAACAAGTGGTTTCTTCTGTTAACGAATCCTTTGAACCTGAGACGAAAATTAAAACTTGTGGCAAAACAACTGTCAAAACTTCAGTATCCCCGGTCACAACTTGCTGGCTTCTACCTTCGTATTCTTCAATTCCAGAAACTGCCATCACTGTTCTATGCCTGTTTCAAAATTTTATGTGCCTTTATCCACTGTTTCTTCTTTCACTTCTGGTCATTTTCTCATAAACAAGTGTCTTTTCTCTTTCAAGGCTCACCTTCGATCTGCAACCTGGGTTCTGCATTCTCCCTTCTCTAGAGCAGAGGCTCTCAGATTGAGGTCCCCAGACTGACAGCATCAGGAGCACATGGGAACTTGCTGGATATGTCAGTGGGTTCTGATATGTCAATGGGTTCCCAGATCTACTGAACCCAAAACTCTAGGCTAGGGTGGAGTGGTCTGTATTTTGTTAAACACTTTTTTTTTTAACATGGACTACACTTTTAAGTCTTTAGTGAATTTGTTACAACATTGCTTCTGTTTTATGTGGTTTTTTTTTTTTGGCCACAAGGCAAGTGAGATCTTAGCTCCCAACTAGGGACTGAACCACTGATCCCTCTTTTATTCTACTTCATTTTAAAGAAAAGTATGAGTCCTACTTTTCCTACAACTTACATTAAATATTTATTTCATTGATAACTTTCTCTATACAAGGAACAAAATGTACTTTGCTGTCATGCTTTCTCTTTAAGTCGCTCCAAGATCTCCTAAACAGGGCTTCCATCTCTTATCACATTCTATTCAAACTGTTCTTTCCAAGGTCAGTAACTTATCTTCCAAATCTTGAAAGTCCCACCCTCATTTCCTCAAAGAGTAAGATTCCAGTTCTCCTTCTGACTGACCCTTTCTCATCTCTGTTGCCATCTTTCTCTTCTATCTCACAGATATCCCAGCAAGTTTTCTCTTCTGAACTGATCTCACCTTGGTGGATTCAAAGATCATCTCTAGATGATAACTCCAAATTCATCTTTCTACCCAAACCTCTCCTTTTAGCTGAATTTCCAGGAAATATGCACGCTTCTAGATGTTTCCAACTTGCATGAGCTCTGAAATCTCAAATTTAACACCTATGTCAATGTTATTCTTTTAATCCAATCAATTCTCACTTCAATTTCCAAGTTTTTATTAATCACGTCATCATTCTTCAAACATAGTAGTATGTATGTTAGTCACTCAGTCATGTCTGACTCTATGCCATCCCATGGACTGTAGCCTGCCATTCTCCTCTGTCCATGGAATTCTCCAGGCAACAATATGGAGTGGGTTGCTATTCCCTTCTCCAGAGGATCTTCCTGAACCAGGGATGGAACCCAGGCCTATTTATTAGGAAAATGAAAAAAGAATTTCTAAAAAGTTCTGCATTTTCGGAAACATTATTATTTTGGGATATATTTCAAGCATAGTAAAACACATCCCCAAAATGTTTCAGAAAATGCAGGATCTTTTAGAAATTCATTTTTTTAAAAAGATGCTTCTGTGGACAAATAAGTTTAGGGACTGGGACAAGGCCATCTTCTTTAAGGAGAGTCACAGTGTATATTAGCCAATTAGAGGTTTCTGAGAAATGTATAAATACAGAAGAAAACACCACAGAGAGTTGCAACTTGATTTGGGCAAGATCTTAATTTCTTTGGTGATGCTAAGTAACGCCATGGAGAACATCTACCAATACACATTCAGGAGCGCTATCTTTATTCTGGCTCACCTCCGCCCCCTACATCTGATTATTAGTCCAGGCTGTTGATCTTTCCTTGCAGAGATCTCATTCCCAGTCCTATGGTCACCTCTCCACACAAGGTCCCTGCAACTTCTTGCCCAAGCATTGCAACACTTTCATCTCACTTTCATCCTCTCGAACTTTTCTTTAATTTTTTTTTAACATGAACATTTTTAAAGTCTTTATTGAATTTGTTTCAATATTGCTTCTGTTTTATGTTTTGGTTTTTGGCTGAGAGGTATGTCGGATCTTAGTTCCCCAACCAAAGACTGAACTTGTACCTCCAGCACTGGAAGACAAAGGGAGGTTCCAGGGATCATCCTGGACATTCCCTGGATTACCAGGGAAGTTCCCAATCCTCTTGAACATTCCATGCATCCTAATTTTTTGAGGTCAGATTACCTGGCTTCAAGTAAAGCTTAGGTCATTTCGCTCCTTGGTTCAATATCTTCTCTAAAGAATAATTGTCATCACAAAGAAAGTAACATTTAAGGTCCTCTCTAACCCAGGATAATGTCTATTTGCCATCCCTTTCTCTCCCTCCATCCTTCAGTTCCCTGTATTTCATCTCATATGGACACTGACCTTCACCTTCCTCACATCCATGCTCTGGACCACACTCTTCTCCTGCTGTTTCATGAGAAGCTCTCCCAAAACATCATGGCTTCTCAAATATGACTTCTTGTCTCCAATTCAGCAATTACACCACCACTTTCAGGAAGATTCCTGATGTCCCAGTTATCAATTGTCACCACTCCTAACATCCCATAATGCTGCGCTCACCTCACTTGCTGTATCTGGTCTACAGTCTTCAGAATAAGACATGGTAAGGACATCTCAACCCTTTCTCATGCATATTCATCTCCCCAGTGTCTTGATCAGAGAGCTCTAGAAATAACTGAATAAGGATCAAATCACATTGATCCGTACACAGAAAAGGAAAGGAATGCTCTTAAATTTGAAACCAATGACACTGGAAACTCTTTTACCAAAAGAACACGGGTGATGGAAAAGAAAACTCTCTATGTTCTTCCTTCAAGTGCAAGCCTCTTTTAAATACTAAGTGCTGCAATTTTGTTAAATTGAGGCTCTGTGGCTAGCTGTAAATACCCTAGTTCAAGATAAACTATCAGACACAGCAATTTGCACCAGTTCTCGGAGTGCCAGCTGCTAGACAATGTCCTCTTCTGTCCGGGATCAGATGGGGTCAGTTTCCCAGTGAAACTTGATATGGAACTGAGGAAAAGGAGAGTATCGTTAAAGGACATGCTGTTTAGTCGCTAAGTCATGTCTGACTCTCTGCAACCCCATGGACTACAGTCCGCCAGGCTCCTCTGTCTGTGGGACTGCCCAGGGAAGAATACTCAAGTGGGGTGCCATTCCCTTCTCCAGAGGATCTTCCGGGCCCGGGGATCAAACCTCCATCTCCTGTATTGGTAGGTGGGTTTTTTTTTTTTTTTAAACCACTGAGCCACCTGGGAAGCCCTTATCCTCGATACAAGAGACGTTTCTATTAAGGAGAAACCAGGATCAACTCAATGTTATATAACCAACAAACCACAGATACTAGGGTAAAAACCAAACCCCAAACTCTGAATGACTAGTTCAGCAATGGTTCTGAATCTTTCCAAAATACAAAGGTCAAACTAGGGAAACTTACTCAAAGGGTTACACAAAAGTCCAAAAAAAGCCTGTTCCTTTTGGTCTGTTTCTCACCACATCATTGTTTACACTTGTTCTCTCAATTTATGATTCCAACTGCAGTGAGTTTTTGCCAATACTTCAGCCAGTTTATTTGTCACTTTATCCTCTAAATATATATTTCCTTACATGTTTACATGTTACCTAATCCTCTAAATATATGTATATTTACAAATGTATCTGTTATATAAGATGGACATAAGATATATGTTTTCTATGTATGTAACTATATCTATCTACATATGAGTTGATGAAATAAAAGAACAGGAAACTAACATTTGCTGAATTCTCACAACTGTTGTCAAGTAGGTATTATTGTACAGAGTCCAGAAATCCACAGCAGCACAGCAGGGTGGGTTAAATACATTAACCCTGAGAATAATCAGGTGGATTCAAATTCCGCTTAGTTACTAGCTGTGTGATTTTGAGCAAGTTACTTAATGGTCTCCCTTGAGAAAACAAGAATACCAATTGTACCATTTTCCTGGAGTTACAACAAGGATTAAATAAGGTAATATCTTTAAAGTACTTAGAACAATACTTGGCGCTTGTTAAGATCTTTATATAAATATTTGTTGCACAGAAAACACAACTGATGCAGGACCTTGGTTGAGAACTCACAGCTGAGTAAGTGGGCAAGTCTGAATTTTAACCCAGGGCTTTCTGACTCCTTTCATGCCACTGTCCTCCAGAGAAAGTACTGCTTATAAATTAACTGAGGGAAAAACACAAGACTCTAGTCACCATCCTCTGTGCAGTGGCCTGTTATGAGTTGAACTGTGTCTCTCAAGATTCACGTTGCAGCCCTTATCTCAGAACACGACCCGATTTGGAGGCAGAGTCTTTACAAAGGGAATCCGGTTAAAATGAGGTCATTATTACGGGCACTGATTCAATACAAAGGGGGGCCTTATAAAAAGGGAGAAATTTAAACACACAGACCCACAAAGGGAGAAGATGACGTGTAGAGAAACAGAAAGAAGGCTTATCTATCTACAAGGAAAAGAGAGAAGTCTGGAACAGACCCCTTCCTCCCAGTCATCTGCAGGAACCCCGCCAGCTTCTGCTCCTGGTTCGGCCACCCTAGACATCTCTGCTTATAAGGATAGCAGCCATACTGGATTAGGACTTAGAGCCTAGGTTTAACTTATTTTTTTAAAGGCCCCATCTCCAAATACTGTCACATTCAGGGACATATATTGATGTTAGGGCATCTACATAGGAATTTGGGTGTAGGGGGTATACCATTCAGTCTTGAACACCGGCTGTGGATACACAAAGACTTGAAGAGAGAAACATGAGTCATTCCCCATCACTGTTCATTTTACTGAAAGACTTGTGAGCAAATGTTAAATACTTTAACTGCTAAGTATCTAAAATATTTCTCTTAAATCACATTTTGAAGTAAAGGTAGATTTTACATGGGGTTTTACTTCTTTATTAAAATTTTAAAAATATTTAATTGAAGCATAGTCATTTACAATGCTCTGTTAATTTCCACTGTACAGCAAAGTGACTCAGGTATACACACACACACACACACACACACACACACACACACACCTATTCCTTTTTTACATATTCTTTTCTATTATGACTTATCACAGGATATTGAATATAGTTCCTTGTGCTATACAGTAGGACCTTGTAGTTTATCCATCCTGTATGTAATAACTTACATCTGCTAATCCCAAACTCCCACTCCATTCTTTCCCAGCCACCTCCCCTTGGCAACCACCAGTTTGTTCTCTATGTCTCTGAGCCTGTTTCTGTTTTACAGATAGGTTCATATTTTAGATTTGTATTACAATTTAGATCCCACATATAAGTGATATTATATAGTATTTGTCTCTTTCTGACTTATCTTACTTAGTATGATAATCTCTACTTGCATCCATGTTGCTGCAAATGGCATTTAAATTTTATTTTTTTACTGAATTATAGTTGATTTACAATGTTGTATTAGTTTCAGACGTATAGCAAAGTGATTCAGATATATATATATATATATATATATATATCCCTGAAGTTGCAGGAACTGCATATACTTAAGCTTTTTAATATTCTTCAGTATGGTCACCTTCATCCTAGGCACAAGAAAACTGAGTCTCATATTACCTCACTGAGCTAAAAGGAGGAGCCACATTCAAACCAGGAGTGTCTGCCACCAAGCGCAGTGTCTGCTCCCTCACATTGGCTCTGCCCACTCACCTCATTCAGAGGACTGGTTTTCCAATCATGGAATGTTCTAGAAGGAACTAGGAGGCAACTAACTTGAAGGTACTTAGAAAATAAAGTCACAGTTGCTCATTTCAGTTCAGTTCAGTTGCTCAGTCGTGTCCGACTCTTTGCGACCCCATGAATCATAGCGCGCCAGGCCTCCCTGTCCATCACCAGCTCCCGGAGTTTACTCAAACTCATGCCCATCGAGTCGGTGATGCCATCCAGCCATCTCATCCTCTGTCGTCACAGTTGCTAGGAGTCAGCAAATGCTGATGAACAACAAGCCTCATTAAGTAAATCTTATTCTCTTTTTGAATGGTTACTCAATTGGTAGGTCAAGAAACAAGGTAAACTTAGTTATCTGGACAATGAATCAGCTGCTTGACTGTTTTCTGCTTTCACACTTCCCCCAATTCCACAGGCTTTCCACAAAACAGCCAGTGCTTCGCTTTGCTCTTCTGTTTTCCTCCCTCCCCTTTTACTCCCTCCCTTTCTCCCTCTCCCCTTCCTCACATCCTTCCTTCCAATGTACAATTAAAATCAAATTATGTCTGCTTCTTGCTCAACACCTTCCACTGGGCCCTCCAATACTCACAGGAAAGTCCAAACTCTTCCCCATGGTCTGTGAGTCCCCATGTGACCTATGACCTGCCTTCCCTTCCCTGAGTTCAGATGCGATGGTTTCCAGGAGGTGCTTCTGAACTAGTGTCTTTGTCATCCCCTCTGTCCAGAACTCCACTCTCCAGACACCTACATGTGCACACTCTTACCCCATCCAGGTCCCTGTTCAAGTGCCACCCACTCAGAGAAGCCATTTTTGATCACCCCCCAAACTCTGCATCCTCCTGTTTTTTAAAATTTGATTTTTAGCATGTTCTACTATGTCACAGCATATATTTATATGTTTGGGTGTGGCCTACTTGCCCCAACTAAATCATAATACCCTGGGAGGGCATGGGCTTTGTTTAGTTTATGGGTATTCCTAGTGACTGGGAAAATCCTTGGCACATAGAAAGCTGAATGAATGAATGAAGAATGAGTCTGCGTTTCAGTTTAGGGTCAGATGAGACCTCTTACCCTTGTGGAGAAGCTGACAGAAGCTGAATGACTGAATAATCAAGCCAATTTATAACTGCAAAAGCAAGGGAACCTTGGGACTTTCCTGACAGTCCAGTCAATAGGACTCCAAGTTTCCACTGCAGTGTGCACGGGTTCAATCCCTGGTCAGGGAATTAAGATTCCACATGCTGCATGGCACGACCAAAAACAAAAAAACCCCCACAAAACAAGAGAGCCGCAAGAGTCCTAATTCAAAATGTGATCATCTGAAGACAGATTTGGAGCATGATTTTGAAGGTGGTTATGAGAGGCTGAGGACTTAAGCCCCCAGAGGAAAGCAGTATGGAATAACTGGAGTTGGGGGCGGCAGGGGAGGCATCACATTATACCTTGAAGGGGGTCAGAATATGCTGCTCCAAAATAAGCCTCTTTGCCAGAAGGATTATTTTGAGATGAAGGCAATTCAGCATCAGTAGACGCAGTATGGTTTGGTTTTCTGCTCTCCCCTTATCTGCCCAAGTTCGGGGTGTACTTTTTCCTCATGAAGGTGTCTTCCTCTCCCAAACCAGGAACAGGAGGGAGACTCATTCCCAGAGGTGGGCACTTGGCCCCAAGTTGAGTCTACACAAGCAAACCTGACTAAAATAGCCCTTATCTTCCACTGGTGTTCCCTATATATTTCCTAGTCACTTTCCCCTGTTTTGTTTGGAGCCCAAACTTCCTTTCCTTTGTTGACCATGGTACACAAGCCCTTGGGTCTGACCAATTCTTTGAGTTTCACTTCTTTTCTGTGAACTCTCATGCATGTGACATTAATAAAACTGGATGCCTTTTCTCCTGTTAGTCTGTCTGATGCTAGTTTAATTTGCAGGTCCCCAGAGGATAACTCTAAGTGGGTACAGGAAACGCTTTTCCTCCTCAACAACCTTCACTTCGTCACCATTCCACATGCCTTCTGAGTCCATTTGATTTAGTGCTTGACTAGATCACAATGAAAGTGTTTCATTCAATGTGTGCTCAACTTTGGAAGAGCTGTATTTATAGCACGTTCAGATAGGAACAATCAGCAGAAGGGCACAAAAACATATCCCGAGAGGAGTTAGGGATCTTCAGCCCGGAAGGCAATAGGTCTTAAGAAGGAGGTGATCATATACTTCACAGGCCCATGGAGGAGAGAACTGGCACCAAAGAGTTAATCTTAAAGCAAGAGGGACTGCACTGTACATAAGCCAGGGCTTTCCAGCATAGCTGTTGGCATTGGACACCGGCTCCTGGGCCAAGAGGAGAAGACACAGCCTTCTGGAGAGAGGTAGGGCAGGACAGCAGATGGATAACTGGCCTGGATCACACTGAGGGTGGAGAGTGTAAACACATGCAGCACACAGGTGGTCTGCAAAGGCGGGGTCTCAACTAACCCCCATTCCCACCACCAATCTGGCATCAGGCGCCTCATCACTAAAGCAAGGTGGATATTTTTTTAAAACTACTAACATTTACTTTATGTTTTATAATATAAGTATTTATTTTGGGGGGGATTGGAATTTATTATGTTTTATTTATTTTTACATATACATGTATCTATTCTTTGTCCATTTAGGTTATGACAGAATATTGAGCAGAATTCCCTGGGTGATATGGTAGGTCCTTGTTGGTTATCTATTTTCTTTAAAAACATTTTTTTTAACTTTTTATTTTTTTCTGTATTGAGGTATAGTTGCTTAACAATGTGGTGATACATTCAGGTGAACAGTGAAGGGACTCAGCCATACATATGCATGTATCCATTCTTTCTCAAACAGTTATCTGTTTTAAATATAGCAGTGTATACATGTCAATCCCAAACTCCCAATATGCTCCTCCCTCTCTTCCCCCATAACCTTAAATTTATTCTCTAAGTCTGTAAGCCTGTTTCTGTTTTGTAAATAAGTTCACTGATATCAAGTTTAAAATTAGATTCCACAAATGAGCGATATATGATATGTGCCTTTCTCTGTCTGACTTAACTTCACTTAATACTAAGTCCATCCATGTTGCTGCATATGGCATTATTTGACTATTTAATGGCTGATTAATACTCCACCATATATATGTACCACATCTTCCCTATCTGTTCTTCTGTTGATGGACATTTAGGTTACTTCTATGTCTTGGCTATTTCGGGGTGCATGTATCCTTTCAAATCATGTTTTTAGCCTTGGAGTGGGATTGCTGAATCATGTGGAAGCTCTGTTTCAGTGGCTAGCAAACTCAGTTCCTCAACAGCTCATACAACTCAACAATAAAACAATAAACAACCCAACTGGAAAATAGGCAGAAGACCTAAACAGAGATATTTCCAAAGAAGAAATACAGATGCCCAAGAGACACATGAAAAGATGCTCAATCCTGCTGATTATTGCAAGTGTTAGTTGCTCAGTCACACCCGACTCTTTGCGACCCCGTGGACCGCAGCCCACCAGGCTCCTCTGTTCATGAGATTTTCCAGGCAAGGATACTGGAGTGGGTTGCCATTTCCTTCTCCGGGGGATCTTCCCAACCCAGGGATCGAACCCGGGTCTCCTGCACTGCAGGCAGATTCTTTACTGACTGAGTTACAAGGGAAGCCCTGCTAATTATTAGAGAAATGCAAATCAAAACCACAATAAGGTAACCACCTACACTGGTCAGAATGGTCATCATTATAAAGTCTACAAATAACAAATTTTGGAGAGAGTGTGGATAAAAAGAAACCCTCCTACACTGTTGATGGGAATGTAAGTTGGTGCAGCCATTATGGAAAATAGTATGGAGGCTTCTCAGAAAACTAAAGATATCATTACCATATGGATCCAGCAGTCCCACTTACGGGACTATAACCAGACAAAATAATTTTAAAAGATACATGCATCCCTATGTTCACAGCAGCACTGTTGACAATAGCCAAGACATGGAAGTAACCTAAATGTCCATCAACAGATGAAAGAATAAAGAAGATGTGGTTAATATATACAATGGAATACTACTCAGCCATAAAAAGAATAGAATAATGCCATCTGCAGCAACATGATGCAAATAGTGATTATCTCACTAAGTGAAGTAAATCAGAAAGAGAAAGACAAATATCATATGATATCACTTATATGTGGAATCTAAACTATGACATAAATGAACTTATCTATGAAATGAAAACAGACTTGTGGTTGCCAAGTGGCAGGGGATTGGGGCAGAAATGAGTGGGAAGTTGGAGTTAGCAGATGTAAGGTCTTATACATAGAATGGATAAAGGAAAACATCCCACAAGGTCCAACAAGCACAGAGGACTATATTCAATATCCTGTGATAAACCGTAATGGAAAAGAACATATTAAAAAAGAATGTAAATATATATATATATATATACATATATATATATATATAAAACTGAATCACTTTGCTGTAGGGCAGAAATTAACACATTATAAAACAGTTATACTTCAATAAAAAATAAAAAATGATGACAGTATTGCAAAACAGAATCTGCACCTCCATGCCAATGCTCAGAGGAGAGCCACTCAGTGGATGTTGGATTGTGACAAACATGAGAAATTAATCTTTACTGCGTTAGACCAATGGGATCTCTATGATCATTTGTCAGAGCAGGTAGCATTACTTGTCCCACTGGAAATGTCTATGAAAATTTTAGTTTTACACAACACTATTTAAATATCACATCATATATAAACTAATACAAAAAGAAATATTCCTCTTTCCAAACCCTTGTTCAGATTTCATAAAACAACCTTCTATAAGGTTTACATGTATCTCATGATTATCAGTGGAAACACAGACTCTTCTTACTCCTTTCCAGAGGAAACTTCCATCCAAGTGTTTGGAAACATACTTTTTGGAATCTTTAGGTTCACCATAGTCCATATTTATCATTGTGAGGTCATATTCCCAGAAATAAATATTAAATTCCTATTTAAAATTTTAAGTCCAATTTATCAGGTGACTTATATAAATACCCCCCAATAATACTGATTCAGGCCAATGTACCTTCAGCAAACAATGTCTTGTTACTCAAAATACAGTAATTAAGGATGTGCTCGGGTTTCTCTGGTGGCTCAGTGGTACAGAATTTACCTGCCAATGCAGGAGACATGGGCTCAACCCCTGGTTTGGCAAGACCCCACATGCTGCAGAGCAACTAAGCCCATGCGCCACAATTACTGAGGTCTGCATGCCTAGAGTCCACGCTCTGCAACGAGAGAAGCACGGCAACCAGAGAAAAAGCCCGAGCTGCAATGAAGATTCAGCATAGCCAAAAGTAAATAAATAAAAATAAAAATGAAAAAAGTGCTCCCTGTACCAGGAGTGTTAGTGAGGGTTCAAATATAAGGTGACACTCTTCTTTTCTGAGGAATTTTCGGAGAAAAAGCTTCATTTTATATCCAGGGTATACAGGGCAATCTTTGGCAAATTTATATTCCTGAACATTTATTTTTGCAAATTTTCTAAGTGCATATGGAAAAAATAAACACAATTTATTCTTGTTTGGTTGTATAAGCTCATTTGGTTCTTGGCATCTACATAGCGTGGGAACCTAGTAACATCCTGTATGTATAAGAATCTGATTATTTTGTCAGGTGCCTTTGTGTTGAAAAAATACCAAGTATGCTCTGCAAACAACAGTACTTCTGATTATAAAACCATATATGTTAGAGAGAATTAATTCACATATGTATATGGTCTAAGTAGCCCTTTCAAGGGCCAACTGTTATCCACAATTCTTGCTCTAATTTTTCTTTACTGGTAGAGGGCAGGCAATGATTAACAGAAATGATACAGCACTGTTCTGGCTGGCTGATTAGGTTTTATTTATTAGCTAGATTCTGCTTTGTTCACCATGAATAAATTATTGCTGAAGGTTCACATTTATACTTTCCTACTCAAATTTCTGGCTTAGCAAAGTATGCTTGAAATGGTTTTTAAGATCTTGTTCAAATTTGAAATTAAGTTGACATTTCTCAACTTATCTACCAAAGAAGGGAAAACTTAATTAGTATACTATTAATGAACAGACAATGGAAATTAATTCACTATGTGTGTTATACTCTTCTTTTACTAAAACTGGCTTAAAAATTTTCAGGTAGTATCTAACTCTTATCCTTTGGAACAATCTTCATAGAAGGTATAATATTCATTTTCATTCTGGAAGTGAAGGTGAAGTGAAAGTGAAGTCACTCAGTTGTGTCCGACTCTTTGCGACCCCATGGACTGTAGCCTAACGGGGTCTCCAATACATGGGATTTTCCAGGCAAGAATACTGGAGTGGGTTGCAATTTCCTTCTCCAGGAGATCTTCCAGACCCAGGGATTGAACCTGGGTCTCCCACATTGCAGGCAGACGCTTTACCCTCTGAGCCATCTGGGTGGCCCATTCTGAACACTGAAATTTTCATTCTGAAATACTCTGTTAACCTTACTGATTCACTAAAAATGATCTAAGGACACTCCAGATTTTTATGATCCTTAAAAGGTTATTCTACAGTCAAGGCTTATAGGACAATGGCTAATATTCTGGGCTCACTGATGCTATGGTTCTCCAAATAGGATCAGAATTTGTAGGGCTCTAAGTAGATCTCAGTGCTTTTGAGGTGTGTCTGCAGCACATACACGGATACGTACACAGAAAAAGAACATGTCAGGAGAGAGAAATCTATTGATAATTTTTGGTGAAAATAGTCAAAGATTTATTAGGTCATTATTTCATAGCTTTATATCTGTCAAAGACTGAGACAAAAGGTATAACTGGGTAGGGCTTTGGGAAATTCATGAAATGGCAAGTACCCTACCCTCATAGAAATGACCCTTCATGCAGACGCTCTAGTGTCAAACTGGGTGGATTTTCATGACTTTTAAATAAAATTGTTAGGGGAAATACTGACTGAAACCACCCACTCTGGCTAGGGACCACAATAACCACTTGCATGAGTTATTTTATGATAAGAATTCCTAGTAAGGAACATGGAACTAACAAGCAACCATCAACTGGAAGAATTTGGAAAAGTCAAAAGGAGATCCAGTCCATCTGTCCTACCAACCTCCCAGAATCCTCCTCATTGGAATCCATCTTGGCTGAGCCATGCATGTGCCACCCAGAAGGACCCTGAGTCAGAATGACTAGCCAGAGACAATTCAGAAACTAATCCTATCACATAAGACCTGAGACTGGGAGCCACATGGCAGAGCAGTTCCCCTGGGCTTCCTGACCCTCCTGTTCTCACCTGGGCAACCCTCTCCAATAAAGTCTCTTGCTTTGTCAGCATATGTGCCTCCTTGAACAATTCATTTCAGACTGTTAGACAGGAGTCAACTCTCAGGCCCTGAAAGGGGTCCCCCTTCCTGCAATAAAATGTTGTGTTGGATTATCTGTTGCCAGTTTGGCTCTATGCCATTCCCCATACTCTCCCATACATCAAAGGGCATGGATGCCTGGGAATTACATTTATAGAACTTCTGCCAACAAGGAACCCAGCTGGATTTCCCCAAACAAAGGTACTTGTGTGAGACGCAGAAAGCAGGAGAGAAGCCATAATACTGCTCTACCATCAGCCATCAAGAGGTTTTCCAGTAAAATAGGCCAGCAGTTCTCAAAGTGTGGTTCAGGAAACGCTAAAAGTAGCTGAGATCTTTTTGGGGGTCCACATGTTGAAAGTATTTTTATAACCACAATGAGCAACTTCTTAATTCCCCTAAAGCTACTAGCAAACCTGAGAACTGGCAGCTTTCTCTGACTTCATTTCTTCAGTTCCTTTACGTTTTGTAAATTTCTAATTCCCTGTACTAGATCCGTCCCTCTATGAAATATTTAAAGTGGTTTTTGTTTTCTTGACCAAACCATAATAGGATTGAATTGATGTTCAATATATGACACAATGGATTTATTTTTAATAAATCTTTAAAAATCACATCAAGTAGGAAATCTTTTCCCCACCTCCATCTCTACTCCCACTATGAATTAGAAGAATCTCTCTCAAAACATTTCCTAATAAAATTGATGGTCAAAATGCTCAGTTTGTTCTGTTTTAAAATGGCTATTCTATATTAAACATGCTATGTGCCTTTCAGAGAAAGCTCAAAATTAACTGAAAAGTGTTACAGGCAGGCAACTCTACCAGAGTTCTTACTGAAATGGACATGAATACTGTAACACATTTTGTTCTAACACAATACTGACATTCTGAGTTGTTCTATGCTACTTAAAAAGAAAACTCCATCTGATTAAAGACAATAGTTTTGATTGTGGAGGAAAAAACCTAAGGCTAGAAACTGCCAAATTCACCATAACAAATTTATATGTCTAAAAGTTCATCTCCAAATATCACTCAAGTCATCATCTGATTACATCTGCCATTTGCACAAGGAAGGGTTTTTCTTGGCTTATCAATACCAGTCAGCCTCAGCATATACAGAGTTTTAGACATTCTTACCACTGTTAACCCATTTCCTGATAAACCAACCCAATTCAAGCAAAGCTGTTGAGCTGTGAAAACAGCTCCTCCAATTTTGTGGGGGGGGGGTGGGGAGTTGGTCTTGATAACCACAACAATACTATCAAGAGGAATCGGCACAATGCAGACCTTGATGCCTCATTCATCACATAGTTTCCACAAAAACTGAATTACAAGAAATGCTGGGTAACTTTAAAAAATAGAAACTAGTTATTGGGGTCTCTTATCCAGTTATTACAGGGAGGGAACACTGCCCCAAATTGGATTAAAGATTTACTGAGCATGGCCTTGCCCACCAGAGCAAGACCCAGTTTTCCCCACAGCCAGTCCCTCCCATCAGGAAGCTTGCACAAGCCTCTTATCCTCATCCATCAGAGGGCAGACAGAATGAAAACCACAATCACAGAAAACTAATCAAAATGATCACATGGATCACAGCTTTGTGTAACTTAATGAAACTATGAGCCATGCCATGTAGGGTCACTCAAGACGGGCGGGTCATAGTGGAGAGTTCCAATAAAACATGGTCCATTGGAGAAGAGAATGCAAATCACATCTGGTCCCATCCCTTCATGGTAAATAGATGGGAAAAAAGTGGAAACTGTGACAGACTATTTTCTTGGGCTCCAAAATCACTGCAGATGGTGACTACAGCCATGAAAATTAAAAGACACTTGCTCCTTGGAAGAAAAGCTATGACAAACCTAGTTCAGTTCATTTCAGTCGCTCAGTTGTGTCCGACTCTTTGCAACCCCACGAACCACAGCACACCAGGCCTCCCTGTCTATCACCAATTCCCGGAGTTCACCCAAACCCATGTCCATCGAGTTGGTGATGCCATCCAACCATCTCATCCTCTGTCGTCCCCTTCTCCTCCTGCCCTCAATCTTTCCCAGCATCAGGGTCTTTTCCAATGAGTCAGCTCTTCACATCAGGTGGCCAAAGTATTGGAGTTTCAGCTTCAGCATCAGTCCTTCCAATGAACACCCAGGACTGATCTCCTTTAGGATGGACTGGTTGGATCTCCTTGCAGTCCAAGGGACTCTCAAGAGTCTTCTCCAACACCACAGTTCAAAAGCATCAATTCTTCTGTGCTCAGCTTTCTTTATAATCCAACTCTCACAACCATACATGACCACTCGAAAAACCATAGCCTTGACTAGATGGACCTTTGACAAACGTAGACAGTGTATTAAAAAGCAGAAACATCACTTTGCGAACAAAGGGCTGTATCATCAGAACTGACTCATTGGAAAAGACTCTGATGCTGGGAAAGACTGAGGGTAGGAGGAGAAGTGGGCAATGGAGGATGAGATCATTGGATGGCATCATCAACTCAATGGACATGAGTTTTAGCAAACTCCGGGAGATAGTAAAAGACAGGGAAGCCTGGCATACTGCAGTTCATGGAGTCATAAAGGGTTGGACACAACTGAATGACTGAACAAAAACATATTATTATGACATATAATTATATGTCATATATGTTAACATATATGTTACTGTAACATATCAGTTATATTAAACTATTTTCTGTTCTTACAACAAATATTCCTCTCTTCTGTCTTTGGGAGCAGGACGAACCCCTTGCATAAAATATATTATCTAGATCATCTCTCTGTCTTCAGCATTGTACACTGCCTACTAACAAATAGGTTCTCAAATAAATATACAAATACATATATGTGTATGTGTTTGTATACATACATATTTTAATAAATAAATAGTATTACCTAAAATGTTACACTCTAATGAGATTAAAAAAAAACAAGCACAGCATCATGCAGCCTAAAAGGAAGATATGATTATAGACAGGATTAGGAAGGGGCTGACCCAAGTCATTTATCTTTTGTTTCAATGGTGTTAAAACACTTATTTTGGTTGGATTACCTATTGCTTTGAAATATAACACCAAATGAGTTTCTGTTTCCAAATTGTTTTTGAAAACTTCTTTTTATATTTTTATTTTTATCAGTTGTATTGAAGCATAAGTAGTGCACATGTGCACACACACAGAGTACAGTTTGGTAACTTAACTTTTGTAGTTAATTAACTAATTTAACTTTTTAAACTAATTTTTAAACTTTTGTAACTGTCTGGAACTACCACAATCAATCAAAACATATCTCAGGGTATCAGGAGGGATGAGAAGAAAGGATAACAAAGGAGCAAGAGGAAACTTTTAGGGGTGACAAATATGATTAATGCTACATTTAAAATTTTAAATCTTATTTCAAATAGAATATATGTGGTATTTTTGTTCAATCTGTGTCTAGTTTCAGATTCAAGGGAGCATCTTAGTGAGTTGCTTGACATTTTGGAATATTAAAAAGTTTTCATTTTTCTTTTTCACAAGGCTTAGAATCACATTACAATTTCTAAAATGAATCTGGGGGGGTGGTTTATTCATTAAATTATGTCCAACTCTTTTGACCCCATGGACTATAGCCCACCAAGCTCCTCTGTCCGTGGGATTTCCCAGACAAGAATCCTGGAGCAGGTTGCCATTTCCTTCTCCAGGGGATCTTCCTGACCCAGGGATCAAATCCAGGTATCCTGCATTGCAGGGGGTCTCCTTACTGACTAAGCCACAAGGGAAGCCCAAAATGAATCTATTCTTCCTTAAAAAGAGAATAATGATCTTGTGACAGATGTATGTTCATAGAAAGGACATGAAAGGGGTTAACAAAAATATCCTTGGAGCTTATCCATTTTGTTTCTTGACTTTTATCAGAAGCATGGACAGTAATTTTGCCTTGGTTAATTTCCCTGATTTTTTGGCCCTTTCAAGGAGTAGAATATTGCTATTTATATGTCAAGCTTTTAAGCAAAGGGAAAAACATGGTTAGCTCTGTATTTGTCATATTATGGATTATCAGAAGGAAAGCCTGTGTTGAAGTTGATATTTTCAGTAACTTCACTAAGTGTTTTCCTGATTTAAATAGAATATATGTGCTCTTAGAAGGAATAACCATAGTAAAAGGCCAAATTAGTTTTTTAGGTAGTGATGGGAAATTGATAAAAAAGAATTCAGGGCCCACTCTGGGCATCAGGAGAGAAGCAGATTCATTCTCTTCCCACAGACAAATGTAAATAGATGGGGAAGGCAATACTCATTGTAAGCTGTTAAAAGCATATAGAGTCTCAGAAAAGGACACATCTGCATATAAATAGAACTACACAAGCATCTGACCAAACCCAGATATAAATTATTAAGAGATTACTTCAATCCTCCATTTGGTTAACATGTGAAATATAAATTTACAAAAGCTTTTCCTGATAAAGAAGAATTGAATACATATGGAGAAGGAAATAGCAACCCACTCTAGTGTTCTTGTCTGGAGAATCCCAGGGATGGGGGAGCCTGGTGGGCTGCCGTCTATGGGGTTGCACAGAGTCGGACACGACTGGAGTGACTTAGCAGCAGCAGCAGTACTTATCACACTTCTCGTAGCTCATTTATGGACCAGAATCCCATCTACTCTTTTTGCTCATTTCCTTTTGAAAACATGTCTCAACTCAAAGTACAATCCCAACACTTCATACTGCCCTGTCCCAGTTGAGACACTGAACTCTAATAAAATACTTTCAGAAGGTGACCAGCAATCACTGGACTTCTCCAGTGGCTCAGACGATTAAAAGTCTGCCTACAGTACGGGAGACCTGGGTTTAGTCCCTGGGTTGGGAAGATCCTGTGAAGGAAATAGCAACCCACTCCAGTATTCTTGCCTGGAAAATCCCATGGACAGAGGAGACTGGTGGGCTATAGTCCATGGGGTCGCAAAGAGTTGGACATGAACGAACATGTCCGGCAATCACTAAAAAAATTCCTTACATGTAAATGCTCTGTGCTACTATGAAGCTCTGAGGCATGTTTATATGGATAAGTCTGACTCAATTTTATCATTTTATCTAATATTTTTTACAAGATTTTTATGGGGACCATTTTTTGGAAGTCTATATTAAATTTGTTACAACATTGTTTCTGTTTTATGTTTTGGCTTCTTGGCCTTGAGGCATATGGGATCTCAGTTCCCCAACCAGTGATGTGTCCCCTGCACTGGCAGGTGGATTTTTAAACTAATGGGCCACTAGAAAAGTCCCAGTCTTATCATTTTAGAAGAGCTCATATTAATCTTGGCCTACTTAAGAAACAGTTTCTTTTTCCCTATTATTTTGGGTACTATGACCCTTTTTAAAACATCTCGATTTTCTGTCTAATTTGGTAGGTAAATACTTATAAAATGAGTAGAGGATTTTGCCAAAATCCAGATGCAGTAATGTAGCTTTTCCCTCAAGTCTGACAAGGTAGAAAACTTGACATTTTGGACAGCCATTTCCCCAAAGAATAGCTAAGAATGTTAAATTAATTATTGTTTTTTAACCTCTCAGAGATCATGGTTGAGAATTTTCCGGGGCAGGTAAAATACTCAGATCTTCTGATTTTAAGAGGTATGAGGAATCTCAAACAGAATTAAAAAAAAAAAAAGGAAATTTGCATCTTGACAAAGCATAGTGACATTGCAGAACACCAAAGACAGAGAGAAGATCTCAGAGCAGCTTGGAGAAAAAGAAAGTGTATACAGTCACGCTGAGAACTGACTTCTTAACAGCCAGAAGCCACAAAATGGTAAAATTTACCATCTAAGTGCTAGGAAAAAATATCAACCTAAAATTGTTTTTAAGCAAAACTATCTCTCTGAGTTTTCTTCTTTTGTCAGAAAAAAGAGACTTTCTCACCAAGAATGTTCTCACAGAAGAAACTAAAAATGGTATCAGAAAGAATCCTTAATACTTGAAGTAAATGGTGAACAAAGGGAGGAATCATGAAATGGATAAATCAAAACAAATACAGAATTGATTTTAAAAGTAATAATAATGATAATGCTATCTATCATGTAGGATTAAAAAAAGTTAAGGTGAAATTATTAGCAGAAATATGTCAGAAAGAAGTTATCAGGCTTAAGAGTTCAAAAGTGAAAGTCAAAGCCACTCAGTCATGTCCAGCTCTTTGGGACACCATGGACTGTATGGTCCTTGGAATTTCCCAGGCCAGAATACTGGAGTGGGTAGCCTTCCCCTTCTCCAGGGGATCTTCCCAACCCAGGGATTGAACCCATGTCTCCCGCATTGCAACTGGATTCTTTACCAGCTGAGCTATAAGGGAAGCCCTAAAAGTTCTAAAGTCCCTATATTGTCCAAAAGGAAGGTTAAATTACTGATTAACTTCAGATTACTGTTGAGAATTCACACTGAAATTTCCAAGGTGCCACTAAAAAACAGAAGTGTAATGTATAACCTCCAAGTTAGTAAAGAGTAAAAACAGATTTAAAAATTCAATCATCTCATATTGAGATGGGAAATAAAATAGAAATCTGTAACATACTAGAGGCACAAGGGCTTCCCAGATGGCTCAGTGATAAAGAATCCGTCTGCCAATGTAGGCGATGGGCATTTGATCCCCGGGTCAGGAAGGTCCCCTGGAGAAGGAAATGGCAACTCACTCCAGTTTTTCTGGTATGGAGAATCCCACGGACAGAGGAGCCTGGCAGACTATAGTCTATGGGGTCACAAAGAGCCCGGACATGACTTAGAGACTAAGCTACAACAACAGATGCACAAAGGAAGACTGTGGTGTAAAGTAAGTACAAATATGTATAATCTTAATCAAAGGAAGAGGGTGAATTGCTATATTTTAAAAAGAAAAAATTGTCATATTGAACCAAATAAATAGAATTGAGCCATGACTCATTTAAAACAGACCTAAAATCAAAGAACAGAGAAAGGTCAAAAGTAAGATAACCTGCACACATTTGGGAATTAGCACATTTCTCGATAATTCACAGCTGAAATAAGGAATCAAAATGAAACACTTAAAACTGAACAATAATGAAATCCTACATGTCAAAGTTTGTAGACTAAAGTAAATATGGCTCTCCAATAGAAATGTAAAAGGCACATGTGATTAACAGAGGAGAGGATGAGAAATAATGACCTATGTATCTAACTTGAATGAAAAAGAAAAAAGAAATCAGAAGGAAATTTTTTAATAGGGAGAAAATTAATAAAATAGAAAATAGAATTAAAAACTAAATTTTATTCTTGGGACTTATTAATCAAATGGATAAATATTAGTGAAAGTAATCAAGTAATATCAATAACCTCAGATATGCAGATAACATCACCTTTATGGCAGAAAGTGAAGAAGAACTAAAGAGCCTCTTGATGAAAGTGAAAGAAGAGAGTGAAAAAGTTGACTTAAAGCTCAACATTCAGAAAACTAAGATCATGGCATCCAGTCCCATCACTTCATGGCAAATAGATGGGGAAACAGTGGAAACAGCGGCTGACTTTATTTTTCTGGGCTCCAAAATCACTGCAGATGGTGACTGCAGCCATGAAATTAAAAGACGCTTGCTCCTTGGAAGGAAAGTTATGACCAACCTAGACAGCATATTAAAAAGCAGAGACATTACTTTGCGAATAAAGGTCTGTCTAGTCAAGGATATGGTTTTTCCAGTAGTCATGTATGGATGTGAGAGTTGGACTATAAAGAAAGCTGAGCACAGAAGAATTGATGCTTTTGAACTGTGGTGTTGGAGAAGACTCTTGAGAGTCCCTTGGACTGTAAGGAGATCCAGCCAGTCCATCCTAAAGGAGATCAGTCCTGGGTGTTCATTGGAAGGACTGATGTTGAAGCTGAAACTCCAATACTTTGGCCACCTGATGTGAAGAGCTGACTCATTAGAAAAGACCCTGATGCTGGGAAAGATTGAGGGCAGGAGGAGAAGGGGACGACAGAGGATGAGATGGTTGGATGTCATCACCGACACAATGGACATGGATTTGGGTGGACTCCGGGAGTTGGTGATGGACAGGGAGGCCTGTCGTTCTGTGGTTCATAGGGTCGCAAAGAGTCGGACACTACTGAGCAACTGAACTGAACTGAATCAAGTAAAAAACTGAAAGGGAAAAAGGAAATGTAAGATAGATACTACTGAGATTAAATAAGATAAAAATACTATAAATAAGTTTATGACTAAAAAGTCTTAGATGAAGTGGAAACAGAATTTAAAAGTTTTCTTTTTTAAGAAAAGATAGATTACTTTTAACTAGAAAGATATTCTAAAGAATTGGAATCAATTGTTAAAAATCTTCCCATCAAAAACCAAAAACCACAGCATGTATAGGAATTTTCCTAATGAGTTCTAGAAAATATTCAAGGAAGAAATGTTGAAACATAGCATAAATGCTTCCAGGGAAGAGAATTATTTTTTAAAAAACTAACAAACCAATTTCACGAGAGTAATACACTTCAATTTCAAATCACGGTAACAGTACAAAATAGGGGTATCTCCCCTGCAACCACACACACAACACACACATACAACACACACACACACACCTTAGAAAGTTAAATCCAGCAAAATATCAAAACAGGTTGTTTATTCCAATATGTAAAGTCAGTTTAGCATAAAAAATCTATTAATATAATTAACTACAGTGAGAAATTTAAAGAAAAAAAATCATATGATGATTACCTTAAAAGATGCAAAAGGGGCATTTGAAAAAATTCAGTATCAGTTCATGATTTTTTTTTTAACCCAACAATTTAGAACCAGAAGAAAACTTCCTGTTAAAGTCATTTATAGAAAACCCACATCAAATATTTTGCCTAAGAGTAAATTAAAAGCATTCTCTTTAAATACTCCAACCCATATGCCTACTATTACCATGGACAACCAACACTGCAGTGGATGGACTAGTCAGTGCAATAAGATGAGAAAAAAAAACTGAAAAGTTAAAAGGATTTGGGAGAAAGAAACAGAATTTTCTTTATTCATGTGGTAAGACTGCTCTATCTATGTCTGATAGAAAACCCAAGAATCTACAGAAAATTTATTAGCAGTTATCAATTGCTTAGAAAGACTGATGAGTGTAAAGATTTTTCATAAAAAAATCAACTACATTTCTATACATTAGCAAACAAAAACTATAACTTGAGAGAGAGAGAGAAAGGGAAAAGGTGAGACAAAGGGACTTTAATAGTGACTAAAAACAAAGATACCTAGGAACAAATACAAAAAGGGTAAGCATAACCTTTATGGACAAAATAATAAAACATTCAAGAACTGAATTAATGGAGAGATAGTTCATATGCATGGATAAGATGACTCAATATTGTAATAAAGGCATTTTACCCTAAATTAAACCACAGACTTAAATGAAATCCCAAATCTCAGTTAGGTTTGTATTTTTTTCTTTGTTTTTCAGTTGAATTTCATACATGCTATCTAAAATTTATATAGAAAAGTCCAAGAATATCCAACTCTGTTCTGAAGAATATAGTGGGCTGACTTGTCCTATATTTAATAGTACAGTAATTTAGTAGTATAGCACTGACATAGGAAAAAGAGTCCAGAAACAGACCTACTCATATATTGAAAATTGATTTGTGACTGAGCAGGCATTTCAGAGCAGCAGAGAGAGAACATGCTATTCAATAAACAGCTCTGGAACAAACAGATGCCTTAAATGAAATAAAGTCCCTATCTCATGTAATATACAACAGTTAATTTCAGAGAGCTACAGCAATTAAATATGCCAAGACAAAAGTTTTTAAACATTAGGAATAAAGTTAGAAGAATTCTTTAGGAGCTCAGGATAGAGAAGTAATGGATGAGGACACAGGGAGGCTTGGCGGCATAGATCAGCAGACCACGTCAGACCAGAGCACAAGGCTGCCGAAAGAAAGGGAACCTCTTAATGGAATCCTGAATCTCTGACAGGAAAGTGTCTCCTCCTGGGAACATTTAATATGTCATTTGTTTTTCCAAGAAGCCAGAGAGATGATAGGAAATTTCTATCTAATAAGGAAATAAAGAACAATTAGGCAACAGAGAGACAGAGCCTAATGTTCTGTAACCTGCAGGTAGGGTCCCTTCCACCTAGCTAGTCAGTGTCCTGGTTATCCTAACCCAACAGATAATCCAAACAAAGAATGGGTTGGTGGTGGTTTTAGTTGCTAAGTTGTATCTGACTTTGGCAACCCCATGGGGCTACAGCCCGCCAGGCTCCTGTGTCCATGGGATTTCCCAGGCAGGAACACTGGAGTGGGTTGCCATTTCCTTCTTGAGGAGATCTTCCTGACCCACAGATTGAACCCCTGTCTCCTGCACTGCAGTCAGATTCTTTATTGCTGGGCCACCAGGGAAGCCCTAAGCAAGAATAAACAGGAACAAATATGAAGATATTTTCTGGAAGCTAACACAAGATAAAGCAAGTCAGAAATTCACAGATCAGTAAACCAACCCAGGAAGATTCACTATCTTCTTGTGAAACTTGAAAGGACCTTTCAGTTGTATGCCCCTTCCGACAGGCTGTTGGAAAATATGAAAACAAAACAGCATTGAAATCGCTTATCATTGACAACTGTTTAAACCAGAACATCCTTTTCAGCTATACAGCACATGAAAGTATTTAGAGTATTGTATATCTGCCCAACCTCTGCTTCCACACTAGACTAAACACTATAGCTGAAAAGAGAATTCTGAGAAGAATGTATGCGTTCATTGCCTCAAGTATCTGAGAGCAAAGGAAAACACTTCCCAGAATTAGGACCATATCCCACGGTTTGGGGGACTTCCCTGGAGGCTCAGACCATAGAGAGTCTGTCTGCAATGCAGGAGACCAGGGTTCAATCCTTGGGTCGGGAAGATACCCTGGAGTAGGGCATGGCAACCCACTCCAGTATTCTTGCCTGGGAAATCCCATGGACAGAGGAGTCCCGTGGGCAACAGTCCATGGGGTTGCAAAGAGTCAGACACAATTGAGCGACTAACACTACTACTATGCCCATAGTTTTTAGGATTGTCCAGGTGGCGAAGTGGTAAAGAATCTGCCTGCCACTGAACAAGACTCTCAAGAGACACCAGTTCGATCCCTAGGTGGGGAAGATCCCCTGAAGGAGGAAATAGCAACTCACTCCAGTATTCTTGCCTGGGAAATCCCATGGACAGAGGAGCCTGGCGGGCTACCATCCATGGGATAGCAAGAGTTGGGCACGACTGAGCACAGTGCCCCCTCACTGCCCACCACCCCCTCATGGTTTTTAAGGCATCAGCCATTCTAACTGGAGGAAGACTGGGATTCTTAACAAAGGTTCTTCTTTCTTCTTGTACTTTGTAAACTCATAGGGTACATGGATTTGTTTCAGGGGTCTGTGAAGGCCACGATCAATGTCCCCATTCATAAATGGGCTAAGCCTCTGTCATCCCTTTCTCACGGTGTAGTTGCAAGGACCAAGCAAAGTAACACACTGGGGATTTCAACATTGAGACACTGAATAAACATAAGCCGCTACTTGCGGATGGTATGTAAGCTGACTGTTTCTCTGGAAAAGCCTCAAAGATTTCATCATATATTCAAAGGCACTCACAATTCAAAAAAGATGAAGAAACTGTTTTTTAAAAATTCTTGACCTACTGTACAACACAAGGAACCCTACTCAATATTCTGCGAAAACCTATATGAGAAAATCATCTAAAGAAGAAAGAATATATGTACACATATAACTGAATCACTTTGCTATACATGAGAAACACAACATTGTAAAGCGACTGACTATACTCTAATAAAATTAAAATATTAAGAAAACAATAAAAATCCTGAAAAAAGTTCTATATCGATGATGTTACAATAAACATTTTTTTTTCCAGCTAAGGAAATACCATATATATTTCAGGGAAATATAAGAAATTACTTCAAGACCTAAGATTATAAGGTACCCTGTTTTTCTAACTCAAATGAATAGTTCTTCTCAGTCAAAGAATTAACAAGAGTGACTGACCTTTATTAATATCATTTTATTTTATTTAAAAAATTATAGAAAAAAATCTTTTGGGTGCCCACAGGGAGCTCAGCTTGGTGCTCTGTGATGACCTAGAGGTGTGGGAATGGGGGGTGAGAGGGAGGCTCAAGAGAGAGGGGATATATGTATACTTAGGACCGATTCATTTTGTTGTGCATTAGAAACTAATACAACGTTGTAAAGCAACTATACCCACTCCCCTCCCCCACACAGAAAAAGCTCCAGGCAGTTCATAAACCTTGGCATACAGTTCAGAGAAGCTGTGGAAGCTGGGCTCCAGGGGATCAACTTGTCTCTTTCATTTTCGAGTGAGGAGGTGAACAAGATTATACTGTATGTTCCCAGGGGGTTACTACATTTAAGAGTTAAACGTCCTCTTAACTGAACTTCTGATAATCAGGGACCAAGGCTTAATCACTTTATATCCTCTAGCATCACCCATATTGCAAGGAGGTAACTGAATACTAAGGTGTCAAATGAATAATGCATTCACTTTGCATCTGGAGATTTCTGTCTTATTTAAAGGATTTTTTCTACTTCATTGTATATATCCATTAGAGGACTATCACACAAGTCAGACTACTTAAACCTACAGACTTAAGCTAGTAGCATATGCCAATCATCTGCTATAATTCTGCATGACTGTGTGTGACATCAAGTTGCCTTGTAAATCAACTTGTCACTTGACTTTCATATGCAAGGAACATAGGTTGACTCAAACATAAGGTTACAATGGATCCAATAAGTACTTGATCCACGATGACCACGGTTCCTCTAAGAATATGAAAGGAAGAGTTAAAGTGTTTAAAACCCAGGGAATGGAGCTGGAAAGCAGAAAGATTGGACCACTTGACTGATGACTGACTACTGACATTTTTGCTTCCCTCCTGCCAAACACACTTCCTGGTCCCATTTTGGGAGGGTAGGGTAAGCATAGTACTAGCCTCAGTCTTCAAGAACCTTTTTTTTTTTTTTAAAGCAACAAGTGTTAATTCTGCAAATATCAGTAGAAAGAACTATTAGTAGGGAATCAGTAGGACAAAAATAACTTTCACAGCTACTGGTGTCTTCCATCTTTTTCAAGGCAGGATTTAGTTAAAATAAACTAACACTTTATCAAGCCACAAAAGTTTCCTCAAAACCACCACTAAGGCAGTTTCCTAGTTTTTCTTTACAACACATTCTCATCTCTCTTGAGTCAATTATAACATCTAACGTCACATTTTTGGATGCTATAATTTTTAGACCATTCTTTCACCATTTTTTTAATCTTAGCAGGAAACAACACTTATGAAATCTCTTTTCAAATAGTTTCATTGTAATTTCAATCTTCTCTCCCTTGCCCTACTTAAAATCTGTTTCTTTAGCATTCTCCAGCCAACCTGTTTCCTAGACACTTGATTGTGTGTGCTCAGTCACTTCAGTCGTGTCCGACTCTGTGTGACCCTAAGGTCTGTAGCCCACCAGGCTCCTCTGTCCATGGGATTCTCCAGGCAAGAATACTGGAGTTAGTTGTCATGCCCTCCTCCAGGGGATCTTGTGGACCCAGGGATTGAACCTGTGTCTCTTATGCCTCCTGCATTGGCAGGCAGGTTCTTTACCACTAGCACCACCTGGGAAGCCCTTAGTTTTCTATTTCTCTAAAGGAAGACCCTAGTCAAAATTTTTTAGGTACATTCCATTTGGATCTCAATTTAACCAAGAATACGGTATACAACATATCCTGAATGCTACTTCTTTGGTTAGATTTGAGACATTTTAGCTCAAAATTTTTGTTTAAAGGATATTAAAAAGGTAAAAAAGCATCCATTCCAAATCAGGGGCATAAATATAATAAACTAAACTTAAAATGTGGGAGGGAAAAAGATATTTTGCTTGTAAACGCTAATTGCACTTACCTAGATACAACAGCAAATGAAAAAAAATAGCAGAGGTGGTGTTTTTACTTTTAAACTTGTTTTAACAGTTGCCATGCATTTTTTCTTGCTTTCATTATTTAAGAAGACAAGTTTATCCCTTTAACTCCTCCAGCGCATGAAACAAAGAGACAACGTTAGTGCATCCTTGGTTTATATCTTTCTAAAAAGGGCTCACTGATTAGGTGAAAGAACATAGGACAGACTCTTACAAAAGAGAAGCCTGGGGGCTTCCCTAGTGGCTTACTGGTGACGAATCCCCCCACCAATGCTGGAGACGTGGGTTTGACTCCTGCTCCCAGAAGATCCCACATGAAGTGGAGCAACTATGCTCGTGAGCCACAACGACCGAGCCTGTGCTCTAGAGCCTGGGAGCTGCATCTACGGAGCCCATGTGCCGCAACTACTGAAGTCTGCACCCGAGAGCCCTTGCTGCTCAGCAAAGAGAATCCACTGCAATACGAAACCCACGCGTGCAACTAGAGTAGCTCCTGTTCGCCCCAAGAAGATAAACGCCCGAACGGCAACAAAGACCCAGCAGGGCCCAAAACAAATAAATAAAAATCATGTATAACAGGGAGAGAATCTTGGGTCCTTGTCCTAATTCCACCACTAACAGCTCAAGGCGCTTGGGCAAGACTCTTCAATGTCTTGAAGAGACACTGCCTCAATTTCCTCATTCTTAAAATGGGGAACTGTGCCCTCCCCAATGAGTAGTTGCAAAGACCAAGCAAAGTAATACTTTGGGATACTGGAGATTTCAACACTAAGACAGCATATAAACATAAGCTACTGTTGGCTGATGGAAAAGCTTAACAGCAGCATTAAAAAAAAAAGTCTAGGACACACACAAAATTCTTTACGGCATTATTCACAGAAGACAAGAGGAGAAAGCAGCCTACAGGTCCCTCAACAGATCCCTCAATAGATAAACGGATGAAGAAAATGTGGTCTGTTTACATAATGGAGTATTATTTGGTCTTAAAAAAGAAGGAAATTGTGTCACATGTTACAACATGGATAAGCCTTGAGGACACGATGCTGAATAAAAGAAACCAGTCAGAAAAGGATCAATATTGTGGGACTTCTCTGGTGGTCCAGTGGTTAAGAATCTACCTCCCAATGCAGGGGATGTGGGTTCGATACCTGGTCAGGGAACTAAGATCCCACAGGCCATAGGGCTACTGAGATCCAATGAAGCCAAATAAATAATAATTTTTTTTTTCTTTTGAAAAAGGACCAATACTGTATGATCCCATTTACATGAGATACCTCAGGTAGTCACAAAAAAGGAAAGAGAAAGTAGAATGATGGCTTCCAGGACTTCTTTGGTGATCCCGTGGCCAAGACTCCAAGCTCCCAATGCCGGGTTGGACACCTGGTCAGGGAACTAAAGATCCCATGTGCTGCAATGAACACTGAAGACCCTGCAAGCCACAACTAAGACCTGGTGCAGCCAAATTAGAAAAAAAAGAAAGGTAGTTTGGTTGCCAGGGGCTGCAGGGAGGTAGAAAGAAAGAGGTGTTGGTCAACAGGTAGAGAGTTTCAGGTGTGTAAGAAGCAAAAGTTCTAGAGATACTACATAACATGAATATTATAGTCAACATGACTGAGCAGTACATACACTTCAAAATGGTACAGAGAATTAAAAAAACACTTCAGTGCATTGATTGTTTAAGATAAATTGGAATTAGATGGAATTAGATGGTATTTAAGCAAAATTAAGCCAAATAACAGCCTTTGTTGAGATCTTCAGTTAGCAGTCAATCTTGATAACCTTAGAAAAAGCACATCACTGGTTAGCAAAGGTCTATCCCTGAAGGGACATCCACTGCACCGTGGGGGCACCAGTAATCCCTACTGCCCTATTTCTGGTCTCCAGCCCTCCTCCACCCAGCCTTATATCCATCCACCTGCTCCCCATCCCTACAGGGTCTGGCTCACTGTTGCTGCTATTTTTTAGTTGCTCAGCTATGTCTGACTCTTTGCAACCCCAGGGACTGTAGCCCACCAGGCTCCTCTGTCCATGGGATTTTCCAGGCCAGAATACCGACGTGGGTTTTCATTTCCTTTTCCAGGGGATCTTCCTGACCCAGGATTGAACCTGTGTCTCCTGCTTGGCAGGTACGATCTTTGCCACTGAACCACCTGGGAAGCTCTCACAGCCAGTGATATGCATGTTTGGCATCATCATTAATCAGCCCATGAGTTTCTGGAAGGAGAAACCACATCGAACAGATCTCTGATATCCCTTCTTCTAGCTCCTAGCTCAAAAGCACAAAACCACCCATCAAATGTTTGCTAATTGAACAAATTCTGCTCTTTCACAGTTTTCAACATCTTTCACTTAGCTGTTGGTAGGGCAAAAGCTCAAGAGCAGAGAAAGGTTGTCTATTTTAAGTGCTTAAAGGCCTTTGTGTTGTTCCCCGTTCATATATGATAGAGAGAAAAAAAGAAGAACCATGTATTTATAGCTATGTTTATAAAGATATCACAAAGATGTTCAGTTACAGCTCTTGACAAAAAAGAACGCTTGAGCAGTAAAGTTTATAATAATCCTTCCCCAATCCATTTATGGTTTTGAAACTGCCAGAAGTCTGTATTATGTTAACAGTCTTTATAAGGGTTCTTACACCAGAGTGCAGTTTGAATGTGGGCAAACCTCAGATTCCTAGAACTTCCATTAATAAAAACCATAAATCCACTGGAATAGAGTGTTGAATTCGAGTATCAGGTTCTCTTTTAAACATGTAACTCTTATCCATAAGAAACTTAAAACTCACTCCTGGGTAGACTGCCAAGATAAATATAACCATAAAGAAAGAGGGAACGGCATGTAATTTTATTCCTAAAATACTCAAGTGTTACTCAGGAAAGAGCCCATGAGAAGAGCAACAGAGCATCGTTTGTTGACTGGCTCCTGATAACAGAGGCAGGAGTCTGCAACCACGAGATGAAGAAGATTGTCCTTACAGTGTCCTTACACAGCAGGAACGCATGCTTAGTTGCTGAGTCGTGTCTGACTTTTTGTGACCCCAAGGACTGTAGCCCGTCAGGCTCCTCTGTCCATGGGATTTTCCCGGCAAGACTACTGGAGAGGGTTGCTATTTCCTCTCCCAGGGGATCTTCCTGACCCAGGGATCAAACCTGCATATCCTGTACTGGCAGACAGATTCTTTACCACTGAGGCATCAGGGAAGCCCAAGCCACTCAGCTGTGTTCAACTCTTTGTGACTCCATGGACTGTAACCTGCCAGGCTTCTCTGTCCATGGAATTCTCCAGGCAAGAATATTGAAGTGGGTAGCCATTCCCTTCTCCAGAGGATCTTCCTGACCCAGGGACTGAAGTCTGGTCTCCCACATTGCAGGCAGATTTTTTTTTTTACCATCTGAGCCACCAGGGGAGCCCCTTTAAGAAACATAGAGCCTCTGCCTTTACTTTCAAGGGGCTTACAGTCTAGTGCTGGGGACAGGATACCACCTCAGTCCTGGGGATGGATAGGGGCTCAATTGGATCTCATCGATGAGCTGTGAAGACCACGTGATACTGCAAATGTTACACAGGGCAGCAGCCAGTACAGATGTGTTACCCCGGACCCACTACTGAGTCGAACTCCAATATCGCAGTGACCAAGTAACAGAGCAGGGCGCTACGGGGCCTTTCCAGGACAGACTCTCTACCCCATGTCCTCCGCCTGCCTCTTGTCTGTAGAAAAACTTGAACCAGAGACTAAGTCTAATCAGAGACATGAGAAAATGTAGATACAAAGGGAAATGGTCAAAAAGACAGAATAATAAATAGTTTCATCATTAAACAAAGTCAAGGATCTTTAGTTCCTCGTCAGGAGCTATGGATAATATTCTATGCCATGTCCTTTGAGCTGTTTTGCAGAGAATGAAACGCCCACCAGGCGGAAGAAGTTAAGTACATGGTGACCAGGCTACAGCCGTGATACGAACTGCTCCGTCTTGCACAATTCTGAGAACTGACCTCAAGGAAGTGGGAACAGAACCACTCTGGAACTGAAGATTAACTTTACTTAAAACAATCAAGATGACACTGATCAGACCACTATATGACCAATTTCAAGATGACTGTCAGAGTTGACTCTGCTGTTCTGCATGTAACTCCATTCCTCTGCTCATGTGCAGCCCTGAAACTCTCCTTTAAGAGCCCCTGTCTCCTGATCAGCAAGGAAGAGTTGGTTTTTTAAGACATGAGTCCACTTTCTTCCCAGGATTGCTAGCTTCCTCATTAAAGCTATCTTTCCTTTAACCCAACACTTGTCTCTTAGTGGATTCTTGAGTGACGAGCAGCCAAATCTGAGTTTGGTAACGTCCATGTATAATGGCATATGGTGACCTTGCACAACTGAAAGGGGAATGAAATGAGGAGTTTCATCACTTCTAATACAGATACCCCATTAGACACTGACGTTGAAGGCAGGAGGAGGAGCTGCCTGGGCCTATCCCAGTCCCCTGCCTGGGAACTCTGAACTGGACAGGCACCAGCTCATGCAATTATCACTGAAACCAAGAGCATCACATATAACTTATCAAAAGGTCAAGCAGTCTATGCAGAGGTGGAATCCAAACCCAGGTTTCCTTGAGTTGAGTAATTGTGAGAGACCACATGACCCATAGCAACTAAAATATCTCCTATCTGACCCTTTACAGAAAAAACCTTGCTGACGCCTGGACTAAGTCTATGGGTTTGGGAGGATGACATTAACACTGACAGAAATTTTTTAAAATGCAGAAAAGAAAAGTTTGAAAGAAATAATTGGGGAGCTCCATTTTAAATAGCTGAATTGATAAGAGATCCCCAAAAAGGGAGATGTGAGATACTAACACTAGGGAGAGAGGTCAGGGGCAGAGGTGCAGAATTAAAGAATTAAAGTGATGATGAACGAGTGTGAAGGATGAGATGGTAAAAGGAAAGATGGAAGTGATGTAAAGCTTGTTACAGAGGTGAAATTCTATACTGAAAGGAGAAATTACACAGAAGTCCCAATATGTCCAAAAAAATATCAGTAACAGAGCTGCTTCAGCTGAATCTGATAGGAACACACCAGCACACAAGCTGCTAGGCAGTCCTCTGCCTCTGCAGTGGCTCCTGAGGAGTTCACTGATTGGAAAACCAAAGGCATGCCTCCAAACATAAAGCCAGTAGGTCAATGGAATACTACTCAGCTATTTAAAAAAACCAAGTAATGCCATTTGCAGCAACAAGGATGATACTAGAGATGATCAAGCTAAGTGAAGTAAGTTAGAAAGAGAGTGACAAATACTATATGATATCACTTATATGTGGAATCTAAACTATAACACAAATGAACCTATTTATGAAACAGAAATAAAATCAGGGCCATTGGGAATAAACTGGTGGTTGCCAAGGTGGGGGTGGGAGAGGGTAGAAGTGAGAGTTTGGAGTTAGCATATGCAAACTATTATATATAGACTGGATAAACAAGGTTCTACTGTATAGCATAGTGAACTATATTCAATATACTGTGATAAACCATAATGGAAAAGACTGAAAAAGAAGCTGTGTATATATATAGCTATATAATATATATCTATGTATAACTGAGTCACTTTACTGTACAGCGGAACTTAACATTGTAAGTCAATTACACTTCAAATAAAAAATGAATTTTTAGAAAGTCAGAAGGTCAAGGTTGTTGCATTTGGTTTTATAAACTTCCACACTTTAGTGGAGGGAAACAGTGGAAGAGATTGAAAAGGAAGAGAGGTAGTAGAAATAGGCTTGTGTTGTAGCCAGGACCTGTCATTTAAAATAGACTTAGTAGAGGTGAAAAAAAAAAAAAAAGGCAAGGCTTACGAAGAAGTCTAGGGACCAGTTAATAAGAGGTCAGTGTATGCAGAACATTGCTAGAGACCATCAATAAAGAGAGACAGAAATTGGTTTCAAGGAAGTGGGGAAGAAATGACAGAGGAAATGAGAGCTAATGCTGGTATAATTCAGGTTGGCACTAACAGGAAGGGAAAGGTGGGGATGGGAGGAAGTCTGGGTTGTCAAAAGGTAGGGAGACATTTGTTCTTCCAGAGGGAAGGAAGATAAAAAGAAGATGGGTGCGGCAGATGGTTTGCTGAAATTGGCTTTAACAATTACCCACCGGAATCCAAGGCCCTGGGCATTCCCTCCCACACCCACTACAGGCTGAGAGTTTGAGCCAGAGGGAATTAGCACACAGGAAACAAGAAGAGACTCGAATACTGCCCTCTGGGACCTGTTCTCTCTTTCTGCGCTTGTCACACTGAGAACACTGGGAGGAGGAGCCAGGCAGCCTGCTGGCGACGGGAGATCACCCAGAGGAGGAGGAGCAGCCCAAGCTGACAGCTGCCAACCTACATACACAGGTGAGAGGCCATCCCAGATGAGCCGGTCACCAGTTCACCTGCCAGCCGGCCAGTAATGCACAGAAGATCATTGTGACCTAAGCCACTGAACAGAGAGTAGTTTGTCCTGATGTAAAAGACAGTAAAGGAATTGATGCTGTATGTGTTACATGATCAGAACTGCTCTGGTCAGTTGCTCAGTCGTGTCCGACTCTTCGCGACCCCATGGACTGCAGCATGCCAGGCTTCCCTGTCTATCACCAATTCCTGGAGCTTGTTCAAACTCATGTCCATTGAGCCAGTGGTGCCATCCAATCATCTCATCCTCTGTTGTCCCCTTCTCCTCCTGCCTTCAATCTTGCCTAGCATCAGAGATTTACTTCTATCTAGATAACTGCTCTAGAGGATTTCAAAATGCTCTAGGATGAAGAGCTGTGCTTTTTCCTTTTCTAGCTTTCAAACTGTCTACAGTGAACAGTAATCACTCAATAAGTGTCATTATTACTGCGTTATTACTATTATTGTCAAGTAACATTTGAGATGAGTGGAACTACAGCACCAACATATATGACTGTACCTACCTAGTCATATTTATGAGCTACACAGAACCCTATCAGGTCCATGGGGCTTTCACACTCTTTCTTTCTTACAGCCTAACCTAATATATATTTGAACAATAAACTAACTCACGATGTTGGAAATTAGACATATTTTGCCAATTTTCTAGCACTATTTGGAAGGTAATTGCTATGAGTAAAAGAGGGCTGACAGTTTTTCAACGCAAAAATTAAGAGACAGTACTAAAATGAGCAGTGGGAAAATAATCTGAGTCTAAAATATTTTCCAGGGAATGTCTCCCATACTTTATGTTTTTGATGATGAGACATCTCTGCTGGATTTTATTTTGTACCAATTAAAAGCGTTTTTTCCCCCTATGTGGAACCATCTACTCTAATACCTGCCACATGTTCTTTGAATTCTGTCCAATAGTCTATCTTGTGGGTTTAAGAAACTATGTGATATAGGCATACACATCTCTCCTACCTCCCACATGCTTTTCTCACTAAGATACATTTTTAGAAACATGTCTAATGTTTTTGAAATAAAAATTCATCTTTGGGTTGAAGGTGAAGGAACACATTCCTGTTTATTCAATCTTCTGAAGAGGCCAGGTAGGAGATATTTCCAACTGGATAGGATTCTCCCAGTGTCTAAGGCATTTACAAACTAAGGTAATATGAAAAACATTTTTCTTCTGCTATAGTATGTTTATTGATAAATACCAAGATTAAAAACATGGTCAATTGAACAAATGTTTCCTCTTGAAACTATTTTTTTTTCCTGTGAAAAAAGTCTAAACCCATAGAGTTAGAACAGCAAATGAGATGGAAGTAGACAAAAACTTAGAATATAGAAAACAAGAGGCAGTGGCAATTAGCAAAGTAGAAAGAGTGAGAATTAAAGTAAAGAGACCAGGGACTCCTTTAGGGACACTGATCAGATGAAGAGAAACTCCCTCCCACCACTACCCCTCTAAAAAACTAGCAGTCAAGAAGCTTTACCATCAGTCTGAAAGCTTCCACTCAGCTTTACATCTTGCTCTTCACGGTGAATGTGCTTTGTGTCTCGGTCGCTCAGTAGTGTCTGACTCTTTATGACCCCCTGGACTGCAGCCTACCAGGCTCCTCTGCCCATGGAATTTTCCAGGCAAGAATACTGGAGCAGATGACCATTTCCTCCTCCAAAGGATCTTCTCAACCCAGGGATCAAACCTGCATCTCTTTTGTCTCCTGCACTGGCAGGCAAATTCTTTACCACTGTGCCACCTGGGAAACCCTTAACTATGAATGGATAACCCAAAATCAAACTTTTGAAGAAAATCTCCAGATACATAAATAAAATCCAATTAAAAAGTTTAGAAAAACACTCACATTACATAAAACCTAAAAGAAATCTTAAGAGATATAAGAGAAAAAATTATAGCCATGGAATAAGGAGGACAAGAAGCTATAAAAGGAGAAATGACAGAAAAGCTGTTGGGAATTAGAAATTTTCAAAAAGAAAAATTTCAATAAGTATGTTAAAGGTGGAGAAGAATTCAGAACAAAAAGACAAAAGGCTAGTAAGAAAAAAAATGAGTAGAGAAGAAAACCCAAGCCAGACATCTGATAAATGAGAGAACCAGAAAAAGGAAAGCAGAGAAAGAAATGATCAAAAACAAATAAATAGATAAACAAACAACACACTTTCCAGAAGTGAAGAGACTGGCCCTTCACAATGAATATTCATATGAAATGCTGCTCACCAGAAATAACAAGCTTCACGTCAAGGCCAAATTTCAAACAGCTCTCCAAGTATTAGAGAAAATCATGTAGAAATCACACTCAGAGACAGAATGACACTGGCAACCACAAGAGCAGTGATGGATGCCATAGGGAAACAAAACAATGTCTTGAAAATTCTGGGGGAAAATGCTTTTCATACATGAATATTATACCCAGCCAAAATAGTAATTAAATAGGAGACTAGAACAAAGACATCTTTAAGTTGGCAAGGTCTCAGAAAAGTAATCCTTCCTCTAGAAGGTTCCATGTTTTCTGACTGCCAAGCCTTTCCTAATATTGGCCATTCCTCACATTGCTTATCAAGTTTTCCTTCTCCACTCCCCAGTTTCTACTATACAACCTAAACTGCATCTATCCATATTGGAAGGTATAGTTTGAAGCCATCGCCACCCCAAGAAGAATTTTCTGTTCCTGCCAGCTGGGGGCAGTCTGTCTGGAGACTAAAAGACTTCTAGTCTGCTTCTGATTAGAGTGATTTAAGGCCATAACTTTTCTTCCTGAACAAATACTAGAAGCCTTCTGCAGAGATATTTTGCTTATCTGTCTGTTTTCTCTTATGGCTCTGGCCTTTCAATGCCTCCTCTACCCATCAACTGTGACTAGTACACTTCAATACAGTAGACATTTACTGATAAGAGAACAACTGACTTAAAATTTCACATTAATTCATTTTTCTAAGAATACCACACCAAACCTATTTCACCTCTGCCCCAATGCCTTCCATATCCATATTTCTCAACTCAGAATCTCTGCACATAGGAAAGATAATTTTGAGGGAAGTGAAAGGGAAAAGAAAGAAAAACCTTTCAATAAAAAAAAAGATAATCTTAGAACCCAGAAATGTCCATGCAAAATTTTTACATGAATGTTCATAACAGCATTATTCAGTTAGGTTCAGTTGCTCAGCTATGTCTGACTCTTTGAGACCCCATGGACTGCAGCATGCCAGGCCTCCCTGTCCATTGCCAACTCCCAGTTTAATCAAACTCATGTCCATTGAGTCAGTGATTACATCCAACCATCTCATCCTCTGTCGTCCCCTTCTCCTCCCATCTTCAATCTTTCCCAGCATCAGGGTCTTTTCCAATGAGTCAGCTCTTCGCATCAGGTGGCCAAAGTATTGGAGTTTCAGCTTCAACATCAGTCCTTCCAACAAACACTCAGGACTGATCTGCTTTAGGATGGACTGGTTGGATCTCCTTGCAGTCCAAGGGACTCTCAAGAGTCTTCTCCAACACCATAGTTCAAAAGCATCAATTCTTCTGTGCTCAGCTTTCTTTATAGTCCAACCCTCACATCCATACATGACCACTAGAAAAACCACAGCCTTGACTAGACAGACCTCTGTTGACAAAGTAATGTTTCTGCTTTTTAATATGCTGTCTAGGTTGGTCATATCTAATTTCATGGCTGCAATCACCATCTGCAGTGATTTTGGAGCTCAAAAAAATAAAGTTAGCCACTGTTTCCCTGTCTATTTGCCATGAAGTGATGGGACTGGATGCCATGATCTTAGTTTTCTGAATGTTGAGCTTTAAGCCAACTTCTTCACTCTTCTCTTTCACTTTCATCAAGAGGCTCTTTAGTTCTTCTTTGCTTTCTGCCATAAGGGTGGTGTCATCTGCATATCTGAAGTTACTGATATTTCTCCTGGGAATCTTGATTCCAGCTTGTGCTTCTTCCAGCCCAGCATTTCTCATGATGTCCTCTGCATATAAGTTAAATAAGCAGGGTGACAATATACAGCCTTGACGTACTCCTTTTCCTATTTGGAACCAGTCATTGTCCCATGTCCAGTTCTAACTGTTGCCTCCTGACCTGCATACAGAGGCAGGTCAGGTGGTCTGGTAGGCCCATCTCTTTCAGAATTTTCCATAGTTTATTGTGATCCACACAGTCAAAGGCTTTAGCATAGTCAATAAAGCAGAAATAGATGTTTTTCTGGAACTCTCTTGCTTTTTTGATGATCCAGCAGATGTTGGCAATTTGATCTCTGGTTCCTCTGTCTTTTCTAAAACCAGCTTGAACATCTGGAAGTTCACGGTTCACGTATTGCTGAAGCCTGGCTTGGAGAATTTTAAGCATTACTTTACTAGCATGTGAGATGAGTGCAATTGAGTGGTAGTTTGAGCATTCTTTGGCATGGCATTGCCTTTCTTTGGGATTGGAATGAAAACTGAACTTTTCCAGTCCTATCTTAAAGATGGAAACAACCCAAATGTCCACCAACTGATAAATGAGTAAATAAAATGTGATAAATGTATACAATGGAATATTACTTGTCAAGGAAAAGGAATGGAGTGCTGATACATGCGATAACAGGAATAATGCTGAACATGCTACTTAAAGGAAAGTAGCCAATCATGACAGACCTCCTATTGCATGATTCCATTTATATGCAATAACCAGAACCGACAAATCTATGGAGACAGGAAATTGAATAGTGGTTGCCTAGGCCTGAGGTGGGTGGGAAGAACAGCATGTGACTGCTAATTTAGAACATGAGATTTCTTAAGGGGACGATGAAAATGTTCTAAAGTCTACAGTAATGGTTGCAACACTAAATATTCTAAAATCCATGGAATTGTACACTTTTTTTTAATTTACTATTTTAAAGATTTTTTTTTTGATGTGGACCATTTTTAAAGTCTTTACTGACTTGGTTAGAATATTGCTTCTGTTTTATATTTTGTTGTTTTTTGGCCGCAAGGCATGTGGAGTCTTAGCTCTTTGCCAGGGATCAAACCTGTACCCTCTGCACTGAGAGGTGAAGTCAATCACTGGACCACCAGTGAAGTCGCCAAAATGTTACACTTTAAATGAGTGAATTATATCTCAGTAAAGCTGTTCTACTAATGTGGGAATAAATTAAGTTCCTATATTATTTGCCTTTAAGGCAATATCAAAGAGAGCCAGATTAAATAGGGCAGGCTCTTCAAAGTACAGAGAACCTGAACAAGATCAAAATGTGCATGTGGGATCAGAAAAGATCAAGTTAAAGAACAAGGTCATGTGAGTTATTTGCCTCAAAATAAATATTTCATCTGTTCACTGCAGAGTTTACTAGTTTAAGAGAAGCCATAACAAAGCGGTAGTGAAAAGTACTGGGCTTTACGGAAAGCACAGAGGGCCAGGTTATATAATCTTATGTAGGTCAGTTAATTTCAAAAGCTATTTTCTCTAGTTTCATTACTTGTCAATCACCTTATTTCATGGGCGTATTCTTAAGGCAATTAATGGATAATATACTTCATATTTACAGAGTGCCAGGGTCTTAAAACACGACTGAGGCTTATTTCAGGCACTTGCACAGGCTTTTTTTTTTAGTTCATTTGTCTTTATTATGATTCCATGATTGTTTCTGGTTGAAAGATCAGTATTTTTGATACGGCACATACTTATAGCAAGTGATCTGCAGGGTAGGTGAGTTAAAGCACCAAGTTATAAAGAGTTTCTACTTGAAAGATGCTATGATAGGCACAAAATAAATGTAAAAAACATTTGCGTCTTTCAAAATGCTTGGAAAAAGTGCTTAAAACTATCTTAAAAGTAAACAATGATTTCATATATTTTTGAACTTTAAGGTTTCATTTTGAAATAGATCCCACAAAGGCACGATGATATATTGGAGGAGGAAAAGAGATTAAAAATAGCCCAATGAATGACCCATGTATGATCCTTTTTTTGTATACCTTCTTCAAAAATATCAGAATTAAGAAATCAGACCTACCAAACCATGATTTTAACCAAAAGTACACTTAAATCCTACTCTTCGTATCTTCTTTCAGAACATATTCAAATTCTCACTCACTTTAGTGTAACTCATATATTTGAATCCAGAGGTTTAAGATAATTGGCCTAATTTTAAAGAAGAAAAATGAATGTAAGTGGTTTTCATTAAACACAGGATATAGCCCTTCAATTATTTTGCTTTTGTTTTAAATTCTTTTCATTTTCTTTCATCTTCTACTTCTCCTGTAACTATAAATGTTTTAGTCTGTATGACAAGTAACACAAATCCGGCTTGATTAAGGAAAACAGTATGATCCATACTGGGTTGAAAGATACTAAAAAGTTCTGCCATATAACATAGGGAGCCCAACCCGCCTCTGTGATGACCTCTGTGAGATGGAGGGAGTGGGTGGGAGGCTCAAGAGGGTGGGAATATACTTATGGCTGATTCGAGTTGTTCTACGGCAGAAACAAACACAACATTGTAAAGCAATTATTTTCCAATTAGTACAAAAAAAGAAAAAAAAAGTTCTATGCAGCTGTGTCACTGAACTCAGGACTTAGAGCAGTGAGAGACAAAAATGCACCAACAGGTAACTAAGGACTTTGTGGTTGATGAAAAGCAAACCTACAAGACACTGGATTGTATGATGATGTGATATGAGCTGGAGAAACTGTTTAATTTTAGCATGTGAAAAATCACATGAATAAACAAGTGCAAATAGAACATTCTTATTTCTGGAATACAAGTTGTTATTTAGTTTCTTTTTCTTGACTTTTTTTTTTCCTTTGGCACCCTGGTGCAAAATACAGAATGCAGAATTGAGATTCTAAATTGCAGCATATATTAGCTACAAGACAAATTTGGGGCAATTAACTTCATTGGTTGTACATTCATTAATTTCAACTTCATAGTTTTTCTACTGCAGTAGAACATTTACCAAGAAATCTACCCTTTTAATAATTTTTAAATGAAGAGCAGAACTGTTAGCTGTACTCTATTATAGACACAACGGTGTATAGGAGATCTCTAGGACTTATTCATCTTACATAACTGAAACTTTCTATCTGTGGAATCTCCCCATTTCCTCCTCCTCCAGTCCCTGGAAACCACCATTCTGCCCTCTGCTTCTAGGAGTTTGACTACTTTATTATTCTTTTATTTAAAAAAATTTTTTAAATTGGAGGATAGTTGCTTTACAATGTGTTGGTTTCTGCTGTACAACAACGGGAATCAGACACAACTACACACACACACACACACACACACACACACACACCCCTTTTGAGCCTTCCTCCTTGACTACTTTAGATACCTCCTATCAGTGGAATCATAAAGCGTCTGTCCTTCTGTGATCAGCTGATTTCACTTAGCATATGTCCTCCACTAACACCCATATTGTCACATCATAATGTTTTAAATGGTTAACTTCAGCAGAGCAGATATGTTGGTGGCCACAGGGCCACACCTTGCTTTATCAGTTTTCTGCTTCTGCCCTTTATGAGTCCTCTTGCAGTCAAGACTGTCACACCTGGAGATGACTTCCCTGCCCACTGAGGTGAGAACACTGTTTTCATGTCTGGAAGTACTTTTTTTTTTTAAGTCAAGGTCTCCTGGCAGCTCCTCTGCAAACTACTATGGCAGCTGGGCTAGAGGTCATGAATATTACATAAGGGCAGTCCATGCATTCAAACCAGCATCTCCAAGCCATGATTCCCATAGCAACACACAGAGATTTTACTCATCTCAGAGACGAAGCAGCCAGCAGAAGTATTCTAATGTTACCCTGGATTTTTTTTTTTTTTAGCAAGATCAACACTTACTCTTTTTTCAAAGCAGTCATTTTTTTCAAAAGAAAACCAATGACCTCGTTAAAATAGGTTCATTTAAAAATTACGAAGTATCACGCACACCAAGGCCCTTTGAACTTGAACAACAGCAGTCTATGCTTTAGAAATAGCTGCTATTTGAACTACTGCAGGGGAGAAAGAATCCAAACCATGGCAATGTGTGAAATGAAACAGTCTCAGCTAAATTCTGTACTTCTATGTTTCATATCTGGTTTCCAGTCCCCTTCCACTTAATTATTATGGGATGGAGAAGAAAGAGCTCCAAACAGAGGGACATCTTTAATTAATAGAATCCTTCCTTGCTTGATTTTTGAAAAGCATAATGCAATCCATTTTTTTAAATATAAGAAAAATACTATTATAAAACACCTAAGGAGTAAAAGTGAGAGGAAAGGTTGTTCAAGTCGAAGAGAATAAACATCAGCTTGAAGAAAGTTTGTTTTTCTAAGCAGAGAAATGGTTTCCTGATAACAAAACAAAGTAAATCCTTTTCTTATTAGAAGCAGTTTTTCCTCTTTGTATATTCAGGGATCATTTTTCTGCATCTAAATAAACCATCCACCCATGGAAACAAGTTGCTTGGATTATAAAACAACATAAAAGGCAAGACCACTCATATATTACACTGCCTTTTTCTACCGAGGGAAGTCAGTACATTCCACATCTTGTACCTCTTTACAGCCAATCAAGAAAACACGGTAACAGACCAGATGTACATTTCAGAAGGAACTTCCGCAGGTGGCCCACCATGGACTCAGCACAATGGACAAAGAGCTTGGCACAGAAGGAAGGGTTTTACCTTTGCTTTTTCCAACTGGGCCTGGGCCTGTCGCTCTGCTTCTCTGCGCACTGCCTCCCGATCTTCCTCCAAAGAAACATCTGAATCGGATGGACGGCTGGTGTAGGAGTCTGCCGAACCCTGGAGAGGAAAATGGACATTTTAAAAGAGATTCCGTCTATGACGCTGGCCATGGAAAAGTCTCACTGACACGGCAGTTAGCTTCCTAGATTGTGCTGTCCATTCCTGAAAAGAGGAACAAAAATAATCCATTTTGGTGGCAAACCAGCTACATACATCCAGCTTTGGTTTGCAGACCACTCACTAGGAGAGTTACCCCATCCAAGTTATTGATACCCTTCCTTCCCAAATCTTATGGTCCAATTAGGAGCCTTTCTGAAAACCAGAACAAGTTCTCTTATCAATAAACTGACTCTGTGGTGCAGTGCAGTGAAGGACACACACACCGTTTTCAAGGAGAGCTTCAAGAACAGTCCACAGCTACAGTGAGAATTTACAATTAGGAAGAAGATAGGCTAAAAACAAAAACAACAAATATAATGTCAAGGGAGTTATCAACTTGAACTCTCTGACGCCACTACCATAGATGACCCCCTCTTTGATCTTAAGCAGCCTTTGGTACCTCTGTTTTTACCCAATGCCTCCTCTGACAAAACTGGAAGGCAACAGCTGCCAGCTTCCCTCAATCTTTAAGCAACATATCTTTTTCAATCCCTTTAAGTAGATATTTCATCAAAGCTGTCTACGGGAAAACACCTGCCTGGGGGGAGCTCCGAGGGCGATAAACCGCCGCAGAGGAAAAGGAGCTGGAGGATTAGAGGGCTGTCTTCCGCTCCCTCTCTCGCAATCAGCATCATATTACTAATCACAGGAGCCCCAGACAGCCCTCACTTGTACCAACGACAGAAACAACGACAAAATAACGTCTCCCCTCTACGAAAGCCCTGAAGCTTACACAGATATCCGAATTCTTCAGCCTTCCTCCCTTGGCGCGTTTCAGAAGCCTGATCCAGGTGGCCTTCATCAGCCAGACAGCGCCTTTCCCGTCCGCAGCTGCAGCCCCGGGCACCGATCCTCAGCGCGCGCTGAGCCCCGCAGAACCCCTGCTCGGTTCCCATCCATGCTCTGGGCAAACCCCCGCTTCTCCGTCCCTTTCGGCCTCCGGGGCTCTCACTTCCTACCCCGGAGGACTCCAATCCAAAGAGATTCTTATTTTCTCATCCCAGTGGGGAGGGGAAACAAACACTTGGATGCTTTTGATGGCTTTAAAGATAACACTCTAAGCGCATCCAAAGACAGGCATCAATTCGTCCTAAACTTCATGCATCTTATGACCCTCTCATCTTCCCCGCTCTTGCATTGTTAAAAGACATTAGTAGTGCGAGAACCTTAAGGGGGGTGAAAAACCCAACCTAGTGCAAAACGTCTGCGGTGACATTTGCAAGTGCAAAGTTCAAGGCTTATCTTCAGAGATCTGGAGGGGGAGGGCGGAGGACGCGCTCACCGCACTGGGCATGCTCCGCCTGTAGCCTTTTTACGCAGACGCTCACATCACCCGGTTAGTCTGTCAAATTGCCATTTTGCATCTGAAGTGTAAACAGCTGGAAAGGGCTTTTTGATTCTATAGTAACAGGCACCTGGGATGTTTGACATGCTTCTATTTCAGATGAAACGTCTCGAAGATGAAACCTGTACTCGCTCCCTTTTTCCTCTTAACGATCTCTTTCCATTAATCTGCTGCGGAAAGTATATTCTGTGCCATAGGATAATTCATAGATAATAACTATGATATATGATATTGCTGGGCAACCGAAATCAAATCATGCTCATCCATTCTAATATAAAAGCCGCTCTTGATGGCTCCATTTCCTAAACAAAATGCAAGACAGAGATTTGCTCACTGAAACAAGACTTGAAAGTAATAACAGCGCTAAGCAATGAATTTAACGGAGCTCAAAGTGACTTTGAACCGCTTCTCCAACTGAGCAACTATCCTTCCAAATAAAGTCACTGAGATAAATAACCATGTGAATTGCTGTCACAGCAATTAGGAACAAATGTAAGAGCTTGGTTGATTTATTAGCTGGAGTTAATTTTCATAGAACCATTTAGTCCAAACTCATAAATAAACTGACTGAGGCTTGGGAAAGAATTATACTTATTCATTTCCAGTATTAATGGGATTACTTTTTTGAAAGTTTATGAAGAAATACACACTTCCAGGTTTCCTAAAGTAAACATAAAATTCTATCACTGCATTCTAAACTATGTTTTGTTTGGGTGGGGGAGCAATTATTTTGTAAGGTCTCATGCAAATGAAAGAAAGCATTCTTAAGAAAATCTTCCTTACTTTTCCCCTCACTCCCTCCCTCCATCCCACCACCCTCTCCCCATTTTCCCCATCCCTCCCCATCCCTATTCCTTTCATTTCAAGATTAAGATCAATCTTCATGACTTAAATAGAAAATACAGGAGAGGCTTTAGAATAAACACTGTAGATCAAATGCACCCTCACTGTGGTATCATAACATAAATTAATAGATTACTTATATTTTTATCAAGTGAATACAAAATGCATGGGGACAGAGAAAATGCATTGCAATTTTTTGCTTCTTGTAAAATTCACAGGGGGGATAGGAGTTTTTCTACACCAACACACATGCTAGAGTATTCCTAATTTTCTCAGAGGGGTTCCTGTAGCAGGATTGTTTAGTCCCTCAGTCGTGTCTGACTCTTTTGCGACTAAATGGACTGTAGCCCACTAGGTTCCTCTGTCCATGGGATTTTCCACGCAAGAACACTGGAGTGGCTTGCCATTCCCTTCTCCAGGGGCTCTTCCTGATCCAGAGATCGAAGCTGTGTCTCATGCATTGCAGGGTCTTTTTTTTTTTAAAAAACCATGGAGCCATCAGGAATGCCCATAGCAGGACTAGCATAGTAGAAAATTACCAGGAAGCACAGTTATATTCCATAAAGGACATCAGGCCCACCACATGGGCAGGTCACACCTCAGGGAAGATACAGAATTTCTCTTATTAAGAAGCCCATAATGAGAGGAAGAGTGTAACTCACACACACAATTGTGTGTGATCTTGTCCCACTATGAACAAAATAAGATTTTAAAAATCCTTTGCTTATAATCAGATGACGCTTTTAATTACATAGTCATTTTGAGACCCGTTACCAGGTTGAAATAAGTAAGCAGTGTAAAACACCCTCTCCATTGAGTTTTGGCAATGATCTTTTGAATATCTACAACAATATATTAACCTCTGACCACTTTACAACCTGAGCTGTGACTTGAACTGAGGTCCCCATGGCTTGCATTCTTTGAATCTGTGAAGTATACACTTTCAAAACATTTTTCATTATAGAAGTTACATGTATCCATCGTAGAATGAAGAGACACACAAATAACCTCTGCCTGAAATTCACCCACCCAAAAAGCCTCACTATTAAATTGTACTGTAGTTTAGCCTCCAGAGTTCTTGCATTTTCAAAAGTCACCCTCTCAACGTGTGCCTTACAAATTAATCTCCTTCCTTTAGGAAGTGTTGATTTATGCAGTTAGAAGTGGTGTATCTAATTAAGCTTTTGCCTTGGGGACCATAAGGACTTTCTGGGTCATTCTGCCTTCTGTCAGGAAGAGCTGGCAGTCATTTTCGTAAATTCAAATGAGGTTCATCACAAGCTGTACCCCTGATCTCTTGGGTTCCTTCAGTATGTTTAGTTGAACTTTTGTAATATTTGTTCTGGCAGGTACATCTCAGATTTCCTTCTCTACATCTTAATATTCTCACTCCTTATCATACAGTTCCAAAATGCAACATGCACCTAATGTCTAACAATAGCTCATCTGGGATCACTTACTTATCTCCTCAGGACCTTTACTCCAAAAGTGCAGTCTTTGCTTACAGGAAATGTTAATTGGATTAACTGATGCTTCTATTTATTCTTCAGTTTCTGGTGTTTTCCAGTTTATGTCAAATATTTACACACAAAGCATTGCCCTTTTCCTTTAATACATTTTCATGGATTTATAAAGTTGGTTTTTTTCATGCTGCACTCTGCTGTTTCGATCATATATCTGTTTCCATGTCTATTTTCACATTTTTCTTGAGTGCTCTTGTACTTCCTCTTTTAAAGCCAAAAGGGTAAGAGTCATCAGTCTATTGAGGAATGGCTTCTTGGATCCCAACTGGGTCATCCATTCCTGCAGGAAATCTTCACATGAAACCTAAAGCAGTGCTCTTGGGCAAAATCAAATTCCTCATAGTATCCCAAGGTTACCTTGATTGTAGACCAAAGTGCACCCCATCCCAGACACTCAAGATTTCAAATGTACAGGACTCATGTAGAGGACAATGCTAAGTCAGTGGCTTCCCCCTGACCTTATTTGGCAGCAGTACTTTTTGGCATCAGGGACTGGTTTTGTGGAAGGCAAGTTCTCTGTGTTACTGAGGGCGGAATGGTTTGGGGCTGATTCAAGGGCTTTTCCAGTAGCTCAGGTGGTAAAGAATCTGCCTATAATGCAGGAGAACTGGGTTTGATCCCTGGATCGGGAAGATTTCCTGGAAAAGAGAATGGCTATCTACTTCAGTATTCTTGCCCGGAGAATTCCATAGACAGAGGAGCCTTGTGGGCTACAATCCATGGGGTTGCAAACAGTCAGACATAACTGAAGGATTAACACTTTCAAGTGCATTACCTTTATTGTGCACTTTATTCCTATTATTATTATATCAGCTTCACCTCAGATCATCAGGCATTAGATCCTGGAAGCTGGGAACCACTATTCTATGGCATAGGTAGACAAGCCATTTCCTTATTGATCAGGCCCACTTTAAGAAAAAAAAGCAGAATGGGATAGACTTCCAAGGACAAAGACTAAGATGAAAAGTGTTCTGTCTTGTATCATCTGCTTGTCTTGGCTGGGGGAGATGATTCTTTCATTTCTCATATTGTCATTTCTTTTCATAGTTTTAGAAAAACTAACTTTTTCCCTGTGAATTCGTCTGAATGTCTCTAAGAAAATGAATTGCTGACCTCTGCGCTTTGTTGGTTTCTTTAGAAACAAAAACATAAATGGCCTACTGGTAATGAGAGTTCTTGATTCAAAGTTCAAAAATGACACAAGTTATTGAGATAAAGCCCATTTTCATTAATATTGTTTACTTCGGTTTGCCAATGTCACAAAATTACTATTCAAACCCATTCAGTCATGAAAGTCTCAGATGTGACTGGCCTGCCATTTGGCTAAACTTGAAAATAGTATCAGAGGTGATGGTAGTAAATCTATGCAAGTTCATCCCTGTTATGATTAAGTAACAGTTAAAATATTAGCTTCAATTTTCTCAGGAGCACAGGAAATTTGTATACTCTGTGTAAGTTTCATAAGTACTGGTGAAGACATTAATATTTGGCCCCCAAACAAAACAAAACACCAAAACACCCACCACAAGCATTTCAGTTCAGTTCAGTTCAGTCGCTCAGTCATGTCCGACTCTTTGCGACCCCATGAATCGCAGCACGCCAGGCCTCCCTGTCCATCACAAACTCTCGGAGTTTACTCAAACTCATGCCCATCGAGTCGGTGATGCCATCTAGCCATCTCATCCTCTGTCGTCCCCTTCTCCTGCCCCTAATCCCTCCCAGCATCAGGGTCTTTTCCAATAAGTCAACTCTTCGCATGAGGTGGCCAAAGTATTGGAGTTTCAGCTTCAGCATCATTCCTTCCAATGAACACCCAGGACTTATCTCCTCCAGGATGGACTGGTTGGATCTCCTTGCAGTCCGAGGGACTCAATAGCCTTCTCCAACAGTTCAAAAGCATCAATTGTTCAGCGCTCAGCTTTCTTCACAGTCCAACTCTCACATCCATACCTGACCACTGGAAAAACCATAGCCTTGACCAGATGGACCTTTGTTGGCAAAGTAATGTCTCTGCTTTTTAATATGCTGTCTAGGGTGGTCATAACTTTCCTTCCAAGGAGTAAGCGTCTTTTAATCTCATGGCTGCAGTCACCATCTGCAGTGATTTTGGAGCCCCCAAAAATAAAGTCTGACACTGTTTCCACTGTCTCCCCATCTATTTCCCATGAGGTGATGGGACCAGATGCCATGATCTTAGTTTTCTGAATGTTGAGCTTTAAGCCAACTTTTTCACTCTCCTCTTTCACTTTCATCAAGAGGCTTTTTAGTTCCTCTTCACTTTCTGCCATAAGGGTGGTGTCATCTGCATATCTGAGGTTATTGATATTTCTCCTGGCAATCTTAATTCCAGCTTGTGCTTATTCAGTACTTAATACTTTGGGATTAAGTGCTATAACTGTAAGTTAAATGCTAGGAATATGACTTTGTTCCCATCATGGAGCCTGACATTCTAGAGAAGAAGGCCAATTAAAATAATTACCAGAAAAAAAATTACAGTGAGAAAACAGTGAACAGGCTGAGATGCGAGAATGATGGTGGGAAGATACCACTTTAATTGATAAGATGAGACAATCATAACAGGTGATATTTAAACTGAAATACCCCAAAAGATAAAGAAAAAACAAGTCAACCTTGGGATATGCTGGGAAAAGCAATATAGGAGAGGAAATGGCATATTCTAAGGCCCTGAGGACAATGACTGAAGAGCAATCAGGGATGCTAATGTGCTCTTCTGCTGGTATATTTATTTAAGCTCCCTCCTGTTTCTCTCTCTGTAGGTAACACATGTGCAATGTGTATTCTGGGAATCTCTTCATTTATGTGGCATGACCTCGCAGAAAAACTTCTTACACAAGTTTGATTTTCTGAATTAGAAGTGGCATTTAAGTTGTCAGTAAATTCCACAGTATGGGGAAAATCAAGTCTTCTAAGGTTTAAAGGGAGTTCTCTGATTTTCTTCCTTCTAACTTAAGGACTATCTCATAAAGGCTAATGTCAGGATGCTTTTGAGACTCTGCTTGAATTCACATAATATAGAAATCAATTTATTAAGGTTAGATGATGTAGACAAGTGATAATAACAATTGCTAATAAAAAAAGAAATCTTTTGGCCACCCCTTGGGGCATGTGAGAGCTTAGTTCCCCAATCAGGGATCGAACCCATGCCCCCTGCATTGGCAGTGCAGAATGTTAACCAATGGGCCACCAGGGAAGTTCACGTAACTGCTAATTTTGAATGAATGCCTATACTGTACTAGGCACTAAGTGAATTCACCAATATTACATAATTTAATCATTAATTTTTCTCCATTTTTCACTGATGAAAAAACTTCAGCATAGAGAAGCTACCTGAGCAAGGTTACAAAGCTAAAAATTGATGGAGATAGGGGTCAACCTTTAGCAATCTAAATTTAAGTTCCAAACATGCAATCAGTTCAGAAAATTAAAAGCCGGAACAGATCCTTACACGCAATTCATCTGTTAATCAAAAATACGTTTTTAAAAATTTTTTTTAAAGTTGAAGTATAGTTGATTTACAATGTTGTGTTAGTTTCAAGTGTGTAATAAAATGATTCACTTATATATAGTATGTGTGTGTATGTGTGTGTGTGTATATATATATAGGCTTCTCAGGTGGAGCTATGGTAAAGAATCCACCTGCCAATGCAGGAGACAAGAGATGTGGGTTCGATCCCTGGGTCAGGAAGATCCCCTGGAGAAGGGAATGGCAATCCACTTCAGTATTCTTGCCTATAAAATCCTATGGACAGAGGAGCCTGGTGGGCTACATTCCATGGGGTCGCAAAGAGTCAGACATGACTGAGCACACATATGTGGGTATATATTTGTGTGTGTGTGTGTGCATGCATATATATTCTTTTTCAGATTCTTTTCCAATATATGAAAATTCTTTTCAATATACTATAAGATATTGAACATAGTTTCCTGTGCTATAGAAAACATGTTTCTGTCTGCCAGGCACACACATAACCATTTCTAAAGGTCATAATTTGTCATGATGACTTTCAAATTCTTAGCTCTATCTCTGCTGAGCCTGGCACTCTCCCCACTCCCTTTCTCTCCTTCCCTTCTCCCCTCTCTTCCGACACACTCTCCCCCTCCAACTACTCCACACCACACACCTTCACAGATTCTCCAATTTTATCTTCCCAAAGGCACAGTGAAGATGCAATGAAACAGATAATTTCTCATTCATCAATGTAACACGATTTCATGACAATGTGCCTGCTACCCTGAAGTTTTCTTCACTTCAGAGCATCTCAACTGGGAAGCATTCTTTTTGTTACTTATCTACAATGGAAAGTAGATAACTTGGATAGGAAAACAACGGAAGTCAAGAAACTGGCTATTGAAAATTCCCTCTCTTCCCTGAAAACGAACATAAGTTTGGCAAGTTGGTCTTCAGTAGCCTCTCTGGCAGCTACTCTTGTCGGAAGCTGGCTAGAATTCAAGTGTCTCCTGAGTAATCTTTCAGCTCAATGGGAACCATTGCTAGCGGCACTGAAACGAAAATTATTAAAAAGTAGAAATGGTAGGTCCAAGGCTCAGTGATGTGACTTACATATTTTTCAGAGTACATTACATTACAATACATTAAAACACTTACCACTTCTTCGAACCAAGCGTATGATGGCTGTTATGTTTTGTAGAAGAGCTTCTGTCCAATATTTGTAAAATTTGACACTTTCACAAAGAACCATTTTGAGAAAGCTAATATTATGTGGGAATTCTCATATTATTTTGAGTTTTGGATTTCAAGTATAGGATAAGTAATTTCTCTTCATAATTATATTTGTGTGTGTGTGTGTTGGGGTAGTTTTTTAGGCCTATTATATTTACTGATAGTAATAGATGGCAAATGTTTTTCATGCTAATATAACTTCTTTAAAAATTCATTTTTCATTCATGAGAAAGGAAATGAATAGGCAAGAAGCAGAAAAATAGTGGCTTGGGAGAGTTGGACTTTCTCAAAATATTGCTGAAAAAAATCGAATGAGGGAAAAGGAGTGAGTAAACCACTTGTAGGAAATTTGGAGTATAGGAATTCATGACAGGTATGGATACAGCCATAAACTCTGAGTGGACATCACTACTTTTAGTCTTCCTGAGTCTGCTCAGCATACACACATACTATTATTTCCCTTTGCCTAATCAATGTGATACACCACATCAACAAAAGAAAAGACAAAAAACCACATGATTATCTCAATAGATGCAGAAAAAGCATTTGATAAAAGACAACATCTAATCATGATTAAAAACTCTTACCAAATAAAGTGGGTATAGAGGGAACATATCTCAACATAATAAAAGCTATTAATGGCAAACCCAAACCAATCTAATACTCAGTGATGAAAAGCTGAAAGCCTTCCTGCTAAAATCTGGAACAAGACAAGGATGCCCACTCTCACTACTTTTCAGCATAGTATTGGCAGTCCTAGCCACAGCAATCTGATAAGAAAATGAAATAAAAGTGTGTAAACTGGAAGGGAAGAGGAAAAACTGTCATTATATGCAAATGACATGATACTATTATTTCCTTTGCCTAAGAAAACCTCCGTTGAACTCCATTTTCTCTGCCAGTTTCTACCTCATTTTTTTTTCTCTCCTTTGTAGAAAAAAAATGCTCATGCTCATTTCAATTCTTCTCTATGGGTCTTTTTTAAACTTATTCTCTCCCACCACTGCCCTCAAAACTGCTCAAGGCCATCAGCAATAAATGGTTAAATCCAATGGTCAATTCTCAGTGTTCATCTAACTTGGGAGGTTAATATCACTCTCCATCTTTTCAGGGCTTCCCTTGAAGCTTAGTTGGTAAAGAATCTGCCTACAATGCAGGAGACCCGGGTTTGATTCCTGAGTTGGGAAGATCCCCTGGAAAAGGAAATGGCAACCCACTCCTATATTCTTGCCTGGAGAATCCCATGGACCGAAAAGCCTGGCAGGCTACAGTCCATGGGGTCACAAGAGTCAGACATGACTTAGCAACTAACCCCCCGCCATCCTTTCAGGATTCCCAGCTGGCACTAGTGGTAAAGAATCTGCCAGCCAATGCAGGAGACTTGGGTTCAATCCCTGGGCTGGGAAGATTCCCTGGAGAAGGAACTGGCAACCCATTCCAGTATCCTTGCCTGGAGAGTCCTATGGACAGAGAAGCCTGGTAGGCCATGGTTCATAGGGCCATATAGGACATGACTGAAGCAACTTAGCATAGCACCTATCCTATCATTCACTTTCTCAAAGTTGCTTTCCCAAACCACTCTCTTGTGGTCTTTCTCTTACCTACTGGCTGCTCTTTCTGAGTCTCCTTGGTTGGATCACCTCTCCTACAACCTCTTTTTTGCTTCAACCTCACTGAAGCTCCTCATAGGCACCAGGAAAGCTCTCTCCCTAGAGATCTTCACAGTACAATCACCTCCTTTAAGTCTTTTCTCAGCTGAAACCTTTTCTTTTTTTTTTTAATTAGGCCACCAAGGGTCTTAGTTGTGGCACATGGGATCTTTCCTTTAAGCACACAGACTCTGAAGTTGTGACATGCAGGCTCCAGAGCGTGCGGGCTTCAGTAGTTGTGGCACACGGGCTCTCTAGTTGTGGTGTGCCGGCTTAATTGGGGGAGGCATGTGGGATCCTAGTTCCCCAACTAGGGATTGAACCCATGTCCTCTGCATTGCAAGGCAGATTCTTAATCACTGGACCAACAGGGAAGTCTCGAGGCCTTCTGAATGAGGACTTTCCTAACCATCCTATTTAAAATTGCAATCCCCAAAGCCCTCCAGCATCTCTACTCTCCTTTAACCCGTTTTACTTTTTAAAAATGGAGCTTTCTGTGGTACATATACACCATGGAATACTACTCAGCCATTAAAAAGAATTCATTTGAATCAGTTCTAATGAGATGGATGAAACTGGAGCCCATTATACAGAGCGAAGTAAGCCAGAAAGATAAAGACCATTACAATATACTAACACATATATATGGACTTTAGAAAGATGGTAACGATAACCCTATATGCAAAACAGAAAAAGAGACTCAGATGTATGGAACAGACTTGTGGACTCTGGGAGAAGGAGAGGGTGGGATGTTTCAGGAGAACAGCATTGAAACATGTATATTATCTAGGGTGAAACGGATAACCAGCTCAGGTTGGGTACATGAGACAAGTGCTCGGGCCTGGTGCACTGGGAAGACCCAGAGGGATCGGGTGGAGAGGGAGGTGGGAGGGGGGACTGGGATGGGGAATACATGTAAATCCAGGGCTAATTCATATCAATGTATAACAAAAACTACTGCAATGATGTAAAGTAATTAGCCTCCAACTAAAAAAAAATTAAAAAAAAAAAAATGGAGCTTTCACCTTCTAATATACAATGTAGTTTAATTATGTCTATTGTTTAGTGTCTCTCTCCCTCCACTAGAATATAACATCCATGAATGCATAGATCTTTTTTCCTGTTTAATTTACTCATTTATCCCAAGTGCTCAGAACAGTGCCTGGCACAAAACACATGCTTTATAAACATGTGTTAAATGTGACTAGGGTTACCAGAGAAAGAGAGCCTTTTCTTTCTCACATCCTAGATCTTGAAGCTCTTCTGCTGTATGAGGGCCTCCTTGGCATTCCTAAACATTTCCAAATACCCTTAAAACATTCCTAAATATTCTCATGTCTTTTCCTTACTACTGGGTTGGTTAAAAAATCTGTTCGAGTTTTTCCCATAAGAACAAACTTTTTGGCCAACCCTCCCCCCCCACCCCCGCCAAAAAAACCCACACCCACAGCAATCTTACTGACTCATAGTTAATGGCAATAAATATTTGCTATGATGAGTAGAAGAATAAAACAAAAACTTCAGCCTGAAGATATACTTGGTATTTTATCATAAACCTCAATAAATACCAAGTTCATTAACTTAGTGTAAATGTCAACTCTAAGTCAGTAGATTAAATAAACATGTTCCATAACAAGCAAACTACTAAAAAGAGAAGACATTATGCTTAAAATTTATATAGCTTCCTTCTTCCAAGGAAAGTAAGAGAGACTTTACATTCTGAAAATGTGATTAACACTTACTTTCTATGAAGCTTCTTTTTCCATTAATTGCCCTCCTTCATTCCAGGGACTTATATTTCCAATCCTAAAACTGCTAATGACTCATTGTGTAGCCACAGGCAAGTTATGTAAATACTCCTCAGACTCACTGTCCCCCGGGCAATCTGAGTACAGTAAGTCAAAGCTACCAGAAAGAATATTCTTGAGAATTTTCTTACAGATGGTTGAATATACATTGTAAATATGACATATTCTATGACTGTTTACAGACTGTTACTTCTCATACACTACCCCTGCCAGTCCTAGGAGGATAGAGTTTAAATTCACAGCAGAAAAAAGCGTGACTATACATATAACTTCTAGTAAGATGGAATGTTTTAAAAAAATCAAGCCAGCACAGGAAAAAGATATTTCTTCAAGCAAATTTGGAACATATATTTAAAAGGAATTCAACTAATAGCTGGACAAATAAACAACTCTGGAACATCTTCACAGGCTCTCTACTACTAAATAAAGGTCACATCAAAAGACGGCATGTCCAGCTGTGAGCCTTTTCTTGAGTGGCAGAACCATCAGACAGTGAATCTTGGCTCCTGCCTTCTAGGGAAAATTCGCCAAGGTGACCATGAACCATCAATCCGTAGACATTCAAGGACAGTCAGCACATGTATCCTCCAGGGAATCACAGAGCGGTGAAAGGGACAGGGCTTCAGTCCTGAAAGATTTTCCCCTCTAAAATTTTCTGTGCATACAGCAGTTATTCTTATTGGTACAAAACACAGTAAGAGGACAACAGACAAAGGATATGGATACAAGATCACCAAAAAATCAGCTAGTCATAAGCATCTGGAAAAAGTGTTCAGCATCACTAAATTAAGATGCATTTCCTTATTAAATGTGTACTGTTGCCAAAATACCAATTCATAGTGTTATGAGGAGACACTACAACCAACACTTTCACATCCTGTTGATAGTCTGTTTTACTTTCAGTTCAGTTCAGTTCAGTCGCTCAGTCGTGTCTGACTCTTTGTGACCCCATGGATCGCAGCACACCAGGCATCCCTGTCCATCACCATCTTCCGGAGTCCACCCCAACCCATGTCCATCGAGTCGGTGATGCCATCCAACCATCTCATCCTCTGTCGTCCCCTTCTCCTCCTGCCCTCAATCTTTCTCAGCATCAGGGTCTTTTTGAATCAGTCAATTCTTCCCATCAGGTGGCCAAAGTACTGGAGTTTCAGCTTCAACATCAGTCCTTGCAATGAACACCCAGAACTGATCTCCTTTAGGATGGACTGGCTGGATCTCCTTGCAGTCCAAGGGACTCTCAAGAGTCTTCTCCAACATCACAGCTCAAAAGCATAAAGTTTTTGGTGCTCAGCTTTCTTCACAGTCCAACTCTCACATCCATACATGACCACTGGAAAAAACATAGCCTTGACTAGATGGACCTTTGCTGGCAAAGTAATGTCTCTGCTTTTTAATATGCTGTCTAGGTTGGTCATCGGAGAAGGCAATGGCAACCCACTCCAGTACTCTTGCCTGGAAAATCCCATGGGCAGAGGAGCCTGGTGGGCTGCAGTCCATGGGGTCGAGAAGAGTCGGACACGACTGAGTGACTTCACTTTCACGCATTGGAGAAGGAAATGGCAACCCACTCCAGTGTTCTTGCCTAGAGAATCCCAGGGACAGCAAAGCCTGGTGGGCTGCCGTCTACGGCGCTGCACAGAGTCGGACACGACTGAAGCGACTTAGCAGCAGCAGGTTGGTCATAAGTTTCCTTCCAAGGAGTAAGCGTCTTTTAATTTCATTGCTACAATCACCATTGATATTTCTCCCGGCAATCTTGATTCCAGCTTGTGCTTCCTCCAGCCCAGTGTTTCTCATGATATACTCTGCATATAAGTTAAATAAGCAGGGTGACAATATACAGCCTTGACATACTCCTTTTCCTATTTGGAACCAGTCTTTGTTCCATGTCCAGTTCTAACTGTTGCTTCCTGACCTGCATACAGGTTTCTCAAGAGGCAGGTCAGGTGGTCTGGTATTCTCATCTCTTTCAGAATTTTCCACAGTTTATTGTGATCCACACAGTCAAAGGCTTTGGCATAGTCAATCAAGCAGAAATAGATGTTTTTCTGGAACTCTCTTGCTTTTTTGATGATCCATCAGATGTTGGCAATTTGATCTCTGGTTCCTCTGTCTTTTCTAAAACCAGCTTGAACATCTGGAAGCTCATGGTTGGCATATTGCTGAAGCCTGGCTTGGAGAATTTTAAGCATTACTTTACTAGCGTGGGAGATGAGTGAAAGTGTGCGGTAGCTTGAGTATTCTTTGGTGTTGCCTTTCTTTGGGATTGGAATGAAAACTGACCTTTTCCAGTCCTGTGGCCACTGCTGAGTTTTCCAAATTTGCTGGCATATTGTGTGCAGCACTTTCACAGCATCGTCTTTAAGGATTTGAAATAGCTCAACTGGAATTCCATCATCTCCACTAGCTTTGTTCGTAGTGTTGCTTTCTAAGGCCCACTTGACTTCACATTCCAGGCTGTCTGGCTCTAGGTGAGTGATCACACCATCATGATTATCTGGGTCGTGAAGATCTTTTTTGCACAGTTCTTCTGTGTATTCTTGCCACCTCTTCTTAGTATCTTCTGCTTCGGTTAGGTCCCTACCATTTCTGTTCTTTATTGAGCCCATCTTTGCATGAAATTCTCCCTTGGTATCTCTAATTTTCTTGTAGAGATCTCTAGTCTTTCCCATTCTATTGTTTTTGTCTATTTCTTTGCATTGATCGCTGCAGAAGGCTTTATCATCTCTCCTTGCTATTCTTTGGAACTCTGCATTCAAATGGGTGTATCTTTCCTTCTCTCCTTTGCTTTTCGCTTCCCTTCTTTTCACAGCTATTTGTAAGGCCTCCTCAGACAGCCATTTTGCTTTTTTGCATTTCTTTTTCTTGGGGATGGTCTTGATTCCTGTCTCCTGTACAATGTCATGAACCTCCAGCCATAGTTCTTCAGGCACTCTGTCTATCAGATCTAGTCCCTTAAATCTATTTCTCACTTCCACTGTATAGTCATAAGGGATTTGATTTAGGTCATACCTGAATGGTCTAGTGGTTTTCTCCACTTTGTTCAATTTCAGTCTGAATTTGGCAATAAGGAGTTCGTGATCTGAGCCACAGTCAGCTCCTGGTCTTGTTTTTGCTGACTGTACAGAGCTTCTCAGTACAACCCTTTGGGAAAATCATGTTCTTTTGGTTTGTATCTAGATACCTCTCTTGACTAATATGTATCCAGATTAATGATTGTACTTTAAAAATTCTTGGACTTTTCTGGTGGTCCAGTGGTTAAGAATCTGCCTGCCTATGCAGGTGACATGGTTTCGATCCCTGGTCTGGGAGAATCCCACATGCCACGGGGCAATTAAGCCCGTGCGCCACAACTACTGAAGCCCCTGTGCCCTGGAGCCCACGCTCTGCAACAAGAAAGGCCACTGCACAGAATAGCCCCAGCTTGCTGCAACTAGAGAAAAGCCTGCGCCCAGCAACGAAGACCCAGTGCAGCCAAAAATAACTAAAATAATCAATTAATAAAAAAAGAATAAAATTTCTTAAACTATGGTTCATACACTTACATTATGACACTACCTTAATAATGGTTACAAAGGCTAAAAGGCATTATAGGCAAATGTTTGATGATAAGAGTTGGCTAAAAAAATGTAAAGAAATTTTGAAAACCTGAATCATTTCCATAATCATATACATTCATGTATGAAAAATGCTGGGATTACACAAAGATAACAGAAGATAAAGGGGCAGGCTATTATTTTTTTAATTGGGGGAGTTAATTTAAAATTTTTTCTGTAGCATTACCATTTTTCTGACTAGAAGTAAAAACCTCATTCTTGTTGCAAATGAACTGTGCAACAAAACACTCTGAAAATATTTTTGGTGTTGCAAAAAGAGAGTTTGCAGATATACAGTGTCCCTAATTTGTTGAGTTAACCTTGAAAGTTTTTTGCATGTGGGGAAGCAAAGAAAACTTGAGATCTTCTGAAAAACTCTTGATGCACATTACCGAAAAAGAAATAGAGTAATTGTTGATGTGGGAATTATATCAGGTAAGAAACAATAATGAAAAGAAAAGTACTTTGGCATGAAATGTTAACATTTTAAAGTATTACATTTCTCTGTAGACAATGTGTTAATTACTTGAAGTTTCCATTGAAACACTGGGCTTGTTTCATATGACTGCTTAAATAATTTTGTGGTACTAGGTGAGATACTGAAGCAGGCCAAATACTCAGTAATTTGGTAATTCATTATTAATATACTGCTCTCAAAGCCTAACCTTCCAGAAAGATACGACTTTGGTTCAGAGAGATTTAATATTAAAAATAGGCTACACAATCAGGGAGTTGGCTGAAAAAGGACTTGGTATGTAGTACTTAGTAATAAAGTATCCTACTGATCCAAAACAGCTACTGCCTCCTTTAAGCAGCTAACCTACCTTCAGGAAGTGATTTAAGAACTAGAGACAATCTGGTTCATACAAATCTATGTTTAAAAATATGCTGCAAATTTCAGATTGATTAGCTGGAGATATGCCATTGGTTCTATTAATATATTATTAATGTTAGAGAATCCAGACTCTATTAAGAGTATTTCAGAAAACATTGGACATAGACAGTTGGTAAAATGCAATTCATGGGACTTCCCTGGTAGTCCAGTGGTTAAGAATCCACGTACCAATACAGGGAACAGGGGTTCAATCCCTAGTCTGGGAAAATCCCACATGCCTCAGAGCAGCTGAATGCAAGCGCGACAGCTACTGAAGGCAGACTGCCTAGAGCCTGTGCTCTGCAACAAGAGAAGCCAGGGTGGTGAGAAGCCCACACTGCAACCAAGAGTAGCCCTCACTCACTGCAACTAGATGAATCATGAGCACAGCACTGAAGACCCAGCACAACCAAAACATTTTTCAAAAAGGCAATTTATATATTTCATTTTCCACAAATAAGAAAGCATTTTTTAACTGCAAATATTTAATACATGATGCCATAGGCTGAATGCTTGCATTCCCGCCCCTCCCCCCCCCCCCTCCAAGTTCATATGTTGACACTGGATCCCCAAGGTGATGGTATTAGGAGAGAGGGCTTTGGGATGGTAAATAGATCATGAGCGGGAACCCTCACGATGGGATTACTGCCCTTGTGAAAAGACCCCAGAAAGCTCCCTTGTCCCCACTACCAAGTGAGGACTTGGTGACAAGATGGCCATTTATGAACCAGGAACTAGACTCTGCCAGTGCCTTGATCTCAGGCTTCCAGTCTGCAGAACTGTTAGATATTTCTGTTGTTTATAAGCCACTCAGTCTCTGATATTTTGAAACAGCAGCCTGAATGGACCAAAACAAATGAAAATGCATGCTTTGCTTTAAGTTCAAAAGTATAATGAATTTAAATGATAATAAAACTTCCATCAGGCAGGGGGAAACACGGCTTGACAGTTTGGGAGGAAGACAGTTTGGTAAAGATTAGGGAAGACTTGGTGACTTCAGGCCATGTCTGCTGACCTTTGCCCTTTGGCCTGGTGATACTGTTCCACAGATGCTACAGCATGCTTATGTCACATGCTAGAGGCTTCCACTGTGAAAACAGACACTAACCTCGTGCACTCCAAACCAAAGATACACCTATGTCTTCCACTTCATTTAAATAACAATCATTTAATATAATACCTCAGAAAACTAAATATGATCTCCCTTCTCCCAACATCCACATACATTAGAATCTAATGTCCATGAGAAGGGCAGGGATTTTTTTTTTTTTTTCACCTCTGTATCCTCAACAGCAGTGTGTATGATACAGACGGGAAGCTGGGACCTTTTACTGCAGTGCTTTTACCTGGACAAATGTCTCCTTGAGCCACAAAATACAAAGAAACTATGGTGTGTGCATGCTGAGTTGTGTCTGACTCTTTTGCACTCCATGGACTATAGCCCGCCAGGCTCCTCTGTCCATGGGATTTTCCAGGCAAGAGTACTGGAGTGGGTTGCCATTTCCTACTCTAAGGGGTCTTCCCGACTCAAGGATTGAACCCACGTCTCTTGCATCTCCAGCATTGGCAGGTGGATTCTTTACCACCAGTGCCACCTAGAAAGCCCAAAGAAACTGTAAGGGACTACAGATAACCATGTACTTTTGCAGTTAGGACAAATTATAGACAACAAGATCCAAAAAGACCAAAAATCCAAATGCCATTTCTGAAGAGCTGTGAGCAAAAGCAGAGTCTTGGGGGAAAAAAAAGCAGGCTACTGCTCATGCCCCCTGCATACTCCACCACCTAATGGGTGGGCAAACTGCCTAAGCTACCCCTCCAGCCTGACTCCTGGACACATCCCTACCCCCAGGCCATATAATGAACCAGTTCACTCCTGCCTCAAGGACCGAATGGTCAGGGGAACCTGTTGTTTGTTCTTGTTCCCCTCTGGTGCAGCAGGGGGCCCCAAGAACGCCTTGTCTAAATTTCCTGTCTGGCCTCTTATCAATCTCTATTGATTAAGGAGGCCAAGAACCCTGGCTGGTAATATATACATCTGAGAAGAAGGCAAGACTGGTGGGGGCGGTGGGTGGGGGAGTCTTGACATTCTAGTGAGGGAGACATATATGACAGAGGCGAATAATACCACAGTTATTTCATGACTACCATATCATACGAGGGTGGTCTCCAGGGTCTCGGCACCAGAGACCCTGGAATTCTCTGGCCACATGGTCATGAGCCTGTTTCTCAGGACTGCGTGGGCCTCTTTTCATATTGCTCCTTCTCAGAATACATCTCTCCACCTGTGTGCAGACTCTTAGACTCAGGTCTGCTGAGTGGGGGGTGATGAATAGGGGTTTGAATGTACAGGCTTGGCTGCTGACTCACACCACACACCTTCATAAAGCCTAATGGGACCTGGGGGCTGTGTGCCAGCTCTCTACCCCCTGCCATGCTCTTGTGTAGAGCTCTGAGGACACTTAAATCCAGATCTGCCTTCCCAGTCATTATAAAGGTATACACTCCACTGGTCTGCCATTGATCTTCCTGCCAACAAGGACCGAGGTCCTCCTCTCCCCACATGGAGAAGGGTCTTACCACAATGCCAGGGACTTTCTCTGTTAATATTTGGAGCTTCTGCTCCTGACTGATGAGCTGGCACCCATCTTGGTACTTATCAGGCACTTGATAAGTTATTTTGGGTAAATGAATACAGTGTGTGTCTATCATATCAAACTGTGTAATACAGGGTGCTACATAGGTACAAAGATAACTTCTGCGACCTTGTAGGTGTTCCATGGATCGTTTAGCCAATAAGATAGCTTCTATATTTCTTCCCAATGGGGCATCTAATTATGGGTAAAACAGTACCTGTGCCATTCAATGGTCTCAGAAAACACAGAGGAAAGACACCACGCAAACTCAACAAGAAATCTTCAGTACAGAGAAAGAGAAAACCTCAGTAAGTGGAGAGGAAAACAGTTCCCGGGGTGACTGGCATTTGCAAAGCCAATCAAAAGAGACAATTATTCTGAAAAAATCTGGCAACATTTGGATGATGCTACAAGATAGGAGATCCAGACTGAGCCTGGAAATGGTCCTTTTCCTTTCCTTTTCTTTTCTCTCTCTCTTCCTTCATTCCCTCCCTCATTTTTCCTTTTCCTAAGAATTTTAGGCTTCTTTAATAAACTGAGAAACACAAATTAATATCAGAGCACTACTGTATATTGTTTATAAATATAAAATTTTTTTGTGGACAATTTAACTTATATGCAGAGTACATCATGCAAAATGCTGGACTGGCTGAATCACAAGCTGGAATCAAGATTGTTAGGAGAAATATCAACAACTTCAGATATGCAGCAGATGATACCACTCTAACGGCAGAAAGTGAAGAACTAAAGAGCTTCTTGATGAGGGTGAAAGAGTAGAGTGAAAAAGCTGGCTTGAAACAACATTAAAAATCTAAGATCATGGCATCCGGTCTCATCACTTTATGGCAAATGGAAGGGGAGAAAGTGGAAATAGTGACAGCTTTTCTTTTTTAAATTCTTGAAGGATAATTGCTTTACAGAATTTTGTGGTTTTCTGTAATACATCAACAAGAATCAGCCATGGGTATACCCGTGTTCCCTCCCTCCTGGACGTCCCTCCCATCTCCCTTCTCATCCCACCCTTCAGCCTGTCGCAGAGCCCCTGTTTGGGTTCCCTGAGTCATACAGCTAATTCCCATTGGCTATCTATTTTACATATGGCATTGTAAATGTCTATGTTACTCTCTCCATATATCTCCCCTTCTCCCTCCTCTCCTCCCACCGTGTCCATAGGTCCGTTCTCTATGTCTGTTTCTCCATTGCTGACCTAAAAATAAATCCATCAGTGCCATCTCTTCAGATTCCATTTATATGTGTCAGTATACGATATTTTGGAGAAGGAAATGGCAACCCACTCCAGTATTCTTGCCTAGAGAATCCTGTGGACAGAGGAGCCTGGTGGGCTGCTGGTCATGGGGTCTCCTCTAAGAGTGTAATAGTTTCTGGTCTTACATTTTAGATTTTCTGGTCTTACATTTTAGACCTTTAATCCATTTTGAGTTTATCTTTGTGTATGGCATTAGGAAATTATCTAATTTCATTCTTTTGCATGTAGCTGTCCAGTTTTCCCAGCACCACTTATTGAAGAGGTTGTCTTTGCCCCATTGTATATTCTTGCCTCCTTGTGACAGCTTTTATTTCTCTGGGCTCCAAAATCACTTTGGACAGTCACTTCAGCCATGAAATTAAAAGATGCTTGTTCCTTGGAAGGAAAGGTATGACAATCCTATATAGTGTATTCAAAAGCAGAGACATCACTTTGCCTACAAAGGTCCGTATAGTCAAAGCTATGGTTTTTCCAGTAGTCATATATGGATGTGAGAGTTAGACCATAAAGAAGGCTGAGTGCTGAAGAACTGATGCTTTCAAATTGTGATGGATAAGACTCTTCAGAGTCCCTTGGATAGCAAGGAGATCAAATCAGTCAATCATAAAGGAAATCAACCCTGAATATTCACTGGAAGGACTGATGCTGAAGCTGAAGCTCCAATACTTTGGCCATCTGATGCAAAGAGCTGACTTGTTGGAAAAGACCCTGATACTGGGAAAGACTGAAGGCAAAAGGAGAAGTAGGTGGCAGAGGCTGAGATGGTTGGATAGTATCATTGACTCAACGGACACGAATCTGAGCAAACTCTGGGAGACAGTGGAGGACAGAGGAGCCTGGCATGCAACAGTCAATGAGGTCGTGAAGAGTTGGACATGACTCAGCGACTTAACAAAAACAATAATGTTAAAAATACATGAACATCTCCTCTGTAATGGAAGTTCCATCATTTTCAAGTTACCATCTTGTGATATCCATGAAGCCCTAACAATGTTTCCACACAGTGTCCACCAGACAGATGCCCGGAGTGGGCGGTCTTTCTCACCTGAAGCTGGCAGGATTTCAGAGTGCTGGGTGAGCTACACCACGAATGCATGGCTCTCCGTGTAAACCATGCATTTTATGAAGGCCAGGCTCACTGCTATGATTCTGGCCCTCTACAGTCCAACCTCTGGAGGCAGTTAAGTCACAGTGAAACTAACCTCCTATTAGGGAGGAGGGGCAGGGACTCCTACCTGTTATTCCTAACAACACAAGAAAAGGACAACAGACAGCAGTGCAATTTCCCCAGCGGGTACTGCCTCTGAAGACATGGTCTCCACAGTGAACCACTCTGCTGATCTTTTTTTCTTTCTACTTTCAGAGAATCCACTGCTCTCATGGGGAGTGCTTACAAGCACTGCCCCCATGATGAGATGGAAACGTGTGGATTAATATAAAATTTGGATTATGTGGGGACTGCATGGAGAAAAGTCCACATATTTTCTAAAAGGGGGATTCCCCCAGTTGGGATATTATTTCTTGGCTTTCCCATTCGTCTTGTCTTTAGTGATATAAAAAAATTCAGAATAGCTTGATGCATCTTCCTCTAAAAATAACCTGCAAAAATCAGTTTCTCGAATGAATCATTTCTCACTTACTTTGAAAAAGAATTTTAAGCAGGACCATCCTCAAAAATAGTTCTTGACCCCCATGCAAAGAATGCACTTTGGTTTTCATAGTTAGACAGTAAGACTCTAGGACTTTCAACTAATAAAACGTTTTATTGTTTGACTAAAACAAAGCCAAAATGAACATGTGGCTTGGTGATCCAGTTAACACTAATATATACATATACGTGTGTGTGTGTGTGTGTGTGTGTATGTGTGTATATATATTTTAGGGTTTCCCTGGTGGTCCAGTGGGGCTTCCCCAATGTCTCAGTGGTAAAGAATCCATCTGCAATGCAGGAGACACAGGAGATGTGGGTTTGATCCCTGGATCAGGAAGATCCCCTAGAGAAGAAAATGGCAACCTACTCTAGTACTCTTGCCTGGAGGATCCCACGAACAGTGAGCTTGGCAGGCTACAGTCCATGGGGTTGCAGAGTCAGACATGAATGAAGCGACTTAACACACCAGTGGTTAAGAAGCTGCCTGCCAATGCAGAGGACAGAGGTTTGAACCCTGGCCCAGGAAGATCCCACATGCTGTGTAGCAACTAAGCCCGTGCATTACAACTGCTGAAGGCCGTGCACCCTAGAGCCTGTGCTCTGCAACTAGAGAAGCCACTGTAATAAGAATCCCATTCACAGTAACCCCCACTCACTGCAACTAGAGAAAGCCTGCACGCAGCAATGAAGATGCCACACAGCCAGAAACAAATAAATAAACTATAAAAAAACCCCTAAAAGTTAAATATATATATGCATATATATATATATATACATTTTAATATATATATATGCGTATATATATATACATTTTAAAGGAATTAGGAACACTTTTCTTAAGATAAAAGCTTAAAACTGCATTAAAGCTAGAAGTTTTCATTTAAAATTTTTAAAATAGCTTTTATTAAAAAAAAATCTTGAAGGTATTATGCTGAGGAAGGAAGCCAGTCACAAAAGGACCAATACTATATGGTTCCACTTCCAGGAAGTACCAGCAGAGGTTACATGCAGAGGGACAGAAAGTAGCTTGTGGTCCCAAGGCCTGGGGGCACGGAAGGGCAGGGAATTCATGTGTAATGAATGTACCTGATGCCACGAAACTGTACACTTAAAAATGTTAAAATAGTAGCTGTGGTACATATATGCACTAGAATATTAGTCATAAAAAGGAACACATTTGAGTCAGTTCTAATGAGGTTGATAAACCTACAGTCTACTATACAGAGTGAAGTAAGAAACAGGAAAACAAATATCATGTGTTAATGCATATATATGGAATCTAGACAGATGGTACTGATGAACCTGTCTTCAGGGCAGCAATGGAGATGCAGAGATAAGAGAACAGACTTGTCAACACATCGCGGGAAGAAGAGGGTGGGACAAATGGAGAGAGTAGCATGGAAACATATACATTACCGTATGTAAAATAGCCAGTGGGCATTTCCGGTATGACTCAGGAAAGTCAGTTCGGATCTCTGTGACAACGTCAACGGGTGGGATGGGATGGGAGGTGGGAAGGAGGTTCAAGAGGGAGGCAACATATGTATATCTGTGGCAGATGCATGTTAATATATGGAGAAACCAACACAATGTTATTAAGCAATTATCCTTCAATTAAAAACAAATTTTAAAAATGCTTAAAATGGTAAATTTTGCTACATATATTTTACCACAATAAAAAAAAAATATTACAAGAAACCTCAACATGGTTTCAGACAGAGAAATTCTCATAAGATTTCAAACTTAAATAAGCTAATAAATATGCTAGAAAGTCAGTTCCAGGAAGCAAGGCCTGCTCCTGCTCTTTTTTTTTGTTCCAGGGGGGTTGTAGGGGAGGGAAGAAGGGGAGATGTTTTTTTTCATTTCTTAAGTTGAAGTTTGAAATTTCAACCAGCCTCAAACTGTTTGTAGGCTGACTCTGGAAGATTTTTTTTTTTTACTACCAAGTCACCGTGGAGTCTAATAATTACAGTTCTGAATTATTAATTGATCTACAGCGAGTGCCTCAAATACATTCTGTATAAAGCAATCACATCTAGAGAAAGGAGTTCTGTGTGTGCTATATAATTATAAAGATCAGAAACCTTCAGATTGTGTCAGTATTTTAGGTAACAAATAATTTCAGCACTAAGATACCCAATTAATACTCATTCAGAATTAAAATGTTGACATATCACCAACTATGCTGTCTTGAGTTTTCTTTGTCACCGGTCCTCGTAATTTAATCCTCCCAGATTTCTGCTCCTTCATACCACACCCTCCCTGCTCTGCCCTGCAACACACACACAGAAACACACACACACAAGCTCTTGGCTAGACCTTCCCTCTAATAATAATACCTTTCACAAGCAGTAGAAATATCATGTTCTTGGGTTCTAACTAACATAAAGACAATGACCCATCCAAACAGCCAAAAGGAAGAGTTCAAGGACCCTGCGTATTTCATAATTATCATTTTCATTCAATTTCCAGATCCAGGTAGAAATTTAAACATGACATCTGAATTAGGAGCAAAGGTCATTTGTGTTGTCAAACATAATTTTCAGAAACCTTAAAAAAATAGTTCTCTACACAAGGACATCTATAGTACATTCCCAGATTTTATACCAGGCTCAAGGAGATAGCATTACACATTTCCTGGTATAAAAATATCTTCAGGGCTCTAACCACACAGATTCTAGCAGGGACCTGCCAGCCTGTTGCCTCTTTTTGTACACCTCGGGAGCTAAGAATAATGTTTATAAGTAGCTCAAAACAATCAAGAGAACAATATCACATGACATGAAAATTACATGAAATTCCCATTTGTGTGTCCATAAATAAAACTTTATTGGCACACAATCACACTCAGTCAATTCTACATTTCCTGCGGCTGCTTTTGTGTTACAAAAGCAAAGCTGGGTGGATAAGAGAGAATGTATAGCCTGAAAGCCCAAAATATTTCCTATCTGGCCTTGACAGGAAGTTTGTCAACTTCTGTATTACGTGATATGCCAGGCTTAAAATTATACAGCTTGCATAGTACTGATACTTAATCAAATTACTCTGTACTCCAATTCCTTTTTCTTTTTTTTAACAAGAGCAAAAAGGGTTTACTTTTGGAGGACAATTCTGTGTCACAAGAAATTTCCTCCCTTTTAGAAATATTCCCTAATAGAAATTATTTATACTTAAATTAGTATCTTAGTACAGATGGTTTTCAAACAAGTGACTGCTTCAATGGATGAGAAAAGAGTTGTCTTCTCCAAATCCATGTACAAGGCATGTGGGGGCAGCTTCATGGTAGTTTTCAACACATTCTTAAACCAGGAAAATTAAACCATCCTTCAAACAGAGACACAGGCAACACCATTCATCTAGTCATTCACTGTCCACATCTAGTAATAATCACATCTAATATTCACTGGAAGGACTGATGCTGAAGTTGAACCTCCAATACTTTGGCCACTTGATGTGAAGAGACAAGTCATTGGAAAAGACCCTGATGCTAGGAAAGATTGAGGGCAGGAGGAGAAGGGGACGAGAGAAGATGAGATGGTTCGATGGCGTCACTGAACCAGTGAACACGAATCTAAGCAAACTTCAGGAGATAGATAGTGAAGGACAGGGAAGCCTGGCATGCTGCAGTCCATGGGGTCTCAAGGAGTTCAACACAGCTTAGTGACTGAACAACTGATTATCAAGTCCAGGCCTTTGAACATCAAGATCATGGCTCAGAAACTAGAACCCCATGTATCCCATATAAAGCTCAAGGAGAATTGAATTTTCACTTCTCACTAGCAGTATTTTGTGACAAATATTGCCTTCTATTTCTCAGTTTCAAGGAACTAAATTACTTAGTAAAAAGTTTTGTTTTAGGTCTTCATCAATTTAAAGCTGCTTTTTCTAATTTCAAGTGCCTGACATTTTCTCAATGCACAGCTCTTAAAACAGAATGCAAAGAGTAAATAATCTCTCTCAGAGAATTTGGAAAATGATTAATTTAATGATGAACTTCATCCCTATTAGCACATTGAGAGTATCTTTACATTAATAAAGATACATGTACCTTTCTCCTTTCTATCATTGATACACAAGGTGGAGATGGTGGTGAAATTACAAGACAAAAAATAGAAAAGAATAGCATGCAAGAAAACACTCATCTCTCTGTCACTTTCAATCTCTAACATCACAAAAAGTAGGAAATGCTCCTCAGGTTACCTCTGAAACACAGCCTTCTGTCTTTACTAAAGAACTTAAAAAATTTTATTGAAGTATAGTTGATTTACAATGTTGTATTAGTTTCTGCTGTATAGCAAAGTGACTCAGGTATACATATATATATATTCTTTTTAGATATTCTTTCCCATTATGGTTTATTATAGGATATTGAATATAGTTCCCTGTGCTATACAGCAGAATCTTGTTGTTTATCCATCCTCTATAAATTAGTTTGCATCTGCTAATTCCAAACTCCCACTCCATCTGCACCTTCAGCTCTCTACCCCCTTAGCAACCACAAGCCTGTTCTCTATGTCTGTGGGTCTGTTTTGTGGATAAGTTCATTTGTGTCATATTTTAGACTCCATTTGTAAGTTATATCATATGATATTTATCTTTCTGGCTTACTTTATTTAGCATGATAATCTCTAGGTCCATCTATGTAGCTGCAAATGGCATTAGTTCATTCCTTTTAGTGGCTGAATAATATTCCACTGTAGATATGTACATTCACTCTAGATAAATGAGATGAAAAGTTCCCCCATTCATCTCAAAGGGACTTTTCTTTAGGGGGCAGTGTAATAAATGTTAAATTTAGCACTCTGTTGGGTGACATTGGACGAGTTACAGAACATCTTTAAGGCTGAATTTCTGTGCCTGGAAAATGAGGAGACAGCACCCTCTGTATGGAGTTGTCTAAGTTAATGTTAAGAGGTGTTAAATAATACTTGAAAAGGACAGTGTGGGTACAGAGGTGCCCAGGAATGAGTGCGAGGTAGGGCTTCTCTGTTCCTGTTATACACAACAGGAGGGGCTAAGTATGTCACTGAGAGGGCAAAGTGTTTTACAGAATAAGGAAAATCTACCTGGTGACGAGATGTCCTTTGAAACAGGACTCAGCAATTCATGAGCGTTGACTAATTTTATTAGTGGAAGTCGCTCAGTCATGTCCGACTCTCTGGCGACCCCATGGACTACAGAGTCCATGGAATTCTCCAGGCCAGAATACTGGAGTGGGTAGCCGTTCCCTTCTCCAGGGGAACCTTCCCGACCCAGGGATTGAACCCAGAGTCTCCCGCATTACTGTCTGAGCCACTACAGAAGGCCTTGCCTCTTCATCTCTCAAGCTACCCTTTCCCTTTACTCTAAACCAGAGAGCTACCTCCACCCTTTCTTATTAACTCAGGATGAACCCGTCAAGGAGATCTCAATTCCATCCACCCCTGCACTTCTCCCCTCAGTTCTACCTGGCACCTTCCAGCCACTGACCTTCCACTAAGCCTTCTCTACCTTCTGGAAACCTCAAACGACATCCTGTGTTCATGTTTCTCTTCATCAACTGTCGTGCTCAGTACGGCTTTCTAGGTGATCCAAGCAGCCCTTTCAATGTCCTTAAAAGCATGACTGTATGTTCTGTATCTTTATGGCTTCTATTTCCTCTGTCATTTTGTCTATCCTGACTCACTAACTCACCCTGATGTACATGTAATTATTTATTCTCTAAATCAATGCAGGCATTCAGATGCAAATGGGGTTAGGGAAGGAAGAATGTTATTATTATTTTTTACAGTCACTTCTATTCCTTTCAGGGTTGAACATCAGTATCTTCTTGGAGAGAATGCCAATATAAATGTGTACCAACGATACCTGGATTTTCTAGGAATCTATGGGATAAAGGTGTGCTGCGCTGTGCTTAATCACTCAGTCGTGTCCGACTCTGAGACCCCATGGGCTGTAGCCCACCAGGCTCCTCTGTCCATGGGGATTCTCCAGGCAAGAATACTGGAGTGGGTTGCTATGCTCTCCTCCAGGGGACCTTCCCAAACCCAGGGATTGAATCCAGGTCTCCTGCATTGCAGGCAGATTCTTTACCGTCTAAGTCATCCCCCAGAGGAAATCAAAGACTGACTGGTTTCACAATTCTACAACCTTAACCATGAAATAAACACAAAAACCTCTAAGGAAAAATCTGAAAGAACACATAGGCTAGCTCCTAAGGCTTAAGAAAGCAAGTGGAGAAACCATGAAAGGAGTGGCAAAGAACAATTGGAGGGTTTGATTTGGCCAGGGGGTTGACTTAAGTTTGAATTCTGGTTCTACCTTTTATTAGCTATGTGACCTTGGGCACCTTTGAAAAACTCGCCAAACTCAGCTTCCTCATCTATTAATTGTGGATGGTAAAAAAAAAAAAAAAAGTTTTGAATAATCAGTATATGTAAATCACTTATATTAGTGCCTTACACATAAATATTCCATAAATAATAGCTGCTGTCTTTATCCTCCTCCTCTTCCCCACTCCCCTCCTCCTCATCAGCTCTGCACAGGGTTGTGGACCCTTAAGGAAGGCTGTCCAGCCTAACTTGGGAGAAAGAGAAACAGGAATTCAGAATATCAGAGTAGAATAAGATACAAATCAACCTGAGTTGAGGGCAGGAGGGAGTCAAGAATTGGCTTAAAGGAAGGGTTCGATAACTGTCAAATGATAAAATTAATGAAATGAGAGGGTTTGCTCTGCCTTCATCACAGATCATGAGAAACTTCTCCAAGAAGAAAAGAAGTTTCTTTGTGATCTCTGAATAGTATGGGCTGAGCTGAAGTTGCCTGGTCTGAAGGAAAATGTGATCTTCCTTTGGTCAATGATTTTGCATTTCATCACAAAGTTTTGTTCTCTTTTGCTTCCCCACGCCCCCATCCCTCTAAATAAGAGGCTCTAGGGTGCTTCCTGCAACCATCCAGTGAAAACTTCCAGGGAGAGCTGCACACAGTTTGGACTGCCAGGAGCCTGTTGGGTGGGCACTCGGTGGCTCCCAAGACACAGGCGGTTGTACTGGAAGATGCTGGTAGCCAAACTGGTGAGCTCCTTCACTTGGGAATTATAACCACAAGGCACAGTCTTTGGGGAGCATCAAGGGACTCAGAACTTCTGACTGCAGCTGTGCAGAACCAAATCAAAACTGGGAAATTTTTCATCGAATTAAATTTCTTTTTGGCTCATGGGGCATAAAGGTGAGTAAAAGCAAGTGCTCTCAGTCCATTAAGAGATTTCTCCCCTCGTGGTACACAGTCATCAAAAAGGCAACACTCCTTGGGCGGAGCATTAAATTGGGATTTGGGGATGGACATATACACACTACTATATTTAAAACAGATTTTAGGGACTTTCCCTGGTGGTCCAGTGGTTAAGAATCTACTTCCAGTGCAGGGGACATGGGTTCGATCCATGGCTGGGGAACTAAGATCCCACAGGAAGCAGGGCCGTTGAGCCCGAGGGCTGCGACTACCGAGCCTGCGTGCCACGACTCTGTCCGTGTGCCACAACTAGAGAAGGACTTCATGCCACCGCGAAGACCTAGCACAGCCTAAAATAAATATAAACATTTAAAATAAAATAATCAACAAGGACCTACTGTATTTGTACAGCACAGAGAACTCTGCTCAACACTCTGTAATAACCTATGTGGGAAACAATTCTGAAAAAGAATAGTTACATGAATATGTATGGCTGAGTCACTCTGCTGTAGAGCAGAAATTAACAAAACATTGTAAAGCAACCACAGTTCAAAATAAAGTAAAAATTAAAATAAAAAAGGCAACACTCCTAAAATGTCAGGTAGCCCTCTTGGCCATACACACCCCCTAACAATGATCCTAATAGATGGCACATAACTTCTGCTGTGTGCAAAATTACTGTCCTAGATGATTGACATACAGATGGCTCTAGTGGTGGGTCTTCCCAGGTGACGCTAGTGGTAAAGAACCTGCCTGCCAATGGCAGGAGATGTAACAGATGTGGGTTAGATCCCTGGGTCAAAAAGATCCCCTGGAGATGGGTATGGCAACCCACTCCAGTATTCCTGCCTGGAGAATCCCATGGACACATGAGCCTGGCAGGATACAGTCCATGGAGTCAAAAAAGAAAATCAGACACTACTGAAGTGACTCAGCATGCATGCGTAACTACCTTAATCCTTACAACAACCCATGCAGTAGGTAAAACTACTTTCCCTGTTTTACAAGTCAAGGGAGTGTGCCTGAACTGTCACACAGCAAGTAAGTGACAGAGCCAAGGTCTGAACTCAGGGCAGGTGACTCCAGAGACTACTTCAACCACCGTATTTATATTGATCTCTTTTTAAAACGGAGATGTAACTTGACGTATAACACTGTATTCACTGTAAATGTACAATGTAATGATTTGCTATATGTACCTACTGTGAATTTAATTTACATCCATCACCACACATTGCTATAATTTTCTTCTTATGCTGAGAACTTTTCAGATCTACTCTCTTAGCAAATTTCAAATGGACAATAAAGTATTGCTAACTAGAGTCTCCATGTTGTACATTATACTCCCAGGATTTATTTTATAACTGGAAGTTTGTACCACCTTCACTCATTTCACACCCCATCTCCCCCCACCTCAGCCAACTACCAATCTGTTCTGAGTTGTTTTCTTTTTTAAGACTCCACATCTAAGTGAGATCATACAGTATCTGTCTTTCTCTGTCTGACTTATTTCACTTACTGCAGTGCCCTCAAGATTTATCCATGTTGTCACCAATGGCAGGATTTCCTACTTTTTAATGTATGAATAGTATTCCATTGCATCAAATTAACCTTTTTAAAAGTGACAGTCAATATTACAGTGAAATGAACTCAAACCATGCTGGTGGACATCTAAATTAATGCAATGTTTCTGAACAGCCATTTGTCAAGACATATTTCTCTTCTAAAAGTACATATTCAGTAATTCTGTTTTTCAGAATCTATGTGAAGGAAATGAAGATGCAGAAAAAAATTTATGTACGAGAATGTTCACCATGGGATCACACACACACACACGTATGTAATATACACACATACGTATATGCATGTGCAAAACAATCTAAATGTCCAACAATGACAGAATGGTTAAATCACAGAAAGTACTTTGGAAATTATATTCTATAAGCATGGATGACTTTTTTAGTGCCAAAAAAACGATGGGGATTTTAAATAAGTATGAGCTTTTATTTTTAACTAGCAGACTGTTCCCACCCCCACTCAGGCTAGCTCCCTGATGAAGCTTCATTTAATAAAGATGAAAACTTGTGACTAATAGCTTGAGCTCAACCTGGGTTCATTCTTTTTGAAACATAGAGTTTGCTGAAAAGGAAATTCTGGCTGTACTCCCAAGAAGCCCTGCCAGACATATCCCTCCACACCGTGCAACCAGGATGGCAGAACTTACTTTGCTGTGGCCCCAACCATGAGTAATAGATAGGGGCAGAACTTTTAAGACATTTTTTGGGGGGTGGGATTCCATAATCTCTAGCATAGGAAGGCAAAGAGGAATTTTAAAGGAACCAAGAAGGGGCTGCTTTGCTCTCTGATCGCCAGTTTAAGGACCCTTTGATGGTTCAAAGACACTATTTCTCACTTTAATCCTAAATATAAAATATGTGAAAAAAAAACACACCAGAAGACTTCAGATATTCTTTTCTTTAAGACAGGTAACCATCATTTGAGACTTTGCAAAGCTAATTGTGATTTGGAAGAAAGATATATCCAATCATCTAGGCCTGCTAAGTTTAGTCAGCTTCTCTTACTTTGAAAGGCATATAATATGCATTAACAATAATAGGGGTTATGTAATATGTGTTAACAATAATAGCGGTTAAAACTAACCTTTAGGGCTTCCCTGGTGGTACAGTGGTTGAGAATTTGAGTGCCAATGCAGGGGACACAGGTTCGAGCCCAGTCCTGGAAGATCCCACATGCCACGGAGCAACTGAGCCTGAATGCCACAACTACTGTGCCCACACACTCCAGGGCCTGTGCTTTACTAGAGAGGCCACCACGGTGAGTAGCCCACGCATGGCACCAAAGAGAGACCCTGCTCACCGCAAGCAGAGAAAGCCTGTGCATAGCAACAAAGACCAAGCACAGCCAAAAGTAAATAAAATCTCAAAGGAAAAAAACATCCTTTATTGATGCTTTACTCTGTAAACACTTTACTAACATTATGTCAGTTCACCTTCACGGTAGCTGGACAGGTACCATTTCGTGAGCACCCACATCTGACAGAAGGGGAGCTGAGACTGTGGCAGGTTGATTTATGCAAAGTCACTCAAAGCCAAAGAGTGGAATAGCTGGGTTTCAAGTCCCTGTCTAACCTCAAAGTCTATGCTCTTAACCTCTCTCCCAATCTCAAAAATTAACTTCTCTGAAAGGAAAGAATTGCAAACTTGAGTGAGATGGAACACTCATCTCATCTAACCATTGAGTCTATGTAAGAATGCCTTTCAGACTAGCTCTGCAAAATGATAATGACCTGAAGAATTACCTGAGAAATCTCACTAGAATGTGGATTCTGTCTCTGTAGGTTTGGGGTGGGACCTGGGATTCTGCATTCCTAACAAGCTTGGATGTGATGCTGGGACTCCTGGTCTGTGGAGCACAGTCTGAGTAGAAAGGAGTCATCTGTCTGTCTGTCTGGCTGGCTATACTGGGTCTTAGTTGCGGTATGAAGGATCTCCAGTTGGGGCATGCAGGATCTAGTTCTTTGACCAGGGATTCAAACTAGCCATTCTGCAGTGGGAGCATGCAGTCTTAACTGGATTGCCAAGGGCGTCCTAATAAAAGCCATTCAGATTTAATCACAAATTTAATTTTTCAGTCACCACATTTCAAGTGCTCAACAGTCACTCGTGGTTAGTGGCTGCCATATTGTTGTCACTGTTCAGTTGCTAAGTGGTGTCTGACGTTTTGCGACCCCATGGACTGCGGCATGCCAGCCTCTCTGTTCTCCACCATCTGCCGGAGTCTGCTCAAAGTCATGTCCAGGATGCCATATTGGACAGCATCAACATAGAAAATTTCCATCATGAGGAAAAGTTCTACTAAACAGCACTGTCTAGAGAGTGACCAAAGCAGGATACAATACTTCTAGAGATGAGAAGTTGGTGGCTTATTTCTTAGTGGGTTCACTTATTATTTTTTAAACTGAAGAGCGACACACGTTCTCCCTTCTTTCAACTTCCACTATTGGCCCCAGTTCCAACCTCTTTAAAGACAACAAGGAAATATACCTTCTTAAATCAGGCAATCCTCTCAAACGCAGCATTTTAAATATATTTCTTATTGACAAAGGGCTCTTATCAAAAATAAAATCACATTTGGGAATTTGGAATTACAAACTACTATATGTAAAATAGATAATCAACAAGGACCTACTTTCTAGTATAGAAAACCGAGTATTCTGTAACAACCTACATGAGAAAAGAGTTTGAAAAAGAATAAATACATGTGTATGTATAACTGGATCACTTTGTGGGATAACTGAAACTAACAGAACACTGTAAGTCAACTATACTCCATTATAAAACAAATATTTGAAAATAAAACTATATCAATAATCTTAAAGGAAAATGGCGGTATCACTTCCTCACAAAAATAAAAATTCTGGTATGGATACATTAAAAACATCAAAGTTTAGACTATTGCTTCCTGTGCAACGGTGATGTACAGACCATCTTCAATAATAATGACTAAATCTTCAAAAAACTTAGTGGCACAGATAGGATATTTGACTCAAGGGAGAAAAGCAGAAGATGGACTTTGGAATTAAATTGAAAAAAATTCTTTTGAAAAATGTTTATAACTGTTCTCTATGAAGTCTAGTAAAATTAACCAGTCTGGCAAATTATAAAATCTAGAAAAATTATCAGGGTCAATTTTTGAAACAAGTTATGTAGATCTCACCTTATAGAACAAACACACTGAATTCTCAGATGTCAAAGAATATTCTGAGACAGTTTTCAGGTTTTTAAAAACATTTCAATACTTAACACAAGAAATGTTCCAAATTTGGTCACAATCACCAAAATGGCCTAAGTTAAAGAATTTACGGCTTTAAGTTAATAGCATACTTCAAATGAGCATCATATCCTTTAAGTTTCTGTTGTCACACTTAGAGCAGCACTTTAAAAAAATATATAGTGACTCATACTGTAGCTGTTAAACACGATTGCAGACTTTAAATACTTTCTTCTTCATTATAGAGCATATGGTTTCTTAAATTATGCAAAAATTATGTAAAAAATGATGCAAATTATTCATGAAAAAAACTGACTTCTGTGCATAATCATATACAACAGGTGTGTATTTTATGGGGGTAATTCATCAATGTTTGTATTTCTAAAATACTCTTTGGGGTGTATTCTAGGAAGTAATTCCTGCATTGGTTTATATTCTTTATCAGAAAAATAATGAAAACCTGGAACTCATTATCAGGAATGCTTTGTGTAAAATGTTAACATCATTCCTCAAGATACTCGGTTGGCCAAAAAGTTTGTTTAGGTTTTTCTGCAGCATCTTACTGAAAAACCTGAACAAACTTTCCGATCAATCCATTTTCCTGTTTGACAGCACATGTTTATGTGCAACTCTTAGATAGTTTGAAAATTCTGCCTCAGCCATATGCGATGGAGATAATGACAACAGAAGGTAAGATTTCAATACTGGATGCAATTCTGCATTATTTATTTAGTAGGAGTTTTATATGTGTCATTCTGAAAACTTTTAACCCCACAACCACTTTAAATTCCTTGAAACATTCTAATAGAGTCACAGCCCAGTCTTTAAAAAAAGTTTGCTTATTATGATAGTGACCTGAGAGCAAAGAACAAGAGACAAAACAACTTTTATTATTTATTATAACTTCCTATTTATAATTTGTAATATATTATACATAATTTTTACTGCTAAAATGATAGCCATTCCAGAGAAGACCATTTTGAAATTTCTAATGAAAATCTTCAACTCTCATTATGAAACAGTTAAGAATACCATTCTGAGGGACAGAATGAGGAAATCACATGAAATAGGAAAGTGTGTGATTTCAATTTACTCTGTTTAGAGTTCAGTTGCTTTGGGTGAGATTTTTGTTATCTGACAAGAAGTGAAATTACCTCCCTCTATTGTGCTCCTACACAAATCCACAACGGAATTTGGTTTCCAGTAGACTATAACCAGAAAGCCGAAAGTCATTCTTTCATACAGGGCTATTTCTTGACAGTTAAACTGTCAAGCTTATACATCCTTCTAAAATTAGATCCAATTAGCATCTCAATTCATCAAGATATTAAGGAACCAGAGATGTAATTATGGAATTTGAATTAAATGATAAAATATTTCAAAGTAATATATGGTTTAAAATACCTTTCTACAATTTCAAAAATATGTCTATAACTCAAAGTTTAGCTTCAGTTTTATTTGCATAGAAGAAACATTTACTTTTCCTTATATTCACTATGTATAGATTAATGTGAACTTCTACATATTTTATGGTTGGAAACATGTGATATCCTAATATGCATATGTGTGTGTGCATAACATATTCTTAAATACATATTTTTAACGTTTAAAAAAAGCATTTCTTAGGGTGAGATTTTACTAACACATAAATGATCCAAAGAAATCTAAAAAAGTGTTACAAATGAACTTATTTCAAAACAGAAACAGACTCACAGACTTAGAAAACAAACTTATGATTACCTAACTTAAGGTGGTGGGGGAGGGATAAATTAAAACACATAACCAATAACAATGATCAAGTGACTGAGCACACACAACATGGATATGTGTATAACTGAATCACTTAGCTGTAAACTATACAACAATACAAAATAATTAAAAAAAAATTATCCAAAGGAAGTTTTATTACATATAAGTCTCTCAATTCAATTACTTTCAATTATATTTAACAGATATATTTTCACCAGGGAATCGAGATTTTTTTTTTTAAAGAATCTAAATTGCCTTACAAGGACTTTTTAAAGACTTTTTTTAAAAGTCATGGTAAGATATTGATAAGCATTTCAAATCCAAGTTCAAGTACAAAAATAATCTCAAGTACATCGGATACTAAAATTAGAAATTACATTTGTTAATTTCAAACTTTGTTCTGAACTGTTTCAACATTTGTGCTAGTCCCTTGGATACAGGCTATTTGTTTTGTATTACTGTAATGACATCAAGCACTTGGGAGCAAAGGTTAAAAACAAATTCTGAAATGATTTAAAAAACAAAACTGATGAAAAATGCTAGATGTCAATGAGCTGGAAAACAGTTTCTTATCACATGAGAATGTTCACTGCCATCATGGTACATGCTTCATACATACCATGGCCACAAAGAAGCCCTTTTATAGGAAGCCAGGGCCACCTCATGCGAAGAGTCGACTCATTGACCCTGATGCTGGGAGGGATTGGGGGCAGGAGGAGAAGGGGATGACAGAGGATGAGATGGCTGGATGGCATCACCGACTCGATGGACATGAGTTTGAGTAAACTCCGAGAGTTTGTGATGGACAGGGAGGCCTGGCGTGCTGTGATTCATGGGGTCGCAAAGAGTCGGACACGACTGAGCGACTGAACTGAACTGCACTGAGGGTACATTACTACAGTGATGCTGTCTCCACAGCTGGAATACAGTGCTATTAGTTTACTATGCTTGGCAGTGCTCTTAAAATAGGCTCTCAGACACCAGAAGCCAAAAAGCTGACTATTTGCAAGCACTTCAGAAAATGATGGGGCTTCCCTGGTGGCTTAGCTGGTAAAGAATCCACCTGTAATGTGAGAGACCTGGGTTTGATCCCTGGGTTGAGAAGATTCCCTGGAGAAGGGAAAGGCTATCCATTCCAGTACTCTGGCCTGGAGAATTTCATGGACTGTATAGTCCATGGGGTGGCAAAGAGTCAGACATGACTGAGCAACCTTTCACTTTTCAGGAAACGATGGTCTGGAAAACTGAGTGAAAATTCCACAACTAAACAAAATCAGCTTTTGATGTACTATAGCCATTGATTTCTAAAAGCAAAGAGACGAAAGCAAATGCTGGGCCAGGGGACACTCATTTATATTTCTGTTAAGTGGCTTGATCACATGCCCCAGCCATTTCATGGAGGGCTAGGAAGGATTACGATAATTATAAAACATTATAGGGCTTCCCTGGTAGTCTAGTGGTTAAGAATTCACCTGCCAATGCAGGGGACCTGGGTTAAATCCCTGGTCTGGGAGGATTCCCCATGCCACGGGGCAACTGAGACCCTGTGCCACAACTACTGAGCTCACGTGCTGCAACTACTGAGGCCCTGACAACCGAGACCATGCCCCACAAGAGAAGCCAGCACAAGGAGAAGCCCATGCACTGCAAAGAAGAGGAGCGCCCGCTCACTGCAATTAGAGAAAGCCCGTGCGTAGCAACGAAGACCCATAATAATAATAAATAACAACTAATACATCTTGAAAAAAATTATAGTAAGAGTGTACTAAGAAAGATGAATTTCCCAGTTATTTAAAGAAACAGAAAGATTTTCTAGGAATTTAAAGGAAATTTGAGTGTTAGTTTGGGTAAAATTAAAGGACTTAGTAACTTACTGGATTTTATATCCTGCACAAATTACCTAATATATTCTTACCATTCTTATCTCAGCAAAGATACTTCTTTACATTTCTTTTCTTTCTTCATCTGCATTTACTTCAAATTATGAATAATTCGTGTGGGCAGGTTTACAAAGAAATTCATGAATGATTAATACTACACTGGTCCTTTAAATGAAGAAAAATGTGGCTTCTTTGTCCATTTCCAGAGGTAATACAAATGTCACATTGTTCTGCTGCAACACTATGACCCCCCAAAAATATTTCATTTTCCTACAGTCTTTTGAAAAATGATAACAAAAACCTTGCCAAGCATCCTTGTAGTACAGGGACAGGATTTCCGCCAAGGAAGCTGTCATGTTTTAATTAGAAATAATTTAGCCAAATACTGGACAAGTGTAACTGGTTGTACAGACTGAAATACAGTAATGCTGCAAAAGAAGTTCCACCTTGGGCGGCACTGGGAAAGAACACAAGGGTATATTGCACACAAGAATCCAACTCACTTTGTACTAGTAAACAACTGGCCATCACAAAGCTGTTAAATATGATGGAGTAAATTTGAGAATTATAAGATGCCTTGAAGAGTAGTTGGTCCTCTTATTCTCTGATGAGAATCTGAAGGCCAGAAAGGTTAAGTAACTTCCTTAAAGTCAATCAGCTAGATCACTTGCTGGGAACTAGATCGCTTGCTGGGAACAAACAAACCCCTAGATAATGTCCTTAACTAAACTCTAAAAAGGGAAACACAATACAGTGACTAGCAAAAGTGAAAAGAAACAAGAGTCCTAACACCCGAAACAGTCTTAAGTATCAACACAGTCGGTAATTGACTTTGAGATCCAAGTCAACTCACTTAACTCTCTGGACATTTGCTTTCATCTTTAAACCACCAGGTAGACTGGATTTAAAGTTATCTCTCTCCTGTCACATCTAACCTTCCAAGATTCTGTGCATACCAATAAAACAGCACTTGCCTAAGATGCTATCATAAAAAACAACACAAATTGTATAGAATTCTGGATTTTGGCTGAAGCTGAAGCTCCAATACTTTGGCCACCTGATGTGAAGAAATGACTCATTAGAAAAGGACCCTGATGCTGGGAAAGATTGAAGGCAAGAAGAGAAGGGGTTGATGGAGGGTGAGATGGTTGGATGGCATCACTGACTCAATGAACATGAGTTTGAGCAAACTCTAGGAGTTGGTGATGGACAGGGAAGCCTGGCGTGCTGCAGTCCATGGGGTCACAAAGAGTTGGACATGATTGAACAACTGAACTGATCTGAACTGGAATTTATGTGAATTCTTTTATCTCTGGTCAATTTTAAACCCTATTAGAGCAAGAAAGAAAGCTGAAAAAGAGGAAGAGGAAGAAGAAGGAGAGGGAGAAGGGAGGAGGATGGGGGAGAAGGAGGAGGATAAGGGAGAGGGAAGAGGAAGGGAGGGAGAGGAAGGAGCGGGCAGGAGGAAGCCGATGATGTGGAGGAGAAGGCAAAGGAAGAAGGAGGCTGCATGTGAAATGGGATTTGACAGGAAGAGGCAAATTGGAAAAGAAGGAAGAGAGAGAGAGGAAGCAATAAAAACAGGCAGACACACGGGAAAAAGATGTGGGTCACAGGGAACAGTATGTAGAGCAGTAGGAGAGGAAAAAGTAGGCTGAGGATGTTGAAAGAAAAAGAGAAAGCAGAAGAATTAACTGCATTGAAGGCCACTTTATTTCAAACAGCATTAATAGATATTTTTATTAATTAATTTTACAGCAGCTTATGATATAGAATGTGCATCCCCAAAACTGTTTCCTTGTTCTTAAACCAAAATTTTTTGTTGGTATTATTATGCTTATTATTCCAGCAAAAAAAACAGAAGGGATATTCAGAGGTTTTAGGTAGCATAGCCAAAGTCACATAGGTACTAGGAGTACATAAAACCAGGATATGAAATCAGACTTTCTAGTTCAGATAATTGAGCTGCTATATCATGCTGCCTGTTTAGTTACATCTTTTAAAAAAGGATGCTCTTAAACACTGTATGACTAGAACTTACTATTAATAGTATTAGTAGTACTCAGGCTCATATATAGGCTTCAGAGACTACACACCTACTGACAATCTGAGATGGGAACATGTCAGCAAATGACTAGCCAGACAGGCAGAACTCAGCACCAGAAGATGGGCCTCCACAGGGAACAAAGAAGATCTCAAGAAGGAAGAGGATTTGAACCAGGCCTAAGAAGAGAGCTACGGTTACTGGCACAAGATACATACATACATACATACATACATACATACATGCATACATACATACATACATATATATATCTTGCCTTTTTTTAACTGGAAATTTGTATTGGAATTTTTCTTCCTTTAATCTTGCACCAAGAGCCAGAAAGCCTTGGAACATTGAACGAAGCCTAGCACTGACCTCTCATAGAATCAACATCTAGGTAAAATTTGTAACATAAACAAATTCTTTATTCTTAGCTGTGCAATCAGCAGCAAGGGGCACTGGGTGATGGCCACACTGCTGATTTCCTTCCAAGGAGCACAATGCCTGGCTAATGCCAGGCTCCCCCTGGCTGGGCTGTGATCAAGGGGCCAGCCTGCCTGCAGGTGGAGAGTCCCAAGCTTGGCTGATCAACAGAACTAGGTACAAGATATTCTTAAGTGAGTAGACTTGCTGGGTAGTAACCAATCAGTCAGTCAGTCAATCAATCAACCAGATGGAGGAGAGGAGTGCTGTGTGAATGTGAACAAGAAACGGGATAAGTGGTCAACTCAGATCAGCCGCGTTTTCTTCACTGGCAAAACCAATCAGCACCTAGTTTATGAACTCACTTAACAAAGAGGATTCTGCTCTCATTAGCCATATTTTAGCAACATTTAACAATGCTACACACTATAGTAATATTTTTGTGGATTATTTCTATGGACTTTAAAATCTATTACCTCACAGGTTATTATTTTTGTTTATTCCATTTAAAGGATTTTAAGATCTATTTTCTTAGCAATTTTCAAATATATAATACAGTGTGATTAACTCTAGTTACTGTGATAGATATTACATACCTAGGATTTAGATACTTTATAACTAGAAGTTTGTACCTTTTGACCACCTTCACCCATGTCTTCACCTATTGATCTTAAAAGTTCTTAAAAGTAGATCTTAAAAATTCTCATCACAAGGAAAAAAAAACTGTGGTGATGGACATTAACTAGACTTATCTTGGTAGTCATTTCATAATATATCTGTATGTATCTGCTATGCTGTATACCTGAAACTAATGTCAAGTTATATGTCAAATATATCTCAATTTAAAAAAAGGATTTTGGCTTCTTCCATGTCTTGTCTATTATAAATAGTGCTGCAATGAACACTGGGGTGCATGTATCTTTTTGAATCATGGTTTTCTCTGGGTATATGCCCAGGAGTAGGACTGCTGGGTCATATGGTAGTTCTATTTTTAGTTTTCTAAGGAACTTCCACACTGTTCTCCACAGTGGCTATATCAAAAGCATGGATGCCAGGGGGAGGAAGGAGGGTGGGATGAATTGAGAGATTAGGATTGACATATATACACTCTTGATACTATGTATAAAATAGATAACTATTAAGAACCTACTATATAGCACAAGGAACTCTACTCAGCACTCTGTGGTGACCTAATTGGGAAGGAAATCCAAAAAAGAGTGGATTTAAATAAACTTATAGCCAATATACTTTGCTGTATAGCAGAAACTTACACCACACTGAAAAGCAACTATAATTCAATAAAAATTAATTTAAAAAATTAAAAAAGAATTTAAAATCAATTCCCCTAAGCTACTTCTGTGTTAAGGCTCTAAAGTGAACCTTCATATAATCACTTACAGGAAAAGAAACAAGGAGGAAACAGTCATCACACAATATAAAGGAATAATTAGATAAAACTAGTCAAAGTTTCATGTATTTTACAAGTATTTATTACTACAAACAAAACATTTGGAAGAAAAGGTCTTCAGAGAAACATCTTTTAAATAGTTGTTCAAGACAAAAATACTCACAGTGCTAAATGGATCATTATTATTCTGAAATACAAATTAAGCTGAAATTTTCTTTTTTTAAAACAAACATCTTTAAGTCCTTCCAAGTAAAAAAGATGGCTAAAGAGAAAAGGATACTTGGATGGATATTGAAAACAACACTTAAAAGAGACTTAAATCATTAGGTGAACAACCATCAATCAGAAAAACTGACCATTCACTATTAATGAAGCTGACCTAGACTTGTATACATATGCAATGACAATAATACAGATGTTAGAAATTGAGTTGGTCTGGGATGGTTCCTAAGCTTATACTTCTTGCACTCAGGGGAGGTTATTGGAAAAGAACAATTAAGAATTTTACTTCAAGCATAACAGCAGTGGTGGAGCAACCATGGTGGGATGTAGAACAAGCCACTGCACTTATGGATTTTTTTTTTTTTTAAGTTTTATTCAAGGTTGGCTATGTAAAGGTGATGGTTGAATCCAGGGAGTACAAGAGACAGAGAGCATTCCCTTTTAGTAGATGTGGGGTGAGAAATGGGGTATTTCCTGCCATGTCAGTAAACAACAATGTCACAGACATCAGCAATTATAGCGCTCCAACGTGAGCTGGAATCAGAGGAAACTCAGGGAGGAAAAGAATACCAGCCATCCAGCAGCCATCAGATGGCAGCCACACCCTACAGTGAGGCCTGAGGGAACTCAGGATGTAAAAACACAAGATACTGGCCCCAGACAGCTGAGGTGCATATCAAAGGAATGATTTCAGTCCGCCCAGACTCCTGCATTTTCCCATGCCTCGTTGCTATTGTTGTTCAGCTGCTCAGTGGGGTCCGACTCTTTCTGACCCCATGGATTGCAGCACGCCAGGCTTCCCTGTACTTCACTACCTCTCAGAGTTTGCTCAAACTCATGTCTATTGAGATGGTGATGCCTTCCAACCATCTCATCCTCTGTCGTCCCCTCCTCCTGCCTTCAATCTTTCCCAGCATCAGGGTCTTTTCCAATGAGTCGTCTCTTTGCATCAGGTGGCCAAAGTATTGGAGTTTCAGCATCAGCCCTTCCTATTCAGGGTTGATTTCCTTTGAGATTGATTAGTTTGATCACCCTGCTGTCCAAAGGACTCTCAAGAGTCTTTTCCAACACTACAGTTTGAAAACTGTGTGACTTCTTCAACATTCAGCTTTCTTGATGGTCCAACTTTCACATCCATGACTACTGGAAAAACCATAGCTTTGACTATATGGACCTCTGTTGGCAAAGTGATGTCTCTGTTTTTTAATATGCTGTCTAGGTTTGTAATAGCTTTTCTTTCAAGGAGCAAGCGTCTTTTAATTTCATTTCCCAGGCACAGAAAAGTGCTAAATTTCTTAACTTGGAATATGTGATTTTCTTTAAGTAACAATAATCTTGTGATGTTCCAACTATCTACCCTTTGTTGCAAAACTTATATTATAAAGTGGTTCCTTCCCCTTACTTTCTGGGAGCAGTTCTCTCAGGGTTACTTAAGATGTTGTCTCCTGGGCTTGAAGTTCTAAAAATTCCCACCGAGTGAAACATAACTCTTAACTTTTAGGTTGTGAATACTTTTTAAGTCCACAGGGGAAAAGCCAACCAAGAGACAGAAGTCATTCTCAGAGAAGAAGGCAAGAAAAAACAGAACCTGATGAAAGAGAATGAGCTTGAGGCTGAAAAGGAAGAAGAAGTGTGAGGATGGTGGACAACAGCCCTTGGCTTTGATGATTAGAAGACATTCATGGCTCCTTACTACAACCAGTAGAGCATTCACTGGGTTTTAAACAAGGAAAGTGGAAACAATGTGGGTTTTGAAATCTGACAACTTTATTCTGTTATATGCTAGCTCTGTACCCAGCAGGGCCCTGTCCTGAGATCTGAGATGCCTGTAGTTCAAGGGGATGATCTCTGAAGTCGGCTTCCTTGAGTCCTACCCTGCCCCTTCATATCTTAGCTCCATACCAAAGCCATCACTTAAAACTTCTGCACCTCAGTTTCCCTATCTGTAAAATGGAAATACAGACTCATTTCCCATTACTCTCTTAGGGATAAATAACTAATCATAAACACACTGTAAATATATGTTTAAAAAACCAAAGTCTTTGAGCTTTAGTTTCCTTCTTGATACAACAGAAAAAACATATATCACCTACTTCTGAGGTTGTTTGAAGAGCAGATGTCAAAGACATTTCGATTTTCATTCCCTTATTCTTCCAGGGTTGACTCACCATCAATTTATTAACGTAATAAATCTTTCCCGAGTGCCTATCCTGCAATAGCATTGTGCTACTTCATGCTCCTGGGATGCTGTTAGTCCCAGCATTAGACCCTGTTTCAGAACTGATGGCTCACTTTGGATACAGAAGAGTTTAGTTTGCCTTTTGTGCTGGAGACTCAAATTTTACAACCTTGGGCTCTTAAGTGCCACTCACAATGGCAGAAAGCATAAAAATCATCTTCACATCAGAAGAGTTCAGAGAATAATATTTAAAATTCAAGAGTTTTGGCCATGAAACACGCCAGCTTAAGAATATGAAGTAGCACTGAAACATACCGGGAGCTCAGCTCAGTGCTCTGTGATGAGGTGGGATGGCAGGGGATGGGAGAGAGATTCAAGAGGGAGGGGATGTAAGAATACTCATGGCTGATTCATGTTGTTGCATGGCAGAAACCAACACAACATTGTAAAGCTATTATCCTTCAATTAAAAATAAATTAAAAAAAAAGAAGAACATGAGTTGTAATCATGTCCAAACATCATTTGAAACTGACATCTACTTTCGGGGGTCAAGGGAGGCGGCTTCTTAAAGGGGACTGGCAATTTTAGTCATAGGTTATGCCAGCAAAGTAGATCTCCAAACAATCTACAAGTGAAAAAAAGGAAAAGGTGGCCAGAGGTTTAATGAGTTATTAACACTCCCCCCTCCCAAATATTTCTTTTCAGGAAAAAGAAAAAAAATCAGATCAAACTTAGGGAGCCTCATCAGTGGGGTTCACACCAGATACTCTGATTATAACTAGAGTGCTTGGCTTGAGCAGAGCCTCTGCCGTAGTATAAAAAGAAATTAAATCACACTTGAATAAATGTCGCCTGGATTTTCTCAATCATTCGTGTGATACCACTTATCCCGAGAACAAATTATATGTAAAATTAACACCCAATGGTGAGTGACATATGGAAACTCTGGTTTTTAAAAAGTCAAAAAAAAAAAACCAAAACCAAACAACCAATGACTTTTCTAAGAGCTTCCCAGGTGGCGCTAGTGGTAAAGAACCCATCTGCCAACGCAGGAGACATAAGAGACACGGGGTACAATCCCTGGGTCAGGAAGATCCCCTGGAGAAGGAAACAGCAATTTACTCTAATACTCTTGCCTGATGAAACCCATGGACAGAGGAGCCTGGTGGGCTACACAGCCCATAGGATGACAGAGTCAGACACGACTGAAGAGGACACGACTCTGACTTTTCTAAGGAGATTCATACCTAGAAATGAAAACCTACAAGTAAGATTTACAAAAGGAAATTCCTTTTTCTAGAACCCCAAAATTGGGAGACTCCCATGAGGTGTTAGAAGTATCATGTTAAGCACCATGATACATGGTAAGATCTTCCCTTCAGAAATGACTTCTGAAGAGAGAAAGCACACGGCGTTCTAATGGGTTGTGTTATGTTTTCATTCTCTGAACCCCTGTCAATCCACCATAGACTATGTAGAGAGTTAACTTAGGTTTAGAATGAGAGAAGCTTTCTCCTCTTGTTTGCATCCACTTACTTCTCCTAAGTACCCCATTCATTCTTCTGCTCTTGGGCCTTTGGCCCCACTGTGTCCTGAGACAGTTCTAAAGATGGCCTCCTTTTCTCCAGGGTCCTAACTGCAAAACAAACAAACAAACATGAACAGCATCAGCAAAATACAAATATTGCTGACAGTGGACACGACTGGGCAACGAAGCACAGCATAGCACCCAACCCAACTGCCTGCTCACTTATACTCTGCTGCTCTCTTCAGGCCCCATTATAACCATCTTGGTGGCATCGCCATTTTTGTCTCCTTAGGACTCTTTCTCCAGCTTTTTGGCCTGTTCAAGGACACAGCAAAGTGATGGAGGGAGTACTTCCCTGGTGGCACAGAGGATAAAAATCAGCCTGCCAATGCAGGGGACAAGAGTTCAATCCCTGGTCAGACAAGGTTCCACATGCCTTGGAGTAACTAGGCCCAAGCGCCACAAACGCTGAGTCTGCTCTGGAGTCCGAGAGCTGCAACTATTGAGCGTGCGTGCTCCAACCACCGAAGCCCATGCTCTAGAGCCTGTGCTTCACAAGAGAAGCCACTGCAATGAGAAGCCTGCGCCATCACAACTAGAGAGGAGCTTCTGTTCCCTGCAACTAGAGAAAGCCCGCGCAAAGCTACAAAAATCCAGCACAGCCAAAAATAAATAAAATTATTTTTTAAAAAGTGGTGGAGGGACAGAAGGGGCAGAGGGTGAACTGTGGGTTGGGACCAGGCACAGTGGAAGTTCTCATGGGACTTTATCGAAGGAACTGTTCCCAAGAGAGGTCAAATTTCCAGGCAGGAAGTTTGTGCTTTACTATATTCAAGATTTTCACATATATTTGATTTTTGAGGTCAAGAAGGCTTGTATTATTTCTTGTTGCAAAGAGGAGGCAACTGACTGTCAGAGACACTGGGGAATGTGTTCAATGTCACTCATCTAATTAAGGCCTATTCCATTTTTTTAAAAAGAAACATAAATTCTACCCTAATCCTAATCAAGTTCTCATCAAGTGACCAGCCACTTGCTGGTATTAATAAATATCAAAAGCTTTCAAAATATTAACAGGGATACTGACAGTTTGACCAATGACTGGGAAGATTTATTGTTTACTGTAGGAATAAAACTTTGCTCGTAATATTTCATGATCACGCCTTTGGGCAAAGAAATAGATAATGGTTGTTGTCAGAGTGAATAGACTAAACAGACAGTCTAAGATAGATATGATTAATGTAAAACCATCAACTCCCACAGAGCAGTACAAGGGAATTTTTTTAAAGACTAGGCTGGAAATCTAAATTCATACTCTCAAAAACAAATGTCAATAGTTCATAATCCCTGGAATAGTACATGCTCTCTCATGAAGCATTTGCTTTCTTTTCCCTTCAATTAGTTTTTGATGTCTTTGCAGTTCATTTTACTTTTATGTGGACCTAGTACTGAATCAACACAGATCAGTCAACTGTCAAGAAAAGAAATGCTTACACAGTTCAAGCATAAAATTATTGAGTGAAAAAGAGCTAAGAAGCATCATGCCCTTAACAAAAGATTTTTCTAAGTACATGAAAATAGAGGTTTCCTACAGAATCATAAAATTTTTGAAGTCCAATGTTATTTTTAAAATGTAAGATCATCCAGAATCAAAGTGTCAGCCATATTACTGTTGAGGACTCATATTTCTCTAAAAAAAATTATAAGAAGATTTTTCTCTTTCATTATTTTTTTCTTACTGAACAGATCACATTTTCCTGCTACAGACTATCTTAAGACATTTCATAAATAAGAAAAATAACCTTTTTTAATGTATTACTGTAATTTACAGCTTTACTAGAGATGACATCCTACGTTTGATAAGATTCAAAATATGCCCTCAGGTGGTCCAGTGGTTAAGAACCAACCTGGCAATGCAAGGGACATGGGTTTGATCACTGGTCAGGGCACTGAGCCACCACATGCCACAGGGCAAATAAGCCCACACGCTGACACTAGACAGTCCTTGTGCCACAGTGAAAGACTTCTGCATGATGCAACTAAAGACCCAATGCAGCCAAATAAATAATAAATTTTTTTAAATTACAAAATTTTAAAAAGAGAACAATATGCCCCCATTCTTATATTCCATTCATAGATTTTACTGATACAAATGGACATGTTCCTCTCTGCTCAGAAGATGAGAAAATCCAATATACTAGCCAGTCACTTCAAATGCTGTTAAATCTTACATGTAAACACCCTACCTTAAAAAATAGCTATGAAATGATATGAAGAAATGGTTCCTCTCTGACGTGAAACACAGGTCTGTGATTAAGCCTTGGTTTCCCTTGTCATTCATATGACAATTAAGTACATACTTGGGCTTCCCTGATAGCTCAGTTGGTAAAGAATCTGCCTGCAATGCAGGAGACCCTGGTTCAATCCCTGGGTTGGGAAGATCACCTGGAGAAGGGAAAGGCTACCCACTCCAGTATTCTGGCCTGGAGAATCCCATGGGCTGTATAGTCCATGGGTTGCAAACAGTCAGACACGACTGAGCAACTTTCACTTTCACTTAGAAAATAATGACGAGTATAATTAAGAGAAACTCTTTCAAAGCAACAAGCAGGGAGCAAACCCAAGTAAGAGCTCTGATAAATGAAACGCCAGGAATGTTTTTAATGGTTTAAACCATGTACTTGCTTATCATTTGCTGACTGTTACTGGCTTCTCTTTCACAATTTATCAATCCGACTGTTGTCTATTTCAGTACGTGTCCACGATAACGTGAGTCACTGACCAGATTCCATAACCTAAGAGCATTTGTATGGTGTTGACATGTGCTATCTTCATGGTCCCCTGTGATAAAGCAATTACATCCTCCTGGTGTTGTTAAGAATTAACAGCCCCAGATGCCATGTTTTCCCTGCTTCCCTACAGAGGAGCCCTGTAATGGGACATGATATTTAAAAGTCACCTCGCTTCTCGCCACTGGAAGGAACACATGCATTCCAAATAAAGAGGCATTATCTTTCCTAAGAGTAAGAATGAAGTCTAATGAGCTGACTTGGGTGCTAAAATGTCCTTTTAGGCTGAATTCCCCTTCAGTGAATAAGGCTCATCTAGCCTTGTTCAGCTCAGGCCTTGCACTGAATATGCTGAAAGAGCAGACCTGTAAGAAATATCATCTGTCAGAGCTTGGCAAGCAGGTCAAACGCCTTATTAGGAGAAACTGAACTGGCCCTGAGAAAGCATCAAGAGGGGCGAGGATCTGAACTTCTGCGTGTCTATTTCTGTATCTTAAATGTCATAATTATTTTTCTCAGGTTTGTGAAAAACTGTCAGCATTCTGCCTTGCTGAATTGATGAACTCATTAGGAAAAACCTTGGAATGGAAATCACATTTTAGAAGGGACTCGAGGACTTTGAAAGGAACATGAGCAGGGAATCTTAAATGCTGTTAAAACGTTTCCTAATTCTGTAATTAAGAACTTGATTTACTTCATTATCGTGGCCTGTTATTTTGTTTCCTTTGTTCCAGATTAAGGGCAGAGAGAAAATTATGCAAATATGCTGGGTTGGCAATGATTTCTCTCAGCTGCTATGGACCATCTGGTTTTCCATGGTAGAAAGAAAAAGGTAGAAAATGGGAACAATGAAATAGCCTGTGTTCCCAGCAAGATTTTGAAAGACACCGAAATCGTTGAATGTAGCCTTCAAGTGCAACATCTTGCCCAATTAAAAAATACTGGTAGATGGGACTTCCCTGGCAGTCCAGTGCTTAACAATCCATGCTCCCACTGCAGGGGGCACAGGTTTGATCCCTGGTTGGGGAACGAAGATTCCTCATGCCACAGTGCGGCCAAAAAAAAAAAAAAAGAAATGTAAAGAGGCAACAATTAGTAGGTAGCAGAATCAGCAAAGATCTCTAACTCAGTTCAGTTCGTCTAAGTACCTTATTCCTTATTTTATAAAACTAATTTTATCACTGAATTGTCCTCTAATCTGTAATTCAACAGAATGATGGGGTATAGAATACACCTGATTCAAAGTCAGTAATTGCAAAAGAAACAAGTCAGTGCTCGCTTTGGCAGCACATATACTAAAATTGGAACAATACAGAGAAGATTAGCATGGCCCCTGCGCAAGGATGACACGCAAATTCGTGAGGCGTTCCATATTTTTGCCAGTCAGGATGGCTGCTATCCAAAAGTCTACAAGCAGTAAATGCTGGAGAGGGTGTGGAGAAAAGGGAACCCTCTCACACTTTTGGTGGGAATGCAAACTAGTACAGCCACTATGGAAAACAGTGTGGAGATTTCTTAAAAAGCTGGAAATAGAACTGCCATATGACCCAGCAATCCCACTTCTGGGCATACACACTGAGGAAACCAGATCTGAAAGAGACACGTGCACCCCAATGTTCATCGCAGCACTGTTTATAATAGCCAGGACATGGAAGCAACCTAGATGCCCATCAGCAGACTGAATGGATGAGGAAGCTGTGGTACATATACACCATGGAATATTACTCAGCCATTAAAAAGAATTCATTTGAATCAGTTCTAATGAGATGGATGAAACTGGAGCCCATTATACAGAGCGAAGTAAGCCAGAAAGATAAAGACCATTACAGTATACTAACACATATATATGGAATTTAGAAAGATGGTAACGATAACCCTATATGCAAAACAGAAAAAGAGACTCAGATGTATAGAACAGACTTGTGGACTCTGGGAGAAGGCGAGGGTGGGATGTTTCAAGAGAACAGCATCGAAACATGTATATTATCTAGGGTGAAACAGATCACCAGCCCAGGTTGGGTGCATGAGACAAGTGCTCGGGCCTGGTGGACTGGGAAGACCCAGAGGGATCGGGTGGAGAGGGAGGTGGGAGGGGGGACTGGGATGGGGAATACATGTAAATCCATGGCTAATTCATTTCAATGTATGACAAAAACCACTGCAATGATGTAAAGTAATTAGCCTCCAACTAATAAAAATAAATGGAAAAAAAAAAAAGAAACAAGTCAAAACAAAACCCACTACAATATTGTGGAGTGGTTGGCCTCCAACTAATGAAAATAAATGAAAAAAAAAAATAGTTTGCCAATCCCTGCTATAGCTGATGGAAAAAAAAAATGAACCAAAAAAACACCTTAAGTGAAATTTGGTTAGAAATACAGATTTTAGCATTGAAAAAAGGAAGAGAAACAAAGGTATATATGCATTCTTTATGAAAATATCCTTTTTGGCTTTTACATTTATTTTTTTATAGGAATGAGTCTGTGTGCCTGTTTTTTTTTTTTTTTTTTTAACCCCTGAAAAGTAGCTGGGACATTAAGATAAGGAGAAAACAGTTTTTTTTTTTTTTTTAAATGTTCAATAGACCAGTCTAGAAGATAGGGAAAAAAAATGTTATTAAAAGTGGCTTGTTTAAAGACATGGAAACAACCTAAATGCCCACTGATAGAGGAATAGATAAAGAAGATGTGGTACATATGTACAATGGAATATTACTCAGCCATTAAAAAGAACAAAATAATGCCATTTGCAACAATAAGGATGGATCTAGGGAGTATCATACTGAGTGAAGTAAGTCAGACAGAGAAGAAGAAATATTGTATGGTATCCTTTATATCTGGAACCTAAAAAGAAATGATACAAATGAACTTACAAAACAGAAAGACTCATAGAACTAGAAAATGAACTTATGGTTGCCAGGGGGAAGGGATAGTTAGGAGTTTGGGATGGACATGTACACACTGCTCTATTTAAAATGGATAACCAACAAAGACCTGTGGAATAGCACACACAACTCTGCTCAATGTTCTGTGGCAACCTGGATGAGAGGGGAGTTGGGGGAGAATGGATACATGTATATGTATGGCTGAGCCCTTTCTCTGTTCATCTGAAACTATCACAACACTGTTAATTGGCTATATTCCAACACAAAATAAAATGTTAAAAAAGTGGCTTGTTTAGAGAGGGTTTTTTGAAACACAAGTGAATTTTGAGATGATCTTTATAGTAAGCCGGTTAGGCAATTTTCATGGATTCTGCCTAATAAGCCAGGATGCAACTGGCCTTGGGTTTTGCTGCTGGAAAGGCTTTTAGGGCCTGGTTGACTCCTGGAGGGTGGGGGAGGGTGGCAACCTTACCTGCTACAGGACTTTCAAGGCTCAAATGTCAAGGAGAAGCCCAAGAACGTGGATCCCTATTCCTAAATGAAGGTAACAGTAGTTGCCTACTTGAGCACTTAAGAGTGCAATTATATGAGGGAGAAAAAAAAGGAAGCTGTGCATAGCGTGCATGTGTATGGGTGTGCGTGTGCACATGTGCAGCAGGCTAACCACTGGGCTATGATCTCTGTTTACATCACTATCCTCTGCATGGCCCTAGACTTGAGACATTGCTGGCTGTGCTCAGGTTCTTCATCTGTGGAGATGATTATGTGTATCCTTCACTGAGCTGCTATGAAGATTAAATAAGATAATACCTAGACAGTATTTGACTTCACGCAACATACATGCACACTAACAAATTTCTTTAAAATCACGTTTTTAAAATTTTTTTAAAGATTGTTTTTTGATGGGGACCATTTAAAAAATCTTAATTGAATTTGTTCATAATATTGCTTCTGTTTTATGTTTTGGTTTCTTGGCCCAGGGGCATGTGGGATCTTAGCTCCCCAATCAGGGATAGAACCCACACCCCCTGCATTGGAAGGCGAAGTCTTAACCACTGGACCACTAGGGAAGTCCCTAAATTGCATTTAAAAAATTGTACGAAAATAGACACAACATAAAATTTGCCATTTTAGCTATTTTTCAATGTACAGTTCAGTGGCATTACGTCTATTCACACTGTTAGGCAACTGTCAGAACCATCCATCTGTAGAACTGTTTTCATCATCTCAAATGGAAACTCTGTCCCCCTTAAACACTAGCCCCCCATTTTCTACTTCCCACAGCTCCTGGCAACCACTGTTTGCACTCTGTATCTCTATGAATCTATTTCAGGTACCTTGTATAAATGAAAGCATACAGTTAACTGCTCTTTTGTGACTGACTGCTTTTCCATAGCATAATGTTTTTGACTTTAATGGCAATATGAGTGCTAAGAGGATGCTGCTAGAATAAAAAACAGTCCTGGGAAGGCAGGTACTCTCATTTGGCTGTAGAAATTAAACAAATACATATTTTCCGCCCCTGGCGGAGCAGTGGGTAGGAATCTGCCTGCCAATGCAGGGGACACAGGTTTGATCCCTGGCCTGGGAAGAGTCCACAGGCCGCAGAGCAACATAGCCCATGGGCCACGACTACTGAGCCTGCGCTCTAAACCCCGCGCTCGACAAGGGGAACCACTGCAAGGAGAAGCCCTCACACCGCAAGTGGAAAGCGGTCCCGGAGAAGCCCTCACACCGCACGTGGAAAGCGGTCCCGGAGAAGCCCTCACACCGCAAGTGGAAAGCGGTCCCGCGCACGGCCATTAGAGAAAGCCTGCGTGCAGTAACGAACACAAACCAAAAATAAAGTACATAAATAAAATACATATTTTCTCAACCCAAGAGCAGACAGTGCATCAGGAATGGGGAACATTTATCACTCACACAAATTATTTCTTATTATCTCTTATGAACACAGCGTTCCCTGACAACTGTCCTTTCTGGGCCTCTTTAAACAAACAACCCTCAGTGTTTCCACCAATGAGCCATTCCAGCTATGGTATCACATCTCTTAAAAAGTCATGTAGAAGCAGTCAAGTGATGGCTCTCAGGGGAAATCTGAATCCTGTCACACTTTCCACAATGGCCGTAAATTCCTACTCTTCCTGTGAACGACAAAACAGACAGAACAGGTTGGAAATCTCTTTAAAACAAACTTTTATTGAGCTCAGCTTCAGCTACATAATCATCTCAGATCTTCATATTCTAGCTTACAGTGAAAAACATACATAATTTAGTTAAATCCTATTAAAGAGATGGATGACAAACTTATTGTTCCATGGTGGTTATGCTGAACTGAATTCCATAGCTTCTTAATTTTCAACCAATCTTTTACCCTGAGAATTCTCTAAACATCTGTGCTATTTATATTCTAGAGATCTATGTTTCTTTATTCCTCAGTATTTGCACATGGCATACATATTTTTTCTCTTGTTACATTATCTGAATAAATACTAATTTCTCCAACAATAGAGATCACGTTTAAGTTTACCCGGGTCATACTCAACACACATCACTTGCATGTGATTGATATTTCTGTCACTATCATGAAGTTACTTCTTTTTCATATGGCTATATTTGAGTGCATATGCAAACTTCTTTTAAAAAAAATCCCCAAACATCAAATTAGCATTAATTATTCACAGTCTACCATGGATCCTATTGTAAAATCCTTGGAAGCAGAGTTGTGAAGGATGCACAGAACTTGCTCATGTGGAACTTGGTCTTGAAAAGTTCTACTCACGTATGCATTTTTAGTGAACACTGAAGCTTATTATTAGGGTTTCCTTGGTGGCTCAGTGGTAAAGAATTCGCCTGCCAATTCAAGAGATGTGGGTTTGATCCCTGGGTCAGGAAGATCCCCTGGAGAAGGAAATGGCAATTCACTCCAGTATTCCTGATTGGGAAATCCCATAGGACAGAGGAACCTGGCAGGCTACAGTTTATGGGGTAGCAGAAGAGTCGGACACGACTTAGCAACCAAATAAAAGCTTATTAACCTAAGCAATGAAGACAGTCATAAACCTCAACTCAAGCCCAGGAAGGATCTTGGGCTCATCAGGTTTCAAGCTGTGGAAACACCTGTGTTAGTACCAAGATAGGAGAGACCCAAAAAGGCACCCCCCCCCCAAAAAAAAAAAAAAACCCAAGGTTAAAATACTTGACTGAATACATACCGATATTGAAAGTACATTCTTTAGACAATGGCTAGGGCTTCAAAAGAAAGACAAAACTAATACACAACTGTTCTGAGACGCTTTAAGAATTTTGCACCACGGCTGATGGGCTGTCAGAGGCTCTCATGTTGAGCAGATGGAGAGATAAGAATGATGGCTTTAATTTTATAGGTGATAAAGTGAGCCTAGAGATGTAAATCAACTGCTCCCAAATCAAGAAACCAGAGTTACCGTCAAGAATAATCTTGTTCTTCTCATTTCAGTCCACTGAGCTTCCCATTGCATTCTCTAATCAAAGCCATTTTCTGTTTTTGAGTAACTAAGAAGATTAGGAGGCCCAGGATCGTACAACACTAACTTTGTAAAGGAGGCACTGGTATCAGGTGTGGGGAACCTTCTGGACTGTGGCAGATCTATTTTGCATACTGCTTGCACAATAAGGATCTTAGATATGATTAAAAGGATCAGATTTTTCTCTTTTCTGATGTCTCAAATGCCACTAACAGGTAACAAAACGGCTACATAATCGGACCGAGATTTAAAGGCATGTAAGTAGCCTGGCAGGCTACGGTCCATGGGATCATAGTAGTACGACATGGTTGAGCAACTGACAAAACTAATTCAAAAAGATACATGCACCCCTATGTTCACAGCAGCACTATTCACAACAGCCAAGTAATGGAAACAACCTGAATGTCCATCAACAGGTGAATGAATGAATATATGGTATCATATATATATATTTAAAGGAATACTACTCAGCCATAAAAAGAATGAAACAATGCCATTTGCAGCAACAGGGATGCAACTAGAGATTATCATTCTAAGTGAAATAAGTCAGAAAGAAATACCATACGATATCACTTATATATGGAATTTAAAATATGACACAAATGAATCTAGGTATGAAACACCAACAGACTCACAGACACAGAGAACAGACTTGGGGTTGCCGAAGGTAGGTCGTCAAGATGGAGTGGGAGATTGGGGTTAGTAGATGTATGCTTTTATACATAGAATGGATAAACAACAAGGTCCTACTGTATAGCACAGGGAACTATATAACTATATTCAATATCCTGGGATAAACCATAATGGAAAAGAATATAAAAAACAATGTATACATGTGTATAGCTGAATCACTTTGTTGTAGGGCAGAAATTAATACATTATAAATCAACTATACCTCAAGAAAAGTATAAAGACATGTAAGTAATGTTTGTGAGGTTCACAAAGAACATCAGATAATATTAAGGTCAAGATGATGGCATGTCCCTTACCAGGAAAGAGTATAGAGAATTCCAGTTCTCCAACCCTAGGGGACACAGAAAGCAAAGCGCACTGCTTACCTCCCGGTTCTCGGAGGACATTAGCGGCTGCAGCTGCTGCCTGACGCTGCACCCTGAGAACTCGTGCTGAGAAAAAGGAGGCGGCTCCATGTGCTTTGGAAAAACAGGCCCCTTAGATAGCTGGATGTATGTGGATTCCCTGGTGGCTCAGATGGTAAAGGATCTGCCTGAATGCAAGAGACCAGATTTGATCCTTCGATCAGGAAGATCCCCTGGAGGAGGAAATGGCAAACCACTCCAGTATCCTTGCCTGAGAAACCCCATGAACAGGGGAGCCTGGTGGGCTATAGTGCATGGGGTCACAAAGAGTCGGACACGACTGATCGACTAACACACACATATTTCAGGAAGAATTTTATTGAACCCAGATTCTTGCATCTTCCCATACAGAGTAAAGTGCTAAAGTCATTAACTGGAGATCCCCATTCTTTGTGACCAGAAGTAATCTTTTACCAACATGTATACTTAACTGCCTGCATCCTCTAGCCAAAAATCATATAGAAACCAGCTTCTCCCGTATCCATTCAGAGTAGTTTCCTCAGAGCTACTGAGAAGCTGTTTCCCAGGCTACAGTTCTCAGTAAGGTCCCCAAATAAAACCTGAACTCACAACTCTTATGTTGTGCATTTTTCTGTAAGTCAACAAAATCAACAACTTGACCATCTATCAGACTTGCTGTCCTAAATGCAAAATCTATGACTCTCAAGATGAGACAGCACACACTTTTCATATGAACTACAACTTGAGTCAGATGTTGTCATTTTCTTATTTGTGTACTAGTTTTTGACCGCTGCACAAAATAAGATATCTGAATAAAGCCAAAAGCTTTGTATTCTACTTTCCAAAATGAAGTTTTAATCCTTTGACTGGCCTAGTGTCAATTTCTAATCAAATTAATACCCTATTGCCTGGCACTAATGTATCCTTCAGTGATGTGAGGAGGGTCTCACTATATAAATATCTGATTAGCTTTTAGGAAAGGAAGTATTTTGATAGATGAGACTGGATAGGGAAAAACCAACAGTTTATTCCTTACAGAGCTACTCTTACTATGTAACAAATAAAATTGATACTGCAATCTAAACACAGGGAATCTAATAAAATAATTTACACAGAGATGCAAAGAATATACAAATTTCTGATTAATATATACCTTTGCTAGTTAATCTCCTAAACAGAAATTAAAGTGATATGCTATATAATTATTTACATTTGAGGGCAATTATTAACACCTAATGTGGGGTGTATGGTGGCAAAATTAGCATATTAATGATATTATGCTTTCACTGTTGATATAACCATTTTGAAAAGAATGATTATAGCCAGAGACATAAGAACATTCAAACCCACTCACTGTGCAAATAATTCCACATCTGAGAATTTATCTCAGATAAGTTATTTGCTGAAAACCATATGCTTAAAATTGGTGTGACAGATTTATTTATCTTTAAAAGAGAAATTATGGAATTAACTAAAATTAACTAACAATAATTGACCACTCTGTTTGGAAGAGTTAAGGTGTTAATAAATCCACACAATGCTGCATCATTATGTGATTAAAATGATTACAGGGACTTCCCTGGTGGTCCAGTGGCTGAGAATCCACTTTCCAATGCAGGGGACATGGGTTCAATCCCTGGTCGGAGAGCTGAGATCCCATAAGCTGTTAGGCTGCACACTGCAACTAGACAGACACATGTGCTCCAACTAGACAAAACTCATGGGACCCAGTGCAGTGCTCCCCATCCCAAAAATGATTAGAAAGTACAGCTGAAGGCAAAAGGCAGAATCCTGCAGTCTGTGGACTGTTGCTGCTGCTAAGTCACGCCAGTCGTGTCCGACTTTGTGTGACCCCATAGATGGCAGCCCACCAGGCTCCCCTGTTCCTGGGATTCTCCAGGCAAGAACACTGGAGTGGGTTGCCATTTCCAACTAAAACGTATGTACGCCTGTGGAAAAGGAATGGGATGTGATTTGCCAGAAGAAAATTACCTGAACCAAAGCAGTGACATTTTGGTGTGTTCCTCTGCACATTTCCTTTAATATTTCTTCTACTTTTTAATTCTAATAACTTCTAATTACTTTGATATGGAAAGCTCTCTTTCAAGGGTTTTCAGTTTTAACAATAAAAGTAACGTGGCAAATCTCTTTAGGATTGCAGAAAATTTTATTTTCACACATTGTTTTATGGGGGTAAGATGCGATCAAACATCCTGGCATCTCTAGGTGACCCAACCCCAGGCCAGGGACTGGTACTTGCCTGTTAGGAACCAGGCTACACAGCAGGAGATGGGCAGCAGACAAGTGAGTGAAACTCCTCTCTATTTACAGAGCTCCCCATCGCTCACATTACCTCCTGAGCTCTGCCTCCTATCAGATCAGTGCAACAAATCAGTGCAATGCAAAGAAATAGAGGAAAACAATAGAATGGGAAAGACTAGAGATCTCTTCAAGAATATTAGATTCTCATAGGAGCTCAAACTCTAATGTGAACTGTGCATGTGAGGGAGCTAGGTTGCATGCTCCTTATGAGAATCAACCCCAAACCATCGCATCCTCTTCCCCCAAAGTCCACGGAAAAATTCTCTTCCATGAAACCAGTCCCTGGTTTCCTTCAGCAGTCCCTGAGGACTGCTGCTTTAAAGAATCCTTACAAATACTAGCCTCCAAGACTTTCTGACATTATATATCCATTTAAATACAAATTATATCTGAAAATTGGTGCAGAAATCTGTACCCTTAGATCACTGTTAGTTTTATAATATATGGGAATACAAGGGCTCCTTTCCCCCCTCAAAAGTGCTTAACAGTATAAAGGTAAATAAAAAGATAGAGTAAAAGTTCAAAAATTATGAGGCTTCTTAGAATATTTATCCTCCAATATATATTTTTACTCTCATAGGCTTATTTCCATTCAGGAGCTCTGGTTATTGAACCATTTGGAAGTTGAGCATCACTTGGAGAATCTTCCAATGCTAGGAGATGTTGACATATATTATACATAGACTCAAATATATGCATGTAGTTTGGGAGGATTTATACTTAGCCTCTTAGCTCCCTGGTACTGGATCCACTTAAGAGTCTCATTTCGCAGGGTTGTTATTTACTTTGATCTTTCTATCTTTCTTCTAATATGCAAACAAGAAACAACTCATAACTTTCCCTTGCTGACTCTCTTGATATCATAGTTTGGGATCTCAGAGCTAAATTCTTTTATTATTAGCCACTGAAGAAAATGTAGGTGAGTATGTGCATTCCCTTAATAACAGTAGGTGCTATGCTAAACAGTCTGTATGTCCTGGGATTAAAAAAAAAATCTTACAAATATCTAGAAACACAGATATTTTTATACCTATTTTTTTTTTTTTTTACAGATAATGAAACCAAGGCTCAGAGAAGATAAAAAAAACTTGCCACATCACAGAGTTATTAAGGGGATACTATAGTACCCAAAGTCAGTTCACACTGTATACAAACATTTGCTCTTTTTCATTTTAATCCTTCTAAATTTATTTTTATGTTACAATGGGGCTGAGTTGATGAACAATGTTATATTAGTTTCAGGTGTACATTAAAGTGAATAATTTATACATATATATATCCCCACTCTTTTTTAGATTCTTTTCTCATGTATGTCATTACAGAGTATTGAGCAGAGTTCCAAACACTTGCTCTTCATCACAGTCAGATAAAGCTGAAATCACGGGTAACAGAACTAAAAAATTTAAAGACCTGTACAAATCGGAGAGATCATTTTTATTCGGAGGAAGGAAAGGAGACAGAGGGAGTGACTATCTTGGTCTAAAAATAATGGCACATGTTGCTGTCATAAAGGATATTATGTTAAAGAAACTGACAATGCAATAATACCAGAATTCATAAAGAGATAAAAAGAATACTTAACACTAGTCAGAGGCATATTTTTTGCCCTTGGCAATGAGAAAGTTACCTCTACCAAACTGCATTGGTTTACTCATTTTATTTTAATGCAAGGTGAGTATTAAATGTATAATTTCCAAATGTGCTTTTTTATGCATTTAGGGTTTGCAGTGACTTCAGAATGTACAAGTGATATAAAAACTGAAATCATACTTGATTAGAACAAAAATAAAGGCCACAGAGCTTATTCAACATCCTAAAAAATTACTCTATAATACATATACATATATATATTTAAAAGTCCTCTCCTATTTATTTTATTATATGAATTGAAAGAGAAGTTTCTGTCATTGGGGAACTTTGGGAATGACTAGATGAAAGTGTTAAATGGGAACAGAATAAAATCTTTATTTATTCAAGTTTTGTTTAGTTCCTAAGTCATGTCCAACTCTTTGCAACCCCATGGACTGTAGCGCACCAGGCTCCTCTGTCCATGGGATTTCCCAGGCAAGAATAATGGAGTGGATTGCCATTTCCTTCTCCAGGGGATCCTACTGACCCAGTGATCAAATCCACGTCTTCTGCTTTGGTAGGCAGATTCTTTACCACTGAGCCACCTGGGAAGATCTTATTCAAGTATAGTTGACTTAAAATACTATACTAGTTTCAGATGTACAACACAGTGATTCAATATATTTATATATTACACACCATACAAAGTTTTAAAATATTGACTAAATTCCCTGTGCTATTATATCCCTGTGACTTATTTATTTTATAACTAGAAGTTAATACCTCTTGATCCTCTGAAGTCTTTGTAAAGATTTATTTTAAATCTTTAACCATTAAAACAAAAATCCATGTATTTATCAGCCCTATTCAAACACAAGTGTTAGTTAAAATGAGGAGTGACTAGGCATTAGGAAATAAAACTCTAGGATTGGGAGAGAGGAGGCATCTTTTTTTTTTTTTTTTTTTTTTGAGAGGAGGCATCTTAAAACGGTAAACATGCTTGTGCAGATTCTCCATAAGACTTCAAGATTGAGATGAAATTAACTAACAGATAAATTATTCAAGTAATTATTCTAGCATCACATAGACTTACATTCCAATTTTAAAAACTATAATATTTTTTTCACCCAATTTCATGGATGAAAATATTCAAAATGATCAGTGGAATAGATTTGGCAGTTTTGATGCTTGGCAATTTGGGTTATAGATTATAATTTTTTGAATTTATAACAGAATTCCTCAGCAGAAAATACTACTTTAGCAGCTCTGAGTGTCTGATGATGTTCTTAAAAAGCAGGCAAGTTTATGGAAAATGAAGATTCCAGATGTCTTTCAAAACAAACAGGTATTGAACAATCTGAATTAAACGTGGGTGGCACTTGAAAAACTCAAAAACATGTGAAGTATCCAACACCTAGAAATCCTTTATAATTAGTGTATACATTGCCAGCCATGTCAGAGCTTAAGAAATATAACTGAAGTGTACAAAGTTTAATAAGAGCCAACACAAGCAAGGAAAACTGTGTCTCTGGAAAATTTCAAGTGAAATACATTTTATATATACATATAAGTATATAAGGAGAAGGCAATGGCAACCCACTCAAGTACTCTTGCCTGGAAAATCCCATGGATGGAGGAGCCTGGTAGGCTGCAGTTCATGGGGTCGCTAGGAGTCAGACACGACTGAGAGACTTCACTTTCCCTTTTCACTTTCATGCATTGGAGAAGGAAATGGCAACCCACTCCAGTGTTCTTGCCTGGAGAATCCCAGGGACGGCAGAGCCTGGTGGGCTGCTGTCTATGGGGTCACACAGAGTTGTACACAACTGAAGCGACTTGACAATATGTATATAATGGATAAACAACAAGGTCCTACTGTACAGCAGAGGGAACTATATTCAGCATCCTGTGATAAACCATAATGGAAAAGCATATGAAAAAGAATGTGTCTGTGTGTGTGTATATATATAACTCGTGTGTGTGTGTGTGTGTGTGTGTGTGTACAACTGGCTTGGCTCTAAAGCAGAAATTAACATAACACTGCAAACCGTCACTAAAATAAATTTTAAAAAATAAAATGAAGCATAATAAAAGATCACTGAAATCCAGTAGGTTAAGCAAAGCATCTTACTGTGCCACACTTCTGTATGCTCCAACCCAAAACAAATGATTTCCAAACTACAGGTATTTTTTTGCAAGTATTTTTTTTTTCCCTCTGTGAAATTAAATATAGCACAGGTTGGCACAATTAGAAACCAAAGCGGTAACCTGGAAAGAATTTTTCGATAAACTGTACTTCATTGATTCTACAATGATATTTTTGTGACCTATTGCACAGATATCTGTAACCTTATGAATTTTACATGATACAAATCACATTTGGGTTCTAGAATTATTTACTTATTTTCCCAAAGCCTTCCCAGGAAGGGGACTAGTAATAATACGCTCTTTACTTTAAAGGTTCTAAACTAAACCCAAAGACCCAAACATCACATCCTTGTGAGGTAAAGCTCTCTGCTTAAGTATTTTAAACATTAGACTCTCATTTTTGAACTTCATTAAATTAAAAAAAAAAACTTTTAATGTGACAAACGGCAATCAAATCTTAAATTGCAACCACATAGGATGTCACATTATTCTGATTTACATAGAAAAGCCTCAGAAACAGCTCAGTGGCTGGGCTGTCCCTGAAGCGACAAGTGACTGCCTACAGCTGGAAAAAGCATTTTCACTTTCCACCAAATTTCTCCGCCTCCCTCTCTCTCTTTCCCCAGATACTAAATCGATCTCACTAAGATACACTCTTTACAACCAAATTCCAGTCTTATTGGCTTCCACTCCACGGACACTGATGTAGTCACACCGTGAATGCCAACATTTCTGGCTAGATAAGAAAAGCTTTGAAAAAGTAAAGCCACCGAGGGATTTTTGCTTGAGTTCCTCCACAAGGCGGTACATCCCTGTTTTCCTGCAACCACACCGTGCATCTGGCCTGCCTCCCTGCCCACAAGCTTACCCCAGAAAGAAGGCACTTAGTTTGAGGAGACATGAGGCGTCTGTCAAACATAGCAGCCCAGCTCCAAGTGGGCCCAGCTCTCCAGAGGCCTTCACAGGAGCAAGAACTCAGTAACAAAGCTCCGGGCAGCCAAGTCTTGTTTTGCTGACCAGCATTGCAACAGCTTTCCTTTTTCCTCGCTGGCTTGGGGGGTGCGCTGTCTTGGCCAGGGTGACTTTCGAAAGTTCCTCAGATTACAACAGTGCTCTCTGTTCCAGAACCACTTAGGCAGCCAGAGGAGTCCATCAGAGTCAATTAACTAACGCAAGTGGGAGGGCCTTTTTCTCCTCTGAAAGACGTCAGCTGGCTTGGAATTGAGAAGCCTGCAAACTTGTGAAAGCCAAGTCATGTTTCATGAAGATCAGATGCACGCCTTCGGGCAGCCCTGTTCGAATCGGCACTTAGACACTGTCTTCACTAGAGAACTACAGGTTGCAAAACTGTTTCCCTTCAAGGAAATGAGTGGGACTGAAGAGAGTCTGGAGTAAAAGTGAGGAACATTCTACTTCCGCCCAATGAAGAAATATTTCCTCTCTTCCCACCTCAGAAAGTGGTACCTTCCTTTTTATTTTTATTTTTTAACATGGACCCTTTTTAAAGTCTGTTGAATTTGTTACACCACTGCTTCTGTTGTTTATCTTCTGGTTTTTTGGCCATGAGGCATGTGGGATCTTAGTTCCCTGACCAGGGGTCAAACCCTCATCCCCTGCATTGGAAAACAACATCTTAACTACTGGACTGCCAGAGAAGTCCTGGTATCTTCCCTCTGGTTACCTTTCACATTCTCAATGTGTACGAAAAATAGAATTTTTTTTTTTCCCCACAGTCAAGTAAGTATCACTTGGATACATTCAGTTTCAATTGGAAAACTTTTCGTCAAAAGATTTCTTTCAAAAGTGAAATCGTAACCACAATACACTGTGAATATTTACAAAGCATGCAACAAAGGATTTCCAGCCAGAAAATAGAAAGAACTCCTGTAAGTCAATAAATAAAATACCCACAACCTTATAAAGTATGGGAAAAAAAAACCCATGAAGAGATAAATCATTGAGAGAAAATCCTAATGGCTAATAAACACGATAAAATGCTTGACTTCACTACTAATCAGGAGTACAAATTAAATTCACAATTTGTCATTTCATACTCAGTAGAGTGGAAACATTTAACATATCTTAAAATTCCAGATCTTGGACAGGATGTCAAGCAGTGATTGGCAAATTATGACCAGGTTCCAAATCTATCCAGCTGTCTGTTTTGCATAACCCACATGCTAAGACTGTGTTTTATATTTTTAAATGGTTCAAGAAAATCAAAAGAATTGTATTTGGGACATGAAAATGATACGAACTTCAAATTCCAGCGTCCTTAAGTAAAGTTTATTAGAACATCGTCACGCTCATTCACTTCTGAACTGTCCATGGCTGACTTTGTGTGACAACAGCAGAGCTGAGTAGCTGTGATGGAGACCATGGAGCTCATCAAGGCTTAAAGCTCTCCTACTAAGGGGACTTCCCTGGTGGTCCAGTGGCTAAGACTCCATGCTCCCAATGCAGAGCATATGGGTTTGATCCCTGGTTAGGGAACTAGATCCCACATGCTGCCACTAAGAACTCGCATGTTGCAACTAAGACTGGCACAACCAAATAAATTAATTTTTAAAGAAGCTTTCCTATTCAGTCCTTCACAGAGTTTTGCCAATCCCTGATGCAGAGCCACCAGACTTCTATGCATTGTTGGTGTGAGTATAAATTGGTACAGTCATGTAAAAGACTTAGTAGAATGTCATAGGAGGTAGATGTGCAGGCCCACTAATGGGCACTCAGTTCCTCAATATGCACCCAGAGGAATGCTCACACAAGTACACAGGGAGATGTAGGTACAGAATGTCCCTAGAAGCACAGAGGTAATAGTAAAAAGTGGAAACCAACCTCAATGTGTCTCAAGAGGAAAGTGGGTAAACACAGTTGTAGACAGTATTCAGCACTAACAGTGACTGAATTCTAAGTACATGGATCACTCTCCACAAACACAAGGTGGAGACAAAAGAGCAAGCTGCAGGACCTTAATACCTTAAAAACCTGTGATGTGATTTGTACACAGTTTGAAAATATGCAAAAATACCATTAATTGGGTTGGCCAAAAAACTCATTTGGGTTTTTCTATAAGATGTTACCAAAAAACCCAAGTGAACTTTTTGGCCAACCTAATACTTTATGGATAAGCTACAAATATAAAGATAAATATGAAAATAAGTACCAAACCCAGAAGAGTGGTTCCATCTGGACAGGAGGACATTTGGAGGGTTGATGGGGAGAGGGGCAGCTCTATGAGTGATATTTTCTCTCTTAAACTAGGTTGGATCTACACCACTGGTCATTATATTGCTGTCTACGTTATTCTGTATTCTGAAAAAGTTCATAATAAAGAAATGAATTAGGAAACGGAGTGAAAAGAATCATGATACAACAAGGGCCAGATTATTATAGAAACATTAAAATCATAGATAGGATAGGATATGATTTTTGTTAGTAAGGAAAAGATAAAAAATAGTCTGATTTTTTTTTCACATTAATTACTCCACTGTTAAAAATATTTAGGAAAAATGTTGAAAGGGGGGACTTCTCCATTGGTCCAGTGGTTAAGAATCCTTCTTCCAATGCAGGGGACTCGGGTTCTATTCCCGGTTGTGGCAACTAAGCTGGAATGCCACACCTAGAGAACTCACCCACGGCAATGAAGACTCAGCACAGCCGAAATTTAAAAAAAAAAGTTGTAAGGGAACATATGAATTCTATTTATAGTGGCTGCATCTGGGTAGTGGTTTTGAGCATGGTTATTTTCTCTCTTCTCTAAAAAATTAGTATTTTTAAAACTTTCTACAACAGGTTTTTATTACTTTTCCAACCTTAAAAAAAATAGTTTTAAGTATTTAACAGGCAACCAAGGATTATCTTTCTAGGAAAATTAGAAACTTGAGTAGTTTCTATGGATTGGGATATTTTATGTCTCTGTGAGGGCAGATATTAACATGTAGGAAACTGACATAAATGCAAAAGAACTCGTCCAGAAGTGAATTTGTCTACTGCTAATGATTTCTGCATAAAAGATAAAGACCTCAAATTTTTATTTCTTTGCCCTACACTGCATTAACCAGTTTTGTATCTAATTTAACAATCTTAGCCCAGTATTTTTTTCTTCCAATAGCTGTAAGTACCCTGTCTCTCCCATAATCCTTCAAATAGACTTTACCATCCTGCTGGTTCCCTCAATGAATTTCAAAAACGCCATCAGCTCATATTTATTCTCTATTTGTTTGAGAGAAACAACCTAAAATTTTTTGGAAATTATACTTGGACACCAGTTTTCAGTTTGAAACAGTTTATCTTCTGACAGTGGCAAACACAATGGCTTGCTTTCCAAATCTGGCCCCACATTAGTGTATCATGCCACTAAAATGCCACCACAATGGAAAAATATTTGATGAATATTGATGCTAGGCAAGCAAAAGGCAAGTGGCGTTTGAATAAGAGGAAGGTAAGGTATGGAAATTCTGAATGAGGCATACAAGGATTTCAAAGCCTTTCTAAGCACTGATAAACTTTCTAATACTAAGCAGAAGTATTTTCTTATAGCATTCTTTTCACACACTAACTCAGATTTCTTTTTCTTGCTTTCAAAATGGGATTGAAGGGTATTTTCTTGTAATCTCTGGGAAGAAGATGAAGAGAGAAACTGAGGAAGAGAGATTAGGGAAGAAGTTTAAGTGTCAATGACAAATAGACTATTGAGAATGAAAAAACAGGCCTGGGGATAATTAAGGCAAAAATTAACAGGAGTCACTGAGAATTTCTTTGGTTATAATGCATTTTCATTGTTGGGTACTGGAAAATAAAAAAGAAACCAAAAAATAAAAAAATAAAACCACCACCACCACACCATCCTTGCCACCCCCCAGGTTCCCAATCTTTGAAAAGGAAGTAAGACTTCAAAAGATAATGTTCAGGATTACATAAAACATTGAGTCTGTAACTGACATAATCAGAAATGCAAAATAAATATTCGTTTTTCTTGCTATAACTCAATGGTTCTCAACTGGGAGTGATTTCACCCTCAGGGGGCATTTAGCAATGACTAAGAAACTTTTTTTATTGCCACATGGGGGGTAGGGTAGATGGAAGCCAAGGATGTGACAATGCCCGGGTCACCCCCCACAACAAAGATTTATCCAGCTCAATGCGGCAATCATGCTGAGTTTGAGTAACTTGAAGGTACCCTCTGCATCAATGCCATGGATGGGAAGGACTTTAAATTATAACCCAAGTCATGACGTGAGATTCCATTTGTATTGTCAGGTTGCCTAAATGGGGGGGGGGGGGGTAGGGACAGGAGAAGAGGCCGCTGTGCGTGCGGTAGCTCCAGAACAGCTCCTGGGAGCTCAGCCAAGTGCCCGGTTATTCTGCTATTCTCTATGAGAGGAGCCCCCAGAGATGACTGAAGTTGCCTGGTGTCAGATTTCAGATGGAAGGCCCTGAAGTTTCTGCAGTCCTAACTGGCACGCACACCCCTAATACTGTGCCTTCCAGTCTCCTTCCACCACACCCCCAACTTGACCTCCAAGTCTTTGCTACACTGTGAAAAAAGCTTAATGAAAATGACATTTTAACCAGAGAACTCCTTGAGTGCTATTTTTATAACTAAAGAGGCACTGCTTGCTAATCTGCCAAGAGAAGGGTTCTTTTTTATTGCTGTATTTGTATTCCCAATTGTTACTGCCTGTCTACGTAAACAGAAAAGCCTTGGAGGATGGCTTCGGTTGCACCAAATCCTCATTCTGAGACAACTTTCCCATGTGTTGTTTTAAACTTTAAAACAGCAGCAGACCTTTCTGGATGAGGAGGTAGTGGCCAAAGGATAAATATGTTTTGTTGCCAGGAGACAAAAAAAAAAAAATACAGAATTCTAGAGGTCACATATTTCAAATGGCCACTCCAGACTTCAAAGTCCAGACTGTTTACCTAACCAGCAAGGATTGTGAAAAAAAAATTCCCTTGATCACACCCCAGTTTAGTTTATGCCTTCAACAGCATTGTCTTTGATTACAAAAGGCCATGATATGTGTACAAATATGGATAATTATGGCATGCATTAACCAGACAGTGAATCATAATAGCAAAACAAATCTCTAGCATGTGTGGATACTCTAAGCCTCACATGTGTTTTTTGTAAATAACAGCCAAACACATGGTTTTCTCAAGAAGTAAAAATAGGAAACAATTCCAAATGTCATAGTAAACAAAAACTGAAAAACAAAAACAAGAAAAGTCATATCCACAACTGAGTTTTCTTTCTATCTAAGTTGCTACTAATAAATTTTTAAAAATATTTATTGGAATATAGTTGTGTTACTAATAAGTTTTATTTATTTTACTTCATGGGACAATTCTAACAGAGCTATTTATTGGTGACTGACAGAGAAGAAGGTAAGCAAGAGCAAAGCAATTTTGTTCCAAAACTATACTATTTAACCCAAATAGTGGTACTACTGAATTTCCTTTTTCAGATTTTATTCTTTTAAGTCCCAATTCATATAAATGCCAATGAAAGGAAAATCTTCATTTAAATCAGAGCCACTCAAATAAAGGCCCTCTCTTTTTATTTCATCAAAAATTTAGCAGTGAGAACTCACCTGGCTTCTTACCCCTTTTTTCTCTTTGATAAAATAGCTGTCTTTTTTCCATCTCATAGACTTTATCACTAGTTAAGCATTTACACTGGCTAAACAACTTCCTTTTAGAGATGTGTTAATTTCAAACATATGACAACTGACTACAAAAACCAAAAGGGACTCTCTCCTGCAGCACCCATCTTCCCGTTTGCCTTGTGACTAGATAAGATACACTTGAAAATATCCTTGAGTATTGTTATTAATGAGGAGCCCCAGTAACTTTAAGTCAAAGCTGCCACTTTGAACAATTCTAGGAATAATGGAAGGGAAGAGGGTGTTTTGAGGGCCCTCTGACCTCTTCATACCCTCATGGGTCTGTTCCATTGTAAATTTGACCTTGAAAAGGTGTAGTTGTAATTTTTTGGTACTTGCAATCTGCATTTAATATTGTAAAACTCTCTTTCCATTTCATTAAATGTCTTTCCATGGTTAAAGATGAAAGAAAAGCTGCTGGCATTATTTATAATAGCCAAGACATGGCAGCAACGTAAGTGCCTATCAACAGGGGAATGGATAAAGAAGATGTGATATATATATATAGAATGGAATATTACTCAGCTATTAAAAAGGAGGAAATAATGCCACGTGCAGCAACATAGGTGGACTTGGAGGGTGTTATGCTAAGTGAAGTGAGACAGCAAAAGACAAATATTACATGATCTCATCTATATGCGGAATAAAAAATATACAAAAAATTAGTGATACAACACAAAAGAAGCAGACTGAAAGATAACAGAAAAAAAACCAGTGGTTACCAGTGGTGGGGCATTACAGGGGCGAGGGAGCTGGAGGTACAGACTATTGGGTGTAAGACAGGCTCAAAGATGTATTGTACAACATGTGGAGTATAGCCAATATTTTATAATAATTGCAAATGGAAATTAGCCTTTAAAATATATAAAAATTAAAAGAAATTAAACAGGGAAAAAAGAAAAATGGCTATAGTAGTTGAATGGATCTATGTAAGTCAATGTATTATATGTAATGTTTTGATATTTCCCCTCAATACAACTGTCATTGTATTATTTGCTGTGAGGTGTGTCCTGGGGATTAGGAAGGTTACATTACACGTTGGTTTTCTTCCCTACTATTTTGAGATACCCCCTCGGGTCTCATTTCCCAATCTTTCCCCAGCCCTTCTTTGTCTTGCTATCTTATGGATTTTCCCCCTGAAATTTCCACTTCTCACCTGTGTTAAAGGAATGATTACTTCCCACTCCTGGAAACCCTTCTTTCAGTTTCTGTGAGGTATGGTCCAAAATATTCAAGCCTCTGAGTTCCAGGCTCTTGGATTGATGCCAACTAGACACCTCCCCCGGAGAAGGCAATGGCACCCCACTCCAGTACTCTTGCCTGGAAAATCCCATGGACGGAGGAGCCTGGTAGGCTGCAGTCCATGGGGTGGCAAAGAGTCAGACATGGCTGAGCGACTTCACTTTCACTTTTCACTTTTAGGCATTGGAGAAGGAAATGGCAACCCACTCCAGTGTTCTTGCCTGGAGAATCCCAGGGATGGGGTCGCACAGAGTCGGACACGACTGAAGTGACCTAGCAGTAGCAGCAGACACCTCCCCATGTTGATGAATCTTTTCAAGAGTCTTACGTGCTTCTAAAAGAACTACTGATTCTTCCCCTACATGGGTAGTCTTGCACATTAGGATGAAAAGAACCCGGAGCCCCTCCTGTGATCCAGACCAAAAACATATCAGGGAGTCCTGTCCACCCTGGCAGCCAATCTTCATTACCTGTCTCTTGACTTCCGTAGAGAGAACCCCTGATTCCTGGCAGGGTTGCTGTCTGATCCCCAGAGAGAAGCCCAAGTGGTCTCGATTTTTAAAGCATGGATTTGCTTCTCTCACTCTGATGCTTAAAAATCTCCTAGTAGATTCTCATTGCAACTGATAACACCATAGTGTTCACGGCCTGGTGAGAACTGGCCTCTGGCCACATCCCTGTCCTCAGGGCCCCTCTCTCTGCCCTGTCCCTGCCACGCTGCTGCCACCCTGACCTTCCTTCCGTCCACAGACCACGCCAAGCACGTGCCTGGGTCAGGGCTCTGCACTTGCTCTACAGCTGCTCGGAAAGCTTTCCCTGTTGACGTGAGCCTGGCTGCCTCCGTCTTACATCACTCAAGTCTCACTTCAAAACTCATCTCTTTGAAGAAGCCCCCAACCTCTGGGACTGAGGTGCAACTGCTAACTATCACTTTACCCTCTTTGATTTTCTTTAGAGCAATTCCAGTAGTTGAGGACGCCTTATACAATGAATTTTACACCATGTTGGCCTTCACACTGGGATAAGGGTAGAATTTATAGCTCATCAACCACGCTAGTTTCAGCTTTAATGTCCCCACCATGAACACGCTCTCTTATTGTTGTTAGAGTCACCACCCAGTCCAGTAAAACCTGGATTTACAGTCAGGAAAATGAAGAGTACACTAGACTCAGAGCCAGGAGAACTGAGTTCCCACTCTGCTGCCATGAATGGACTGGTTAGGTGACTTGTTGCGCAAGAGCCTCAGAGTCTTTCAATGCAAAAAGAGGCTGTTCAACTAGTCACTAAAATTAGAGGTTAATCACTCTGTCCCACTGTTAACAATTCTAAAACTATTATTCTAATAAACATGTTCAATGAAAAAGTCTTTATGTAATACTGTCAGAGCTGCTAATGATAATCTCTAGGGCATTCACAATAGGATAAAAAAATTAGTTGGAATAACTAGTATTTGGTTAATTTAATTTTCATCTAGTTTTTATTTAAACTAAAGCTGTTGCTATTTTCAGTAGTCATGTATGGATGTGAGAGTTGTACCCTAAAGAAGGTTGAGCATCGAAGAATTGATGCTTTTGAACTGTGGTGTTGGTGAAGATTCTTGAGAGTCCCTTGGTCTGCAAGGAGATGAAACCAGTTCATCCTAAAGGAAATCACCCCTGAATACTCATTGGAAGAACTGATGCTGAAGCTCCAATACTTGGGCCACCTGATGTGACGAGCAGACTCATTAGAAAAGACCCTGTTGCTGGGAAAGATTGAAGGCAGGAGAAGGGGACGACAGAGGATGAGATGGTTGGATGGCATCACTGACTCAATGGACATGAGTTTGAGCAAGCTCTGGGAGATAGGTAAATGACAGGGAAGCCTGGTGTGTCCATGGGGTTGCAAAGAGTCGGACAATGCTGATCGACTGAACAACAGCAAAGCTGTTGCCATAGTGAATCCTGAAAGGAGTATACCTGATATCTAATTACATTTGCATTTGATTATATAATATATACCCATATGGAGCCTGTCAAACATTTTAAGTATTAAATAATTAATGTTATTTTAATGACTTATTTATGTTATCATTAAAAAGAACCTGGAATTCTTTTAAAATTCCAGTTTTACTATATATAATTGATGTGTAAAATTGTAAGATATTCAAATTGTACATCTTGGTGATTTGACATACACATACTTTTTAACTGAAATATAGTCAACATGCAATATTATGTTATTTTCAGGTATTCTATATAGTGATTTGACATTTATATATTATGAAATGGTGACCATCACAATAAGTCTAGTAACTATCTGTCCCCATATAAAGTTATTATAATCTTATTGGCCATATTCCTTATGCTGTATTTTACATCCTCGTGGCCTACTTATTTTATAACTGGAGATTCGTACTTCTTAATTCCCTTCATCTATTTCCCCAGCCCCTACCCCCACCCCTACCCCCTGATAACCACTGGCTTGCTCTCCGTATTTAGTCTGTTTTTGTTTTGTTTTTCAGATCTCATATAGCAACACCATCATACAGTATTTATTTTCCTCTGCTTGACTTATTTCACTTAGTGAAATACCTTCTTATTTATCCAGCCATCATGTCACATGTGGTAAGATTTTATTTTTTATGGCAGAGCAATATTCTATTGTACATACACCCATATCTTCTTGATCCTTTGATGGATCTACTGATGAAGACTTAGGCTGCACATCAATGTTCAATGCAGCACTATTTATAAGAGCCAAGATACACACCATTCAATACATTGTGAAAGGATTTCCTCCAAGTTAATTGACTACTATCTCTCATATTTACCTCTTTTTTTTGGAGGGGCATGAGGACATTTATGTTCTACTCGCTTAAGAAATTTCAATTACACAATATAGTATTTTCAACTATAGTTACCATGGTTACATTAGAGCCTAGACCTTATTCATCTTAGAGCTGAAAATTTCTACCCTTTCATCCTATTATCCCACCCCTCAACCCCTGGCAACTACCATTCTACTCTCCATGAACCTCTACATTTTAAAAGCACAAGTTTATGAATTCAATAAAATAAAATAAACAAAACAGATCTGGAGTAAACAATGAATTCAGGATAAAGATACTACAAAAAATATATAGGAAAAAGAATGTATATATGTGTATAACTGAGTCACTTTGATGTACAGCAGAACTTAACACTATAAATCAACTATACTTAAATGAATACAACTATACTTAAATGAATTATAAGACTGCTAAAAATAAGATTATGAGCTTAAATGAATAGTTCTTACCATGTGATTTCATTTTACTAATTCTCCAGTGAAGTAGAGAAACTAATCCTACTTTCTGGGCATAAATTCATGTGAATCACAAAAATGTAATTGTTTACTCCCTGATCCTGACTACAAACATATATATTTTAAACTTGTATTTCCCCCACTCCATTATTTTTATAGTAAGAGATGACTTAGGAGAACCATCTCCAAGAAAAAAATATATTCCAATCACATTTTAAAAACACGATAGGCAAGATTAGTTATTTGCTTTTTTGAAAAGAAAAACTTGAGACTATTTGTTTTGTTTGTGGAACTCTGGGATGTATTACAAGCAGAACCCTTCATGTTTTAAAACGTGATGAACAACTGCTTTGGACTTTATTTGGGCAAACTTTTCTTTCTCCTGAGTGTTTATCGTTCTCTTTAGTAACACGGTTGTGTATCCACATCACAGTATTTATTTCTAAATGGCTCAAAATACACACATGTAATCTGAATGTATTCTGGACCACAGACAAGTGAAGAAAAGATCAGAAAGGCAATCAAAAACAAAAATAAAATCCTTGCAAGCGAATGGCTGAGCACAGAGATCTTCCACAAGTGAAAACTGGAAAATATTACTGTGTGTGGATTAGGAGTCCTGACTGCTTTCAAGATGCATATTCTTCTAGTCAGTGATTCTCAAAGTGGCATCTGAGGACCCTGAGATTATATCTCAGAAAGTCTGTGAAATCAAAACTGTTCTCTGAGTATCACATGAAAAACCAGAGATAATGCAAAAATAAGTGTTGGCGAGATGTGAAGAATTTTGTATTTCTTCATTCTAAATATCAAATGAGATCATATACCACAAATCTCCAACCTAGGGTCTGGTCTGTACATGTAGGTCAGGAGCCCTTCAGGTTGTCTAACCCCAAAAAACAGAGAATTCATTTCATTGTACCCCAGATCTAGGTCTACTTCAATGGAAGGAGTCTCTTCAGGATAAATGTCTTAGTGTGAAATACTAATACAGACTGGCCTTTTTTTTTTTTTTAATTATAGTTGATTTACAATACTGTGTTAGTTTCAGGTGTACAACATAGTGATTCAGTTAATTTTTTCTGATTATATTCCATCATAGATTATTACAAGGTACTGAATAAAACAGTAAGACCTTGTTGCTTATCTATTTTATGTATAGCAGTTTATATCTGTTAATCCCACACTGTGTCCCTCCTTCCTCCATTTTGGTAACCATAAGTTTGTTTTCTCTGTTTGTGAGTCTGTTTCTGTTTTGACTACAGATTCATCTGTATTATTTTTTAGATTCCACATAGATAAAATATTGTGTTTGTCTAACTTTGCCTGACTTACTAAGTATAATATTCTTTAGGTCCACCCATGTTGCTACAAATGGCATTATTTCATTTTTTCTTATGATTTACATATTTATAAATAATATGTATTTATATGGCTTCCCCAGTGACTCAGTGATAAAGAATCAGTCTGCAGTGCAGGAGACATGGGTTCAGTCCCTGGGTTGGGAAGATCCCCTGGAGAAGGAAATGGAACCCACTCCAGTATTCTTGCCTGGAAAATCCCATGGACAGATGAGCCTGGCAGGCTATAGTCCATAGGGTCACAGAAGAGTCAGACATGACTGAGTGACTAAAGAACAATACACACACACCACATCTTCATAAGCCATTCATCTGTTGATGGGCACTTGAATTGTTTCCATGTCTTAGCTATTGTAAGTAATGTTGCAATGAACATTGAAGTGCAAGTATCTTTTCAAATTAGAGGGTTGTTTTTTTTTTTTTTTCAGGATATACAGTCCTTTTAAATTAGGGTGGCAGAATGAGCTGTTTCTTTAAAAAGTCCCAGTCTTTGATATATTTTGAGGCTTAGTTAGCAGAACTCTTTAAGCATTATGTGTAGACCAACCACATTAGTATGACTTAAGTATTCTCAAGTATAATAGTGGTTAGCCTGTGAATTACAATGTGCATGATATGTAAGTGGATAATCCAAGCCAAAAGGACCAGGTACACACTCCCACTTTACAGTATTTCTCGGCCGTGTTACAAAGTGGAATCTCTGGGGAGCTTTACGTTATACTGGTGTCTCCATCCCACCCCTCTGAGAGTCTGACTTAATTGATCTGGGATGCAACATGGGTAGGTAGAGTTTTCAAAGCTCCCCAGGTGATTCTAACACGCAGCCAAGGTAGGAAACCAGTGCTTCAGGGCCAGGTATTTTCTCCTGTTTTCTCGGCTGCTTTCATCATTCATTGTTCAGTCTTTCAACCTTGAATTCTCTTTGCTCTTGAATTTATACCATGAAACCTAGTGCATGATGCCTTTTAATATCCTTAGATGGCTGTATTGAGGTTGCCATGACACAGCCTGTCTCCAGGTGCCTTGGATCTTTTTAGGTTCTCTTTTCAGAACTCGCTATGAAGTCTCATCAGCTCCCCACAGGAAGTTCTTTTTTGTGTCTAGTCTTACTATCACGTTTCCAGCCTCTGGCACTTCTTATCTATCCTTAATTTCCATTCTGCCTTCACTTGGGTCTTTGACACAAGTTCCCTGTGGCCCCAAATCTCAAACCAGCCCTGCAGGTCGCCACTCCATCCTGATTCCAAAGGCCCCAGCCTGCTGAACCCTGGAAGTTGGTCCTATATTGTCTTAAACTTCTGCCCTCAGTCGACTACAGACACGAATGTGATCATTAAAAAAACACTGGGGGAGCAAGTAAGTATTTCCAGATGTGTGTATTTCCACAAGATAGCAGTGAAGTACATCTGATACTTTGGAGACTAAAGAAATGAACTGAAAGGGAATTGTGCTGTTTTTATTATGAACACATAATGGATATACTTACAAGAAAACATGTTCTTTATATAACAGTCATGCTCTTTTATGGTCATTTGACTTGGACTCTGAAATCTGCAGGTGCTTTGGAATATCATAAGAACACATTTCCAGGCCTGATCTTCAATAGAATGAACAAATCAGGAATGTTCTTGAATATCAGTATTTAATATCATGGAAATTTGACTCTTGTCTTCAAGGGAGGGCGGCCTAGGAAAGTGCTTTTAAAAATCATTATTTCCTACTCACTGAATTAACTTGAAGAAGTTGAAAATTGAAGTGCATCCCATGGTTGGAGGAGTAAAACTCCATATTCCACAGAAAGATGGGGATCTTTTAAGGCAGAACTTCTTCAAGTGAGCTGTGTTGTTAAACATTACACGGGATCTGATTGACTTGCAGTGTGTAATATAGTGCTGTTAGATGGTGCAACAGTCCTGATGCAGTCCCACCTGCTCTTTTCCCTGATGGTAATACCATGCATCTTCTGTTCGTGGCTCTTCTTGCATAAATGACCAAGAAAGAGCAGAGCTGGGTCAACACCAAATTGCACTTTGGGTAACCCAGACTGAGCAAAGACATGCTGGAATGTGATTTTGACTTCAAAGCTCCATTTGCTCCAGAGAAAGGCTTTACATCAACTATTTATTTTGGATTTCCACATTTAACTCAAGGTAGTGCTGATGAGAACCATGTTTCATTCATCCTCAACTGACTTTTCAATTTATTTTTCCTTTTCCTCATGTGAGTTTCTTTTATTTCTATTTCAGCATCCTACTTGAATTAATGATAGTTTCCCCTGTCTTCTACTGCTAATTTATCTTGAAAACTGAAAGCAAAAAAGATAAGCATAGGAATGAAGCCAGTGAGAATCAACATTACAAGGAACTAGGCTGAGTCGTGACTCTTCTGTTCAACAGCTGTGTGGCCCAGGGAGATTAGTGGCTGTCATGACAGGACCCAGTTTCTGCAGCTGAACAGTGGAGACACTCTGGGGGTGGCCACATAATTTGCAGTGTGCAGTGCAAAATGAAACTGTTATGCCCTTTGCTCAAAATTATCAAGAATTTCCATAAAGAACTAACAGAGTATCAACCCCAAGACAGGACCTTTCTAAACAGCACAGGTCACATGCCTATATGCTGGAGAAGGCAATAGCACCCCACTTCAATACTCTTGTCTGGAAAATCCCATGGACGGAGGAGCTCGGTGGGCTGCAGTCCGTGGGGTCACTATGAGTCGGACACGACTGAGCGACTTCACTTTCACTTTTCATTTTCATGCTTTGGAGAAGGACATGGCAACCCACTCCAGTATTCTTGCCTGGAGCATCCCAGGGATGGGGGAGCCTGGTGGGCTGCCATCTATGGGGTCGCACAGAGTCGGACACAACTGAAGTGACTTAGCAGCAGCAGCAGCATGCCTGTATGCACTAACCATACAGCTTTCATGGGGCTAGCATGAGGAATACATCAGTGACATACATAAAACGCTAAACACGTGTCTGGTACCCATAAGTTCCCAATCAACATTAAGTATTTAAAAAATATGAGACTGACATATATACACTACTATGTACAAAATAGATAACTACTGACAAACTACAGTATAGCTCAGGGAGCTTTACTCTGTGGTGACCTAAATGGAAAGGAAATCCAAAAAAGAGGGGATATGCATAAACATAGAGCTGATTCACTTCGCCGAACAGCAGAAATGAGCACAACACTGTAAAGCAACCATAGTCCAATAAATTTTTTAATTTAAAGATATTTCTATTGCTGCTTATTCTTCTTTCTAATTGCCTTACTCATTTATCCTTAAATATTCCTTTTTCATCTATTCACTCAATAACTATTAGTGATGACAATGACAGCAACATAGTTGCACTGTGGGATGGACCCTTGGATTCCCTGGGCTGAGGTCAACCCACACTTTCAGACCCAATTCAAGAAGATCTTGGATCTTCTCAGAGAAAGACCTTTTTGTCCTCTGTGGCATAATTCTCTGTTTTGGCACTGATCACTCTGTATAAGCAAATAGTTACCTGATATGCCTCCCTTCCCCACTGGTCACAAGGAGAAACTCTGTCCACTCATATTGTTAATAGTATCACTGGTGTCTAACACAGATGGTGCCTAATAAGTACACAATGAATGGCCTATTAATTCTTTGTAAGCTAGATTATTAATCAAGATTTCGTTCACCTCCTTTGCCATTACCTTCACTCATATGTCCAGTTACATGTTTAAACTAGTATTTCTTCCTTTGTATATGACATCTTGTATATTTCCCTACATCATACCATTGTGCAAAGTGTTCTATCTATTGTCTATCAACAGGTTATTGACGGCATGCAATATGTCTTTAAGATTGCAATAATTAGACTGACGATTTCTCATTTGTATGTGTGCTAAGTCACTTCAGTCGTGTCCGACTCTTTGCAACCCTATGGACCGTAGCCCACCAAGCTCCTCTGCCCGTTGGATTCTCCAGGCAAGATTACTGGAGTGGACTGCCATGCCCTCCTACAGGGGATCTTCCCAACCCAGGGATGTGTTTTAAAGAAGCTGCAATTGTATTGCAACTCCTTAAAAACATGCCTGAAAGAAACTCACTACAGTAAGTCTCCTACATACAATCCTTCAAGTTACGAACTTTCAGAGATGCAAACATGCCCAGCTGTTGCACTGTACTACTGTACTTTTCAAGGTGCTGTGCTGTGCGGTATTATACTATGATTCTATTAGTGCTTAGAAACTAGAAACAGCTCAAACGTTCATCAGCAGAAGTGGATATATAAATTGTGATAAAGATTCTACAATGAAATAGCTTGTAAACCAATATCATAGACCAGTCCTGGAAACTGGCCCCACCTTGTAGTGATTAGGAAAGACAAGGAGGTGGAGGGTTATTTCCGAGGGTTGTTAGGAAATGTTGTATTTTTTAGACTTTTTAAGGGGGAAGTTACATGGGAATTATATTTAGTAAATTTACGACTGCTGCACATACAAAACATTAAAGTGCATTAACCTAAATGACTTAGCCAGCTGTGGTCTCTAATGCAAAAATAAGACACTGAAAGAATTTATTCCTTTAATGTCATGTTCTGACAATGTGTCATTTACTTAGGCTGTAGGCTCACAAATACAGTCACTATTTCTTTCATGTTGATTCATTTTTTAAATCAGAGATTAATGTAACTAATATAAAATACCATTCCACTTTCTTTAGAAGAAATAAAATCATGGAGTAGTTGGAGAAATTTCATAGCCCTCAACTCATTGTTTCTAATCTGCTTACACCATCTCATCCAAGGTCATTTTGTAAAATTAGAGAAATGTAGGATATTTCACAGGGCAAAAGAATTGATACCAAAAAAAAAAAAAACCAAACAAAACACTGACTCAGTGAACAGCAAAGAACCTTAATAATCAACAACTACAAACCACAAAATATCTGCCTACTGTCTGTTTATTATAAATCATGAGGTTTCATCCATGAAAAGATGAGTCACTTTATCTGGGTATTACTCAGCTGCTTTTAATGATTCCTACCATTAGCTTTGCTCTCTTGGAAATCAGAGTTAAATACTCTCAAGGGACTTCTGTGTTCTAGAAAGGTCTCTCCCTATTGATAAACCCCAACTTTCCAAAGAAATTTAAAATAAAAGGACAGAAAGCAAAAAGTGCTCTGTTAATAAGCCAAAACTCATAAGAGGTCATGGTCCCCATGGTTGGCATATATCTGGATTATTAAAGTGACTGAAACACAGAAAAACAATTGCTTTCTCAGTCACTCATTTGTCATATTCCTGGCAACTAGTGGAAGACGTTAAATTCTCAAGGTACCACGGCATTCCTGAATGCATGTGAAGAGCCAAAAAAACATACTAAGACAATCTCCCAAAGTCTGGTTATATCACTGCATTTAAAGTGCAAGTTGATCTAATAATGAAGGTGATTGGTTGTGTTGGAGATAGAGGAGGGGGCGGTGGTTGAAAAGCTCAAGATCGTCTTCTTGTTCACCTGAGAAAATATCTCAAGAGCTGCATAGTTGCATCCGAATTTCACAGCTTGAAAGCAAAAACCAGAATTCTTGCCTTCCCGATTCCCTCTGTTTCTAAGGCACAAATTTTCCTCCTGGTTCCTCTTTAAGAACTCCGGCAGTTTGTGGCATGTGGAGTTTACTAACAGTCTCCTTAGAAGAAAAAATGTGAGCTTTCTGTTGCTCTTTACTGCTGTCAACAGTAGTTTTAACCACAAATCAAGCAAATTGAGTAAGGCGATGATTCTTTTAGTCAAACCCTTAGTTTCTTGGCTTTGGTGATTCTACTTGCAATGAAATGACTTTTGGGAGCCCTCCAAAACTTGGTAAAAAAAAAAATCAAACAAGGATAGCTTGACACATAAGTGAAAATTAAGCACACTCCATTTATAAACTACCAAAGTAGAGTATAAAGTTTTTTAGCCCATTAATAAAGAAGAGTCAATAGCTATGGAGTTTTATGTTTCTTTCTAGGACTTTATATGTATTAATTCATTCCAGCTAAAAAAATAATGGGATGTGTAAAACTATCCCAATTTTACAGATGAGAAAACAAAGGCATGAGAGGTTAAGAAACTTGCCCAAGGTCATGGATAGTAAGTAGCAGTGCTAAGATTTTGTTCCAGAAGTCTAGGTCCAGACTTTTGCTCTCAAACATTATATTCTACTTTTTCTCATCAGACTTCATTTTTTGTGTAAGGGCTTAATTTTATAAGCTATGTTGAAAGCACTAGTTTTTTCATATTTTGGTAGGGAAATATATTTTAATGAAATACTCACTTGTTCAATTAAACAAATATTTATTTTGTAGTTATATATCAAAGTAACAAAACCCAAAGAAAAAACAAGAAGAAAGCCCTTGCCCTTGCTGAAGAATAAATAAGATGAACTCCCTGTACTCAAGAAGCTTCTCAGATGATTGAAAAATTGAAGCATACATAAGGTCTGGGTATAAAAGGGTCAACATGATAGGGACAGAATAAGATAATCAAATAACTCAGAAACCCTACTAGAGGATTGTAGATAGAGAGGGAACTTTAGGGGGCTTTGGGAGACCACAACCACAGTAAATTAATAATTGCTCAAGAAAGCAGGTTTGCTTAACCACAAAATTAAGCAGACTTGCTTAGCAACGAAACCCATGCAGCAGAAGAGACATGCCCCCAAACAATAAAACAATAGTGGCTTGAGACCGACATCCTGCCCAGTGAGCTCAGTAAGTTAATGATTCCTAGGCATGATCTCTGCACACATAAAAAAATAATTTATGGAAAGGTGGCATTTCAAAGTAAAAGACCCTCATCGTACTGAGACCTGAAATAATTTATCCATAGTGGCATGACGGGCCTGACTTGATCATGTAGGGATAAGAAAATTCCCCTGTCCAACCTGGAGGTAGAACTGAAGATGGAAGCATGATGTCTACTCAAGAATGAGGAAAGAAGGTAGTTTTTCCCCCTCCCCACTTTTCCTTTGATTATAAAACTGTAGCCCATGAAGTTCCTGGCACATGTGACACCCTATTGTCTGCCTGCTTATAAGCCTCTCAAGTGTCTTATTCTAATAAGTCACTTATCACTTTGCCTCTCGCTGAATTCTTTCTGTGCTGAGACAGAAGGGATCAGAGCTCTCTAGAGTCCCCCCAAACACCACCAAACAGTTTCAAACAGAGTTTTAGGGAAGAACCAAAGAGAAGGAAATTCATTCTAATGATGAGCAGTCACTTTACAGAGGAATTGACAGTCTTGAGGGAAAGACAATAAAAAGAACCAGGGGCCGATTGGAGGGAAAAGACATTTAGCGGACTATGCCCTTGGAGGAGACTAGAGAACAAAGCTAGAGAAGCAGAACCATGAATATAACCACTGCCTGCCTATCTGACCTCATATGCTGATATCCCCACTCCTGGCCATCTACTCCAGCTACCCTGGCCTTTCTAATTAAATGAGGCTCAGCCCTGCTCATGGCCTTTGCACTTGCTTCCATCTCCAACATTCCTCCCAATAGATCAGTGAGTGGCTTTTCCTTGCCTTTCAGGTCTTAGTTCAAAGGTCATCTGTAAGGAGAAGCCTTCACTTTATTACACAATTTGTTGATTTGGTTGTTTTAATTATTTGCTGTCTTTCTCAGTTAAAACAGAACCTTTAAAAGACGAAGACTTGTTTGTCTTATTTGTGACTGATTTTCCATTGTCCAGAGTGATGTCTGGCTCTGAGGAGAATGCAGTAAGCATTTGGTGGATTAGTAAATGATTAAAAGTAGGAAACTGTCAAGAAAGAATGAGTGTTCATCACGGTCAAACTCTAGGAGGAAATCTGGTAGGATAGACGCTGAAAAGAGGTCATTAGATGAAGCCAGTAGAAGGGCTTGGAGACCTCTGTGAAGACAGCTCTGGTAAAGTGGGTTGTGGGTAACCTGGGAACGATAAGCACACTGCTCTGTTCAAGAGCACTTGGGAGAAGGAGGCCTCCTCTGACTCTTACTCAGCTGAGGAGGTGGCAGAAGTAAGCAGGAGCATTTGTTCCTGGAAAGGAAGCTCACCTTTGCTCATCTTCATTCTCCTAAGACATGTAGTCTCCCTTGGTGTAGGTAATTATCAAAAATAACACCCGAGGATGAAGTTCGGAGGGTCTGTTGGGACCAAGGGTCCCTTTATAAAGATTTTGCATGATGCTAGGAAGGAAACCTGAAGATAATCCAGGGAGGAACCGTTTATTCTCCTGGGATTTATATGTAGACTAAGACCTTGTCTATTCACAGATAGGAACGTCAAAAAATTTGTTATAATTTTTATTGAAGTATAGTTGATTCACAGTGTTATGATAGTTTCAGGTATACAGCAAAGTGATAACAGGGATTTTTAATTCAGAGATAATTTGAGGTAATATCAGCAGGGGCAAACTGAACTTTCTTCTGTTCTACCAGGTCGATCACTTACATTTTTAAGATCAGTCAGTTACCCAAAATTTATTGAGAACTTAGAACATGTCAGCTCCTATTTGAGGCACTAGACCTACAGAAGTGAAGAGATGTACACTAGCAGTGCAAGGAAGTTACTTTAAAGTACTTGGGAAATAGGTGTTTTAAGTACCTAGAAACTTTTTAGATGTTCATGCTGGTTTTAGAAAAGGCAGAGGAACCAGAGATCAAATTGCCAACATCCGCTGGATCATCGAAAAAGCAAGAGAGTTCCAGAAAAACATCTATTTTTGCCTTATTGACTATGCCAAAGCCTTTGATTTTGTGGATCACAATAAACTGTGGAAAATTCTGAAAGAGGTGGGAATACCAGACCACCTGACCTGCCTCTTGAGAAACCTATATGCAGGTCAGGAAGCAACAGTTAGAACTGGACATGGAACAACAGACTGTTTCCAAATTGGGAAAGGAGTACGTCAAGGCTGTATATTGTCACCCTGCTTATTTAACTTATATGCAGAGTACATCATGAGAAACTCTGGGCTGGAGGAAGCACAAGCTGGAATCAAGATTGCTGGGAGAAATATCAATAATCTCAGATATGCAGATGACACTACCCTTATGGCAGAAAGTGAAGAGGAAATAAAAAGCCTCTTGATGAAAGTGAAAGAGGAGAGTGGAAAAGTTGACTTAAAGCTCAACATTCAGAAAACTAAGATCATGGCATCTGGACCCATCACTTCATGGGAAATAGATGGGGAAACAGTGGAAATAGTGTCAGACTTTATTTTTTGGGGCTCCAAAATCACTGCAGATGGTGATTGCAGCCATGAAATTAAAAGACACTTACTTCTTGGAAGGAAAGTTATGACCAACCTAGACAGCATATTAAAAAGCAGAGACATTACTTTGCCAACAAAGGTCCATCTAGTCAAGGCTATGGTATTTCCAGTAGTCATGAATGGATGTGAGAGTTGGACTGTGAAGAAAGCTGAGCGCCAAAAACTTGATGCTTTTGAACTGTGGTGTTGGAGAAGACTCTTGAGAGTCCCTTGGACTGCAAGGAGATCCAACCAGTCCATCCGAAAGGAGATCAGTTCTGGGTGTTCATTGGAAGGACTGATGGTGAAGCTGAAGCTCTAATACTTTGGCCACCTCATGCGAACAGTTGACTCATTGGAAAAGACTCTGATGCTGGGAGGGATTGGGGGCAGGAGGAGAAGGGGACAACAGAGGATGAGATGGCTGGATGGCATCACTGACTCGATGGACATAGATTTGGGTAGACTCTGGGAGTTTGAGATGGACAGGGAGGCCTGGCGTGCTGCGATTCATGGGGTCGCAAAGAGTCGGACACGACTGAGCGACTGAACTGAACCTTTTAGAAAATGTACATATTGGTTCAGCCAAAAAGATTTGGGCTTTTCCATTAAGACAACCCTAACTCTTTCTGTAAGATAAATGAATTTTTCGGCCAATTCTATACAACTGAAAAAATCTTAGTGGTGTGTTCCTGGAGCTGGCCTCACTGATTGTTAAAATTTCAGAAAGTTTGAGAGGCCAATTTCAAATATAGGATTACTGAGCAGTCAATGATAAAATGTACAACTAAGGAAAATAAATAAAAACAAAGATAATACTTGAAAATAAAAATCTGGTAATTATTATGCTGCTGCTGCTAAGTTGCCTCAGTCATGTCCGACTCTGTGTGACCCCATAGATGGCAGCCCACCAGGCTCCCCCGTCCCTGGGATTCTCCAGGCAAGAACACTGGAGTGGATTGCCATTTCCTTCTCCAGTGCATGAAAGTGAAAAGTCAAAGTGAAGTCGCTCAGTCGTGTCTGACTCTCAGCGACCTCATGGACTGCAGCCTACCAGGATCCTCCATCCATGGGATTCTCCAGGCAAGAGTACTGGAGTGGGGTGCCATTGCCTTCTCTGAATTTTTATGCTACACTTTGCTAATATCTATACTCTCAAGGTTATTTATGTCTATTGTGCCTATATGATGGAAACACCATAATATTCATATTAATAGACATAAGGTGTGCAAGTGAGTAACTCTTTCCAGTTCCAATTCAGAGAAGTCACAATTATAGCTGGAAAGTGGCCACAGCAAGAGTATTTACAAGACAGAAATTGGCAAATGCTACCGATCAGAACTTTTTTTTGACAGCTTCATATTAAGTATTTACCAGCACACCACTGTTCCTAAATAGAAAAATCTTTGTATTATAGTAATTTCTTTGTTGTAATAGGTACAGTAGTGTTTGTATATTGACAAACATGTTACTCTATTATAAAAGTACTTGAAAGGTAACTGAGAGTAAAGGTAACTGACTGGCTTGGTAATTTTGGATGAATGTTTAGTGGTTCAAAATTTTTTTCCCATGAATGTGGGAAGACGAACTGTGGAATTTTAATTGTCTAAACTACATTTTCACCTCTTGACAAGCAATTTTCAGCCTTGAGCAAGGAGGAAAAATAGGAAAAAAACCCAACCCTACAAACCTGATTTTCACGGATATAACAATTTCCTGAATAAGTGGTTCAGACGGTAAAGAATCCTCCTGCAATGCAGGAGACCTGGGTTTGATCCCTGAGTTGGGAAGATCCTCCAGGGAAGGGAACCCACTCTAGTGTTCTGGCCTGGAGAATTCCATGGACAGAGGAGCCTGGCAGGCTAAAGTTCATGGGGTCACAAAGAGTCAGACAGGACTGAGTGACTTTCACTTTAACTAACAATTTAATATTAGTTGAATTGTTCACTTTATCAAAAATGAACAATGTAACTAACATTCAAACTCACTAACAAGGGAAATATTCCTTAGGATAATTTTATGATGGGTTGACCAATTAAATTGTTCCCTTTCCACAACTTTTGACAGTGATATACAAAGCTTTTATAACAACTCCTTTTTCTAAAAGGAATTAACTACACTAGTGGGACTGTTTCTGATAAATAAATATATAGAGTTTCCATGTGACAAAATCCAGTATATACTTATGTTCATTCATCCATTCATTCAATGTTCAATATTTACTGATTATAAAAAGCTAGTAGCACTCTAAGGTTACTGTGTAATCATACGGTGTTTTACACTTCAAATTAAAGTATTTATTGGTTGTCCAGAAGCCCTAGTTAATTGATTCCTTTTGTCAAAACCTTAAATATTTCAATGAAGAGGAATTAACTTTATCAAAAATGGATGACCTGAAGCCATTATTCTGTTTTAACCACTGGCAGAAACAGCTCTTTGAAAATGACTAACTAGAAAAATACATGTTTTGCAGTAGAGAGTACAACTTCCCTCAGTGGAATGCATCCAAAATTCTCTTAACCAACAACGAACTTAAGAAGCAAAGTCAGACTCGCAAGAATCTGATGGGTTATGGGAAACATTTCCCCCCAGTGGATTGATTCTTAACTTAATAAACTTTTAAAATGAATCTCAGTTACATGCTCATCTTTAGACCCTGAGCTTGGGAGAAAAAGGAAGTAATGACATGTTCCATGAGGCTTTTAGGGCAAAAGAAAGAATTCTCCAAAAATAAAAACCAAGCTCAGAGAAGCAAAAAGGAAAATACATTAAAAAAAAAAAAAAACTACACAAAATGGATATCACTACAAAACAGTGGTTCCCAAATAGGGGTGATTTTGCCCTCCCCAGAAAACAACAGGCAAGGTTTGGAGATATGCTGGGCTGTCACCGCTGGAGAGGGTCTGCTACTGATGTCGATAGGGACCAGGCAAGCTGCTAACCCTCTACAGAGCAACGGACAGCCCTCCACAACGAAGAACTACCCAGCTCCCACGCTAGAAGTGCTGAGGCTGAGAAACTCTGCTAGAAAGCTAAATTATTATTGTAATCATACTAAGCTAATAAAATATTACTCAAAACAAAGGGCAAAATAAGGGAGACAGAAAACACTGACCATCTAAGTATACACTTAAAAGGTTCTCTCTCGTCTAAATATGTTATTGACAGCACTTTACCTAATACAGCCAGAAAAAATAACAGTCATTATCGCCTGGCGGGCCTTAGTATGGAACACTGTGCCATGCACTTGACTTGCATTATCTCGACTCAAATTCATGAAAGCCTTGTGATATCAGGGCTATTTATTAGTACAGAAAAATACTATTTATTGCATTAAGTATCCTCTAGAGGTCAGCAGTCACTTGTTCTGTTTCTATCAGTAACTGTCAGCAGTGTGACCTTGGACATTGGGACAGAGAGTCAGTGTTATGAGAGCTCTCTGGAACTCAGCTGGATATCATTTGAACACCCTCCAAGAGCCGTGTGTTCTTAAGGATTTCAAAGTACATGGAAAGAAGGAAGGTTTTAGCAAGGTATTTAGAGTTAGTGGAAAGGCAAATACAGATCTTAAAAGCTACAGAGAGAGAGGCAAAAATTCAACCCCATGCACACAGGAGGGAGACCAAGGGACAGATGAAGGACTGGGATCATGTGAATTTTAAGAACGTTTCCTCTAAGACAGAGAAAGACAAATACCCTATGATATTGCTTATATGTGGAATCTAAAAAAAAAAGCCACAAATGAACTTATTTACAAAACAGAAATAGTCACTGATGTTGAAAACAAAAATTGTTATCAAGGGGAAAAAGAGGTGAGGAAGGAATAAATTTGGGAGATTGGGATTGAAATATACACACTACTACATGTAAAACAGATAAAAAGGATCTACTGTATAGAACAGGGTTTCCCAGGTAGTTCAGTGGTAAAGAATTTGCCTGCCAATGCAGTAAATATGGGTATTTCAATGCAGGAAACGTGTCGGGAAGATCCCTGGAGAAGGAAATGGCAAGCCGCTCCGGTATTCTCGCCTGGGAAATCCCATGGACAGAGGAGCCTGGCGGGTTATAGACTATGGGTTGCAAAGAGTTGGACACGACTGACTGACTGAAAAAACAACTACAACTGTATTAGCACAGGGAACTCTATTCAATGCTCTGTAACAACCTATACGGGAAAGAATCTGAAAAAGAGTAAGATACATGTACACATATAACTGAATCACTTCGCTGTACAACAGAACATAATACAACACTGTGAATCAACTATACTTCAATAATACTTAAAAAAAAAAAAAAGAACACTTTCCTGTCCTAACTCACATGCTCATCCCGCTACACATACACATTTTAAAGGACACTGAGAAAGCGACCTTGAGAAAGTTACGTGTATCTCATTGTAATTGTTGAGAAGGATCCATTTAGAGTCTGGGCCAATATTTCTGGTCATTATATAATCTTAACTGGTTGAAATGGGATGATATAAATTATTTCCTTGGTAGGTAAGTCTAGGAAAACTTAAGATGAGAATCATTTCACTGGCTGAACAAATATAATTACTATTGTGTTGCAAAGGAGGTTCTGCATCTTTCATATTGTATATATTTTTAAAGTTGAAGAGAATTTGGCTCAGTGCAAAGAGACGAGCCTTTCCATTCCGAATTAAAATATTCAACTATAATTGATTTAGACATGGGATTCTGAGTTGAAAATTTATTCATTTTATGAATGTACTGAACATTTAAGAGACCTTAAATTGCACCATATTTATACTTTTAATTTATTTCATGAGATTTTCTTGGAAAGTTTGTGGCAGACAATTTATACGCTTTAAAAAGACAAGGGGTATTACATATATAAATGCATTTTAAAAGGTGTTGAAACTGAAGCACTTTAAGGGAAATACTGACATCCTCAAAAGAATGGAAAGGCTCTACTGTGAGGGAAGAAAAAACGGGTCTTCCCAGGAGTGAACTACACCAAGTGCTCCATCCTCAAGAGTTAAAGTCTTCCTAACTTAGGCGACTGTGGGGTTCCTCTCTGGTGGTACCCTGATTATACACCCTACAGGGAAGCTTGACTGCCACCGAGACCTATCCATCTATGCAGAACCCCAGCTGGCCCTGCAATTCAGAGATGATGGGCCTACTGGAGAAACAAAACTAAAAAATTACAGACAGGTCTTGGAGATATTACAGGTTTGGTTCCAGACCACCGCAATAAAGCAAATATCACAATAAAGCAAGTCACACGAATAGGCTTCCCAGTGCACATAGAAGTTATGTTTACATTCTACTATGGTCTATTAATTGGGAAACTGCATGATGTCTGGAAAAAAAAATCAATGTACAAATTTAAAAATACAAAACAAAAAATCAGTTGCCATAGTAACATCAAAGATCACTGATCCACAGAACAACAAAGCACATACAAGAAAAATAGAAAATTTGGAAGTACTGCAAGAATTACCAAAATGTGACACAGAGACATGACCTGAGCAAATGGGGTTGGGAAAATGGCACCGATGTATTTGCTGGATGCAGGGTGCCAGAAATCTTCAACTTGGTAAGAAAAAACAAACAAAAAACCCCCACAAAAACATGGTATCTGAGAACTGCAATATAGTGAAATGCAATAAAATGAAGTCTGCCTGTAGGTAAGGTCATGCCACCTGCCTATATGAACCAGTGGAAGCAACCACTCATAAATATGAATGAATGAATAAGGAAAACCAGGCATGTGAAATATAAGGGAAAATACAGGCTAAAAGACAAGATGCAAAATAAAGAGAAAAACTGAGTCTTGAGGAAACATAAATCAAGTAAAGAACATAAACAGATTTAAATAAAACAGAAATTCCAAATTAGCTATCTTCAGAGTTGAGAGAGATGATTGCATTTATAAGAACAACAAACTATTAAAAAGTGCCAATGAGGCAATAAGAATATCCCTGGAAATTAAAATATACTTGCCAGCATACAAAAATTCAATGGTGAGGATAATTAATAAAATGGATGTGCTTAAAGACCAAAGTGGAGATATAGAAAACAACCACAAGTCTACAAGCAATAAATGCTGGAGAGGGTGTGGAGAAAAGGGAACCCTCTTACACTGTTGGTGGGAATGCAAACTAGTACAGCCGCTATGGAGAACAGTGTGGAGATTCCTTAAAAAACTGGAAATAGAACTGCCATATGACCCAGCAATACTACTCCTGGGCATACACACTGAGGAAACCAGATCTGAAAGAGACACGTGCACCCCAATGTTCATCGCAGCACTGTTTATAATAGTCAGGACATGGAAGCAACCTAGATGCCCATCAGCAGACGAATGGATAAGGAAGCTGTGGTACATATACACCATGGAATACTACTCAGCCATTAAAAAGAATTCATTTGAATCAGTTCTAATGAGATGGATGAAACTGGAGCCCATTATACAGAGCGAAGTAAGCCAGAAAGATAAAGACCATTACAGTATACTAACACATATATATGGAATTTAGAAAGATGGTAACGATAACCCTATATGCAAGACAGAAAAAGAGACTCAGATGTATAGAACAGACTTGTGGACTCTGGGAGAAGGCGAGGGTGGGATGTTTCAAGAGAACAGCATTGAAACATGTATATTATCTAGGGTGAAACAGATCACCAGCCCAGGTTGGGTGCATGAGACAAGTGCTCGGGCCTGGTGCTCTGGGAAGACCCAGAGGGATCGGGTGGAGAGGGAGGTGGGAGGGGGGACCGGGATGGGGAATACATGTAAATCCATGGCTAATTCATTTCAATGTATGACAAAAACCACTGGAATGATGTAAAGTAATTAGCCTCCAACTAATAAAAATAAATGAAAAAAAAATTAAAAAAAGAAAACAACCACAAAAACTGATAGAAAATATGGAAGAGGTTAATATGGGTTGCTCCTGGTATTTCAACATTTATCTTTTAAAAGAATGAAGAAAATGTAAGAAACATAGATGCATTTAGATTGATATCTCTACCCAATGCTAAACAGGATGATTGTGAAAAGATTCAAGCCTAGACTTGTCCTAATGATAACTTGAAAGTCAAGAATATAGGTAAAATATGAAACGCTCCCAGAGAGGGGAAAAAAAAAATAAAAGAATCAGATTACTATAGGTTTCTTATAAGCAACCCTGCTTCCCTGAACACAAACACTGAAAAATTGTTGAGGGGAAAATATATTTTGAAATTAGAATTTCATATCAAGATAAATGATTAGTCAAGTATAAGATCAAAAGGAAGAAAATTTTGAAAGTACACACATACACTGTAAGTATAATTAATATGCATGGTATAAATATATATTTATATATGAATACAAACAAACTTCTAGTTTTCAAAGGTTTTTCCAGCAAAACAACACAAGAAAGTCCAAGAACAAGGATCTCATGTGACATTAACCACATGATCAGCTGAATGGAACTAAGTAGAGGAAACTTGAAAGAAAATAAGAGAATATGGCTGGAAGATAAGGCAGCTTTTACCAACAATAGATTAAATTTCCTTCTCCACAGATCCCATATGCAATTGATACTCTCATAATCATGATCTTGTAAGTGCTATTAGTTTTCAATTAAAAAATCATATTATAGAATGATGCTAAAGGCTTAATTCCTGTTTCAAAACAGAGTGTAATTGAATAAAATAACTATCAAAAACTGGAAGTTATGAGAAGTAAGAGGTAGTATGTTTCAAATTCCTCTTCTTTCAAAGTGTCTGGAGTTGGTAAATTACTAGATGGGGAAGAAATTTTAATATTTAAATCTATACTAGTATTTACTATATGAATAAAAATTTATAAGCACCCTTAACAGTGGTTTTCCCTGAGGAGTAAAATTGAGGGAGGAATTGTGGGGTGAAGGGAGACGTTTACTTTTCAATTCATATCATTTTGTTTTATTTTGATATTCCCCTCCATAGCATTCACTGTGGCCAGAATAATAAAAAAAAAGAGGTAAGAAAGAAATATATATAGTGCAAGAACATAAAAAATTGAGGGGAAAACTTTCAGAAAAGGATCACTGGAAAAATAACCTACATATTTTATATATCTAACTTTAACATAAAAAAAAATGTTCTATGGCATATTTTTCTTGGCTCACAGGGTAGAAACCTAATCATTACCATGAAAGTTGACTTCATTTGAGAGAGGATAAAAAAATTTTTAGGAACTATAAAATCCAGCCATAACTGGCAAATTCTAGAATTTCCAAGACTGAGCTTTAAAACATATTTCTGAAAATCCAACAGAAAAAAAGAAAGAGCTGTACCACTCCCAGTTCAGAAGAAACTGTCTGACAATAAAGCAGATACTAGAAACTTAGAACTTAGTATGCTACAAATAGGCTTGGGTGAGTCACACTGACCTCATTTGGGAATATTAACAGAACCATGCATCAAATTCTAGCTTCCTGGAGCAAATGTTCACGTGTGTGGTCAAATGGTAGCTTATCAAGAGAGGCCTTCTCTAACTACTCTTAGAAGGAATCGATCCTAGGCCCCCCTGTCATCATCTTTAATCTTCTTATCCTGTTTCCTCTGTCTTGCCCACCTGCATGTTTACTTGTGTGTTTCTCTCATGCCTTTCCCAGCCCCCAGAAGAATGTAAGCTCCTTGAGAGCCATGACCTGGTCATATATTCCACAGGACCCATTGCAGGTACTCAACAGTCATTAGGTAGATGAAGAGAATAAATATTCTTACAATATTGGGTTGGCCAAAAAGTTCATTTGGATTTTTCCATCGCATATTACAGAAAAACCTGAACAAACTTTTTGGCGAGCCCACTATTTTTTCATATAACAACTGATCTCAGAGAACTGTTCTGTTTTGTTTATCTCAAACTGGCAAATTGCATGTACATTTTAGATTACTTCACTAGCTGGATCCTAATTGTCTAATCAATAATCCATTTGTTACATGCATGATTAAAAACAGATGCCTGCTTCATTCTCAGTAGACTCTCAGGACATCCATTCTGAAACAAATAGAAATTCCTGTATCAAATAAAATCAACGGCTTCTTAAGGGTCTACCATGTTCAAGGCCCTGGATGGGTGAGGAGAAACCCACATGGTTCTGACCCAGAACCACCGGTCTTCCAATTCTAGGGGAAAACAACCTCCTAGTCACCTTCTATCTTCAATGTAAAAGTTCTTGGCAGCTGGTATTAATGTAACTGCTGGGGATGTCTTGACCTTTTCTGTTTCTGAATATTCCTCTATTTTCCCTCTTTTTAGAAAATCCAGGACTCACTCTCATTTCTCCCTTTTATATGTAAAAAGCATGAAAGACTTATAGTCCAGAAAGTTACCATCTAATATTACAAAATTCGGGGACCATGTCAGACAAGAGTTTTCCTTTAATTCTGAAAACGCTAGTTATAGTGGGAAAAAAAGTAGTTGACAACGAGAGGGAAAAATACAACCCTATCACTCACAGGGTATCAACTTTAAAAATAAAAAAAGGTAGTTCTGCTATGCTTCCAAACTAAGTCAGAATTTGGAGTAAGCTCATGTTCAAATATTACTCTTGTGTTAAAATGACATTTTGGAAAGTGCTTCATTTTCTGGCTGACATCAGCAAATACACATCTGTGAGTTGATGACATTTCATACAAAAGGGACAACTTGTTCACCAAAAAAGCTGTCAAGTCATACCCATGGCTCATTTTGCCAAGAGCCAGAGGTGTCCAACATACCGTCTGCCTTGCGTAACTTCACTGGCTCTTGTACTTGGCACATTTGGGGTTGTTTTGGGGAGGCTGGTACGTACCCAACTCATGTGCATTATGACCCCAACAAACAGATCCCATGAGCTATTGAAAGTGACCTTGGGACAAAACTCAGTGGTCACCCAAGGAATTCCTGTGGTTGCCTCTACAGAGTTTCAGTTTTAAAATGTATTTCCCATTTCATAATGATCTTGCAAGGAATGTGAAAATCCAAAATGTTGGGGTATGGCAAATATTTTCAGGGCAGCCAATGTTTGAATTAATCATATTTCTTTTATTATAACTGATTTGGACATTTTTATCTTTTACGTTTTTATAAGAGACAGGTGCTTCATTACCACTTCCCCAACACTGCCCACTCCTTAGTGACCTTACATCTTTTAAAATCCATGACATCAAACGATGTGATCCTCCTTTTCCACCTCTGTTGCTGCCTTTTAATTTGTGTAACATGTACTTACTTGTCATGTTGGGAACCACTGTTGTGCTAGGTAGGAACTAGTATTATATTCAAGTGGTGAAACAAATAGATAAAATATAATCTTTGTCTCCAGTTTAAGAGAAGAGGGATATCAAAAACAAACAGCTTGAACACAACTGCAATTAAGAAAAGCCTCATGAAATGAAAGTATGATGTTCATTTACTGATTTTGGAGGCATTTCTCCAGGTTCTTCAAACACTATTTTACCTCACCTCTACTCCAAATAGGACATGTCAACTCAAATTTCACAGCATTAACCACACACGCAAACTTCACACATTCATATACATGTTCTGCGTCTCCTTATAGTCTCAATTCTGTCAAAGGTTAATACCAGAACCTCTGTATTTGGTCTCATTGTTTTCCACTTGCTCCAGAAATATGTTCTCTGGCTATAGATACACCCACATTTCCCTCAGTTTACTTCCCTTCCAATGATTGTGGTTTACTTCCTCCTTTTGGACAATGTGGGGTGTATTTTGCTTGTTTCTAGCCTTCATCACACACACATTCTTTCTAAATCATTGCTTTTGTTCTGGACTGTCACCAACTCCTTTGAAGTTCCTCTTCAAAGATCACCAATGATCAGCAACACCATTTTGTTTTTCTTTGCTGCGTGGCATTTGGGATCTTTGATCCCAACCAGGGATTGAACTCGCGCCTCCTACATTGGAAGTGCAGAGTCTTAACCTCTGGACCACCAGGGAAGTCCCACCAACACCCTTGAGACTAAAGTCATTTTGATCCCAGTGTATACATACCTCTCTTGTTCCTCCTGAAAACTCTCTATCCTTAGACAGTTATGGTGTCAAAGAGGATCCTGTTTCTTGTCTTACCTCCCAGAGAGTGCCTCATTTTTATTTGTAGCCTCTTAACATGTAAGACGGAGAAGGCAATGGCAACCCACTCTAGTACTCTTGCCTGGAAAATCCCATGGATGGAAGAGCCTGGTAGGCTGCAGTCCATGGGGTCGTGAAGAGTCAGATGACTGAGCAACTTCGCTTTCACTTTTCACTTTCATGCATTGGAGAAGGAAATGGCAACCCACTCCAGTGTTCTTGCCTGGAGAATCTCAGGGACAGCGGAGCCTGGTGGGCTACCGTCTATGCGGTCCCACAGAGTTGGACATGACTGAAGCAACTTAGCAGCAACATGTAAGAATGCCCTAGGAACCCCCCCACCAACCCTCTTCTCTCCTTGCACTGGGTAAACGAATGGCAAACATGAGCATATTCTGGCTTGACATGTTGGGGTTGTTAGTGTTAACTGATGTCAACACTTTCACATTAGGAGATTTTACATAAAACCTGGAATTTCAGTTTGTCTCGACAAACCAACCATGAAATAATGATACAGGAAGGAATGTCAAGTAGATATAAAAGACTGCTTGACTGCTAGGAATGAAAGACCTGCTTCCCCTATCACATGGGAACCAAAAGGTAGGTTTACTAAAGATGTTGAGGATTTACACTGATTCCCAACGATCCTATAAGTTCATTCTATCAGTGTCAGACTTTTTCACATCTTCACTTCAGTCATCACAGTTATTTGCTTTATTGTATTCTCCTTATCTCAAAAAGGGTTTGATTCAGAATCCTTTCATTTACTTTTCCTCAGAATATTGAATTTACCTAATAAAATCTGAGCTATGAAATGAGAGATAATAAAACAATAGATAATATGAATTTTATTTTTTCTATTTTTAAAGGCTTTACTGAATTTGTTACAACACTCTTTCTGTTTTATGTTTTGTTTTGTTTTTTGCCCACAAGACATGTGCAACCTTAGCTCCCCAACCAGGGATCAAACCTCGGTCCCCTGAACTGGAAGGTGAAGTCTTAACCACTAAACTACCAGGAAAGTCCCAATAATATGAGTTTCAAACTCCTAATTCTTTCCTAGTCACACAGTCTATTTAGTCCATGAAGTAGATGATATACAACCCAAATGCCATTCTTTATTCTCAATTATAGAGGTGATAAAGTCTCAATTTTAGAGGTGATAAAGTCTCCATGGGGGAAAAATATAAGAAGAAAGTAGATAAAGGTGGAAAGGTATAAAAATTTCCATAAGAAACATTATTTGAATTATTCTCTTTTACTCCTTTATATTAGATTAAAAAATAATTGTTTGGCTGTAATTAATCCTAAACCTCTATTTCCTGATGTTTATGCTTCAATTTCCACTACATCTGATTCCAAAAATAATGTATATATTTCTATGCAGAGGAAATAAAAAGTGAGAGTGAAAAGTACAATGTGACCTACAAGGGAAAGAACTACCTCTGTTTTAACGAGGGAATAGCAGAGACAGATTTCTCCTTTGTACGTATCAAGCGTTAACTAATAGACCATGATTTTAAAACTCCTAATGGCATTGAGCTTTCATCCTGAAAGATGTACTTATGTTTGGAAAATAACAATCCACACAGCACACATGGAGGATGAATTTTCTGTCCAACGGAAGCATAAATCAAGGTTTTGTGAGCTGCATTTGATTTCTTCCTTTGGTGCTTTGCTAGCCCACTAAGCCTGGTTGCCAGGCAACCATGGCAGCTTTGCTGAATATAGATATTAACAGGTTTAGGTTACACTGAAAAACATGGAGTGAAAATGAGCACAGACTTATCCTTCACCTGGAAATTTGGGGGGAAAGCCATCTTTTCAACTCAATATTTGAAACAAATGTATTTATTATCTTTGGTTACACTCCATTCTCTGAGATGGTCGGGGGAGTTCCTCATTGGAGGGAATACATTTTTGCCTACTGTCTATTTTTGCTGTTTTTTATTTTTGAAGGTTACTACAGAGTATTTTTTCCATTGGAGTATGACTGCTTTACAGTGTTTTGCTGCTTTCTGCTGTACAGAAATGTGCATCAACTATAGTACACATATATCCCCTCCCTCCACCAGCACCCCCACCCCAGCCTCTACATCACCACAGAGCACCAAGCTGAGCTCCCTGTGACATTCAGTGGCTTCCCACTAACTATTTCACACATGGTAGTATATATATATATATATATATCAGTCCTAATCTCCCAGTTCACCTTACCGTCTCTGCATGCCCACATGTCCATTTCTCTACGTCGGTGTCTCTATTCCTGCCCTGCAAATAGGTTCATCTGTACCATTTTCCTAGTTTCCACATATATGCATTAATATATGATATTTACTTTTCCCTTCTGACTCACTTCACTCTGTATGACAGACTCTAATTCCCCAGTTCACTGCCATCATGACTTGAAACTGTGTTTTAAAAACACTGGTGGTTTTTCTCGAAAGTGAATGGATTACAGTCTCATTTTCATAAAACAGGAACATGTTTGTGACGTTTTATAGTGTCAAGACTCTCTCTCTGAGAGATATCTGGAACCACCTGAGTCAAACAGGATAGAGACCTCTCCCCTGTGGATCAGACTAGAAAAACTGTTTTCATGAAGATAAATGACTAGTGCCCCAGAGGTCAAGGGCAGAGCTGGAATGGCACCCAGATGCTGAGCCTGTCTCAAGAGGCAGTCCTCCGGCACTGCTCTCTACAGTATTTTTACAGGATGATTGAGAAAGCAGCAGAAAATGAAGACACTTGTGTGAACTGTCAACACTTTCTGAGGCTTCAGGTCTGGCTCTCTCCGTAAGAGTGTGTCATCTGAGACAGGTGCCACTGAAGTGTGTTTGTTCTCGATTTTTTTCCCCTCCTTCTCTCAAATATTTTCCCATCCTTGTTTTTTTCTGCCTGTCTTCCCTCACCACCTTTAGGGAAAAACAAAAACAAGCTCTGTCTGTTCCTTCATCTCTGGAAGCGACAGCAGTGGCCATCAAGGTGCTAACCTGACTTCTTCACTATGAGTCTGCCATGGGGCCAAGGGTGCTAGAGAGACCCCGCGAGGTTTCAAAGTTTGAAGGACACCTGTTTACAGGTGTGGACCTAGAAGACAGCTGATGAAGACAGCAGGCTGCATCTGTGGAGCCAGCCTGCAGGAGGCTGCAATCCACCTGCCAGTCTAGAAGAGTCTGCCCCACACCTGGTTCATGTTTAAAATGTTGCTTACGTTTGAAAATATGTGCTTTCTGCACTTTCCACTATGGAAAACAGTACAGAGTTTCCTCAAAAAACTAAAAATAAAATTATCATATGATCTAGCAATCCTACTCCTGGGGCATATACCTGGACAAAACTGAAATTCAAAAAGATACACCCCTATGTTCATAGCAGCACTACTTACAACGGCCAGGAAATGGAAACAGTTTAAGTGTCCATCAACAGATGTATGGATAAACAAGAAGATGTGGTACATATACACAATGGAATACTACTCGGCCATAAAGAATAAAATCATGCCATTTGCAGCAACATGATGGAACTAAAGACTATTGTACTAAGTAAAGTAAGTCAAAAAGAACAAATACCATATGACATCACTTACATGTGGAATCTAAAATGACACAAAGGAACTTATCTATGAAACAGAAACAGACTCACAGACAGAAAGGACTGGCTCATGGTTGCCAAGGGGGAAGGGAGCAGAGGAGAGAAGGGCTGGGAGTTTGGGGTGAGCAGATGTTAACTATACAGACAATGGATAAGCAGTGAAGTCCTACTGTATAGCACATAGGACTATATTCAATATCCTGTGATAAACAATAGAAAAGAATATTTAAAAAAGAATGATTTGCTGTACAGTAGAAAATAACACAACATTGCAGATCAACTATACTTCAATTTAAAAAAATAAATAAAAATGTGTGCTTTCATTGCTGCTGCTTCTGGTTATGCATAGCAAGCAGCGAGGAAGATCGCTGCGGTAAGAAAAGCCCCAGCAAACTACTCAGACCAACTACATAAGTTCCAGGGATCACTGTGACAATATCTCAGACCTCTAACTCCATTCTGATTTTTCTTGTGCCAAGTGGGGGGATGCCTGATATTGATGATTTGGGGAGATCTATGTCAATGCGATCTCTTCCTTCTGCTTTGACAGGTTCGGAGTATTTTTACTCCCAGTCTGTTTTTGTGGCCACGTTCACTTAAATAGAGCATAATTTGGGTTCTTTTCTTGGGCCCGGGGAAAGGCAAGATATTCACATCCTTTTTCAGCACTAGACCAAGGCTCAGTAAATCCACAACGTGGAGCTTGATTCACCAGAGGAAGAGAAGGATGAAGTTTGTCGCCCACCTTTGGTTGCTTCCCTTCACATGAGTAGAGAGAAGCCAGCTCATTTCAGTCTCCTGATGTGACTTGGGAAGTTCATAAAGATCATCTATGTAAGAGCTAAAAACGAGCAAACTGTGCTGAGATAAAAATACCAAACCTCCCTGGTGAGGCGAATACTGATATGTTTGCACTCCTGAACTCATGAGCCTCCTTTTATGAAAAGCGTGGGACCTTCCCCTGCATGTTGAGAGTCTCTATCTCACTTTTGATTTTTTTTCTTTTTTGGTAGGATGAAATTGAAATAGTGCTCTTCCCTCACTTATCATCTCATTTTCTTGGATTAGCCTTAGTCCTTAGGTGAAGTCCCCTCTTCTTTCCTCCCCAGAAAGAAGGGAGGAAATTTCTTTTTGAATGACCTCTTAATTTTTTTCCAGAAGTCCTCCTATCATTGCTGATGATAAAAAAGTAGAAATTTTGCTTGCATTTCAAACATGTCAATTATTAATGACACAATGAACACCTAGAATTTTGAACTTTATTATAGTATGTTTTGCCAGTATGGATGACATAAATGCAAACTTCCCTTACACAAGAGTGAGGGTAATTCTAGTGATCTCTTTTACTTTGCATGACCTTTGCCAACAAGAGTTAGTTTGGAACTTGGCTCAGAAGTAGCAGCAATGAGATTTCAGGGGTGTGGGGGTCAACTCAGAGGCACATGGGTGTGAATACTTCAATTGCGTTCAGAAAAGTTGAGGTTCTATCTATGGAAGAAGAAGCAGTGGCAGGGAACCAGGCTAGAAATTTACATGGAGATTGGACTAGACTTGACATTCTCCAAGGTCAGGCTAAGAAATTTAGATTGGCACCTAAGGTAATTTCATGTAGCAGAGCCAAGTAAAATCCTTGCCTAACTGCTCTTTCTTATGACATGGCCCATCTCCTCTATGTATACTCCTTGCATTCTTAGGAGTGATCCTCACACCACATGAGGTAAGTATACAAATCTGCATTTTGTAAGTAAAGAAAGTGATCCCTGAAGAAGTTAATTCACCTGTCTGAAGACACAGGGCTAATGCCTTCCTGTCCGATATCAGCTTAGTCTATCTGCATTTCCCTACTCACACTGACCTTCAAGTCTGCACCTTCCCAGTCCTTCTCCCTACCCCCTCCACCTTAATCATTCATTCATACTCCGCTGTAACAATGAGAGTGGTCAGGTAATTCGTTGGCCAAACCAGAACACTTCTGAGGATGAAAGAAGACACTATCAATAATTGTGGGCCAACAGGTCCTATGTGGGATTTCCAGTCACCCTAGGGTGAATGAATTCCTGAAACAGGATTAGCACTTATTTAGTAACTTAATTTGAAATCACTCACACTGGGATCTCTTCAACCTTTTCTCCAAGAGTAGCATCCCTAACTTGTTTCCATCGAATTTCTCCAAGGGGTCCCCCAAACCCCACACAGCAGTTTTCTCAGGGCAGAAGTAACCACTCCATCCTCATCACGTCCATGTACTTTCTACCTATATATAAGGAGGAGTCCCACAAAACAGTGGGACTGCAAGGGAATGTTTTTCCTGAAATGCTTGCTGATCAAGGTGGCTACTGCTTGCAGAGGCTGTTATTCCTAGCCAGCTTGCACAAAGGTCAGGACACTCCAAGCAAAATCTCCCTACGGAGCACCAACTCAGATCCCTGTGAACAGATTGGGATTTGATAATTCACTGCAAATTATGTCACCTCTTGATTTTAGGGAACCACTCCCTGTTGGCCATCTCTGAGGCCCTCAAAGCCTCAGATGTGGCACTGAAGATGAATGAGGATATAGACTGACATCTTCTCCCTGAAATATCACGGTTTTTATTCAGTCTGGATGTAGCATTCTCATTTAGATTTTGCATTATATCTTTCATGTATGTGATTGTGTATGCTCTCTCTGTTTTTTAACCTTCACCCAAAGAGAAAAAGGGGAATGGACTTCCTTCGTGGTCCAGTGGTTAAGACTTTGCCTTTTAATGTAGGGGGCCTGGGTTTGATGCCTGGTTGGGGATCTAAGATTCCACATGCCTCTTGGCCAAAAAGCCAAAACATAAAACAGAAGCAATATTGTAACAAATTCAATAAAGACTTTAAAAATGGCCTACATTAAAAAAAAAAACAACAAAAACTTTAAAAAGAAAAAGGGGGAAGATTTCAACAAAAATACTTAGTGACTTGATAATTATTTGATTTTCCTCACCCTTCCTGATCCACATTCTGTTGGCCTTCAGTCATGATCTGCAGACTCAGGAATATTCTGGCAGAGATGCCACCCCAAGCAGAAACATGTTTGGAGCTAGGGTGAACCTCTGCATGTGAGGATGGTGCACGGCACTTGAAATGGAGCTGAACCTCTCCCTCACTCCCAGACTGTCTCCAGAAGGACCGGGGATGTCCTCCCAGCAAATGGGAAGAGAAAGTTTCACCAGCTGGAAGCTCATTTTGTCTATACCTAAGGCTCAAACCCACAGGAAAGAAGCCAGAGAAACAAGCAGAAGAGTCTTTGGCTCGTCCGACCCCTGATTCCAGACTTCTCAGTTGTCTTCTTTGTGAAAGGAGTCAGTTGAGTTCAGATATGTCTAACTCTAGCTGTGGATGGTGAGGAATCTGTAAAGGATTTGATCTGCCAGAGAATTGATGAAGATATGGGTTTAGGGGCACTTACTGACTAGGAGAAATGTTTGGAATGGATTAGAGAAGGGAAAGTTTGGAAGTTAGCCCTCAATATGAAGACTGCTACAGGTAAGGGTCTAGCAGAGACAAGATAAGAAATCCCTGGAACTTCTCTGGTGGTCCAGTGGCTAAGACTCTGTGCTCCCAATGCAGGGGGCCCAGGTTCAATTCCTGATCAGGGAACTATTAATAGATCCTGTATACTGCAACTAAGAGTTCACATGTTGTAAATAAAGATTCTGCATGCCACAACTAAGAGCTGGCACAGCCAAATAAATAAATACTAAAAAATAAATCCCTGAATTAGTGCTATACCAGCAGGACTAGAAAGGAAGGGACAGAGGAAAGAAGCAACCTGGAATTGAACACATTATTTGTGAGAGCTAGCACTATGAGTAGCACCTATACACATTATTTTAAAAATACTCCTATGGAAAAAGCTTTACTATCCCTGTTTCATAGATGAATACACTAAACCTTGGTGGTTACAACTTGTCCAAGATCTCACAGTTAGTGTGAGAACCAGAATTCAAACTCAGAATGTCTCCTAAGTCTGTATTTTCTCCATTTTTGGTACACTGTCAACAAGGCCTCAGATGTTGGTGCATGAGAGAATATAATGTCATCAGGAACAGAAATGAGAAATATACACACAGGCACCATAGAATGTTGCTCAGTCGTGAAAAAGAATGAAGTAATTATTTGCAGCAACATGACTGGACCTAGAGATTATCATACTAAGTGAAGTAAGCCAGGGAAAGTATTAAAATTTTAGCTTCAGCATCAGTCCTTCCAATGAAGGATTTTCTTTTGTAGATAGGTTCATTTGCTCACTTGTTGTATTTTAGATATATATGTCTAAATAATATGATTATTGTCTAAATAACATGATATGATAGAAATTATATGATAGAAATTATATCAAATAATATATAATTATAAGATATAATTATATCTAAATTATATATTATATCTAAATTAATATGATAGAAATTATATGTCTAAATAATATGATATCTGTCTTTGTCTGGCTTACTTCACTTAGTATTAGAATCTCTAGGTCCAACCATGTTGCTGCAAATATTTCGTTCTTTTTCATGGCTGAGTAACATTCTATTGTGTGTGTGTGTATTTGTCATTTCTGTTCCTGGTGATATGAAGAGTCAACTCATTGGAAAGACCCTGATGCTGGGAAAGATTGATGGCAGGAGGAGAAGGGGGTGACAGAGGATGAGACGGTCGGATGGCATCACTGACTCAATGGACATAAGTTTGAACAAGCTCCAGGAGAAGGTGAAGGACAGGGAAGCCTGGCATGCTGCAGCCCATAAGTCATGAAGAGTCAGACATGATCAAGCGACTGAACTGAACAAAAGAAAAACAGACTCACAGACATAGAGAAGGACTTGTGGTTGCCAAGAGGCAGAAGCAGGGATGGGGATGGAAAGATCGAGAATTTGGGATTAGCAGATGCGAACTATTAGAAATAGGATGAGTAAACAACAAGGTCCTACTGTATAGCACGGGGAACTATATTCAATATCCTGTGACAAACCATAATGGAAAAGAATCTGAAGAGAATACATATGTGTAACTGAGTCATTTTGCTAAATAGTAGAAAGTAACACAGCATTATGAATCAATTATATTTAAAAAATATGAATCAGGAAAGGAGGGGAAAGGCTTACTTTGGAGAACTGAATGACACTTTGCTCCCTTTAAACATATGAGAGCTCTCTAAGTTAGAGAACTATGGTTATCTTTAAAATATGATTATTTTTAATATTAAAACATAATTAATAGTAGCAGGCTTCATAAGATACACACAGGTTGGTGCTCCACGACTCACTCTATAAAGTAACATACATCAGTATTTACTGGTAGAATTTCTCAGGTTACCAAGCCCAGACAGAGTCCTTTTATTGAGTAAAAAAAAAATACTCATTGGAAGAAGAAATAACTGTCTTCACATATGAATTTCTGGAAGAATCTTAACAGCTATGAGCAAAAGTAAACAATTTATCTGATCAGACACCCTGTCACCAGACACCCTGATTTCCTATCAATTGTGAGTGAAGTTGAAAAAATTAAAATCTTCGCAAGTATTGGAAATAAGTTTAGTAAACCTTCCAACATGCCTCAACAAGGAAAGAGAGGAGAGCAAATAAGATGGAAATAGTATTTCTGATGACACTGGTATATGTTTAGAGCAGGAACAGATAAAATTAGATATTTTCAGAAACTGTTCTTGTCTGAAACCAATAATCTGGATGCTGCAGTGAAACGTACGTATCAAACGAAGCACCACCACCGAGAGAGTTGGTTTTAGAGTCACCAAGATATCTACAGTGACCTACAGATGTCTACAGTGATCAGGGAGGTTAAAAAATGAGAGGAACAGTGATTCTTGACAATATGAGAGTGACATCTACACGGAAATAAGATGAAACATCTATGGAGCCAGTAACCAAAGAAAGGTGATGGATTCCTTCCCTGGAGGACACTTCTTTCACTTCAGAAATGAGCCAGTGTGTGGAGTGTATTGAGTTTTCATGTTCGTCTTTTAGACAATTTCTAATAACACTAATTTTATAACAGAATAACACGCACATAATAATGCATTTGCTAAAAGTATCTTTAGAAAGCAGACCTAAAGTTCTGAGTTCTTATTTAATCTCAAGTACTTGGTTAAATGACAGCAATTTCTTTATATTCTTTACTTTCTCTCTTTATTTTTTAAATGAACTTTATTAGTTTCTTATGGCACATAATCAAAACTGAAAAAACAACTAATAAAATACACTATATGCAGAAAGCAATTATTTTATGTAAAACCACAGATTTGGAATAACAAACAGCTCAGTACAAGTGATCTCAGATCTTGAGGATTAAAAGTACAGCAAGGCAGTCTGCACAGTGGCAGGCCACAAAGCGGGATCTGTTATTTTTGTATTTTGATGGTGAAATGACTTTTCAACAACGTAGGTCACTCTGACATAAAGTCAGATCTACAACCTTAAGACGTCCCCACAGCTTTTAAGAACAAATGTCCACAAGACCACGTCCTGTTCCCCACTCTGCCAAACAGATCTTTGGAAGAGTTTTTTATGCTCCAAGAATCCACAGAGATTCCATGATAAAGTTTTGGATTGCATACCTGTCCTTACAAAAAGTAAAAACTGCTCTTGGAAAAGCTGTGTTCCTTAAATCTGGATCCTTACTCCCAAATTCTCTGGCTCAATCCTAACGGTAACATTACTTATGTCAAAGTTACATTACACTCATCAGTGAGACTGCCTCAATTATATTAAAAAATAAGAAAGTTCTTGATTCTCAAGGCTTACGGGTAGAGCACGAGTGTGTCACGATGACCCATCCTCTCTCTGTCCTTCCTGCTATCACCTTGCTGGTTTTACGGGTGCCTAGGTGTACTTCCTGTGAAGCTTTTACATACCATCTCTCTGGGGACTGGAGGGAGGGATGTCAGTGTACCTTGGAATCCACAGGGAAACAAAGATAGACAAATGCATACAGAGACACAAGGAAATTTCAAGAAAGTAACCATAGTCCAGCCACACTGGCTGTCTTGTCACTCCTCACATGCTCCAGTCTTTGGACCTTGCATCTGACATCTTTGCTGGAAATGCTCAATTACTATGCTTCCTCTGTGATAGACTCTGCTACCTTCTTCAATGGGCGGCCATTCCCTTCTCCAGTGGATCTTCCCAACCTAGGTACTAAACCAGGGTCTCCACACCGCAGGCGGATTCTTTACCAGCTGAGCTACCAGGGAAGCCCTTGCTTAAAGAGCTGGACCAACCAAGATGCAACACCCTCTTCCAATGACCAGCAATTTCTAACCCATTTCTTGCTTGACTTTTTTACTGAAGTATATAATGTTAATTTCTGCTGTGCAGCCAAGTGATTCATATTCATATTTAGTGATTCTTTTTATACTTTTTTCCTTTATGGTTTATCCCAGTTCAATAGTTCCCTGTGCTACACAGTAGGACCTTGTTGTTTATCCATCATATATATATACATATATATATATATACATACACACACACTAATTTGCATCTGCTAACCTCAAACTCCCAATCCATTCCTCCCCATCCCCCATCTCCCTTGGAAGCCAGAAACTTGTTCTGTACATCTGTGAGTCTGTTTCTGTTTCGTAGATAAGTTCATGTCTCTTGCTTGACTGTATTCTATCTCACACACTACTCATATATCTCCTGTCTCCCTTTACTAGAATTTCAGCTCTTTGAGGACACAGATTTTTAAGTACCTTACTCACTGCTGTTGACTCAGTGCTGAGACTATCATAAAAGAAGCAAATGATAAACATCTATTGAATGATTGTTGAACCCTTATACCAAGAGGACTTGCTAATTCTCACTGCATCTCAGAGAAATAATAGGTAGTTACTATGCACTTGTTTAGGGCTTCCCTGATGGTTCAGTGGTAAAGAATCCACTTGCCAAAGCAGGAAACACAGGTTCAGTCTCTGGGTTGGGAAGATCCACTGGAGAAGGAAATGGCAACCCACTTCAGTACTCTTACCTGGGAAATTCCATGGACAGACAAATCTGGTGGGCTGCAGTCCACGGGGTAGCAGAAGAGTTGGACCTGATTCAGTGATGGAGCATGCACCCTTTTGTTCATCTTACAGCCAGGAAACCTCTCAGGCATGTTTAAACAGATGCCCAGACCAGATACCATGATATTGGAAGTGGTGTTTCACCCTGAGCTTGGACTTCCTTTGTGTTTCAGCTAGTAAAGAATCCACCTGCAATGCAGGAGACCTAGGTTTGTCTCTGGGTTGAGAAGATCCCCTGGAGAAGGGAAAGGCTACCCACTCCAGTATTCTGACCTGGAGAACTCCATGAATTGTATAGTCAGTACATGGGGTCGCAAAGAGTCGGACACAACTGAGTGACTTTCATTTTCACCCTGAGTTTGTGATTTTCAGCAATACGTATTTGCATTTATCAATTTGGGCCAAATATGTCTAAGGAATACTCTAGAGCAACAGTCCCCAAGCTTTCTGGCACCAGCAAACAGTTTCATGGAAGACAGTTTTTCCATGGACCAGGGATAGGTGGTTTGGGGAAGATTCAAGCACATTACATTTATTGTTCACTTTATTTCTATTATTATTACATCAGTTCCACCTCAGATCATCAGGCACCAGATCCTAGAGGCTGAGGACCCCTGCTCTAGAGGAACCAGGGATGGAGAGACGCATGACCTATTCTCACTATCGCAAAGTTCACAATCTAGTCTGAGACATAATGAATTATTTTATTCTCCTCTTGAACTAGAGTCTAAACAAATGTTCAAATGAAAACTGGCAATGGCAAAGGCAGGCATGTCGGGTACATTTCATCACAACTAATAGTCAAAGAACTCAGAGAAATGTCATTCACCACCTAAAACAACCACAACTGATTGAAAAAGAAGTGATGACCAACATTTGAAAGTGTCTCTCTACACTTTCTATTCCAAATAAAAGCAATCTATAATATTCATAAACATTGACTATTCATTCCTTGAACAGAAAACACACACTTCCCAAATGACAGTATTCTCTGTAATGTCACACTCATGAATTTGTAAACTTTGCTTTCGACAAACTCTGCTACGGAGACTTGTGTCACCAAATACAACAAACCAGGAACATTCTAACCCAAGACAATACAAGTATTCTGACTCTATGAGAAGAACTGCTTCTAAATTTCTAGCCAATGACTTGAACTTTTCAAAAAATATTAGCATAATTGAGTCTGAAGGGAACCTAACCCAACAGTGGTCTAAGCTTTTTAAATGTTTCAAGTTTTGCCCTCCTGGCAGAAACACCCTGTTAAGCAGGCACTGCTTTGGGAGAATTAATCTTTTAGGAGGATTAAGCAGATGAAGGAGGGGATATACTTTTGAAACTATTCCTTTCTTTGGTGTTTATGTACCAGGAGAAAGTGGCAGACACCCCTATGGGCACCGGAATTAACCATTGTGGCCATATGAACACAGAGAGAATGAAAACTCACTGGTTACGGCCAAGGGGCCTTGAATTTTCTCTCAATTATACTGTGGAGGAGGGCAAGGAGAAGGATGAAAAAGCCACAAAAGCTATAATATCAAGATAAGAAATACTCATTTTTTTAATTGGGATATTACAGTTGCTTTACAATATTGTGTTAATTCCTAGTGTATAATGAGTGAATCCACTATATGTATACTAATTTTTAATAATGAATAACCTGGAAAAGTTTGTAAACTTTTGGAGATAATTTTGGGAGCTGTGTTTTAAACTAAGACACATGTCTTTGTTAAATACTCTAAAGAATATCCATAATAGAAAAAAATAATAATCACTGTTTTCAGACCAATTGTACTATATCATAAAAAGTAAAAAAAAAACCCAATTAGTGAATTTCAAGTTAAGGTAGTAAAAATGATTTCGTACCAAAAAGATGGAATCCTTTCTTTTTCTGAGTTAAGAAAACTGTAATCATAATCAGTCAAATTCTGTGACAAGTATGGTTGGGTTGTAGGTGTGAGCAGCGGCTAAAACACAGGTGTAAGAGACACAAGTTCATCTGTGAGAACTTGTGAAGTGGAGTAGAAGGGAGAGCAGAAGGGAATCCATTTGTCTGTTAATTTTAATGCATCAAGCTCAGTAAATAAGACAGCCAGGGAACTATAGCCATTCTTTTTTAGAAGTTTACAGACTATTCTCATTATTTTGAGCTCAATCTAGTTTATATTTTTGGTAGGAAACTAATTTGAAACAACATTAAGGAGTCAAATTTGATTAGGATTAACATACTGTTATTCCTAAGGAATAACAGGAATAAAGGAACAATAAAAGAACAATATCCCCCAATACTGTAAACTCGACATGTGCTACTTTTAAAATTTGACTTAATGCCCCTCCAAAATATTGACACTCTCTTTATCGAAACTAAAGAATTCTGGGGTTAAAAACATCTTAAAATCATAACTTTGGATTCATAAATTTTAAGTTTTGGGTATAGATGTGACTATGAGACAACTTAAAAATGCCAAAACAAGAGTTCATGTCCTATAGTTTACATTTTGGCAAGCACATCATCAAGCTTTCACCAAAGGATGTTTAACATGTAGAAAGATCTTTCTGTTATTTTCTAAGGCAAATACTTCCTCCCAAACACAAAACCCCTAGATGTCTTTAAGTTCTCAAAGTATTTCTGTTTTAAATCTGTTTTGAACAGAGAGGAAATCATCGTCTACTTACCCAAGAGACATTTTTACCCTTAGGTGTCTTTAGCATGGCAATATGCAGGGCTGAGGTGGCCAACAGCAATTTCACCAACATGGACAATCCAGGGAAGTAGATTTCAAAAGTCTCTGTTACCCAAATGCAAAAAGTTCCCTGGTTTGCCAGACACAGATATCATAAGTGAAAATAAAGATCACCTTCAGAGAGCCCATTTTTCTTCTCAGGGCTAAGCATGTAAACACACACATCACAGATCACTGCTGTAATTACCCAGTCTATGGAGGCAGGAGCTGCTGCATAAGGGTCTTCTCTATGTCCACAAAATGGACAAAATCCAGAGTGCAGTATTCCCTTAAAAAGGTCAACTTGATTCCAGGTGGAAATGTCCAAAAGCACAGAGGAATTCTTCCCTCTGCTGCTAAATTGCAACTCCCAAGGACTCCCCAAGAGTGAACTTTTAAAAAGGTTGGCCGCACTGGCTGACAGTTACTTAGCAAGAAAAAGAGGGAAAGCAAGTTGAATTTAGGAGACTTTGTAGGTTAGCTGCTGGCGGCATCCATTTTAAGAGGCGCCTGACTCCAGGGCTGCCCGGGAGGATAAAGAGAAAGCGGAGCTCGGTTTCAATAAATAATACATAGTCTCAGGTACAGTCTGCCTGGTGGGACCTTCTGCTCAGCCTCAGCCAGGAGAGATCGCTCTGTGCAGCCCAGGGCCTCCCGGTGCACCTGTTGTTGGTGAGGCTGCTCCGTGCAAGGCTGGTCTCCTAACAACCAGGAGCGCTTGTTTATAAGAGAAGAAAAAGAGGAGCCCCAAGTGGGGAGCAAATGAGAGGCCCCAGAGGGAAGAGCAAGGCTGGAAATCAGTGCCGGTCGCCTCCCCTTGCTGTGTCCTTGTGTCCCGTTTCTTACCTCCTGTCAATCTAGATTAACTAAGCAGATCCAGGCTAAATTTTGCTACTACCAGTAGTGATTAGTTTGAGTTGACGAAATCGGATTATACAGGCGGGCCTCTGCCTTCTCCCCAGGCAAGCCTCACCAAGCGACTGGAAGGCCGCTGTCCTCCTCACCGGACTGGAGCATTCTGGAAGGTTCTGCCGGGGGAACTAGCTCACAGGAGAAAAGTTGGCCACCTGAAGTTGCTCAGATACAAACAGAGCAGGGTGAAACCAGCCATTTCACTCTGGATTTTGGTTTTCTTCCAAATTCTAATGTTCTCTCTTGATGGAAAGTTAAGTTAGTACAGGAAAAATAATAATGCATAGCATTTGTCCATTTCATCAAAAATTTTATTCCTGATGTTAGATATCTAATTTTTTTTAAAATAGTTAAGCTACAAAGGTTTACTCTATAGCACAGGCAACTATAATCAATATGTTGTAATAATCTATAATGGAAAATAATTTCAAAAACAATATATGTGTATATGTATAACTGAATCGCCCTGCTGTGCACCTGAAACATTTTAAGCATGACTCAATAAAATATATATGTTTAGAAAAAAATAATTTATTCCTGGCAGGGTGACTACTTTGACGGAAAGATGGAGGTCATGGGAGTCCACGGAAGGGGCTTTGCTGGAAGTCACTTTTATTGAGCATCTATTGTATGAAGGAATGGCATGAGGGAATTTATATAGTCTCATGCCAAACAATCCTGGAAATAAGTATATCACTTTAAAGAGGAAGAAATTAAGATTTAGAGATGTTAAATCCCTTTCCACAAAGATATGTTGAGCCAAAGCAACACTGTTTAGATTCCTCTCTCAGTGAAATCAAATGGCATCTGGATTTTTTCCTCTGGATCTTTTCCAATATATTATTCTATATATTTTAGACTTAAATTTTTTTTCTTCCTTCCAGTTTTATTGAGATATAATTGGCATACAACACTGAAGAAGTTTTAAGGCATACAGCATAGTGATTTAACTTACATATACCATGAAATGATGACCACAGTGACTTTAGTGAACACTCATCATCTCACATAGATATAAAGAAATATATAAAGATATAAAGAAATAGAAAAAAAGTTTTTCCTTGTAAAGAAAACTCAAGGTGAAAGCAAAAGTAAACTCTCTGTGTGCATGTGTATTTTAAGGACCATATGTTGCTCTTAAGTGTCTAAGAATTCTCTGGAATTATGGTTCTTACTCATTTTGAAAATAACAATGCTATAGGGCTCCTCATAAGAAATACTTTGGGTCAAATTTTTGTAAAATATAAAATAGCTCAAGAGGGGCTATACAGTTACCCATACAAGTATCAATGCAGCCAGCCAAGGGCCTGATTGGTGACTCTGTGCTAGACCTTCAATAGGTATGTCAATAATAACTGCTGACATTTATTGAAAATGTGGTAAGTATGTTATCTTTTTGATCTTACTCAAAACAACTACCTTATGAAGTGGGTTTCAAATGATTTTGGTTGAGTTAGTATAAATCAATAACAAAGTTTTAAAAACTCTGATATTCCAATTAAAATGATAGATATGAGCTAGAAATGTCCCCCCACTTAAAATCCAAAGAAAAATTAAAACATGGACACAGGAGTAGAGATAAAAGGATTTTTTAGATGAAAATTTTTCCTGTAAGTCTGTGTGTGTGTAAATCTCATTTGTCTCATGATGCTAGAACTCCTTGAGGACAGTCCATGTCTACTATATTTTTTCTCTTCAGGGAAACAGTACTCATGGTTGCTCAATAGCTGTTGTTGACTAATTAGTTGCTGTTCCATTACAAATTTTAAAATGGTCTTTTGGAATGTAATGTTCTGTTAACAATTTTTTTTTTTTTTACAATATAATACTATCAAGAAAGAGATAAAGCAATGTGAAACTTAGTGTTTTGACTAAAACATAAATGCTAGGGATTCCTTATTTAGATGTGTGTTTTTATAGTTTATATTTCCTAAAACTCATGAAGGGATGTTCAGCACAAGTTGAGTGTTGGAGAAGGAAGTTGTAGAAAAGTAAGACCAGACCATGTAAGTCCAGATATTTAATTTCAGATCCAATTAGAAATATTTGATTTCAAACTACAACTAACCTTGTATTCTTTTGCATCGTCATGGTGTGATATTGTTATGGGTTGAATTATATTTCCCTAAAAAGATATGGTTAGGTTCTACCCCCCAGTACTTCACAATATGACCTTATTTGGAAATAAGGTCTTTACAGAGGTAACCAAGTTAAAACACGGTCATTAGGGTAGGCCCTAATCCAAATGACTGCTGTCCTTACAGAAAAGGGAAATTTGAACACAGAGACAGACATGTGTGGAGGGAAGATGATGGATGACGTGCAGGAAGAAGACGGTCATATGACTGAAGCAATGCATCTCCAAGCCAAAAAATGCCAAGGATGCTAGCAAACACCAAACACTAGAAGACATAAAAGAGTCTTCTTCAGAACCATCAGAGAGAGCATGGCCCTGCAGATATGCCAATTTCAAACTTCTAGGTTCTAGAACTAGGAGTCCATATATTTCTTATTGTTTTAAACTGCCCAGGTTTTGGCACTTATAGAAGGCCTAGCAAACAATGTTGATGTCAATTCAACAGTTCTTCCTTTCTTCTTCTTTTCAGTGACTCTCTGGAGTATTTCAAGCTTCATTTATTAATTTCCCTACCAAATCCTAAAGATAAGAATGTCAGAATTTTAAAAACTCCAGTTTTAAAGTATACCTATATTATTTTACATAGTTGACTTCAATTTTCACTTAATTTGTAGATTATCCATACATTTCACATAGTAAGTCTCCTTAACCTATGTACGGTCCTTAGATCCCAAGGAGTCTATGAGTAGAATTTAGGAAGTTCAACACCTTGAATGGAAAAATTAATGTCTTATTTTCAATAGTAAACTTCAGACAAAACTTTGGCATTTCTTTCAATTATGAATGCCAGCAAAAAACCATAAATAGTGTTGGCAGTATCTCTGAGGCCAGCAATAGAAATCATAGATATTTTCATATCAGATTATAATTACTCCAGATATCTGGAAGTATGTCCATCTTCTAGTTTATAATATACATGCTGAATTATTTAGGGGAAACCTGAAATTTGCTTTGCAATTTACACTGACATGCATAAAAAACATTAGGATGTTTTGATGATGCAAGGCTGGCTGGCTGGCTGGTTAGATAGATATGTGATAAAACAACTATATTAAATCTTAATGGGAGAATCTAGAGAGAGTACATGAGTATTCTCAGTAGAATCATCATGATTATTATATGATTAGTTTCCCTTGTAATTCTACAAATTTCATATTACACACTTGAAAGTACTATTACAAGAAATAATTCCTAGGGATTTACCAGACTACAAAAGGATTCAAAGCACACTAAATTTAAGGATTTCATCTATTTAGCCAATAGGCTATAAGAAGGTGCTTGTCATCACTTAGACCACCCTAATTATCAGAAAAATGTAAATCAAAATTACAAATAGAACTACCATATGATCCAGAAATCCTACTCCTGGGCATATATCCAGATAAAACTATAATTCAAAAAAGATAGATGCACCCCAGTGCTCACTGTAGCACTATGCCGATGGCCAAGACATGGAAGCAACCTAAATGTCCACTGACAGATGAATGGATAAAGACGACATGATACACATACACAATGGAGTATTATTCAGCCATTTAAAAAAATGAAATAATGCCACTGCAGCAACATGAATGGACCTGAAGATTATCGTGCTCAGTGAAAGTCAGACAAATATCATATGATATCACTTCTATGTGAAATCTTAAAAAAATGATACAACTGAACTTTTTTCATAAAACAAGATTCACAGACTTAAACTCATGGCTACCAAAGGGGAAATGTGGGGGGAGGGATAAACTGGGAATTGGGATTAACACATACACATTCTCATATTTAAAAAAGATAACCAGTGAGGCCCTAGTGTATAGCACAGGGAACTCTGCTCAGTATACTGTAACAGCCGAAATAGGAAAAGAATTTGAAAAAGAATAGCTACATGTATATGCATAATTGAATCTCTTTGCTGTACACCTGAATCTTACCCAACATTATTAATCAACTATACTCCAATATAAAATAAAAATTAAAAGAAAACAACGAGGTATCCCCTCACACCAGTCAGAATGACCATCATTAAAAAATCTATAAATAAATAATAAATACTGGAAAGGATGTGGAGAAAAGAAAACACTCTAACATTGTTGATGGGAATGTAACTGGTGCCTCCACTATGGAAAACAATATGGAGGTTCCTCAAAAAACTAGAAGTAAAGTTGCCATATGATCCAGCAATCCAACTCCTGGGTATATATCCAGACAAAACTATAGTAGTTCAAAAGACACATGCACCCGTATGTTCACTATTTACAATAGCCAAGAAATGGAAACAATTTAACATTCATTGACAGAGGAATGGATAAAGAAGATGTGGTACATATATACAATGGAATACTACCCAGCCATAAAAAAGAATAAAACAATGCCATTTGCAGTGACGTTAATGAACCTAGAGATTTTTATATCAAGTAAGTCAGAAAGAGGACAAATACCACATGACATTGCTTACATGCAGAATCTAAAATATGACACCAACGAACATATCTACGAAACAGAAACAGACTCACAGACATAGAGAACAGACTTGGGGAGTGCCAAGGGGAAGGTGAAGTGAGGGAGGGATGAATTGGGAGTTTGGGACTAGCAGATGCAAACTATTATATATAGAATGTATAAACAACAAGGTTTGCTATACACCACAGGGAATTATATTCAATATGCTGTGGAGTGGAGTTCCACTCTTCTCCATTCATAATGGAAAACAATACGAAAAAATTATATGCATAACTGAGTCATTTTGCCATATAGCAGAAATTAACACAATGCTGCAAATCAACTACATTTCAATGAAAAAAGAATTTCATCTGTGAAAGTATCAAGAGGAAACTGATAAACGACATTACTCCACAAAGGAAAAAAGAAAAGTAAATCTTTAAACTGTCTGATAAGGACCATGTGCTTAAGTAAAATTCTGCTGATACCTGATAAATAATTGATTTATATTCTGTGCTAGGTAACTATTGATGTTACATACAATATTCCAAAACTTAATGGCTTAAGTAGCAATTAATTAATATTATCTCTCAAGGTTCTGTGGGGTCACTGGGCTCAGCTGAGGGGTTTTCATCTGGGGACTCCAATGCGGTTATGGTTGGATGGTTGCTGAGGCTGAGTCATCTGAAGGCTTGACTGGGGTGGACATCCAGATGGCTCACTCATGCCTAGCAGATGACATTGGCCATCTGCTGGGACCTCAGCTGGGGCTGGTGACCACAGCAAAACATGCGACCTCTCCATGTGGCTAAAGTGTCTCATGGCATACCATGTAGGTTCCAAGAGACAGTGTCCTGTGAGAAAGCATTCCAAGATACCCCAGGGGGAGATGCAAAGGTTCTTTCTTGACCTTAAAAATCACACAGCATTATTTAAACCACAGTTTACTTGTCAGGACTGAGTCACAGGACCGGTCCCGATTCAGAGGGAGGGGACAGTACAAGGGCATAAGTACTGGCCGTGTGGCTCTAGGGGAGGGCAGAGGGGCACCTGTAGACACCAGCTACAACGCATCCCCAAACCACCACACACATCTGGGTGAAGAACTGGGCATGTACACCTGGATTGGATGGGACTTCTGCTAGTCACGCTTACCCGTGTCTCCAACATAGCTAATTCTAGCTCATTATGTCTCAAAGAGTCCCAGATGAATTCCTTTCCCGGTGAATTTCTTATTTTGGCCCTGGGTGGTGAAAATGGGGCCAAATATGTGATTTAGTACTCTCCCTAGTTCTCCATTATCTCTAAAATTCAATCATTCTCATTTAATTCCTTCAGTAAGAGAGCTCTTTCTTGAAAACAAGAGATTAGTGGGTTTTTTTTTTTTTAGTCTTCGTACCCTTTCCATTTCAAAGATCAAGCACACTGCTGAGTACACAGAAGTGCCCTCAAAATGATCAAGCAATTTTCATCATCAGTAAATTAAGATGTGCAAAGGTCTCGTGGCCTTTGGAAGCTTTGGAGGAATACAATAGAAGTACTTATCAATATGAACTCACAACCCATCTCAATTCCCATGCCAACTCTCCTGGGTTAGTTTCTCGGGAGAGAATGGAAGAAGCTTTTGTTTCTTGTCATGGCTTAGCATTTTCCTCTAGGGCATAGGTTTGCAATAAAGGATTTGAGTTTTATTGTGCCCAACCAAGTATATCCCACAGATGAAAGATACTCCAGCAGATGAATCTCTCAACTGACCTTTTAGTAGAATTTTAATGAGCAGAAACAGATAAACTAGGTGAATTAACAAGTTAGACTATAAAGAAAAAAATGCTTAAAAATAAATTCCTGGTCCAGTTAATATAGGTCTTTCAGGGTCTGTATTTCCCCAAAGACTCCTGCTAAGAATTTCTATAAAACATTTTCTCAATGAGTTAATGAGTCTTCTTAATAACCTATATGACAGGGACTGTTAGCCTTTTCATTTACAGGAAATTACAAATGACCACTGGAGCACCCAGATCTGACCCTATACGGTTTGACGCCAACATCTGTCTGCTTGGTTGGTCCATCTTTCAGTTATAATAAGAGCAGCTGACCAGTACTGCCACCCACCATGAGACCTGAGACAGATTTATTGCATCCCATTCTCTTAACCCACCTCTGTTTTCAGCCATGGCTGCCATTTACTCTGAGCCCAACTTCAAGCCCAAGCCATGCAACTTCCCACTCTATTCAACTCATCAATTCTACCAACATCTGCTCAGTCCACCAGCCTGCCCAAATGTTGGGGGGATAGGGGTGGGTGGCGACTCACTGCCTCCAGAGTCAACTGAATGAACAGAGGACAGGAGCTGGGGAACACATGTTCCTGACTGCCATCATCCTGTGAGTGGACAATTCTGGGAGGTTTTGGTACAGTTCTCAGGGAAGCTGGTAGAATCTAGTCCCCTTTGCCCACAACCTCGATAATGATCTGTAAAAATTTTTTTTTGATTTATTTTTGGCTGCACTGGGTCTTCACTGCTGCATGCAGGCTTCAGTAGTTGCAGAGTGTGGGCTTAGCTGCTCCACAGCATGTGGGATCTTCTCAGACCAGGGGTGGAACCTGTGTTCCCCTCACTAGCAGGTAGATTCTTAACCATTGGATCACCAGGGAAGTCTGATAATCTTTAATATTGGTTTTTCTCATTCCTTATCTCCCAGAGACCACCAGCCCAATAGCCTGCATACACTGAATCCTTGTCTCAGGCTCTGCTTTGGGGAAACAGGGTATGTTATTATATGTATCCACTCAAATCAGTGGAGAGAATGGGACAGACATTCCAAATCTATGAGTGTTTCTTCAGTGAATTCACTAAGTGAGCCCCTCCTGAAGGAGGTTTTCAGAGATTACTGAATCACCGTAGCTTTCACATACAGGCCCTTTAGTTATCTTATTAGACAGTGATCCCCTTGAGAGTAAGTGCTTTGACTTTCAGAGTAATTTCTCACATTGCACCCCAATGGCTGCCTGGCATTTAATAGATGCTCAATCAGTACAGGCTGACAAGTAAGTGGTTCTCCCTCTTGAAATTACCTCTTTATGTCTTATTCTATTAAAAATGCGAGCAGTATCTTCTGTAGCATATCCTCCATAGGCAGTTTTCTCTTACTAAGCAATGCTTTTTCCTAAACTCCAGCTATCCAAAACTAATGAGTATTACTTCATAAGGACACATCTACATCTAACAGTCAGACTCAAGCATGGCAGAAAGAACAAAGATTTGGAGTCAGACCGGGGTTGAATTCTGACATCTGCATTTACAAAATATGGAAGCTAGCACAAGGTAATTAACTATATTGAACCTGTGTCCTTATCCACAAAGACTCCAGTTATACCACCCCCACAGAGGTTTTGTGAGCATTTTATGAAATTATGTGTAAAGTATGTTGGATAGTAAAGCACACGGTGGTTCAGTACCTGAGATATACCTGCTCCAGGGTTCTTGCTTGGTTTTCACGCTGTGTTTATTGTGTGATCAATATATAAACCTGTTTGAGTCTTAGATTTCTCTTTTGTAAGGGAAGACTAATATTAATAACTCTCATGTCTACCTAATGTGGCCGAAGCCAACATCAAATAAAACCATGCATGTGAAAGTTACTTGAGATTTGCAGAAGTGATGATAGGCAATGGAGGAAGTGGGGGTGACACTGCCATACACAGCAGTACAGTCTGTATACTGACAAAGGCCCTTCAAAATTAACGATTGACTCAATCATTCAACATAAACTTGAGTCTATTCAAAACAAATCTATGTGTATACATGTTTTTTGAGTGAGACCAGTTAGCAATATATACATCTATTTTTAATTATGTTAAATAGTATAATGAATAAATTTATGGACTACTGAAACATACAAGTTATAAAAACTTGGCTCTGATGATTTGAAACAGCTGTCAGAATTGTTTGGTTTAGCTCAAGTCAGGGCTTTTAGTATAACACCAAGGACTTTGAAGAGCTCTGTATTTAGTTTAGATCAATCTGAGTGTTTTTTTCCAATGTTTACTTTTTTTATTTAAAAAGGAAATTTTGTCACTTACAAATAGATACCCAACTATTGCATAAGAATCTCAGTTGCATTCATATTCTGTGTATCTGGGAAAAAATCATTTGGAAAGGCAATAAAAGCCAACCAGATTTATAATATTTTTACCATTTATTTATTTATCCAGCATGTATTAAGCATATTTTTGTGCCATCGGCTATGTCTTTCCAATCTGAATATTACTGGTAAGTTGCCTAAAATTCTGTCAATAGGTCATGAGACTTCTCATGAGAATTGGTCATCCTGTGATGACTTATCAGCTAAATGCTGACCTTTTGTGGATGACAAATTCTTCAAGGGCAAGAACCATATTCATCATTTTAATATATACTACTATGACATATTATATACAAAAAAATGTTGGCTGAAATGATAATACAAGTGTCTGCCAAGTGAACTTCAAAGACACATCCCAGCAGAGCATGCCGCAGAGAGGACAAGGACATGACAAATGTCATAAAACAATGACTTTTCAAGCAAGGGGCTAACCACAGCATCCTGCCCCCTTGGAGGGCCTCATCAATAATGATCTGTCATTCAGTAATAGTTGCAAAGCCATTTTCTTGCTCTTTCTGACTGAACACTGGAGACAGGGAAGAAGTGGCAATGAGGAAGAGTCAGGGAGGGGCTGTCTGAACTTCTTCCAGGAAGAACAGAACTATTTGTTTGTACCAGCCCTGGGAGAGCTTTCAAAAACACAGCTAAAGCCATTCAGATTTCATTAATTTGGCCAACCAACTCAATTAAAACGTCCTCGATAAGAAAAAAAGGTGAAGGATTGGCTACAGTGAGGATTCATGAGCTTTGCAAGCATCCTCCATTTTAACCCAAATTTAACAGAAAATGTTTTAATTAAGTATTTCCAGAGGCAATTAACCCAAAATATGTTGTGAAAAGCAGTGACTATCTTTGGCTACCTTAACTATTTTCTATTTCCTTTATTATAAATGCAATTTCATTAAAGTAAACCATGACTGGGGACTTTCCTGGTGGTCCAGTGGTTAAGATTTCACCTTCTACTGCAGGGTCGATGTGAGTTTGATCCCTGGTCAGGGCGTTAAATCCCACATGCCTCGCAGCCAAAAAAACCAAAGTATTAAAAAAAAAAAAAGTAAACAATATTGTAACAAATTCAATAAAGACTTTTAAAATAGCCCACATTAAAAAATCTTAAAAATAAATAAACCATGTTTTATGAGTAAAAGTAAGAGAAACCAGGATCACCATCTTTATATTTCATTTCTCCCTTCTGTCAACAGCCCCCATTGCTCAGACTTTTATCCTCTTATTACATCATCTTGAGAATATCTGAGAGTGTGGTCCTCCTGACTTTCCCCATCTGAATCCAACTGTCTAAGCTGCCAAAAAGTGTCTTCAAGCTTGAGTGCCTCTGTTCACATCAGGGTAAATTTACAATGAATAAAATAGCTTCTTATTTCTTCCTACACCAAGTCTTAATCCAAATCCTGCATCTCTTTGGTTGCATGTGTAGCAGTTCTATGATTAGGCTTGAAATTAATCTAAGCGATGACTGTCATATTAAGAACAATCATTTCCTTCTAATTAGATATGTGGATACACAAATCTTTACATTTGCCAGAAAAAATCTATTTCTGAACAGGACTCAGGCTACGCACTTAGATCCAGGATTTGCGCCAAAACTTATGCATAAATAGCCACATTATAACTGGTTATAGGAAACTGGTTCCCAGACAAATTCCCACAGAAGATCTATCTAAATGAGGATAACAGTTTGGGGATTCAAAAACAGTAAGTTTTTTTAATTGGTAGAGATGTTGTTTTAGTCTATGTTATATACTATTAGTGTTATACACTATTAATCACTATAATTACATAATACTATGCAAATTATATGAGTACTATAATTATATATGTACATTATTAATTACTATAAATACTATTAATATAAATTCCTTGAGGAAAGGGATTATTTGACTTATCTTTATATGCTCCCTAAATAACAGAATCTGGTATGTGCCAGGTACTAGATAAATATTGAACAAATGAATAAACCTAAACATTAAGCTAAAAATTAAATGTTTAATTGTATAGTGTATTAGATATCACACTTTAATTATCACCTGTTTTATGAACTGCTATATATACATTTCATCTCTTCTTTATATATTACACCCTTATGTAAGTTTATGCTAAGATTTGGCATTCACTCTTGTCTCTTCAATTGATTATGTTTTCTCCTTGCTTTGGTTGAAAAGGACAGAGATCACTAAAGCCTCCACCCTGCCCCCAAGAGGTGGGGTCTTGATTAAAGGACACATATTTATAGGAACTCAGAAAAGCTGAACAATCAGACTTTGAGAAAGGCTAGGAGCCATTTCACATCTTCAAACTTATGTCTCCAGAAATCTGTTTTCTGTACCCTGGGATGCTGACAATTCTCTCCTTTTCATCTTTCTCTCTCTCTATATATATATATAGATATAGATATAGATATTTATACACACACATACACACACACACATTCTTCATCACATAGCTTCTGTCTCCTTATAGTACTGGGTTTACCAAAACGTTTGAGTTGTTCACGGTATGGAAAAACCCGAATGAACTTTTTGGCCAACCCAATATTTTTACTCAAAATGTTGGCTTGGCCCTGAGTCCAAATGACAATGACTCTCATCCACAGCAATTTTTCAGCTCTTGCTCCCAATGCTAACTGAATCTGTGTCTTCCCCACTCAGATTTCTAAGCCAAACTTTTATCTTGATCCAACACATTTTGGCTGCCCATTGGGGTGGGGTGGGAGAGAGTAGAGTTCATGTGGGTCACAGAGGGCTGCCCTGTGGCAGGGACAATGGCTTCAGCAATTTCATATCAAAGGCTATAGGCTGGCAAGGACGTGACTGACATTTCTAATAAGCTGACATAATTATTCACTTTTTTATATTGTGACTTCCCTGGTAGTTCAGATGGTAAAACGTCTGCCTACCATGTGGGTGACCTGGGTTCGATCCCTGGGTCGAGAAGATCCCCTGGAGAAGGAGATGGCAACCCACTCCAGTATTCTTGCCTGGAAAATCCCATGGACGGAGGAGCCTAGTAGGCTACAGATCATGAGGTCGCAAAGAGTTTGACATGATGAGCAACTTCACTTTATATTGTTTATATCTGTTTCACTCTTTGCTTCTAAGATTAAGTTATTATGAAATTGTCTGAGTTCATTTTTTTTTGCCCTAAATATACAATCATTCTAATCTTTTATATGAACCTGAAAGCAATACATGGAACACTAATGTTCTGTATTTATTGATTAGTTATTATTTGGAATGACTATGAAATATATTTTAAAACTCTGACTTAATGGCATTTATGGAGGATTGGCCAGGAATGAAGAAAAGTTGAATCATAAATTCTTGACTTAATTTGAACAAAGTCTCATAATCTGGTTGCAATTAAGTCCCATACTTTGAAACCAGAGAAATCAGTTCATATTGCTACTAATAAAAACTGATGGGGAAGTTTTACTCTGAAATTTAAAATCTTGAGTTTAATTGGGCTGCACAGCAATTTTTAGAAGCCATTAATAAAAACACTTATTATATTAGTCTATGTTTTACAAAAAGCAGAGCTATTATTTAAAATAAATAACACTGAAAAATCATTCTTGCATGGGATAAAATGAATAGACTTTATTTTCCTTATGCAGCAATTCATTTACCATGAGAAATCTTCTCTCTGCATGCCCTTCTATCAGCTCCTAAGAGGTGATCTTTAAAAAGACGTGTCTTATATCTATTGCCTGATTGAGGCTAATCTCTCCCCTTCATGAAGAAGTACTAGCATTAACAGGATAATGTTGGAAAAATACATTCTGAAAGCTGGTGTTTAGATGGCACATCAGTACTTACATCTGACCTTTCAGAGCTCTAGCAGTTAACTATGACCTGTAGCCTGAAATCTAACCATAGATGAAACTGTACCAATTCTAAATGAATGCCATTTTCTCTAGGTAGTAATGGAGCAGAGATGACAGAAAGAAATCCTCAGCGACTTAATGAGTACATAAAATGCCATGGAGAAGTGCCAGTCTCATCAAGGACTTAAAAAGGCAGAGTAAATATAAAATACCCAATCAACTCAGAAAAAAGTCAAATTGCCATCTCATTTTTCATGAAGCTATAAGGTAAGCAGAACCCAAAGCAGGGTCTTTTAAGAGTGTTCTTTAATTTGATTATCCTGCCAATCATGGCTCAAGAGTCAAGTTCAATGGAAAAAAAATTGTGCAATAAGGGACCAGACTAGAAAAATCAGAGAAGTACCCTCCAGCAGTGATGGCTTTTCCCTTTGATAGAGATTCATTTCCAAATTTTTAGTGCTTCTTGGGCTGTAGAAATAAGAATTCTATTATTTTTAAATGGTAATGAGCACATTATAATCATAGTTCAGAAGTGAGAGTTCTATGAAATTCGTTGTATCAAGAGGGATTGATCAAGAGTGCCTTAAAAGAATACACTTTTAAATCAGGAGAATTTAACTGAAGTGGAGCTCTGCTCTGTAAAATAAAAAGTATACAGATTTCTCTTTTAGAATGTTTGTGATCCCAAAGGAAGAGAGGTCATGACAGGTGGAAGCTTTGACCTCTGCACCCACCTTCAATCAGACAAAAATTAATAGGCAAACTGCTGAGAGTGCTCAAATACAAGGTCACAAGTTCTAGGGTCTGTTTGTATTGCTGTCTTATTCAAATCTGCAGAGTAGAAATTTTTTTGTGTTGGTTTCTGCCGTACAACAAAGAGAATCAGCCATATGTATACATCCATCCCCTCCCTCCTGGACCTTCCTCCCCCCATCCCATCCCTCTAGGTCATCACAGAGCACCGGGCTGAGCTCCCTGTGCTTCACGCCAGCTTCCCACTAGCTACCTATTTTACACATGGCAGTGTGATCTATCAGTCCTAATCTCCCGATTCATTCCATCTTTCCCTTGCCCGCCCTGTGTCCACACGTTCATTCTCTATGTCTGTGTCTCTACTCCTGCCCTGTAAATAGGTTCATCTGTACCGGTTTTCAAGATTCCACATTTATGCATTAATCTTTCTTATTCCTTTACACTTAGGACGCCTCTCTCCTGTCTCTATTTTTTTAGAACTGAAATTTATTTTCACCAAAATAAATGGATAGGTCAATTTACTTCAGCAATTTCCTTTTTAAGGAAAGCTATCAGTGTGGCCCACCACACGCCGTCACCCACAGGATACCCTATTTCTTTCTGTGGCATCTACAATGATTTCACAATGAGAGGTCAGTAAGAATCCCCAAAAGAACTTTCTAGAAGTATGACATCCACATTATATCTCTCATGGTAGACATTTATCAGAACTGTGTCTGCTCGGATCCAACGGTTCCAGTAAGGTCAGTGATACACACGGAGAAATTAATGGCAGGAACCAATCAAGCAATAAAAGCTGCACCTTAGGAGGAGATAATATGATATTTTACGTTAGCTCTTTTATTGATTCTCTTCAGTGTTAACTGATTCTATAAAATTCAATGGTAATTCAATATTATAATTCAATAAGTTGTCAATATTTACAGAATGTCTGAATAAAATCTTTACTGTCATTATTACTTAGATCAATTCAAATATTCGTCTTTACTCTTTTAAGTTAGTAATGAATTTAATAACAAAACCAGAGATGTACAGAAATAGACAATTACAGGTCTTTACTCTTGACAAGTTTTTATCAAGCACTAATTCTACTGGAAAGGCAATTCTGGATTTTTCCTACAAACTCCAGTTGCCATTAACTACCTGGTCCATAATCCCTGTTTATATAACTGAGAAACATCAGTTTATGCTGAGCTTAAAGATGTTCAAGCTTTACTTTCTAAGATTTAACCACAGGAAAGTGTGGTTCATTAAGAAAACCATATGATCGCGTTCTTTGTATGTGTAAAGATCATCTGTGGTTTCTGCCATCTCAGACGTACTCTCTTTTCCAGAAACAAGATATAGAGTTTCCTTTGGAATTCTCTTCCTCTGTCATATGCTGGCTTGACAGGAGTCTGTCAAGTTTTCCCCTATTCTGGCCTGAAAAGATCCTCTGTGGTCCTCTCCCCCAGGAATGTGAACCTTGACATAAGCCAACTTGAGATGAGTTTTACACTCATCTCAGAAGAAGGGTTTCCAGTCATGATTTCCGACACTCCTGTCCTGATTTTCAAATGTTCCTTGATTCTCAGAGCTCTCCCCAAGCAATTCCATGTACAGAAATCACACTGAGAGAAGGTCAAAAATTAAATGAAGGTGGTCCATCCCTGAGATGCAGATTCTATGGGTGTGGGATGGTTCCAGGGATCTGCATTTCTTGGACAAACAACTCCAAGAATTCTTATGCCAGTGATCAGAGAACACACTCAAAAACATCGCTGTAAATTGCCAATGAATTCTATGTTTAAATGAAAAAGAGGTGATTTCTGTCCTGTATCACTAAATTATCTTGTGCTGTGCTTAGCTGCTCAGTTATGTCTGACTCTTTGTCACCCCATGAATTGCAAGCCTGCCAGGCTCCTCTGTCCATGGAGATTCTCCAAGCAAGAATACTGAAGTGGGTTGCCATGCATTACTCCAGGGGAATCTTCCCAACCCAAGGATCAAACGCAGGTCTCCCACATTGCAGGCAGACTCTTTACTATCTGAGACACCAGGGAGTTCTGACTTCCAGGCTCCTCTGTCCATGGAATTCTCCAGGCGAGAATACTGGAGTGGGTAGCCATTCCCTTCTCCAGGGGATCTTCCCAACCCAGGGATTGAACCCAGGTCTCCTGCATTGCAGGTGACTTCTTTATCATCTGAGCCACCAGGGAAGACCTAGATTATCTTAAGTACTCTTTATAAAGCTTTGGAAAGTGATGATTAATACATAAAAGTGTGTTACCTCGGGAGAGAAGAGAAATTCTTGATCTTTTGATTGATTCTTTTTTAAACTTCCCCTTTCCTGCCATCCTGCTCTCACCCCTTTCAATTGGAACCCTTGAAAATCATGAAGAAGCTTCTGTTTCTGAAGAGAGTGTGTCCTATTAATCTTTGTAGAAAAAAGGTTTTGATTCGCTCCCTTTGAATGACTATCACTTTATTTCATAGTCTGATATCTGCTCAAAAGAACAACCAGGTTTTCCTGATAATGAAATGACCAATGAGGACTCAATGATTCATTTGGGGAAGCTTCAAATAATCACTGAGACCATCACTCCCGCCCGCCCCCCCGCCCCCCCCACTGCAAACACACACAAAAAGTGAGAGAAAGAAACTCTAACATACTCAGGGCCTTAGAAACTCTGAGGCTTTGCTCAGAGTCCTTTATTCTGCATTGTTGTTTGGAAATCAGAGTGGATTCTATAAATTATTTATTCTCTTGGTGATGGAGAGGAGAATGGTGAATGCCTCATGACAAAAGTACAAGGGGAAAAAAAACCCAGTAAACAAAAAAAATGAAGCTGCTTCTGATGATTCAAACAGAAGAGAATTGGCTGTTGTGTCAAGGTAATAACAAGAAAGAACAAATAGAGGATCCTAGCTCAATGGGAAGCAGATCTACTGAGCAGAAAGGGCATCTGGCAATAGAAGGCCTCTGAACCAACAACACAAAAGGCTGCATCAGAGCACTGCTACCTGCCTGGGCTTCAGTGGGGGAAGGAGGAGGATGGAGGCATTTCCTAAAATAGGTGTCCCCAAGTTATATATGGCAAAGACACTAGGACAGCTTTTAACACATAGAGCCTTTAATTCAAGGCTTCAAAAAACAATATGGTGGGGTTTTTATTTTTCAATGGCTGTGTTTAAAGACACTCTCAAATTTAAAAAAATTTTAATTGGAGGTTAATTGCTTGACAGTGTAGTGTTGGTTTCTGCCATACAATGTGGATCAGCTGTAAGTATACATATATATATACATATCCCTTCTCTCTTGAGCAAATATTTTACAAAACATTTTAAAAACATATTTACCTATTTGGCGAAAGGTGTTTTTTGTTGTTATTTTTTCCCCTGGTCGCAGAGCTTGCAGGATGTTAGCAGGGTCAAACCTGTGCCCCCTGCAGTGGAAGCATGGAGTCCTAATAACCAGTGTTTTTAAATGAAGCTAGTTTGTAACATTTGGGTTAATCACAGACTGAATGGACATGAGTTTGAGCAACTCAGGCAGATGGTGAGGGATAGGGAAGCCTGGCTGCTGAAGTCCGTGGGGTAACAAAGAGTCAGACACAACTTAGTGACTGAACCACAACACCATCATTGAAATCAAACTCAGCGCTCTCCTACACTCAAGCAGGTCCTTGCCATGGGTAAATGAGCTGGTTCTTGATTGAGATCATTAAAAGAAATAACCAGAATCGAACCTATACAATGAAAAGAGACCCAAAGAGTAAATGATTACATAGTTTCAAGTTCTTGCAACAAAATTGATCTTCTGGTTTATAAATAAAAAAGAGACCAAGGAACCTACCTTTATACATCATCAGAAAACTGTGTGTATACATGTGTACATCTATTTATACACATATACACATGTATATAATGTACTTTATGTAAATACAGAATTAAAATTGCATTATTATAATGACCATCAGAAAGAGAAGGGTGGTCATGGAAAAGTAAGAATTTGATAATATTTCTCTAGCATGATTTATTCATTCAATAAAAATGTCTTGAATGTTGGCCAAAGGCCAAGCATTCTTGCTGGACAATAGGGATATGACACTGCAAAGGGAATAAACAGAACATGAACTTCAGAGGTGGGTGTCAGACACATAAAGGAGTGCTTATGATCAGATAGAGTAATTGCTACTATTGAAAAAGAGCAAGGATGCCTGCCTTAGACTTGGGAGGAGATTCTATGAGAAGCAGAGGCCAAAGGTGGTGGGAAGTGAATGACATTAATGCTACTGGGACATTAGAGTGTGAATATACTAAGGGTTAAGGCCCAGGATACAAACAAAGGCTTGATCAAGGAGGGTCCTGTAACAGAGCTACCATATGACCATGCAGTCCTACTCCTGGGCATATACCCAGAGAAAACCATAATTCAGAAAGATATGTGCAACCCAATGTTCATTGCAGCCCACTATTTACAATAGCTAGGACATGGAAGAAATCTAGATGCCCATCAACAAATGAATGGATAAAGAAGATGTGGTACATATATACAATGGAATGTTAGTCAGCCATTAAAAAGGAAAGAAATTGGGTCATTTGTAGAGATGTGTATAGACATAGAGACTGTCAGAGTGAAGTCAATTAGAAGGAGAAAAACAAATATTGTATATTAACATATATGTGGAATCTAGAAAAATGTTGCAGATGAACTTATCTGCAAAACAGAAACAGAGACACAGATATAGAAAACAAATGTATCAATATCAAGCAGGGAAGGAGGGGTAGGATGAATCGGGAGATTGGGACAGACATAAATACACTATTGATACTATGTATAAAATAGATAATTAATGGGAACCTGCTATATAGCACAGGGCACTCTACTCCATGCTCTGTGGTGAGCTAACCGGGAAGGCAAGCCAAGAAAGAGGGGATGTATGTAAAGATACAGCTGATCCACTTTGTTGTACAGCAGAAACTAACACAGCACTGCAAAGCAACCATACTCCAATAAAAATTAATTAAGAAAAGAAGGGCCTTGTATTATAACATGCTGGTTGGATTGTCCTGTAATTCCCAGAGAATGGAAATCCACTGAGGATTTTAAGCAAGGAAATAACATGCTTACCTTTGAGAAAAATCACAATGGTGACTGCAAGGTGGAGAAAGGATTATTGAAGAATGAAGGCTAAGACAGGGAGATTAGTCAGGAAGCAGCAATGTGGGGGGAAATAACTGAAGCCTAGTCTAGGGTGTAGCTAGGTGGAGGAGAGAAGAGAATAGATTTAAGAGCTCTTGAGGCAGAAGTGATTGAAAGGGATGACTGGATCTCAGAGACAAGAGAAAGGACAATGACTCATTTCTGGCTTCGACCACTGGAAGGATAACAATGCCTTTTAATCTGATCTGTATGGTGGAATTAGAGACGAGTTTTGGTGGGAGAGGGAAGGGAGAAGCAGAGATGAGGAAGACCAGAACAAAGGTGACTGAATTCCATCTTCATTGGCTGTGTCTGCAGTGTCTGCGCTGTTTCCAGATAAAGAAAAGAGGAGACTTTGGATGGTTCTATGGGTCTGAAACTTGGAGGAAAGATCTGAGCTGGACATACTGATTCAGTGACTATCAGCATAGACACAGAATAGTCCCAGGTATCATTTTTGCCATTTCTACTAAAGCACTTTTCTTTAGCTTTTCCTTCTTTTAACCATTCCTCACATGTATGTTGGTATTCATCAGTTTCTCTAAGAATTGAATAAAGAGGTATGGCCACGAAAATAAATAACAGTATAAAAAGAAAATGAAAATCTATTCTGTATGGAAGAAGGAATAGGAAAAGGCAAATGAGGCATCACAGAAGTGAAGAGAGAGATGGTCCAAGAGAGTCAGATGGGGCCAAAACCAACGGATCTGACTCTTTGGCCCATTTTGACTGGAGGAAGATGATTCACCAGGCCAGCATAAATTAATGGAAATACCTCCTTAGATGATTTATGTTACTCTGCTCAGATCTTGTATATCCCTTCAGACCTTCCTTTACCTAGGAAATATTCTGACAATTAAGGCAATTGAGAGTGCATATGAATTCAAAAGGACTTGACCATTCTTCGAGAAGCAGTTCTTAGCCTGAAAAGCAAAGTATTCGAGCCCTCTCCCATATTTGAGCACATCAACTACCCCCTCAAAAGACAGGCCTAAAGAATCAGCCAAAACCTACCTTTCTTGTATCAAAGTACTTGGAGTGCCTATGGAAATTTCTCAGCTAACAGATTCCTCCACTTCTGGATTATTTTCACTCCATGCATTTCAAGCAGACTGTTTTTTAATGGGCTAGGATAGGCGTTATACATACTATTTTATATTTTATAAGTCTTTCTGGAGGGAGGTAAGGGATACAGGCATTTACCACATTTAATGTTTATTAAAAAAAATAAAAATACTTATTGTTAAAAGTCTAACAACATAAACAGCAAAATCCCACCTGGTCCTTGATAAGCCCACTTCTGTGAGCTGCCCACATAGTGGTATAGCCTTCTTGGCCTCTTCTTAAATACTATATAGATATAAACAGAAACACCCAGAGAGACATAAACACAAAGACCTATATAGTCATAAATGCAAATATCATGTAAACATAAATACAAACACCCAAAATAGACATAAACACAAATGCCCATATAGACATAAACACAAATACCATACAAACAGAAACAAAAACCCATACAGTTGTTGCTGTTCAGTTGCTAAGTCATGTCCAGCCCTTTGCAATGCCATGAACTGCAGCAGGCCAGGCTCCTCTGTCCTCCACTATCTCCCAGAGTTTGTTCAAACTCATGTCCATTGAGTCAATGATGCTATCTAACCACTTCATCCTCTGCCGCCTTCCTCTCCCATTGCCTTCAATCTTTCCCAGCATCAGGGTCTTTTCCAATGAGTCGGCTCTTCACATCAGGTAGCCAAAATATTGGAGCTTCAGCTTCAGCATCAGTCCTTTCAATGAATATTCAGGGTTGATTTCCTTTATGATTGACTGGTTTGATCTCCTTGCAGTCCAAAGGACGCTCAAGAATCTTCTTCAGCACCACAATTTCAAAGTATCAATTCTTCAGTGCTCAGATAGACATAAACACAAATACTTATAAAGACATAAACTCAAATACCCATATAGACATAAACACATGTATGGAGCACATGATTATATGTACAATGCTCTGCAACTTAATTTGTACATAACATATTCTCAGAATGTAGACCTCCTTCTCTACTGCTTTATACAGATCCAACTTTCTCTTTAATGCTGGTATTATTCCCTGCACACATGGTAAGTCATTTGTTTTCCTACTGTTGGATATTCTTGTTAGGTCAAACACATTTGTAGTGTTCTCATAAACTCCTTTAACTTCAGCATTAGGTTAGGCCTTTCTGAAGGTGGGGATTAGGGGTTCAATTTCTCTCTTGTATTTTGAGCTTTCAGGAGAGTCCTCCACAAAGAGCAGGCACTGAATAATTGCTTCATGAATGAATGGGTGGATGATGATGACCACAGCTCCTGGTCATTAGATAAACTTTACAGAGGCTTCTTTAAAACAATGAACTCATCCTTCCAAAAGTGATGGCTCTTTCTCAGCAACTTTCTAACCCCAGGAGAAGTAACGGTCAGATGCAGAGGGAGGGGACATGACAATAACTAGAACAGTTCACAATTAAGCACTTATTCCATGCCAAGTATTTTCATTGTCTTAACTCGTGTAATGTTTATGGCCAACCTATGGGTAAGGTTCTGCAGTTACTCCTCATTAACAGAAAGGGAAATAGAGGCACAGAGTGATGGAGTGACTTGCCCAAAGGTCTACAATGTACAGACTCTGTGCCCATGTTCCAGTCTGTCCCTCATGTGTTAAAGCACATCTTCCTGCTCCCATGTTCACTGCGTTGTTCACAGTAGGAAAGACATGAAACAGCCTGAGTGTCCATCAATGGATGAATAGACCAAGAAGTGGGAAATATATACATACATATATATATATATACACACACACACACACATATATATATGTGTTCCGTCTAGTCAAAGATATGTTTTCTTTTACCCCAGTAGTCACGTACAGATGTGATAGTTGAATTATAAAGAAAGCTGAGTGCCAAAGAATTGATGCTTTTGAACTGTGGTGCTGGAGAAGATTCTTGAGAGTCCCTTGGACTGCAAGGAGATCAAACCAGTCATTCCTCAAGGAAATCAGTCCTGAATATTCATCTGAAGGACTGATGCTGAAGTTGAAACTGCAATTACTTTGGCCACCTGATGCGAACAAAAGACTCATTGGAAAAGACCCCGATGCTGGGAAAGATTGAAGGCAGGAGAAGGGGATGACAGAGGATGAGATGGTTGGATGGCATCACTGACTCAATGGACATGAGTCTGAGTAAGCTCCGGGAGTTGGTGATGGACAGGGAAGCCTGGCCTGCTGCAGTCTATGGTGTCTCAAAAGAGTCGGACACGATTGAGAAACTGAACTGAACTGATATATGTGTATGTGTATGTGAGAGGGTGTGTGTGTGTGTGTACACACACACCCCACTGGATAATTAAAAATTGGTATACATACACATGGGGCTTCCTTGATGGCTCAGTTGGTAAGGAATCTGCCTGCAATGCAGGAGACCCCAGTCTAATTCTTGGGTCAGGAAGATCCTTGGAGAAGGGAAAGGCTACCCACTCCAGTATTCTGGCCTGGAGAATTCCATGGAATGTATAGTTCATGGGGTCACAAAGAGTCGGACAAGACTGAGTGACTTTCACTTTACATACATACACACAATAATAAAGTATTATTCAGCCATAAAAAAGAAGGAAATCTTGTCATTTGTGACAACATAGTTGGATCTTGAGAGCATTATGTTAACTGAAATAAGTCAGAAAGGCAAATACTAGAAGGTATCACTTACATGTGGAGTTGAAAAGAGAAGTCAAAAACTCATAGGAATAGAGAAATAGTCAAGTGGTTGCCAGGGTCTGGAGGTTGGGGGAAATAGGGAAAGATTGGTAAAAAGGTACAAATTTTCAGCTCTAAGATGAATAAAGTCTGTGGAGCTAATAAATGACATGGTGTCTTGAGTTGATAACACTGTCCTGTAGAATTGAAATCTGCCCAAAGAGTGGAACTTGAATATTCCCATCAAAGAGAAAGAAAGAATAAAGATAAATATGTGATGGATGATGTGTTCATTAACTAGATGGGTGGAATCCTTTCATGATTTATTCATTTATCAAATCATCACAAGGTACCCTTTAAATATCTCATAATTTTATTTGTCAATTATATACCTCAAAATAACTGAAAAAATTTAAATGCTATCGTCCTAAAAATAATTTCACAAACAAAACTGCCTCTCCAGTGGGAAGAAAAGCAGTGAGTGATAACGAGATGAGCTGAGAAGACTCGAAAGCAACTTAGAGGATCCCACGTCTCTGAAAATTCATCAACAAGCTTATTTTCAGTACACGCCCAGAGGTTGCAAACTGCTAACTTAATTTCATCTCCCCCCTCTGTGCTCCCTAACATTTATAGGCCCGCTCATCTTTCTCATTTTCTATTAATAAAATGTCCCCATGTACCGAAGCTTATAATTAAAGCAAAATTTAAAGCTCTGAAAAACTGAAGTCGTCAAGTAGCATTTTAACTGTGAAATATTTTAAATACTCATGGTTGTCATTTCTGAAGCTGAGGTCTACTGCTCTGATATAAGCATCCATCATCTTAAGAATATTTTCACATTCCAGAAAGATGAGCATGAATTAAAAATATTTTTAGGATTAATGGCACTTGACAAATTTGAGGGATCGAATTAAGGATTTTAATATGGCCCAAATTAAAAACTATTAAAAACACATGCAGTCCCAAATCTTGAGAAATCTTGAGAAAATACCTTTAAGAGTAGGTCAGGCAAAATATGCATAAATTTGACTTTTAAAGACACAGGTCTTAAAAGTCAAGAAGTACCCTTCAAGGACATCTTAAAATATAGCTAGAAAAGGACTACATGATTTAAGATATACAATATATAAATATGCATATAATATATATATGTAGATATATACACCTCTATTAAAACTTCTATGCATATGAACCTTATTCCTTTATCTGTTGGGGAAAAAAACTGATGCCTCTCGAAACTCTTTAAAAAGTCTTTCTGCCATAAAAACACATTTCCAGAACATATATAATAAGTTTTTAGCTTAAATTTATTTTCCCTAATAAGACAATTAGGATAATTCGGGAAAAGTATGAATTGTGAGAAAACCTATATTAAAAAATACATTACCTACAATTCTGCTAAGCAGAAATCTTTATTCCTGGCACTTTGGTACTTCTCAAGTTCAATGATAACTGGGTTTTATACTCAAAAGCACTATAAAATTTAGTGTTAATTAAACATAATTATAATCCCATTATGTTTAAGTTACAACCACACTCCAAACGAGATGCACAAAATGTACATGGAAGAAAAATAAACTTCAGTTTGAATCTCAGCTTGGCCCCTATCAGATTCCACGGCCTGTGGCAATACAGTTTCTTCTCATTGGAAGTTTTCCCATCTATAAAATGGTATCATCACTTGCCTTGTTTTTTGTACTCCTAAAGCTTGTTTTAACGTCAAATGAAATGATAGGGCTCCATGTATTTTGTTAGATAAAGAAGATGCACACACACATACAGTGGAATATTACTAAGACATGAAATTTTGCCATTTGCAACAACATGGATGAACTTGGAAGACGTTATGCTCAGTGAAATGTCAGACAGACAAAGACAAAGACTGTGTGTTATCACTTACATATGGAATCTAAAAAAATGAAATGTGAATATAACAAAGCAGAAGGGAACTTACAGGTATGAGAACAGACTAGTGGTTACCAGCAGGGAGAGGCAAGTGGGGAGGGGAAATAAGAGTAGGGATTAAGGAGGTACAAATGACTATGTATAAAGTAAATAAGCTACAAGGATATATTATACGGCACAGGGGATACAGGCCATATTTTATAATAACTAAATGAAGTATAATCTATAAAAATACTGAATCACTATGTTGTACGCCTGAAACTAACATAATATTGTAAATCAACTGCACTTCAATTTTAAAATGAGCAATTATCTACCATTTTCCTCCCTACCATCCCCTCCTGCGCTCTTCCTATAATCCCTCCAACTCATGATCTCATTTCACTGTGGCTCACCGAGTCTGAAAAACAACTGTGGAACTGACAATATGCTAGGAGCTGACAAACAACATTTCACTTTAACTCTAAAATGAAGAAAACCTTCAAGCTTGCCCTATTTTCCCAAATAGATGAGAAAGATAAAACTCAGAAAGAAAAAAAAAACCTCCCCACTATTACACAGTAAATAAATGGTAACATTAATAATCAAACCCAGGTCGATTTGATTCCACATTTAAATCTTGTCTGTATCTACCACGTTGTCTCTAGTCATTGTATTATGCTAAAATCAGTTCCTTTTCCCCTTGTCAGTTCTTTTTCAAATGAACAAGCCTCAAAAGGCAGAGAACCTAATAGAAAAAGAATCAAGAGACTCAAACATGTACTTTACAAAAGCAGCTATTCCACTGGTCAATAAATATACAAGAAGGTGCTTGATTTCAATAGTCATCAGAGATATACCAAGTCAAGCCCTGTATAGGGGCACTTGTTGACTCAAAGACAACTTCAGGTTTGGGTGAGGCACTGGTGCTAAGAGTAAAGTGATTGAACCACTTTGGAACTCTTCCCCAGTACTGACTTAAGCTGAATATATGTATATGCCCTATGACTGAGCATTTTATTCCTAGATTTATACTTGACAGAAGTGCATACGTAAGCATCAATAAAAGAATATGTCACAAATATTTATAACAGCAGTATTTACAATAGCCCCACACTGGAATATACCTGAATGCCTCTCAAAAGCAGTTATGGGTCATTATATTATGGTCTACTCACATAATGGAATACGATACAGCCAGGAGAAACAACAGGCAACAGATGTAACTATGTGCAACCATATGGGTTAATCTCCTAAGAGAATGATGAATGACATTAACCAAACAAAAAAAAAGAGTAGATATGGAATGAGTCCATTTATATAAAATTTGGAAACAGGAAAACAGCCTCCATGATGCTGAAAGCCAGATTAGAGGGTACTGCGGAGGAATGGGGAGCTGACTGGTGAGGGGGGGATCGGATAAGGGTTCTGACATTACTTGGATTCTTGATTTTGCTGTTGTTAAACAAAGTTGTTCACTTTGGGAACTTTCATCAGATTTGACACTTAAGATTTCTGCACTTTACTGCATGGAAGCTACACTTCAATAGAGTTAACCCCAAAAGAGTCAGTATCAATCTCTGCTCCCCCAAAGCATGCAAATGTCCATATTTTAGAAGTGTTGTACAGAGATGCACACTCAACTTACGAGGCTTCTATATCTTTTTATGTTTAAGAGTATTTATTCAGCTGACAGATTTTGTTGTCATTTAATAAAATAACAATAGAAGGACAGTTGAAATAAAAGTAGGAATTATGTCTGAGCTACGGAGCTAGCTTCTAAAAGAATGATTGTTTGCTATAAATAAAATCTTGAAGACTAGATCATGAGTTCAAATACTCAGTAATGCCAAAAAGAGGCTTATGCATCAAGTCTTACAGAGAAGGAGAGGGGCCACAGACTATAGGGCAGTCACCGGACAATTTTTGAATATGAAGACAACATCACACACATTAGGAGAGGGCTTCTAATAAAGGTGACAGCGGTGGAAGGGAAAAACCTAGAAACAAAAGACTATAGCAAATGTATGTAACTTTATTCAAAACCCACAGAACTTTCGTATTCTTTCTGAGACAAGGTGAGACTAGGAGGAGTCCTTGAGAGAACTGTCATACTAAAATAAGGTGTAAGAAGTAGTGGAGGATTGAGATATACATACAAACACATTATACTAATAACCAAATTATACAAATGACTGAATTATACATTATACCTAATATGTGCATTTTTACATATACACACACTTAATGCCAAAGTTTTAGTTGGAATTTAATACCGGCATGGCCTAAGTCATCATCCCACTAAATTGATCATAAATTAGAGAAAGGCCACCAGGACAGTCCACTTAATGGATGAGGCCTCATCACTCCTGCAACCTATGGGTTTGGGTGTCCTTTGCCCTGCTATCCACCTGTTTATTCAGTGAGCAGCTTCCTGACTCTACGTGTTGTCTGCTTGGCAGGCAAGTGAGAACTCTCATAGTCAGATACATACATGAAGAGTTCTTTTCCTCCAAGGAAAATGAAATATGTTTCGGACTTAACATGCTACAGTGCTGGATTGACTATCTATATAAAGAAAACGGCAATCCATACATTAAACTGCCAGAGAAAAGAGGCTAGAATAGCAGCAAGTGGGTTACAGGTTAGAGTTCCTGAGAGAGAAATGATCTAAAATAAAGGAAAACTTGTTTCTAGTGACCAAGGTATATGAATTTCTTTTATCTTCAAGGTATATTTGTGCTGTATGTTTTGTGGCTCCTTCACCAAAACATAGGGCAAAAAAAGTTTGAAAATTAGCAGATGAACCATATCTCTAACCTTTCAGTAGAGACCCCGGAAAATATGGTTTATGCTGTCTCTTCTATTTATTTACATGTTCAATGTCAGAAAAAGGACAAAAATAAGCTGGGTTAAAAAAAAATGACTATTTTGTTTGAGGCTTTCAGATTCTTTCAGAATTCCTCTAGTGAGAAGGCTACATATTCACAGATTTCTTCTCATTCATTATATAAGAACAAACAGAAATACATGAAACTATGGAATTGTCAATCTTCATGAGTCTATAAAAATACAGATTTTAAATTTCAAATGATTTCTATCTTTAATTTCAAGATTTTCTTTATGTGGATAATTTTATACCTTAAAAACTTCCTAATACTTATTTCCAAATCCTATTTAAAAGCAATTAATCTTGATGTTGGAAAAAATCATTCCTGCAGATGTCGTCTTTAAAAATCTTTGCTGGCTATGTCACTACTACATTTATTCCTTACATGTCAACTGTTGAGTCCAAATGACAAATGACCCTGAGTAGATAACTGTTACGAAAATCTTTAAGTTAAAGAGACTTGGTAAGCTTTTACTATTTAATAAAATTGAATATACTATTTAATAAAATTGAATATTCTCTTTAAGACTGATAGGAATACAACTATCCCTTTCACAGCCCTGGTCTCTAACTTTATTAGGTTGATCATATCAGATTTTGACCTTGTTTGTCCTGGACGTGTCACATATGTCTCTCATAGTGGCCAATTGTCCAAGGTCACAGATTTCTTTACATTCTGCCCTTAAGTATTGATGAGCTCTTTGTCGATTTCCTATTCGTTTTGCAGCCAGGAATCTCAGATCAGTGTTAAGCGATTCAGCACTGCAGTTTGTCCAGCCTGCATAAACCTCTTGTTCCCTTTCACATCACTCCCCGAAAATCAAGTAGCCGCATGCAATGCAAAAGGAGGCTGGAAATAAAGCCAGCACTTCCTCCGAGCTTGTCGGCTAGCAGACTGCACTGCATCTTTCAATTAGCATCCAATCATTTTAAGTAGTGATACTTCAGTGTTTGTATAAGCCTGCCTTGTAGAATTTAATACTCAGACAGCCATTTTGCAAAACACAGCAGGTCCATGAAATAAGGGCTATTTCAGTGAAAGAGTCACAGAATGATAAAGCTGCTGTAAATGCTGGCGTAACTGCAACAGCTGTGTCATGCATCAAATAATTATCATCTACTCTTTTTCTAAAGCTGTTCAAAATAGGATTTAAAAGGAGCTTCTGTGGCTATCTTTAATTTGACGAACTCTGTGGTATCCCTCCCTAAAAAGATTTTTTTCATGCCATCATTCAAAGATGAAAACAGCACTACTCTACGTAAAAGAGAATATCAACTGGTTTGAACTGATACAGACCTCGGAGAAAATACACTTCCCAAGCGATCCCAGTGCAAGCTATTTCCAACCTTATCAAAGTAACCCAGCATGAAAGATACATTAAAAAAAAAAATCTCCGGAAAGAGTCTCAGAAATCTCATAGACCTCAGGTGGCTGGAAAACTCATTGTACAAATGATTGATTCTCTGGCTGATCCTCAGCACAGGGATTAAAAACATCTGCAAGAGGCAACATGCACCAGACAGACACGGATAGTATTTTCAGCCCCTAGCTGCAATTTACAGCAACAGAAACTTACATAGGACACCCGTGCTCGCCTCCGATGCACCAGCCCACAGCACCGCATGAAGAGCCGTGCAGAACGCAGTCAGCGTGTGGTTTCACCGAGCTGCACTGTGCCTCCTCTTCTCATCAGAGCCACTGTCCATTTCTCCCCACCTTCCACTCCCAGGTAAGAAGCATGGGCAAATCAACACTTAGCTTCTGCCTCCTAGGTAGTTTCTAAAGACACCACTCTTTCTGCAAGCATGCCCAAACTTTGTTTTTCCCTATTTTTTTTTTCTTTTTTTCGGGGAATCCGATCTCTTCTTCTTCAGGGAAGAAACTGACCAGAAATGTACCCAAAGTATCATTTATTTTCCTGAAATGACTCTTGCTAACTTACACTTGTGACTGTCCAGATCATCAGAGTTTCTTGGCAACGTTTTGACAGTAGCCATTCTCAACTGGGGAGCTTTTCAAACAGCAGAGAACCTTTGCATCTCACAAGCCTGCAGGCTCCTGCTTTTTTGCAAGAGGAGGCCTACTCCTGATGGTGTTTATGTGACTGCCTCGGAGAACGCGGCTGCTCCCGCGGCTGCTCTGCCATTATTGCCTTCCTCCCCACGCAGATTGGCAGCAGCATCCCTGCTTCAGGGTTGCCTCCGTATCACTTTGGGCATATCTGATCTGCGACTTCTCCCTCCTCCCTTTCCCCTGAAAAATTACAGAGTCTAGACTTTAATTCACTCCGGATTCCCCGGACTACACAACCACCCTCCAAATTGTCAGATGCTTCGTCTTGCAGTACGTGCTTCACATGAACTGTAGGAAGGAGTGACTTCAGAACCCAACACAGGCATCCACTATAATTACACAGATCTTTGTGCATTTTTTTTTTCTCACTGCCAAAATGCTCATTTTCTACGTGAAAGCCCATTAAATAAATGTAACTCTGGCAAGCAAAACTGATCTGAGTCAGAGCTCATTAATTAATTAGCTAATATATCACCTATGATTTAGATACAAGAAATCCAATAAGCCTGCCTTCCAAGCCCGTGATCTCACAAATGAATATTCCTTCTAAACTGTAATTTACATATCTTTTTTCTAAAGACAGTTTGCAGACAGGGAGTCAATCGCAACATTCTTTCTAAAAGCCCTTGTACACCTCATGCCTGAAAAGATGAATGACTATGGCATTTAGGGGTTAAACTATTCATTTATATGATATCAACCATTCTGATAAGCAATGATTCATGTAGCCACAGCTATCGATCCGCATTCACTCCCATGACCATGTCACTTCATATACTGTTGCCACTTGAGAAGATATTTTAACTATTTCATGTTACAAATTGAGATCCCTCACCATTAAGCTCTTCAGGCAGATGGACTATGCAAGACTATTCTCAACATTTCATCATTCTTTTCTGAAAACCTATGATTTAAAGTAACAACTCTACTATTATTTATAGTCTATGCTATGATGATGAGGAGAGGATATAAAGTAACAACTCTATATTATTATTTGTACCCTTGAGTTGAAAAAAGCCTGCCTTAGTTCAATGTTTTTATTTGACTAATGAAGACCTGAGGCTCCAAATGGTCAAGTGTTTTGTTTATAAATGAAAGTGAAGGTAAATTTGCTTAATCCTGTCCGACTGTTTGTGACCCCATGGACTGTAGCTTACCAAGCTCCTCGATCTATGAAATTTTCCAGGCAAGGGTACTGGAGTGGGTTGCCATTTCCTTCTCCAGGGGATCTTCCCATCGAACCCAGGTCTCCTGCATTGCAGGCAGACGCTTTACCATCTGAGCCACCAGGGAAGCCTCTTGTTTATAAGTAGCATAAGCAATCATATTTTAAGTAGCTAGTAATTTATACAATTGAAAAAGTTTGCAAAAATTCTGTGGTTTTATACTATACTGATTAATCCTCCATATAGCTGAAGATTCAAAAGGGAATCATGGACAGACTACAGACAATAAAGTTCCTTTTGGGAATATATCAGTAGACTACAGACAGACAATAAAGTTCCTTTTGAGAATATATCAGGAGCCCAAAGTAAAATAAAATTTCTGAATCATGTTGTACATTGCATTTTGAAGTAAGTCCTGGAAAAAAAATGAAACATTTTCTGGAACACATAAGACAGATTTACAGAAGGTAGGATATCACTCTGGTTTTTGAAATCAACTTTAGTGAGAAATATACCAAGTAATATAAGAGAATGTATCATTTGAATTCCAGCTTTTTCTAAGGACCCTGTATCATCCTCAACCAGTACACATTTACTAGAATAAATGAATAAAAATAAAAAAACAAACTCAAAGTTAGAATAAGAGGAAAACATTGGAAACTTGATCTCTTCCATGAATCTAATTTGGCATTCACTTAACTTCCTATCCACTATGATATTATTGTACACAGTATGAGAGAGATCCACAGTTCATTAGAGATCCCACTCATTTTGCCATTCTAGAATCCACAAGAGGAGGCCAAACCCTAATCTGACTTAGGAAACACTGATAAAGCACCTCTACTAATACTTGCTTGGCACTGTCCAGGTGCCAGAGATAGAAAATAAACAAAATACTGTCCATTAATAACAAAGATAGGAAAAGAGAACATAGCCTCTGAGTGCTACGGGAATACCAACGATACAACCCCTACTTATCCCTGGAAGGAACACTGAAGGCTTATTAACAAAGGTGAGCTATTCTTTTTTTCTTTTTTAAGATTTTTTTTTGATGTGTACCATTTTTTTAAGTCTTTATTGAACTTGTTACAATATTGCTTCTATTTTATGTTTTGGTTTTATGGCCATGAGACACATGGAATCTTAGCTCCCCAACCAGGGATTGAACCTGCACCCCCTGCATTGGAGGGTGAAGTCATAACCTCTGGACATCCAGGGAAGTCCCTCTGGGCTACTCTTTGCAGAATGGGTAAAACTGCATTCAGTGGAAAATGGGGGCTGAAAGAATTCAGGCAAGGGAGCAGAAAATGCAAAACCACAGATTATATACAGAATACATACAGAATAAATCTTGTTTGTATAGGATGTAAAGAAGAATGTATATGGATTCAATATTTATGATACATTCAGACAATAGAGATTTATCCCAAATCTCTCCAACTGTACTGAGTTCTCTCCTAAGTTCACTCCTTATTTATCTCTCTATCCCTAATACTTAGTGTGGTAACACAGACATATCAGGTATGATGGAGATTTGGAGTCCACTCATCATGAATTCTTTACTTCATCCTGGGCAATAGAAATGGACCTGAGGCTCCTGGGCTAAGCCAGAGAAATTGTTTTCACAATTTGGTACAGCCAACCAGGTAACCAGCTTGTGTTTAGTGGGGTAGGAGCTGAAATAACATGTGCTACAACTTAATGCCTTCCCTTTTCTCGTTCTCCCTTTCTTGCTGTCTTGAATGGAGGTAAACTGCTGGGAGCTGGGACATCTGCCTACATTAAAGGATACTTCATGTTTAGAAGAAAAGAGCAACAAGACAGAAGGCCTGTGTCCCTAGTGCAGTGCAGCTGGCAAACCAGCACAATGTCACGTACATTTGGACTCTTTCGTTTGTTTTTAACATTCCATTATTACCTTTTTATCAAATTTTTAAATTGAAGTATAGTTCATTTAGCTTCCTTGGCAGCTCAGATGGTAAAGAATCTGCCTGCAATGCAGGAGACCTGGGTTCAATCCCTGGGCTGGGAAGATCCCCTTAGAGAAGGGCATGGCAACCCCCTCCAGGATTCTTGGACTTCCCTGGAGGCTCAGACGGTGAAGAATTTGCCTGCAATACAGGTGACCCGGGTTTGATCCCTGAGTTGGGAAGATCCCCTGGAGAAGGGAATGGCAATCCACTCCAGTATTCTTGCCTGGAGAATTCCATGGACAGAGGAGCCTGGTGGGCTACAGTTCATGGGGTCACAAAAAGTTGGACACGAATGAGTGACTAACACTTATAGTTCATTTACAGTGTTGTGCTGATTTCTAATGTACAGCAAAGTGATTCAGATATATATATGTGTGTATGAGTGTGTATATACACACACACACACACATTCTTTTTTATACTATTTTCATAGGATTTTGAATAGGTTTTATCATAGGATATTGATATATCCTTTATACTTTAGCAGAGAACATAGGGTTCTCTGTGCTATGCAGTCATGCCGTGTTGTTTATCCGTCCTACATACAAAAGCTTGCATCTGCTAACCCCAACCTCCCAGTCCATCCCTCCCATAACCCTCTCTTCCTTGGCAACCACCAGTCTGTTCTCTATATTCGTGATTCCGTCTGTTTCATCAGTTCATTTGGTACATATTTTTAATTTATAGTGGAGTATAAGTGATTTACAATGCTGTGTGAGTTTCAGATATACAGCAAAGTGATTCAGTTATACATATACAGATGGCTATTCTCTTTCAGATTCTTTTCCCATAAGTTTCTTGGGCTATACAGCACATAAAGGAGAAACAAACCCTATGCAGGCAGACCTCAGAGATACAGAGAGTTCACTTCCAGATCACTGCAATAAATGGCTAAGGTAGCAAAGTGAGTCCCAGGAGTTTGTTGGTTTCCTAGTGTGTATAAAGGTATGCTTTTACTATACTGTAGTCTATTAGGTATGCAACAGCATTATGTCTAATAAAACAATGTACATACCTTAAAATACTTTACTGCTAAAGAAAGCTAACTTTCATCTGAGCCTTCATTGAGTCAGTTGCAACATCAAAGAGTGTTGACCACAGATCACCATACCAGATAGAATAATAAAGAAAAAGCCTGCATAATGTGAGAATTACCCAAATGTGACCACCAAGACACAAAGTAAATGCTGTTGGAAAAATGGCACCAACAGACTTGCAGGCTTGCCACAAATCATCAATTTATCAAAAATGCCATATCTGTGAAGTGCAATACAGTGAGATCTGCTTATACTGTTTAAAACCCCAGCCATAGATGCTAAACCTGTATTTTAAAAGTATTGGATTGGACAGGAAGTTCCTTCAGGTTTTTCCATAAGATATTATAGGAAAATTCTAACGATATTTTTGGCCAACTAGTACCTCAAAGAGTTTCTGGAATAAATGCTAAATCCACAGACTGTGGAGGAGGTGAGGGAATGGGAGTGGGAACAAGTGACAAGAAGCCAGTCTTGTCAGGAGATTGGAACAGGAGACTGGGCTGGGATGAGACCATGGAAGTCTTTGAACATCACAGCAAAGAGTTTACACTTTATCCTGTAGGACACACAGAACCATCATAGCCTTTCAATATGAAATTTTCCGTGGTTCTATTAAGAAATAGGAAATTAAAAAAGCTCCATCCTGTTTGGCTGTAAAAACTAGTCGATCGCTCTCTATTAGTGAGAAATTTGAAGTTATTGAACTACTGTGGTTGTCTGCCATAAATGTCTGTCTACTAAATAATTAAATCAAACCAGGTCAATAAAACTAGTTATTGGGTTCATGTAGCCAAATCACAAACCTAATGAACTGTTAAATTTGCTAGGTTGTTAAACGTGAGATATATTAAAAGTAAAATATTAAAAAGTGACAACAAGAGGTAGAGTGACACAAGAAACTCATTCAGTAGAACTGCAAAGGAATGCCTCGGATGTCAAGGTAAGGAATCTGAAAAGTCCCAAGAGATTTATTTCTGGGCAGTCTTTATAAAGGATGAGAATTCAAGTTTATTTACTGGTCACTTTCTCCATTACTACTAGTTACGAGAGATAAAGTAGACAGAGGGTGTCCAATAGGATAAAGTGATGCTTTGGAGAAGCTCTTTGATGACAACGAATGAAACTGTATCTGGAGAAGCTTTCATAGAGGAGCTGAAGCTTACTTGTTGGGGCTGATGCTGCCTAAGTGCTTATGGCTCTTCTGTGGCTCTGGTTTCAGGAAATGAATGGCCCTCTTCTCACCAGACTGCAGTCCATATATGTACTCACTGAACTCTTCCTTCAGACTATGTTATTGTTATAACTGCAACCATTCAGAGTCTAGCGTGTTTTATTTTTTTAACGTGGGCCATTTTTAAAGTTTTTACTGAATTCATTTTAATATTGCTTCTGTTTTATCTTCTGTTTTTTCAGCCATGAGGCATGTGGGATCTTGGCTCCCCAACCTGGGATCGAACCCGCACCTCATGCATTGGAAGGTGAAGTCCCCCAGAGCCTGGTGGTTCTTAAGTGCACCAAAAACTTCTCCACTATTTTTTTCTCTTTTAAATTAAAATTTTTTAATATTTATTTTAAAAATTGAAGTGTAGTTGATTTATAATATTGTGTTAGTTTCAGATGTACAGCAAAGTGATTCGGTTATATATATTACTTTTTCAGATTTTTTTTTTTCCCATCCAGGTTATCCACTAATTTCATTAAAAACAGAAACAAAAAAAGAAGCCCAACATCTACATTCATCCATTCAGTCAACAACACCAATGGAGTGCTATTCGCCATGTGTGAGTGTCTGCTTTGGTCTCAGTGGATAAAAGGACTAGCGAAATAATTGTGGTCTTGGACTACAGGGAGGGAAAGACAAGTTGGATCCATAATCAGGTAAACATAATTAGACACTGGTAAGTTCTATGAAAGTACAGAATACTATGAAAATGTAGAGCGAGCAGACACCCTCTAGAATCAAACGAGGCAGGAAAGCTTCCCTGAAGAAGAGCTATGAAGCAGAGGTCTGAAGCTGGAAAGGAATTAGCCAAATGGAGCAGGGCTGAGGCAGGGGAAGGGAACAGAGCAGCCCTGTCCAATGGAAGGAACATTATTTACAAAGGTCTTTGTGTCAGAAGGGAGATGCTACCTGTAAACAGGAGAACAAACTAAGAGGGAGAGTGGGGCATGAGGATGGAAAGATAGATGATGGCCAGATCAGGAGACGTGGGCTGAGGATTTTTACCTTTACGTTAAGAGCAGTGGGATTCTATTCATACAGTCAACAGGCATGAGCATCATTTAAACACACCTTGGTGGACTTCCTGGTGGTCCAGTGGTTGAGAATCCACCTGCCAATGCAGGGGACATAGGCTCCATCGCTGCTCCGGGAAGATTTCACATGCTGTGGGGCAACTAAGCCTGTGCGCTACAGCTACTACGGCCCTTGCACCCCAGAGCCTGTGTGCCACACTGCTGAGCCCATGTGCTGCTGTTACTGAAGCCCCTACAGCCTAGAGCCCTTGCTCTGCAATGCGAAGCCACCGCAATGAGAAGCCCGTGAGCCGCCAACTAGAGAGCAGCTCCCATTTGCTGCACCTCGGGAAAGCCCGCTCGCAGCAGCAAAGATCCAGCATAGCCAAAATAAATCTGCAGATAAATAAAAATTACAATAAAACACACATTGGTAATGGAGCTGAAACTAGATGGAAAGATGTCCAGAGAAGAAACAGGGAGACCAACTAAGAAGCTGATGTAATTATGCATGTGAAAGATAACAATGCCTTGTCCATGGTGGTGGAGGTGGTAGGTAAGGTAGAAGGAGAAATCTATGAGATATTTGGACAACAAAAACAGACACGTACAGAAAATGGAAAAAAGAAGCCCGATGGAAAAGACACTTGTGCCCCAATTCTTTCCATTCTGGATACTACCATCCATTGTGAAGCGCAGTTTCTGCTAGGGCAATCCATGATACATCTTTATTTTCAGGTCAGTCCCAGTTTGCTTCTTTTCTTGGCCAATCCTCATTTCTCTCTATAGCATCCTGAGCAGTCTGTCTAGTCCTTTGCATTTACACTGGAATTGACTCCTTTAGCCACCAAAATGCACCCCTGTAATTTATTCCAGTTTCTACAGACTGAAACTATTCTTTCTACTTCTCACCAAGGTGTCTGGGTTCTCTTTTTATGTGCTATTCTTTCTGAGTGTTTGTTGTTGTGGTTTTTCAGACCAACAACGAGGCATTTCTTCCCAGTAAAGACAGTGTCATCATTTACTTATTCTACTTGTTTTACAGAGAAGGGCGGAAGTAAATAAAATAACTCCATGCAAAGTAACTGGAGGAGATGAAGTCATACTTTTAAAATGAATAAACATGAAATGTGCAACGAACTTAAATGACAAGCTTAAAACACAGTTTGTGTTACAAAGTTAGAATACACAGGGTGCAATTCAAGACTGTGAGAAAACTATGTAACCCTAATAAAACTCAGATCTCTTGTAGTTCAATCCTATTGAAAGAAGTACAATCCAACAACAAAAATCAATTGAACATCAAAAGTCAATTTTTCACTGCATAGCTCAGAGTAAACATTAGAGAGAATCTTATACCCTCCTGCAACATTTCTCGAAAAATCCCTTTCCTTCCCTCCCTAATTCCCTTCTACCCTAAAGCCCCTGATGAGCCTGCCTTCAATTCTGGACACAAACAGACACACCAAAAAACCCCCTTCCCAGCCACCAGTTTCCAGATTCTTTCTCCCCCAACCTGCCTCCCCCAGCCTCATATTTGGTAGATTTGCTTAATTTCTGTAGCTCTTTACTTTCTTTCAATGCTGAACAGGCAAGATATATTCTCTTTATTATAAAAGGTAGAGGCATCAAGGAAGAAGAGGGGGAAGAGCCAAGAGTGTTTGTGTGTTAAATTTTTCCATATGACACTATTTTTGCAGAGAATACATTGCATCAGTTCCTTTCACTCCTTATAGCTCTAAGGAAATACAATACGTATGTGAGAAAGAAACCACTGACCTTTGGGTGGAAAGGGGCTTCCCTGGTGGCTCAGATATTGAAGAACTTGCCTGCAATGTGGGAGATACAGGCTCAATCCCTGGGTCAGGAAGATTCCCTGGAGAAGCAAATGGCTACCTCCAGTGTTCTTGCCTGGAAAATTTCATGGACAGAGGAGCCTGGCAGGCTACAGTCCATGGGGTTGCAAAGAGTCGGACATCACTGAGTGACTAACACTAATATTTTGGGTGGAAGAAGGCAAGACACACTATTTATGGTGTCACATTTCACAAACAAATCTATGATGCTAACATAATAAAATATTTCACAGAAATTATTTAGCTTTTGTTTGTTTGGAAAGACCAAGAAAGAAAAACACACATTTTCTCTGAAGTTGCTATGAAGCACTCATAGATTTGAGAATTCTTGGACAGATATATAATCCATGTGTAAAATTTTTAAAAATACCTTACTTGTCGTAAAGTAAACAAAGAAACTGAGGCACAATGAAGTTAAGTCAATTACCCAAGGAAATGGCAGAGCCAGGACTTCTAACCAGGAGTCTGGCTCCTGCGCTCATAGTCTTATGCTCTCTATGAAAGGTTAAAAATTCATTTTATAAGCTGACCCTGGGGCTGTACACAATGAATAAACTAATTAACTAATCCAATCATATAAGACATTTCTCCATCAAGAGCTCAGTGATTCCCCTATTGGCTTCCCAAACTTACTTTCATGCAAAACTTTCCCATCTTTGAACTTGTTCCTTTCTCTTTCATGCAAAATCTGAAATTTTACCCATTGGAAAATTCATTTGCTAGAACAAGTATCTTGTGACAAAAATTAAACATCTTTTAGACAGACAAGCTCTAAACCATTTATACAGGCTAACTTACTAGAAGCCTTACTTTATATATCTGTATCTATTTTTTCTGTCTTGGAGAAGGAAATGGCAACCCACTCCAGTATTCTTGACTGGAAAATCCCATGGACAGAGGAGCCTGGTAGGTTACATGTAGTCCATGGGGTCACAAAGAGCCGGACACAAATTTAAGTGACTTCACTTTCTTTCTTTTTCTATCTATGTATGCCTCACCTTGCTTCAGCAGTTAGTTTAGGCAACTTATAAGAATAAATTATAAAATAACATTTAATTTGCTTGAAAGAGAAGAGGGAATTAAAAAAAAGTAAAACAATAAAGCAAAGAACACAAAATGCATCCCATAATAACCAATGCACTGCCGACAAATGAGCCATACATTTGGGTCTAAGCTTTCCAGCAGCCAACTCAAGAAGGGAAACTCGGTCAGTTATGTAATTTACTGTCCATGAGCTTAAAATAAACCAAATGCTCAGAAGGATGTCTCTGCTTGGCACTGACATGGGACCCTGAATTCTCCTGGAGGTCCCCATGAAAAGGAGAATTGTGGAAAGATAAACAGCACTCCTGGGGGCACCCTTAAGGGGAAATGCCACTATGGGCGGTGAAGAGTTGCTTCTTAGACTGACCTGGGCTGGAAACTCAGTCCCACACCACAAGGAATTCAATAAAATACTCTGGGGGAGTCAGGGGAGAATGAGCTGGCCAAGAGACCTAACCCTGTACAGATATGGCTTGATCCCTGAGTATCAACAAGAACAATAACCAGAAGACATCTGGTAGAATAACATCTACTGATGTGGACATTAGGATGCATTATTCCTTTACTCCTCATATCAACTTGAAGAAGGTATCATTATTATTTATCCCTGGATTAAAAATGAGGGAACAGACTTCAGAGATTAGGCCCTACGACACATACACAGTAAAAATTTGAACCCAGATCTGTTGAACTCCAAAGTTCTTGACCCCAAACACTAGGCCTCCAGAGTTTCTGACAGTGATGGACTCTGTCCTTCAAACAAATCCACTGAATGCTATTTCTCATTGACTGATTACTTTCTGATAAAAATTAAATGACAATGATCTTAAGACTGATTTTTAAGAAGCTTGTTCAACACAGATTGAATAATCAAGCTGGGTGTATTCAGTATAATGAAGGAGGAAAACACTTAAGACGATGTCACCCCGGGACTTCCCTAGTGGCCCAGTGGTTAAGACCCTGCTCCAGTGTAGGGGGCACAAGTTTGATCCCTGGAGAACTAAGACCCTGCAGGCTACATGGAACAGCCACCGGAAAAAAAAAAAAAAGAAAAAAACAAGCCTACCCCATCTCCATTTGCAGTTGTAGTTAAAGCACATGGCTTTTCTTCTAAACCCCTTCATTTTCATAGAAACATTTCAGATAACAGGAAAAGAAAGTGGTTTCAGCAGATGGACACCTGGGGAATAAGAACAGACCTGGGAGGGAGTCGGTGCTTATGCCTGCGTGAAGTTGGGTCTTTCGATAAGGGCTTCAGAGAGCAGAGATGGGGAGATGGTAACAGAAGAAGCCCAAGTTCAAAAGGAATTTGCTGTGTTTTTCATTCTACACTTAACTACACTGTGGCGATATGATGCTCACAACCATCTGGATGTATTTAATCTTTAGTTTGTCCAAAAGTAAGGCTTAGGTTGCTGAAGCCTTTCCACATTTAGACCAGACAACTTCAAAAATGATGAGCTAAAACCGAGGGCAGACAGGCCCGAAGGACTAGTTCAAAAAAGATGTGTTAACACTCAAACAGTAACGGCCTTGCAGCATGCCATTAAATTGTCCGATTTTCACATTTCTTTAAGACTGTTTTTGGAGGATTAGACAGAAGCTAGAAAAGGCACAGCAATGTATTCGGCTGTCCGCATTTTAAGAGAAATGAACTACATTTAAAATTACTAACAAGTCTATATGAGAATAAACGCCCAAAATCACTTAGCAAGTTCTCTAAAAAATAGACTACTATATTAGGCACTAATATCACCTTGGGTTCATTTTCTATTTTCTAGGTTTCCTTTTCTTTTTACTTTTTTTTTTTTTTTTTTGGCTATGAGGTACACCATGAGGGATCTTAGTTCCCCAACCAGGGATCAAACCCATACCCCCTGCATTGCAAGTGTGGAGTCTTAACCACTGGACCACCAGGGAAGTCCGTATTTTATCGTTTTAATGTGCTTTTTTTTTTTTTAAGTTTTAATGTGCTTTTCAAAGGAAAGCATGTAGTATTATTCTTTTCTACCCTAATATGAAACTGAGTGCTTCCAGATTAATTTAATTACTTCAGAAGATGAAAGGATTGCTCTGGGAGGCCCCATTCAGTTCAGGAAGATTACTGGGTACCTCCTGGGTGTGTGAGCTAAGAAGTGCTAACTGGTCCAAGGGGCAGCCAAGATTCTGTGGATAGTCACTAAACAAGGCTTTGGATAGTTCCACAAAATTCAAATTTTTCCATTTAGAAACGAAGTAAGAAAATAACACTGAGAGCCAAATTTTGTGCAGACTCTGTTAAGAGTTTGCTGAGAATTTCATGGAAATATTCTCCCAGATTGCCAAACTTTCTGTTTTCTACTAAGCTCATCTGTGAAAATAAAATGATATTTTTACTATTGTTGGGTCCTTTTCAAATTATGCTATGAGTACGTAATAGGGTTTTAATAATTGGTTTTTTGGTTAGATAAGTGAATGAATAAATACCCTGAAATATTCCTTGACATTGAAAACACCAGGCTAAAGTCAAAGGACCAAGAATAATATACAAAACAAATTTAGTGAGGAAAAAAAAAATCCCTTCAGAGAAAATCAATGCAAAAAGATAAAGAAAATTATATTAAAATATAGAGGATAGGCAGAAATGAATTGGTAATGGGAAATTTTGAAAAACAGAAAATTTGACACATTCATAAAAAAATAGAGGAAAAATTAAATCCATTAAGACAACTGGTGAGACAACAGTCTAGGGCTAAGTTTCCCAATGTAAGTAAAAAATATTCAAAAAGAAAGATTAGGGAAGAAATGCAAAGCTGATGTTGAAGAATAAGGCCTTGGGGAAAGACAAAATTAATTGGGGTTACCAGCCTAAGCTAAGACTTAATTGCTATTTCTAATGATTTTGCTGGGCAAATAATAAGAATTTGTTGGACTTCTCCATTCACTCAAAAAATATCTCTAAGCACCTTCTGTGAATGAAGCCCCATTTCAGACAGTGGAGATATACCAGTGAACAACTCAAAACCTCTACTTTCATGGATTCAGGCAGGCAATGGAAATGAAAACAAATGTTAAGAAGTGTCAATATGCATTTTTTTCCTGAATTGTGTGAAGAGGGATAAAGAATAGGTGGGGGTGTAAGTTTCTATTATATATAAGTTGGTCAGGAAAACCCTTTTAGAAAGATGAACTTTGAGCAGAACAAAGGGAGAGCGTGTACCATGTGACTGCCTGGGGGAAATCCAGGCAAACGTCTGGAGAGGGAGCGTCCTGGACCTACAGGAGAAAGAACAAGATGGCGCCTGTGGCTGGAGCCCTGTGAGCGCCCAGAGGCTTGATCATTCCGGGTCTTCAGGCCAGTGTGAGCACTGGGTTTTATTCCAGTTGCAAACAGAAGCCATCGGTGAGCGTTGAAAAGGACACTTGATTTGATTTACATCTTACAAGTGGCATTCTGCTGTATGAAGACGCCCAGGAGCTAAGTCTGAGCGCATTTTTGAAACTATTGCAATAGTTCAGGTGAGAAACAGGGGCTTGGTCTGAAAGTGTTTGTGGGGGGAAACATTGAAGAGTGGTAGGATTTTGGATATATTTTAGAGGTAAGGTGACAACCATGTTTTTCTGTGGATATATGCCCAGAAGAGGGATTGCTGATCATACGGTAGCTCTATTTTAGTTTCTTAAGGAACCTCCATACTGTTCTCCATAGTGGCTGTACCAATTTACATTCCCACCAACAGTGTAAGTTCAAAAGGGTACATGTACTCCAACGTTCATAGCAGCACTATTTACAATTGCCAAGACACAGAAGCAACTTAAATGTGGATCGACAGATGAATGGATAAAGATGTGGGGGTGTGTGTGTATACATGTGTGTGTATGTATATATACACACAATGGAATACTACTCATAAAAAGTAATGAAATAATGCCATTTACAGCAACATGGATGGACTTGGAAATTATCATACTAAGTGAAGGAAGTCGGAGAAAGACAACACATGATGTTGCTTATATGCGGAATCTTAAAAAAAATGATACAAATAAACTTATTTATAAAACAGAAACAGACTCACAGGCTTAGAAAATAAACGTATGGTTACCAAAGGGGAAAGGTGGAGGGCAACTGACATGTACACACTGCTATATTTGAAACAGATGACCAGCAGGGACCTAATGTATAGTACACAGAACTCTACTCATAATCACCCAAATGGAAAGAGAATTTGAAAAAGAAGAGCCAGACAGACAGACAGGCACACACATTTATATATAACTGAATCACTCTGCTGTGCACCTGAAACTAATACATGGTTACTCAACTATAATATAAACTAAAAATTAAAAAATAAAGGTTAGGTGACAGAATGGGCCCAGAATTTCGGGTTGGAGAGGGAAAAGAGAGGAGCCAAGAATAAGCTAATTTGGGAAGGGGGATAGATGAGGGTTAGACAACGGTGTGAGTGGTAGTTCCATTCGAGGAAGAGGAATACTGAGGGAAGAGCAGACTTGGGAGGAGAACACAAACAAACAAAAAACAGTTTCAAGGGGGATATGGATTTTGGGAGACCTGAAGGATACCAATGTGGAGATGTCAAGTAGGCAATCTAGCATAAAGGAAAGAGGCTTGGATTGAGCTATAAACTTGGAAGTCAGCATATATGATCTTTAGGACCATGACCTTTAGTGAAATTCCCTAGGGAAAGAAATACGGACAGAGAAGCTGTCTGGAAACTGATTCCTGGGCATGGCACCATTGAATGGTCAGAAGAAAAGGAGAACCCAACAAAGAAGTGAGCGGTGAGGAAAGCAGGGAGAAAAGTGGAGGGTGGTGCTCTGCATGGAGCGGGGTAACTGGCTTTGTTCAACACCAACCAAAGTCAAGTTAGATGTGGACTAGACTGAGGTCTGACCATCGTAGAGGCTCCTGACAATCATGAGAGACCACAGTCAATGAAGGGGCTTCATCAAAAGTCTGACTGAAATAAGTTCAACTCAGAAGGAGGGAAAACAACTTGCTTCAATGAGTAGAGAGAGCTCTTTCAAGGAGATATTCTTAAGCGAGGAAAAATGAAAACACAGCTTCAATAGAATATGGGAATAAGGAATGATTTCCTTTGAATGGAGATATTACAGGAAAGAGATGAGGGAGAGGGATGCTTCAGGAGAGACTGCAGTAGGAGCAAAGTCCTTGGGTGGACCAGCGGGGATAGGACCCCATGCACAAAGATGGGCTCTTGATCAGTTCACTCGCTGTAGCAGGAAGCAGGGCAGAGGGGCTTGGGTACCACTAGGTTTAATAGAGGGAGGAGGAGGAAGCGCTTTCGGGAGAGTTCTTGTTTTCTCAGACGAGATCAGAAAAAAGGTCATTAACAGAGTGAGGAGATGAGACAGTGTTGGAGACAGAGGACAAAGGAGAGAATGTGAAAGAGGTGTCTTGGGAGTGGCCAAGTGGAAGGGCCAGGGAAACAGGACTGATGAGTGGCACTGAGAGCAAGCTGGCATTTGTGGTCCTAAACTTAGAGAAAAAAGTCCTTATGGCGTGGTTCTTCCTTCTACCATGTTCATCGACTCAAGTTCAAGCAAAGAGCCCGTAAGAATCACATTTAGCCCGGCCTGGGTTTCCCAGGAGTACTGGGCAAAGGCAGAGAGCCAGAATAAGACACAGAGAGAAAGAGAGGGGAGGGGAGAGGGAGAGAGAGGGGAGACGGAGAGCGAGCGAGCTGAAAATGTTTGCATGGATCACGGTACCTACACAGTACCTACACAGAGTCAGGAGGAAAGGGAAGACAATGGGAGGGGTGATGGACTATGAAAAGATGTTGGTTATGAAGGTATAAAATTACAGAACAGAATAACAGGAAGGACTTCAGATATGTCAAATGAGATCACACACATTCCTTTCTCAGATGCCTTCAAAAGAAGTTCAACTTTTAATAATACTGAACTAACAATGGAGCAACATGGAAGCAAAGAATTGGATGAGACAATCTCATTTTTTCCCTTTACCCTGTCTGATTTAATTAGTTGAGGAGCCAACAAGAATGCTAGATGTAACAGAAAATGGTCTTTCAATTTTAAGATCAGAGAGAGTGGAACTTGGGGAGCGTCATCTGGTTAGGGATAAAGTACTTCCAAAAAAAGAGTCATGTATTTTGCCCAATTATTATTATTTTTTTTTACTATCAGAGCACAGTAGTATTTTATTCTTTTCATTTATGAACCAGATAGTTCCAAAAGCAAAATAACTAAACTATGAAGTTTTCTTTTTTGAAAGAACCAACTCATTATGTTTGACATAAACATTCTTCCTCTTTCGTTTGGGTCCTAACATCAACTTAATTGGCTCTGGAGAAGTAAGGCTTTCCACTGATTTTCTTTTTAAAATTTTTATTTTATGTCGGAGCACAGCTGTATATCAATTGTTATGTTCGGTTCAGGTGTACAGAAAAATGATTCAGTATCTATTCTTTCTCAAAATCTTTTCCCATTTAGGTTATTACAGAATATTGAGCAGTGTTCCCTGTCTACTGACTTTCTAAGCTTAAGTTTATAGATTTGAATTTTATTTTTTTCTCATTCAGTAGCTTTATTGTGGAAAGTACCAACAGATACACCTATGATCATAGTGTACGATTTTTGTTTTTTAAACGTGGGACAGAATGAATAGAATCATTTGAGCCATCGGGCATTCCTAACAATCTTTCCATATCTAACACTTCATATCACAAATGGGGGCAACTCTAAAGCAAGTAAAACATGTGCGTCTCTGTCCATTGGTTCTATTGGGATTCTTAAAAGAGGCAGAAGCAAAAATATGCTTGAATGTTCTTCGGGAATTGGTATTAGCTGGAAAAGAGGATGCAGGGGGTCTGAGGGATTTGAGGGCTGATCAAAGGAAAAGATATGACCCAAGGTCACACAAGCTTTGTTAGGCAACTGACAAATTTGTATCTGGGGAATGTCCCTTCCAGCAGATGTTGGTCCAGAGCCTATGACACAGAGGGATTGCTACTCAGAAGGGGAGGATGACCAGGGAATTCTCAAGGGAGAGGGAGTGGAAGCGGGCCTTACAGTATCTGTGTGATGTCTCCCAGAACGTGGCGAGGAGTCTCTGGGTCAGAGACCTCAAAGAGCTGTAGCCTCCTGGAGCCTCGTAACCACAAGGCTCTAACTCATCTATGGCTGGCAGATGTGAGGTGAGATTTCGTGTGTTATGCAAATCAAGAAGGCGCAAAAGGGGTCAACATCTGCTCGTTGGGGCTATGTTTAAAACAACTGGATATATACAAATCTGAATTTGGCACCAGCCTGCTTTTGAGCTAACAGATTTCAGTTCTCAGTGAGGAAATAAACAACATAGGGGTCAATACACAGGGGGCATCTTTGACTTATTTATGTGACAAAGGAAGTAGGGAAAATATTGTAAAAAAAAATTTTTTTTTAAATAGAGAACTAGGAGCTTATTGGTTTCCCCTTTTCAAAATTCTGATGTTCTCCAAGGTTGTCAGCATTATAGCAATAAGTTTAACATTTATGGAGTGCTTCCTATGTGCGAAGCACTTTTTTTTTCTTGTAACTTTCACACCAATTGTTCAAGCTATATTTTTGTACCTATTTACTACATAGGTGGGCTTCCCAGTTCTTTCATGGTAAAGAACCCACCTGCCAACTCAGGAGATGCAAGAGACAGGAGTTCGATCTCTGGGTCGGGAAGATTCCCTGGAGGAGGGCATGGCAACCCCCTCCAGTATGCTCGGTCAGAGAATCCCATGGACAGAGGAGCCTGGCAGGCTAGCGTCCATCAGGTTGCACAGAGTCAGACACAACTGAAGCAACACGTATGCATATGCATGTACTACTTGGGAAGGGCTTCCCAGGTGGCTTGGTGGTAAAGAATCCACCTGCCAATGCAGGAGATGTAGGTTCAATCCCTGGGTTGGGAAGGTCTCCTGGAGAAGGAAATGGCTACCCACTCCAGTATTCTTGCCTGGGAAATCCCATGGACGGAGGAGCCTAGCAGGCAACAGTCCACGGGGTGGCACGGAGTCAAGCACGACATGGCAACTAAACAACTATCACCACCACACAGAAAAACGGAGCACAGAGTGCTTACTTAACTGGCTTAAGCTCACACTGCACGGGGAAGTAGGGGTGGGGTTTCAATGCTGGGAAGTCTGAATGGAGAGCTAATGTTTAACCAGTAATGATCCAGCCAATCATTGAAGGCTTTTTCCCTTGGGGCGCCAGGAGGCACTGGAATTTTCCGCTTAGAGCCATTCTCTGGATTCCTGGAGTGGAACAGCCAATGAAGCATCCTTTCTGAACATTTCCTCCTCAGGTCACAGTGAATGCTCACTCTTCACATCTTTTCCGCCAGCACTTCCCCTTCCCCCTCACCAGGGATGCCCTCAGATTACTTCCCAACTCCTGATTAATGTGAGAACAATGCATACTTGAAAGCACAGCCAAAATAAAAATAAACGCAAATTCTTGTTGTTTTAAGGAAAGTAGGAACACTTCTAACCCCATGCCTTGACCTCTTCAGGATTTTAAATTTATTTTTATTTGTTTACTGTTTGGCTGTGCTGTGTGGCATGAGAGATCTTAGTTCCCTCACCAGGGATCGAACCCGTACCCTATGCAATGGAAGCACAGAGTCTTAACTACTGGACTGCCAGGGAAGTCTCCTCTCTAGGATTCTGAACCTCTCTTAAATTAAAACTCCATGCTCTGCCCTAGAATATACCTTGCAGGAGTGGATAATGCCTAGTTGGAGCTGACTTTCTCGATTCTTGGTGGAGGAGAGGTGACCACATGGCTAACGTTAAAGACTAAACACATTCTGTACTCGTCTGGAAAAAAAAAAAGGAACACAGATAACAACACTGCAGGTTTACTTCTGGCTTTTCTGGTTCACCTAGAAAAATACAACAGACACACAGTGGGTAGTTTTACATACTATGTGCCTACATTAGTTTCCCACTGATGAAGGTCCATATAGTCAAGCTATAGTTTTTCCAGTAGTCATATATGAATGTGAGAGCTGGTCCATAAAGAAGGCTGAGTGCCAAAGAATTGATTCTTTCAAACTGTGGTGTTAGAGAAGACTCCTGAGAGTCCCTTGGACAACAAGATCAAAGCAGTCAATCCTAAATGAAATCAACTCTGAATATTCATTGGAAGGACTGATGCTGAAGCTGAAGCTCCAATACTCTGACCACTTGATGTGAAAAGCTGACTCACTGGAAAAGACCCTGATGCTGGGAAAGATTGAAGGTAAAAGGAAAAGGGGTGGCAGAGGATGAGATGGTTAGATAGCATCATTGATTCAATGGACATGAATTTGAGAAAGCTCCGGGAGATAGAAGAAGACAGAGGAGCCTGGCTTGCTATAGTCCATAGGGTCTTAAAGAGACACGACTTAGCGATTGGACAGCAACAACAAGCTGCTGCAACAAATGACCACAAATGCATTGGCTCAAAGCTACACAGATTTATTACCTAACAGTTCTGGAGATCAGGAGTCTAAAATGAGTCTCACTGCAAAAAAAAAAAAAAAAAATCAAAGTGTCAGCGGGGCTGTGTTCCTTCTGGAGTCTTGAGGGGAAAACCTGTTTCCTTGCCTTTCCCAGCTTTGAGAGGCGACTGGCTTCTTGTTCTTTGGATCCTGGTCCCTTTCCAACTTCAAAGCAAGTGATCGCATCCCTCTGACCTCTGCTTCTATCATCACCATCTCCTCTGATTCTGTGTCTTCTGTCATCCTTGTGATTACATGAGACCTGCTGGGATAATCTGGGATAATCTTCCCAGCTCGAGATCCTTAACAAGATCTGCAAAGTCCCTTTGGTCACATCAGGTAACATCCTCGGAGGTTTGAGGGCTTCTGATGTGGTCTTCATCAAGGGGACATCTGTCAGCCACTGGGCTTGCATGTGCTGGGCAGCAAGTCCTTCTTCCAAGGATGCTTCTCTAACAAGCCCTAACAGCGCTCAAGTCCTCCTAGATAAGGTTGACAGAAGGATCAGGGAGGCTGTGCAGAAATGTGACCTTTGCTAATGAAATCAAAATCCCCAGATAAAACTGCTGAGGTGCACTTAATGGAGGTCTCTGCTATGAGCATGAATTGGTATCACATTTCACCTGCAGACACCTGGTGATTTTCTGAAAAAGATTACTTTGCACATTAGGAAAATTCATATTCTTCAGGGTCCCCCATTGCCACTGACAATGGAAGTTGGGAAATGGTCTCACAATTTTAATGCGAGTTTTTAAATGATTTTTGTTCAAAGGTAGAATTTTAATATTTGAAATTCATTGCTGAATTCCATGATCTTATTCTATATGGACCTCAGCAAAGAAATCAGATATCTGTGGTTCTAAAGGAACTCCATTTTTTTTTCTTTTTAAAAATATTTTTTTGATGTGAACCATTTTAAAGTCCTTACTGAATTTGCCACAATATTGCTTCTGTTTTATGTTTTGGTTTTTTGGCCACAAGTTATGATGTGTCTCAGTCCCTGGCCAGAGTTTGAAGCCACAATTCCTGAACTGGAAGGTGAACTCTAGCTAGAGGACCTCTAGGGAAGTCCCAAAGGAACTTTTTTGGAATGGGTTTTTTTTTTAATTCTTAAAATCCCTTTTGATTTTGTAATAGGCTTGCAGCCAAGGTCACTGCAGCAGACAGCAAGGACACTGTAGGATGGAGAAGCCAGGTGGCTCTTCCTAATTAGCACATTAGAATAGTCAGTGACAAAAGCCAGCATCTTCCACCTTGCATCCTCTCTCTCCCCACAACACAGCTCTGCTGGTAGTACTTAACTAGTTTCATAGTGGAGGCAACAGGATTCCCAGGCAAAGTGACAGATCCAAGGATACACTGATGGTGAGGGCCAGAGCTAGGATTCCAGCTCAAAGCCCCTGGACATCAGAACCCTTGCTCTTTAAACTCTACCAGGGTGTCTTGGGGTTGTGGGTGCTTTCGTCTTCCTGTTTTCACATTCTCCAGTGTGGTCCCAGTAAGAAGGCAGGCTGGCCTTATTGTTTCTTAGTCTTCCTTTTTTATTATAATTAAGGAACATATTTTAAAATTTTACTTATTTGCTTTTGGCTTTGGTGGGTCTTGGTTGCTGCACTCAGGCTTTCTCTAGTTGCGGTGCCTGGGATTCTCATTGCGGGGGCTTCTCTTGTTGTGGAGCACGGGCTCCAGGGCATCGTGGCTCATGGGCTTAGTTGCCCCGATGCCTGTGGAATCTTCCAGATCAGGGATCAAACTCATTCGTAACCTCCGGACCACCAAGGAAGTCCCTGGTGTTACTGCAAAACACAAAATTTCCTACCACACTGCTATCTAGGGGTCTAATGAATTACCAGTTTTTAAAACTTAAATAAGTGTCTTACCAGGAACTTTGTGTTTATTCTTTGTCATTTTTAATATGAGAGCCAGTCTAGATTACTTGTGAAATGGAGGGCATTTATTAGCATTCTTGCTAGTCCTATAACAAATTCTTCTCATATCTAGCAGAATGTTAAACCTGCTTCAGTTTTATTAAAAATGTTAAAATGATAGTTTATAAACTAAAAAATATTAGTCTGTATATCAATATACAAAGTCTGATATTTTCTCCATATTTCAAAAAATTTAGCTATTTTTACTTAATTGCATTTATAACACTTCAATTTATCCAAGTCTCCAATGCAGTCTACTCATTTGGAAGCCACCTATGACAGTTGATCCTTCACTGTCCAGTGAGGTCCATTTAGCCAATCTATCCATTTGGCCAATGTTCCCATCCCCCTCCAACTCTTATATTCATATTTACCCTAGAGAGGGGGCCTCAATGAAGATGCTTATCTTGTAGCATAATTATGTCATACACACTTCTCTTTTAAGTTTACCCTTGGAAATTCCAAATACACCTTAGTTTTTACATTTATTTTCCCTTGCCTCACTTTAATGACTGTGGTTAATTAACTATTAATTTCTGTTTTCCAAATACCTTTATAGGTCACCTGTATATTTAATGGAAAAAGGACAGCACACATAAACAAAGTAAACATTCTCTGGTTAGTCTCTTCAAGGAACTTAAAAAACTCTTTTGTAGTAGTCTCTCATGTATTTTTTTTTTTTTGTATCTACCTCTGTTGAAACATTTTTATTCTAAAATGCCTTTTACTTGATAGGTTTTATTAATTTTAACATGGGATCATCCATATTTTTCCAAGATTCATTTTTATTTGTAATTCATGTCCTGTTGCATTGTCTGAAATTTCAAAATCAGTATTAAACATGATGATGATTTTGAGCTCTAAGTTTTTCCTAGATTTAAAGAGAGTGCCTCTTGTGTGAGAGTACGGATTCTAAATCCTAGTGACTGGGTTCACATCCTCAGTCTACCACGTGCAAGCGCTGTGACCTTGGACAAGTCTCTTCACCACTCTGTTCCTTAGCAGTCTCATCCACAAAACGGCGGCTAAAATAACACCTCCCTTACATGTTTGTTATGACAGCTTGACTGTTTTTTTTCCCCTGCTCTTTGATAATAAATGCATAAATGCTTTCAAGAGAAATCAATGTTATGACTCTTGCATTCCTGATGTGTGTAACTGTGTAACAGGTTAGTGAGAAGTGTCATTTTCTAAGGGAGAAAAGATCAGAAATAAGCCAGATCTAGAGGAAGTTCAAGGCCGGAGGAGAAGGGGACAACAGAGGATGAGATAGCTGGATGGCATCACTGACTCAATGGATATGAGTTTGAGTAAACTCTGGGAGTTGGTGATGGACAGTGAGGCCTGGCGTGCTGCAGTCCATGGGGTTGCAAAGAGTTGGACATGACTGAGAGACTGAATTGAATTGAAATGAGAGAAAATTCAGTTTGGGACATCATTGAGTCTGAGGCATCTTTGAGAAAAATCAAGAGGAGTGTTCAGAAAGCAGTTGGAATTACTCGCTGGGGCAGGGGCAGGGGGTGGGAAAGATGAATGAGTTACCTGGTTATGCCCTGCACTTTCTCATCATGTCACTGCAGGCAAATTACCAAAATGCAGAGGAGGGCAATGCTCCTTTTGAGTAGGAAACAATTTTCTTCAAAGACTTTAATCATCTTTTGGGCTGTTTTATAACTGCAAGAAAAGATGCTTAGCTATTTGAGTCACTGCAAATCTTTTGCAACATGTTTTTTTGGACTGCCAACTAATATTGTCCAAGAGAGGGTCCAAGTGGAACCCAGCAAAATGTCAAAGAGAATATGGTTTTCGGCATCTCTCTAATGTCAGTAGAATACTCATACTTTCTGGGATGAGTATTCAGAGTGTGACCTATTCTTATGATTCCAGTCATTCAATATTTTTATGAAGATAGTACTCATGCTGAAGATTTTCAAATACTTTTTAGAATGAGGCTACTCAAGGGTCATGTAAGGTTGCTGCACAGAAGAGGTAGCTGTCTATGGCAGATTCTAAAGGGATACACAGAACGAGCACAAGCCACACATGCCCTGACGGTGTGGACTCGGGGCCTAAAACCCACAAGCCTTCTATGAGACAAATAAAAGCACTTAATGCTCTGTAAGATTAGAAGTTGGGGGGAGGTGGCGTGGAGGGTGGAAAGGGGGTTGTCTAGAAACTAAAAATAGGATCTGAAAAAAATTAAGATCCATATTCATTTATAACAGTTTCCTACTTTTAAATAGACTCAAGGTTTTAAAAGTGAGTATAATAATTGTATTCAATGGTCAACTTGGGTTAACTGTATAAAGACTGTTTCCATCCTGGCCACCACTAGGTGGCAGACTTTGCCAAAGAATATGGCCACCCCTGAAAAGATTCTTCTTTTTTTTTTAACGAGGTTCAAAACTTACTAAGAAAAGCATTTGGGTTATAGCTGCCATCAAATGGTAAAGTATTTCCTCAGAGTATACACTGCTTCTGTAATTAAAAAAGAAACTCAGGATTGCACAACTATAGACTTTGGAAATAATCTAATCAGACCCTCCTTCATTTTCTGGAAAACTGAGGCCAAAAATAGTTGAATGGTTTGCTGTTAGCTTAGCTGATGAGCCTCAGCTAAGCCATCTTCCCTTAGTACTTTTTTTCCACACTGTTTTAAAAATAATAGCACTGTAACAGTTATTATTATCTGAATGAAGCTATTCTAGGCAAATGTGACGTCATTCTTCAAGGAGATCATCAAGGAATTTCGAATCACTCCACAGCCACACCCCTTGGCAGTGGACTCATTCAGGCTACACTATTTAAAACCACTTAGAAATGGTCCTTTCAGAAATTTTAGCAAATAGTTCCTTAGATTACCCTTAGATTTTTTTTTCCCCCCAGGTTCATGTTAGGTGGAAACATATTAGTCAGAAAAGATTTGGAAATATCCTTAGTCAAATAATGAGAAACACGAAAAGACTAGAGTGAGTTTGTGATAAGAAAATAAGAATTGAAAAACAGAGCCAGTCCTCAAAACCCTGGCTTTCCACGGTGCAGAATAAATGCACCGTGGAAAGCCAGTCTTGGAAGGCTAGCTATCAAATGTTTTGGTTTTGTTAAGTGAGGACTGGATTGGAATTGGAAGCAGAAACAGTGCCAAGAATTTGAGAAACAAAACAGATTTTAATCACGGTTTGGATCTGAGCATACCCTATGCCAATCAGAAGGTTGCGTCTGGGGCAGATGGGAGTTGCTATAGAAAACCAGATGCCAAATGCAAGGAGCAGAGATGTTTCAGAAAATAGTCTCCATATTTCCAGTCTGAGAGTCAGCCTGCATCTGGCCAAGCCTTCCGTCTGGAAGAACTCCAGGGGACAAGGCAACATCAGGTCCAAACTAGGATATGCTCTAAGTTACAGCATGAGCGGCACACGGAGCGTGAGAGGCCGCGAGTGCCTCCTCACCATCATTCAGCCACGAAATCCTCAGTGAATCAAGTCCAGACGTCTCAGCGTGGCACACACACCCTGTCTGGGCTGACTCCTGCCTGTCCTTCCACCATCTCTCCCGCGTACAGCTCCACTCTGCCCTGGGAATCCGGGGGCACACCAGTGGGTCCCAGTACCTGGTGGGGCACCCCTTTGTGAGCAGTTCTTTTTGTCCTCTGCCTCGACTTTCTGTGTTTGTTTATCTGTCTGCAGAACCATTTTCTATCCGAAGGTTCTAGGAGAGAATCTGTCCCACACCCTTTACTTCGCTTCTGGAGTGGCCTGTGGTCCTTGACTTGCCTCAGCTTGTACATTTCTGCCTCCGTCTCCACAAGGCCATCTCCTGTGGATGCGTCTGCATCTCAGTTTTCTCTTCCTGTAAGGATGTTGAGCATGTCAGATGGACCCCCCCACACCGACAAATGGAGTATGACCTCATCTTAATTTGATCACAGCTGCAGAGATTCTTTCCAAATAAGGTCACGTTCCCAGGTCCTGGGGATTGGGACTTCAACACATCTTTTTGGGGTAACACAATTCACAGTATCTTTCCCCATCTCTCTCCTCAATAGTGAGTTGCTACTTTTTCTTTATGCTCTTGACTGTTCTTCCTGTATCTATAGCATATGTAACCATATTGGAGGTATCCCTTAGCCTGTGATATCCCCAGGTCAGCAGGGCCTCTCTCTTTCCCATTTTCCATTTTTGTGTCTGCCTTGCTTGGCACTGTGGCCAATGCACAGTATCCTGGGCCTATGAAAGAGCATAATTCTCTGTGGCTGGGCTCTGGAGTATATCCAGTTCCGTGGCACATTCCCTATTGGATAAGCTACCATGTCAGAATGAAACACTCTCCAAAACGTGATCTTAACTGAAGGATGGGCTTGGGCTGTGAAGTTCTGGGTAAGAAAGGGAAGGGGTGGGGAGATGGGTGTCTGGATCACTGAAGACTACATCTCCAAGGATGCTGATGGCCTCAGGGAACAGCAAGGATGCTGGATGGCGAGTAGGCTAGGAGGTGCTCAATGTGTCTACTCTTTTGGGAGTGCAGGCCTTTTCTAAATTTTATCTTATACTGGAGTATACTTGATTTGGTGCTACTGGCTTTTCTGGTGACACAAATACATGTCTTCTAAGAGAATGTGTCTTTTCTGCAATAGCTTCATGCTAAACTAGTAGATTTCATTCCCTTTACCCACTTTAATATCAACACTTGACCTTCTGCAGGTGACCCTGTGCTCTTAGGGAGACCTACTTAGATGGCTCTAGACCAAAGGATAAGATGAATGATTGTCGGGGGGCAGGGAGAGTGAGAGGCTCTAAGCAGAGCCCTCTTCTCTTTTCTCTACTTTCTCTGCTTCTCGTGGATTTGCAATGTCCGGTGGCTCAGTGGAAAAGAACTTGTCTGCCGATGCACCAGGCTTGGATTTGATCCCGGGGTTGAGGAGGTCCTCTGGAGAAGGGCATGGCAATCAACTCCAGTATTCTTGCCTGGGAAATCCCAAGGACAGAGGAGCCTGGCAGGTTACAGTCCATGGGATCACTAGAGTTGGACATGATTTAGTGACTAAACCATCCACCAGCCATACAAAAACATCTACACCTATGCTCACAGTCATCCCCCCTCATTCTAGGTGTTGCTGTAGCAACCAGGCTTGTATTAGACTGAATGATGTGATAGTATAGACCAGGATTACAACCCGGATCAGGATGCAATCCAACTGGAGCCAGAGGCTCAGAAGCCCTGACCAGGGCACTGCTAACCAACCAGCATCCCATCTTCCTCTTGCTGATTGAGTCAACCACAATAAGACAGCCTGACATCTGGGGCTGGGCCAGTGGGGACCAGCTGCCTTGCCTTTAGCTGTTGATAGGTACAGAGCAGCAACATCCCCCAGCCTGAACCAACCTCCAGTCTCACCCATCTTGTATTACGTCTTCACAGTTTAACCCAACAGACCCCTCCTTTCTCCTGGGAAAGGAAGTTGCTTTCTTTCTTGACATCCACCGTTCTGTTTCCTTCCTTTGTGAACCTTGGTGCTGTAGGTACCTCACATGAAGAGAATCATAGAGAATTTATCCTTTTGTATCTGGTTTATTGCACTGAGCCTAATGTCTTCAAGACTCATCTGTGCTGTAGCCTGTGTCAGTGCTTCCTTCTTTTTTCAAGGCTGAATAATATTCCATTGTATGGACGGACCACATTTGGTTTATCTACTCATCCACGGATTGACACATGGGATGCTTTCAGGTTTTGGCTACTGAGAATCAGGCTGCCCTGAACCTGGGTGTTCAAAGATGTCTCTGAGTTCCCCATCACTCTTTTGAATATATACCCAGAGAGAAATTGTTGAATTATATGGTAATTCTATGTTTAATTTTCTGAGGAACCACCACACTGTTTTCTACAGTGGCTGCACCATTTACATTCCCACCAAGGCTGCATTCTTTATTCTCATTTAAGATATATTGAGATAAAGAAGTGATCCATACACCCTCATCGGGTACAATGCCCATCAGAAAACAAGACCCCAATCACATCACCTGACAACCTCAGGTCAAGGGAAAAGAACATGTGTCTCTCCCAGATAACTAGGGTAAGTTATAGATATTAGACAAGATAACCTCTACGGCGAGAGGCTGATGTCACAGCCTGAGCTTCACAGCTAAGCCCCACCTGTCTTGGGCCTTTGATGTGTCTCAGGGCCAGCAAACAGGAATGTCTATCCTAGCCCTTTGGTCTGCAGTCCTGTGCTTACAGGAGCACGGGCCTCCAAAGCTCTGAGGAGGAACACACTCGAGGTTTGGGGGATTTTGGTTGGTTTGAAGAGTACCAGTGGCATCAGCCCTCTTGGCCCAAGACATGGACACTGACCAATTCTCCTGGGCTTGCTGGTCCTGTTTATTACAGGCAAGGAGACAGAAGAAGCGACATGGAGAAAATCTTAACTCCAAGTTAGTACTGAAATGAATTTTCAAATAAGATTTGTTGTAACATAGGTAGCCTTTGTGTTGATGGATAAGCTTTGGGAAAAGGCACCTTCTTTTATGTTCTTTCATGCCCCCACAGAACCTGGGACAGTATCACATCTTACGGAAAAACTCAAATGAATGTTTTGGCCAATCCAATACTTCTTTCATGAATAGTTGGAGCTCAAAGAAGTCCAATGATAAAAGACAATAAGCTCTTAAGGAATCTCCACACTGTTCTATCTAGTGGCGGTACCAATTTACATTCTCACCAACACAGAAAGACAAATATGATATTGCTGATATGTGGAATCTAAAGAAATGGTACAAATGAATCTACTTTAAAAACAAGTTGAGTCACAGATGCAGAAAACAAACTTGTGGTACCAGGGAGAAAGTGAGGGTGGGGGATGCATGAATTGGGAGACTGGGATTGACATATACATGCTACTATATATAAAATAGATAACTAATAAGGACCTAGGTGCATAGCACAGGGAATTCTACCCAATACCCTGTAATGACTTATATAGAAATAGAATCTAAGAAAGAGCGGGGGAACTTCCCTTGTGGCCCAGTGGCTAAGACCCCACACTCCCAATGCAGGGGAACTAGATCCCACAAATTGTGACTAAGAGTTTGCATGCTACAACTAAGACCCAGCGCAGCCAAATAAAAAAAAATTTTTTTAATAAAAAAGAGTGGGAAAAAAAGGCAATAAGCAAGACCTACCAGTTAACACCCAGGAATGGCCTGGCTTTTTCAACAGGGACCCTCAAAGAGCTGACCTTTCCTCCTTAGGGTAAAAGCTTGGTCAGAGGCTGGGATTAAGCCCCAATACTCAGCTCCCAGTGCAGTGCCCCCCTCCCCCACTTATTTTCCTTAATTTAGGACACGATCCCTTTTTTTAACCCAACACAAAGAAACCTAGCTCGACACAGTCATAGAAATAAACAGATGTTTCCACTAGAGACTAGTTCCCGAGTCTCAAGTGCTTACAGAAGTTTTTAAAACAGCAGACAAAAATTACAAGTGAAGGTCACTAAACACATCAACGAGGCAGCATCACTAATAAATTGAGAGACCCACTCAAGGGCTCCATCCTTCAGTGTGAACTGCGGTGCGGGAAGCCACCTGTGGGACTTCAGTGTCTTCCTGGAGTTGCTACAAGATGTGGGGGCAAGTCCGATTTGGGGGCGCGGCTGCTGTGTGGGACTCTGGCCAATTTCATGTCAAAAACACGTGTGGGTAACGTATCTTTGTGTTTTCCCAAGCTCTACAAACTATTTAAAAGATACTGGGAAACTCGGCCTTAGACTTTTAATGAATACACAAAAGGATTATTTTGTTTTTTTTTTTAACTTTCCCAAAATTCCGATAGGAAAAGAAGGTGACTTCAGAGAATTCAGCTACACCACCAGGTTGACACGAACTCACTCTGAGGTCAACAATTCAAGTATAATTCTGACACTCCCCCATCCCCTGCTGCTGCTGCTAAGTCGCTTCAGTCGTGTCCGACTCTGTGCGACCCCATAGACGGCAGCCCACCAGGCTCTCCGGTCCCTGGGATTCTCCAGGCAAGAACACCGGAGTGGGTTGCCATTTCCTTCTCCAATGCATGAAAGTGAAAAGTGAAAGTGAAGTCGCTCAGTCGTGTCCAACTCTTAGCGACCCCATGAACTGCAGCCTACCAGGCTCCTCCATCCATGGGATTTTCCAGGCAGGAGTACTGGAGTGGGGTGCCATTGCCTTCTATGCCCCCACCCCCACAAACACACAAAAAAGCATTTAAAAAAAAAAAGATTCACAGATAACTCAATACACTTTTTATCCTCCCTAAAGTAAACATCGCAAGCCATGAATTTGAGATCGAAATGACCCTTTTCCTACACTTTTTCTACATTCAAGGACTGTAAGTACACTGATCAAGCACACGGCCTCTGGAGCCAGGGCTGGCATCTAGTTCTTGGCTGAGTAACTGTGGACAAGTTACTTAACTCTTGCTGTTTCTAAATTCCCTCTTCTGTAAAATCAGAACTATCGTGTAACACCTTCTGGGCAGGGAGGCCATGAGAATTAGGTAAGTGATTACATATAAAGTGCCATGGGCAGTATTACTAACATTGCCCCCTCCTCTTCCCTTCAGGTTAATTCTTCTTGCTATGTTTAAAAATTTTCCTTCAATGATTAACTGCCAAAAAGGAAAAAAAAAATCCATAAAATATTATGTTATCTTCAAAAGAGAGCTTGAAATATTTTGCAAAAATACCTCTGTGGTCGTTTTTATGTACTTGGGGAAGAAAAATAAAATAAAACCAGCAGAGGAAAACTTCCAAACTCATTAGTATATTTTACATAGGGGTTTGCAATATTCCAAATACGTATTTTTGCAGATAGTATCACTATTATGGCTAAGACTTTTACAAGGAAATGTTTTTTTTGCTGCTTACAAAGAGCTTTCAGCTAGTGGAATACTGAGGGCTGTCACTCCTAGTTTAAGTCTTGAACAAAGGACACAGAAAGGAATCAGAACTCCCAGAGAGACAGAGAAAGAATCTGACTTGGAAAAGTACGTCTTTATCATTCTTTACCTTTGAATCACATAGCTAAGGAACGTAAAGTGAAGTTATTAATCAACAGTTAATAGATAATCAAATTTTTAAGAAGTCATACTATTACACATATATACAAAATAGATAACCAACAAGGACCTACTGTATAGCATAGGGAAGTCTGCTCAATTTTCCCTAAATAGGGAAAGAATTTGAAAAAGAGTAGATACTTCTCTATGTATAACAGAATCACTTTGTTGTACACCTGAAACAACATTGTTAATCAATTATGCTTCAATTTATATAAAAGTTAAAAAATAAAGACATGCCACTTAAGGTGCCAAGTAAGGTGTGGTGGACAGGAAACAGACTGTAATCTATAGCATAGGTCCTAAACACATACAAGATAAAACAGCTGACCACAACATCATGAACCATGCATTACCAAATACCTAGGATTTGGGACAGTATCTTTCAGTCTGCATTTATACTATTGCCAGCCAGAGCTATTTCTATGCCTGTTGTTAGAATATTAAAAAAAAAAAAAAAAACAAAACCAAAATCTCTTTGGTTCTTTCACTCCAGCCAACTAACCTTTCCTGTTAATTCCCTCACTGACCTAGGCTGCATATGATGCATATTGGACAATTTCCTTCTTTTATTTTTTTCCCCCTGAGGAACTTCCAGCTTATTTTAAACCCTTCATGTATAGAAGTGTTGATTACAAGTTTCAAAAACAATGCAACTTGCCCCAACACTGGACCTCCTTTTCCTGGCTGAGTTCCAGTTTTCATGGGACTTTAAGTGATAATTTATGATTTTAATTAAGGAAATAAAGGCTATCAACCCATCTAGTCAGATGAGGAGATTTGACTAAAATGATGTCCAAGATTCTTTCTACTGGGCTTCCCTGGTGGCTCAGTTGGTAAAAATTCGCCTGCAATGTGGGAGACCTGGGTTCAATCCCTGGGTTGGGAAGATCCCCTGGAGAAGGGAACGGCTACCCACTCCAGTATTCTGGCCTGAAGAATTCCATGGACTGTAGTATATATAGTCCTATTTATATATGGGGTTGGACATGACTGAGTGACTTTCACTTTCACTCCTTCTATTATAGATCTAAATGTCTATGATTCTTTAAGAGTCTTTCCTTTTTTCCCAAGAACAAACTAGCTTTTTCTCCTGATTTCTGTGTCTCTTATTACTAGTTAGTATCACATATCCTGAAAATATTTTTAAATTTCAAGAAATGAGCACATACACCAACGCTATCGAATGACCTTATTTACTGGAAATCATTCTAATCATACCACAGGTGATAAACTTTTCGTCATATTATGTTCATTTGTTTAAGAATCATATAAAACTGGATCGAGGTAACAGATACATATGATAGAGGATGGTCTTCCCACAAGATGGAACTCATTTGTTTTGCTTTGCTTTTGTAACTTCAAGGAAGTTGTACATTATTGTAGACACGTATGCTGTTGATTTCAGACATTTTTGAGAGTTCGGCCATGTTTCTCCCCCTGTATATTCCATTGTGGATGGCACTGCCTGTGTTGGAGAATTAGAGGGTTCAGGATGCTGTGATCTCCTCCCACCTTCCCTCCAATAATACATAAATTAGCCCTTTTAAACCTACTATGTAGAATGTGATCAGCAATTTTCTCTGTTAAGAGTTGGAAGTGGCTAGTCTTAGAACATGACCAATGAAGTAAGAATTGGTCCTTGAGTGGTTCAGATTAAAAATGACGGCTGTCACCTGAATTCACACACCCTCAGATTTGAGGCTGATGTACAGAGGACTAGTTCATAAGATTCTTTTCTTTTTTTGCTTTGAAAGTATAATGGGTGCCGAGTTTCAAAATGGAAGGAGCTACATGCCATAAGCCGGTTTTTTCAAATGGTAGGACTAAAGCTAAGCTCATCTTACTTTATTAAACCTTAACTCAAATTTATCTAACTACAGAGAAAGAAATAACTTGAGAGCAAACATCCTTTCAAAAAGTACTCTAATGTCACAGACTTAAAAAACAACTTATTGAAATACAGTTGATTTATAATGTGTTAATTTCTGCTGTACAGAAAAACAACTCAATCATACACACACACACACATATATTCTTTTTCATATTCTTTTCCATTATGATTTATCACAGAATATTGACTAATTCCTGTGCTATACAGTAGGACCTTGTTGTTTATCCATCCTATATATACTAGTTTGCATCTGCTAATCCCGAACTCCCAATCCTTCCTTCCCCTTGACAACCACAAGTCTGTTCTCTATGTGAGAGTTTGCTTCTGTTTTGTAGATATAACATTACAATTTTAACACTAGTCATCACCACATAACTAGCAAGTAAACTGTAAGTGTAGAAATCCATAGCTTAGAATTAGGAACTTTTACCACAAAGGAGTGTTTTCTTTTGATGTAGCCAATATGACACCTACAAAAGAAATTCCTTAAAAGAAAAATATCTTATTATGTTAATATTTTCATAGCTAACACAGTTTTTATGATGCCAAGTATTTCAAGTGTCGTTATCATAAAAATGTAAATACATTCCTTAAATGATTTTGATACCTTACCAAATAAAACTCCCCCCCAAATTTTTAAAAGTGCACTTTCTATTTGCTTTGTACAGTGCGGCCTTAAACTATTTAACTCCATGAACTTTAAAATCCCATATTAAATTTGGCTGGGTACATATCTGTGGTCTTCTAAGACTAATTTTAGATCTCCGCTATTTTCCCAAGCAGAAATACAACTAAAGTTTTGAACTTCTGCCTCAACCCCTGAATATGGGAATAATCATTCTTGTTTTCTAAGAATAAATAAATAAAATCATGTCACTGCAATTGTGGATTTAGTCTTGGATTGGCAACATTCTCATCTTTTTTTCTTTATTAACACACCAACATTACCCATACATGAAAAAACTAATGTATCCTACTAATTATACCAACATTATTCACACAATTATGTAAGAAACACAACTGGGATATTTTATCTTACGTAGGTATTTTTTTCCCTCTGTAAGGATGCTTTTTAAAAATACAAAGAAACTAATTAAATGAAGAATGAAAACAAGAAAGGGGTGAAAATTAAGTTTTGCTTGAAGCACAACAGGCATAGGATTGAACTATAAACCATAGAATAATCCTCGCTGCCCCCGACCCAAGCACATTTCCATGTGTCATGACCACACTATGTTACGTACCCAAGGTCACATTGCAAGGACAGAGCAGAGCTGTGATTTCAATCTAGGAATTTTGTCTCTCCAGGTCCTACCCTTCACTGATCCTCTACGCTGCCTTGAAGGATAAACAGGATGCTTTCCATCTGAGACTAAAAGGCATCCTCAAATAATCCAACCTTTTAATTTTAAGGTTTGCATTTGTGTACAACACAATAGGGCTTCCCTGGTGATTCAGTGGTAAAGAATCCTCCTGCAGTAGCAGGAGACAAGCATTCGATCCCTGGGTCAGGAAGATCCCCTGGAGAAGGGAATGGCAACCCACTCCAACATTCTTGTCTGGGAAATCCCATGGACAGAGGAGCCTTGCAGGCTACAGTCCGTGGGGATGCAAAACAGTGGGATGCGACTTAGCAAGTAAACACCACCACCAACACAGTAGTCAATGGGAAGGCTGCCTTCTCTTTTGAAGGATATAAAGATGTTGATGGCTGACATTTCCTCTTTTATAGGAGGTACCTTGAAGTAGCATGTACCTTTGAAAGGGAAAGAAAGTGAAAGTGAAAGTTACTCAATTGTGTCCAACTCTGCAACCCCATGGACTATACAGTCCATGCATGGGATTCTCCAGGCCAGAATACTGGAGTGGGTAGCCATTCCCTTCTCCAGGGGATCTTCCCAACCCAGGAACTGAACCTAGGTCTCCCGCATCGCAGGCAGATTCTTTACCGTCTGAGCCATTAGAGAAGGCCCTTTATATGTGGTATAATATAAAGTAGGTATCTTCACACTGTGTATAATCAGACAAGATAGTTACTTAAGAAACATGGGAAATGCAGAAATGATTGCAGTGCGGCAGTAATTACAGCACACTTTTTCACTATTTAAGTTGGATATTTCTCTACATTCCTGAAATGATTTTTAGGCATTTTTGTAAAAGAAAAGCAGGCAGTGCTTTCCACAGAACTTGTACAGTGACTTGAAATACAATGAAGGCAATGCATGGCTTTCTAATAAAAAAAAAAAATTTTTTTTAAGACTTGAAACAACTCTCTTTCCTTGATGGGATAAACATCTTAAGTTTGTAATGATGAGATTAAGTACGGAATTGAGGGAATGTTAGCATCCTATTTCTGGGTTTTCTTCCTCTATCAGTCCACCCTCCCATCTGGGTCATGATTCTCATCCATCCTTTGACCAAGCAACCTCTGGCACAGGAGCTTTTAGAAGTTTCAGACACTCCCCCACCTACACCTTTCCTCCTGCCCCACATCACTCCCCTCTCTGACACCCTCCGAGTGTGTCTCCTATTCCCTACTTAGGAAGGAAGGTCTTGCCACTTATCCCCCTTTTGCTTGGGATAAATCTTGACTCCTGCAGGAAGACTCAGTTACTCTGTGAAGTGTTACTGACCCCAATATGTCATGTAACATAAAACTCTTACTGAAAGTTTGTTATCATCATAGTCTTTTCAAAAGGAAGCTTTCCTTTTCTGCATCTAATGTGGCTATTAATGCCATCCTTGGAGCTCTGAGTGAAGTAACAGTGACACTCAAGCAGCCAGTCTTTTGTTTTCAAAATCACAGCTACTAAGTAGCCTTCCTTCTCTCTCCCTTTTCATCCCTTATTCCTATGCTGGATGGCAGCATCATCTGAAAGAACCCAGGAACCAGGAGCTATATATTAATAGTAACACAATATTTGGAGTCAGAAGACAGGAGTGTCCTGACCTTACAGGAAGGTCTCTTCTCCATGTGAAGAAGGGTTGGTTGGGACATCCCTGTGTTTCTGGGTCGGATTTAAATGAGATGATAGCTGTGGAAGCTCTTTGTAAACCGTAAAACAATATGCAAATACAAGACAGAGCGTAGCCACTCAATGTTTAAGGGGTTAATTTACTAGTGATCAATCGACAGACCACAGGTTCACAAATCTTAAGAAATGCTGGCAGATGAAAGATCACGGTTTTGTATTTGGCCATGCCCTGTGACATGTGGGATCTTAGTACCTTGCCCAGGGATTGAACCTACGCTCTCTGCATCGGAAGGGAGAGTCTTAACCACTGGATCACCAGGGAAGTCCCAGGAAGATCATGTTTTAAACTCTACTTCCGTCAGAAACCAGCTAGGAAGGATCAGAGCAAATTAAGGAGCAGGAAGCAGAGATCTGGTCTACAAGAGGTGTTAAAACAGGGTTAAATTAATTTGACAAAAGATCTCAGATCTCTCAGTAACTCTTAGAAAGCAGACAAAATGAGCCCAACACTCCTGCTGAAGTGGTGCATGGAGACAGAAAAGCACTCCTCATCAGCCTGCTCCCCATGACGAAAAACGTGTGAAATACTTGAGTACGACCATTGTCACAAAACCTGAGTCCATCCTGACTCAGATCATACTTCCAGAACTTCAGCTTCCAGTTCTGTTAAGTGGGGAACAGAATGTTTATTGTGACAGACTGATGTAATATGTTGAAATGACATATAGGATATTTGTGCCAGGATTTAATAAAATGGAGGTAGTTTTTAAGCCACTTAGCCATATTTCTACTCTCTTCAACTCTCATATCATTTGACCATGGGTTGTGTAATACCCAATATTAAAAAGGTCCCATTGAAACGTAAATCAAAACCATAGTGAGCTAGCACCTCACACCTGTCAGAATGGCCACCATCAAAATGAACATGAATGACAAATGTTGCTGAGGATGTGGATAAAAGGGAAATGGAACTGTCAGTGGAAATGGAAATGGTACAGCCACTATGGAGAACAGTATGGAGGTTTCAAAAAAGTGAAATAGAATAATAAGCAATTCCTCTCCTTGGTATATATCTGAAAAAATAAAACATTAATTCAAAAAGATACATGCACCCCAGTACTCATAGCAGCATTATTTACAAAAGCCAAGATATGGAAACAACCAAAATATCTAGCAATGGATGAATGGATTAAGAAGATATGATGCATATACACAATGAAATATTACTCAGCCTAAAAATGAAAATTTGTCATTTGCAGCAACATGGATGGACCTGGAAGGTATTATGCTAAGTAAGTTAGACAGAGACAGTCAAATACTATATGATGTCACTGATATGTGCAATCTAAACTAGCAAATATTAAAAAAAAAAAGCAGCAGACTCACAGAGAGAACAAACTGGTGGTTCCCAGTGGGGAGGGTGCACTACAGAGGTAGAGCAGGGGAAGGTACAAACTACTGGGTGTAAGATAAGCTCAGGGATGTATTGTACAGCATGAGGAACATAGCCAATATTTTGTTTAAAAAAGTAAATGGAAAGTAACTTTAAAAATTGTGTAAAAAAAAAAAAAAAACATCCCGCTGACTTCTCCCAACATGGAGGAATATAATGGATTGCTTTTTTCCCCCAGCAATCCAACTCCTGGGCATACACCTGGAGAAAACCATAATTCCAAAAGATCTCATGTACCAGAATGTTCACCACAGCACTATTTACACTAGCCAGGACATGGAAGCAATGTAAATGTCCATCAACAGAGGAATGGATGAAGAAGGTATGGAACATATACACAATGGAAAATTAGCCATAAAAAGGAATGAAACTGTGCCATGCTGCAGAGACAAGGATGAACCTAGGGACTGTCATAGAGGGAAGTAAGTCAGAAAGAGAAAAACAAATACCATATATTAACACATACATGTGGAATCCAGAAAAATGGTACAGATGAACCTACCTGCAGGGTAGGAACAGAGATGCAGACATAGAGAAGGGACATGTGAACACAGGAGTGGAAGGGGAGGGTGGGATGAACTGGGAGGTTAGGACTGACACATATGCACCACAATGTGTAAAATAGGTAAGAAGCTGCTGTTACAGCACAGAGCTCACCTGGGTGCTCTGTGATGACCTAGAGGGCTGGGATGGGGCAGGGGCTGAGAGGGAAGTCCAAGAGGGACCGGACACACGCATATGTATAGCTGATTCATTTCATTGTAGACTGGAAACTAACACAATATTGCAAAGCAATTATATTCCACTAAAATGAGGAGATAGACAAGGAAAAAAGACATATGATGGCTCACTCCAGATTTTGTAGCTACTCTTCGTCAAAGAAGACAAAATTCAACAGTAGCATTAACTGAGCATAGTTTTGGGGAAGAAAAGTATTGCAAACGAGGAATATTTTATATCTTGGTACAATCTGTTCCTATTACTAATCTCTAGGTCCACCTAAAAGGATGACTTAACAAGCTAAACCAATTACTAGAAATTAAAATAGGCAAAAAACAATAAATATAAGCAAACTTTAAAAGCTAAACAGTTCTCTTCTTTTAAGGTGTAGTCATATACTTCCAGAAGGTGGTGACTATGTTTATGGTCTGTTTTTTTGCACACATTTCACTGAATAGAAGAGTTTCCATTTTCTAAAAAGTTTCAAAGTTTCTGTCTTATTAAAGAAAAAACAACACCAAGACAAAATTTCAAAGAAAAACATTGATATGATGGGATTCTGTCTCTAAAATTGAAGACAGGAATGTTTCTTAATGTGAGTGTAACTTTGTTTTTACAAAAACTAAAAAGAAATGAAAATGTTAATAGTGGTTGTGTCTGGTGACAGAATAAAGGCCTCTTTGGTACTTTTGATTTTTTTCACTAGTGATTATGTAATATTTTTACTAAAGAAAAAGTTTCTTAATGTAAAAGAAAGGAATAAGGAACATTGTTTTTGCTTTTTCTGTAGAAGTATTAAAAGGTGCTTTTTAATTATAATGATTACTCTTAAAAATCTTGTAGAACTTAATCAGTAATTACTGAACAAGAGGAATATATTAAGAGTATAAACTTTTTTGGCTTTCACAACAAGTTTAAAATAATATTGGGTTGGCCCAAAAGTTCATTCTGGTGTTTATGGAAACCCGAACGAATTTTTGGGCCAACCCAATACTAAAAATATAATTTCCTTTTTTCATTTACATATACTGGCTGTATGCTTATTGCTGGCTATCATCTTGAAGGATATGATACCTGTGGAGGTGTGTGTAGTGGTTATTTATATCAATTATCAATATAAATTTGATATTTATATCAAATACCAGTATTATATAAGTAGCAGTGTTGAGTATATGAATAAACTCATTCATAGTTGAAGACTGAAGATGTGAAAATTAAGAAAATAGTACCAAAATAATTATTTGTGAAGCAAAATTAGTAATTCTCAGAATCCTGTTTAAACGGTTCCATCTGTCTGTGTGATGCCTGTGATAGACGCATGTGATTGACAACAAAATATCAAGGGTTTTCTAAACTTGTGGTCATTACGGGGGAGGGTGGTTTGGGGAGGGAAGGATTGGGAGTTTGGGATTAGCAGATGCAAACTAGTATACACAGGATGGATAAACAACAAGGTCCTGCTGTGTAGCACAGGGAATTATATTCAGCATCCTGTGATAAACCATATTGGAAAAGAATATGAAAAAGAACACATTTGTGTGTAACCAAGTCACTTCACTGTACAGCAGAAATTAAACACAACACTGTAAATCGACTATACCTCAATAAAAGGTTTTGTACAATCAAGAGTCTCAAGTTGCATTAGATGTTGATTTATGAATCCGAGAAGCAATGCACAGAACACTCAAAGAGAATAATAGTGGGAAATATAATTTTGCGACAGGTTTCACATAATTTGTATTATATGTCCTTTTTGACTTCAGTACAACTTGCTTTCAATTCATTCATACATTTTTCAGCATGGATCTCCAAAAGACTAGAACTACTTAAAAACAACCTAATAACAGAATGACTATGAGGCACTAAAGTTAATAGTGATTCTTTAACATTAGCGAATGTCCAATCTGTGTTCATACTCCACCTATTGTCTCATACAACTTGTTTTTTTTAACCTTTTGTTTACATCAGGATCTAAATGAGGTTGAGACAATGCAATTGGCTCCTGGCTCTTACATCTCTTTTAATCTTCAGATTTCCTACCATCTCTTTTCATCATCTCCCTGGCAATTTGGTTATGAAAAAACCTGGCCATTTGTCCCGGAAAGTTTTACACATTTTGGATTTGGCATCCAGATTTTCATTTTACATATTTCAGTGTAGACAGTTAGTGAGGTCTAGAGGCTTGATCTGATTCCTGTTCGACTTTGGCAAGAACTCTCATACTTATACTCTGTACTCCTATCAGGAGGAATGTTACCCAGGTTCTCCCTATCTTTGTCAAGGTAGCAACTACTAATATCTCCACTTACAGCCAGTCATCAATCATCAGGAACGAAGAACGATAAAATTCACAGTCTTTGATCCCATCTTCATTTATTAGCTGGAACACTTTTATACAGAGCAACTCTGCCTCAAAGACGACAAGGTCCATGCTATTTTTAGAAAGCAAACATTGCAGTTTTGGATAAAGATAGGACATAAAATGCAGTCCAAGATTCTGGGTTGGCTTCAGTGAAGAAAAGGAAAGCTATTAGGGGAGAAAGAGAAAACCTCTTCAAACATTTTACCTCTTTTTAATGGATTTATAAAAGTCTTTAAAAATGCTTTTAAGTGCTCACAAGCGAAAAGCTCCTTAATTGAAACTTGTGACATATCTAATGAATTCTAATGGAAGAAAACAATAGTTCCAGGAATTAGAAAATGGCAGTGAGCCATGAGTAGCACTAAATTCTTCATTTCCATATGGCTCTGTGACACAGTCAATATTATTGCTACTTGTCCATGGAATGAAATTTATATTTGCATGGAACAGAAACAGGTATCAAGTTCTGAAAATTCTAAAGACTTAAGGAAGAAGGATGAAGACCTTTGGGAACCTCTGCAAGAGACCAGCAGGTTGCCTGGGATTCAGTATTTCATCTCCCAGCTGAGCGTCTTTCTAACTAGAGCAAAGCAACCAGCCAGGCAGAGTTGCCCTGTGCCCCATCCAAACTAATTTCCCTGTATCACAAGGGAGAGTGTATTTTCCTATAAGAGAGAAAAATTCAAACTTCATCCTTTTGAGTCCTCTAGGCTCTAGAAATAAACAAATAATGATATCCAATAAGGAGTCAGTTAAGAAGAGAAGCTAAGAGGGAAAGTAAAAGTGCTGAGAGAAGGTAAATAATAAAAGCTATTGAACTTCAGGGAACCGCAGATATAAAAAAAAAAAAGATAAGGATATAATACCTGAATTTCCCCCCAAGGTTTTATACTCTAAAAGAAGCCCCAACTGTCTGTTTAATCTAGATGTGATACACACAGCCACACAGAATTTCTAATATTAGGTCTAATAATAGGTCTTCTGTGCTAGTTCATGCCTATCTGACAATTTGTTTCATTTCAGGGTTACAAACATCTGGAGGACATGGCAGAAGGATCAGAAAGTGCATTTTCTAGTAACTGTAATGCTCATCAATAGAGGAATGGATAAAGAATATGTGGTACATATATACAGTGGAATATTACTCCACCATAAAAAAGGAATAAAATCATGCCATTTGCAAAGATGTAGGTGGACCCAGAGACTCTCATACAGAGTGAAGTCACAAAGAAAAACAAATACTGTGTATTAACACGAATATGTGGGATCCAGAATAATGGGACTGATGAACCTATCTGCAAAGCAGAAAGAAAGACAAGAGATATAGAGAACAAACATATGGATATCAAGGCGGGATGGGGTGACGGGATGAATTGGGAGATTGAGGTTGCCATATATACACTATGGATACTATGTATAAAATAGATAACTAAATAGGACCTGCTATATAGCCCGGGGAACTCCACTCAATGTTCTGTAGTGACCTAAATGGGAAGGAAATCCAAAAAAGAGGGGAGATATGTTTGCAGATAGCTGATTCACTGTGCTGTACCGTAGAAACTAACAACACTGCACAGCAACTATACTTCAATAATTTTTTTTAATTGACAATATCTGATCCTTAGAGCCTGACCTCTCTGAGAAGGTCAAATGTCTTTCCTAACAGCCCCTGGAAACTAATGATCAGGTCATCTGACTTCCACCAGTTTTTCACCACCAGCTCAAATCTCGTATTCCCCACACTCCCACCACAAGAGTAGTGACTGCTGAGTCAGTTTATATTTGAGGCAAAAAAGAAAAGTTTATAAACAACATATCTCTGAAATTCACTTGACTTTTTATAAGAACATGAGTGGAAAAGTAAAATTCTGAATTCTAGAGGTAGAATTTACAATAAGAGTTAAATTTCTCTCTCTCTCACACACACAGCTGATTGAATGGTTGTACTGTATATCAGAAAAAACTCTGAGAAGTCTACATACTGCAGGAAAAATGCAGGAAGAATCCTGCATGCCACAACTAAGATCCAATGCAGCCAATAAATAAATAAGTTTTTTTTAAAAGGAGTAAGAAAAAGAAAAGAAAAAACTCTCAGCTATGGAATAAAATGGTTACAACAAAGAATATTTCACACCCCATGGCATCTATACTTTGCTGATTTCAAATTAATTGAACTGAAGGAGATTCAATGAGGATCAATATAGCAGGAAAACAAACCACTTTGTCTATTTGACTTAATCAATAGGTCATTTACTTGAATTGATTAGCCAAAATGATAGATGGCCATCCCATTAATGGCAAAAAATCAGCTTCAGGGTTTAGTAAGACAAGCTCTAACAAAAGAATGCAAATTTGTTACAGTTAGTCAAGCAAGACATATTTCTATTAAATTGCTAATGCCGGGCTTTTGTCATCCCAGCCCCAGCCCCATCCCAGCCCCAGCTTTTGTCATAAAAAGCCCCAGGCTTTTTACACCCCAGAGTAAGAGGATCTCTTACAATTCAGCCTTCCCCCAAACCTTTAGAGGGTCCCACAAAATGTAAGCCAGGGGATAAAAAGACACATCAATTGTGACTTCCCTGGTGGCTCAGATGGTAAAGACTCTGCCTGCAATGCAGGAGACCTGGGTTTGATTCCTGGGATGGGAAGATCCCCTGGAGAAGAAAATGGAAACCCACCCCAGAAATCTTGCCTGGGAAATCCCATGGACAGAGGTGGGAAATAGTCCACGGGGTTGCAAACAGTCAGACACAACTAATGGCTAATACAGTCATGACACAGAATGATATAAAAGATACATGGGGTTCTTCATAACAGTGTGAAATTCCTACTGAAAACTAGAATATGCTCAACCATCTGAAGCAAGGAAAGACCATTAAAGATGATTTGGGGCAGGCGTTTCCTGGGGTGGAGACAGGGTGACAAGAAATGTTTTAGCCTATGTGCTGGTCAGGTTCCTTGCTCACCTCATCTCCTACGATGCCTCGACTCCCTCATTGTCTCTGCCCCATCCACGTGGTCTTCTAGGTGCTTCTGGACCCACCAGGTAAACTTTAGGTTTTTGCAGTGGCTATTCCTTCTGCCTAGAAATGTATGTGACTTACTCCTCATATCCACCTTTGCTGAAATGACCATCTCTCAGCCAGGACTATCCCAACCTCCCCACTTAAGTCTGAAATGCACACTCCCCATGCCTCTCCCTTATCTTCATTTCCACTTTTTCCTGCAGTATTTCCAAGCTTTCGCCATACTAAACAATAGACTTATTTACAAGGTTTGTGGTTTATTACTATATCTCCCATTGAAATGTAAACCCACATGGGCCAAGAATTTCCTGGAGTGGATACAGGATAACAAGATATATGCTTGTCCACTGATGCCTCCCACGTGCCTGCCTCACAGCACATGTTAAGTAAATATTTGCTCAATGAATATATGAAGAAATAAATGAAGATAAAGGATCTATTTACAGCCCAGGAAGGATCTCTGGGCTATCTCTCGGCATTGATGAAGTTGGTACAAACAAATTGACTGGTTAAAGAAATGCACCTTCATCCTGACTGGGTTATGTGGTCACTGCCCGAATAGCCCAGAAGGAAATCTAAAAACCAATATATGGATTTATGCGAGTTTTCAGGAAGCTTTTCACAAGACCTTTGTTTTGGAATCTGAAGAGGGATGGCTGAATTTCAAATACAGCGAGTCCCTTACATATCAATGAGTTCCCTTACGTCTGTAACTCCACCCTGTTCTTAAGTCCAACAAAGTCAGCCTAGGTGCCCAACTAACACAATCAGCTATAGTGCTGTACTGCGATAGGTTTATATTACTGTTCACACAAATAACACACAAAGAGCAAACAAAAAATAGAGAAAACACTTTTAACCTTATAGTACAGGACCTTCAAAAGTACAGCAGTAGCAGCTACATCACCACTGCTTTTAAGCTTGCTTCTGGACATCCTGGGATTGAAATAAAGATACCACACTACTGTACTCTAGGCGGTGCTGTACAATAAAATACACAAAAGCACCAAGACTAATAGAGGATGCACACACATGACAATGGACATCAGACTCACGAACTGGCTCAATGTGACTGGCATGTGAACGCATGCTCTCATCTTTGAAAGTTCACACCTTGAAGGTTCCTATGTAGGGGACTTACTCTAATGGATTAAAAAAAACAAACAAACTAGGGGAAACGTCTTGTGAAAAGGGGAAGGAACCACCAGATGGCGCTTCAGCCTGCTTCCCCCAAACCCAACCTGAACAGCATGTATATTATCTATAGTGAAGCAGATCACCAGCCCAGGTGGGATGCATGAGACAAGTGCTCGGGGCTGGTGCACTGGGAAGACCCAGAGGGATCGGGTGGAGAGGGAGGTGGGAGGGGGGGATCGGGATGGGGAATACATGTAACTCCATGGCTGATTCATGTCAATGTATGACAAAACCCACTGCAATGTTGTGAAGTAATTAGCTGCCAACTAATAAAAATAAATGGAAAAAAAAAAAGAAGATAAGCATTTATGCCACTCTGCACAAGCTTTCAAAATACACACACACACACATATATATACACATACACATGTGTATATATATGTGTGTGTGTCCACAACAACTAAATATCTTAAAAACCACTGAGACAGAGGCATTCTAGAACTCAATTTTTGACATCACTAACCAAGTCAGGTACCAACAATGGCACAAAGTTCTAATCCAAAAACATGCTTACTGCTGATGAAGTAACTATGTATTTTTCATTTTTGCTTAAAACTGAGGGGACTAAAGAGCAAGTGAAAGTGTTATTTACTCAGTCATGTCTGACTCCCTGTTACCCCAAAAACTGTAGCCTGCTAGGCTCCTCTGTTGATAGGATTCTCCAGGAAAGAATACTGGAGTGGGCTGCCATTCCCTTCTGCAGGGGATCTTCCCAGCCCAGGTATCGAACCTGGGTCTCCTGCACTGTAGGCAGATTCTTTACCATCTGAGCCACCAGGGAAGAGACCTATGAAAAAGCCCTTCTGACAGACTCTGCAAGAGACAATGTTATCCCCAAGATTTATTTTATTTATTAATTAATCAGGCCTGTATGGCCTGCAGGGTCTTAGTTCCCTAATCAGGGGTTGAACCCGAGCCATTGTAATGAAAGCATGGAGTCCTAACCACTGGGGGAATTACCAGAGAATCCCCCCAAGACTAATTTTAAGTTAAAATAAAAAGAATTCTAGAATGAGATCAACTGGAAATTTCAAAGATCCATAGTATTGCAAGCTCAACTGTGCACAGCGCAGCAGGAGTGTCTCTAAATAAGAAACAATTGAAAAAAAAAAGCATCTCCTTGCCATTAACATTAGACTAAAGCTAGAAACCCAAGTAGGAAAAGGAGTACATCAAGGCTGTATATATTGTCACCCTGTTATTTAACTTATATGCAGAGTACATCATGAGAAACGATGGGCTGGAAGAAGCACAAGCTGGAATCAAGATTGCTGGGAGAAATATCAATAACCTCTATTATGCAGATGACACCACACTTATGGCAGAAAGTGAAGAGGAACCAAAAGCCTCTTGATGAAAGTGAAAGAGGAGAGTGAAAAAGTTGGCTTAAAGCTCAACATTCAGAAATCTAAGATCATGGCATCTGGTCCTATCACCTCATGGGAAATAGATGGGGAGACAGTGGAAACAGTGTCAGACTTTATTTTTTGGGGCTCCAAAATCACTGCAGATGGTGACTGCAGCCAAGAAATTAAAAGATGCTTACTCCTTGGAAGGAAAGTTATGACCAACCTAGACAGCATATTAAAAAGCAGAGACATTACTTTGCCAACAAAGGTCCATCTAGTCAAGGCTATGGTTTTTCCAGTGGTCATGCATGGATGTGAGAGCTGGACTGTGAAGAAAGCTGAGCGCTGAAGAATTGATGCTTTTGAACTGTGGTGTTGGAGAAGACTCTTGAGAGTCCCTTGGTCTGCAAGGAGATCCAACCAGTCAATCCTGAAGGAGATAAGTCCTGGGTGTTCATTGGAAGGACTGATGCTAAAGCTGAAACTCTAATACTTTGGCCACCTCATGCGAAGAGTTGACTCACTGGAAAAGACCCTGATGCTGGGAGGGATTGGGGGCAGGAGGAGAAGGGGACGACAGAGGATGAGAGGGCTGGATGGCATCAGCAACTCGATGGGCATGGGTTTGAGTAAACTCCGGGAGTTGGTGATGGACAGGGAAGCCTGGTGTGCTGCGATTCATGGGGTCGCAAAGAGTCGGACACAACGGAGTGACTGAACTGAACTGAAAGCTAGAAACACAAACCATCGTATATAGGCCATTCTTAAATGTCAACATGGTCTCAGAGGTGGATGATGGGGTGGGGTGGCCGGGCTCAGGAGTGAGGGGTGGACAGGATTTGCAGCAACCTTTTATTTATTTTTTTAATGATTTGGCTGTGCCATGCAACATGTGGGATTCTAGTTCCTAGACCAGGGATCGAACCTGGGCCCCTTGCACTGGGAGAGCGGAGTCTTACCCACTGGATTGCCAAGGAAGTCCCTGTAGCAACTTTTAAAAAAGCTTCTCTCTCAAACTCACTCACTTGGTCTGTGCTGTGTTCACCAAAAAGTACAAATAAAATATATATTCATGAAATCCTAGGCATGAAAAAAAAATCTGATAATGAGCAGCAAACTTCAGAACACGTACAAGCATAAAAGATTTTGGTGATTTTCATTTTTATTCCTTAAGAGCTTTCCAATCCCATCTAATTCAAAATGACCATTTTTGTCAAAATGCATTAGCAGAAAGGGCCTGGCTTAAGCCTCTACCCCCCCCTTTTTATTAAAAGAAATTTTGGGCTCACTTGTTTGGCTCTGCAAATCCTCAGATTGGTCCCAGAAGTGCATTATTCCCAGGGAACCTCTGGGCTGAGTGCTGTGTGGCATGTGGCCAAAATACAAGAAATTGTCTGGCCTCCCAGGCCAACTTGCCCCAGTGGTCTCGAAAATCTGGAACAGACCCGGCCCCTGACTTAGATTCATGGGATCATGATGAAAGTCAGGCTCTGGGTGAATCATCTTATGTGCAGGCTACTTTCTTTTTCGGGGCAACTTTTATACACACACACACACACACACACACACACACAGACTCTATTAGACAGAAAGCACTTTTAAAAAAACATTTTCAACTTTTTATTTTATATTGGAGTATAGCCAATTAACAATGAAAGGACAGTTTCAGGTGCATGGCAAAGGGACTCAGTCATGCAAATACACGTATCCATTCTCCCCCAAATTCCCCTGCCATCCAGGCTGCCACATAGCGCTGAGTAGAGTGCCCTGTGCAACATAGTAGATTGCTTATCCATTTTAAATATAGCACATACACAAGCCACTTTAAGGAGCTGCCATACATTGTCTGATTTAATCTTTATAACCACCTGGTGAGTTAGGCAGCGATATCTCTATTTTATACTAAGGAAATTGAATATGAGAGGAGTTCTCATCTTAGTGCTGGAAACATGATTCAATCCAGGCCTACCTGATTTTTTTTCCAGAGTTATAAACTTTTTATTCATGTAGCTGCATTATAAAGTAGGTGCTGTTTTTTTTTTGAAGTAGAGCTGATATACAATGTTGTGTTCATTTTTGCTGCACAGAAAAGTGACTCATTTATACACATATATACATTGTATTTTATATTTTTTTAACATTATGCTTTGTCATAGGATATTGAATATAGTTTCCTGTGCTATGCAGGATTTTGTTGGTTATCCATCCTATTTCTAACAGCTTGCATCTGCAAACTTCAGCCTTCCACTCCACCCCTGCCCCAACCCCCTCCCCACTGGCAAAACCACCAGACTGTTCTCCATGTCTGAGAGTTTCTTTCTGTTCCACAGATAGGTTCTTGTATGTTGTATTACAGATTCCACATTAAGTGATATCATATGGTTATTTGTTTCTTTCTGACTTAGTATGATCATCTCTAGGTGCACCTAGGCTATTTCTGAAATAAAAGCACGTAGTCCAGAGTCACTGCTGTCTTGAGAGGAGACGCTAGATGTCACTGCTCCCATAAAATGTCCGGAACCTGCTAGTAACGTGAGAGGTTCAATAGCCCTTTGACTCCCATTATCATGGTTTGGGCTCTGCAGGGTTAGCACCGCACAGCCAAGAGGGTCCAAGGATCTGCCACAAATTTTTTTTTTTTTCTGAAAAACTCAAGATCTACAGTCTGTCATACAGAGTGAAGGAAGTTAGAAGGAGAAAAATATCGTATATTAATGTATATATGAGGAATCTAGAAAAATGACACAGATGAACCTATTTGCAGGGCAGGAATGCAGATGTAGGGAACGGATGCGCGGAACTGGGAGGGTAGCACTGACATACATACATTACCATGTGGAAAACAGCTAGTGGGAACTCAGCCTAGTGCTCTGTGATGACCTGGGGGGCGGGGGTGGGAGGACGGGAGGCCACAAGAGGGAGGGGATGTATGTATTCCTATAGCTGATTCATTTCACTGTAGAGCAGAACTAACACAACATTGAAAAGCAACTACATTCCAAAAAAAAATCTTTACTGGTTCATAGTTACCATTCCGAGCCTCCCCTCTCAGTCTCCTGTCACATCAACTGTCCCCAAATTCCCCCATCCAACAACTGAACTACAAGCTGTCACAGCAAAGGTGCGGGGGGCGACTTCCCTGAGTAGCTGTTAAGTATTTTTCAGTGCATCTCTCTATAAGGTAAAGATGGCTGCAAAAGTTCAGTTTCTCTGTTTTTAATCCAATCCAGGCAGAATCACGTGTTTCCAAGTTAGTCGTAGGCTCCTCGGTAGTTAAAAAAGGAAAAAAAAATTGAAATAAAGTAATGGGAAGTGAGATGTATGTGCATTTCTGGAGAAGCCTGACTGCTTCCTCAGAAATATTCAATCAAAAGATACAGGTGTGAAATAAAAGTTTAAGTACATAAATAGCAGTATAAATAAGATCAACAGTACCCTTACCAGGAATAACCAATGGAAGCAAAAATTCTGGAAATCCATTTTTGTGATTTCCTGTGTGTTTGTGTGTAGAAGAAGAAATAGCAGAGAGATAATAACTTCTCGATCTTGGTTGTAGTCCTATAATAATTTATTTCTCTGATTCACTCATTTTAAAGTTCTTTGAATTAAAAAGCCTAGGCAGTCAAGTATCTTTAAGGACATTTATAGATAAAAATACTAGGGCTGTTTCATGAAAGACATATATTTTGAAGTCTGATGTGGAGTTTGAAAAACAACCTACCTTATCATTAACTAATTCTTCTGTGTTCCCCGGTTGCTAACCTCTAATCAGAGAATGACAGGACATTAGTAATGGATGAGCATGGGTTTACACTGGATTTGTAGGAACTAGATTTTTACTAATAGAATTTTAAAGGAATACTTCTTGTTCAGAGAACAACATTTAGGATAACCTGAGGAAATTATCAAGAATCAATCTGTTACTTACATTTATTTCATATGCAGCCTTTTAAGTATTTTAGTCAACACTACTGGGAAAAATTCATATAAAATGCAATATTAAAAAAAGAACTTAGGACAAGAATGATCACATGGAAAATATCATGCAAGTTTCAGGGCAAGGAATCTATATTCACTTGCTTGATAAATCTCATAGAAGTTCCTTGTGTTTAAATTAAAAGAAAAACAAGCTGTACTGTGTTGAATAAAACATGCAATTTTAACAGCCAAGATGGCATGTACAAATGAGGCCGAGTTGACCTCTTAGGAGTAATTCTACTCTGTACGAAGAAAACCAAGAAGTCTCACATAACATTTTTCTTTCTTGGTCCGAACTCTTGGCTTTTTGTTTTATTTGAGGCTGCATAAACCGAGTGACAATTACTTTCTTTTCCTTTACAGTCACTAGGACAACCCTCCTCAGCATCGCCCTACACATACCTCTGAAGACTCTTCCCTGTCTATCCTGTTATCTGAGGAAGGAGTCAGAGCTGCGAAAAGCAATATAATAAATAATTCTGTAATGATTTAACCTGTAGAGATGGAACCTGCTTTATCACACACACACATATTAAAATGTGTCTTTTGGATACCTGACGTTACAAAGAATTTGGGGATTATATTATCTACAAAAGGAGGTAAATACTATAAGAGTACTTTTTATAAAATTTTCTATCTTTACAGTATTTCACCACCTATAAATAATAAAAAGAGGAATCTCTGTTTAGAGATAAGATCTGATCCAAGTAAGTGTAGAAGCCAATAATATTAACTCTGTGTACAGAAATTTAAGAGTATTGGGAAATAAAATGGGAAAAACCCACAGTCATGGGTAGAGTTCAGAGTGAGTTAGCTGATTTAATTCAGTAAGAATAAGTCAAGAATCATGGAAATACATCAAATAATACAAGGAGCTAAAGCATGTGATCAAACAACTTAGTATTTTACATATGTTATCTTATTAAAAACTCAGAACCAGGTGGAGGAATTACTCTTATTATCTCCATTTCATAGGAAAAAGAACACTGAAAGAAGAAAATCATTTAATTCCACAGGGTCATCCTCCAAGTTCATGACCAGTGAAACTCTGAGTCCAGATGGTTCTCTTGGCCATTAGGCTATATGTATTTACAAGTAGTCTAAAAGAGATATTTTGGGGTGTGTTAAGACCACAGTGTTACAGATAAAAAAAAATTTCCCACTTCAATCTCTACAGCAATGTCACACAGAAAGTTACAAAATATGATGTGTGTCACTGAACATACATCAATAAAGCTGAACACATTTCTACCAGTAGAGGACTTTACCCATGATCTACCTTCTACCTTGTAGAAGAGATGGCAAGAATACATAGAAGAACTATACAAAAAAGATCTTCATGACCCAGATAACCACGATGGTGTGATCACTCACCTAGAGCCAGACATCCTGGAATGTGAAGTCAAGTGGGCCTTAGGAAGCATCACTACAAACAAAGCTAGTGGAGGTGATGGAATTTCAGCTGAGCTATTTCAAATTCTAAAAGATGATGCTGTGAAAGTGCTGCACACAATATGCCAGCAAATTTGGAAAACTCAGCAGTGGCCACAGGACTGGAAAAGGTCAGTTTTCATTCCAATCCCAAAGAAAGGCAAAGAAAGAATGGTCAAAGTACTGCACAATTCTACTCATCTCACAAGCTAGCAAAGTGATGTTTAAAATTCTCCAAGTTAGGCTTCAACAGTACATGAACCAAGAACTTCTAGATATTCAAGCTGGATTTAGAAAAGGCAGAGGAACCAGAGATCAAATTGCCAACATCTGTTGGACCAAAGGAAAAGCAAGAGAGTTCCAGAAAAACATCTACTTCTGCTTTATTGTCTACACCAGAGCCTTCGACTGTGCGGATTACAACAAACTGTGGAAATTCTTCAAGAGATGGGAATAACAGACGACCTTACCTGCCTCCTGAGAAATCTGTATGCAGGTCAAGAAGCAACAGAACTGCACATGGAACAACAGAATGGTTCCAAATTGGGAAAGGAGTATGTCAAGGCTGTATATTGTCACCCTGCTTATTTAACTTATATGCAGAGTACATCATGCAACATGCCAGGCTGAATGAAACACAAGCTGGAATCAAGATTGCTTGGAGAAGTATCAGTAACCTCAGATATACCTGCCTTATGGCAGAAAGTGAAGAACTAAAGAGCCTCTTGATGAAAGCGAAAGAGGAGAGTGAAAAAGTTGGTTTAAAGCTCAACATTCAGAAAACTAAAATCACGGCATCCTGTTCCATCACTTCATGGCAAACAGATGGGGAAACAATGGAAATAGTGAGAGACTATTTTCTTGGTCTTCAAAATCACTGCAGATAGTGACTGCAGCCATGAAATTAAAAGACGCTTACTCCTTGGAAGAAAAGCTATGACCAACCTAGACAGCACATTAAAAAGCAGAGATATTACTTTACCAACAAAGGTCTGTCTAGTCAAAGCTATGGTTTTCCCAGTAGCCATGTATGGATGTGAGAGTTGGACTATAAAGAAAGCTGAGCACCAAAGAATTGATGCTTTTGAACTGTGGTTTGGAGAAGACTCTTGGGAGTCCCTTGGACTACAAGGAGATCAAACCAGTCAATCGTAAAGGAAATCAGTCCTGAATATTCATTAGAAGGACTGATGCTGAAGCTGAAACTCCAATACTTTGGCCACCTGATGTGAGGAACTGACTCATTGGAAAAGACCCTGATGCTGGGAAAGATTGAAGGCGGGAGGAGAAGGGGACGACAGAGGATGACGTGGTTGGATGGCATCACCGACTCAATGGACATGAGTTTGAGCAAGCTCCAGGAGTTGGTGATGGGCAGGGAAGCCTAGTGTGCTGCAATCCATGGGGTCTCAAAGAGTTGGACATGACTGACTGAACTGAACTTCTGTTTGTAAGATAATCTCCATTGTGAAGCAAAGTGGATAAGTTATTCAAAAAGTAGTATTTCTGAGTCTTCTAAAACTAACATTTATGGGACTTCCTTGGTCGTCTAGCAGTTAAGACTCCACACTCCCAGTGCAGTGGGCCTTGATTTGATCCCTGGTCAGGGAACTAGATTCTGTATGCTACAACTAAGTATCTCTTGCCACAACTAAGTATCTCATTCCACAACTAAAGATACCATGTGCCACAGCTAAGACCTGGTGAAGCCAAATAAATATTTTTTAAAATTAACATTTATTCCAAACATGGCTTTCAAGCATTATAAAATCAAACTGCACCAATTTTTGAAAGAGCAAAGACAACAGATTCTGAAAGACATAGGGTCAGCTTTCTGGTTTTATGATGACTGATATTATACATAACTGCCCACCACACACTCTCAGAGACCAAAGGCATGAGAAAGTGTTGCTTAATAGATGGGGAAACCAAGGTCAAAGAGGTTAAGGACTCACTTTACTTAGCTGAGTCCTTGTCACCCGAAGGGTCTACCACGATTCAGTCCCCTTGATCTGCCCCAGAGGACTCCTCCGTATCCAGGCTCTGAATCATGTGAGCAGCTACCAAGAACCACAGACGAACAAGCCAGAAATGAGTTTTGACCACATTGCTCCCACAAGTGACCCTCTAGTTGCATGAGGTGACAATTTATACAGGCAGTGTTTTCTCTGTCCTTTCTAGCTCGTGGGCTTTTCCACAAACTCCCAAAGTGGAGGAATCTGAACTTGGACTCAAACCCAAAACATCCAACACTTTTGACCCAGATCACATACGCTGTGTATACTTTTGGCCAGGACTGGAGTGCTTGCTCTCAATCTGGTTCAGAACGCAAGTCTTCTTACTTTCAACCCAGTGATTTTCATTTCAAGGAGAATTACAGTTTTTTTTTTTTCTTTAGTTCTATTTCAAAAATCAAAATTTAGCAAACTTAAAAATAAAATCAGAGTCAATGCTTGTTACTGAGCTGTCCTTTGCTGATCTGTGGGCGAAAAATGACAACTTGATAAGTTGCTCTGGAACAATTCATTATCCAAACAGAAAGCATAAAATTAGATTCCTACCTCATATCATAAACACAAATAAGAAATTAAAAAAAAATTCTATGTTTACTTATAAGAATATTTTTGTGCCCTTCTATTATTAGGGAAGCATTTCTTATGAGAAATGGAAAACATAAAGGAAAAAATTGCTAAAATTGAAAATTTCACAATTTAAAATTTATATGTATTGAAAAGAGTGGAAAACAACTTATAGACTGAGAGTAGATATTTGCAACACTTAAAACTGAGAAAAGGTTACTACAAGGAATATATACCTCAGTATGAATCTATATAAAAAACAGACTCAGATTCAGAAAAGAAACTTATGTTGCCAAAGGGGAAAGGGAAAAATGGAGAGATAAATTAGGAGTCTGGGATTAGCAGATATACATTATTATACATATAAGGAGATTGGGATTGACATATATACACTGCGTATAAAATGGATAACTAATGAGAACCTACTGAAGAGCACAGGCAACTCTGTTTAATGCTCTGTGGTGACCTAAATGGACAGGAATTTTAAAAAAGAGGAGATATACTTACACGTATATCTGATTCACTTTACTGTACAGCAGGAAATAACACATTGGAAAGCAACTTTACTCCAGTAAAAATTTTTTAAAAAAGAGATAAGCAACAAGGATTTATCGTATAGCACATGGAATTACCTTCAATACCTTGTTGTAACTTATAATGGAATATGAAAAAAACTGAATCACTTTGTTGTACACCTGAAACACAATATTGCAAATCAACTGTACTCCAATTAAAAATAAACCTCAGCATGACTCAATACAAAATGCAAAAAGCATGACAGATATATGGCAAAAGATATACATTTGAAATACAAAAGCAAAAGTGGATCAGATGGACAAAAATGTGAACAGTCCAACATTTCCAAGTGTTGATAAAGATATGGGGGAGTAAAAACCGTTATACACTGCTGGTTTGGGATGTGGAAATGGCACAGCTATTTTGGAGAACAGTCTGATAACATCTAGTAAAGTTAAAATATGCATACCTTAGAGCTGGGTCATTCCACTCCAAGGCACACCTTGAGCAGAGCTTCTCAATTGATCTACTGCAGCTAAACGAGTTCCAGGAGTAACTAAGATATCAATCCACTCTGCTTTAGGGGCAGCGGAAGTCTGGAAGCTTGGGCCAGTTCCTGAAGCTGTGAATAGCCTGCAAAAATATTATTTTCTGGGTTTCCCTGGTGGCTCAATGGTAAAGAATCTGCCTGCCAATGCAAGAGACACGGACTTGATCCCTGGTCCGGGAAGATTCTACATGCCATGGAGCAACTAAGCCAGTGAGCCACAACTACTGAGCCTGGGCTCTAGAGCTGGGAGTCGCAACTACTACGGCCACGTGCCACGGCTGCTGAAGCCCGTGCACCCTAGGGCTGGTGCTCTGAAACAAGAGAAGCCACCGCAATGAGAAGCCGTCACGCCACAACTACAGAGCAGCCGCTGCTTGCGGCAGCTAGAGAAAAGCCTGTGCAGCAACAAAGACCCAGCACAGCCCCCAAAACTAAGTAATTAAAACATATCATTTCCTACATATGCCATAACTCAGAGAAGGCTGGGAAAGCACTGCCCTAGAGAAACTCCTGCACATTTTTACCCATATTCACGCCCTTGAGTATTCCTAGGATCATCACTGGTCACAGCCAAAAGGAAAAAACAGGGAAACTCAATGCTCATCTACAGAAGGAGGAGTCAATGAATCGTGCTAAATTCACACAATATAATACTTCACTGCATGAAAATGAGTGAACCATTCCTATGTGTAACATTAGGGGTGAATCAGAGCCATACTGTTTAGCAGAAAAAAAAGTGTTAGAAGCATGCTGTAGTATTCCATTCTTCATATAAAACTGAAACATGTACAAACATCTTTCAGGAAGTTGTGTAAGACTACTCAGTGGTGTCTGTTGCTTAAAGATAGACACATACCTGCTAAAAATATGAAAATTCATGAAACTGATTTAAGAAATTGAGGGCTGTGATTTCTGCCAGTGGCTGGGGGTGGGTGTTGGGGTAGGGGGGGAGTTGTGCTACACGAAGAGAATCAAGCATGTTAGCAATAAAAAATGAATCCACTTTAATAAGTTGAGTGATGGTGATGGGTATACTCTACTTCATTTTATTATTATTTATGCCTTTTTGTATGCCTGTTAAACTGCATGATAAGTTTTTTAAAAAGAAACCAGTTATTTCCTAATAAATGTTTATCTAAGGAATGGAGAATTATGCATTTCAAAGACTAATGCTCCAGAGAGGATTCCAATGCCTAAGCAGAAAGTCACACATGTATCTACTGTCACACTTCAAAACCAGCTGAGTCTCCTGCCTTCTGTTTTCCATTCTGGCTGCCATCTTTTCCCATTCTCCTCTTCTTCCACTCTTCTGTTGTTTTTACCCTTGCTCACCTGAAAGTCAATTTATTGTATCTTCTCCCAGCCTCTTTATACACCAACAACAGTTAAAATAGCTGACATTGATGGAGCTCTTATCATGAGCCAAGCCTCATTCTCAGTGCTTTGGATCTCACCTTATTTATTTTCACACAAATTCTGCAAGGTGGTTACAATGATGTCTGCTGACAGTTGAAGAGGAAGTTATGAAGGTTGAGAAACTTGCCCAAAGGCACAGGAAAAGGGAGGACCCATGATCCAGACCCATATACTGAGTCTCAAAGCCAAATTCTTATCACCTCTGTTATTCCACTTTCCCTAATATGCATGCAACATATTCTATTTAGAAAATTCTTTTTTTTTTTAATGAAACATTTAATTTTATTTATTTTTATTTTTTTTCCCATTTATTTTTATTAGTTGGAGGCTAATTACTTTACATCATTACAGTAGTTTTTGTCATACATTGAAATGAATTAGCCATGGATTTACATGTATTCCCCATCCCGGTCCCCCCTCCCACCTCCCTCTCCACCCGATCCCTCTGGGTCTTCCCAGTGCACCAGGCCCAAGCACTTGTCTCATGCACACAACCTGGGCTGGTGATCTGTTTCACCCTAGATAATATACATGTTTCAATGCTATTCTCTTGAAACATCCCACCCTCGCCCTCTCCCAGAGTTCACAAGTCTGTTCTATATCTTTCTAAAGTCCATATATATGTGTTAGTATACTGTGAAAGATAAAGACCCTTACAGTATACTAACACATATATATGGACTTTAGAAAGATGGTAACGATAACCCTATATGCAAAACAGAAATAGAAAATTCTTTTTTTCATTTTTGGCCACACTGCATATAGCATGTGGGATCTTAGTTCTCCAACCAGGTATTGAACCTGGGTCTATGGCAGTGAAAGCTGAAGTCTTAACCACTGAACCACTAGGCAATTCCCACATGCAACATCTTCTAAATATTTCATATTGACTTAAAAAAAATAATTAAGTTCCTTGAGCTCAATTAAGATGACAAAGTTTGAGAGGAGAACTTAATTAACTTAAATTTTGGCTTTCTAACAATAATACAGTCATAGTATATGGGATGCAAGCAACAAATCAAGGAAGTAGAGTCCTTTACTATGATTGATTTTCTGACAAGAAAACCAGGTTTAGAAAAAGGTAATTATAACTTAGAGTTACAGTTGATGAAAAGCAGAGCCAGTGCTTAAATCCAGGTCTTCTGTACAATCCAAAAGTTCAGGTTCTTAACCACCACCGCACTCCATTTATTGCCTCTACAGATTCACATTCCACCCCAATCACCACCAACCCTTTAGGTCTATTGGGAAAAAATTCTTCACCTTTGTCCAAAGAGGACTGAATTAAGAGTGGTGTACAGTAACTAAGCTTAATTAGCACACTACTGACAACTATTATAAAATTGTTGGTGGTGGTGTTCAGTCACTAGGTCATCTCTGACTCTCTACGACTTCATGGACTGCAGCACGCCAAGTTTCCCTGTCCTTCACCATCTCCTGGAGTTTATATGTGTACATACACATGTAAACGTGTGACTGCTTATGCTCCTTTCTACAGAAATGGAGATGCATTATCTCCTTCACATCCTTACACTGGCTTAAAATTAATTATAGTCACCAACTTGAGTTTATTTCAATACAGTCTAAAAATCTGAGTTCTTGTCTGGCATGTCCTAACCCTGCTACGCTTGTGTAAGAACAGTTCACTTTCAAACTGAGGGATAGAACATTCTCTCCTGTAAACTTAGAGGGGATTTTTTTTCATCAACTTTAGCAAAGCTTAAGTGCCTCATGGTATTAAAAAAAAAAAAAAAAGATATCCTTTGTCTCCCTCTGTCCATTTCAAAACTCAAACATTTATAAATAGCTCTTGCTAGTTGTCAATGACAAAACACTATTTTCTACTTTGCAGATCCAAACTATTTTAATATTTTTATCTTCACAAAAAACAAAGGTCTTGAGTTTTTTTTTCCAGATTATGTTTGATTTTTCCTGTTAAATGTGTCCAAAGTGATATTCAACACATAAACTGCTCAAGAACATTAATGGTTTTGGAAATACTAGTTTCTAAGTTTAAAGGAAAAAAAAAAAACCTCTATCATGTTGCCCTTAAGACAAATTTATTGGCACTAATTAAAACACTATAATGTTCAAAATATCAAGTTTGAATATGCTATGTATAAACATAATCAATAACTAATATATGTGACTTCCTACTAACTGAATAAAGCATAAATAAGTGAAAAGATTGCCATATTTTTACAGATCTGTAGATAGATTCTCTCAATGTCAGTGTAATTCAGTTAAAAATTAGGAATAAGCTTATAAAATCACTCAGATCATGAAAAGATGGAAACATCTGGAAAACCACATCATTACTTCAATTTCCTGCTGTAAAAGTCAAAAATAGGTAAATCTGACCATTAAAGCAAGGCTTTCCTTGAAAACTTAATAATCATTTGTCAGGTAAAGCAGAAAGTCCCTTGAGAAACACACCCATCTACCAAAGAAAAGTTTTAGGACTCCATGAAGTTGATCTTGCCATTAAACTGTTACTTGCTGAAGGCACGTGATTTTTTTAAAAAAGCCACATTTTTGTGAGTGTGATGAAAATAATTGTTACGGTATATCTCCCTGGACACACGAATAGGTCATAAGATTTACATTATTTTCCACATGAAGTCAAGCCCATGACCCACACAGGCAAGGGAAGTAGTTGTGCAGGTCATGTGAAAAGACAGCTAATCTGGAAGAGAGTCTATTGGTTTTGCATGGCATATTTCAGCTTCTGTTTAAACACGAGCATTCATTATCCTGTTGACATCAAGCAATTTCATTGTCAACAAACAAGACAGTGGCATACACCACGGAATCTCACAGAGAATAAGCACTCTGGGTTAATATGCAAAGGTATATTTACCAATTCCTCAGAATTCTTGAGAACTTGTCTGTGTTAAGTGCCTTTCTCTCCCTAAACATGGTACCTTCTGCAGCTTAGACTTCTAAAACAGCAGATTTGACGGCTGCCTTTTAAGAGCTAAGATGACTATATAAAAGGCCTTCAGATTTCCCTCACGGTGCACTCCAGACTACTTGCTGACTAAAACGTAACAAACAAGGTGATCAAAAAATAAAGAATGAAGATTAGCAAAATGCATGTAGAAAAGTCACTCAGTCATGTCCGACTCTGCAACCCCATGGACTATACAGTCCATGGAATTCTCCAGGCCAGATTCATTGAAAAGAACTGCCAATAAAGTAGCCTTTTTGAAGTGCCCATAAATGCCTAAGAAGAAAAAAGCTTATTTACACATTTATAGGTCTAGGTCTTAGTATTTGTGTTCAACTGTTCTTTTGGTGTCCTTCTGACTTTAAAATGCATCTAATATTTGCATCTTTTAAAAATGCAGGACTTTAAAAAGAACCTTTTTTAAAAAAAAGCAGCAATACAAAATATTTACACATTAATTTGCTATGCAGAATTCAACAACAAAGCAATTAATAATTTGTTTTATTCCCCCTGTTGCTACGATGATAAGAATGATTACTATGAAACAAAGTCAAGTAACAAATGAAGCTTAAGCTTCTTCTATATGCTATGCAACATAATACACCATGTAGATTAGAATGTACATGTTCAAAAGATTTGAAAAGATAGAACAATGAACGCAGGGTCAAAAGGTAAATGAATGTGTACAAATGATTTTTTTATCCTTCCAGGACTGCAGGTGTTCACATTAGAGCTTGGTGCACCATATGGCTTCCATATGTTATAAACTTTAATTTTTGGTAAGGGATAACCATATGTGTGAAGTGCCAACTCATTGGAAAAGACCCTGATGCTGGGAAAGATTGAAGGCAGGAGAAGGGGATGACACAGGATGAGATGGTTGGATGGCATCACCGACTCGATGGACATGAGTTTGAGCAATCTCCTGGAGTTGGTGATGGACAGGGAAGCCTGGCATGCTGCAGTCCATGGGGTCACAGTCGGACAGGACTGAGCTACTGAACAACAACCGCCGTATGTGTTGCAACATTCTGGGATAAAATGTTTATTGTTAATAACTAAGATTTACCAGTCCCTGTGCAGAATGGATTTTAAATTTTTACTGATACATATATGGGAGCATGTCTTACTTGACTTGCCAACAAGGAAAGGAGACTGGCATCTTCATCCGGAGCTCTTGCCCGCTCAGTCACAGTGCCAGCAGGAGGCACACTCGGCCCCCTCTCCAAGCAGTCCCTTGAGAGAGGGACTTGAGAGCGAGCATGTTGGGGGCTTCACGGGAGAGTGTGGGGTTTGAGGCAAACGCCTGGACACAGTCCACATCTTGTATATTTCCTTGGATGTGTCTTAAAGGAGGAGGAAGGCATGTGGAGCAGCTGCAGACATCAAGGGAAAAAGGGAACATGCAGAGAGGGGGGACCAGGGGAGAGGGGGAGCAGGACTGCTGGGCAGGGCAGCTCCTTAGTTCCACGTTGGAAGCAGCTGAAGGGACATCTTAGCAGCAGCCCAGGGAAGAGGATTTCCACTCGAGGAGAAAGCTGGAGAAGAGGATTGCTTGCCAGAGAAGAAAGGAGAGAGCTGTCCTTTTTGAAACTCCTTTATCAAGGGCTTCCATGATAGCTCAGTTGGTAAAGAATCTGCCTGCAATGCAGGAGACCCTGGTTTGATTCCTGAGTCAGGAAGATCCCCTGGAGAAGGGATAGGCTACCCACTCCAGTATTCTTGGGCTTCCCTTGTAGCTCAGCTGATAAAGAATACGCCTGCAATGTGGGAGACCTGGGTTCAATCCCTGGGTTGATCCCCTAGAGAAGGGAAAGGCTACCCACTCCAGTATTCTGGCCTGGAATATTCCATGGACTGTATAGTCTATGGGGTCACAAAGAGTCAGGACTGAGTGACTTTCACTTTCACTATCAATGGAAGAGAGCCAGGGAAACTGAAAACCACACCTACTCTCTCGTTGGGATCTGCCCACAGCCTCAGCCTCCACGGATAGACTCAAAACAGACCAGAGCAAGACCGAGGACATTCTCCCATGTCTCAAACATGGTATAAAGTCTTCACTGCCCTGAGTTCTCATCTAAACTACAGAAGTCTGGCTTTGATGAGAAACAGGGGAGAGTTAAACACCACCCTCTCCTTCCAACTCCAGGGAGCTGGAGTAGAAGGAAGAGTTGACAAACAGACCAAGCCCTAGCCAATCCCAAGACTCAGAGGTCTGGACTGGAGGTCGTGGAGACTAGACTGAAATCTCCGTGGGATTTTAAATTGCATCAGACTTTTAAAAATGGCCTGAAATGACTGATAAGTTATCCACCAAAGGTTATCAAGACATACAGAAGCATTAAAGAGAAACATAAAATAGTAAAATCCACAGATTTTTCCACAATCAAGATGCAAGCACATCCTTTTTGCATACATAGAGATTAACGTGTACTATTTATGGAGATGTCCTTCATCTAATGCTGTGCTTAGTACTTTATGAAGCACTGTATCTTTGATCTCATTTAATTCTTACCATGACTATATGAGGTAGGTATGGCTATCCCCACTATACAGATAAGAAAACAGAGGGTGAGCAATGAGAAGTAACCTTATCAATGGTGCAGAGATAGCTTGTTTACATGCGAGTCTATCTGATTCAAAGAATCATGCTTCTAAGCACTGGATAGACAACTGTCTTGTTAATGTACCTTGAAAGGAAAGATCAGGAAATTTATATTCAGGTATACACAACATGTAAACCAAAACAAAAATCACTTGAGATCTATAGATTAGTAAAATTAGAGAATTTAGAATACAGAATCATAGAATCCCAAGAGTCTGAAAGTCAAATCTTTGTACAGTGTATGGAGCCCAGCCAGAAGTGAAGCATTTACCACTAGTAGGAATTCAATAAATATATGTTGAATTAAGATGAAATAAAGGCCTATTCTTAACATTACTATTAACATAGAAATTATGGTAGGAGATGCCTGGGTGATTAGAAACCACAGTATATCTATTCATTCACACAAGTACTTTTGAGTGTTTACTATGTTTCAGCCTCTTTTTCCTAAGTACTGTAATTGGGCTCTGAATGTGCAAGGATAATCAAAACAGGTCGATATCTGCCCTCCTGGAACTTACCATATATACATCTATTATGTCACAGTTTTCTTATTTTATTAAATCCAGAGGCTAATGATCCGCCTTCCCTGGTGGCTTAGAGGATAAAGTGTCTGCCTGCAATGCAGGAGACCCAGGTTCGACCCCTGGGTTGGGAAGATCCCCTGGAGAAGGAAATGGCAACCCACTCCAGTATTCTTGCCTGGAAAATCCCATGGACAGAGGAGCCTCAAAGGCTACAGTCCATGGGGTCACAAAGAGTCGGACACGACTGAGCAATGACAAGGTCACACATCAAATGTCAGAGCAAAAATTACCATGCAGGAATGCCAAATCCTGTTACAGATTTAACTTTCAGGAGATCTCATGCCCTAAAGAGACAAAAAAAAATTTTAGAAAAAAAATTCCACCTCTGAATTCAAGCCAGTTTTCCTAATCATATTAAAGTTTCTGGCCTGGTTAACAAATGCACAGTGATATCTACAAATGATTTTAGGTCCACCTATTCTACTTAGTAACTAATGTTACTGGTCATGCATCATTTCATGTTATATTGTTGGTTAACGTGTAATCGATAGGCTTCATTATAAGCCCAATCATGAAAAACAAATGACACTCAATACAAAAGTTTACATGCAGCAACCCCAAACACACCACAGCAACAAAGACAGATTGATGAAAAAGGTTTGGTTTCTATAGCAACTATCGCATGGACCATCTGTAAGCCGAACCAGAGCAGTGAGAGCAAAATGAGCACTTGTGACATCTACAGTAGGTCCCTTTGTCTATTTCAACAAAAGGTTAAATTTTAATATTTTTTATCCTATAAGGATAAGCTCCTCCTGTATTTGCTGTTTTGCAACCTGATTCCTTTTTGTTTGAATGAGCCTGTTTTTATAGAGCCTTACAAAAATGACTATTTTCCTGCTTAAACTTCCATGCATAAAAGAAAAAGCACAAACACAATGGATAATTGGCAGAAGCAGAGAACACAGAGTGTGAAAATTTTTCATGTTTCCAAAGACAGTCTATAAAATGCTATAATAAAAAGACATTTCTTTGTTTATTTAGTGTTTTGTATTCCAACAACTGGCTTTTTGCAATAGCTGTCATTCATACACAAAAGAAACCAAACAAAACCAACAAAGAGCAGAGTAGGGAAATTACAACGTAATCACTGTGCCTTCTTCGTTACCTTATATGTAATTGTACTGCTCACTCTTCAGCCTCTGCTAAAATAATCAATGATCACTCATATGTCACTTTTAAATTTCTCTCTCTATAGGTACACACACATATGTATGCATGTATGAGTCTTTACTTAGTTATAATATCTCCCTTATTAAGTCACCTTTTTTTTTTTTTTTTTTTTGAAGAAACTAGTTGAGGCCTTATGGAAAATAACAAAACATTTCAATCTGGGGGAAAAAAAAACAACCCACTACCTTTGTAATGAAAGTTTTTCTGCCCTCATTCATGGCGTGTCACCCAAAGAATGCACACAGGAAAGGAGAAAGCCATCAAGCAAGGAAAAATGGCTATTTCAATCACATGGGTGGACCCTGAGGACATTATGCTAAGTGAGATAAGTCAGACAAAGACACACATACTGTACAATATCTCTTATACATGGAATCTAAAAAACCAAACTTGGTGCTTCTGCCTTCCAAGACAGACCACATTCTGCCCGCGGAACTCTTTCTCTAAATAAACTTGCTTTCACTTTAAATAAATAAAATTATATAAGAAACCAAACTTGAGAAAACAGAAGAGAGGAATGGAAGCCACCAGGGGCTGGAGGTGGAGTGCAGAGAACAGGAGAGAGATTTTTTAAGGGCACAAATGTGCAACCAGTAGAAAAATAATCCTGGAGATCTAACACACAGTGCAGGGATTAGAGACAACAAAACTGTATTATAAACATAAAATTTGCTGAAGGACTAGATTTTAATTGTTCCCACCACTAGAAGAAACATAATTATTTGACTCAAGAGGTGTGTCAGACAAGGTTACAATGGCAATCATATTGCAATATACATGGGTCAAATATAAATTCCATGTCAATCACATCTCAATTTAAAAAGGAAAAATGGCTAGTTACCAGCCAAGGTGCAAAACTCTTGTTTCCGTCAGTCCATGCTTCACACTATCCATACCAGTTGGCTGGCTTGTAAAAATGGTGTGCCTCTGCTCACAGCTTGCCCACTATGCAACTCCCCTGTGATCCCACCCCATCACAATTCCTCCCTCCCTCAAGCCAGCCTGATTATGTCTATGTCCCTGCAGTTGAGTGAAATATAGAAGGAGCCAATCAGATCTGGATGCTGTGGCCAGAGAGCATGTGCTTATTTCCTGGTGACTCCTGCGTACTCAGGAGAATATTGCCAAAGCCTGCCCCCAAGCTAGATGGTCTGATATTTTCAAAGAGTGAGTGATGGAAGCTTAAATACATAATGGAGACAGTGTTCAGCGATGGGTCTGTTAACGAGGCCTTTGTTAACTGAGATTTCTAATCAACAGAAGCCTCCTCTTAACAGAGACAAACAAACTGATCTAATCATACAATGTGAGTATATATGTTGAGACAATGTTTCAATGTAAAAATATCAAAGGTTACAAAGTGAATGTCTCTTGAAACAAAGTCATCAGGGGCAAAGAACATGATGTTTATAGAAGATATATTTCAGAAGGAGGTTATACTACACAGGCATCACACAGGATGGATCAACATCCCCAGTGAACACCTGAATGTGAATCTGGATCTGTGGACTCTGGTCCAAGTGTCTCAGTTCATTCTATCTGGCTGCCATTTATTTAGCAAGTCTCTGTTCTAGGCACTATGCTAAATCCATAATCCATATCATCTCTATATTTGTAAATCCTTAGCAATTGTGTATTGTTATCTTCATTTTACAGATGAGGAAAGGAAGGTTGCAAGGAGTTCAGAAATAATTTGCAGTAAATAGAAGGGCTGATTTTTGGATACAGGTCTCTCTGATTCTAAAGAGACTGTCAACATTTATAACACTTGGTGCTGCTTTTGTCTGTTTGGGGGCCTCTATAATAAAATACCAGGGACTGGGTAGCTTATCTTTTCCCCAGTTCAGCAGGTTGGGAAGTCCATGATCAGGGTGCCAGCATGGTCCAGTCCTGGTTCAGAGACTGCCTTTTTGCTGTGTCCCCACATGGTAGAAGGAGCCAGGAAGTCCTGTGGGATCCCTTTTATAAGGGCACTAATCCCATTCACGAGGCCTGCACCCTCATGACCTAATAACTTCCCAAAGACCCCATGCACTGGGTTGGTTAAAAATGTCACTGGGGTTTTTGCATAAAATGTTACCAGACAACTCAAATGACCTCCTCAGCCAGCCCAATACTTAATACAATCACCTTTGGGTGTTAAGATTTCAACATATGAAATTTGAGGGGACACATTCAGACTCCAGTAGATGCCTCATTTGAGAATAGGGGAAACTGGGGCATAGAGAAGATAGTCTTCTCAATCATTACCAGAAAAGGAACTGGAAATTAGATCTGTTCACCCTCAGGACATGTGTCTTCCAAACCATGCAAGATGGCCTTCACAGTTCTGTCCATCCCAACCAAATGAATCAGTAAAGTTATCCTGGCAATGCTGGGAAGTCATCCATCATCTTTCTTTTTTTTTGTCTTGCCACATAACTTTTTCGTCAACTTCCTTCACCCAATAAAGTCAGTTCTACCTTCTGTTTCAGGAAACCCAAGCAGCAGGTATCACCACCAAACTGGGGAACCATCTCTGAACACAGAGTTAGTGAAATTTCTGTGAAGGAGCCCTTCAACACAAATCAGTGCTTTAATTGTTTTCTATTTAGTGATGTAATGAAAGATGTGGTTACTTGTCAAAGAAAATCTGAGAATCAAAGCAGATGAACAGACACAGAGCAGGGAGGTTTGAAATTCCACCTGTTCTGTTCTACCTGGTCCTCAGATGGTATGAGAGGTTTAAAAATGATACTGGAGTCTGTCAGAAGGCAGTACATGAGAAATCTAATGGGCCAACTATTTTGAAAGTTCTAATGAACAAGTAAACACAGTTGCTAGAAAGAGATAGTGAATGAATAAAGGAGTGATGCAGCAATGAATGGCTCTAACAAGTTAATTAGGGATAAGCAAACAAAAAATAACTCCCCTGAAGGGACATCAAAAAATTATCACCCAACAGATTGAATTTGGCCATAAACTAAAGCCAATGAACAACTAGCCTTACTATTCTATCGAAATCAAATTCTTACCTCATTGTATAGAGTAAGCATGAATGTCATGGAGGTGAATTTCAGTGCAAAACATAAGTGAAGTGCCAAAATCTGCTGTTTCTAAAAGCAAGGTGTTCTAGCTGGAGGTTAACCTCGGGCATGGAGGCATGAGAAAGCAATTTCTCAGTGGCAATTACTCATCTTGCCATCTCTTAAACTGTCCCCACTTAAGTAATGGAAATAACATATAACTGCTGCTTGACAATTCTAAGATTACTGTTAAAAAATGAATTTAATAAAGTTCTGAATTTCTTAGAAAAATGTGGTATAAAAATACTAAATGTCTCAATTTGTAAGGAGCCTTACCAGGGGAAAAAATGGACCAATTCATTTAAATAGGGATAATGATGAATAATCAAATACTACAGAAAACATGCCTACGAGTTATAAAAACAACAGATCATTTTTATAGGAGTTTTAGATTTTAACAGTTTAAAGTATTTATGTTCATTCTTGTGTAAGCAAATTTCCCTTTTCTCTTATTAATGGAAACCAGGCACATTCAAATTTCAGGCAAGCCCAATGACATACCAAAGATGACATACCAAGCAGGATTAATTTTAAAAGTCAGTACAATATATGGATTCTATAAATCAAAATACTTTCAATTTACTCATGACTCTTACAAGGAAGATTTTTGACACAGCAAAAATTTTAAAGTATAATTAAGGCAATGTAACAAAAAAGATAATTAAAATATAGTGATTTCAGAATGGCAAAGTGTCACCAATGCAAACGGTCACTCTAAGTCTGCTTTGATTTTATTTTGAATTTATTCAGCATTTTTAAACAATCTGGAACTTTTGGACACGTTTTCATAACCATAGTTTAAAATGTCCACTGTTTAGAAATGCTTATTTGATGTTTTTAAAAACGTAAACTCAATTAAGTGTTCTATCTGAAAGAGAACAGTCTTGTGGTTGCAAGGGGGAGGAGGATGGGAGAGGGGAGGATGGGGAGTTTAGGATAAGCAGATGCAAACTTGTACATACAGGATGGGTAAACAACAAGGTCCTACTGTATAACATAGAGAACTATACTCAATATCCTGTGATAAACCATAATGGAAAAGAATATGAAAAGGAATATATATGCATATAACTGAGTCACTTTGCTATCCACAGAAATTAACACAACACTGTAAATCAACCATACTTCAATAAAATTTTTTACAATTATTCTATTTGAAAAGCCACTATTATCTCACTTACCTCTGAGTCTCTTTTTTATCTTTGTTGGTAATCAAACACACACACACACCCCTGACTCTATGTGACCCCGTGGACTGTAGCCTATCAGGCTCCTCCGCCCATGGGATTTCCCAGGCAAGAATACTGGAGTGGGTTGCCATTTCTTTCTCCAGGGGATCTTCCTGACCCAGGGATCAAACCATGTCTCCTGCATCTCCTGCATTGCAGGCAGATTCTTTTCCACTTAGCCACTGGGGAAGTTCCAGTGCACATATATCTTTAATTTTATCTTTAGCTAGACTAGAAAAAACTGCAAGAAAAAAAAATTATCCAATGCTACAAAGCAACATGTGTTGAGTGCCAAGCTATCTTCATAAATGCTACGGATTTGAAAAGTGAGGCAGACTGATTCAAAGCCAAGTGGTCATAAAACACTCCAGAGAGAACAACTAATGATGGACCTTGAGAGCAAGGTTCGGGCTCTGATGGGCACAGAGAAGGAAAGCAATTCCTCCCTGTGGAGAAAATGAAAGTACAAGAGCAATGGTATGAACAACATTATCAGAGAGTAATTAGTAAATCCATTTGGCTAAACTCCCGTTGTTTTATCAGTTCAGGCTACTGGAACAAATTATCACAGATGAGGCGACCTATAAACAACAGAAATGTATTCCTCACAGTTCTGGTGGCTAAGAGTCTGCGACTGGGTGCCAGCAAAGTTGAGTTCTGGTGAGGACCCTCCTTTCATTGCAGAAAGCCTTCTTCTCATTGCCCCCTCACACTGCAGAAAGGAGACTGGAACTCTCTCTGGAGCCTCTGTTGTAAGGGCACTAACCCCATTCACGAGGGTCCCAACTTCCTGATCTAATTAACAACTAAAGGTCCCACCTCTGAACGCCATCATAATGGGGGGTTAGGATTTTAATGTATGAATCTGAAGGGGACACACACATTCAGTTTATAGTACCAGCTTTAGATGCAAGAGAACTGGGTGATTGATCTGTAAGAATAAAATGGGATTGTCTTAATCGGAGGCTTCAATGTCAGAATATTTTCTAGGCAGTCTTGGGGGATTATTTAATGTCTTCATCAGTATTTATCATGAATGTCATGTTTTGGAGAGATTAACTGAATGGCTTTATATGGAAAGGATGAAAAGGAGGGAGGATCCAGAGGGAGGGACACCAATTAGGAAGCTTTGCCAAGCCCCCCGTGGACTGAATATTATTGACTACAACATGCCGCCACCCCCCAATTCATCTCCCTTCAACACTCCCCACCAAGTTTACTCAGCTTAAGTATACTGGAATGGGTTGCCATTTCCTTCTCCAGGGGATCTTCCCCACCCCAGGACTGAACCCATGTCTCCTGTGTCTCCTGTATTGGAAGTGGATTCTTTACCCACTGGTACATCAGGGAAGCCCCTCTACCCTCCCTAATAGGCCAACTTCAGGAGAAGCTGCTACAACTGCATTTTTATCTCAAAGGAATCCCATCCTCCAGGCCATTGCCTGGTGCACAAATGAATCAGAATTCAGCAATCCTCTGGGCCCTGGAGCTGGTTCATGGGCAGAGCTGTGACCTGATTCCAAGTGATGAAATGCCAAGTGCTATTTCCTAGACATTTCCAGGAAAAGTGCAGTTTGGATGTTGCTATGGTAGGGTTTACAGATCTGAACTCTTTATTTTTAAATTTATTTTTAATTGGAGGAAGGGGATATGAAAGCTCATAACCATCCTGCTGATGGCGGAAGGGAGGGCAGGACTGAGAGATTCAGAAAGAAACACTGCAGGGTTTGGATGAAATCCATCTTGGGGCCTGCTTTGTCTCTGAACTTCCAGTTCTGTCAGCCAATAAAATTCCTGCCTGCCTGAGCCAGGTTGAGCTGTCTTTGCTGTTACTTACAGGCAACAACATCGAAACATATATACCTTCGGCATGAAACTATAACAAGTGTCTGGAGAGGGTTATTGGCAGAGGGAGAGAAGGAAGAGGAAGGAAGGGATCTGCTCACTCAGTAAACATTTACAGAGTGTCCTTAACGTGCCAGACCCACATGCTAGGTGCTCAATGAACAAAGATGATGAATAACACACAGTCTCAGCCATCAGAGAACTCTGAAAATTGTTGACCAATGTAATGATCATTATTGAAAAGCAATGCATAGGTAACAAAGTGGGTGCCATATAAAGAATGAAAAGAGAGGAAAGGGGAGGGAGGGAATCCAAATGGAGCATCCTGAATTCAGGAAGAGCAAGGAGGACTCAGGATAGGATGGAATCAAAAGCCTCTGTACTGGGGAGGGGACACATGTATACCTAACGGCTGATTTATGTTGATGCATGGCAGAAACCAACAGAATATTGTAAAGCAATTATACTTCAATTAAAAAAAAAATTTTCTTTCTTCCTTCTTTTTTTTTTAAAGCCCCTATACTGGAAAAATCAGGAACATAGAGAACTTACCTGGTCCTTGAAGCTTTGTTGCCTGGAAGACAACCGTTCTAACGCCTTCCTCAATTTTAAACAAAGTGGGCCACATGGACAGAGGCATTTCATTCACAGTGGTGGCATAAGAGAAGAGATAGGGACTTCCCTGGTGGTCCAGTGGATAAAAATCTGCCTGCCAATGCAGGGGACATGATTCAATCCCTGATCGGGGAAGATCCCACAGGCCATGGAACAACTAAGCCCATGCACCACAACTACTGAATATGTGCTCTAGTGCCCGTGAACCACAACTACTGAGCCCACAGGCTTCAGCTATTAAGCCCATGCACCCTAGAGCCTGTGCCCCACAACAGGAGAGGCCACTGCAATGAGAAGCCCGTGCACTGCAACAAAGAGGAACACCTGCTTGCCACAAGCAGAGAAAGCCCACAGAGCAATGAAGACCCAGTGCAACCAAAAATAAAAGCAAATAGTTAAAAAAAAATTTTTTTTTAAAGATAGAGTAGCCCATTGTTAGGAAGATGAGTTTTAGAAACCCATGAGATGAGAGGACAGCAAAAAAGTCAAGTCTTGCTTTACCAATGGATCAATATCAAGGCCACACTCAAAAATGTGTTCTTGTCACTGTGTGCTTGAACAGCTTCATATGGTGGGTGCAATTTTATATCAAACTGTGGGATTTGAAAGCAATGGAATCTCTGTATATACATCTGTAAATAAGGCCTGAACTCTGATGTGTGCTCAACTGTGTTAGTTACTCAGTCGTGTCTGAAACTTTGCGACCCCATGGACTGTAGCCCACCAGGCTTCTCTGTCCTGGAATTTTCCAGGCAAAAATACAGGAATGGGTTGCCATTTCCTCCTCCAGGGATCTTCCCGACCCAGAAATCAAACCTGCACTCCTGCATTGCAGGTGGATTCTTTATCTGTTGAGCTACTGGGGAAAACCCTGTAAAACATGGATGGTCATACTAATCATAGCTTCCTTTGGACTTGGTTTACTTTGAGGATCAAGGGAGTTCATATATATAAAACCTGCAAAACCAAGTCTGGAACATAGGAAGTGCTTAATAAGTATCACCTGTTACTAGTGTTACTCTCATTACACTTCATGCTGTGGACAGGAGGAACTAGAAATTCAGAATTTGAAAAAGGCACAGCAGAGATCACAGACGAAAGCTGGTTTTCAAGAGTACCAGTGCACTTTACACCTGGATAAAACCATAATTCAAAATGACACATGCACCTCAATATTCACTGCAGTGCTATTTATAATACCTAGGACATGGAAGCAACCTAAATGTCCATCAACAGATGAATGGTTAAAGAAAGATGTGGTACATATATACATTGGAATATTACTTAGCCATAAAAAGGAATGAAATAGCGTCATTTGCAGAGATTTGGATGGACCTAGAGATTGTTATATAGAGTGAAGTAAGTCAGAAAGAGAAAAACAAACATCATACAGTAACACTTATATGTGGAATCTAGAAAAGTGGTACAGATGAATCTGTCTGCAAAGTAGAAATAGAGACACAGATGTAGGGAACAAATTTATGGACACCATGAAGGGAACAGAGGGTGGGAGGAGTTCGGAGATTGGGATTGACACATATATATACTGCTATGTATAAAAGAAATAACTAATGAGAACCTACTGCATAGGACAGGGAACTCTACTCCATGCTCTGTAGTGACCTAAATGGGAAAGAAATCTAAAAAAGAAGGGATATGTGTGTGTGTGTGTGTGTGTGTGTGTGTGTGTATATAATTGGTTCACTTTGCTGTACAATGCAAAAGAATGTGCAAACTACCGCACAATTGCACTCATTTCACATGCTAGCAAAGTAAAACTCAAAATTCTCCAAGCTAGGCTTCAACAGTATGTGAACTGAGAACTTCCATATGTTTAAGCTAGAGTTAGAAAAGGCAAAGGAACCAGAGATCAATTGCCAACATCCATTGGATCATAGAAAAAAGAGAATTGCAGAAAAACATCTACTTCTGCTTCACTGACTACACTAAAGCCTTTGTGTGGATCACAACAAACTGAAAAATTCTTAAAGAGATAGGAATACCAGACAACCTTACATGCCTCCTAAGAAATCTGAATGCAGGACAAGAAGCAACAGTTACAACCAGACATGGAACAATGGACTGGCTCCAAATTGGGAAAGGAGTACAAGAAGACTACATATTGCCACCCTGCTTATTTAACTGATATGCAGAGTACATCATGCAAAATGCCAGGCTGGATGAAGCACAAGCTACAATCAAGATTGCCGGGAGAAATATCAATAACCTCAGATACACAGATGACATCATCCTTATGGCAGAAAGCAAAGAAGAACTAAAGAGCCTCTTGATGAAAGTGAACGAGGAGAGTGAAAAAGTTGGCCTAAAACTCAACATTCAAAAAACTAAGATCATGGCATCTGGTCCCATCACTTCATGGCAAATAGATGAGGAAACAATGGAAACAATGACAAACTCTATTTTCTTGGACTCCAAAATCACTGCAGATGGTGACCGCAGCTGTGAAATTAAAAGATGCTTGCTCCTTAGAAGAAAAGCTATGACCAACCTAGACAGCATATTAAAAAGCAGAGACATTCCTTTGCCAACAAAGGTCCATCTAGTCAAAGCTAAGGTTTTTCCCGTAGTCCTGTATGGATGTGAGAGTTGGACAATAAAGAAAGCTGAGCACCAAAGAATTGATGCTTTTGAACTGCGGTGCTGGAGAAGACTCTTGAGAGTTCCACGGACTGCAAGGAGATAAAACCAGTCAATCCTAAAGGAAATCAACCTTGAATATTCATTGGAAGGACTGATGCTGAAGCTCCAATCCTTTGGCCACCTGATGCGAAGAGCTGACTTCTTAGAAAAGACTCTGATGCTGGGAAAGATGGAAGGCAGGAGGAGAAGGGGATGACAGAGGATGAGATGGTTGGATGGCATCGCTGACTCAAAGGGCATCAGTTTGGGTAAGCTCCAGGAGTTGGTGATGGACAGGGAAGCCTGGCGTGCTGCAGTCCATGGGACTGCAAAGAGTTCGACACGACTGAGTGATTGAACTGAACATGCTGTACAGAAGGAACTTACACAACATTATAAAGCGACTTCAGTTAAAATGAATAGAAAAAGTACCGATGCACTGCAACTAATGAACAAGTAATAGACGGCTCTGTCCCAGAGGAGAGACTCTCGTCAATTCAAGTTCATGGATATTACACAGGATGCCACAGCAGCTTTTAGTCTGTCTTCCTTTAGCAGTAGCAGCCCTCAGAGAAACCGACCATGGCCAGAGCCAGTTGTAAGGTGGAGTGGGCTGCCAAGCTCACCACCAAAGTCAGGTGTCACTCTGATCAAGAGCCGTCTCCACTGTGTTAGGCAATGACAGTCTGAACAGAGGACATTCTTGGCACGCCTGCCCGAAGGCTGTGGAGTGTCCCACTGGCCACGAGCCAGTGGCTCATAATCCACACTTTCTTGATGAGTGGAATGCTTTTATGAGACATTGACCAGGGTCTGAGACATCATCAGTGGCCGCAGAAGAGAGTGAATCAAGCTGACTCCCGGGGACCTAGAAGCCAGCCCTGGCCTCTGGGCCCCTCCTGCTAACCTGAAGACATGCACCACCCCAGGCCCTCTTTAACTGCTGGGATGAGTCGGCTTGTGTTCACTGCCTTGTCCGTGTGAGCGTCTCCTGCCCTAGAATGAGGGCCCGTGCAGGCTGCTTCCGTTTTAAGCGCTGATTTTGTTCTCCTCTGTTTACACTGGAACTTCTCCTGTGGCATTTAAAGCCTCCAAATATGTAGTTTTATGTAAACTGACTAAACTGGCTAACAATTGTTTAATGACTGCCTAAAATAACTAAAGTGAAAAAGAGCAAACCCCATTACATTCTGGAAAAGTATTCCGGAGAAGATCTTGAACTCTTCCTTCGCAATCGCAGGATATTTAAAGAAATGATATTTAAAGCAACATCTTATCTTCATTATCCTGAGCCATGTATTTTTAAATAAAAAAAAATCAAATTTAGAGATTACAAACTTATGGGTCATCAGATGACATGCAGTTCTCTAAATGCTGAATGTCAAGCTACAAGTTTAAGACGGGAAGCACACTTCACTTCTGAAATGAACCATCTTCTGGCCAACTCGAGATCAGCCATCACTGTAAAGTCCAGCCGTATCACGAAATCTATGCTGTGTTCCCCTGCCTCCCATGATAAGGGCTGCTAAAAGCATAATTAAAGGAATGTTTGTTTTCCAAAACATAAACTTCAGTATAGAGTGGTGAAAGATGTGTGAAGACGAACTCAAATCTGGATATGGCCTCAGAGTCCTCTTTCAAGTGCAAATCTCCTGATGACAATGAGATTACAACCTATCTCAGCCATATTCCCCGTGTATCACTATGGGCTACTATCTCCAAATGAACAGTTTCATCTAAGGAGGAAACTGCAGAGAGAAACCCACCAGCTTCAAGCCTTTGTTAGGGGCCCTTGGGGCACAATGCCAGAAGCACAGAGGGTATCTGAGAATTACACAGGATTGAACTCTCAACTGTAAATATGTCCAAAATCATCAAGGAGTTCCTTCCAGAGGACAGAGTGGAAAAAAAAAAAAAAATCCCTAACAATCTAGTGATGGCCTACAGTTCTTTACAACTTTGCATTTCTATCTCAGTTGAACTGAGAAGATTTTGTTCAGTAACACCTGGCTTCCCGCATCCCAGGGACCCAGAGCTGCTCAAGGCCCTCAGGTACCTAGACTTCCCCATCACCAATCAGCCATCATAACTAGAAAGACTCGCATGAGTGCTGAGCAAGGTGGCAGAGAGATGAGCGTCACAAGTTCACGAACAGAAGAGTGGAAAAAGAAGATGTGGTACAGTGTTACACTTAAAGCGGAGAACCAACAAGGACCCGCTGTGTAGCACAGGGAACTCTGCTCCACGTTACGTGGCAGCCTGGATGGGAGGGGAGTTGGGGGCAGAATGGATACCTGTGTGTGTATGGCGGAGTCCCTCTGTTATGCACCTGAAACTATCACAACAGAGTTGGCTACACTCACCGGCTGACAGCTGGTTGACCTTAGCTATCTAAGGAGGGTCCCTGCTGTTTTCATGATGCACTCTTGCTGTGTATTCTCTGCTCTGCCAACAGATGCTCTTTCAAAACCAGATCTAAGGATGCCACACCCTGCTTAAGTTTCCCATTGCCCTCGGGACAAACGCCCTAACTGGGTTTAAGACCTTTTATGATACATCCCCATCTTCTCTCTCCTGCTGTTCTCTCATTCACAGGCAACGTTCAGTTTCTGGAACACACTATGCTACCTGAGTTTCCCCATCTCTCTGCTTCCCTCAAACCAACATCCCCCTGGCTCCAACCACTGCCACCTTCCCCAATCCTTGGCCTGGACACAGTCTATCAAAATCTATCATAAGGTTTCAATAAGACATTGCCTCTTTCAGGAAATCTTCCATGACATCCCCCCTCCCCCACCAAGTCTCCCACATTTAATCCAGGGGGGGTCACTCAGATGGGTGAGATCTCAGGAGCAGATAGAGGAAAATGGCAGGTGGGTGGCTGGCTGGTTGGATCATCTCCTATTGAAAGAGTAGCTGAAGGGAACACCCTTGAGGGATTTGAAGCTACTCCTACACCATCATATTCTTGGACCCTGTGTATCTGGAAAAACACATGTGAATATGTCTTTTTTATTACACAGATCGCTGTGCCTCTGGGTCATGGGAACAAAGCTAGTGTGAGAGACCCTAGTGCAGAGGACACTAATGTGAGTTAAACATCCTGGGGCCTCATGGAGCCCTAAAAATGAAGGGGCTCAGGGGGCAAGAAGATCATCCAAAGGCATCATATATGTATACATATAGCTGATTCACTTTGCTGTACTAAAACTAACATAACATGGTAAATCAACTATCTACTCCAATTACTTTTTTCTTTAATTTTTAAAAAAATAGAAAAAGGGATGTGGGTCAGCCTCACCAGACCTGTCTCTGACCCACATCCCTTTTTCTAAAGAATCTAAAAAGAGTGGATATATGTATACATATAGCTGATTCACTTTGCTGTACTGAGTCAGGATTATGATCTTCACAGTCACAGGAAAGCAAAGTGGCAGAGAATTACACGCATATAAAAATGTAATTCTTTTAAGAAGTGGGGGGGAGAAGAAACCCTAGGAAGAGAGAAATATTTAAAAGGTGATATCAATTAAAGAATATTTCCACAAGTGCCAACAGTCACGCTCGACTCTTTGCAAATCAATGGACTGTTGCAAAGTCCATGGAATTCTCCAGGCAAGAATACTGGAGTGGACAGTCATCCTTCATATCCCATACCCCAATCCACAATATCATCTTCACCAAAGGGGATGTTTCAGCTTGTTCAACTGTTTTGACCTAAATAATGTCCACATCTTGGGAGTATTTGTATGGTGGAAGGGGAGAAGCTGATTTCCTCCCTTGTAGGTTGACAAGCTCCGCTAGACCAACAAACATACTTTTCTTGAGTGCTGCGATCACCTCTGACTTGATACAAGGAGATTTGCCTTTTCCTGTCTTAGATTCCAAACATCTGAATACCAATATTCAAGATGTCCCAAAGCTCCCCTAGTTAGAGGATTCTATAGATCTTAAATATTAGCAAAAAATGGAAATTTGGAAATTGAAAAAATTTTTCATAAAATTTAACCTAAATCAGTTTATGGCAAATCACATAATCTCCCCAAATTATAATAATTACCACTTACTTGATTGTTGTGGATGATGGGAACACACCCTCAGAACGAGTAAGTTTCCAGTTGAGTGGCATGTACACCCATCACGGTGTATAAGGAAGTGTGAACAAGTTCTGAACTTCCAAGGCTGCCTTTCCCAATCTCTCCTTTCAGAATCTGAAGTCACCACCATCTTGTTTGCAACATGTATTTGAGGTCACCAGCCGAGTGCTGAGGTTCAACAGAATGTGCCTACAGGTCTTTCATAAACACTTGTCAAATGGATTGTGTAAAAAATATGGTATCAAAATGACCCAGATAAAGGAAAACTAAAACCAACAGATGTTTTCTTTGCCTAGTAGGTAGGCTAGAATTTAAAAGAATAATAATATCCAATGTTGATGAAGATGTGATAGAAAATGTGGGGGCAGTGTATCCACTGTTCTGGGAGAATAAGTTGGCAATAAAATATGTACTTTAAAAATATTTGTACTCATCTGCTAAGCAATTCAACTACCAGAAATCTATCTCCAGCCAATAATCTGATACCAATGTTCACCATTGTTCTCCTTGTAATAATGGGGGGAAAATGAAGACAATCCAAAATGTTTTATAATAAAAATTGCTTAAACTACAGCACTGTTAGAAAGTCAAATACTATAGAGCCACTGATAACCCTAATAAAACATCTTGCTAAGCAAAATGGAAAAATTACACAATAGTCAACTTAATGGAGGAAAATAAGTGATAGGATTAAGCAAATAATATGAAATAATTTTGTTTAAAAATACATACTGTCAAATATGTGCATCCAAAAAGGACATAAAAATGCAGTATCTTAGGAGATACGCAATTATGTTTACCTCCTTATTATTCTTTTTAAAATTCCTCTTCAATTAGTAAGATTAGTTAAATAATTTCATTTTTAATGGACTATTTGTAAGCATTAAATTCTCTTTCAAAATAAAGTCCTCAATGTCACAGCCAAAACTATGAAACTAGCCAATTTGAAAATATAAAAATATTATCAAAATGGGAAAGTCCAAGATTTTCAAGATGCAGATACTTTGAAAGAATTGTTTTTGTGTTTTTTTTTTTTTTACTAGACAATTCTCTAAAGTTTATTTCTTAACTCTTCCCAGAACTCAGAACTACTGATCTGAGTTCAAGTTTTATAATACAAAACTCACACACACACACACACCAGAAAAAAAAAAAACAAACATATCTTAATAGTGGGTATCTCATTACACATTAGCTTTCTTTTCTCTATTATGTATTATGTTTAACATTTTTATTTTATACTATAGTTGCTTTACGATGTTGTGTAAGTTTCAGGTATCCAGCTGAATCAGATTCTTTTCCTTTATTGGTTATCACAAAATACTGAGTAGAGTTCTCTGTGCTATATACTGTGTGTCCTTGTTGACCATCCATTTTATATATAGTTGTGTGTATATGTTAACCCCAACCTCTATAAATTGCTTTTATAATTAAAAAAAAACTATTTTCATTTAAAATATTCTTCTCAGGGACCTCCAAAGTGGTCCAGTGGCTGGGACTCCATGCTTCCACTGTGGAGGGGGCACAGGTTTAGTCCCTGGTTAGGAAACTAAGGTCCCATATGCCACATGGTATGGCCAAAAAAAATTTTTTTAAGATTAATAAAATATCATTTTCCTATGTCATAGGCAGATATCAGGAATGAAATTAGGTATCTTTTTACTTTCCTATATTCCTGAAATTTTCCAAATTAAGTGTATGTTACTTTTACAATAAAAAATTTGATTAGAAATATACAAAGAAAATGGCCTTAAGTTTCAAAGTTGATTGAAAATTTGAAGCTTTGGAAAGAAAACTTTAAACAGCAATTGGAACATTGAGGGGTGCATTTGTTGTTGTTTTAGCTAATGAAAACCTGAAACTGAGTACAGTATGCAAATGTCACCAGACAAGGTCTGTCTACCTGTGAGGAAGGGTCATTATCCAAATATGATATGAACAGTCCAGGAAACTCACACCACTCCCAGCCCCTGGCATCATTCACCACCACCACTGGGATGAGCCCTTCATTTAATGACTCCACAATCACATCTCATCTTGATTTTCCTAAAAAGGCAGAAACATTTTAAAAGCCAGAGATTAGGCATTTTTGCATCCTTAGCAAAAGCATTATTCAGTCTTTATAAAGTCATTGGACTTCGAGCGTGCTGTATCAAAACAGTCTTAAAAGTTGATACACATCATTAAGTAACTGAATGTACTAGAGGAAAAGCTTTAAACAAAGATAATTCATTTTATTAGATGAAAAAACATCCCCTGAGGGCTATTTTGCCCATATTGTTTAACTCAACAGCTCCTCTAAAATTTCCCCTAACACTTTTTTTTTAAAAAGGAAAAAAAAAAAAAGAACCCTTTATGTGCTGAGTTATAGACTGTCTTACTAAAAAGAATTCCTTTTTTTTCCTTATTAAAGTAACCCTGTCATGTGATCTATCTCTCATTTTTGGCTACTTGAACCAAGGATCAGAAAGTTGACATGTAACAGGATATTTCAATTATCTTTGCAAAATTAATGTACACTCTAAATTCCAAAAATGTCCAAGCAAGTCAAGTGGATGGTCTTTTTTAGATGAACTTACTTTCATGTGCTATCATTTACTGTGTATTTATAATGATTATTGTTGTTGCTGTTTTAGTCGCTAAGTTGCATCTGATTCTTTGAGACCCCATGGACTATAGCCCGCTAGGCCCCTCTGTCCATGTCAAGAATATTGGAGTGGGCTGTCATTTCTTCCTCCAGGGGATCTTTCTGACCCACGGATCGAGCCTATGTCTCCTGCATTGGCAGGTGGATTCTTTGTCGCTGAGCCATCAGCAAAGTCTCATAACAATCAGAACAGCCGATTTCCAGAATGCGATGGCAATAAGTGATGGAGAACTTCCTGTTACTCACATATAACTGATGCTCTCGCTGCTTCTGCCACTGCAAGTTTTTCTCACAATTCTCCCTGGCTCCTGGTATCCACGATCCCTGGTCTTCCTCCCAAACCCTATTCACTTCTGCCCATTCCACCCCTTCTGTTGCCTCTCAGCTTGTGTCCCTTCTTCAAAGAAGCCTTCCGTGACTACCCAGCTTGAGTGACTTCCTCTCCTCTCCTCTTAGGCCTCACAGCAACCTGTGCCCCTCCTTCCCAGCACTTCTCACAGTTTGCTGATTAATTGCCACCCTGTCCCCACTCAAGGCAGAAGTTCCTCGGAAGTCAGGACAGTGTATGCGACTGACCATTAAGTCCCCAGTGCAGAGCGCAGCAACAGCTATACAGATACTACTCCGTTCATTTTTTGAATGATTTTGATTGAATGAAGCTCATTCCCAAGAGAAATCCCATGGTGTGGACAGACCTTCAATCAGATACCTATCTGTGTGTCTCTGTTGAGAGGCCCACTCAAAGAGGTCTTTCTAGAACACCTCTCATGCACCATTATGGATCACTTGACTCCAATTTATGTTTTTTAAAACCACTTATCACCCCTGATACACAATGATCTGTTTACTGTTTGTGCTGGAGAAGACTCTTGGGAGTCCCTTGGAATTCAAAGAGATCAAACCAGTCAACCCTAAAGGAAATCAACTCTGGATATTCATTGGAAGGACTGTTGCTGAAGTTCTAATACTTTGGCCACCTGGTGCAAAGAGTGGACTCACTGAAAAAGACCCTGATGCTGGGAAAGACTGAAGGCAAAAAGAGGAGGGCAGCAGAGGATGAAGGGGTTAGACAGCATCACTGACTCAATGGACGTGAATCTGAGCAAACTCCAGGAGACAGTGGAGGACAGAGGAGCCTTGTGTACTGCTGTCCATGGGATCACAAAGAGTCAGACAAGACTGAGCAACTGAACACCACCACCAGTACGTCAGCACCACGGGAATCTGTTTTTTTCTGCTTTGCAGTCTGCTATATCCTGAGCACCAAGAAAAGTGTCTAGAGTGTGGCAGGCAATGGCACCCCACTCCAGGACTCTTGCCTGGAAAATCCCATGGATGGAGGAGCCTGGTAGGCTGCAGTCCATGGGGTTGCTAAGAGTTGGACACGACTGAGCAACTTCACTTTCACTTTTCACTTTCATGAATTGCAGAAGGAAATGGCAACCCACTCCAGTGTTCTTGCCAGGAGAATCCCAGGGATGGGGGAGCCTGGTGGGCTGCCATCTATGGGGTTGCACAGAGTCGGACACAACTGAAGTGACTTAGCAGCAGCAGCAGGCACTGAATAGAGATTTGCTGAATGAATGAATGAATGAGCTGAGTATGCAAGGAAAGATGTACCTATCAGGGTACCACTCACACATCCTCATTTCTGCTTTCTGATCATTTCTGCCCATCTGTTGCCAGCCTTCCGTCAAGGTAAAAGATGTATTTCCACTTTCCTTTCTGTTTTCCAAATGCAAGCTACTCTGACATCAGTACTATTTCAGTTAGTATATAAAAACAAGTACCCTGCTAGAAACTGTGTCCAAAACAGCCTGAGATGCCAGAACAAATTCATTCCTTTCAACATTTCCAGGGCAACAGCAAACCCAAAATGACCTTCTGGGCACCTTTTGCCAAAATGCACTATAGCCCAGCTCAAATCAACACTCACCACAAGCAGCTGAGCTCACCATATACATGTAATTTAAATAACATGTTTCCCATCTGCAAGTACTTTGTATACAATTTAAGGGAACTGGTTTGGTGAATAAAGTTTAAGTTGAACAAAATCAAGCTACCCAGGGACTCTCTTAAAGTTAGTTGGCTGTAACCTTGAAAAGGGTGACTTCTTAAGAGCATGTCAATGAAATCTCCGTTTTAAAAAAAAAAAAATTCACTGGAGGACCATTCCACAAACTACATAAGCGGTACTCCTCAGAACTGTCAAAGTCATCAGAAACAAGGTCAAGCCTGAGAAACTGTCACAGCCACGATGCGCCTAAGGCAAGATAACGACTGAACAGAATGTAGTATTCTGGGAGAGAAAGAGAATACTGAGGGAATCTGAATAAAAGATGGACTCTAGTTGGTGATGATGTATCCGTACTGGTTCACTAATATGGTAGTGAACATATCATACTGACCTAAGATCTGAGTGGGTTTCCCAGGTAGCACCAGTGTAAAGAACCCACCTGTCAATGCAGGTTAGATGTAAGAGATGCGGTTTCGATCCCTGAGTTGGCAAGATCCCCTGGAGGAGGGCATGGCAATCCACTCTACTCTTCTTGCCTAGAGAATTCCATGGACAGAGGAGCCTCGTGGGCTACAGTCCATGGGGTCACACAGAGTTGGACACAACTGAAGCTGACTTAGCTCGCAAGATCTGAGTACACAGGTGACATGGTGGTGGTCACGTGAGAACTCTGCGTACCATATTCACAGTAATTCTGTAAATCTAAAACTATCTTGAAGCAAAAAGTGAACAAAAGCTTTTAGTCTCCTTCAGTGTTGTGACCTTGGGCCAAACCCTGAAGCCTCAGCAGTAAAATCTAGGGTTTGCCATCACTTTAAGGAACTCGCCTTTCTCCTGCAGTTTTCAACAGAATGCAATTAACCTCAACACCTATAAACTGAACACCTGCCCCAGGCCTGGCACTGGGATAGGTTGACAGTGACAACTAAGATGGTTAAGATAAAATCCATGCTTTCCTCAAAAATGAGTACAACACCCAAATAAGCCCAAGGAAGCATGTTCTATGTAATAATGGCTAACATTGGCTGAGCTCTATTTCAAGCATTTTTCATGGATGAGCTCCCTTCAGTGTCTTGACAGCCCTATGAGGTGGGTACTGTAACTAGATCACCCCCACAGAGGAGCATTTAGTGCCCTGGAGGAGTTAAGTAACTCTCCCCAGGGCACAGACCTAGTGAATGACAGAGCAAGCCTTTAATGTGGGGAGTTCGGGAAGGTGTCAGAACTCCTAATCACTGTACCACACAGCCTTCTAGAGGCAACTAGAGAGGGTCATGTCTAGGAAAATCCTCCATATGTGGAAAGTTTCCACTGATGGGATAGCATTTCAAGTGAAAATTTTTTTGAAGTGTAGTTGACTTACAATGTTGTACTGATTTCTGCTATAAAGCAAATTGACTCATACATATATATATTCTTTTTCTTATTCTTTTCCACTATGATTCATCCCAGGATATTGAATATAGTTCCCTGTGCTATACAGTAGGACCTTGTTTATCCATCCTAAATGTAATAGTTTGCATATGCTAACCCCAAACTCCCAGGCCAACCCTCCACCCCAACCCTTGGCAATCACACATACAATCTCTATGTCTGAGAATCTGTTTCTGTTTTGTAGACAGGCTTATTTTGCCATATTTTAGATTCTGCATATAAGTTATATCATATCATATTTGTTTTTCTCTGTCTGAAAGACAAATACCATATATCTAAGATATTATCAGCATGATAATCTCTAATTGCATCCATACTGCTATAAATGGCATTATTTTGTTCTTTTTCTGACTGAGTAGCTTTCCACGGTACATATGCACTACATCTTCTTTATCCATTCACCTGTCAATGGACCCTTGGGTTGTTCCCATATCTTAGCAGTTGTAAATAGTGCTGCTATGAACACAGGAGTCAAGCGGACTTTAAATGTCCAATAGGATTTCTTTAAATGGTTAGAAGGACAGGGTACAGAGAGGGGACAGGAAAGCCCGATGGTGGCTGCTTGCTCGGCTACAGTTTAGGGAATCAGGACTTGATGTAGGCAGGGCCCGGAACACCTTACAGAGAACCTCTCACCAAGCCCTTACAGCCCCGTGGTGTGTGCCGAGGTGCTGGTATCTACAATTTACAGAGGAGAAAAGAGGCACTCAAAAATTCTCTCCACCATCAGAAAACATTTCGTGGATTCAAACACAGGTCTGTCCAGACCCACAGACTCTCAACCACCTTGCTCCTCTGTCTCTTACTAGTGAAAAAAAGGAAACGATACTGCAATTTTGTTTGTGCACTGTTTTCTCAACTCCTATAAACATGTGTTACAATCGTATATCTTTGAACATATGTGAGTAAGAGATAAGACAAAGGGATTTGGACAGAAAGATTCCAAGATACCAGTAACGGTTACAACTTTAAGTGAACGGGATGATGAATAATTTTTTATTTTCCTCCTGAAACTTTTTTAGATTTTTCTCACATTTTCTATTATGAGGATGTGTTACATGGATGCTTAGAAAAAAAAAAAAGCAATATAGCAAATTATGACAGTATTTGGAAAGCTTGTTTCCAAAGTTTGGAAAGTTTGCTACAAAATATTATCTGATTCTTTTTGTAATAGCATTTTTTATATCTTGGCCCATTTTATTTATTTTTATTTTATTTTTTGGCTTTGTGGCAAGTGGGATCTTTGCTCCCTGTGAAAGTCACTCAGTCATGTCTGACCCTGTGTGACCCCATGGACTATATAGTCCACAGAATTCTCCAGGCCAGAATACTGGAGTGGGTAGCCTTTCCCTTCTCCAGGGGATCTTCTCAACCCAGGGGTTGAACCCAGGTCTCCTGCACTGCAGGCAGATTCTTTACCAGCTGAGCCACCAGGGGAGCCCAAGAATACTGGCGTGGGTAGCCTATTCTTTCTCCAGCAGATCTTTCTGACCCAGGAATTGAACCAGGGTCTCCTTCATTGCAGGTGAGCTCTTTACCCACTGAGCCATCAGGGAAGCCCTGGCCACGGATCGAATCTGCGCCCCTGTAGTTGAAGTGCAGAGTCTTAACCACTGGACTGGTGGGGAAATCTGACTCTTGACTTCTTAATATGTCTACATATTCTTCCTGAGTTTCAAAACCAGTAAACAAGCACTCCAGATCAAGTGGGTCAAAGAGAAGGCAGCCCATGGTCTACTCAGGGTAGGCTGATCCCCCAGTCACCCAGTGGACCCCTACTAGCTTCCTACTATCTGCCACTCGCCCACAGATCTATTCTGTGATACTAAAATCAGCCTGTAAATTGGTGTAATCACTATAAGAACAGTATGGAGGTTCCTTAAAAAACTAAAAATAGAGCTACCATATGATCCAACAATCCTACTCCCAGGCATATATCCAGAAAAGATGCAAACTCAAATTCAAAAAGATAATTAATTGCACCCTAATGTTCATAGCAGCACTATTCACAATAGCCAAGACATGGAAACAATGTAAATGTCCATCAACAAATGAATGGATAAAGAAGATGTGGCACATATATACAATGGAGTATTACTCAGCCATAAAACACAATGACATAATGCCATTTGCAGTGACATGGATGGACCTAGAGATTATCATACTAAATGAAGTAAGTCAGAGAAAGAAAAACATATGGTATCATTTATACGGGGAATCTAAAAAAAAATTGACACAAATGAATTTACTTACCAAACAGACTCACACTTAGGCTTATCAAAGGGAAAAGTGGGGAGGGAAAAATTGGAAATTTGAGATTAACAGATATACACTACTATAAATAAACAACAAGGACCTACTATACAGCACAGGGAACTACATTTGGTCTCTTGTAATAAAGTATAAAGAAAAAGAAACTGAAAAAGAACATATCTGAATCCTATTGCTATACACCTGAAACTAACACCATTGTAAATCAACTATACTTCAATTTAGAAAAGGGAAAAAATAAAATCAGCCTGTATGAAAAAAGGCAAGCAGTGTGCTGTAAGAATGCCCACAGGGGTCACTAGGTTTTCTTAGGATTCACTTCGCTGCTCTTAAAGTTAACCTCACATTTCAAAACTCTGACTAGTGGCCTTATGACAAAAGAGAGTTGCAAATTGATTCTTTTCTCTAAAGCCTAAAACTTAGCCTAGTATAAGTATTGTCAGCAAAGGTACCTAGTGCCACAAAGGGAAAAAGGTTTAAAACCAAAGTTCTGGGTTTATGTCTACTCACTATTAGGATTATGCTTACTGAATGTCAGAATCTCTTACAGTCTCTTACAGGAGGAAAGCCTTATGGGAGACAGGATGAGATTGAGATGAGGTCAAACCTTGTGCTTACTGAGATGGAGAATTTAAAGGACAAAATGACCCTGGGATGCCCGGCACAGAGGCAGAAGAAAAGGAAAATGGACCCCAAAGATACATTTGGTCTCTTTTTCCAACTTGACTAAAACCCTTACTATGAATTCTTAAGGAAAAGATTGCCTCGGCTCCATTTTCTTTTATTTCTCTGAGTTTTCAGGATTTGATTAGCACCTGCTCTGTGCCGGACTTATAGTTTACATTATCCCTGCCCCTCATAACTGCCCTGTGAGGGGTCGATATAATTTTCCCATTTTGCAGAAGGCAAAAGTGGAGACTGGGGAGGGGTGACCTTTACAACATCACCAGCTTCATGACTGCAGGACCCAAGATGAAAGGCCAGTCTTATCTGGCCTGTGTTCTTTCCATGACATCACCCTGCCTGTCCTGGCATCACTCTGGGCAATCGCTGGCCTCAGAGAAAACATCCAGGCCTCTGGTAATGAGAGGGAATTTGTGGTACTGTCCACCTGCAAAGGGAACAAACGACCATCAGGGCCACTGACAGCAGTCCTGTTATCTGGGATGATGCCTCTGTCACTCACGGACGACTCTTATCCCTTTGTAGACTGCCTCACGCCTTGTCTACACCACCTGTGGTTTCAGTGAAGCTGGAGTAATGTGTCTTGTCACTCCATCCCTGTTACATTTCTGTGCTGGCAAAATATAATATCACTCTTCTCCCTGCAGAATGCAGAAGGCAAATGAGGCTACTAGGTTTCTCAACTACAGTCTTATATGGCCTCGGAGCTCTCCCTTGCATAAATACACACTGATACGCTAACTCAGAAGCCAAGAAAAGACACTATAAATAGCCCCGGTTCCAGCCAGTAGAGGAAGCCGACCCCGTAGTCATGCCAACTTGTACATACAAGCATAGGGATGGAATCTTCAGGATGCATCTTTTCTTAGAGCCTTATCTCTACCCAAGGAGTGTACCATGGGGAGCATCATTTGCCAATAATGAGCCAAAGGTGTGTGTGTGTTCGCGCTCTTTTTTTTAATACCCCTGGAGGGGAAATGCAGCTTGGCTGACTCATCTGAATGCAAAGAGTTTTAAAGTCCTTCTTTCCTGGTAAAGTACCTCTTAAACAGAAGCACACACATGTTTATTAATAAGCAAAAGAAAATAACCAATAGCCAAGAAGCCATCAGGCAAACACGTAAGGCCCAAACTCAAACACAAATGGTTCAGCTCAATTCCTCGGGAGAAAGTCTTGAGTTCTGTCTTTAAAAACTCGCTGTTTCTTCATTTGCTATTATTTTCTCCCATTCTGAAGGCTGTCTTTTCACCTTGCTTATAGTTTCCTTTGTCGTGCAAAAGCTTTTAAGTTTCATTAGGTCCCATTTATTTTTGCTTTTATTTCCAATATTCTGGGAGGTGGGTTATAGAGGATCTTGCTGTGATTTATGTCGGAGAGTGTTTTGCCTATGTTCTCCTCTAGGAGTTTTATAGTTTCTGGTTTTACACTTAGATCTATAATCCATGCTCAGGGCTGGTGCACTGGGATGACCCAGAGTGATGGGATGGGGAGGGAGGTGGGAAGGGGGTTCAGGATGGGGAACACACGTAAATCCATGGCTGATTCATGTCAATGTATGGCAAAAACCACTACAATATTGTAAAGTAATTAGCCTCCAACTAATAAAAATAAATGGAAAATAAATAAATAAAGGCAAACACTTAAAAAAATAAAAATAAAAACTCACCAATATGAGTTTCACTTTGTTCAAAGATGTCAAGCCATTTAAAAGAAAGGAGATAAATATGCATGGCTCATTATGGGATGTTCTGATATCAGAAAGGTGTATCTGACCCCAAACATCAAGGTTTCATTCGGCAGGAATGAGCACTCTTGTTAGAGACTAAGTGGAAAGGAGGTGGCGGTGTAGGGGAAGGACTGTAAAAAGAAAGATGGGTGATGCCAGTTCACTGTGGATGCGCTGATCCAATCACCCTCTGTGACCCAGAGACACGGAGGACACTTCTTAATGGTTGTTGGATAAATATAAATTTCCCACAATTTGCAAGATAGCAAAGGCTACAGTCCAAGTCCAAGCTCTTTACAAGTTTTCTCACTCCAGACCTCACAATGCTATCATGTTTTCTGACATTCTGCTAAAAGGAGGTGAAGTGAAAAATTAAAGTCCCTGGTAATTTATTTCCTGGTAATTACATTGCAATGGAAATGGTGGTAGTTATTCAATCAGTAGGAACCCATTTGAAAGTAAAGCTTAGAAATTGATGATTTGTTCATATGCATGTCTCTCTAGAACACAGAGATGCCAGAAGGTCACTGTCTCTCTCTTTATAAAGATAGAATGAAGAGTCTGATGCTATTCTGTAATTTGGTCACTCCCTCGCCGCCTTCCCCACAGGGTCTGGTCCTTGAAACACCCAAGGAGCCCCCCAGGGATCCATTACCAGCCCTACTTCCCTGTGGTTTACAGGTTCTCAGAGTTTCAAATAGACTTGCTAATGGTGGCTCCTTCTAAGTCCCCATCCATCCCCATGGCAACACCGAGGCCAGGCCTTATCAACTTCAGAAGCAGGAGGCAGTACAAGGAGAAAGGCTGATTCAGATTTCTCATCTCAATTTCTGCTAGTCTTCCACCTAAAGGATCTATGCACTCTCACCCCCAACATTCTCACCTTCAGCTCAAGTTGTTTCTATCAGTCATGCTAAATGAAACAATAAAAGGGGAAAGATCCCTCCACCCCCATCAATATATTTTTGGGGGACCTTATCCTACCCTGATGAAATAAAAATAAAATGCATCAAAAAAGAAGAGATTTTGTTGGTCAATCCGATCCTTGAGAACGGAACCTCTGTCTGATGAATTCCTCTGATTTTCAGTGTCTGTCATGTATTTAAATGATGATAGGCAGGCACTAAAAAGATATTTAATAAAAGGTTCCTGAATAAGAATGAATCTCAGAAGTTTCATTATCACTTAAGCTTTAAAAAAGACTAATAAGTTATGCTTAATGCTTAAAAAAACCATGTGAAATGATTAAAAATCACTAGAAATTGCTTGTGGATGGACTGATTCCTTCATCAGTGTCTAGAATAGCACCCAATGCAGAGTAGGCCCTCAGTAAACACTGGGGGCTTCCTTGGTGGCTCAGATGGCAAAGAATCTGCCTGCAATGCAGGGGACCTGGGCTCAACTCCTGGATGGGAAAGATCCCCTGAAGAAGGAAACGTCAACCTACTTCAGCATTCTTGCCTGAAGATTTCTATGGACAGAGGAGCCTGGCAGTTTACAGTCTATGGGGTCCCAAAGAGTTGGACAAATCTGAGTGACTAACACCTTCACTTTCAGGAAGACCATGGACAGCAAAGATAACATACACACAAAGGATCATTGCCCTGACTTTGTGACAAAGATCAAGACCTCAATCCCTAGAGAACACATGCAGCATCCCCACAATATCCCAATTCAACTCTGCAACCTCAATTAAGAATCACTAAACAATGGAGAGGGACGAGGATGAGCATGTGTGCCCTGGGAATCCAAGACGAGGGATGGGGTACTACATCTTACCATCACTCAGGTATCTTCTGCCCTCCCAGGATGGTCACCCTGCTCTGTTAGATGTGTATTTAGCTTCAAAACACACACAATATGTCTCCGAAATACAAGCCGGCTACTTTATGAACACCAGATGAATTCAATGCTGTATTATATATATCTTGAGTTAACCAAAAAGTTCATTTGGGTTTGTCCATATGGAAAAACCCAAATGAACTTTTGGGCCAACACAATACATTCTGCATTTTAGAGAGGGATTTGTAGAACTCTAAAGGGTACTTCTGCTTCTGTATTTTTTTCTTCACTAAATATCTTTACAAGCTAAATCCCAGATACAAGGAGACCACGATGTGAGTGAAATGCTTTTCCCCCATCACTGTCTAAAATGGAGGGTATCTTCCCCACCCACCTCTATACCCTTTTTACTGTCATTGTCATCAAATTCTGGGATTCTTCATTGTTGTTCAGTCACTAAGTCATGTCTGACTCTTCGCAACCCTATGAACTGCAGCACACCAGACTTCCCTGTCTTCATTATCTAAGTTCCCTCAAACTCAAGTTCGTTGAGTCGGTGATGCCATCCAACCATCTCATCCTCTGTCGTCCCCTTCTCCTCTTACCCTCAATCTTTCCCAGCATCAGGGTCTTTTCCAATAATTTGGCTCTTTGCATCAGGTGGCCAAAGGATTGGAGGTTCAGCTCAGTCCTTCCAATGAATATTCAGGGTTGATTTCCTTTAGGACTGACTGGTTTGATCTCCTTGCAGTCCAAGGGACTCTCAAGAGTCTTCTCCACCACCACAGTTCGAAAGCATCAATTCTTCGGTGCTCAGCCTTCTTTACAGTCCAACTCTCACATTCATACGTGAGCACTAGAAAAACCACAGCTTTGACTAGATGGACCTTTGTCAGCAAAGTGATGTATCTGGTAAGCCCCACTCATCCCCTCTGTATTTTCTCTTATTTCTCCCTTGCTCTTCCTCTGCCCCCTGAAACTCTAGGCTGAAGGAGACAGCCTCTCCTGTTAAGCTGAAATGGACCCAGGCTTCTCTGAGTTATAGCTACTCCTAGGGGACCCTCTTTACCACAGCCCCCTCTCTTCTTGACCATCTGTCTCCAACCTCTAAATGCGAATTCCTTTATCTGGTGTTTTATCTGTCTACCATTTCCTTCAACCCACTTTTCTACACTTGCCTATCATGAATTTTCAGTGTTCCCTGAATGCCAGGAAAAAGATTCCTCACTATTCCACAGAAATCAAGCTTCTCCCTCTGCATGTCTGCATCTCCCTGGTCCCTGTTCCTAGAATGTCCTTCCTTTCCCACTGTCGGTGGATCACATCTAATTTCTTCTGCAATCCTTTTGTGATTCCCTGGTAAGAACATAATCTTCCTCCCCCAAAAGAACATAATCTTCCAATACTCAACTCCTAAAGCACTTTCTCTATTTCCCTCTTTAAGACATGCCTACTCTCTTCGATTGAACACAGTGTGCAAATTTTAGCTCCTCTGGAAAACTGTAAGCGTCCAGGGATCAGAGACCCAATCAAGCAGTGTCCTCTGGAGGGTATCGGGTGGCAGGTTATTGTCAATTCCCCTTACAATCACTGAGGCTTTCTCTTTCCTCACCCTATTTGTATGAAACCAAACATGAGGACACTCACAATACTCTTAAGTAATAAGATGAGTAAACACTATGTGGTCATGAATCAACGTGCAGTTTTCCTTGGCCTTCAAGGAATGACTGATGAAGACTTAAAAGGTGTCCTCATCTCTAAAGTGCTGAATTCAGAACTCAGTCCAGTCTCAATGCTCTGAATGTGTCTGCTGCAAGTAGAACAGCAAGAACTTGCTCCTCACTCTAGGTTTCCCTCCTGGAAAAGCACAAAATGTGTTTGTTTTCTACCGGACACCACGGAGTTGAGGACAGAGCAAGGGCAGATGGCTCTGAATGTAAATTCAAGGAGACTGCAGCCCCGAGGCTCCTGGCAATGACTCTGTACCTGTACTGATGTGTGTGACTGTGTATATGGGGCGATTCCCAAAGACTTAGCAACCAGGAACCTTAACTTTAACAAAACGACTGCTCCTCCTAAAACATCTGGTCCTAAATGTTGATTTGACATTTCAATCGTTCTCATTATTTCTTCAAAAGGGAAGGAGGAAGAGGGATAAATTAGCAGTTTGGGATTAGCATACACACTACTACATATAAAGTAGATAACAGACAAGGACTTACTGTATAGTACAGGGAACTCTACTCAATATCTTGTGTTGATAATAACCTATAATGGAAGAGGCCATAAAAAAAGGATATATATATATATAAAAATCTGAATCACTTTGCTGCCCACTTGAAGCTGACACAACATTAGTAACTATATTTCATTAAAAATTTTTAACAATTTGGCTAATGAGCATTTCCCTCCTAATAGGGTCTTGTTTTTAAATCTTTTTATGCAAATCTACAGAATCTTTGAATTAATAATAGCTTTATTCTGACCCAATCCTTTGACTTGCATCCAACTTGCTCATTTAATATGAAACCAAGTCAACTGGTAGAAGGTAAGCTATATATACATTCTTTTTTACATTCTCTCCCATTATAAGTCATTATCAATACAATATAATGAGTGGAGTTCCCTTGTTTGTTATCTATTTTATATATCATAGTGTTTATATGTCAATCACAAACTCCTAATTTATCCTTCTCCCTTCCTTCCCCTTATTGTAACCATAGGTTTGTTTTCTACGTTTGTGATTCTACTTCTATTTTGTAAATAAGTTGATTTGTGTCATTGTTTTAGATTCCACATATAAGTGATATCATATATTTGTCTTTCTTTGACTTATTTCACTGAGTGTGATAATCTCTAGGTCCATCCATGTTGCTACAAATGTACCAGATAATTGTATGATATCAATGCTCTAACACTCTTCATTTTGATTTGTGTTCCTAAATTTAAGTCTTGAAACAAAAGTTAAAAGTTTTGATTCTTTTTTTTTTTAAACATTTTCATTAGTCCAACGAAAAAATCTAAAGTCCATGCTCTATGAGTCTAAATTCTATTTAAATTTGGAGTAAAGTTAGAAAGAACAGCTATCTGGTTCATATACTTGAGGAAAACAATAAAGCAAATCTGAAATCAGAAATAAAAGTGTCTCAACATCCCCATTTTCAAAGATGCTAAATTTTTATTCTCTAAAATAATGGTCAAATTAAACAAAGATAAGGTATATTTTCAAAGCACTTAAAAGGTAACTTATAGAACAGAAATTTTATTCAGTGGCTATTGTAGAATAATCTCTTTCACTTTCTGTAAATGTCTATCACTAAACTTCTAATCAAACTTAGTATACATTTACTCATTTAATACAGGGCATTTTAGACTAGCAGCTTCAACTTGCTGCTGGAAAACTACCCCAAGCTTACTATCTGCAAGGATGCTTGTGGTACTTGACGGAAATGTTAAATCCAAACATTTGAAAGTCTCAGTGAATTGCCAAGCATTTTAAAATCCTGCAAAAATGTAACAAGACACAACCCAACCACGGGATACAAACATCTGAATATCAACAAAACACACCATGTCCTTGCTTTCTGTGTTAAGAAAACATGTTATATTTGACAGTAGGAAGCATCTCTCCCCATATTCAGAAACTTCAGTGACTCATCATCTACATCTAAATTCAAAGGCTGAAAATGTTAAACCACTAACTTGATTTTTTTAAGGACTCCTAACCCACCTCCCAAAGTAAAAATTAAACCTAAATTTTCTATGGCCTACAGCTCTCAGGAACCCTTCTTAACATGTTCTAGAATCTTTCCATTACAAATACATCTCCCACCTGTGGGCATTCCATAAAGATATATTTGTTGTTGTTCACTTAGTCATGTCAGACTCTGTGAAACCCCATGGATTACAGCACACCAGGCTTCCCTCTTCACTATCTCCCTAAGTTTACTGAAACTCATATCCATTGAACAGTGATGACACCCAACCATCTGTCACTCCCTTCTTCTCCTGCCTTTAATCCTTCCCAGCATCAGGGTCTTTTCCAATGAGTCAACTCTTCACATCAGGTGGCCAAAGGACTGGAGTTTCAACATCAGTCCTTACAATGAATATTCAGGGGTGATTTGCTTTAGGAATGACTGGCTTGATCTCCTTGCTGTCCAAGTGACTCTCAAGAGTCTTCTCTAGTACTGAAATTCAAAAGCATCAATTCTTTGGTGCTCAGCCTTTTTTATGGTCCAACTCTCACATCCGTACATGACTACTGGAAAAACCATAGCTTTGACTGTATGGACCTTTGTCGGCAAAATGATGTGTCTGCTTTTTAATATGCTGTCTAGGTTTGTCATAGCTTTCCTTCCAAGGAGCAAGCATCTTTTCATTTTGTGGCTGCAGTCACCATCCACAGTGATTTTGGAGCCCAAGAAAAGAAAATCTGCCCCTGCTTCCACTTTTTCCCTTTCTAAAGAGATATACACTGACCTAAAACAAGCCATTGACCTGAATCTGTTATTAGCACCTTTCAAGCCAATATTTATACATTTACCTGGTACCGGGCTGGGTGCTGTTATAAAGCAGAGTATTTGATGAATTGTCTTTCCTTCATCTACATCAACATTTTCATTTCTTGAAACAGCTTAACAGGAGAGGACTTATAACTTTTCCCATTTTAAGAGAAACTGAAACTCACAAAGGGGAAATAACTTGCCTGAAGTCAGAGAACTTGAAAGTCTGGACTTGACTTCAGGCAGTCTGATTCCAGAGTCTGTGCTCAAAATGGCTAGGTGATCTTGCTACTAAGTGACTAATATAAACACACTAGTCTTAACACTTATCAATTAAGACAGATATTGTTGAAGGTAAAATAAAATAGGTATCAGCTTTTAGCAGAGAATGCTTGTGACACTAAGATAAGAATAGAAACTTCACAACTAAGACAGCCTGGGGTGGTATGGTGGGCACAGGACACCGGGCTTAAATCCTGCCTCTGGGGACCTCCTTGGTGGTCCAGCGGTTAAGCATTCTCCTTGCAATGCAGGCGACATGAGTTCAATCCCTGGTCAGGGAACTAAGATCTCACATGCTGCAACTATGTCCCGATGCAGCCAAATATTTTAAGAAAAAAGTTTTTTTTTTTTTTATTTTTTAAATCCTGTCTCGGCCCTTTCCTAGCTCTGGGACTTTGGGCTGAATTTCTTTGAACTTTTATTGCCATTCCTTCGGAAGAGAATGTATAGCTGGAAAGAAATGATGTATGAAAAAGAAAAGAAATGATGTATGAAAACATACATGGGAGACAAGAAAGTACAACATGAATGGAATCTAAGACATTTGAATGAAGAGAAAAGTGGAATCCAAACTAAGAGAAAAGCATTTTCAATCAACTAGTCAGACAGCAGGGCTGGCGTTTCACACCTTGAAGAATGTTGGTTATGTAATTCCCCGAGGGAGTAGATCTTTTAACCTTTCCCCTTGCTTGACCCTTCATCTGGATCTGTGCCTCAAGCAAGGCTCTGTTCCTTCCTGAGGAAGACAGAGGGCGTGTTAAGGACCTGTGTCTCTGAGATGGCTGCTTTCCTTTGTACAATGTACGGGGACCAAAGCAATACTCATACAAGGACTGTGGGTAAGGGAAGTCAACTCTTTCCACTCATAGTTGGCTTGCCTTGCCTTCCTTTTTGACTTCTGATAAAGATCCTCCCGGCCTCCTTCCTTAGTCTGCTCTTCCCCCACTCTAACCATACTATCTGCCCACCCCTGATACACACATCTGAACCAAACTGGTCCACCACAGTACTTCACCCTTGTCCACAGGGAATGGCCCAAAGGTGGTGCATGAACTAAAGCAGGGCAGTTAAGAGTCCTTCTTGGCGATTTTCTGAATTGGAATTAGAAAGGGTAAACGGAAGAAACAGTCTTTTATTCTATTATGAAAGATAGCAAGAAGGGAGCCTAGAGCTTCCAATTGTTATGTCCCTGCCTACATGATGATATCTTGTCTGTGGGAGGAGAGACTCCAATACATAAAGGGAGACACAGTCCTATCAGCATCTTATTTCTAATAACATCCATGCCTTTGACAGTTATGAGTGGCAACACATTCCTTTCTGTTTATGTGAGTTGGAGATGGGATAATGACATTCACAACTCCCAAATCCTAACTTCAAATATCTGAAAACAAACACAGGATTTTTCTCTGGATGGTTGCCAAAAGTACTTTCATGACAAAGCCAATGGTAACACACATAGTGCTTAACACCTCACAAACTGGCAAATGAAATCTTCCTTTCCACTAAATTAAGATTCAGCAAAAGTTATCATTGCTCTTTAAAAAGCACAATCTCAATGCACAATGTTCATTTCCCCCAATTACTAAGATTCTCAAACATCTCATTAAATGTCTCAAGATGTTTAGTCTTGTGATAAAACCTGACAACACTATATTCAAAGCTAAAAAAGAAATAAAAAATCATCAAGAACACAACTTGCTGGTTTCTACAACCAGCCAAACTCTCCCTTCTACCTTGAGCTCATCACTGTCATTCAAATGTTATTAAGACCATAATAATTAGATTTAGCCAGTCCTCTGGTCTCCATAAGGGCTTTTTCAACACACATATAAAACACACATGTACAACACTAAAACATTCAAATTTTATACTGGTTACTGGAAAGGGAGGTCTGGCATGCTGTGATTCACGGGGTCGCAAAGAGTCGGACACGACTGAGCGACTGAACTGAACTGGAGTGGTTTTACAACAAAGACTATGATTTGATATTTCCAAAACTACAGGGGCACCACACATGGTCATGAACACATATTCCTAGATAGATAAATGTACATATATGTTCCCAGGGAGCTATATTTTCTGAAATTCACTCATTCCTGATCCACCCCTAGGAATCTAAGAACAGGACTCTTAGGAGCTCACAGAACAAGCAAAAGGCTTCATTTATTAACAAAACTCTAATAAATATTTTTTAAATACAAAAAAAAAAAAAAAGGCTTCATTCACTCTCTAAAGTGGACCTCAGCACTTTATGCCACCGTTCTATACCGATCCACCCTTCCCCCAATAACAGACCTTGCGTATTTCCCCTGGGAAGTCACACTTTTCTCCCACTCAGTCCATGTCGTACCTTAGATGGAACTGAATTTTCTCCTCCTTCCTTCCCCGCCGAGGGAGCATAGGGCTTGGGTCTGGGCCATCAGTGAATCAGAAACCACAGCTTGAGCTCTTCATCCATGGCTGTACAAGCATTCAGTCGGAGTCCACGAGGTGCAAGGAAACATGAACTCGGGAAGACAGAGACCTGATACTGTTGGGAACCCTCTTGCCAGCACCTTGAGCTGAGGATGAAGCACCCATGGGAGAGAGCAGAGGTGAGAGATGGAGAGAAACCAAGTCCCCAAGGATACAGCCGCCATTCCTGTCACTGACGCCTGGGCACGAAAGTTCAATGAGGCCCCCGCCCCAACCAATTTGCTTTCAGCTTAAGCCAGCCTGGCTGTAGGTACAGTCTCCTGCCACAGAGGATTCTAACCCATGTCTCTTCCAGAAAGCAGGATCTTCCTAAAGCTCGGCACAGGGAAATTAGAGGGAAGATGTGAACGAGGGGCAAGAATGGGTCCATAAATATTAATGAAGAAAGTGAAAGTGTTAGTTGCTCAGTCCTGTCTGACTCTTTGCGACCCCATGGACTGTAGCCCACCAGGCTTTTTGGAATTCTCCAGGCAAAATTACTGGAGTGGGTGGCCATTCCCTTCTCCAGTTGATCTTCCCAACCCAGGGGTCAAAATCAGGTCTTCGGCATTGCAGGTAGATCCTTTACCATCTGAGCCAACAGGGAAACCCTGAACAGCACGGAAACAAACACTGTGACCTAAGAAGTAAATTTTTTTAATAAAGGAGTCAGTCTACATCACCTTGTATAAAATATCCCCTTGAAAAATATAATCATTTGGACAAAAGTCTAAAATCGATTGAACAAAGTCCTCCAAATTAAAGTTGAGCTCAATCAGAGAACTTTATTCAGAGGGCAACATTGTCATCATTCTTCTTATCATGAACCTTTCACATGTTACTTTAAAATATAAGCAGGTCTGGGTCATGGAATCATGTGCAACCTTTATTTTCTGAATTATTTTTAAGTGAGCATATATTAATTGTATATTCAGAGAAAAACACCTATTTTTAATCATAAAATCAGAATGATACCAGCATATATTTTCAGCAAGTTTATCTTTTATTTAATATATAGTACACTATTACAACTTATATGTAGATTGGTCAATTATATTTTTAATATAATAAAGTACATGAATATTATTTATAAAGTATACTTATAAAGTATAGTATATTTAAATCAAATAAAGTCTCTAGATGATGACATGCTTCTGGCTGAAATATCTCAACTGACTCACATATGCATCTGGGGTAATAAAGATTTTGATGTAATTTTAATAATTTATATGAAAAATAGTTTTCATCTTCAGAGAGAGTAAAAGGATTTTATTTCATGTGTAAAATACATTAGGATTTGTACAAAATTGTATAATGTAAAAAAGAAAACTATAGATTATAAATATTATATTTGTATTTTATTATTTATTTGAAACACAAAATAATGATGGTAGCCAATGTTTCAGGTGGAATCACCTTGTAAACATGCAGATATCCTCATATACAATAGGACTTATTTTTTCTAATCCATGTCACATTTATCAAACAATTTGTTTTTTAAAAAATTACTACCAATAACCCAATATTATCTTTGAAGCTCTATGCTATTGCAGTTATTACTGGTATAATACATTTATCATGTACACTTAAGATGGGGATTCTGAATGAACTGAACAGAAGAAAACAGTTGCTTTTTAAAAATCTCTTGCCTATGAATAGACCATAGACAAAATAGAGTCTCCAGATTGAGCAGGTTTTATAAGGTCTTTGCAAGGAAACACACGCACTGGTCAAATTATCACCACAGGCCTATGTAAAGGAGCCACCATTAAAAATCATTCCCCAGGTCTTACATTTGGGGGGAAATAATACATTTGCTTTTCAAAACGGATGTCTATAGTCCAACTAATTTCCAATTAGATCACTCAGGTCAGTCTCTCATGGTATTAAAAAAACAGCAGTCAAAGAAGAAAGCATGTCAATAAAAAGAACTGGGAGCTTGTATTCAATGTTTGAGTAAAATGTGAGAAACTGAATGGACAAAATGGATATTTTATGAAGGAGAAGGTGGGATGAATTGAGAGAGCAGCACTAACATATATACACCACCATGTGCAAAACAAGAGACCTGGGTTCAATTCCTGAGTTGGGAAGATCCTCTGGAGAAGGAAACAGCAACCTGCTCCAGTATTCTTGTCTGGAGAATCCCATGGACAGAGGAGCCTGGCGGGCTACAGTCCATGGGGTTGCAAAGAGTCGGACAGGACTGAGCAGCTTTCACTTACTTACACAGTAGTGGTAACCGGTTATATGGCACAAGCGCCCTGCGATGACCTACAGGGGTGGGATGGGGCGGGCAGTGGGAGCGCAGCTCAAGAGGGAGGGGATATATGAATACATACAGCTGATTCATGATGTTGTACAGCACAAACTAACACAACATTGTAAAACAATTATCCTCCAATTTTAAAATAAATGGACTTTTTTAGCTGCTGAAGTCAGAGAATGAACAAAATGGCACTGAGAAGTAACTGGTATATTTGAAATATATCTTCAGAGGAAAAAAGACTGGGGGCGGGATTCAAATCTACACTAAGATACCATCCGGAAATCACATTTTTGCTTAATGCAGGTCCTTTGATGTAAAATCCTTTGCTCAGAACCCATTTCTGGGGGAGGAGAAATCACATTATGTGTTGATTAAAAATTCTCCTAGTAGCTGGTTTATTCAGGAGCAGTGCCTTCAACCCGATAACCAGCCTCCTGAGCTTTCTTTGGCAAAGGAAGTCAAAAACAGACCATCAACAATTAAAAAACAAAACAAAAAAAACACCAAGTGCATGGGAATGTGGAATGTTTGCATGAACCATCACAAATGGTTCTCCAAGAATTTCCATACCAAAGGGGCTTAGAGGTAAACACTACTTGGAACAGGTGGGGGTGTGGGGCTGGGGGAATTTGTTGAGAAGCCTCAATGGTTTGGTAAGCAGGTAGTCTGCACTGAGGTGCTTGGATGTGACACTTGGCTTAAAGTTGCAATCACCTAGTAAATGTTCCATCTTCCCTTATAGCTCTGTTTGTGCTGATGGATATTAGAAGCAAGCTGAAAGACTTTCCTACCAGTTACCTGGCTGCTTTTTGTATTATGATCCTTCTTCCCAGAGCACGTGAGAGTTCCAGTAACTTTACCAGGTCACATAGGTACTGAAGAGCAGAGCCTCAAAGAGGATAAATACAATTTCCCACAGCCAACCTAAGCATTTCTGAGACAAGCTGCAGGGTTGAAGAGCCCAATGAGAGAGAAAACACCGGGTGGCCTCCCACCCCCTTGCACCACCCCCCCCCCACCAATCCCCAACCTATACCATTGTTCTCCTGCTTACAGGGTAGGAATAGAAATGCAGTAATGGACTTGTGAACACAGAGGGGGATGTAGAGGGTGAGATGAATTGAAACAGTAGTATTGACATATATACACTGTGCACGCTAATTTGCTTCAGTAGTGCCCAACTCTTTGCAGTCCTATGGACTGTGGCCCATGAGGCTTCTCTGTCCATGGGATTCTCCAGGCAAGAATACTGGAGTGGGTTGCCATGTCCTTCTCCAGAGGATCTTCCCAACCCAGGAATCAAACCCATGTCTCTTGTGTCTCCTGCATTGGCAGGAAGGTTCTTTACTACTAGTGCCACCTGTGAAGCCCACACTACCATGTGTAAAATAGACAGCTAGTGAAAACCTGCTGCATAACACACGGAGCTCGGCTCAGTGCCCTGTAATGGCCTGGGAGTGGGTAGGGAGGGAGAGGATACATGCATACACATAGCTGATTTACACTGTTGTACAGCGAAACCAACCCAATACTGTACAGCATGTATAAGTCTGGAAGATGCTAAAGGACAGTGAAGCCTGGTGTGTTGCAGTCCATCGGGTCACAGTGAGTTGGACACAACTTAGGGGCTGAACAACAACAACATAGAACCTAAGAATGATTCTTAATGACTCAGATAACCATGATGGTGTGATCACTCACCTAGAGCCAGATATCCAGGAATGCTAAGTCAAGTGGACCTCAGGAAGCATCACTATGAACAAAGCGAGTGAAGGTGACAGAATTCCAGCTGAGCTACTTCAAATCCTCAGAGATGATGCTGTGAAAGTGCTGCACTCAATAGGCCAGCAAATTTGGAAAACTCAGCAGTGGCCACAGGACTGGAAAAGGTCAGTTTTCATCCCAATCCCAAAGAAAGGCAATGCCAAAGAATGTTCACACTACTGCACAATTGCATTCACCTCACATGCTAGCAAAGTAATCCTCAAATTTCTCCAAGCTAGGCTTCAACAGTATGTGAACCGAGAACTTCCAGATGTTCAAGCTGGATTTAGAAAAGGCAGAGGAACAGAGATCAAATTGCCAACATACAACAGATGGGAATACCAGACCACCTTACCTGCCTCCTGAGAAACCTGTATGCAGGACAAGAAGTAACAGTTAGAACCAGACATGCAACAGACTGGTTCCAAATTGGGAAAGGAGTATGTCAAGGCTGTATACTGTTACCTTGATTATTTAACTTCTATGCAGAGTACATCATGTGAAATGCTGGGCTGGATGAAGCACAAGCTGGAATCAAGATTGCCAAAAGAAATATTAATAACCTCAGATATGCAGATGACACCACCCTTATGGCAGAAAGTGAAGAGGAACTAACGAGCCTCTGTTTAAAAAAATTTACTTATTTTTAATTGAAGAATAATTGCTTTACAGAATTTTGTTGTTTTCTGCCAAACATCAACACGAATCAGCCATAGGTACACCCATGAATGCGAAAGAGGAGAGTGAAAACACTGACTTAAAACTCAACATTCAAAAAAATGAAGATCATGGCATCCGGTCCCATCACTTCATGGCAAGTAGATGGGGAAACAATGGAAACAGAGACAAGCTTTATTTTCTTGGGCTTCAAAAACTGCAGCCATGAAATTAAAAGACACTTGCTCCTTGAAAGAAAAGCTATGACCAACCTAGACAGTGTATTAAAAAGCAGAGACATTACTTTGCCAACAAAGGTCCATCTAGTCAAAGCTATGGTTTTTCCAGTAGTTATGTATGGATTTGAGAGTTGGACAATAAAGAAGGCTGGGTGCTGCAGAACTGATGCTTTTGAACTGTGGTGTTGGAGAAGACTCTGGAGAGTCCCTTGGATAGCAAGGAAATCAACCCAGTCAATTCTAAAGGAAATCAACTCTAAGTATTCATTGGAAGGACTGATGCTGAAGCTCCAATACTTTTGGCCACCTGATGCGAAGAGCTGACTCCTTAGCAAAGACCCTGATGCTGGGAAAGACTGAAGGCAGCAGGAGAAGGGGATGACAGAGGATGAGATAGCTGAATGGCATCACCGACTCAATGCACATAAGTATGAGCAAGCTCACGGTGATGGTGAAGGACAGGGAAGCCTGGCGTGCTGCAGTCCATGGGTTGCAAAGAGTCGGACACAACTAGCGACTGAAAAACAACAACAAAAGAACGACTCTAGGTACTGTGCTATACTGCAGTACTGTAGCAGGGTTCAGTCCTGTTGACTCTTTTCGACTGCATGGACTGTAGCCTGCCAGACTCTGTCCATGGGATTTTTCAGGCAAGAATACTGGAGTGGGTTGCCACTGCCTTCTCCAAGGGATCTTCCCAACTCAGGGACTGAACCCAGGTTTCCTTTGTCTCTTGCACTGCAGGCAGAGTCTTTATCCACGAAGCCACTGAGCAACGTTCCCTTTAAGAACAGGGTGGGGGTGGATGACAGGTGACGGGATAAGGCTAGCCTCAGGACTCCAGAAACTTTCCAGTTCTAGTTTCGATAATTGGGAAGGAAAATGGGAAGCCAGTGGGATCTAGAAGTTTACAAGACCTCAAAGGACTTCCCAGCTCTGTTCATTCCTTTCCTTCTCTCCCTCACTCTGGAGGGACCTGGGGACCCTCAACACTTTTTCCATCCTCTTTCCTACCAGGGACTATACCTCATAAGGCAAAAAAGCTGGTGCCCAATAACTACCCTCAAAGGAGGAAAGTATATATAATCTCTTAAACACATATACAGGAAGAGTTATGTCTGGAGATTAAAACAAAGGGACTTAAATAGAAGTGCTTATCCATTAATTCAGATTTGAACCGCCTTGATTTTTTAAGATTGATCACTACTATCGTATAACAGAAATACTTATGACCTTAATAACAATGTTAGATTATGTCTATTATCTCTAAAGTCACACATGGCTGGAAATATGCACACATTTATACATATATATGTACATATCTAGTGACATGCTTATTATGGATGTAAGATCAAGTTCTATGTAAAGCCCAGCTTTCTCAAGAGATGCGTTTGACATGAAATCTAAAATAAAACACATTTGTGACCCAGAAACCTACAACTCTTCAAACACAGAAATGTAAACCACCACAGTCAACCTAACATCAGCTTGCAGGGAAGTAAGAAGGCATATGGCATTTGTTAATATCCATCCTGCCCTTTAAAATGCCCCACACTTATAGAGCGAGCTATGAGAGAAAACCCTTATTTGGTGTTTGTTGAGATGGAGTAGGTTCTGAACAGTTTATTCGGAACTGATGGATGTGAATAAGTATTGGAAAGACATGGAAATATTTCCTCTGTTACAGAGGTGGTTCTGGCAGGAAAGGGCACGTGACACCACCAGTGTACTCTAGGGGGCGACAGGGGCAGGGGTGCTGTTCCTCTATAGACCTGGTTGGCCTCATCTTCTACCCACCCACCCACCAGCCACAGGAGATGGAATGTGCCATTTTGGTACCTTTGCTTTGACACAGGGTGAGCTTTTAAGCCCAGTCCATCTTTCCCTATTTCTCCACCTTGAACAGCCACTCCCCACCCTTTTCAGCATCAGGGACCAGTTTCATGGAAGACAGTTTTCCCATGAGTGTGGTGGGGATGGTTTGGGGATGACTCAAGCACATTACATTTATTGTGCTCTTTATTACATCAGCTCCACCTCAGATCATCAGGCATTAGATCTCAGAGGCTGGGGACCCCAGCCGTAGAATATTTCTCCCCATCTTTCAATATCCACCTCAATCCAGACCTTCTTGGTGACACTGTCTCCTTTTCCCATGACAGAATTCTGTCCCTTCCCTGTGTATCCAACACGCTGTGCACACACTTCTATTACAGAACTCCTAACAATGGACTTTAAAGCACTAATATATTTAATGCAATTAATACTTTAATCTAGGCACCTTATTATTAATATTTCACTGAGATTTAATTGACACATCACATTGGATTTGCTTTAGGGGTACAACATAATGATCTGATGTATGTATGTACTGTAAATGATCACCATGATTACCACAATAGGTCTAGTTAATATCTACCACCACGTAAAGTTACAATTTTTGTTTTCTTGTGATGAGACTGTTGAGTTAACTCTCCTAGCAACTTTCAAACACAGATAACGGTGTTGTTAACCATAGTCACTATGCTGTCCATTACATGCAGCACTTACCTAGGACTTATTTATCTTATAGCTGGAAAGAACCTTGCTATTTTATTCTCTGTCTGGCCCTGTTCCTGGCAAAGACATATTGCCTGTTGGTGAATAAATGAATCAATGAATGAACAAGCAGCTTTGAGTAACTGAGGGCCAGTAAACTTAGTACAAAGAAAGTCTGAGTCAAGAAGTTCAGATATACTTGGTCTGTTTCTCATGTCATTTTCATAAACAACCAAAAAATGATCAGAGACATCATTTCATAAGAAAATGTAAATATCTTCAAACCCTGGACTCAGAGTTGTTTTCTCTCTCTCTTTTTTTTTTTTTTTTTTTTTGGGATAAAAAAGACTAAGCACAGGTGTGTGGTTCTGAAATAATCATGTTGGAAAATCGGGTTACATGCTGGACTTCCCTGGTGGTACAGTGCTTAAGAACCCACCTGCCAATGCAGGGACATGGGTTCAATCTGTGGTCTGTGAAGATTTCATGGAGCAACAAAGCCCATGTGCTGCAACTACTGAAGCCCACGTGCCTAGAGCCTGAGCTCCACAACAAGAGAAGCCACCACAATGAAAAGCCTCTAAACCACAACTAGAGAGTAATCCCTACTCACTGCAACTAGACAAAGTCTGCATGAAGCAACAAAGACCCAGTGCAGCCAATAAATAAAAATAAAGATAAATAAAAGATAGACAAAAATAAGAATAAATTTAAAAAAGAATTTTAAAAAATCTGGCCATGTACAATCATTTTTTAATCATTAAAATAGCTTATTATATTCATAGGACATACCATATCTTCAGGATGCTGATGCTTCCTGCAATTGACACTAACTGCAACTGAGAGCAACTGTGGAAAATGCTAGTGAAATTGTTTTGAACTATTTTATGGGAATATTGTGAACAGCTCCCCAAAGACCATTAGTGTGTAGGGCTGTCTAACAGATACTAAACAATTCTTCCAAAAGAGGGTAATTAGATAGGGTCAAGGGCAGGGTCTCTTGGTAACCAAATAACCTCATTTTCTCAAACAACTGCTCTCCCACAAATAAATGGCCTGAGGCAGCAACAGAATGGCGGGTTCTCAACATCTAAGACTGCTAAGGACTCCTACTCCAGCGGAAACCACTGTTAGAGAACCTGTTTAAAGGGTTTGCACAAATTCACTGAAAAACCCACAAGATGACATTCAGAGAAGCAGCTGTTTAGGGGCTATAAACCCTCATCCTTCAACGAGATGACAATGAGGAAAATCTATTTTTATTGTGTTGGCATGAGGTTTTATTTTATCTGTTGGAAAGCTAAGCTTGGGGCTCTGTGATGGCCCAGGGGGTGGGGTGGAAGAGAGGTCCACGCTGGATGGGATATATGTATACATGTAGCTGATTCACCTTGTTGTGCAGCAGAAAGTAACACAACACTGTAAATCATTTTTTTAAAAGATTTAAAAATGCGAAACTTTCAATCAAGTTGCCAGTAGAAAGAATCAACCTCTGCCTGCCAACTCTGCTTTGTTGGGTCCTTCAGTCCAGAAACGTCTCTGAGGAGGTGGCAGGCAGGTCATGGCTATGGACTCCCTGAGGGTGGGACACTGCTTGTTCTCTGCGCTGCTAGTGGGGCAGGCATTCACCAGCAACCACTCTGACCCTGGTCCTGGGGTCCTGTTCTCTCTCACAAGAGCTTCAGCCCTTTATTCCACCTCACACCCTGCCCATATCCCCCTTCCTCTTGCCCCTAGCTATTTTGAAATTTCTCAAACCAACAGAAAAAGTAAAAGACAGATGCAATTAATAATACCTGCATAAATCAAAACCATAATGAGGTCCCACTTCACACTGATGAGAATGGCCATCATTAAAAAGCCTACAAACAACAAATGCTGGAGAGGGTGTGGCAAAAAGGGAACACTCCAACACTACTGGTGGGAATGTAAACTGATGCAGCCACTATGGAGAACAGTATAGAGGTTCCTCAAAAAAAAAAGAAACAACTAGAAATAAAATTACCATATGATCCAGCAATCCCAATCCTGGCCATATATCCATACAAAACTGAAATTCAAAAAGATACACCCCAATGTTCACAGCAGCATAATTTACAATAGCCAAAACATGGAAACGGACAACCTAAATCTCCATCAACAAATGAATAAAGATGTGGTATACACACACACACACACACAGGAATATTATTCAGCCATAAAAAAGAATGAAATAATGCCAATTGCAACAACATGGATGAACCTAAAGATTATTACCCTAAGTGAAGTTATGTCAAACAGAGAAAGACAAATACCATATGATATCACTTACATGTAGAACCTAAAACGTGACACAAATTAACTTATTTATGAGACAGAAACAGACTCACAGACATATAGAACAGACAAGTGGTTGCCAAGTGGGAGGGTGTTGGAGGAGAAATGGAGTGGGAGATGGGGCTTAGCAGATGCAAACAATTATATAGAGAATAGATAAACAGCAAGGTCCTGATGTATAGCACAGGGAACAATATTTAACATCCTGTGATAAAACATAATGAAAATAATAAGAAAAAGGATGTACATACATATACCTGAGACATTTTACTGTACAGAAGTTAAACACAATACCGCAAATCAACTATATTTCAATAAAATTTTTAAAGTAATACCTGTATAACCTCCACTCAGATTTCCTGTGAATACCTTTCTCTCTCTCCATATACATTCAGTACTAAACAAATAACCCTCCTGAGTCTTTGATTGTGCTGGACCCTGAGACCACCTCAGCCCTTGGGACCCAAGGCTATGTCCAGTCTTGGCAGAGTCCTGGCTCGGGAGACTGGACCCCCTGCCTTATACCCATAGTCAATAGTCAGAGTCACTGCTTTCGGGCCGATGACCCAGGACAGCCTTTTGACACTTTCTTCCAGATTTTGAGCATCATCACTATTGTCTAAAGTTTCTCATTGCCCAACAAACACCTAAACATTGCCAAGAGGACACCAATTTGACCTAATAAATACTATGTACTTTTTAAGTGCATGAACTTGAGCAAATTACTATTCTATCTAAACCTCGACTCATCCTCTCTTAAATGGGGGTACTAATGGTAACCACCTCAGTGAGCTGTGCTAATGATGAAATAAAGTGCCTATCAGAGTGGCTGGCATATCGTCACATTCAATAAATGTTAGTGATCACTATCATCTTTATTCAAATAGTTTCTTTGACACTGATTGCTTTTCCAATTAGCCAGCTCATCAGTGCATTCTTGCAAACCTTTCCACACCTCAGGACAATGCACTGTAACCCATCATGACAGAGAGGCCGCTGGAGTCTGGTGCCCTCCTGAGGCAAGAGTTAGCTGGGTCCCAGGCTCCTATTGGTTGACACTTCTTGATAAAGATACAACAGGAGCAGGGCCCTGCTTGAGTAAAAAGATAAGGCAACCACATTTTTCTCACTCTTGTGGTCAAGGAGACTGCCCAGACCACACAGCCCACAGAACAGATCCTCACAGGTCAGAGAAGAGAAGGGAATGGCAGCCCACAATGTGTCCTGCCAAGCTTCCAGAAACCCTTGCACTGGAATCCATCTTGGCTGAAAGATGCGCGTGGACATGGGAGAGGGCCCTGAGTCAGATCAAACATGGGCAGGAGCAAGTTAATTGGCCAGAAGTAACCCAGAAAACTGCTACCATATAAGTGATTTAAGCCACTCCTATAGTGCCTAACTCACTCTGAGTCTACTTGGGTGTTCTTCCACACATACTTTGATTCTAATAAATGCTCTAGCTGCTTCACAATCTCTGTCTCTTTGCTAGAATCTTTCTTCAAAGAGGACAAGGACCTGCTTCAAGCCACTGCACCCCATGATACCCCGAGATCACCCCCTCACTTCCAACTTCACCTCTCATCCATCTCTCCACATACATAAGGTAATTATACCATCTCAGAAACACACTGCACACTAACCTTTGAAATTTCAAATTATTAACTTAAATTTTCAATTCAAAATTAGGTTGTTAAATTTAAGTTGAAATTTTAAACTGAAAACTATTTGGGTGATACATGCTCAGATGCCCTCTCTCCTTACTATTCAGAATAAAAGATCACTTCCTCAGGGCTCACACAGGATTTTCTTCTGTTCTTCTACTGTAGTACATACCACAAGTTCAGGAATGGTCATTCTATGTCAGTAAGTCATGCCTTGGTTTACCACTTTCCTAGTAGTTACTGTCAACCTAATTTTTTCCTTCATGATCCATTCTGACCCCTTGATTCCTTTCAGATAATAGTACTTGATCATGAGAGAACATCAGAACTCTCTGTGAACTATTTCTAAAGGGCACATGTCCTAGGACTTCCCTGGTAGTCCAGTGATTAAAAATTTGCCCTGCAATGCAGGGAATGTGGGTTCAATCCCTGGCTGGAGAACTAGGATCCTACACACCGAGGAACAAGTTAAGCCTGAGTGCCCCAGCTACTGAGACCATGCACTCTGGAGCCCATGTGCTACACCAGAGAGTCCGTGCACCATGACGATAGATCCCACATGATGCAACAAGATCCCGAGTGCCACAACTAAGACCCGACACAGACAAATAAATTTAAAAATAAAAATAAAAATGCACATGTCCGGCTTTGATCCTAACACCACACTTGACTGTGAAATCTTTCTTACAGATTTCATCTGGACTCCTTAAACACATTCTGCTTAGTAAAGGCACAGCACTTGAAATCAGACTTAGAAAAGAGTAAATAATGTTCTTCTGTATAAGCCTCACCTTGGCAAGCCAGTAAGCATCCGCAAATAAATCAGCAAGAGAAGACCTATGTTCTTTGATTTTTTTCCCCCGCAAGTAACTAACACATAACAGGGCATTCTGCCCCACCATGTGGTTTTTCTCCCTGCTGCAGCTCTCCCTGTAATTGTCAGAGAGAAAGATTAAATGAGAACGTTAATTCCTCATTTTTCTTGGTATTAAACATCTATAAGCTTGAAGTCATAACTGCAAGAATGCAATGAACAATAATTCACTGTGAGAAATGCAAGTACAGAAATTATTTTAAAATAGTAGCTCCAATCTTGACACATATGATTTAGGTGTAAGATTATATTTTAAAATATAGCTGCTTTTAAATGAGAGGGAAAGGGCAAAAGGAAAACTTAAGTCACAGAACACACACTCACACATATATCTATAAATGTCTGTGTGTGTGTACTTGTGGCTGTCATGAAGCTAAGTGCAAAGAAAACGTCTACTGTGGATGTGCAGCAGTTTGTACACATTTTACTCATATGCTAAAGTGAGAACTGGATTCTGGGTTATACCAAGAAGTTGAATCTTTAAAAGCCTCAAGCCTTTTAAACATTTTACAGATATTGGCCATGTCCTTGGCTACAAGGGATCAAAGCCTTAGAAAGAGATCTTACACTCTGAAGAAACTGAATCATCTAAATAAAAGTTCATGAAATGATACAGAAAATTAAAGTGGGTTCATAGTTAAGATGTTAGTCTATTAGATTGATTGCAAAACTACATGGTTGTTTCATTTCTACATCAATCATTGACGTAAAGAGGGAAATGCATCTCTTTATTCCTTTAATATTCTAGCAAAAAAAAATGTTTTTCTGTCAGTTTTGGCATCAGTGCTTTTTAGTGTAAGTCTATTATCATGTGAAAAACTCAAGTTATAAGGAAACAAATTATACATGAAGCTAATTATATAAGCATTTCTATCTGTTACAGGTTGGATTATGTCCCTACCAAATTCATATGTTGAAGTCCTGTCCCCCAACACCTCAGAATATGACTTTATTCAGAGACAGGGTCTTTAGAGAGGTAATTAAATTAAAATGGGGTCTTTAGGATGGGCCCTAATCCAGTATGACCGATGTCCTTATAAAAAGGGGAATTGTAGACAGACACACAACAGAGAGAACACCATGTGAACATGAAGATAGCTACCTACAAGCCAAGGAAAGAGGCCTGGAACAACTTCTTCCTTCCTTGCCAACACCTTGATCTCAGATTCTTAGCCTCCAGAACTGTGAGACGATAAATTTCTGTTGTTTAAGCCACCCAGTGTGCAATTACGAGAGCTCTAGCAAAAGAATACATTATCCACTTTATTTTTCTTTAAAATGAAAAGTTGGCTTGCTTGTTTTGGGTGGGGAGGGTTGCTTTAAAAAAAAAAAAGTGGTTGGCCATTTTTCAATGTTCAGATACAGCACCTGGACCAAAGAAATCAACAAATCTTCCTGTGGGAATAAACCTCAAGGTTACATCTACATGAAAAAGACCCCTGAGTCAGAGAAAGTAGCACTTTCCAGGAAAGAGGGACTGGTGAGGTCACAATGCCCAGACACTCCAGGATGGAGAGGAAAAACAGTCTAGCTCAAGTGTCCTTGTCAGAAGTCCAAAGAGTCAAGCTGTGTCCTGGGCTCTCCTATCACCAGATGTCAAGTATAAGAAGGAACGGAAGTTGGTACTCTTCTATGTGTATCAAAGACATAAGGAAATATGATGGGAGATTTTACACCCTAAATCAAAATAAACTTCTAAAATTCAGGACTAGCCTACAGGGATGACACAGATGATGAGATGGTAGCAAGGGACTTCCTGAAGAACTTTCTATTTTCTCCCAATTACAAGTCAATAGAAGACTCTATTGGTGAAGGCAATGGCACCCCACTCCAGTACTCTTGCCTGGAAAATCCCATGGACACAGGAGCCTGGTAGGCTGCGGTCCATGGGGTCGTGAAGAGTCAGACACGACTGAGTGACTTCACTTTCACTTTTCACTTTCATGCACTGGAGAAGGAAATGGCAACCCAACTCCAGTGTTCTTGCCTGGAGAATCCCAGGGATGGGGGAGCCTGGTGGGCTGCCTTCTATAGGGTTGCACAGGGTCGGACATGACTGAAGCGACTTAGCAGCAGCATCAGAAGACTCTATAAAAGTTCTCCCCTCCCCCAGTGAATCATTTTCCTGTTTTTTTCCCTCTCCTTTATCTTCAAACTCTAAAATAAGCAGAGGGTGAAAGGAAGCATTGTGATAAGCTCTGGGGCAGGGCTAGGGCAACCAGTTCCTTTTCTCCATCTCAAGTCTTTGCAATAAAGACACACACTTGGTCATGAATGTGGAAAATGGTAAGATGGGAATACGAAATTGTTAAACTATTGCAAATATTTTCAAGACATCAGTCAAACTCTCCAAAAGGATTTCCTTAGCATCTGATAATCATCAGGTATGAAGATTTCAAAACATGTCCATAGAGAACAAAGATGCTGATGATATTTACATCTATGAAAGACAGAAGAGGGAAAAGAGAACTATTTCTTGGTTGGACCACACTTGGGTATGATGCCTGTGAAGACCTGAGACATGTGAATCATTAACCTGGAGGGAAGTAACTAACCATTTCAGCATGACTCCTTAAGTTCAGGGTTCAGTTGAAACACACACTTCTTGGAAATTCACTGCTTAATGAAAACCTATTTTATTAGTCATTCTAATTATTAGATCACTTGTACATTCTCAATTAATTTAGGGGGCTAGTTTAGCTAGGACTTTGCATGGACTTGTCAAGCAGAAGACAGATAATAATGGAAGAAAATGGGGCATAAAAGGAAAGTATATTATAATTTGAAACGTATCTCAGAGTCTAAAATCTCAGAACATCAGCAGAAATAATTCTGGGTTGTAAACTGATATTTTTAATTCTGTGGGAAAAAGATAGGCAAAGATAAAAAACTGTGTCAATCCACAAAATAATTTTAATGAGGAACCTTAATCATACCTAGTTTACAGGGTAAGTGTTCCAAATACATGAAAACAAACTGAAAATGAGGAAGACTGCTATAGAACCATGCCCTTGTTCCCCTACAAAAAGTATCTTCAAAAAGGTTGATGAACCAATTCGCAAGGAAGCAATGGAGATGCAGACAGAGAACAGAACTGTGGACACAGTGAGGGAAGGAGATGGTGGGATGAATTGAGAGAGCAGCATGGAAACATATACACTACCATATGTAAAACCGCCAGTGGGAATTGGCTGTATGACGCAGCCAATGAGCTGTATGACCAGCTCAATCTGGTGCTCTGTGACTCCCTAGAGGGGTGGGATGGGGTGGGGGACGGAAGGGAGGTTCAAGAGGGAGGGAACACATGTATACCTGTGGCTGATTCATGCTGATGTATGGCAGAAACCAACACCATATTGTAAATCAATCATCCTCTAATTCAAAATAAATTTTTAAAAAAGACATGTTAAGGCTAGTGATTTGTTGAAGTACAAAATCGGACTTTTAAAAAAATACTTTCTAAATTACTTATGTCAACTCAAAGAAAAATATACAACATTCTCAGTAACATAAAGGCATATACCATGGAAAGGACACTGAACTTTTTTTAAGGCTCAATATTTTTATACTGCTATATTTAAGAAAAGTTCTTAAGAGAACTCAGAACCAATTCTGCCATTCACAAAATCTAAATGAATGCTTAATAAGATCTAAAGATATTTATAGGAAATCACAGTGGCAATAAATCTACAGCATTATTATTTATAGTTGTGTTTGTGATGAATACAGCCTAACACGGCAACAAGCCAGTATTTCAGGGCTGAGAGATTTACCCAACCTTAAACATATCAGTCCACACAGGCCTGGAGTCTGTAATCATTATCACAGTTTAATCTGTCTTCTGCAAAACAAAACTAAAAAATAGACTGTGTGTCTCTGTGATTAATCATTCATATTTAAAGCCAATCGGAACGAAGAAAAGGTCTAAAATAGCAGCTCCAAGAACATGGTACTGGAAAGCAATGGAATGTGTTTAGAATACCGTGTTCCGAAAAGCGTCATGCAACCTTCTGTTAAATGTGTGGTTCATTCCATTTTGTCATCCTGATTTGTATCCTGGAAGCCCTTATACGTGACAGGATTACTTCCTGACAATTGCAGCATACATAGTTTGATGAGCAAGATCCGAGATTAGTTACAAAGTTCTTCCCCTTGAACCTCCTCCTACCCACTCCCTCCAAATAATGATGCTTCTTGCAAAGTCCAAGAAGAGTTGATGATTTCTAAGGTTCACACCTGCCAAGTGTACCTTAGAAATCAACACAAAGGACTCCGGTTGGTACTCTTGTGTGTGTTAGTCGCTCAGTTGTATCCAACTCTTTGCGACCCTATGGACTATAGCTCTCCAGGTTCCTCTATCCATGGAATTCTCCAGGCAAGAATACTGGAGTGGGTAGCATTCCCTTCTCCAAGGGATCATCCCAACCCAGGGATTGAACCCAGGTCTCCTGCATCCCAGGCAGATTCTTCACCATCTGAGCCACCAGGGAAGCCTGCTGGTACTCTAGGGTGACCTATCAAAATTATCAGTGGGAAGAGCTGGTGAGTCCTAGATACACTTGGCAGAGGACAGCCGAGAGTTTGGAAGATGGGGTACCCTGAACCCCAGATGAAAGCTGCCAGGCTGTGGGATCATTAAAATAAAGCTAGCTGGCAGTTATCCCCTTAGCATTTGGTGTTCATCCTAGGAATACTGCCAGGTACATAAACATAGCCAGGGAGAACCTGTCTTTAAGAAAATGAAGAATTAAAAGCGAGGAAGAAGAGGAGAAGAGGGTAGAAGAGAGAAGTAATGGGACTGAAGAAGCAGTTACTAAGACTGCCACCCCCCACAAGCTGCTTTTCACTTTGATGACTAGCACTTCTTTGCAGATGTACATAGTTCCTCCTGACCTTGGCAGAATCCAAGAATTTATACAGTTAGCCATTCTTGCACAATCTCCTAAAAAGAATAGCACAAATGTTCTATCCTTCAATGCCAGCAGGCCTTGCTGCTTCTACCCTCCTATTTTTCTTCCAGTAAATTAATTTACTTGCTTAGGTACCGATGTAAAAATAAACGACCAGCTCTCCTCTTCTCTCTCCCTCTCCATCTCTGACAACAGAACTCAGATTTTTTTTTTTCCTTTCTTTAGATGAAGTTGGAGGAAACAGCTAATTTCTATGAAAACTTAATTATCTTTATCAACTAGAAATTTATGCTGGGCATCAAATGCAAAGGATTTTAACAACTGTAGCTTTTCCAGCTTTATTATTATGAGAAATGAATTTCTCTTATTGATGGATCTGTTCACAGCACAGAGCCAAAGAGTACAAAGAGTTTATGCTATAATCAAAGACAGCCTGGATATCTTAATTATCTTAATAATAAATCCAAGATAACCACAGTTTGATATATTAAATAACTTTTAGGACATGAACACTCTGAGCAAGAATCTTCATTAATTCTAATTATGGTGCCTATAAGTCATGTTTAACACTTTTCACCCTTAGTAAATTAAAATCAAAGTGCTTATTTACAAAGCACAGGCCCTAATGAACCAAAAAAGACATTTCTAGAAGAGTCTGATGTTAAACCCAGGTGCTGTATATGTGTCTAACTTTACCCAGATTCACAGTAAGAACGATATATGGGCCAACACCAGCCTCAGTTAAACCTCAAAACCAACTGGCATGATACTGCAGGTGATTCAGAGTTGAGTTCATTTTCAAATTTATCTTTTCAAAAACTGAAGGAAAAAAACAGACTTTCACAATTCCAAAAAGTGCCTGTTTCTGTGACTTTCATAGTAGGAAGGAAAAAATAGACACTTCCAATCATACTTCTCAGGGACCAGTAACAGTGACAGAGTCTGCAAAAATGGTGACACCAACTGGGAATCTGAGCAACCTTTGAGGGAAAAAGAGGGAAATGACACCTACTGTCTTCTTTTTAAAATCATGATGCTAGGGTAAACTGACAATGCTGGTGACATCCTCACCTTCCTATAAGGAAGGAAGTTGAAAGAATACCTTTGGATTCATCCTAAAAACACTGGTAGGAATCTTTCTCCACGTCTTCCTTGGCTGAAAGAAGGAAGCACTTGTAATTGATTTTCATTTTGACCTTTGTCACAAAGGAGTGTAGCATCATCAAGGACAGCACAGATCCAGAATCAGCCCCCTGGATTCCAAGCTTACTTGTCATGTGACTGTGGATGAGTTACCTCTTTGGGTCTTATTTGTCAAATGGAGCTATAGATAAAATATATAGTAAATAACCATAACAGTCAACAACCATTATAATTTCCTCTGCCATGGTCTATTTCTTATTCAGATTTTAACTAATGTTATAAATATGGAATAGTGTTTATAAGTAAGAATAATAAATGCTTAAATAGTGTTTCAAAAAGAAGGCCGAGCACCAAAGAATTGATGCTTTTGAAGTGTGGTGCTGGAGAAGACTCTTATAGAGTCCCTTGGACAGCAAGGAGATCAAACCAGTCAATCCTAATGGAAATCAACCTGGAACATTCATTGGAAGGACTGATGCTGAAGCTGAAAATACTTTGGCCACCTGATGCAAAGAGCCAACTCATTGGAAAAGACCCTGATGCTGGGAAAGATTGAAGGCAAAAGGAGAAAGGGGTGGCTGAGGACAAGATGGTTAGATAGCATCACTGACTCTATGGACGTGAATTTGAACAAACCCTGGGCAACAGTGGAGGACAGAGGAGCCTGGTGGGCTACAGTCCATGGAGTCACAAAGAATCATGGCTTAGTGACTGAACAACAACAAAAAAAACAGTATTAACTAGATAGCAGGTAACGTTCTAAGCAATTTTTACCCATGTGATCCTTACAACCAACTTTTGAGGTGGCCACTATTTCCCAGATGAGGATGCTGAGTACACAGAGATGAAGCCACTCGTCCAACGGCCAGCTAGTAAGTAACAGAGGCAGAATCCAGACTCAGACTGGCTTCAGAGCCCAGGCCCTTATCACTATCCTGCTTCTCTCTTTTTTTTAATGAATATTTGAAACGAATGTCCAGGTTGGTATAAATTCACTTTTTAAAAGGCTGGTATGGTGCTTGTGAAGCAAGAACATCTGTATCCTACAACACTGAACATCTTTCCATCCAAACTTGGAAAATCTGCCACACAAACACGGTTCCAGTCGGTGGGGAGATGAGACTAGACCACAGATGCGCCATCCGTTGTAGAAGGAAGATACAAAATACCTTCCCTGTCAATTACAGAAAGTACCTTTTCCAAATGCATGTTGTAAACAGCAGATACTTTAACACAGAGCATTACTTATGCACCACATACTAACACAAATGACCTCTGAAATGGCAGACCCACATCTGAACATCTAAGCTACTTCATTTTTAAAAAACTATCTTCCTGCCTCATTTCACCTAGTTACCATCATACTTTTTTACACGTGTTAAAGTTACAAGGAAGTAAGCTAATCATATCTAGAAGTGAATTCTAACTAGTCAAAAATACCTTCGCTGGCATTTTCTATAAATGTTTAGCCTGTCTCCCACGCCCATACCTATTTACAAAGAAAGTCAAACTGACAGTAAAAATTAATCTGCTTCTTGAACAAAAACCTTTGATGCAAATTTGCTAACATCATAATTTATATAACATAGAACTTTGGAAATTTTAAGTTCAGTACATAATGAAACTATCTTGCATCTCAGTAACATTTTAAGTACAATACAAAGGAATGAGACTTAAAAAGCAAACAGATCAACCACAGTTAACTTTCCTTCTAATTGATGCTCCTCCTTGCAGTTTCCAAAAAGGAGTTCAATCTTTGAAATATTTGATATCCAAGGTCATCTAGGCTGCTACTTTGCAACAACCTTACACAGCCCACAGGAAGCCCCACTGATATCAGTCACACACAGCCAACAATCTGTGTGGACCACGACTGTGATGTGAACCTCAGTGAACAGTGACACTCACCGATCAGAACTCAGACCCTTCCCTTAGCTTCAGCATGGAAACCACATCCTGGGAGAAATGAACTAAGCACATGAGGGAAAGTGCCTCTCATCCCCATCTTTGGAATATCATGGACTTTAAATAGGTTGATGATGTGAAGAACCAGAAGCTGCACTATTTGGTTAGCTTAGGGTGAACTGGTCAACCAATACAATGGAGTTCCGATCTAGAAAAGTTATTTTACAGTAGCCGTTATCCTGTTTGTGGATCTAAAGCAGAAACATATCTATTAAGACTAATGAATCTTCTGAAAGAATTATTTAGTGGTGGTTTAGTCGTTAAGTCGTGTCCAACTCTTGCGACCCCATGGACTGTAGCCTGCCAGCCTCCTCTGTCCATGGGGATTCTCTAGGCAAGAATACTAGAGTGGGTTGCCAGTTCCTTCTCCAGGGGATCTTTCCAACCCAGGAATCAAACCTGGGCCTCATGCATTGCAGGCAGATTCTTTACCAATTGAGCTATGAGGGAAGCCAAAAGAATTATTTAGAGCAACACAAACACATGGTGGTCAGAAATACACAACTAAAAGCTTGGGAAAAAGAAACCATGCTTTTTTTTTTTTAACCTTTCTACTTGTAGCCTTCTTTCTTTCTCGTGTTCTGACATATTTCAATGTGTTCCAACATATTCCAACCAATAGTTCTAATTTTCCAACAAATAGCTATAGGCCTGATTACAATGACTAATGGGCTATTTGCCACAGAGAGTAACAAAATACTCTCATATCATATGATTGTTCAGATGTATATATACATACAAATTTATATATACATATTTATATATTTTATAATACAAATACATTTATAAATACATGCCACACAATGACATATTTATATCACACAATGCACCCTAGATACAGCCACAGGTAAACTATGGCTTTGTTATCAAGGACAAGGATATTAATACCACAATGAGCTGTGACTACTCTGTCATAAGAATGACTGAAATGAAAAATCATTGACAATAACAAGTGTGGGTGAAACTATGAAACAACAAATATTGTTCTCCACTGCTTGAGTGATTACAAATTGGTTCATTCCTTTGGATAAATGTTCTGTGGTATTTACTGGAGTTGCACATATAATCCAGCAGTCTGCTGTATTCAATGAAAAACAGTGTATTCACATGTAAGATCACAGGAAGATACAGGAATGCATGTCACAGCAGGTCTCTCAATAACCCCAATTGGAAATGACTCAAAGTCCAGCAACAGAGTGGGGGGGTAAACCAGTTGTGGCATGCTCACCCAGTGAAATACTGTACAGCAAGGAAAATGAGCCAGCTATGGAAACATACAACATTGATGAATATAACAATGGTAAGGTTGAATGAAAGAATTTAGTCAGAAAATAACTCCATTTATACAAATCCACGAGAGGCCAAGTGAATTATGGTCTCACGAGGAGGGACAGTGCTTAGTTACCTTTAGCATGAAGGAAGAATTACTGATAGAGGTCAAAGGGGGCAACTTGGGTGCTAGTAATACTGATAGCTATTTCTTGACCTGGCAGTTGGTTCACTTTGTGAGATCTCAGAATGAACATTTACAATTTGTGTATTTTTCAGTATATATGTTACATATCAATATTATTATTTTTTAATTAAAATTTTTGTTTTGGCTGTACCATGCAGCTTGTGGGATCTTTGTTCTGGAACCAAGGATTGAACCTGGTTCCTCAGCAATGAAAATGCTGAGTCCTAATCATGGACTGCCAGGGAATTCCCAAGAATGTTTGAACATAAAAATTTAAAAAGTTAAAAGTTAAAAATAGGTCTTTTACAGTTATTTTTTAAAAACCTTTTAAAATTATATTAAAATTAAAAATAATATTTTTTAAAGAAAAAAAAATAGATCTACTTTCAAGCCCAATTGTCTACATATGTATATATCTGTATTAGTTTATTAGGGCTGCCATGACAGAACAACAGAAATGTATTTTCTTATGGTCTGGAAGCTGGAAGTTCAAGGCCATGGTGCTGGCAGGGTTATTTCCTGCTGAGATCTCTCTCCTTGGCTCAGGGACACCTACCTTCTCTCCACTGTCCTCTCAATGGCCTATTTCTTGTGCATGCACATTCTTGGGGCATCTTCTTTATGAGGCATCAGATTAGGTCCCCACTCTTATGACCTCATTTAACCTTAATTACCTTACTGCCAAGTACAGTCACATCAGCAATTAGGGCTTCAACCTATGAACTCTGGGAGAGTTCCCAATTCAGTCTATAATAAACTCATTGACACTCTCTTAATTAAAAAAAAAATCCTCTTTATGTAAAATGTTCACATTTTCAACCTCTAAAATATTTAAATCTCATTATCTTAAACACCACCTCAAAGTACCAGGTGTTTCCCAAGTACTTTAAAGTCTTCACCACATACAGTTTGTGAAAATGTTTAAATCTAAGGTTTTCAAAATTTCATGGAAATTATTTTTAATTCAAGGACAGGGAAAACACCTAATTATATTTTTAAATAGAACCCGGTTTTATTGACAAAACACCATTTCAATACCGATTATACACAAACTCTCGTCACAGACAAGTAATGAATACACTTGCAGGGCACTTGTTTAACAAAACAACTACACATGATAAGAAGGAAACATTGAAAAGGAGTACTTTCAAATGATTTAATGTAACACATACTTATTGTTACCACCTACCCTGCATTTCTGCAAATCCTCCAGTGAAACTTTAATCTATTAAATATTTAGTAATGCCAGAGTGGCTTATGCTTATTTTCAAATGGTCGCAAAATATGAACGTGGTTGTAACAGAATAGAGAATAAATTATCCAAGGAAAAATATAGTGTCTGACTCAGCGTTCTTGCCAAAGATCCTGGTTATCCTTCTGTGACAGGATCAATGGGGCACCTTGGGGTTCATGATGCCTATATAATTATACCCCAAATCTAGGTCACAGCAAGCACCTCATTACACTGAGATTCAAAGAGCTAAACCTTTATTTCAAGGAGACAAACTTTTAGGATAGTCTTTTTTTCAATCTGCTTACATGCTCACATGTTTTGGCAATATATATTTAAATTAATACTAAGTCACTTGGTAGCTCTCTTTATCATTTATAACTGTTTCATGCACATAATGTTATATATCACCAAGAACATAATGTCAAAAGGAAGTTATCAGAAGGTAAAACAAAGTCCAGTTACTATATGCAGTGTAGCAATCCCTATGGATTAAGTTACCAAAACTTCATGAAAGGAGAATTCAAAGGGACAAATGGAAAATGGTGCCCAACAACTGTCTTAAAAAGATATTTTTAGAGTTCAATGAGTCCCAATTTATTTCTATCACAATATCTTTGCTCACTAGAAACACTGCAGTTTTTCTTTCCATGTAATTTTGACCAGCTACCTGTCATTCTGCAGGGCTTTGTTACAGCCTCTATGTTTCCTAAGAAGCTTATTTCTTTCTGCTTCAGATCCTTCAGCCCTGAGATGATTACTCAGAGTGTGAATTCTAGCCCTCCAGGGTCAATCTCCCAGTCCCAAAGGCAGAATAAATATGGAGGCTTGAAATGGGAAAGGCCTTGGGTGATTTTCCTTTAAGGGGCTCACCTAAGCCAAGTTTGAGGCTCTCCACTCAGACCCAGGACGCCTGAATTCTGCTCATGACAACCTCAGGCCAACACACACATCCTTAGTGCCCATCACACCCTGCCCAGCAACTCTGCCACCACCAGAATGTGGGCCCTCATGTAGCTTCATCTTCCTTTCTCTTTCTAAATGTCTCGGAGCCACAAAATTTCCTCTCCTTCTTAAACAGCTCTCTTTTTTTAAATTCCTGCAACCGAAACATATCCCAGGTTGCAGAGACCAGAACCAAAGTTTTTCCAGTTGCCTGGAAAGTTACTGAGGTTACTCAGACTTACCGTTGGTGCCTTTGATGCAGGGAGCAGATGGCTGAACTCAGGTCATCCTTTGTCTGTGTCGGAAAAGTGGAAGGAGGCAGCCACCAGCCAAAAACAAAGTCCCCGTGAATGTAACAGGTCAACATGTTTGGGCTGAACAGCTGCTAACTAACTTGGGGGAAAGACAAGGGGAAAGGACCCCAAAAGTGGTGAGGAAATGGTTTCCTTCCCAACAGAGATGGAGCAGCTCTCATGGCGGCCAATCATCATCTCCAGGAGTGAGATCTCACCGACAAGAGATTGATTTATGAGCCTGCTGACTAGAAAGGTGGTCCTTACGCCAGGAAAGCAGAGTCACCCTAGCAAGCTCCTCCCACATTTCCCCTGCCACTGACAAGCATCAGCTTAAGATGCTCGTGTACCTATACCTGATGAGACTTTAGCCTCACCTGTAACCTATTGTCCTCAGAGATCTGGTTGCCTCTGCTCTTTCTCTGGGAATGAAAGTTCTTTCTGTAACCAAGGACGAGAGTGTTTTGATGTCAGGGATCCTGACACTGCTTAGGGGAGGCAGTCCCAAACTCCTGAGCAAGAATCCACATGAACTGAGATAAAGGCTTTGTCTCTAAAGGCAGTTTCAATTATGTCTCCAAGATACCCTGTCCTCTATTTGACCTCAGTATCCTCGGCCTTTTCAAGAGCAGGGCTAATCTCATCTCCAAGCCAAGCCCTAGGTGGGAAGAAGAAAACTCCAGCTGGAGGAACACCCATATCTCAATTCATAGCAGGTGGTATGGATGCCTACCGCCCTGCCCCACTCCACCACTTTCACTTCCCCAATGAACCTCCCAACCTGGAATCATTTCTACAGGAGTTCACTCTGTTATGAAGAAATCCTTTGTAATGAAGCTTGCATTTCTTTCCCCAACGTGCTGGGAAAGAATGTAATTACGACATACAGTCTCACTTAAAATTTAAATATATTAAGAAGCTCCAATTTTTTGGCCACCGAATGTGAAGCACTGACTCATTGGAAAAGACCCTGATGCTGGTAAAGACTGAAGGCAAGAGGAGATGGGTGCGACAGAGGATGAGATGGTTAGATAGCATCTAACTCTAAGAGATAATGAAGGACAAGGAAGCCTGGTGTGGTGCAGTTCATGGGGTCACAAAGAATCAGACATGACTTAGTGACTGAACAATGAATGATTGTGACATTCAATGGAACAATTTTCACTTCAATTAAAAGTACAATAAGACTATATAAATCATAGGGATGACATTGTTAAAACCACCTCTTAAAAAACCAAAACTGAATTCATTTTCATAAACTTCTTCAAACTGTGAATTAAAAAGCTCCTTTACCTGACGAACGAAGCTATTTGAGGTAGTGTCAGAAGAAGTGCTCCCATCGGATCCTTTAAATCTGTTTTTCCTTCTGGCTCCTTTTCCATATGACTACAAAAAAGAAAACCAAAAGACAAATGAGATTATGATTAGACCCTTACACAGGAATCTAGACCTAGTTCCAAAAAATGTTCTAGATCAAGACAAAGAATAAATTACCATCACACGAGCATGATTAAAAAGTTACTGGAGACCAAATATATTCCACTTATATGTGGAATCTAAAATATGACACAAATGAACATATCCATGAAACAGACTCACAGACATAGAGAACAGACTTGTGTTTGCCAAGGGAGGTAGGCTGGGGAGAGAATGGAGTGAGAGTTTGGGGTGAGCAGGTGCAAACTCATATATAAGATGGATAAACAACAAGGTCCTACTGCACAGCACCGGGAACTATATTCAACATCCTCTATTCAATATAATAGAAAAGAAGATTAGATAGAATGTATATATGTATATAACTAAATCACTTTGCTGTATAACAGAAATTAACACAACACTGTAAGTCAACTATACATCAATAAAATAACATTTTTTAAAAAGTGATTGGTGGAATCACAAATATTTATTTCAAATCAGTGACTTTATAGGGAGGAGAGGGTTCTGGAAAAAGCATTTCACAGTTGGTGAACTGGGCTTCCCTGATGGCTCAGGGGTAAAGAATCTGCCTGCCAATGCAGGAGATGCAAGTTCAATACCTGGGTTGGCAAGATACTCTAGAGAGAGAAATGGCAACCCACTCCAGTATTTTTCCCTGAGAAAGCCCATGGACAGAGGAGCCTGGCCGGCTACAAGTCCATGGGGTCACAAAAGAGTTGGTCATGACTTGGTGACTAAACAACTACAACAACTCTTGAATTAAAATAATTTAAGCTCTGTTAGCATATCTCTGGTCAAGACGCAAAGGCCACTAAAGATAAGGCATTACAACACAAAAACAGATGTACAGAACAGACTTTTGGACTCTGGGGGAGAAGGCGAGGGTGGGATGTTTCAACGAGAACAGCATCGAAACATGTATATTATCTAGGGTGAAACAGATCACTAGCCCAGGTTGGATGCATGAGACAAGTGCTCAGGCCTGGTGCCTCTGGGAAGACCCAGAGGGATCGGGTAGAGAGGGAGGTGGGAGGGGGGATCGGGAGGGGAATACATGTAAATCCATGGCTAATTCATGTCAATGTATGACAAAAATCACTGCAATGTTGTAAAGTAATTAGCCTCCAACTAATAAAAATAAATGAAGAAAAAAGAATTAAAAAAAAGATAAGGCATTAAAAAAAATAAACATTTACGTGTAGGAGGGACTGGGGCAAAATTACTGTGAGAGGAAAGCAACTTGTCAAAACCCTTCAGAGAGATGAATGCAGTTATTGCTGGTCACTCAGTTATGTCTGACTGTGACCCCATGGGCTGCAGCATGCCAGGTTCCTCTGTCCTCCACTATCTCCCGGAGTGTGCTCAAACTCATGTCCATAGAGTTGATGATGCCATCCAACCAACTCATCCTTTGTCGCCCCCTTCTCCTATCCTCAATCTTTCCCAGCATCAGGGTCTTTTCCAGTGAGTCAGCTCTTCACATCAGGTGGCCAACGTATTAGAGCTTCAGCTTCAGGATCAGTCCCTCCAATGAATATTCAGGGCTGATTTCCACTAGGATTGACTGGTTTGATCTCCTTGCTGTCCAAGGGACTCTCAAGAGTCTTCTCCAGCACCATGGTTTGAAAACATAATGAAATACTGTTTCCCAGCGGTGCTGAACAGCCACTTTTTGGTTCATGTTTTAATTTGTAATTCTATAGCTATTCCCTGCACATGGTGGCTCAGGAACCGTTACTATATAAATTCTGACTACCTTTACATATAGATAGATTAGTATAGGTTGATCAATCTAGATGAAATATGAATGAGGCACAGTGTCAATTCTTCACATTCTATAGATTTAGAGATTGGTTTTGGGAGATGTCGAAAGAGCTATGGAAGTGGTAGTGAATTACACGAAATTAAAACATTTTGTACAATTTTTCTGGCCCATTGTTGTAATGTTTGAATATGATGTGAAAAGCTTGTTCTTTTGTTAATAGATATAGAAAAGAGTTTTATTTGAGCCACTGAGAACTACAGCCTGAAAGAAAGCTTCTCAGATAGCTCTGAGGAAATGTTCTGGAAAAGCATGGTTTTCACCAGTTTATTTTTTTTTTTAATTTTATTGAAATATAGTTGATTTACAATGCTGTGTTAGTTTCTGCTGTACATCAAAGTGACTCAGTTATATATATATTAGTTATATTTATATATACACACATATGTTATTTTTCATATTCTTTTCTTTCATGGTTTATCACAGTATATTGAAGACAGTTCCCTGTGTTATATACTAGGACCTTGCTGTTCATCTCAAAAGCCTGCTTTTTAATCACTCAATTATTCTGCTGAGAGGGCAAGAAAAATAAATTTTATGGAATTGTAAAAATAAGCAGTAGTAGTAAGCATCTAAGAACAGGATGTAAAAAGTAAGAGTTTGTCTCAGTAATAGGATAAGGCCAAGCACAAACACCTACAAATGAACTTACTTCTTTTTTAAACTACACCTACAGCTTACTTTCAGAGCACTAAAAATAAACTATACATTCATCTATGGCTAACTCTAGACAGGAATAAAGTTACTGAGAAAGTCACACATTAAAATATAAGTAAAAAATAGCTCAACACTGAGCTTTACAGGTACATACACACAGGCAGGGATCCTGGTATAGCAGACCTTGAGCAAGTTTCTCAATCTCTCTAAACCTCAGTCTTCTCATCCTTAAGATAGTAAGACTTACCCCCCAGGTGGTTTTAGGTACTAAATGAAGGAATGTATTTATCATTTACTGTAAGACCTAGCACATGATAAGGGCTCAAAATAATATTATAAAATGTGATACCCATAGTAGGGTGTCAAGGGTAGAGAAAAATTGGGCTAAAATGTATTATGTGTTTAGAAGGCCCACAGAGACTTCACTGGATGATCAGAATTAACAAAATTTGCTTTTTTGAAAATGACCATGTTCGGGTTTTGAAAATGCTACTTTTGTTATATTTTACACATTCATATGGTTTTCATTAAAATGGAAATATAAACCATAATATACATAGCACTTAGGCAAGCTGAAATTTCTTACAAACATTTGTGTTATGAGTAATTTAGATGAATTTGCAATCAGTGAGAGGGGTGGTATAATTTTAAAGCAAAAATTTGCCTTAAATATGTTTGTTCTCTTCCAAGTACTGAAGGGATTTATATAATACAAATGTGTTTCCATGGCATTTAATTAACTCTCGACTTCATAAAAGGAAAGACAATCTAGGCTGGGCTTTCATAATACAAGGTTCTCTTCACGTAACAGCATATTCTTCTTACTTTTGTAAACATTATGCCGTAAACTGTTGAAAAATAACATTCTTTCAACAATGTTCTTCCTTTTCCAACTATTATGGAAAGGTTCGCACAGAAGTGTCTTCCAAGGCCTAGAAACGTTAAAGTTTGAAAGTCTCCTTAAAATTAAAAAAATAAATTTTTTATATTATTCCATGTGGAAAAATACTTATTATCTTGAAAGCAGTTTTAAAGCTTAACATATTTCCTTAAGGGAAGGTGAGGGCAAATCTATATTCAATTTACTATGTACCTTCATTTGGAGTATAAATTATCTTTGAGAATAAAAACAAAATATTCTATCATCCCATAATCCTGTGTCCAAACAGCATTGTTTGGACATGGGTGGGAAAAGCTTCTTTGAAGTCATACCATTATCATTTATTTTGGATTTTTAATGATAAATGTGTTTTTACTATTCAGCTGCTTTGGAGTATAAGCTTTTTCATGGCTGCTGACACTGGCCAGCAGACACTGTGAGAACCACACAATATTGAAGACAGCCAGTCCCAGGGGAGGCTGCTGTTCTCTGCAAAAAAATGAAACACATTAAAAAGTCATTTTAAATTTTCCTGGCCCCTGGGGACACTGTTCATAAACATTATTTCAGGTGTACTTAGCTATAAATGCCATGTGTCTAAATTGGATTATTACAGGTTTCAACTGTACTAAGACACAGCTGATACACTTAAAGATGGCATACTGAATTGCACACGAACTGGTGATTTTTATTTTTAATTTTTGGCCACACCACATGACATGTGAGACCTTAGTTCCCTGGCTAGGGATCGAACCCATGTCCTCTGCATTAGAAGTGTGGAGTCTTAACCACTAGACCACCAGGGAAGTCCCCTGGTGATAGTATTGAGAAAAAATATCTTTTCCTTCAATCACTTAAATGTATGAGGGATGATTTATTCAAAGTGTTTCTGCTTAACAGTGTTAAAGCAGTTCTTATTCATTATATATGTTTACTAAAAGTCAAAATAGATATGATTAATTACACTTCTGTTTACTAATTTCAGCAGTACTTTCTCTCTTATAATCTCCTTTTAAAAAAAAAAAACTATTGAGTGATGCTTCAATAACAAGTTATTTCTTACAACAATATCCAGGATCAAGAAGAAAATAATTAAAGCAACTTTTGCAAAGCTAACAGTCCATCTTTACATACTTTAAAACAGGTTAGTGAAAATTTATACTACCATTCCCAAATGAAGCTACATTAAGTTCCATGCATATTTAAAATTGGGTCTAACTTACTAAAATGGCATCTGTATAAGTTATTCAAAATTCTAGAAAATGAGGACCAGAGTGTTTCAGGTGAAGGAATTAAAAAAAAAAAAAAAATGAAGGCCAACCCTTACCCAAATGGTAAAAGACAGGAAAGAATAAGTATTCAAATATGTAGCTGCCTAAACTTGGAAAAGGAGTATAGTTTTCTTAACTGGCTACTTCAAATGCAGCTACTTTTATGAGCAATGGGGTTTCTACATTTTTTTTAGCAACACTAAGTATCTAAACATCTGCTATTAAATATATGAGATGATTAATAGAGTTTCAGGATGTAAAGGAAGAGAACACGGCCAGGCTGTCAACAGTGCCAAGTGTAACCCATAACACTCTCTAGGATACACGCAGACCCCTACGTCCCTGCAGTCTAGAAGTCACTAATGCCCACTCATTGCCTCTTATTAATAGTTATATTAGCTTAATAAGGAGAAGGAAATGGCAACCCACTTCAGTATTCTTGCCTGGGAAATCCCAGGGACAGAGGAGTCTGGCAGGTTATTGTCCATGGGGTCACAAAGAGTCGGACACCACTGAGTACACACATAGCTGAATAAAACCAGTGAAGTCAATCACAGTAAATAGGAAAAAAGAAAACTATGTATAACATCACTCATTATTACAGAAATGCAGATCAAAACTACAACAAGGTATCACCTCACACTGGTCAGAATGGCCATCAACAAAAAGTCTACAAACAATAAATGGAGAGGGTGTGGAGAAAGGGGGACCTTCCGACACTGTTGGGGGGAATGTATATTGATGCAGCCACTATGGAGAACAGTATGAAGGTTCCTTAAAAAATTAAAAATAGAACTACCATATGACCCAGGAGTCCCATGACTAGGAACATACCCTGAAAAAGACCCATTATTTAAAAAAAGACACATGAACCTCAATGTTCATTGCAGCACTATTTACAACAGCCAGAACATGGATGCAACCTAAATGTCCATGGGCAGAGCAATGGATAAAGAAGATGTGGCACATATATACAATGGACATAAACTGAACATTCAAACATAAACAGGAATGAAATTGGGTCATTTGTAAGAATAGGGATGGGTCGAGAGTCTGTCATTCAGAGTGATGTGAGAAAGAGAAAAACAAATACCATATATTAAACATATATAGAGAATCTAGAAAATGGTACACATGAATCTATTTGCAGGCAGGAACAGAGATATGGCGGTAGGGGACAAAGGAGGGATGGACTGGGAGACTGGGCTTGCTATATGTACACTCTTATTCTGGTTTTAGTCACTAAATTGTGTCTGATTCTTTTGCAAGCCTCTGGACTGCAGCCTGCCAGGCTCATCTGTCCATGGGCTTTCCCATGCAAGAACACTGGAGAGGGTTGCCATTTCCTTCTCCAAGGAATCTTCCCAACCCAGGGATGGAACCCGAATCTCCTGCTTGGCAGGTGATTCTTTACCACTGAGCCACCTGGGAAACCCCCATAAACACCCTGTGTAAAATAGAGAGCTAGTGGGAAGTTGCTGTGTAACACAGGAAACTCAGCTCGGTGCTCTGTGATGACCTAGAGGGGTGGGATAGGGGGAGGTGGGAAGTGATCTATGTATATGTATAGTTGATTCACTTTGCTATTCAGTAGAAACTAACACAATACTGTAAAGCAACTATACCCCCAATACAAAAATAAAAAAAATAACCTCTCCTAAAACAGTAGACAAGTAACATTTCAGAAACCAGAAAAAAAAATTAAGAAATTACCACAAATACATGACCGACATTAAAAAGATATCCACCATTCACCAAGATTATGTTAATATCATCTTCATGTGAAAGACTGTTTTCTTTGATACTAAATAACTTTTAAAATTGGATTGCAATCTTAAACTCAGCAAATGGTCACATGTCCACAGGTCATTGAAACCTAATCTCTGTATGATTGGAAGTAGACAGTAATTACAGAAGTCACCAGTTAACTAGACTTCAGCCCAGTTTTGTGCATAAAGTTGGCTTGGTGGCCCCTGGGAACAGTTTTGAAGATGTCGCTTCTCTGGTTGACGAATAAGGTAACAGTTCTCCTCCCTATGAGCTGCTCCCTGTGAGCATAATACTGATGCCTGAAATTAGTTTCCAGCCCTCTTGATCAACATTCATTGATATTTGTCCCTTCCAAATGCAGACTTTCCTCATCTTAGGGTCTGAAGCAAAGGCAACCAAAACTCAATGGAGAGGACTCAGACAGTTAATATCCTCATTTACCATCAGTTTTGGGTGAACGAGGCTATCAGATCCTTTATTAGGAGAGAAGGCAGTGAGATATCTCCTCCCTAGAACAGGGAACAGAGCAAGTTCTCCATATGGATTGGTTTACACAAAAGCAGAAAGGAATCAAGAAACAGAATTAATAGAGCTCTTCAGGTAGAGAAGGGAGAGGAGACAAGGCCAGGGTGGGAGATGGTCAAGGGCCAAGCTTGCCTTCCTCACGGTTTACCTCCAGCCGTGTTTGGAAAGAACTCTTAAGACAGCCCCAGTCACTTAAGTGGTGTCATAATTAATCTGAACTCCCTGTCATTGTGAAAGTCTATGTTGTGCCATGAACTCTTGGCAGGACCAAGACAAGTCGCCACAGTCACAAAATCTAGGAGGGCTAATTCTCCACACACACAGGATTAACATATTTTGCTCAGCTTCTCTCTCTCTTTATTTGAGTATAATTGCCTTACAGTGTGTGTTCGTTTCTACTGTACAGCAAAGTAAATCAGCTATATGTATACTTACGCCCACGCATGTTTGGATTTCCTTCCCATTTAGGTCATGGCAGAGCACTGACATAGAGTTCCCTGTGCTATACAGTAGGGTCTTATTAATGATCCATTTATTGATACACATAGTATCAATAGTGTGTAGATGTCAATTCCAATTTCCCAATCCATCCCACACTCAGTTTTTCTTAAAAGAACCAAGGCAACAGACTATATAATTCAATGCAACCACAAAGAGCAACAGGTAAACTAATTCTTTGCATAAAAGGAAAATAAAAAAGAACAGGAACATAAAACCACAAAACCAACTAAACCTCCAGTCACTCAGACAGTCAGATGTGATGTTCTGAGGTTTAAAATGCACTCAGAAATCCTGATGAGCAGGTTTGTAAATTTCACCCAGGCAATGCCAGAACAAAATCCCATCAGAGAGGCAAGTGATGGAGGCTGGGGGCAAAGGTTAGACAAGCAAGGTTAGAGGGGCAAGACATGGAAGCCCAGGACCCAAGTGCATTATGCGAAGAGGCTGCAAAGGCTGAACTGAACCTCGGACCCCAGAAAGTCTCTGGAAAGTGGTACTGACCTGGGGGAAGAGCTGCTGCTCTTTTTAGATAAAGCACCTTGCTGCACGATTCAGGATGTTGCCTTGACCAGGCTGTATTAGACAATGTGCTTGAGAAGCATCTGGCAAACTCTGATGGGGTGGAGCCAGCCGGGTTTCGTTGCCAGGAGCAAAACAAACAGGCCCTCTGCTTACTGTTGGTGCATCTCCAGGTGCAACTGGAGGTGCTGGTTACCAGCTCTTTGAGGCCTAAAGAGCTGAGACCTGCTCTTGCTTCACCCATTTCCTCCTCTGCTGCACCCTAGTCTCCGTTCCTTCACCCTGAGTTTGCATCCAGCCGGCCTCCATCCAGATCTGTTCAACTCCCTGGAGAATTCCCAGTGCTGTGCTTTTAGACTAATGCTGTCCAATAGAAATAAAAGTCACCTACGTAATAGGAATCTTCTAGTAGCTCTATTAAAATGGTAAAAGGCAGCAGACCAAGTGCATTGTAATAATGTATCTGGCTAAAAGTATCAAAGGGCATCCATCGTGGCCCAGATGGTAAAGAATTCGCCCACAATGTGGGAGACCTGGGTTCAAAAGATCCCCTGGAAGAGGAAATGCAACCCACTCCAGTATTTTTGCCTGGAGAATCCCCATGGACAGAGGAGCCTGGTGGGCTGCAGTCCATTGGGTCGCAAAGAGTCAGACACGACTGAGCAACTGTCACTTTCATGTCCCTGTGATCATATTTTTGATACATTGTGCTGTGCTGTGCTTGGTCGCTCAATCGTGTCCAACTCTTTGTGACCCCATGGACTGTAAAGTCCATGGAATTCTCCAGGCCAGAATACTGGACTGGGTAGCTGTTCCCTTCTCCAGGGGATCTTCCCAATCCAGGTATCAAACCCAGGTCTCCTGCATCACAGGTGGATTCTTTACCAGCTGACTCACCAGGGAAGCCCAAAAACACTGGAATGGGTAGCCTATTCCTTCTCCAGAGGATCTTCCAGACCCAGGAATCAAACAGGGGTCTCCTGCAAAATACAGGTCTCCTCTGTATTTTATGTATTTTTTACTTATTAAATGTTCATTGAATTGAATGAAATTGACTTTCATTGAGATAATATCCTTGAGATTTCTTCATCTGTATATATTTGTTTATTTTTTAATTCATTTTTAATTGGAGGGTGGCTTCCCCAATGGCTCAAAGGTAAAGAATCCACCTGCAATGCAGAAGACATAGGTTCCATCCCTGGGTCTGGAAGATCCCCTGGAGAAGGAAATGGCAACTTGCTCCTGTGTTCCCACCTAGAAAATTCCACAGACAGAGGAGCTTGGCAGGCTACAGTCCATGGAGTCACAAAAGAGTCTGACATAACTGAGTGACTGAGTACACACACAATTGGAGGATAATTGCTTTACAACGTTGCGCTGGTTTCTGCCATAGGTGAATCAGCCATAAGTATACATGTGCGTGCATGCTAAGTCGCTTCAGTTGTGTCTTATTCTTTGTGACACTATGCAGTGTAGAAGACCAGGCTCCTCTGTCCATGGGATTTCCCAGGCAAGAATACTGGAGTGGGTTGCCATGCCCTCCTCCTCTAAGTATACCTAAATATACATATATATCACGTGTATTTTGTATTTTTAAGTTATCTGCATTTATTTGTACCTGACTACTTATTTGATCTATATTTTGATGTATTTTAAAATGTGTATTTTGCACGTACAGCACATCTCAGTTCAAACCAGTCACATTTCAAGTGCTCAGAAGTCACATGTGACTAGTGGCTACCGTGGTAGATGGTACAGACTTGGAGTTTTGGAGGGAGAGCGTTTGGTCAGCAACTTGACTTTGGAGGCAGACTGTGTCCAAGTTTGCACTGAGATTGTTCAACAGGTTACCTTAATAGGGATGTGATGTGCTTAAATCTGAACTCTCAAGAATTTTCAGTTAGACTGTCACTTGCTTCTCATGTAACAAATAGATCTATTTTGTTTATGACCATATCCTAGGGTTAGAGAGTAGGAGGGTGCCCCCGCCCTCGGCAGGATTTCTAACAGGAAAAAAGATCAATGGGCATCTGTGGAGTTCCATCTTTTGCTTTGTTCATATAGAACGTGCAGTATAACCCAGAAGTGAAAGAGAAAGGATCCTTCAGGTCAATGACTGCTGAGAGAGATATGTCACAAACGAAAACTCCATTTCTCAGGGGAATTACGGTGACTCAGTGTCACAAAACAGAGGGATGCTCCAGAGACAGTCTTTTTCCCCCAGGTGGTTTACTGCTGGCCTAGCCTTCCTGGAGACATGGAAGAGATGCCTTGCCAAGTTTTCACAGCCCTGTGATGACATGATTTATTAGATATCAAATAAACAAGGCAATGTTTCCCTCAGATAAAGGCTGTGATCTGAACACAATTCAGGGGAAAATGCTTTCATTTTTGGAAGGTGGAGCAAGGAGAAGGATGTTGATGCAGCTGTATGTTTATGCCTCTTACCTGCCTCTGTTATCCATTCCTCCCCGCCTCCCTCATTCAATCACTTGTAATGCCTATGGACTGGGTCTCTGGACTGTGTCCATCCGTAGTACTGTCCTATCTATTATCTCTTCTCCCTTTTCGGTTTAGACCTCATTACCTCTTGTCCAAACCGTTACATCAATCTCCCCTCCAGCAGCTCTACTCTGGACTCCTGAGACTCCCGACTCCCTTCCAGCATGCTCCCAGGTGAATCTTCTCCATGAGCTGTTACACTGCTCCTTCCCTAACCCCTTCCAAGGCTTTTTGTTGTTCATTACATTTCAGGTTCCAAAGCCTTCAAGATGTGGCCTCAATTGCCTTGTCAGACTTCTGCTCGACTAAGCTCCAATCTGAACCTGTCCACGCTTTTCAAAGTAGGGATTACAAATGTATAAGACTCGTAACTGCTGTTACTTGGCAGTCAGAATAGCTCCCCGAAGAGCTCTGCTGCATCTCTCTGAAAATCTGCTGAAGTCTGACCCAGACTTCAAATCCCTTCTCAAATGCTACCTCTTCCATGAAGTCCTTACAGATTACTCCAAACAGAGTATCTGTGATCTTTTCCTTAGCAACCACCTAAGATTCGGTATTTCTCTTAGAGCCCCATGCCACACAATAGTCATCCATTCATCACCCTTGCAGCTACTGGAATGTACATTCTATGAAAATAGAAAGTGTGTCTTCTCCTTTCTGAATCATTTCCATGTTTGCAGCAACATCACAAATACTTGTTGCCTTACGTTTAACTACATAAATCACTGAGTAAATTAGTGTCTCTTATCTGAATGCAGTCATGCTTTCTATTTTGCCCTAACTTTGATCTCCAGGAATTCAGGAACTCTATTTTTATCATAAGAATAAAAACTGGAAAAAAAAAAAAATAACAACCCTGAAGGGAGATCAAAGAGAAAAGAGGGTCTAAAAGGCCTTTTCTCTATCAATATTTAAGACCTTCATCCTGAAAAAAAAAAAAAAAAAAGGAAGTCCCTGAGTACATTTCTTGCTCTCATCTAACCTATTGAGTATCTAGATAAAATCAGGAGTCTAGAAAAAACGTGACAGGTGTTGGTGAGAATTCAGGCCCACTGGCAAGGCCAGATGGAAATGTAGGTTGTTAGTTACATGTCCCGACTCAGTTCTGGCAGCCTAACAACCCAAGGCTGACTAAAATCTAGCTGTCTTACCTCTAAGAAAGAATGAATTCCTCTACAATCGACATGGATTTTTGATTAAACAAATGATTGGTTTCTACATTTTTTCCTGCATTTCAAATCAAAATGAATGGTGTGTTTTAATCTGCACTTTTAATTCCCAGTGATAAAGAAAGTTCAACAAAGCTCCATGACCATGCCACCAGAACCACCATTATTAACAGGATTAAAGTAGCTAAAGCAGTCAATTTCTATCACCTATGAAAACAATTAAGCAGCCAAACATTTTATTACTGTGGCCCACTCCTGCCCCCCTTACTACAGTAAAGACTAACGCATTCTCTCCAGCATATACAAATATAAAGTACACAAATTACGTACTTAGAAATTTGACATAAGTATAAAACTATAGAATCTTCCCACAATTTACAATCTAGCAAGTGGAGGTTTGAAATCAACAAGCCAGCATCACTAAGCAGAGATATTCTCCAAAGTGATGCTTGAAATGAAACCCTAACCTCTTTGCCAAGCAGCCCACAGTTAGGAGTCTTAAAATATTTCCCTGCTAGGAGAAAAGTTGAGAGACTCCTTACCGCTGAGAACTGGAGGTGTCTGTAATCCAAACTGTACCTGCCAAAGCCTTACGTAAAAGCCACCTTATCACTGCCCAGTGCCTACAACTGACATCTCCTATTTCACAACGAGCAGCAACCCGGAATTTCCCCAGAAACCGCTAATACTCATCAGAAGGTGGCCTCGGAGCTCTCTGAGATGGCTAACATTTCAAGACCAAGGGAAAAAGAAAAACTTTCACGTCCCCAACTCGCTCTCTTCTGCAGCGAGCGAGGGGTCCAGGCAAACCTGGCCAGTGCCAGGAGGGGAGCCGAGCAGTCCCAGAGGTGTAACGCCCGGGTGCCCAGGGGGGCCGCAGCTGCTGGTGGGGAGGCAGGGGCAGAGCGCCCCCTCCCACGGCCCCCTGCCCGCCCCCACCCCATCACACGCCCCCTACTCCCACCCCGGCTCGGAGCTCGTCTAAAAGGGTCGGCGTCGGAGCAGAGTTGTAGAACCCCCCGCACCCCCCACCCCCGACTCACGATCTTGAGCAGGTCCAGTCCGCCCGCCTGATTCATGGCTGTCCATGCGCCTCTCCCGGGAAGGGGCGAGGAGGGCTGGCCTCGGGGGGCAGCCTCCGAGGACCTGGAGGTCTCCCCCGCCCCCTTCCCACTGGCTTTGGGGAAGCAGAGGAAAATGGAAGCCGGGGAAGAGCCGGGGTGGGGAGGGGGGGCGGGAAGGCGGAGAGGAGCGGGGGGCGCCGGCGCCCGGAGAGGGAGAAGTGGGTGGCAAAGCGCGAGGGAAAGAGGCGGCGGCGGCGGGGAAGACCCAGGCCGGGGCGGACGGCCGGGCGAGGGATCCCAGCAGAGCAGGCGGCGGGCGGGATGGAGCCCGGGCGCCCGGGCGCCTCACAAAGGAAGGGGAGGGCGCGGCGCTCTCGCTACCTGTGCGGCCGCTCCGAGCGCCCCCGCGGGAGCCGCGTTCTCCAGCAGCTCCATCTGGGTCTCCTGCGCCACCGCCGCCGCCGCTGTGGGAGGCGACTTGGACATGTCGCTCTGGACCATTGGCGAAAAGTCGGCCGGGAGCCAGCAGCCAGGCCCCCCCGCCCCCGCCCCACACCCCCCGGCGGCGGGTCCCCTCCTCCGTTCCCCGCCTCCCCGCTCCCGGGGCCGCCCGGGGGCTCGAGGCGCTCAGGGCGCGGGGCGCGGCCGGGCCAGGTTGAAACGCGAGGCTCGGGGAGCCGGGCGGCGGGGGCGCTGGCAGGGCGAGCGCCGAGCGGGCACGGGAGCCGCCGGCGCCTGGGCAGGTCCTCGCCGAGAGGGAGGGCGCTCCGGCCGCGCGAGCGCAGGGGGAGGCGCGTCGGCCGGCGAGAGTGACAGGCCACCGAAACACCCGAAAGTTCCCCGCGGGAGGCGCGGGCCGCCGGGGCCCGGGCGCAGCCGCCGCGCGTCGCCGTGGCACGCGCGTTGGAAAGTTTTCAAAGCCGCGAAAGCGAGGCCTCGCGCCCGGGGGCTTCCTTCCCCCGGCTGCCCGGTTCTACTCCCTCCGCTCCCAGCGGGCGGGAACAGGTCGCTGCTGCGGGGAACCCGCGGGGCTCCGCGCCTACCCTGCGCTCCTGAAATCTCTCGAGGCCTCGAGCAGCCCCGCGGAGCAAGTGCTTCCCAAGGACCTCCCATCCCCACCGGCCTTGTAGGTCACTGGACGACGGCAGGAGTCAGAAGCCGGACCAGACGTGGGGCTGATGGGTGTGACCTGAGGATTGCGGTCCCCCACCCGAATCTGCCGCTGGCCTGAGCTGCCGGGTCCAAATAGACCAATTCCACGTCCGAAGGTTTTTCCTTTAAGACTCCGGTTTGTCTTCACCTTTGCAAACCCCTTCTTGGCTTTTCGGTAGAGTTGAGAAGTCTTCCGGTCACATTTTGGGGAAAACAAGCATTTCCTTAGGATTCTGAATCTTGATCAGAGAGTAGCAGCCATAGTAAGAATGTTTCCTTCACAACATAACTTTAAGCTCTTCCTAGTAAGAGTATATGTGTATATATATATATACGCACACACACAAATAGGGTAGCTCTTATCTCAACAACTTTTACTACTGTGGAACTCTATAGAACACGTTTTTTTCCAGCACCAGTGTTGTTTTGTAACAACAGAAAGTATACATTGGATACTGAAATATACATATGGAAATTTACTACAATAGGCTTCATTCAGCTGCCTGTTTTTGTTTTTGTTTTTGTTTTTTTACCATGAGATAAAGGAATCCGCCTGCAATGCAGGAGGCACTGAGTTGGGAGGGTCCCCCGGAGGAGGAAATGGCAACCCATTTCAGTATTCTTGCCTGGGAAATCCCATGGACAGTGGAGCCTAGCGGGCTACAGCCCACAGGGTCGCAAAGAGTCCCCAAGACTGAGCCACTGAGCACACACTAAATTATTCTGGGATACAGTCCTTGTTCTCAAACGTATCCATCTCCATCATACATTGTTTGGATCAGGCTTAAAGAACTAGTGTTGGTATGGTTAAAGATTTGGGCATATCCAAAATGTTATTACTGATTTTTCTAATCTTTGGTGTCAATATTGTCACTGTAATTTAAATGCTACTGGGTGTTCAAAAACAAACTTGTAGAATAAGAGGTTAGATGTGTGGTTCCCAGAGGTGGGAGGAGTATTAGCTGAAGGCAGTCAAAGGTGCAAACTCCCAGTTATAAGGTATGTAAGCACTAGGGATGTAATGTACAAGATGAGAAATGTAATGAGCACTGCTCTGTTATATGTGAGAGCTGTTAACAGAGTAAATCCTAAGAGTTCTCATCACAAGGGAAAATTTTCTATTTAAAAAATTTTTGTATTTATATGATGATGAATTTTCACTAAACTTATTATGATAATCATTTCATAATGTATGTAAGTCACATCATTATGCTGGGCACCTTAAACTTACACAGTGTTGTAATTCAATTAAATCTCTATAAAACTGGAAGAAAAATAAATATTTCCAAAATAAGGAAGAGACATGACAATGTTAAACAGAAGCAGTGAAAAACTGGTTAACAACATTTCACAGCAATAATAAAATCACAGTTTGTAAAGCAACAGAGTGGGAGTTAGGAAGCTCTTGGTTAGGATATGGGTGGGTATCCAGCTAGTGAGGGATGTGGCACTCTCTGCTTTGCAGCCATGGCTAACAGCCTTCTGAAAACCTTGGCTAAGATTTTTTTTTTTAAGTTACATTTATAACAATCGGCAGCAGTTTTGCATGTGTGCATGTGTATGTGTATGCATGTATGTACATAAGAAAGTGAAAAGACGAGATATTTAAAGTGTTTGGAGTTACAGTCTCTTTGAGCTTCATGATCTGCTGCTATTTTCTTAAGGGAGTGTTTAAATTCCTCTTAAGAACATTAAAGAACAGATAACATTAAATCTGGTTTTAGATTAGAGTGTAAATTCTGTGTGGGTAGGAGCCATGCTTATTCACTTGGGCACACTCAGAATCTTGATTAGAAGCATGTACAATGAAGATCAGGAATTTTGTAGTTTACAATCTACTTAGTAAGCACTTAGAAACCAGTTAATGCATACTTGAAGGAATGAATGACAGATGCATTCTAATATTGTTTTAAAATGTCAGGTTTGATGAAACTTGTTTCCCCGTGATATCTGTTGGATTTCTTATAGTATACTTAATTATCTGTGCATTTGCTTTTAATTATGAACATTTGGGAAGTAGAATTTTATCTTTCATCAGATTTTTAAAGAGACCACAAAATAGAAAAACAACCTTGCAAATCATTTAAAATAATGCTTACAGCCAAAGGGCAAGTCAAGTTTGAATTAAATGTTTAAATGATAGAGTGTATTTTATTCATTCCATTAATCTATGATACAGAACTGTGTTTTCTGTTTGTCTCTGCCACTAGATAGAGTTCCTTGGGGGCTGCCAATTGGGTCTTACTCATTTTAGCATCCCCTGCATCCAGCATGGTGTCTGGCACTTAGTTGGAACCTGAAAACTCCTGTTGTGTAAATGAATGAATGAACGATCTGTCTTCACATGTTTTAAAAGATAGCATATAACTTTGCAAATTTTAAGATATGAAGACATTTACCTAATCACAACTTTTATGAAAGGATTATATTAATTCTTTCCTTATAACCTGTGTAATTTAATTAGCTTATATTGAACAGTAACACTATAAATGTACCCATTCAGGCTGTAGCCTGACTTGTCATAGTTTTCAAATAAAAAGTAACACCACATTGCACCTACCTAAAAAAGGGAATAATGTCAGAATAGATGGGGGTGGGGGGTAAATTCTTGGGAAATTTATCATGGATGTTTTCTATTATGGTCAGTTTTGTTTTTAACCTAACTTGACTTGTGCAGTACTTAAAAGCCACAGATGAAACCTATAATTTGATATGGAAAGCCCAATTCTTTTCAATGTTAAAAGGTATGCAGATGCACCCCAGTAATAATGGATGTACAATCATCAGCCGAGGCATTTAAATGCAGATGACTAATTTGTTCAAGCTGTATGTGAACTCCAGTGTGCTCATTAGTCGTTGTAATGGGCAGGCATATTCTGGGCATTATTAATGCTCTGAGATGAGAAAGAGGCTAAAAAGAAACACTGGCCAAGGAAGCCAGAAGTTTTATAAGAGTTGGGTTTTCCCCCCTTGTAAATAGAAGAACCAGTGATTATACTTACCTTACTTCTCTCTGCCTGTAGATTTGTGGTTGTATTTCAGACCTTGGAGTAAGAGTTCTTTAGGACAGATATGCACCAGAGTGATTTCTCATCTTACTTAGTAAATCATTTTCCATCTCATTTATGGTTCTAGATTTCAGACATTGTTAATGGTATTTTCATAAGGGTATACCTGTATCAGTCACTGGTTTATGAATTGTTATGATACATTCCACTAAGTTACACACTTGCTTTTTGAAAAGTATAAAATGAATGCCCTGAATCATTAATTAGTATTTAAAAGCATATAAAGATGCAAGTACATGCCATGTAAGAGGGTTGTACATGTGTGTGTGTCTGTGTGTCTGTGTGTGTATTGTGTGTGCATATAGTGAAAGGTTACAACTGAGATGTGTAAGTGGTTGGGGAAAGCTTAATTTCACTTCCAAAGTAAAGGCTTCATTAGAAGTAATAAGATTTCATGAGTTCTTAAAACTACCCAAGAGACAGACGTCTGGAATATCCAATATTGTATAACTTTCTAGTTTTTAGTTTCACATTGATTTATAATTTATGATTTGATTCTCATCCAAATTATAACTGTAACAACTGGTACTTTGGCTTACACACAAATTGCCAAGCCCTGTGCTAAGGATTTATATATGTTATCTCATCTGTGAAGTGGGTATTACTGTTCCCTAAGTTAGCATAGGTCAAATTTCTATAACAAATAAGCTCTAAGTATTTAGTGGATTAGAGAACAAGAAATGCATTCCTTTGATGCTGGGGTAAGTGGTTCACCATCAGAAGGGGCTCTGCTTCACACTCATATTTAGGACCAAATTTTTGAGCAAGAATCTACCATTTTGAAAAATGTGACCATGGAACATATATGGTGGACAGGTGGAGCCTGCAAATTTTTATTGGCCAACCTTGGAAGTGGTCTGGATCTCTCCTACTTACATTTTATTGGCTAAAACTCTATCCCATGAAAAACCTACAAGTCAAGCTGTGAACTGTAGTCCAGTTAAGAAAGTGGATTTTGATGAAGAACTAGCAAAGACTGACGTCACCAAGCCTGAATAGCTGACAAGTGGAAGGAATTACATGTGAGTTTTTTAAACCCTAACTCTAAGACCTGTTTTCAGTTGCCTGGTAGACTTCAATTACTCTGCCACCCAGGTTAAGACTGCATTTCTAGTTAGAGAAACAGATTTTCATATTTCTATTGCTGCATGCTGTGATGACTACATTCATTTACTTGCTAGAGATAAGCCCGCTGTGAATAGCAGAAATGTTATTAATTCATGTCATTGTATATGTGTGTGTCTGCTATAATCCAGAGCAATAGAGATATTGGCATTGAATGAAGTATGACTCCTACACTTACTGAATACACAGTAGACTAGGCAACATAGATTATAAGTGAGTAATGCTTTAAATGTACAAGATGGAACCTTTGAAGTTATTTCTCTTTGCTGGGCAGTTACCCACATCTCACTGTTTCACGCTTGATCATTCTGCCCTCTGCCTGGAAGGACATCCTATTTCACTTAGTTAACACCAGTTGCTTTTAAAATTCGGTTCCAGGAAGCTTACCCTTATTACTCTGGTGTGGGATGAAATTCCTTTCCTTGCTTTAAAAAGAAAAAAGTGTTTTGTTTTGTTTTGTTTTGTTTGCACTTACCAGCTTGAAAGAAAATGACCATGTCTCTCTTCTGCACAAAACTAGCTGCTTCTGCTCATCTTTATTTTTTTAAATTTTCATTTTATATTGGAACATAGTTGATTAACAATGTTGTGTTTCAGGTGGGCAGCAAAGTGATTCAGTTTACATATACAAGTATCTGTTCTTTTTCAATTGTTTTTTCCTGTTTAGGTTATTACAGAATATTGAGCAGCGTTTCCTGTGCTCTAGAGTAGGTCCCTGTGTGACGTGTTCATCTTTTCCTTGCTCCACACTCACTAAAGATTCATTAGCACAGATTTAGGGACTTCTTGGTAGTCCAGTGGTTAAGACTCTGTGCTTCCAGTGCAAGGGGTTGGGGGTGGCTTCAATCCGTGGTCACGGAACTAAGATCCTACATGCTGCATGGTGTGGCCAAATAAATAAATATCAGAGCTTAATAAACCATCTTTAAAGGCAAATTTATGTGAACACAACTGTTCAGAAGCAGCTAAACACAGATCATTTCAGACTGCTCAACCCTCCTATTAATATGTCTGTAAATGAAGTTAGTATTTGATTCTGATTCCTTGCTTTCGGCACACAACACATGATTCAATCTTTAGGGGTTTGCTCCATAAACCAGGGAACAGGAAGAAGGACTCTTTTGCACTTGGGGAATATAATCTTCAACCTCTAACATCTCTGCTGAGGAGAAAAAAAAATTCCTTTGGCCTTAGGATAGAGTGATGTAAGGATAAAAAAAGAAAGTTCTGAGATAAAATCATATTTTTCTCCCCAACACAGATGCGTCTTTGTTCACCGCTCTTTCACACCCCACCCCCACCCACCATCACTGCTCCAGTATTTCTCTCCTCCTTTCACTGTTTACTGGCTCACTCTTGGCCTCCCCAGTCAGAAATAAACACATCTCAGAGAGCAAACCGAGCTTTCCTTCCTCTGATTCTCTTTTAGGTCCAGAAACAGGTACTGTCCAGACTTCTGCATTTAAGTAGCTCATTTTAACACTCCTAGCTTGTCATGTTGTCAAACTGAGGCAGGTTTTTGAGTAGTTCCCTCCACAGTTGTTCATTAGCACCATTTAAGATGTGACCACCTTGTAAGGTGCTTCATCTCAGCTTAAGAGACTAATTTCTCCAGGAGGAAAAATGCTTCCCTGGTGGCCCAGTGGTTAAGAATCCGCCTTCCAGTGCAGGGGATGTGGGTTCGATTCCTGGTCTTGGAACTAAGATCCCGCATGTCTCGAGGCAGCTATGCTCCCGTGAGCCACAGCTACTGGGGGTGTCACAGCCCCCCTCCCTCCACAACGACTAGAGAGACGCTTGAGCAATGCAATGAAGAGCCCATAAGTACCAACCAAGATCCCACATGCTGCAACTAAGACCCAACACAACCGAAAATGAAAAAATATTAAACCAAGGAAAGAAAAATGCGGCCGAGTTGTCCTAGCCAATTTAGTAGCCCCTAGTCTAGGGAGTACTTGAAATGTAACTAGTGTCACCTTTAAACATTTTTTAAACCAAAGTGAAACTTTCACTTTCAAACCAAAGTGAGGTACCCCACATGTATCCCACCCAAAAGACTAAAATATCTCATAAACAGTTTTACACTGACTCTATGTTGAAATGATCTATTTTGAGTACATTATGTTAAATAAATAGATGTTATGGTATTAAAATACATCCATTAATTATTAAAATCAATTTCACCTATTTCTCTTTGAATAAAATGAAAGTGAAAATTGCTCAGTCATGTCCAACTCTTTGTGACCTCATGGACTATACAGTCAATGGAATTCTTCAGGCCAGAATACTGGAGCGGGTAGCCATTTCCTTCTCCAGGTGATCTTCCCAACCCAGGGATTGAACCCACTTTTCCCACATTGCAGGCAGATTCTTCTGAGCCACTAGGGAAGCCCAATACAATTACTAGAAAATTTGAATTTCTTCTGTCATTAGATACATGGCTTGCACTGTATTTCTGTTGAACAGTGCTGTCTGAGAGGACTGAGGATGCTTGAATTTCCCAAGAAAAGCAAATATTCTTGAACTCTAAGTTATAGTCCAAGTTACTGCTGTCATTTTTTTTTAATTGGGATGAACCTCTTCTCATACACATTCAGTATTTCTTTTTTTATTTTTTACTGTGATAAAACATAGAGCAAATAATTTATCATTTTTTAAGTGTACAATTCAGTGGCATTAAGTACATTCATATTGTTATGTAACCATCAACATTATCCATCTCCAGAGCATTTTTCATCTTCCTAGATGGAAACACCATACTCATTAAACTCCCTGTCCTCCCCTCCCCCACTCCTTGGCAGCCACCATTACACTTGCTGTCTCTATGAATTGGCTACTCTAGTGGAATGTTATAGTATTTGTCCTTTGGAGACTGGCTTGTGTCACTTAGCATAATACTTTTAAGGCTTATCCAGGTCACTGCATGTGTCAGAAGTTCCTTCCTTTTTAAGGTTGAATAATATTTCATTGTTCATATCTACTATGTTTATCCATCTGTCCATCACTGGCCACTTCACTTGCTTTTACTTTGTACTCTTATGAGTAATGCTATGAACATCAATATATAGCTATCTCTTTGAGTCCTTGCTTTTAGTCCTTTTGTGTATGTACATAGAAATGGAATTACTGGATCAAACAGTAATTGCATTTTTAACTATTTGGGGAGCTTCCATACTGGTTTCCAAGTGGCTGCACCATTTTACATACTCACCAACAGTACACAAAGCTTTCGGCTTTTCCATATGCTCACAAGCACTTGTTATTTTATTTTTCTTTCTTTTTCAGTACCATCCCAATGGGTATGAAGTGATATCTCATTGTGGTTTTCACTTGTATTTCCCTAATGATTAGTAATGCTGAGCATCTTTTCATGTGCTTGCTGGTCATTTGTCTCATCTTCTGGGGAGAAATGTTTATTCAAGTCCTTTCCCTATTTTTCAATGGGTTTTTGTTCCTTTCTTGTAAGCTATAAGAGTTCCTTATATATATGTATTCTAGATCTTAATCCCTTACCAGATGTATGATGTGCAATTATTTCCTCCCATTCCATGGGTTGCCTTTTCATTCTGTTGACAGTATCCGTTGAAGTCCAATTTATCTTTTTTTTTTATTGCCTATGGCCAAATCGAATGGCATAAAATGTTTCCCTTCTGTTTTCCTCAAAGAGTTTTACAGTTTTAGGCCATACCTTTAGGTCTTTGATTCATTCTGAGTTAATTTTGTATAGGACATGAGGTAAGAGTTCAGCTTTTGGATTCTCAATGTATATTTTTCAGATGATTAAACATTCAGAAAATCATGAGACTTCCCTGGTGGTCCAGTGGCTAAGACTTGCACCCCCCATGCGGGGGTTCTGGGTTTGATCCCTGGTCAGGGAACAAGATACCCCACACCACAACTAAAGATCCTGCATGCCACAGCAAAGATGGAAGGTCCCAGGTACTGCAGCTAAGGCCTGGTGCAGCCAAATAAATAAATAAATATATTTTTTAAAAATGAAAGTCATATTCATAGAAACAGCAATAGGAATGTGCTTATTCAGAGATGCCCCTTGATGAGAATCTCTAAGTGTATGAAGAACTTTATATGGAATAGCCCTTAAGCCATAGAAAAGGTTCATGTTTTTTTTCAAAGCTCCAAGGTACGTGCATATGTGCTAAGTTGTTAAGTCTGCATGTCCGACTCTTTCGTGACCCTGTGGACTGTAGCCCGCCAGGCTCCTCTGTCCATGGGATTCCCCAGGCAAGAGTACTGGAGTGGGCTGCCATGCCCTCTTCCAGGGGATCTTCCCCACCCAGGAATCTAACCCATGTCTCCTGCGGCTCCTGCACAGCCAGCAGATTCTTTCTTGTTTAGCCACCAGGGAAGCCCCAAACTCCATGGTACTTTTCCTTAAAAAACTCCCATTTTCAAAACTTAGGTAACTCCTCCTCCTACTGCTCCCTGGAAGAGACCTAAAATATGAAGAAATATCAGGCAGAAATTTCAAGGAGATGGCTCTAGGACAGAGAGGGTCTTCTTTACAATGTTTAATAGTTGTTGACTCTATGCCAGGCAGTCTGCCTTACATAAATGATCTATTGTGATGCTTCTTACTGGCATGGAAGAGGATATTGTTATTTTCATATTTTAATTTTTTTCTGTGGACCATTTTTAAGTCTTTAATTTGTTTCAATATTGTTAATGTTTCACGTTTTGGTTTTTTGGTCACCGAGGCATGTGGAGTCCTAGATTCTCAACCAGGGATCAAACCTGCAACCCCAGGATTGGAAGGTGAAGTCTTAGTCACTGGACTCCCAGGGAAGTCTTTGTTATTTCCATCTCACAGCTGAGAAACCCAAGATTCAGAAAAGTTAAGTGATGCAGAATCTCAGCTCAATACACACTTCCAATTCTGGGCTCAGATATTTATTTCATAACCAGTAAAATGTAGCAAAATATGTATCTCTATTTCAATAGGACCAGAAGAAATACGAGTGAAAACAATGAAGAATTCAACCTCAACCTTATTTGCAGACGAGTCCCTACCATTTGTTATGATTTGTTCATCCTGTCTATTTTTAACTGTTCCCACATTTCTATTGGCAAGTAGATTTGCAGTAAAATGCCACTCAAGCTGTCAGAGTCTTAATTTTTCTCTTATGTTTGTACTTTCAATTAAAGCCATTCTAATGCTTTTAGTTAATGAGTCTTCACTTAGCTTCAGGTTTTTGTCTTTATAAAAGGATACGGAAATAAACACTATTTTCTAAGTCACTAACACATACTTAGAAGAAAAATTTTCCAGCAATTACTACGATATTTAGTGACATATTTGTGAGCCTCCGTGTTTTATTTCAGGCTAGCACATCAATTGGTACTTTAGCAATCTCTTTTTTATTAAGATAAAATTCCAATAAGATAAAATTAACCATTTGAAAGTATCCAATTCAGTGGCATTTAGTGCATTCACAATACTGTGTAACTATCACCTCTACCTAGTAGTAAAACATTTTCATTTCTCCAAATGGAAACTGTACCATTAAATAATAACTTGCACTTTCTCTTTCCTCCCAGATTCTGGTAGCCTGTAATCTTTCTATCTCCCTGAAGTTGTCTGTCTTAGACATTTCTTTTAGTAGAATCATACAATATCCATCCCTTTGTGTCTGACACTTCACTTAGCATAATATTTTCAAGGTTCATCCATGTTGCAACATGCTTGAGAACTTCATTCCTTTTTATGGCTGAATAATAGTCTACTGCACGTATAAGTCACATTTGTTTATCCATTATCCATTATTAACATTCTTTTTTTTTCACTTTTTGACTGTTGTAAATAGTGCTGCTGTAACACTAATGTACAAGTTTTTGTTTGAATGCTGTGTGCTGAGTTGCTCAGTCATGTTCAATTCTTTGCCACCCATGGACTGGGGCCCACCAGACTCCTCTGTTCATGGGATTCTCCAGGCAAGAATACTACAGTGGGTTGCCATTCCCTTCTCCAGGGGATCTTTCTAACCGAGGGATCGAACCCAGGTCTCTCACATTGCAGGTGAATTGTTTACCATCTGATCTACCTCTTTTCAATTCTTTTGGGTACATACTTTGGAGTGGGTTGTTAGGTCAAATGGTGATTCTAGGTTTAACATTTTGAGGTACCACAAAATCCTTTTCACAGTTGCTGTACTCTTTTACATTCCAAACAGCAACATACAAAGGTTCAAATTGCTCCACTTTCTCACCAACATTTGCTATTTTCCATCTTTCTGATTACAAAAAAAAATATTGGAGTCTAGTTGATTTACAATGTTGTGTTAGTTTCAGGTGTACACAGCAACGTGAATCAGTTATACATATGTCCACTCTTTTTTAGATTCTTTTCCCATATAGGTCATTCAGTTCAGTAGCTCAGTCATGTCCGACTCTTTGCAACCCCATGGAACACAGAACACCAGGCCTCCCTTCCCATTACCAACTTCCGGAGTTTACTCAAATTCATGTCCATTGAGTCGGTGATGCCATCCAACCATCTCATCCTCTGTCATCCCCTTCTCCTCCCACATTCAATCTTTCACAGCATCATGGTCTTTTCAAATGAGTCAACTCTTCACATGAGGTGTGTCAAAGTATTGGAGTTTCAGCTTCAACACCAGTCTTTCCAATGAACACTCAGGACTCATCTCCTTTAGGATGGACTGGTTGGATCTCCTTGCAGTCCAGGGGACTCTCAAGAGTCTTCTCCAACACCATAGTTCAAAAGCACCGATTCTTCGGTGCTCAGCTTTCTTTATAGTCCAACTCTCACATCCATACATGACTACTGGAAAAACCATAGCCTTGACTAGATGGACCTTTGTTAGCAAAGTAATGTCTCTGCTTTTTAATATGCTTTCTAGGTTGGTCATAACTTTTCTTCCAAGGAGTAAGCATCTTTTAATTTCCTGGCTGCAGTCACCATCTGCAGTGATTTTGGAGCCCCCCCAAAATAAAGTCAGCCGCTGTTTCCACAGTTTCCCCATCTATTTGCCATGAAGTGATGGGACTGGATGCCATGATCTTAGTTTTCTGAATGTTGAGCTTTAATCCAACTTTTCACTCTTCTTTCACTTTCGTCAATAGGCTCTTTAGTTCTTTTTTGCTTTCTGCCATAAGGGTGGTGTCATCTGCATATCTGAGGTTATTGATATTTCTTCCAGCAATCTTGATTTCAGCTTGTGCTTCATCGAGCCCAGCATTTCTCATGATGTACTCTGCATATAAATTAAATAAGCAGGGTGACAATATACAGCCTTGATGTACTCCTTTTCCTATTTGGAACCAGTCTGTTGTTCCACGTCCAGTTCCAACTGTTGCTTCCTTACCTGCATACAGGTTTCTCAAGAGGCAGGTCAGGTGGTCTGGTATTCTCATCTCTTGAAGTGTTTCCCACAGTTTGTGTGATCCATACAGTCAAAGGCTTTGACATAGTCCATAAAGCAGAAATAGATGTTTTTCTGGAACTCTCTTGCTTTTTCGAGGATCCAACATATGTTGGCAATTTGATCTCTGGTTCCTCTGCCTTTTCTAAATCCAGCTTGAACATCTGGAAGTTCACGGTTCATGTATTGCTGAAGCCTGGCTTGGAGAATTTTGAGCATCATTTTACTAGTGTGTGAGATGAGTGCACTTTTGTGGTAGTTTGAGCATTCTTCAGCATTGCCTTTCTTTGGGATTGGAATGAAAACTGACCTTTTCCAGTCCTGTGGCCACTGCTGAGTTTTCCAAATTTGCTGGCCTATTGAGTGAAGCACTTCCACAGCATTATCTTTTAGGATTTGAAATAGTTCAAATGGAATTCCATCACCTCCATTAGCTTTGTTCGTAGTGATGCTTCCTAAGGCCCACTTGACTTCATATTCCCAGATGTCTAGCTCTAGGTGAGTGATCACACCGTCGTCATTATCTAGGTTGTGAGGATCTTTTTTGTATAATTCTTCTGTGTATTCTTGTCACCTCTTCTTAATTGCTTCTGTTAGGTCCATACCATTTTTCCTTTATTGAGCCCGTCTTTGCATGAAATGTTCTCTTGGTATCTCTAATTTTCTTGAAGAGATCTCTAGTCTTTTCCATTCTATTGTTTTCCTCTATTTCTTTGCAATGATTACTAAGGAAGGCTTTCTTATCTCTCCTTGCTATTCTTTGCAACTCTGCATTCAAATGGGTATATCTTTCCTTTTCTCCTTTGCTTTTCACTTCTCTTCTTTTCTCAGCTATTTGTAAGGCCTCCTCAGAGAGCGATTTTGCTTTTTTGCATTTCTTTTTCTTGGGCATGGTCTTGATCCCTGTCTCCTGTACAATGTCATGAACCTCCATCCATCGTTCATCAGGCACTCGGTCTATCAGATCTAGTCCCTTAAATCTATTTCTCACTTCCACTGTATAATCATAAGGGAATTGATTTAGGTCATACCTGAATGGTCTAGTGGTTTTCCCTACTTTCTTCAATTTAAATCTGAATTTGGCAATAAGGAGTTCATGATCTGAGCCACAGTCAACTCCTGGTCTTGTCCTTGAAGACTATATAGAGCTTCTCCATCTTTGGCTGCAAAGAATATAATCAATCTGATTTCGGTGTTGGCCATCTGGTGATGTCCATGTGTAGAGTCTTCTCTTGTGTTGTTGGAAGAGGGTGTTTGCTATGACCAGTGTGTTCTCTTGGCAGAACCCTATGAGCCTTTGCCCTGCTTCATTCTGTACTCCAAGGCCAAATATGCCTGTTAGTCCAGGTGTTTCTTGACTTCCGACTTTTGCATTCCAGTCCCCTAAAATGAAAAGGACATCTTTTTTTCGTGTTAGTTCTAGAAGGTCTTGTAGGTCTTCATAGAACTGTTCAACTTCAGCTTCTTCAGCATTACTGGTCAGGGCATAGACTTGGATTACTGTGATATTGAATGGTTTGCCTTGGGAACGAACAGAGATCATTCTGTCATTTTTGAGACTGCATCCAAGTACTGCATTTCAGACTCTTTTGTCATTATAGGTCATTTGGACTCTTTTGTCAACATAGGTCATTACAAAGTATTAAGTAGAGTCCTGTGTGTTATACACTCATTGTGATTTTAATGTGCATTTCCTTCATGGATAGTGATGTTTAACATTTTTCTTGCATCTATCTGACCATTTATCCTCATTGGAGAACTGTCTAGGTTATTCTCTTTGGTCACTTATGATTGAGTTGTCTTTTTTTGTTGATGATCTGTAGGAGTCCTTTATATATTCCGGATACTAAATATTTTCTCCCATTCAGTAGCTTTTTCCATTTTGTTGATAGTGTCCTCTAATACACAAAAGTTGTTCATTTTGGTCAAGTCCAAATTATCTATTTAAGGTTTAATTGCTTGTGCTTTGGGTATCTTATCTAAGAATCCATTACCAAATGTATGTGGCCTTTGTTTTTATGGCCCACATTTGTAATTTAACAAGAAGCTCTCTGAATCACATATTTAAGGAAAATATCTCACTCATACTTGAAGAAACACCTAAAAGGGCTTTAAAATTAGAGTACTAATAATAGCATTTTAAAACCAAGATGGTACACTAAATCCAAGACCTCCAAAGAACTTTACAAATAATAGTAGCCTGAAAATATTTTGGCAAGAAGTTACATATTAACGATTTGGGGATGAATGATTTTGCATATAAAGGATTTACAGAGGAATGACGTGCTTTTGTCACATAAATCACTGACATGAAACAGACACAGAACGCCACATGGCAATAATATAGAAAATGAATTTTTTCATCCTAAAGGATCTCAAAGGGTTTCATAAATGGAAATGAATAGGCTTAAACACAGCCCTATGTATGTAGAGAGGACAGAAGTGTGCCTTTGATTATGCACATTAATACTGGATAACAATTCAGGAAGTACTGTCGACTTGACTCCAGTCATAGGTACCCCATCAACAGGAAAGGCAGGCTAGGTGTAGATTACTAGGAGATAATCCTGTCCAAAGGGAAGTAGGCAAGTTAAACCCTAAACAACAAATATACAATATTTTAATGAAATGTATGCACAACTTGAACTTTTTCATTATACTACAAGCTTCCTGGGCTATTCTGGTGGCTAAGTGGTAAAGAATCCGCCTATTAATGCAGGAGACACAGGTTAGATCCCTGTGTTAAGAAGATCCCCTGCAGAAGGAAAGAGCAACCCTCTCCAGTGTTCTTGCCTGGGAAATCCCATGACAGAGGAGCCTGGCAGGCTACAGTCCATGGGGTTGCAAAGAGTCAGATACTGCTTAGTAACTCAACAACAACGAGCTTACTATGTACCAGCAACCATGCAAAAGCTTCACACATTATTTCATGAAGTCCTTAAACAATTCCATGCAACAATTCTATGAGGTGTGTTCCATTTTATAAGGAGTAAGAGACTTTTAGAAAGATGAAAAACCTCACCCAAGGCTAAGAACATAATGGTGGCAAATAATGACTCTTTCTCTCCTCCCTCCCTCCTTCAGTCCCTCCCTCCCTCTCTCTCTCTTTCCATGTGTGTGTGTGTGTGTGTGTGTGTGTGTGTGTGTGTGTATGTATATATATACATACTGTGTATATATGAAAAGTGAAAGTGTTAGTCAGTCATGTCTGACTCTTTGGAACCCATGGACTATAGCCCAACAGGTTCCTATGCTTATGGAATTCTCCAGGCAAGAATACTGGAGTGAGTTTCCATTTCCTTCTCCAGGGGATCTTCCCGACCCAGGGATAGAACCCAAGTCTCTGCATTGCAGGCAGATTCTTTACTGTCTGAGGCAGTATATATATATGTGTGTGTGTGTGTGTGTGTGTGTGTGTGTGTGTGTAGTATGCCTATATCTGTATGTATGTATGCATACTAGTCAGAATATAATCATTTCTACTATTGGTATTAGAGATTCGTCTTTGAATCGTCTAATTGTAAAATGGATAAACAAATAGTAATTCATGGTGAAATTTTGCCACCAGCTAGCAGGGTACGTATATATTAACCTGTGAAACAAAGGTAATGATTCACAAGGAAGGAGGGAAGGAAAGAAGGTAGGGAGGAAGGGAGAATGCTCTGCTGAAATCTTATTGGAACAAGACAGTTATTTAACCAACTTCACTATGAAATAAGCCTGGCTCTAAGCAGGCCACGTAGTCCAAGTTTTCTGCTCTAAATCAATCTCTATAATTTTCAAAATGCTTAATGCTTTAGGACACCGGCTGAAGCACTACACTGGCCTTGGTTTGAATACCCACAAATAGCATCCTGATCTGAGCGGCCTTGGAGAAACCCTTTGCCCTCTCTGTAGATCAAGCTTCTTGCCAGAAATTAATGAAAAATAATCTCTGCTTCCTGAAGTTGTGGAGACTCAGTGTACTAATCAGCATAGAGAGTTTAACACATGATAACCAGTTCATAAATAGTCATCCTTCTTCTGTTATGCTTTCCTATTGGCTGAGAGGGAATGAGTGGAATTCCCCAAGGTTTGGTTAGCTTTCACTTCTACACAGCAGCAGTGAAGGGCCGGTAGGGATGAAGGAAATTCAGAGCTGAAAGCTCTTGTTAGTGATTCTGTTATGATTCCTTCCTTCAGTGTCTTTTCTGAAAGCATTAGCTGGCAGCTTGTGACTCCTTCAAATGCTGAGTCCTTTATGCAGTGATTCTGAGTCTTATTTGCCAGTTGTTTGCAGGGTATGATCACTGCCTCTTTGTGACCAGTGATGAATATGGTTGCACAAACATCTCTGTTACATACACACACTCTCTCTCTCCAGAAGAAACAAGAGGAAACAAAGACATTCATAAAAAGTAGAGAGCTGACCATGGTGACAGAGATAGGGTGGATGGGGGAATGGGACTGAGGCCTCAAAGGGAGGGGACATATGTATACACATAGCTGATTCACAGCAGAAATGAACACAACATTGTAAAAAAAAAAAAATGCCCCAGTTTTAAAAAAAAGTAGAGAATTGATACGCTAACATTTCTCCCACTCTGAAACTATAACACTAAGCCAGACACCAAGTAATTGTAAAGAGATAACATTCATTTTAATTAAAATACATTATCACCCGAGCTCTAGATTCAGAACACAAAATATCATATCTTCATCTTCTCTGCTGATGAACAAATTGAACTCCGATGAGAATGTAAATTGGTCTAGCCATGGTGAAAAATAGTGTGGAGGTTTCTCAAAAAACTAAAAATAGAGTTACCATATGATCGAGCAATCCCACTGCTGGGCATATATCCAAAAAATGAACACAAAAAAGATAAATGCACCTCGATGTTCACAGTAGCATTATTTACAGTTGTCAAGATATGGAAACAACCCAAGTGTCCAGCAACAGATGAATGGATAAAGAAGATGTGGCATATCAGATGAACATATTTGCAAAGCAGAAATAGAGTAACAGATGTAGAGAACAAACTTATGGTTACCGAGGGCAGAAGCGGGTGGTGGGATGAATTGGGCAATAGGGATTGACATATATACATGACTATGCATAAAATAGATAATGAATGAGAATCTACGGTATAGCACAAGGAATTCTACTCAATGATCTGCGGTGACCTAAATGGGAAGGAAGTCTAAAAAAGAGGGAATAGGGACTTCCCTGGTGATCCAGTGGTGATCCATGCAATGCAAGAGACTTGGGTTCAGTCCCTGTTTGGGGAAATAAGATCCCACATTCTACAGAGTAACTATGTTCATGTGCCGTAACTACTGAGCCAGAGCGCTGCTAGAGAGTCCATGTGCCATGACAGAAGATCCTGGCACTGTAACTAAGACCCAAATTGATAAATAAGTAAATATTGTTTTAAAAGATAAAACGAGGGAATATATGTGTAAATGTAAGTGATTCACCTTGCTGTACAGCAGACACAGAACATTCTAAAGCAACTACACTCCAATAAAAATTAATTTTTAAAAAAGAAGATGTAGCACATGTGTACAATGGAATATGACTCAGCCATAAAAAAGAAGAAATGATGCCATTTGTAGCAGCATGGATGGACTTGGAGGGTATTACGCTAAGTGAAATAAGTCAGAGAAAGAAAAATACTGAATTATATCACTTACATGGAATCTAAAAAATACAACAAACTAGTGAATATAACAAAAAAGCAGACTCACAAGTATAGAGAACAAATTAGTGATTACCAGTGGGGAGAGGGAAGTGGGGGAGGGGCACTATAGGGGTAGGGAAATAGAGATATAAACTATTTGGGATCAAGTAAACTACAAGGATATATTGGACAACACAGGAATAGAGTCAATATTTTATAATAACTACAGATGAAGTATAACCTTTAAAATTGTGAATCACTACACTGTACACTGTCACTTACATAATGGGGCTTTTTTGGTGGTGGCTCAGTGGTCAAGAATCTGCCTGCCAATGCAGGAGATGCAGGTTCGATCTCTGATCTGGGAAGATCCCCTGGAGAAGGAGATGGCCTGGATATTCACTAGAAGGACTGTTTCTTAAGCTGAAGCTCTAATATTTTGTCCACTTGATGCAAAAGGCAGATTTTTGAAAAAGACCCTGATGCTGGGAAAGACTAAAGGTAAAAGGAGAATGGGGTGGCAGAGGATGAGATGGTTAGATAGCATCACAGACTCAATGGACATGAACTGGAACAAAGTCTGGGAGATAGTGGAGGACAGAGGAGCCTGGCGTGCTGGAGTCCATGGGGTCGCAAAGAGTCGGACACGACTTAGAGGCTGAACAACAACAGCTTACATAATTATTATATAGCAACTGTACTTTGATAAAAAGCAAAAAATAAAACCAAGAAATCTGACTATATCTAAAATAAAAGCTTGTTACCAAGTCTTTAGATTTCCTTTTCCACAGTGGAGATACTAATCTAACTGCCTCAGCCAGAACTCTACACATTACCTTTCTTCTGTTCCGTCTCTCCATATGATCAGATAGGAAATGACATGAATTATTCCTTTGCAAACATCTTTCCCAGCAGTTCTGTGTCCTTCTTCTCATTGTCATCAGCCAACAGTACTGAATCAGGATGTCTCACTTTCAATTTGGAAACCACAGAGGGCTGATCCAGAGGCCCCTCCCCCTCATCATTCACATCCGAGCACTGCCAACAGACTCACTTAAAAAAGAAAACAAAATACTGCTGCACCAAGTCCCTCTTTAAAAAAAAAAAAAATTTAATAAGCTATAATTCTTGTTAATTTATTTTTTTCTTAAGTGTTACACAACTGATTTATTTTAAATTGGAGTTTATTTGTGTTAGTTTCAGGTATATGGCAAAGTAAATCAACTATACATATACATATACTCTCCTTTTTTTGGATTTCCTTCACATTTAGGTCATCACAGAGCACTGAATAGAATTCTCTGTGCTATACAGTAGGTTCTCAATATTTATCTATTTTATACATAGTAGTGTATATGTGTAAATCCCAATGTCTCAATTCATCCCACCCCTGCTTCCCCCTTTAGGTGTCCGTATGTTTGTCCTCTACGTCTGTGTCTTTATTTCTACTTTGCAAATAGGTTCAACTGTTCCATTTTCCTAGATTCCACATATCTGCATTAATATATCATATTTTTCGCTTTCTGACTTACTTCAATCAGTATGACAATCTCTGGGTCCACTCATATCTCTGCAAATGGTACAATTTTGTTCCTTTTCATGGCTGAGTAACATTCCATTGTATAAAGGTACCACATCTTCTTTATCTGTTCCTTTGTTAATGGACATTTAGGTTGCTTCCATATCTTGGCTATTGTAAATAGTGCTGCAATGAACACTGGGGTGCATGTATACTTTGTAATTATGGTTTTCGATGGGTATATGCCCAGGGATGAGATTGCAGGATCGTATGGTAGTTCTAACACTTTCTATCAAGTTCTTTCTGCTGGTGTCTTCACAGCTGTGTCAGCCACTGCTGGTCCTTCCCATCTTCATTCTTTTCCCCCAAATTCTTACGCCCTTTAGTCTTGAAATCTTTACTCCCACCGCCCCTATCCCCACTTCCTTATTTCTAGTGTTGTGTCTACAATGCAGTCATCATACATATACTTTAGCTTGTGAATGAGTGAATTGGTGCATCCTTCAGACCATCCAAATAGAAAGAGAAAAAGTCTTCAAACTGTTTCTCAAAGCAGATCTCACATGTGGTTACCTCACAGGTCCATATGTCTTTGCTTTAACTTCATAAATATGAATCTGGGAGACAATAATAGAACGACTTACTTATGTTTTGGCTAGTACATAATTTTATTGCCTAAACAAGCCATGTTCTCTTTTAAAGGAAATCAAGAGACAGCTTATAAATACAGATGCATATAATTTGTATAGAACTTTAGAAGTATTCATTATTATTCATGAATCTTTGTGACAGTGAAACCAAAATAAGCAAGGGAACCAAATCTTGGTCAGAAAAAGGAAAGAATAGAATCTTATGGAAGATGTTTGATGGGATCTCAAAGAATTTTAAAAATCTGCCTTGTTCCTGCCATGGGATGTTTGGTTAATTGTTGAAGTCTTTAACAGGTAATGCTTGCATTAGTATAGCATATGGGACACTGATTTTTTCAAGGGCAATTTTAAAGGTTAGTTAATCCCGGATAGGCTTATTTTTGGTGTCTCATACCAGTTCCAAAACAAACTATAAAAAATAGATTTTACCACTGCAGGTGGATTGTACTTCTCTTGACTTAACATGTAACCTAGTAAAAAATTTCTCTCAAGACTACAGTTCTTACACAATCATTTGCACATTTAAATGGTCAAAATTCTTTCATTTACATTGTAATATCTTCTCAGAAGTGGTTCCTAAGCCTTTTTCAGAAGAATTAGAACTTTATATGAAGAATCTCCCCTGTCCTGCCCACACTAAAGACCCAAAGCAGAGAGCTTTCAATTAGTACATCAAAAACAGTGTTATAGGAAACATAATTATTCCTGTTTCTTTGGTATTCTGGTATAATAATAAATTCTAGCCTCAACAACAACAACAAAAAAGGATTTTTAAATAGAGCCAATTAACATAAGCTTCTTTAAAATTTGTTACAGATAATTCTGTCCTGCACACTTTGATAAGCTTGGGTTAATTTTCTGTGTTGTTAACTTCCTTTAACATAATGTTAAAAGGCGAATGAGTCAGAACACAAATGAGCAAGTGTTATGAGTAATTCATCATTTCTTAAATTTTGCAGAGCAGGTTTTGAGGGAACGGTAGTTATTTCCATTCACTGCTCACTTAAAAATTTTTCTTCAGATTCTTCTTGTTACGTTGCTGTCATTTCACAAATTATATTCGCTAGGTTTATGTTGCTATAAGAATGGTAACATAAACTGTAACACTCTTTAAAGTCATGAACTGGGGCTTCCCTGGAGATCCAGTGGTTAAGAATCTACCCTGCAATGCAGGGGATGGGGGTTCAATTCCGGGTAGGAGAACTAAGATCCCACGTGCCACTGTGGAGCGGCTAAGCCCATGTGCCACGCTAGAGAGCCTGTGCACGGCAACTACTAGGCCCAGGCCACAGCTACAGGGTCTGTGAGCCACAGAGAAAGATCCTCCAGTGCCACAGTGAAAGATCCTCATGAGCCACAGTGAAAGATCCTCATGTGCCACAGTGAAAGATCCTCATGTGCCACAGTGAAAGATCCTCAAGTGCCACAGTGAAAGATCCTCAAGTGCCACAGTGAAAGATCTTCATGTGCCACAGTGAAAGATCCTCATGAGCCACAGTGAAAGATCATCATGTGCCACAGTGAAAGATCCTCATGAGCCACAGTGAAAGATCTTCATGTGCCACAGTGAAAGATCCTCATGAGCCACAGTGAAAGATCTTCATGTGCCACAGTGAAAGATCCTCAAGTGCCACAGTGAAAGATCTTCATGTGCCACAGTGAAAGATCCTCATGTGCCACAGTGAAAGATCCTCAAGTGCCACAGTGAAAGATCCTCAAGTGCCACGGTGAAAGATCCTCATGTGCCAGAGTGAAAGATCCTCATGTGCCAGAGTGAAAGATCCTCATGTGCCAGAGTGAAAGATCCTCATGTGCCAGAGTGAAAGATCCTCATGTGCCACAGTGAAAGATCCTCATGTGCCACAGTGAAAGATCCTCAAGTGCCACAGTGAAAGATCCTCATGTGCCACAGTGAAAGATCCTCATGTGCCAGAGTGAAAGATCCTCAAGTGCCACAGTGAAAGATCCTCATGAGCCACAGTGAAAGATCCTCATGTGCCACAGTGAAAGATCCTCAAGTGCCACAGTGAAAGATCCTCATGAGCCACAGTGAAAGATCCTCATGTGCCACAGTGAAATATCCTCATGTGCCAGAGTGAAAGATCCTCAAGTGCTACGGTGAAAGATCCTCATGTGCCAGAGTGAAAGATCCTCATGTGCCAGGGTGAAAGATCCCCATGTGCCAGAGTGAAAGATCCTCAAGTGCCACAGTGAAAGATCCTCAAGTGCCACAGTGAAAGATCCTCATGTGCCAGAGTGAAAGATCCTCATGTGCCAGAGTGAAAGATCCTCAAGTGCCACAGTGAAAGATCCTCAAGTGCCACAGTGAAAGATCCTCAAGTGCCAGAGTGAAAGATCCTCATGTGCCACAGTGAAAGATCCTTAAGTGCCAGAGTGAAAGATCCTCATGAGCCACAGTGAAAGATCCTCAAGTGTCACAAAGACCCAAGGCAGCCAAAAAAAACGTCATGAACTAGTCCAAGTATGATGTTGGTTTTGGGGTTGTGTGTAGAGTTCAAGGGCTTGTGAGAAGATTAAATGGAATCATACTCATCAATGACTAAGACTGCTTTGAACATTTTATATATAGTAGTGTATATATATCCATCCCAATCTTCCAATTTATCACTACCTTCACCCCCTGGTAATCATAAGATTATTTTCTACATCTGTGACTCTGTTTCTGTTTTGCAAATAAGTTCATTTTTATCATTTTTTAAGATTCCATATATAAGCAATATCATATATTTGTCTTTTTCTGCCTGACTTATTTCACTAGTATGACGATCTCTAGATCCATTCATATTTTTTCAAAAGGCATTATTTCATTCTTTATTTTTTTATTTGAGTAATGTGCTGTGCTTCCTTGCTCAGTCATGTCTGACTCTTTGCAAGCCCATAGACTGCAGCCCACCAGGTTCCTCTGTTCATGGGATTCTCCAGGCAAGAACACTGGAGTGGGTTGCCATGCCCTTCTCTAGTTGAGTAATATTCCATGGCATATGTATACCACATCTTCTTTATCCACTCCTCTGTTGATGGATATTTAGTTTGCTTCCATGTCCTAGTTATTGTAAATAGTGTTGCAGTATACACTGGGATGCATGTATCTTTTCAAATTACAGTTTTCTCTGGATATATGCCCAGGAGTGGGATTGCTGGATCATATAGCTCTATTTTTAGTTTTTAGAGAAACCTCCATACTGTTATCCACAGTAGCTGTACCAATTTACAATCTTTAATTAAGTAAATTTCTTAATTTTTATCTTAATAAATTACTCTGAATTTGTATGATTCACCCTGTAACATATTTCAACTTTTCAAAAAATAAGAAAAATTACCAAGCATGCACAAAGACATATAAATATTAAATAGCTTCATTTTTAAAGCAATTTTAGCACCAAGACTATTATTTTCTTTATGGAGTTTCTGAACTCTGCCCTCCAAGCCCAGTGGAGCTCAAAATTATGCTCTGTTTAATCTTGAATGAGGTAACATTAGACAGAATTATTATTTGAGCTAACTTAGTCTGCTATCTAAAAGGCCTCAGAGTTGTTATTTCTGTCTTTTTACTGGAACATAGTATACATATAGAAAAGTCCACAAGTCATGCGTTTACAGCTTAATGCACTTTCACATAACAGACACACTTGCAAAGCCAATATTCAGTTTAAGAAAGAAAACATAATTAGCACCATTGGAGAATCCCTCAGTGCCCCATGCCTTTCACTAACTACCAACAAAAAAAAATACCATCATGATGTTTAACACTATGTATTAGCTCTCCTGTTCTGGAATATACCACTGGTATATGTACTGGTTTGTATGTTGCTTCTTCCACTCAATGTTATGTTACAAAGTTCCTCCACATCGCTGTAACTGTAGTTTTTTTATGCTCATTTCTTTGTAGTATTTCATTGTATGAAGCAATGAAATCTGTCTACAGCAATGTATCTGTCCATTCTACTGCTGATGGACATTTGTGTTGTTTTGTATTGGAAGCAATTGTAAAGAGTGTGCCTAGGATTATTCTCACACATGGCTTTTGGTAAACATAGATACACTTCTATCAGGAATAGAAATGTATTGGGTTCTATAAAAACCCAAGAAAGGAACTTACTGAGTCATGGCATAAATTGTTTAGCATTAGTAGATACTGTCAAACAGTTCCCCAAAATGGATGTGACAATTTACATTCCCAACAGGGAGAGTTCTGCTTCAGTCATTTCCAGTAATTGGTATCAATCATCTTTTTATTTACAGTGATTCTAGAGGATGTAAAGTATCAAGAGCTATAAAGGACTAGGATTTTATTATATACCCAAGTTAGTTACTTCCTGCAGTGTCATGGGCCTTAGAAGAAGATTCAGTGTTCCTGGGTCAGAGAAGAAGGACATTTGATCACATCACATCAATTACAGTAATTAGACTATTAACTGGTCTGGACGTATACACTAAGCCTCAGTTCCTGTGTGTGTGTGTGTGCTCAGTCATGTCCAACTTTTTGTGGTTTCATGGATTGTAGCCCACTAGTCTCTCCTCTATCCATGGGATTTTCCAGGCGAGAATACTGGATTGGGTTGCCATTTCCTACTCCAGGGCATCTTCCCGACCCAGGGGTCCAACCCACATCTCTTGATTCTTTACCACTGTGCCGCCTGGGAAGCCCCACAGTTCGCAAGTGAAGCCAGATGGCACCTGCATGAGCAGAGAGGTGCATTACAGGAGAGTAAGCTTGTGTTTAGGCGAACGGACTCTTCTAAAGTGGACAGTGAGCAGGCCTGCCTTACTCTAGAAGGAGATACTGTCTTTATCTTCCGAGGCTGTAGACTCTACAAACATCTCTGAAAAGGTAATTAGGGACAAGGCCAGCTCTCAAAGCAGAGTATTATCTCTGCTTGCAAAACATGCAGAGGGACTTCCCTGGCAGTCTTGTGGTTAGGACTCTGGGCTTCCCCTGCAGGGGTCATGGGTTCAATCCCTGGTTTGGAAACTAAGATCCTGCATGCTGTGTGGCGTTTCCCAACCTCCCCCCCCTCCCGCCCCCACAAAAAGACATACAGACATACAAGAGGCCCATGGAGAATAATCTCTCAATAATAGTATAAGTACATTTGGGTTTTAATTTGTACTTCACTGATAATATGGTGGGGGGGTGAAATTGAACCTCACACCATAACATAAAAATCCATCTTAAATGAACTACAGATATAAATATGAAAGGTAAAACGATGAAACTTCTAGAAGAAACATAGAATATCCTTGTGACTTTGAGACAAGCCAAGATTTAGAAAAAGATCACTTTGAAAAGGATTATAATACATTAATCATGAAGGGAAAATTGATAAACCTGAAATAAAATAAATTTAAGCTACCTTATCATATTGAGTCTTATGGCATCAAGTTTAAAGAAACTATATACTTACTGAAATTCTTTTTCATATATTTTTCTTTCCAGGACCCTTTCAAATACTGTAACAAACTTAGGTTTGAAGAGAAAAGAGCAAGTATAAGAAGCAGCTTATAACCTCAGAATGTAACCCCAATAGCCTGGAAGGCAGGGCATTACAATAGTGGAGACTTTTTATACCTTGCTAATGAAAAAGAAACCTTAGCATTCTAGGTAGTTTTCTTTATAAGTGGACTCAATGCTTTTCCTGTTGCCAATGTGATCAGATAAATAAATATATCTGCTAATTTGCCAGCCTGATGTCAATATATTTGATGTACACATCATACTTTAATCAGGCTTTTGCTACAATGAAAATACCTCACACAAGTTAAGTGGGGTTTATTTTTAGGATGATTACTAACTTGAAAAAAGCTCTGAACATCATTAAAAATCAAGCCCCTATAGTGATTAGCAGGATTTTGTGTGAACTCAACAAAGTTTAAACTTCAAGGTCTATGACTGGCTTGGGTCTTTACCAAGAATCTGGGTGAGACTCTAGTGACTTTATATTTGTCATTGTATATTCCTTTTCTTACACAGGACCTTTAGAATTGTGTAACTTTTAGACCTTGAATACCAATTAACCTCATTTCCTAGTGGGCGAAGCTTCTCTTATGTGGGTTAAGGTCTTCTTTCCATCAATTGCTGTTTTAGGATTACCTTCATCATGAACTCAGCACTCAAGCCCATGATGGCTTCCCTGGCCATGCTTGTTTTCTTCGCAACTTTAGATTCTCTCTCATTAGTAAGTACCTAATTATTTCCATGTTGCCTAGTTAAAACACAAGAGAAGGACAGGGACTGGTCCAGCTTCTCCTTTTGTATTGGACCCCATCACAAATCACCAATTAACCTAAGAAACAATTGCCCTGTGTCAGGCTTCTAGTCTAAATGCAGGAAGGTCCTACTGCCTGCCTCTTCCATAGGGGCTCTGAGTGCCATCTCTCTCTCTCTCTCTCTCTCTCTCTCTCTCTCTCTCTCACACACACACACACACACACACACACACACAGGGCACCAAAAGCTAAGGCAACAGAGAATCTTAGCTTTGGGGTGAAAGTTGAGAGACTGAAATATGGGCTGTGCAAGACTGACTGAATGAATTAGATAAGGATGTGGTGAGAATCTGTAGCATTTACTTATGTAAGAAAAAGCTTCAAATCCATAGAAGTTTGGCTTCAGTTTGTATTGCCTGAGCCAATTGCTGGTCTCCAAATCCCTGAATTAGGGAAATCTTAAAATAGCCCCGCATCAGCTCTTCTGTGGAATCCATGGCTCTCCCTGTGATCCTGACCTGGAAGGATCAGGGAGATGATAGTTTTTCCCAGAGCAGCAAAATTTGTAGGGTATGCCATTCATTCCTAGGCCCAGAGTCATCCAAAATCAAACACATGGATAACAGGTGAGACGTATCAATAATTACTCAATTATCTTTAAGGTAGTTAAGTGGTGGTCTGATTTGCTTCATCATTAAACATTCAGGCCAAACACTTTTTTCTTTTATAACAAAGATACTTAATTACTAGAAAATGTGAGAAAGAGATGTTTAGAATGCCTCTATACAGTCCTCACCAGGGTTTAGAACAGGCTTTCTAGACACGGAACAGAAAGAGAACTCAGCACCACAAAGTGCATTCAAGTTTTATAAGGAAAATAAAAAGTTTGTTCCACATAGGAAATCAGTCCTTGTGTGTGGGTGGGTGGAGAGACAGTTGGGAACATAGGGATGGAGCCAGAGAGGTAAACACTGTGGCATCAGAAGAGGGGGAGGGAAAGTGGGTGGGAGAACAGCCCCTCTATCCATCGGCATTAAAGCCCCAGTGACGGAGGACTTTGGTTGATTGACAGCTAGGGTACCCTGAAAACAACAGGGCTCTCCACGTGAGGCAGGGAACAGAGAAGACAGCATTTCCATCACTGCCAGGCTTTATTTGTTCCAAAACTGAACAATACATTTCCATGAAATTTCATAGATTCCCCTGCCACCTCTCTCTCTTTCTCTCTCTCCCCACCTACCACCCTCTCTCTTTCCCCCTTATGAAAATAACATTGGGTGAACTAAGGGAATGAAGTAAAGTACCACATAGTACAATATGGAAGAGAGAGGGAAGAAGAAAATTTAAAGAGTGTGCATTCTTGAACTTCCCTGGTGGTCCAGGGGTTAAGAATCGCCTTTCAATGCAGGGGACTCAGGTTCGATCCCTGGTCAGGGAACTAAGATCTTGCAAGCTGTGGGGCAACTAAGCCAGTATGCCACAACTACTAAGCCCTGAACTCTGGAGCCTGTGCACCAAAACTACAGAAGTCCATGAGCCACATCGAAGACCCAGTGCAGTTAATTTTTTTTTTTTAAAGAGTATGCATTCTTTTTTTTTCCCCTACATTAACAAAAGAACAATTACATACAGATTCACTGAACACTGACCATCAACAAAGCATTGCACTCATTCGGAAAAACAAAGATAGTAAGATGAACCAACAAATCCAGTGCTCAAGAGTTAGAGTCGACACCTTCTCACCTTCTCAAATATATGGAACCCCAAATGTTCCCACCTCTGTCCTATTTTATCTATCTCCACCCCTTCTTCTGGATCATCACCACCAGCACAAAAACTTAAACAGGGAAACAGACCAACCAACAAATTCCCCTCAACCCACTTCCTCCAGTGTCAGTTTCCAACCAATTTCTCTGCTCATTTTAGCAAACTTCCTTAAAAGCTCTGCTAGTACTCAGAGTTGTCAATTCCTCTCCTCTCCTGGTCTTTGGAGACCATTTTCATCAGATCTTTCCCTGAGCCAGCCTACAGAAGCTGCTCCTGCGCCCCACGCCTCAGTCTTGGACATAGTCAACGACTTCACTTGACTTCTGAGCCAACCTTTGGGGTTTCCTCATAACTTGCTGGTGGCAAAGAAATGAGAGTTGATTTAGAAATAGGGTTGACAGGTGAGTTAACTTAGATCGGGTTCAGAATGACTCTGAGACAATTAACCAAAGGTTTTGGGTAGATGGTGAACTTACTAGCCAAAGAGAGGAAATCAAGAGAAGCAGGTTAGCAGCTAAGAGAGGGGCTTAAACTTAATGTGCCCAGATTTTTAAATGCTGAGTTTGAATAGACTAAGGGACATTTGAGGGACATGCCCGAAGAGCCACTGGGATACAAATTTGAAGCTCAGGAGAGCTGTAAATATTAATTAGAGATTTTGGTGCCATCAGCAGATACGTGAGTGTTGAAATCATGGACCTGAATGGAGAAGGAGACAAGAGATGCAAGGACAGGTAGAAGAGGTGTGCTAGCAAGAAGGAAGAGAGGAGGGTAAAGACTAAAAGATACCCAGAAGCTGTGTCAAGTCTCCGAATGATGGGTGTCTCTGACTTGCTCTCTCTCTCTCTCTCTCTCTCTCTCTCTCTCTCTCTCTCACACACACACACACACACACACACACACTCTTCTCCTTTTATGATCAAATGAGGTCCAGAGTTTAAGCACTAAAGGCTGTAACAGAACATTCCCCACTTTGCCTATTCAGCCAAGACCTTAACATTTTAGCTAACTCCAGAGTGCCAGATTCTTCTAAATTTTGTTTTTGATTGTTTTTGATGTGGACCATTTTTAAAAGTCTCTACTGAGTCTGTTACAACATTGCTTCTGTTTTATGCTTTGGTTTTTTTGACCGCGAGGCATGTGGCTCTTAACTCCCTGACCAGGGATGGAACTTGAACCCCCTGTGTTGGAAGGCAAAGTCTTAACCACTGGACACCACCAGGGAAGTTCCTTAGAGTGACAGATTCTGATCAGGGTGAGGTGATAATAATAAAAATAAGAACTAACCTTCATTAAGGGCCAGTTATTGAGCTAAGATTTTACATATGTTATCTCATCTCAAGCTCATAACAACTCCATGTGAGTTTTACAGTTTCTATTGAGTATTCAAAAAAGTTAGGCTCAAACACTTAAGTAATGGCCAGTGGTCAAAGCTCTGAGGCAGTGGCCAAGCTGGGATTTAAATCTCAACAGTTTGTTGGTCCTTGCTTTGCCTTCACCACAATATATTACCACAATATGCTATGTTTCTTGTTCCCTGATAAGGCAGATTAAGAATCTTAATATATTTTTGTGGTAAGAAAGTTGGAAGATCTAAAAAAAAATTTAAAATTCACAGTGATAGAAGGCAATGCTGATCATCAATAAACCTGAGTGTGATAAAAGAGATTTTAAAACACAAGTAGATTACGGAAAGGCCAGAGTAATATAAATAATCTGAAGTGCTGGAGAGTATTTATTTATTGTATTAGACACACAGAAATACACATTTGCAAAGCACTCAAAGCAGAAAGCTTGTCTTCATTCCTATCCTGTAGATCATTTCTAACCACACGGCTTTTTCTCTTCCCTTGTTAAACTCCTAGTGCAGATAAATGTTTAGAGTTTTTCACTTTATCAGAGAACGTCCAAGTACCTGCACTTAAGCCCTTGCTACATTTCCAAAAAAGGATCACGTTTCCTGTGTTATGCTGGCTATTTCTGATAGTGGAATCTTCAGATATGTTCTCTACTGGTCTCATGATCCAAGTCTGTTTTTAGAAGGACATTTTTCAGTTTAAATAAATTAAGAGCAATTTAACTTCATCTGTTATTAAAGATTCTGAGATTTTTTTTTTCAGGACTCAAACTGCACTCTATTTATAAGATTTTACCTCTCAAGACTAAATTGAGTTGTGGGTTTATAGGCAATCTTAAATATACTAAGTTTGTTACTGAATAGGACTCGACTGAAGTGACTTAACACAGCACACAGCCCATCACTCCCTTAATAGGGTGAAACAAACCGGTGGGAAGGCCAGTCATTATAGAATCCTCCATTTTCTGGATCACAAGATGTCTAAAAATAACTACTTTTTATGGTGTAGAAAATAGAGTAAGCTATATTGCAATGCCTGTCAAATATAAACCATCTGAGAAGTAGATTTATAGTTTTTCTGATTTTTAAACCCTTTACTCTTGTTGTTATTCAGTCGCTAAGTCAAGCCCAGCTCTTTGTGACCCCATGGACTACAGCCTGCCAGGCTACCTCGTCCTTCACTGTTTCCCAGAGTTTGCTCAGATTTATGTTCATTGAGTCAGTGATGCTATCTAACCACTTCATCCTCTGCCACTCCTTCTCCTTTTGCCTTCAATCTTTCCTAGCATCAGGGTCTTTTCCAGTGAGTTGGCTCTTTGCATCAGGTGGCCAAATTATTAGAGTTTCAGCTTCAGCATCAGTGAATATTTAGAGTTGATTTCTGTCAGGATTGATTGGTTTGATCTCCTTGCTGTAAAAGGGACTCTCAAGTCTTCTCCAGCACCACAATTCAAAAGCATCAATTCTTTGGTGCTAAGCCTTGTTTATGGTTCAACTCTCACATCTCACATCACTTTCTTAGTTTCCACCTTTCCCACTTTCTACTTTCTTACTAAACCATAATAGATAACAAAAACCCATCTTAAAAAATCAACCCCCAAAAGAGAAACAAAAGATGCCGGTCATCCGGCCTTGCACTCTGTCACTCAAATCTGACTGTAAGAGCAGATAAGAAGAGGCTGAGTGACATTTGGTTCTGGTCCAATGAGGTGGTAGAACAGAGGGGACACGTTCGCTGGAAGTCAAGAAACTAGGCTTCATTTCTGGGACTGTTCCATAAGTAATTGTGTGACTCTGGTCAAGTAATAGCCATTGGTTATACAAGATGCAGAAAACAGATTTACTCATCCCTTCAACTATTCATTCAACAAACATTTCATCACCTGCTGTATACTAACTCTTTTGCTAGAAGTTGGTGATAAGCTTTGGTTGGTGGTTGGTAGGTCTACATTGAAGCATGACTTCTCCATGAAATAAGACTATTTCTGTCTCCAAAATGGCAGATCCCCAAATATCCAAGCTCTATTGATGAGAAATAGCCAGTGGAGTATTAGCATGTCCCAGTATAAACCTTTCTTTAATAATAAAAGTAAATGATAAAATGAAGGGACTTCCCTGCCAGTTTAGAGATTAAGACTTCACCTTCCAACACAGTGGGTCCTGGTTTAATCCGTGGTTGGGGAAACAAGATCCTACATGCCTCATGGCCAAAAAACCAAAACATACAATGGAAACAATATTGTAACAAATTCAATTAAGACTTTAAAAATAGTCCACATAAAAAAAAAAAAACTCACAAAAATTCAGTTGCAAATATCATTTAAAAATTATTGTGAGCATATTTTTTCAAAGTTTGATCTTTTCTTCATACTTTTATTTACCCGCTACAGTAAGGAAGACAACAATGGATGTCATAAGGAAAATAGCAAAACATTTTAGAACTCAGAGAACTAATTAAGACTTAAGCAGACACTTGTTATAACTTCTCTTGTTAAATTGGAAGTTATTGAGTTTTTCACTTATGATAAATTCAGAACCAGGCAGGACAGTCTTTGACATAAATCATAGCAAAATTTTTTTGGATTTGACTCCTAAGGTGAAAGAAACAAAAGCAAAAATAAACAGATGGGGCCTAATCAAACTTAAAAGCTTTTGTACAGTAAAGGAAACCGTCAACACAATGAAAAGATAATCTGCTGAGAGGGAGAAAATATTTGTAAATGATATGACCAATAAGAGGTTAATATCCAAAGTACATGAACAACTCTTACAACTCAAATATCAAAAAAATAAACAAGGTGATTAAAAATGGGCATAAGACCTGAATAGACATTTTTTTCAAACAAGAAACAGAGATGGCCAACAGGCACGTAAAAAGACGTTCAACATCACTAATTATCAGAAAAATTCCAATCAAAGCCACAACAAGGTAAAACCTCACACCTGTCTGAGTGGCTATCATCAAAATGCCTAAAAATAACAAGTGTTGGCAACGATGTGGATACTGTTTGTGGGAAAGTAATTTGTGCAGCCACTATGGAAAACAATCTGGAGCTTCCTCAAACAACTCAAAATAGGACTACTGGAATAATCCAGCAATTCCACTCATGGGTATATATCTGAAGAAAACAAAAACACTAATTCAAAATGATACATGCACCCCAATGTTAACAGTAATAAAGCATTATTTACTATTGCCAAGATACAGAAGCAACCAAAGTGTTCATCAATAGACAAATGAACAAAGAATATGTGGCATATATACACAGTGGAGTATTAGTCATAAGAAAAGAATAAAATTCTGTCACTTGTAACAATATGGATGGACCAAGAGGGTATTATGCTTAGTGAAATGTGTCAAACAAAGACAAATACTCTGTTATCACTAATATATAAAATCTAAAAAATACAACAAACTAATGAATATAACAAAAAAGAAACAGACTCACATACATAGAGAACAGACTAGTGGTTACCAGGTGGGGCATGGGGGGGCAGGGCAAGGTAGGGGTAGAGGACTAAAAGATACAAACTACTGTGTATAAAACAAATAAGCAATAAAAATATTGTTCAGCATAGAGAAATACAGCCATTATTTTGTAATAGCTTTAAATGAAGCACAATCTATAAAAATAGCAAATCACTATGATGCACATCTGAATGTAATATAATATTGTAAATCTATTATACTTCAATAATACATACATACATAAATCTTTTAAATAGGGGAGAACAAGAAAAAATCCAGAATGAAGGGCAAAATTTCAAAGTGATTTTTTTTTTTGAAAAATAGCTATATATAACTTGGGGTCATGGACATGTTAAAAGCAAACAAAGCATAAAAACACAAAGAAAATTAAAAAAAATCAGTGAGTCAGAAACGTAAATTCCACTCAGTATAAGAGAAAAACCAGGTTGAACTATGCAATTATTAATACATGTTATTAATGAGAAAAGATACCTAAGCAATCGTATCCCTTGAGTCTTGCTTTAAATGATTTTATAAATATATTATGGTTTCCTAAATGAAGTTTAAAAAAAAAAAAAACAAATTGAATCCTGTTATGACAGAACAAACACAGTCAGTTGGAAAACTATGAAATTCCTTGATTCAGTAAAACCAAGGCCTTTGGGCCAAGATCCCCTGAATGGCAGTTGCTCTAACATAAGAAAACCAAAATAATCAGCAGGAAACAACAGCCCCTCCTGGGATTCTGATGTTGCAGCTGCAAGCCTGCCATGTACAGTTCAAAATAAGAGTTCCAGTCTCATCCACTGTCTCAGACTTTAGCTTACCTTGTTGGCCTCAATCTTTACATGCAGTCCTAGATTTACCTGGGGCATCTGGGTTAAATTTTGGCCATACTTTTGATGCAAATGATTAATGTGTTATTCTTTACGTTTTAACCCATCAAATTATATTGCCAACATGGTTTGTTCAGGCAAGGAATCTTGGTCAGAAGGCACAGAATATCAAGTGTATTAGAAACTGGATCGCTGTTCTAGACACATCTTAATGATTGAGAATGTCTCAATAACCACATGTTAAAACACTAGCTAACCATTCACCACATTTTATCTATGTGTCCCAATTGAGGAATAGGCATCTTTAAGCAGTTGTCTTCTAGACAAACAACGGGACAGGCCCACGCTCAAAGGAAATGTGGAGTGTCACATTTCTACAATGACAAATACTTGGACTAAGTGCATCAATACCAGGATAGGGTCTTATATTTATAGCAAGAAAAAGAATAGGATCCATAGTCATAATCAGGAAGTCCCCCAACACTGTTGTTGCTCAAATGTGGGCATTTTCATGGAATTTCTGGCTTTCATGGTGGCTCAGACAGTAAAGAATCTGCCTGAAATGCAGGGGACCTGGGTTCAATCCCCGAGTCAGGAATATCCCCTGGAGAAAGGAATGGCTACCCACTCCAGTGTTCTTGCCTGGAGAATTCCATGGACAGAGGAGTCTGGAGGGCTATAGTCCATGGGGTCGCAAAGAGTTGGACACAATTGAGCAACTAACACTTTCACTTTTCACTTCTTGGCCGTCTAGTGGTAAAGAATCCACCTTCCAATAGAGGTTCCATCCCTGGTTGGGGATCTAAGATCCCACATACTGCAGGGCAACTAAGCCCGAGCGTCACAAGTAGAGAAGCCTGTGCACCGCAGTGAAGACCCAGCACAGCCAAAGAAAAAAAAAAGTGCACATTTTCATCTCTTCTGTAATTGCTAGTTTACTAGCCCATCCTTCTTGCTAGACGGGAAACTTCTTTGGAGCAGTGATTTTGTTCATTGTTACATTCTTAGCGATTGCATTGCCTAGCAGCGTAAATGCTCCAACAGTGTTGAATGAATGGTGTTTTGTGCAATTACTTGTGGATTCCACTGGGAGAGCTGTAATCAGTGGTCAAATCCAGAGGAGGAATCTAAAATTTCCCTTCATAACATCTTCAGGGATTTTTCATTTTTTTCTATCAGCAAGTATGGGCCAGACCAGCAGAGGGCAGTATGACAGATTATAGAACATTTCTTGGAGGACTTTTACAAAGGACACAAGGCTAGCCAGAGTTTGCTGGTATATGAGACACCAGGTTATTGTCATTTGTCTATTGCAGAATCCATAGTGTTCAACCTTTTTCCTTAAAAATCATGGTACCAGTGTGCTTTTGTATATCCAATAGGATGTTCAAGAGCGGGGACCCCCTGTTTCTGGCTGAATGTCAACTCAAGGGGAAGACATCATTTTCCCAAAGTGAGTTGGGCCCTTTAGGGTCATGGGAGGCACATACAAATGAATGTCACAAATTACAATATTGGAATGTGCATCTTTAACTGAAAGCACTCCCCAGGTTCCAAAGAGAGATTCCATGGTCATAAAAACAGGACCAAAAATAGAAGAAGTTACTTCAAACACTCCTGAATGATTTAGTGTGTTTCTGACAAGGGGAAAGATAGAGGGCATTTATTCTCCCTGCCATGAACCCCAGAAGGTATTAACATTATTTTTGGCAACGGGGAAGAAAATGCAAATCATTGCTGGAGTCCATTCTCAAAACACTATATGACTATTCATTTTCTAGAACATGTGGAAGTATTTTGATCATCCTTTTTGGGACAAAGTACCAAAGGTCATTCTGAAAGCAAATATATATATGACAGTATTATTAATTTCTAATAACTTCTACTAGTTACACTTACATACCTTTTAGAGCATTCCTTAGTACCATCAATACAATAAACATTTATTTCTTACCTACAATGTGTTATGCACTCTGCTAGTCTCATTTGTTCCTGACTTCAAGGTACTCTGTCTTGTTTCTTAACACCTAGAATGAGTGTATAAAAAATAGAAGTTTAGCTGATGAAGTCCATTACTGTCCCAGGAACTAGACAGGGATGACAAAAGTAATAAAATTAATAAAAGTTAATTTCTGCAATGTTTATTAATTTCTTAGTACTGGGAGGGGCATAAAAGGACTTTAGAACTTATTCAGCCTTAGAGAAATTCTGCAAATGGGGGCAAAGAATTAGCAGATAATGGAGTCTATATTTGCCTCATTGCAACTTGGAGATTATACTGTGATGGTTAATTTTGTATGTCAACTTGACTAGGCCACAGGGTACCCAGCTATTTTAACAAACATCATTCTGGGTGTGTCTGTAATGTTGTTTTTGGATGAGATTGAATCAGTAGACTGAGACAAGCAGATTGCCCTCTCTAATGTGGGTGGGCCTTATCTAAGGCTTGACTAGAAGAAAAGGGTGGACCATCCCATGAAGAAGAGGGAACTCCTACCTTTGAGCAGGGACATTGGGGGTTTTTTTGTTTTTGTCTTTGTTTCTTGCCTTCAGACTTAAATGGGAATATTGGCTCTTTCTGAGTCTTAAGTCTGTCAGCCTTTGAACTAGAATCATACCACTGCTTCTCTGGAGTCTCCAGATCTATCCACCTCTCTCGCTTCTCTGTGTGTGTGTGTCACACACCTATATATATTTGACCTTTGAGCAATGCAAACTTGAACTGTGTGGGTCTACTTAATATGCACACTTTTCCAATACCTATGTACTATAGCATTACACTATCCACAGTTGGATGAATTCATATGGCACTGCAGAGCCACAGGGTCAACAATAACTTATACAAGGATTTTCAACTGCGCAGAGGGTAGCACTTCTAAGCCTAACAACATGAGTCGTTTGAGTGTCAGCTGTAAACATCCCATTTTACTGGTTCTGTTTCTTTGGTGAACATTGACTAGTACATATACTAAGGCCAAAAGTGGAGTAATTAGGTTCTTCACTGCCTATCTAAGAGAAATTCAGAATTCTTGTTTCATATTGAAATTGAGAAAGGCAATGACTTGGGGCAAATAAGATGGCGTTTTCTTCCCATAATCACCATAATGAATCTACTTTAATAATTAAGAATGCCATGTACCAAAAATCCAAATCAGTCTCTAGAATTCATCAATAAAAGATCAAGGAGATTTTCCTCTACTGAAAACTAACAGCATTTAAAATGAAGTCAATCTGGCTTTGGGAGCTTTATTCCATTTTGGTTTTTGAACCCACACAGATTTTGATAGATTGATGTTCTTATCTACTTACTTGTTTAGTGTACAGAGGATTGATAATTCAAACAATGAAATGGAAAAGTTGGCAGTTCACAAAAGCAGCTAATGTTCCCCAGATTGTCTATGTTCCCCAAAGACTATAGGGGTCACAAAGAGTCGGACACGACTGAGCAGCTAAACACGGCACAGCACACACCCAGAGGCAGGCTCCCAGATCAGCTTGTCTGAAACAGAATTTTGTCTTGACTGTTAAACAAAAGACTGTATGTATGTGTGTGTGTGTGTGTAAGTGAGTGAGAGAGACAGAGAGAGTTGGAAGGTTGTTTTTCATCCAATCAGCAGTGTCTAAAGAATAACTGAATATACAAAGAGAATTTCCACATACTCAGCTTCTTACTGGAAAGACTGTAATGTTCTCCCAGTTCTCGATAATTTTTTATGTTCTAAAAGAGAAAAATCTTTTTCTTTTTACAAAATTCATCCTGCTTTCTGAGAAGTTCTAGCTTTCTTTATTGAAAGGTCAAGATAAACCAGCAATAATTTTGAACATCGTATTACCTGCCAACAATTTCTAATCTTGAGGAATAATCTGTATGTGAAGGAGGACGTGTAAGTATTGATGAGTCTGATATTAGACAGACCTGGATTTTAATCCTGAGTCTACTGTCTAACTGTGTACACTTGAGTAGGTTGCTTAACCTAACCTTCGGTTTCCTCTTGCAGAAAGTGGGTGTCTAATAGTACCTACCTCACAGTTGTTATGAGAAACAATTGAGATCATGTATCTATGTGCTTAGTATACAAATGGACATGTGCTAAATATTCAGTAGCTGTTAATGATGATAATGATGTCTGCAAAATAAAACTTACACACAGGAACAATTAGACAACACTATAAAACACAATAAGTGTGCCACTGGATATGGCATTCCCAACCTCTCCTTAACTGAAGAAGTCACATACCGTATTTTCAATTCTTTGCTGTTGTTCTTGTTGTTCAATCACTTAAGTCATGTCTGACTCTTGGTGACCCCGTGGACTGCAGCATGCCAGGCTTCCCTGTCCTTCACTATCTCCTGGAGTTAGTTACCATATCCTCAACTCTACTGTCTCCTATTTAATATTTTTAATTGATAAATGAATTTAGCTTTGGCATAAGCAATAATATGTATGAGTCACAGATGTAATGTGTTACCACATATCACATCCTAGGAATAAAGAAATAACAAGTGCATGTAAAGAAAAGCAGATAAACATATACAAAGGAAACCTTGTGGAGGAAGTGGAACTGAGCAGGGGCTTAAGGATAAATAAAACCAAAAGACTCAGGCAAGAAACAGTGGTAAATGAATGAACTTATCAGATTGTCACCAGGTCAACTAGGTCTTGATGCATCAATAGGGCAAAGGAATAACTCATACGCAAATGCTTGTCAATGTTTTTGACTTGATTTGTGGTTCTATGGCTGATCAGAAACAGATTCCCATAGAAAGAAAACTTACAGACATTTTACTCTGTTCTTTTTATGTAAAATTTTTAAAAAAAACCAACGCCTAATAATTTGTATAAATATTCTCCATTTCTGTCACTTTTTTTTTTTCCATGCCAAGTGGTGTGTAGGATCTCAGTTCCCCTACAGGGGTGGAACCCACGCCCCTGCATTAGAAGCACAGAGTCTTAACTTTTGGACTGCCAGAGAAGTCCCTGCCACTTTCTTAAAATGTGTCCTAGGCAAGTTACATTGTCTAAGTCTTTGTTTCCTCATCCATAAAGTGGGGATAATAGCTGCTTCACAGGTAATCATGAGGGTTAAATGAGATAATATATAAGATGTTTTCCATTGCCCTGTTCTCAATAAATGATGACTATTACTATAATTGTGATGCTTCATAGCTCAGTCAGTAAAGAATCTGCCTGCAATGCAGGAGACCCAGGTTTGATTCCTGGGTCGGGAAGATCACCTAGAGAAGGAAATGGCAACCCACTCCAGTATTCTTGCCTGGAGAATCCCATGGACAGAGGAGCCTGACAGGCTATATAGTCTATGGGGTTGCAAGAGTCGTACACGACTGAGTGGATGTGTAGTGTGGTCTAGGGTATTGTTGCAATTACTATAACGATTTATCACACTAATACCCATAAGTTTTAACAATTAGCACAAAGAAAAATACAATAGAGGATCCATATCTGGCAAAGGAAATATTCCTATTAACTGTATATAAGTACTCAAGGATGAAGGTAAAAAGCTGAGTTGTCTCTGAAAGACAAGGGTTAATTCTAACACTTCCGATGCATCAGTGAAATATAAGATCATGGTCACCCTCTTCTCTAGAGGATCTTGGGTACTTTGAAGTGCAAATCCTGCTTATAAAATAGTATACTATGCAACTGAATGTACTTATATTTGTTTTGCATCCTGAGAATCCACTTAGATTTATAACAGAGAAAGGTGTCGGCGGTTCTCAAGAAATTCTACATAAAGTTGATAAACATGCAAGAAATGCAGGTGACTCCCATGAGCTCAGGGTGGGTATTTTCTAGTGGACACAATTACCATTCCTATTTCAATCTGTTAGTGGAAGTGAAAAAGCAGCCTTTTTGCTGTCCTTGATTTTCACAGACTACCATAAGCCTAAAAAGTCACTTAAAGGAAATAGTCAGAAGCAAGAGAATAAGATCTTGAAGCCCAAGAAAATCTACATGTACAAATATGTTTTACTGGGACAAGAGTTTTCTAATATGTTAAAAAAAAGAAAAAAAAAAAAACCTCTTGGTATTTCCCAAGCTTCCTTCTCTGAAGAACTCAAAATATTTTGGAGGGGGGGAAAAGCTTTTAAGATTCCTGCAAGACAAATATGAAGACAAGACTCCTATTTTGCAAAGAAGAGCAATCTCTACCTCCCTCCAGAGTTGAGCAGTTTGAGAAATATGTTGCCTATAGCAACTATTCAAATCTCAGGGACTGAAAATATTCACCAGCACAAGCAAGGGATGGTCACCTCTTTAAACAAGGTCAGGGCAACTTTCGTGGCCTTTGTTTCAATGCAAGGAAGCATCCAGTCTAGGGTTTGGTCTCACCTTGTTTGTGAAAGACCTATTCCCACAGAAATCTCACTTTCCTTTCCTTTTTCTTCTTTCTTCTTTTCAAACAATCCCATTCAGTATCTTCCCATGATCACAGATCACTCATTTTTCTAACAGATGAAGAGAAAACAAAGGCAAATCATACTGCTATTTCAAGATGTTTAAAATATCACACAAACAACTGTCCCTATAGCACCATCAGTTAAGCCTCTTCTGACCCGTCTGAAGTAATGGGGGCTTAGTGGTCTTGCAAGAAGTGTTGACGTGATGGATGAATGATACTGAAATAGAGTGCTCTTGGTTGTGCTTGAAAATGCTTTTAAAACGTGACCTTCTCACGGACATTCTGGAAATTCTTTTCCTAGTCTTGGCTTTGATGCCACTCCCTGAAATAGCAATGTTTACAGAGAGTCCCAGGAAGAGAAAAGGCCTGTGAGTGGGGCAGTGGCATTATGCTATGTAAGTCAACATCCCAGGAAAATAATCGGAACAGAAAACTCACCCTGAGTCATCTGTGCTGATGAAGGGGGAGGCATGTATTCTCAGCGAAAGGCAGTTTTGTGGGCAGGAGTCAAATCCGTGACTACTTGTGGGAGTGACAGAGGCTCGGGGCTGAGTCTACCTGCCACAAACAAATTCAGAATGTACGGGGTTTGAGGAGTGAGTTCAAAAGACATCACCGACCATTCTTCCTTCTGATTCTTCTACACAGATGCTCAAAATTTAGAACTCCCACGCCAGAGAGGTGGTCAGAAACCAATGGGCACAGACTGTTGATCAGTCAGGATGATTTTATGGAATTGTGCCAAAGGAAGTTAGAAAAGAGGAAACCAAGTCCCTGGCCACTGGGGACCATGCATCTTTCCCTGGAAAGGTACAAACCTAATTACAGAAAGACAGGAGAGCCCAAGCCCCATATCCTTTCTTTTTTTGTTATGCCCCTAAAAAAAAGTTACTGTTTGAAAATCCCATATTTCCTTTTTCTAAAATTCATTTGTAGGCTCTGAGATCTAGCTCAAGATCTAGATCTTGAGCTGGCCATTAGAGGGGGCAGTGGAAGTCACACTGAGTATCCACCATCTGCCAAGTTCTGTGAATTATCTTTCTTTTGCTCTCTCTCATCTATCCTTCTATCTACCTACCTACCTATCTACCTACTTATTTACCAGCCTCCAAGTTTAGCATACTAACTCATGCCATCTCTATGTATCTCATACTTAGCTCATGAATAAGAAATCACTAGGGAACTTAAGAATTGACCATATTTTGAATGGTCAGTGAAACATTGAGCTGGGATGAAAAGACCGATCTGTTTGACCTGATATTTCTTGTTATTTTCACCTGACCAGAAATGCGTGTCTGATTTTGGTAACTATGGGTGATATCTCTCTGATAAGGTGTTCCATAAATTTGCCTGTAGGGTGAAGCCAATTTGGGGTGGTAATTCTCAGTGAGGACTGAATGAAGGTTGCACAAAGGAAAGGAGAGAATCTTTTCTTGGAGTCTGAGGAAAGATTTTCCTGTGCCATACACTGACCCCTGCTCCTCAACCATCACCCTCGCTGAGACCCCTTGAAGAATCAAATCATCTTTGTCACCATTTCCACAAGTGTCACTTCAGTCAACATGGAGATGGAGGCATCTTTCCTACCTTATCATAGAAATGACATTGTTATTTTATTTCAAAAACAGTATTTTTATATTGGGCAAGTAAAGGATTCTCCGTTACTCTAACACTGTTGGACTATGCCTGCAAAGCAATTAATGGTCTTGTCCATCAATCTATTGAGGGATTTATTCTGAGGAGAAAAGTTCTAATAGATAGATGATAGACAGATAGACAGATGATAGGTGGATAGATGGCTGGATAGGAAGGCACGTAGATAGGTAGATAGGCAGGCAGGTATGTAGGTAGGTTGGTAGATGATAATAAATAGATGACTGATGGATATATGAATATATCAGATAGAATATTGGATGGGTAGATGGATGAATATATCAGATAAATAATTATGGATGCAGGTAGATATAAATATTTATATTGCTAATCCTGAGAAGTTGATTTTTTATTTTGTAGTGGGGCATACCTGATTAACAATGTTGTGATAGTTCCAGGTGGACAGCAAAGGGACTCAGCCATACATATACATGTATCCATTCCCCAGGCTCCCTCCCACCCGGGCTGCCATATAACATTGAGCAGAATTCCCTGTGCTGTTCAGTAGGTCCTTGTTGGTTATTCATTTTAAATATAGTCGTGTGTACATGTCCATCCCAGACTACCTAACTATCCCTTCCTCACATTCTTCCCCCCAGGAACTATAAGGTCATTCTGTAAGTCTGTAAGTCCTGAGAACTTGATTTAACTTTCAAATGCTAATGCAAATTTAAATTAAAACTTGGCTGATATAATCAGCAGATTCAGGGGGCCCTTCCTATGACTTCATCAAACTTGTAAAGATCTCCAATCTGACTATTACCACACTGTGTTATAGTTCTCTGTTTACCTGTGTTACCTGTTAGTACCCAGATCCTCCCTTTTCGGGATTACTCTTTCTTTTAACATTCAAGTAAAATTGTTGTTGTTCAGTCACTAAGTCATGGCTGACTCTTTTGCAAGCCCCTGGACTGTAGCTCACCAGGATCCTGTGTCCAAGCAATTTCCCAGGCAAGAATACTGGAGTGGGTTGCCATTTCTTTCTCCAGGGGATCTTCCAGACCCAGGGATGGAACCTGCATCTCCTGCCTTGGTAGGCGGATTCTTTACCACTGATCCACTAGGGAAGCCCTCAAGTACAATACCTAAGACAATTTCTTTTGAAAGCTTGAGCACATACCCCCAAGAAGCCTGTGGGGAATCCGAGTGAAGGGTGATTGTCTTCTTGGTCCTCTCTTATTATAATGTCTAATTCCCGGTCTATTCTCACTACTTACCTTTCTTAGCTCACAGTCTGCACAGAGTTTCTCAAAGTGGGGAAGTGGCCCCCATCTTCCCTCCTACATTGCTTCTCCTCTTCCTTCTCCTTTGTGAATGGGTAATTTTTAAAACTTAAACTGTGATGGTCATGCAACCATAAAATGAACATCTGTCAAAGATTTTACTTATTATTAATTGTTGATGGAACCCATAGGCTGTTATCACTGCTTTAACTAAGCATTTTTGAAAGTACATGCATATATGCTAAAACTATTTTTTTACAGATCAAAGCAAAAGTGGTCAGTACCACACGGCAATAATCAATTGTTTCTCCTCACAATTTGCACTTTTCTGAATAAGAATCATTTGCATCGCTGCCGCCGTCTACCTGGCAGGGTTGTCAAATTGCTCTAAGACAACGGAAGCTGGTGATGACAGAGATGATGCTCTGGAAACAGTCATCTTTTTCCTCATCACAAAATCTTTTATTTTGTAGTTATCCTTTCATTTTGAAGCATATCTCTTCCTTTGTCATTCTCCAGAGAAAGTTGTTATCTCTACTATATTTTATTGAAGTCTAGGATTATTAAAAATTGTGACAGTGGGCTTCCGTGGTGGCTCAATGCTAAAGAACCCACACCTGCCAATGCAGGAGACAGGGAAAAAAATGATACAGTAATGACAGTAACAGATGATAACACATCTTAGAAAAGCAAGAGATAACCCGGAACTGAATACTGCATGTCACCTGATTTTGAATCCCAAGTCATTTGTAGCAAAGAGACTTGCTCAGTGGCTGTCTTCTTCCTCAGAGAAAGACTCTACTCACCAACGTCAACTCTTCTCTCCATCCAGACATTATGCTTCCTTTTTCTACTGGGAAACTCATCCCTCTTCCTCCTTCATCCAGACTGGCTCTGAAACTTACTCATAGTGTCTAAAGGTCTGTTAGGTGCTTCCCCATATAAAGACCATTTTTCTACGAAAGTATTATTCTATCCCTCCAAGGCAGTTTTTCCAGAAGTCTGTCAGCTTTGACAATAAGAGCATTTTCCCTCTGCTCACTCCAACAGGAAAGCTCTTTGAGGATGTTTTTGAAATTTCCGAGACTGAGCACACAGTAAGTCATTGGTAAGACCCTGTTATTTCATAACTTAGGTAAATAAAATCAAAGAAGTTCAATTTGAACTCGGAAACCATCCTTCCTTATAACCTAGGCCCTTGGCTTCCCACATCAAGACCTAGTCTAGTTCACAGCTCTTTCTAAGTCTGAGGATGCACTGTTCACACCGAGGAACAGTGGAACTTACTCTCAGTAGATGTGGAAACCACCTCTTTTCCAACTCAAGTACCTTTCAAGAGTCTGCCTTCCTCACCTAGCCTGCAGGTGGGTAAGGTTTAGATAGGAAACCTGGCTGGTCATTTGAAATAAAGACAATCAGAAGAGTGAGAAATAACTCAAATGCAGCGTGTCTTATTTTTTCAATCAAACTGCTATTGGATGTCTTTCCAGAACATGACATGAGAAATACTCAACCTTGTTATTGCAGAAGCTAGGCTTTCTATTTTTTAAAGAGAGAGAAAAAAAATCCCACTTAGGAAAAGATGAATTTGGTCACAAGATAACTGCATCAAATACAAGACATCCTTGATAAGAAGGCCAAATGAAGGTCTGTAAGAAGAGGCACTGAGAGTCAGTGTACAGAGGTGTGCACCTTCTCTTTCTTCTTTTTAAAGTTCTTTTTGTGTGTGGGCAAACTATAATATCTAGGGGTGAGAAATGCAGACAGAAAAGTGTGTAAAGGGGGACTGGGGAAATGTATTTTTACAGATGGTATAAGTCCTGGGATGAAGGCATTGTAATTTTTTCTTGGCTGCACGCTACATCATGTGAGATCTTAGTTCCCTGACTGGAGATGGAACTCATGCCCCCTGCAGTGGAAGTGCCAAGGGCCAACCATTGGACTGCCAGGGAAGTCCCAAGGCATTGTAATTTGAAAGCCAAATGCCTCCTGAAAACAGCTCCTACTTGGCAATTGTCGACATGGTCTATGACATGGGACTAAACATGTCAGGGATTCTGCAGGGTTTCATGACCTTCCTGAAGGAAGAAAAGGTAAGAGGTCTGAAAGTCTAGGAATCCTACTTAATTCGATCCTCCCAATTATCTCAGGGAGCATTCTTATCTTAAATTCGCAGATAATAGAAAGTTAACTCAAAAAAGTTAACAGCTTTGCCAAAATCACTCTACAAAGGTCCCAGGTTCTGGAAGACAGGTTCCTATGACTCTAAACCATATATTTACATTCCATTTTCTATTATATGCTGCTTCTGGTAGATTGTCCCAAAAAGACAGAATCTGAAAAGTACTCAGAAATTCAGAAAACATTGCATTACAGGATCTAAAGACCTTATGTTATAGGGTCTGTAGATCATAACAATGTAGGGTGGTGTCATCATTCATGATTCTTATATTCAGTCAATGAAAACGGTCTTCTATTTAGTTTCCTTTCACACATTTCAATGACCTGACCTTAATCCCTACTCCCATTGTCATCCTAGCCCAGGCCCTGCTCACCAGATGCCTGAATTGTTAAAGTAACTTCTCCCTGGACTATGAGACTCAACCCAGGTCAACCCTTCCTGTCCCACCAACACACCCCGCCAGACTCAGATTGCTGGGCTGCTCTCCCAAGGCACCAGCTTCATCCTCACTCCAGTGCTGTCTCATCCTTCCATGCCCAGGCTTCAGCTCCACATGAAGCCTTCCTTGACTGGCCCATTCCCCCACAGACACACCTCTTCTCTGAATTTCTTCAAGTACCTTGGGTTCTTTTCCCTAGCTAGATGATGATCTCTTTGAAGGGACTGAGTCTCACAAGTTGGCATGTGGTGTGGTCTGTTCTGTATGGTATCTGGCCCTGTGCTGAGCTCAAAGAAAGTGATCAGTACATGCTGATGGAGTCATCGAAGGAAGTTTGAATATTCTCCAAGGACAAAATGTTTTTGAGTAACTTGCCTGGTGGTCCAGTGGTTAAGAAGCCACCTTGCGATGAAGGGGACTCAGGTTCGATCCCTCACTGAGAAACCAAGATCCCACCTGCCATGGAGCAACTAAGCCTGCATGCACAATTTCTGAAGTCCATGCACTCCAGAGTCCCTGTGCCACAACTAGAGATTCCAGGCACCACAACAAAAGACCCTGCATGACACAACAAAGATTCCAGTGCTGTAACTAAGACCAGATGCAGCCAAGTAAATAAATAAATATTTTTAAAGATGTTTTTGAAAAGTGAAAAATGCATTATGCATCAATGGGAAGAAACAGAAATGGACATTTAAAAGATGTCTCTGAAGTTGGTCAAATGCAGCAATAAATGAAAATGATTTGGGGACCATTGATTGTCATCTTATGGATATCAGGACAAAACATGTTCATCAATTTCTCTTTATAACACTTCTCAAAACTCAAAACATATAGTCAGAGGCTCTTCAGAGTTACTTTGTACCCTCCCTGTCCCCCGTCCTCACATTCCCCCTGCCATAAGTTGGCCTTGGCCATGCACGACTTTTCAGGTCCATGTCCTCCTTGCAAGTACGGAGTTCAGGTCTAAAAAGTATGAAGTGAATTTCAAGAACCACCAACTCACTAAGCCTGGCTGGTGGTAGGGGCGAGATAGTCACAAGGTGGTAAACAATGGTGATACATGAACTGAGCTGACCTTAACTTGTTCCTCATTGGCTCCATGAGGAGACTCACCCAAAATGGGAGATGGGATATTTAGGGAACACCTAGCCTGAGCATCAGCTGAATGGAGGCCCACGCCAGGCTGCCTGGATGGAGGTCTTCTTGGAACAACTCCAACAGTTGGTGTTGCCAGTTCAAACAGTCACAGTAAGAAAAGAGTAGATGAGACGGCATGGTGGAAACAGGACAGGGGAGAGGGCAAGGTCATCTTGCAGGGATTCTGGGAAAACTCAGAGCCGGGTCTTTAACTCAGAGAGATGGTGACCTGACCTGTAATGTGCATTCTTCTGCATACTTTCCAGGGGGCAGTCCATGAAATTATAGTCACCTAGTTTGTCTTGTCTTTACTTAGAAGCTCTCAGTATTGCCCCAACTTGCAGAAGATGCCATGCGACCCTCCAAGACCATCCAACTTCCTGTTTGTGGCCTTAATGGGCTTTGACTCAAACTATTTTTTGCTCTCCATCCTCTGTCTCTCCTCAACCCACAACCAATTGTAACTGCTCACAGAATTACCAGACAATTTCTCCAGGACATACTGAACTTTCCAAATATACAGTCTTTCCAATACTGTCTGAAAATAGCCTAAGGATTTCCTCTTACAGACCCCAAAAGATTGTGCCTTCTAAAATGTGAATCCTCTCTGTGAATCCCTAGGGCAAGCCCCCATGGGCTTGATGAAAACTGACACTTGAAAAAATATATCAATAAAAATTTTTTTATTCATTCATTCATCCAACAAACATATACTGAGCACTTACAGCTTGCCAGGTACTGTGCTAGACTCTGGGAAAACTATTTACTAAGACAAAGTCATTTCCCTCAAACAGCTTCCATAATACCTATTGAAGGACAAAGCTCTCAACTATCTTCCCATATTTCTGATTCCTTGTTGATACACAAAGAATTGCTCTGATTCCCCCACATATTACTCTTAATGTTGCTCATAAAAATTGAAAACCAAACACTGAGTTACAGTAGGTCGTGATTGTATTTTATGCACTTTTAAAGGAAGGTTTAAGGACAAGTTAGGGGAAATCTCTTAAAGTATCAAGTTAAATTCAAATGAATACACTTTGCTTTGCTCTTCTCCCAACTTCATACATTTTCCAACCAGTCATCCAGTCTGAAATCTGTGTACACGCCAAGTTACAATCCTATCATTTAGGGGAAAATTCCATTATGAAAGTTTATATACAACTGCTCCTTTCTACATAAAATCTTTGTTTTGGTGACTCCATAATTTCTAAAGATATATTTTTTTTCTAAGCCCACTCCCAAAATACAGGCTGGGTACAGCTGTTGATTAAAGGCAAGAGACATGGAGACCAGCATCTTCCCAAACATTTGGGGATCAGGCCACTAAAGAAAGCACCCTCATTTTTTTCGGTAATGATGGCTCTTTATCTCCCGGTTCTTGCAATCTGCTCAAAAAGGGAGCTTTGAACTCTTGCCTTGGGCACGCTTCCCAGGAGTTCCAAATATCTTCCTCGGCCATTGGCCAACAAACGACAGCTCAAGGATGAGGTTGGGCTGTGTTTGTTTGAAGTGCTCTGTGAATCCTGGCTCTGTGTTCTGGGTTGTCCACTGTGAGTTGAGCTCTCTTTCTAGCCAATTGGAGGTCTTTTTTCTGAGAACAGTTTTGGCTGACAAATCAGAGCTCAGGTTCCAAGGCTGGCACTCTACCTTCCTTTATAGTTACTAAAAGTTCCAGAGAAAGTAACAGCTGGGTTTCCACATTAAATTAAGTGCCTGTGATAAGTTGTCCTGCTCCTTGGTGAAACATTTCCTTTAAAAACAGAATGTATCCTTCAGGCCATGATCAGCCAATGCTACTCTCTGAAACTAATAAACAAAGCTTATCCCACCAAAATAAGGTGGGACTAGGGCCCCCACTCGTGGTACTGGCTTGATGAAAACGGACACTTGAAAAAAAATGTGAATAACAATCATTCTAAAAAGGATAAACAACAAGGTTCTACTGTATAACAGAGGGAACTATATTCAATATACTATGATAAAGCATAATAGAAAATATGAAAAAGAATGTGTAAGTCAATCACTTTCTTCTACAGGAGAAATTAAACACAATGTAAGTCAACTCTATGTCAACAAAATTTTAAAAATATACAGTGTGAAACTGAATAATACTATTTGAGACATATTGCTATTAAAATCTTAACCTATCAACGGCTTGCCTTTCATGGCACTTTTTTTTTTTTTTTAACAATTCCTCACATGTTAGGATTTGACCAACTCACAAAAATAAGGTATGGCTGCAGCACTATGTACAATAGCCAGGGCATGGAAGCACCCTAAATACCCATAGACAGATAAATGGATAAAGAAGATGTGGTACAAACACACAATGGAATGTTACTCAGCCATAAAATGAACAAAACGTGCCATTTGCAGAGATGTGGATAGACCTAGAGAGGGTCCTACAGAGCGAAGTAAATCAGAAGAGAAAAACGAATGTCATATATTAACACCTATATGTAGAATCTAGAAAAATGGTGCAGATGAATCTATTGCAAAATAGAGACAGAGACAGAGAATGGACATGCGGACACCAAGGGGGATGAGTGGGGATGGGATAGATTGGGAGATCGGGAATGACATGTATACACTGCTATGCATGGAACAGAAAACTAGCGAGAGCTCTCTGTATAGCCCAGGGAACTGTACCCACTGCTCTGTGGTGACCTAACAGGGAGGGAAATCCAGAAGAGAGGGGATATGTGTATACATCCGGCTGAGTTGCTTTGCTATTCAGCAAAACTAGCACAATGTTGTGAAGCAACTAGACCTTAGGAAATAAATTTTCTTTAAAAAGGTAAGCATCTATTTCCTGCTGTTATTTTGTCCCAAGGGAGGCCAGGCTACCCAAGAGGTTTTCCTGAGGCAAAAATAGCTTCTCTGGACCCTCTACTGACTCCTTGTTTGCTTAGATCAATAGCTCGTCTTTTAAGCTGCAAACAACATGTGGGAAGAATAAACACTGCAGACTTTTTACATGTAATGTCTACAGAGCTAACACAGCGAATTTGGTTACCCTGAGGAAAAGGAGGTGATGATGGGAGGGACTCTTGACATAAATGTCTGGGAGGGGGCTGACCCCTGAGGCTCTGATCCCTGAGGTGCAATGGAATCAGTACATTCTTTCTCACAAGCAGCTTCTAGAAGGACAGAGACAAGGCATGAGGAGACAGAAAAGGGAGGTGGAGCCCTTTCAGGGTAAAGCCTGTCTTCCTTGATAAATTCCTATCCCTGGTGGCCACCATATTCTCTCTTAACACCCCAGAAGATGGCCTCCCAATAGCTTTCTATAAGCAGAGAAATCATTCTTTAAGTTTCAGTGACTGATCTAGAGCTTCCTAAATTTCATCAAGAAGGTTACTTCGGTGGAAAGCAGAGTGAAGGAGTATGCCACATGGTTGCCTGGGGGCTGAGCTTTCTAGGCAAGTCAGGTTTTATTAAAGCAACTCAATGTTCATCTCCAACTAAACCCTGCTTTGCGTTGGCCATTGTGGAAATAGGGTAAACTTAGATTCAGAAGTTGATCTGCCCAACTGTTTATCATTCCTGGAGGAAACAAGCCAGGGGTCCTCAGACAGATGGACAGTGCAGAGATCAGGTTGGAGAAGGAAGGTCTGACCTTGAAGAGCCCTGGATGTGACAATCAGGGTATGGGTGTTTATTCTGACTGAGATGGGAAATGTTGGAGGGTTTTGAGCAGAGGCGTGAGCATCCTGCTCTGACATGGACTTCAGGAGTTTCTGCCTGATGTATTGATAATAGTCTTTCTATAAGAACTTGGGAGGAATTGCTTTAAATCTATTAAATCCTGAATCAGCTCACTGTATCCATGCAAGATGTTATTCTTTAGCTACTCCAAGAATGTGTATCTCAAAAGCACCCAAACTAAGTACAAATCATGTTATATATTTAATTTGAATATCTATGCTTCTATCAACTGACTAAATAAGGTACTGGGGACATGAAACCTGGTTTGTCACTAGATAAACCTGGATAATAATCTAGACTCAGTTTCCTTATTCATCAATAGAGGCATATGAACTAGTATATTCATTCTTTCATTTTATCATGTTTATGAATAAATATCTCTATTAAGAGCAGGAACTATGGTGGGGAAATATACCATTTCTCTTCGAGAAGATCATATTCTATGAGTGAGAGACCAGAACTGGTCTAAAGAAGGAAGGTATGTGTTTTGTTTGGTTTTGATGAGTAGAACTGAGGATTTTTAAAAGTCTGATAAAAGGAACTAGAAAATAGGAAGATGTGGGAGATTCAGGCAAGAAAGAAGAAAATATGTAGACTGTGCTGTATGAAAAGGAGGGAATTTGCCCCCAAGGTCAGGGAGAAAGGGGCATTCCTCTACGATAAAGGTTTAATGAAAATACATGAAGATCACAGATTTTCAGGTTGGAAGGTAAGTTTTGCGTGCTAGGTTGCTTCAGTCATGTCTGCGACCCCACGTACTACAGCCTGCCAGACTCCTCTGTCCATGGGGATCCTCCAGACCAGAATACTGGAGTGGGTTGCCAGACCTTCCTTCAGGGGATCTTTCCAACCCAGGGGTCCAAGTCATCTCTTATGTGTCCTACATTGGCAGGCGTGTTTTTTCCCACTAGCACCACCTGGGATGCTTGGCAAGGTAGATAATGGTCCTTAAAACAAGCTTTGATTTTCCCTCAGAAGAAGGTAAGGCCACATGCTGAGAGAGAAGAAAATGCTATGGGGTAGAAAAATCTAGAAAAACAGCAAAGTCTTGAAATAACCACTGTGGAGAAAGGGACAATGAGAACTCAGGAGTTAATGCCTGGTTTTGCCAATCTGTACTTTTTGTGATTGTTTCCAAAGGGCAGGAGTGAGTGGAGAATGCAAACAATCCAGTGGGTTTGAAGCTGAGCATGACGGGAAGACCGGAAGGGCTGGAGGAAACTGGAAAAGAGTATCTGACAGGAGAAGCATGTGTTCTTGCGTGAATAGGGAGGTTAGAGATGACCAGAGGAGGCGAAGGCAGCGGGGGTGGGGAGATGAAGGGAGCAGGTGTCTCAGGGAGACGGTGGCAGCTGTAGCAGGAACACCTGAGGGACCGGGGCCAGGTGCAGCCAGAGAACACGAAGTGTGGATTTCAGGTTGTATAAAGGAGGCAGATGGAGTGACACATTATCTGGTATTGTGATGGGATGGAACGTGAGAGGAGGAGAAGGTTGTGGGAACCCAGCTGGTTGGTGCAAGAACTGAGAGCTTAGAGGTAGGATGTAAGGATGCTGATGTGGGGACTGAAGGCAGCTGGGACTTCCGCAGGGTTGGGTGGAGAGGTCCTTGTAGCTCTAACAACATATTCTGTGGATTTAGTATAAAAGGAAGGCTTCCCTGGTAGTTCAGCTGGTAGAGAATCCACCTGCAATGCAAGAGCCTGGCTTCAATCCTGGGTTGGGAAGATCCTCTGGAGGAGGGCATGATAACTCCAGGATTCTTTTTTTTTAAAAAATTTATTTATTTTTTTAATTGAAGGATAATTGCTTTACAGAGTTTTGTTGTTTTCTGTCAAACCTCAACGTGAATCAGCCATAGATATACATATCTCCCCTCCCTTTTGAAACTCCTCCCATCTCTCTCCCCATCCTACCCCTCTAGGTTGATACAGAGCCTGTTTGAGTTTCCTGAGCCATACACCAAATTCCCATTGACTATCTATTTTACATATGGTAATGTAAGTTTCCACATTAATCTCTCTACACATCTCACCCTCTCCTCCCCTCTCCCCATGTCCATAAGTCTGTTCTCTATGTCTGTTTCTCCACTGCTGCCCTGCAGATAAATTCTTCAGTAACATTTTTCTAGATTTTGTAAATATGCATTAGTATACGATATTTATCTTTCTCTGACTTACTTCACTCTAAATAGGCTTTAGGTTCATCCATCTCACTACAACTGACTCAAATGTGTTCCTTTTTATGGCTGAGTAATATTCCATTGTGTGTATGTATCACAACTTCTTTTTTTGTGTGTGTTCAGGTGTTTTTTTTTTTTCCATTTATTTTTATTAGTTGGAGGCTAATTACTTTACATCATTGCAGTGGTTTTTGTCATACATTGAAATGAATTAGCCATGGATTTACATGTATTCCCCATCCCGCCCCCCCCCCCCCCACCTCCCTCTCCACCTGATCCCTCTGGGTCTTCCCAGTGCACCAGGCCCAACACTTGTCTCATGCACCCAACCTGGGCTGGTGATCTGTTTCACCCTAGATAATATACATGTTTCGATGCTGTTCTCTTGAAACATCCCACCCTCGCCTTCTCCCAGAGTCCACAAGTCTGTTCTATACATCTGAGTCTCTTTTTCTGTTTTGCATATAGGGCTATCGTTACCATCTTTCTAAATTCCATATATATGTGTTAGTATACTGTAATGGTCTTTATCTTTCTGGCTTACTTCGCTCTGTATAATGGGCTCCAGTTTCATCCATCTCATTAGAACTGATTCAAATGAATTCTTTTTAATGGCTGAGTAATATTCCATGGTGTATATGTACCACAGCTTCCTCATCCATTCGTCTGCTGATGGGCATCTAGGTTGCTTCCATGTCCTGGCTATTATAAACAGTGCTGCGATGAACATTGGGGTGCACGTGTCTCTTTCAGATCTGATTTTCTCGGTGTGTATGCCCAGAAGTGGGATTGCTGGGTCATATGGCAGTTCTATTTCCAGCTTTTTAAGAAATCTCCACACTGTTTTCCATAGTGGCTGTACTAATTTGCAATCCCACCAACAGTGCGAGAGGGTTCCCTTTTCTCCACACCCTCTCCAGCATTTATTGCTTGTAGACTTTTGGATAGCAGCCATCCTGACTGGCATATAATGGTACCTCAGTGTGGTTTTGATTTGCATTTCTCTGATAATGAGTGATGTTGAGCATCTTTTCATGTGTTTTTTAGCCATCTGTATGTCTTCCTTGGAGAAATGTCTGTTGAGTTCTTTGGCCCATTTTTTGATTGGGTTATTTATTTTTCTGGAGTTGAGCTGGAGGAGGAGTTGCTTGTATATTTTTGAGATTAATCCTCTGTCTGTTGTTTCGTTTGCTATTATTTTCTCCCAATCTGAGGGCTGTCTTTTCACCTTGCTTATAGTTTCCTTTGTTGTGCAAAAGCTTGTAAGTTTCATTAGGTCCCATTTGTTTATTTTTGCTTTTGTTTCTAAAATTCTGGGATGTGGGTCATAGAGGATCCTGCTGTGATTTATGTCGGAGAGTGTTTTGCCTATGTTCTCCTCTAGGAGTTTGATAGTTTCTGGTCTTACATTTAGATCTTTAATCCATTTTGAGTTTATTTTTGTGTATGGTGTTAGAAAGTGTTCTAGTTTCATTCTTTTACAGGTGGTTGACCAGTTTTCCCAGCACCACTTGTTAAAGAGGTTGTCTTTTTTCCATTGTATATCCTTGCCTCCTTTGTCGAAGATAAGGTGACCACAGGTTCGTGGATTTATCTCTGGACTTTCTATTGTGTTCCATTGATCTATATTTCTGTCTTTGTGCCAGTACCATACTGTCTTGATGACTGTGGCTTTGTAGTAGAGTCTGAAGTCAGGCAGGTTGATTCCTCCAGTTCCATTCTTCTTTCTCAAGATTACTTTGGCTATTCGAGGTTTTTTGTATTTCCATACAAATTGGTACCACAACTTCTTTATCCATTCATCTGTCGATGGACATCTAGGTTGCTTCCATGTTCTAGCTACCATAAATAGTGCCACAATGAACGATGGGATACTTGTGCCTTTTTCACTTTTGGTTTCCCCAGGGTATATGCCTGAGAGTGGGATTGCTGGGTCATATGGTGCTTTTATTTCTAGTTTTTTGAGGAATCTCCGTACCATCTTCCGTAGTGTCTGTATCAATCTACATTCCCTTCAAAAGTGCAAGAGTGTTCCTTTTCTCCTTACCCTCTCCAGCACTTATTGTTTGTAGACTTTTTGATGATGACCATTCTGACCATCATCAGAATGTGTGGGGTGTGAGGTATGAGGTGATATCTCATTGTAGTTTTAATTTGCATTTCTCTAATAATGAGCGATGTTGAGCATCTTTTCATGTGTTTGTTAGCCATCTGTATGTTTTCTTTGGAGAAATGTCTGTTTAGGCCTTTTTCCCAATTTTTGATTGGGTTGTTTGTTTTTCTGGCATTGAGTTGTATGAGCTGCTTGTAAATTTTGGAAATTAATCCTTTGTCAGTTATTTCATTTGCGATTATTTTCTCCCATTCTGAGGGTTGTCTTTTCACCTTGCTTATAGTTTCCTTTGCTGTGCAAAAGCTTTAAGTTTAATCAGGTCCCACTTGTTTACTTTTTTCTCCCATTACTGCAGGAGGTGGGTCATAGAGGATCTTGCTTTGATTTATGTCATTTCAACTCCAGGATACTTGGCTGGAGAATCCCCACGGACAGAGGAGCCTAGTGGGCTGCAGACCATGGGGTCGCGAAGAGTCAGACACAACTGAATGACTAAGCACAGCACAGCATGGCATAGAATCAAAGGAACCAACAAGTAAGTCAGTGGTGACTTTTAGTGAAGTTCGGTGAAGAGTACTGGATAACAGCTGGTTAAGAATGTTTTTAGACTTCCCTGGTGGTCCAGTGGTTAAGAATCTACTTGTCAATGCAGGGAACACAGGTGCAATCCCTGGTCTGGGAAGATTCCACATGCTGCAGGGCAACTAAGACCGTATGTCACAACTTCTGAGCTGGTATTCCACAGCCCAGGAGCCACAACTGCTGAAGCCTGCCTGCCCTAGAGCCTGTGCTTTGTAACAAGAGAAACCACCGCAATGAGAGGCCCATGCCCCACGACTAGAATAGCCCCCACTTGCTGCAACTAGAGGAAGCCTGCACTCAGCAATGAAAACCTAGAAAGCCAAAAAGAAATCTTAAAAAAGAATGTGTTTATTTTACTAAAGCAACTCAATTTTCATCTACAATTAAATATTGTATGTGCCATGTCACAGTGGGAATGGGATAAACTTTGACTCAGAAATCGATCGGACCCATCATTCATCACCTGTGTGGCTTAACTTCTCCAAGAATCTTTCCTTATTTGTAAATTAAGCATAGTAATGTTGACACCTGAGATGGTTGAGATTTTCACATACAGGGACACAGATGAAATAGATGCCTGAGATGACCTGCCTGGTAGCCTCTGGCTCCTTCCCATCCCTGCCTGTCCTGCCCTGGGTCCACATGGGAGCTACTGAACTGAGACAAAAATGCCCCTTTCCCAGTTGATTAACTTCAGGGTGGGCACCTGGCCCAGGTGAAGTCAACTGTTCCCACCAACATTTTTCACTCAAACCAGAGTGAGTATGCTTTGTCTTCCTGCCATGGCTGAAATTCTGGGAGTGAAAAATACAAAATGAGTGAGTTTTCAGAATGAAACGGCGCTCTCTGCAGAGAGGTGCCAGGGAATGTCCTCTTTTGCCTGAATGGCAGAGGTGGGTTTCTTAAAAGTGCCAGCAGACACTGTGTGTGAAGGTCCATGGGAGAGTAGTTGAGAGTTTGAAATTTTCATAATTGCTTTTATTTTTTCCCAAGTGTTTTGTAGGATAGAAATTAGGAGTTAGAAGTAATCTCCATGATTTATCTGACACTTCTCTGGAGCATGTGCGTGAGGGCAAGAAAGAAACAGAGACAGATACAGGGGAAGCACTGGGAGGCAGGCAAAACAGACAGAAAGTATATGACACATAAACCCTGAGAAGGATATCCCAGTTAAAGAATCAACCTATCCTTTAGTGTAGCAGTCCCCAACTTTTTTGACATCAGGGACCAGTTTTGTGGAAGACAGTTTTTCCACACACTGGGGTGGTGGGTGGTTTGGGGGTGATTCAAATGCAATACATTTATTGTGCACTTTATTTCTATTTGCGTTCTGTCTCCACCCTGTAGTTCAAGCTCAAGTTGCTAGTACTCCTGGGGAAGGAACAATGACAACATCAGACTATCTTAAAACCAGAAGGAAATGAGGGAAGAAACACCGTGATCCAGAGCTGAAGCGCAGCCACGAGGAGCCAGAAAACGGAGGAGGGTGACTGTTCTGCTGAAGAGTGTACCTTCTAATTCAGAAAACTTAGTCACCAGACTGAGAACAGATAACAAGAGTGGGAGGAAGGACTGGGGAGTGTGGGGAAACGTTTCATAAAGCTCTGCAATCCTGCAGCATGGAGAGCAAGCTCTTGACAAACTCGCAGCTTTTGGGAACCTTCAGAAAATGAAAACCCAACACACAGGGTAAAGCAAATAGCCCCACTGAGTATTTCACAGTGCATATCTAACTAACATCCATCGAAGCTCTGAACAGTGGAGATGGTTCTAAAAGCATCATCTACCCCTGGGCAAGATTATGTTCAGTTCTCAAATCATCTGTAAAATGTGGCTCCATTGTGAAAATCACCATTTTGTGCCTAAATGGCATAAGGGTGAAACATCGGCTCCACTGTTTCACTCAATCTAAGGTCTCTTAGGGGCTTCCTAGATGTCCCAATGATAAAGAACCCGCCTGCCAATGCAGGAGCTGAGGGTTGGATCCCTGGGTCGGGAAGATCCCCTGGAGAAGGAAATGGTAACCCACTCCAGTATTCTTGCCTGGAGAATCTCTAGGACAGAGGAGCCTGGTGGGCTACAGTCCATGGGTTTCCAGAAAGCTGGACACGACTTGGACAAAACAACAACAACAAGGTCTCTTGGAACTCTAAGCACAAGTTTAAGAAAAATCACCATTTTTAAAATGGCTCTACAGGATGAGTAAACACAGAAACTGATGTGGATGCTCATGTCACCTGTCAACACTAGATTATAAGCACTCAGATGAGTCAGTTCTTATTTTAACTTAATACTTTTTCATCAAAATGAAGACAATTTTTTAAATGTTTATCAAGAAATTAATAGGCCCCAGAGAAGGTGTAACCAAACCCTTCCAGATCTGTGGACCCCAGTTTCAGGTAGGGGGAGCCATGTTTGAGGCTGAGAGGCAATGTGATCTGACCATTTTGTTACAGGGAAGAGCAAAATCTGACTACATGTTGGATCCATTTTTTTTTTCCATTTAAACTTTGCTTCTTATTGCTTTTGTTCACTAAGAGGATACTGTCCATACATAGTGGCCTGCCTCGGGTAACCCTGCCACTCTGCCTGAATGCTAAACCAAAATGCCTTTGGTCAGGGAGATATCCTGACCCTCTCCACTTGTGAAAGGCTGCAAGAAAGAAATTAACATATCAGCTTCCTGAACTGACCATTTGGGTAGATATTTGCGAGACTTACGAACTTCTTCACCTCCTCCCCATCTCTATTCTATAAAAGAATCTAGAATTCTATAAAGAATCTATCCAGACTCCAACAAGATGGTTATTTTGAAACATTAATCTGCCATCTTCTCTGTCTGCTGGCTTTCTGAATAAAATTGTTATTCCTTGCCTCAACACCTCATCTCCTGACTGATTGGGCTGTCATGCAGTGAGCAGAATAAGCTTAGACTTGGTAACAATTCCTTCCTGGCTCTAGGAAGAGTAAACGGGGTGGGTGGGTGAGATAGGAAACCACATCTTTAGTAGCAAGTGAAACAGCTGAGCAGAAGATGAAAGATCTGAAAGATGGGGAGGGGAGGGAAGTGGATGGGGGAGGACTTTGAGAGAAGGAAGGGAAGAAGGATCAATGGATCTTCATTGCCATTGGAGGAAAAAAATCAGAGAGACGCCAATACTGTTTCTAAGTGGAAACCACATAATGTAGCCATGTTTAGGTTTCAAGGATCCAACCAAGACTCTGTTCTTGAAGACAAGCTTCCGCACACAACTGATTCAACAAAACTCTCTAGAAGGAATGCTTAGTTCTATGTCAAGTGGGATTTGCCATTAGAAACCTTGGGACCTCTTTCTGAACTCTGCTAACTGGAAACTGGAAGCTATGATAACACAGGAAGCTCTTTCCTGGTCTGAAAAATTGTGGGCAGGTGGGAAAGTAGACGAAATGTTAAAAAAAAATCCCAGAGTAGCCTGACAGAAAGACCCAGGGGGAAAAAAATGATACCAGACAAATTCATTCTGGAAATCCCTTTGTAAATGGTCTGAGCTGAAATGAACCTAGCCTTGAACAGAGAGGAAAAGACGCAGTCAGAAATTAGGTTTTGGAAAGTGATTTCAAATAACTGCTCTGTTCTCTGCCCACAGGAGTAAGTAGCTTGGCTTTCAGAAGACATGGCCATTTATGCCTGTCACCGCCTAACAGGACCACCTGCACAGCCACCCCAATTGCCCACACACATTTGAGTCTGTTCAAAGACACAGAAGGAATTTTCATACAAAAGAATCTTCTGGCATTAGTAGCAGTTGAGTCAGACTGTGATGGAAGATCAACACATTTATATTATCGTCACACAGAGATTTGATTTTTCTAATGGCATGAAGTATTCTGAAAAAGAATGGAAAATTACCCCTGTTTACTTCAAAGAGCAAGGCTGACTTCCCCGAAATCTGTAGCCCTTTAGTGTTGCTCAGGGAAACCGATTTAATTCAAAGAAAGCCTGTCTGTGATTGACAGCTTAAGAAAAGTCAGGTTTATTTGTGAGAGAATTGCGATTGGATTATAATAGGGATGTAGAAAGATATCAAGCAGTTAGGAAAACAAGAGCAGATTTTAGATCTGTTTAGTGAGTTGCGAAAAGTCTATTACAAAAAGCCTGCACTCTTGTGAGAATTTGCAGGCAAGCTATTGGATAACTTCTAAGAAAAATATTCACTAGAGGCATAGAAATAACTAAACAAATCTGGAGAATGCATTTTCACACAAGGAGCACATGTCACTAATTTCAGTCCAAAACATTTGATCCAAAGGCTTCTCAGACTAGGTTAGAAGTAAGTCAGACATAGGTGTTCAGAATATGTATCTGTCAGTGCAACAGACAGTTGAGATGTGCATGCTCAATCGTGTCTGACTCTTTGCATTACCAAGGACTGTTCTGCCAGGCTCCTCTGTCCATGGGATTTTCCAGGCAAAAAACTGGAGTGGGTTGCCATTTCCTCCTCCAGGGGATCTTCCAAACCTAGGCCTCGAACCCAGGTCTCCCGTATTGGCAGGTGGATTCTTTAACACAGTGCCACTGGAAATTCTATTGAATCCCCCCAATCCCAAATTTTTTTCCTTTTTTACAATGATATATTACCGGGTATGAGGACAGTCACTGTCATTTTGTTAGCTTACTTTCCTTTTGAAGAAAGTAAACAACTGGTAAAATTCCAAAGACATGCATTTTAAGCCCAAATAACATCTCAAAATGAACTGTTTATTGAAGAATCCTTCCGATGAATTGTCGACTTTGCTATGTGACAGCAGTCATTACTGAGTCACAGAGTGGCTCTGACTTCAGATTGCACTCACAACTTGTTAGGATCCATGGAACACAATTGCTACCATCACAGTTGTTCACAACTGTGTTATATAGGTTGCTCAGAAAAAATAATTAATACTATTGCATTCCTTTTGTATCATGAACTTATAGTATAGCAACTATGGTACTGTATTTCACTGAATTTTCTTCTGTATTTGTCTGCCACTTGCCTGAAAGCTTTCAAGAGCAAAACTGTGTGCCTTATCCCTCTATTTTTATAACCTGGACAAGTGCCTGGTATACCAGTAGCCCTCAATAAAAAATTTACTGAATGAATGAATGAAGAATGAATAAGAGCTTCCTTCAATTTGTGTTGATCTTTACACATCAAAACCAAATACAGTTTTTGAAAGCCATTGAAGGCAATCCAATATGCCCTCCCCAAATATGCCACTTTGGAATAAAGATTATTTTGAGTGGAAGAAAATTCATAATCAATGGATGCAAGATGATTCTGTGCCCAGTCCTTCTCTGCCTAAATGGAGAACATTAATTTCCCTGTGAGAAGGTGTCCCCCTCTCCCTTTTCTACCTTGCTTTGTAGCAGAAAGAGAAGAGCAATTCATATCACTGGAGACACTAGAGCCAATATTCCCCTAAAACAACCCTTATCTTCAGCTTCCCTGGTGGTCTAGTGGTTAAGAATCCACCTGCCAATGCAGGAGACATGGGTTCTTCCCCATGTGTCCAGGAAGATCCCACATGCTGTGGAGCAACTAAGTCCATGGACCACATCTATTAAGGTTGTGTTGTACAGCCTGGGAGCCATGACTACTAAGCCCTCCATGTGCCCTAGAGTCCATGCGCCGTAACAAGAGAACCCACTTCAATGAGAAGCCTGTGCACCACCACCAGCGAATAATCCCCACTTGCCACAACTAGAGAAAAGCCTATGCAACAACAAGACCCAGCACAGCCAAAAATTAATAAAAATTAAAAAAATAACCCTACCTAAAAAAAAAAAAATAATAACCCTATCTTCCACTAGTTCTCCCATATATATTTCTTAGTTACTTCCCCATGATTTGTCATTTGTTGAAACTCAGCTCCCCACTTTTGTTAAAAGCGTATATAAGGCCCTGAGTCTTACTGTTGGTTTGAATTTCACTTTTCTATAAACTCTTATGCACATGGGCTTCCCAAGTGGTGCTAGTGGTAAAGAACCTGCCTGCTGATACAGGAGACACAGTTCTGATCCCTGGGTGGGTAAGATCTCCCGGAGAAGGGAATGGCTACCAACTTCAATATTCTTGCCTGGAGAATCTCATGAACAGAGGAGCCTGGTGGGCCGCAGTCCGTAGCGTCGAACAGGATCGGAGAGGACTGAAACAACTTGGCACTTAGGTAAGTAAATCTGAATAAAAATTGTATGCCTTTTCTCCTGCTAATCTGTCTTTTGTTAGTTTAATTTGCAAGCCCTGAGGCTCTCAGTGTAAGAGGGTAGAGGTAAGGATTTTCCTACCTGACATTATTATATTTATTCATACTTCTCTCTACATCTATCAAAGAAATCTTTCTCCTGGCTACATTCACTTTATTTCTTATCCTCTCTCCTGCTAACATTTCAAAGTAAATGTATAAAAACACAAACCTCTATCTTGACCACATGGGACTCTTTTTAAAGGCTTTTCCTTCCTGTTAATGATGCAACCTCAAAAATAAACTCCAGAGATTTCCACTTGTCAGCCCCTGCCTTTGTGAATGACACCATTTTCTACACATGGGGACCATGAGCACATTTTCATCCTTATATTACTTTTGTCTGTTATTTTGTCAATTTTCACTGTCTTAAACAACCTTTGATTATAGATTTAGCCAAGTCATTTTCTCCTTTCCAAAGGCTACACCAAACTCTCGTCTTTGTTCAGGGTAACAGAACTCTAGGCATTGCGCGATTTTACCCAGAATTTGACAGGCCAGGTAAGAGAATTCTCCCACCCCCCATATCTGATCACTTTGATATCTGATTAAATTCCTCATCCCCACCACTCCCGAGGTGATGTCTGATCACCTCGGTTTGCCCACAGCAAGAATGTCAGGTCAGTTTAGCCAGAATTCCCTTTATCCCGGATGCTTCATCTCTGTGTGCTCCCATCCACAAACCCACACCCCCCTCCTTGGCTATAAAGTTCCATCTGTCCTTGCTGTCTTCAGAATGAAGCCCAGTTCTATGCTGAGGTCTCTCATCCCCTCGTGCAATCACCCATGAATAAAATCTCTTTTTTACCACTTTACTGTCAGACCCTGATTTTCTTTCACAGGTTGTACAGGGACCAGGATCTGAGAAAGGAGCTCGTGCAAAGGAGCTTCCTTCTGTTACTTGCTGCGCCTTGCCAGAGTGTAACTTTCAAAACACTGAAAACATAACTCGCATGCCTCTGCATCATCCATCTGGTTAGAATCACCAGAAAGACCATAAAACCAAATCTCTCATCATGGCTGCAACAAAGTGGGAATGACTTAGTGGCTTTGCATAAGAGTGCTGCACTGCAGCCTCCAAAATGTCTCAAGTATAAATTTTTTAAATGTTAAAGATGTGCAGCATATGCATAAATAAAAAATAAGCATGTCTCCAAGATTTTAACCAACTCAGTAATTAATGAAGGAACCAGTAATACTAGTTCAAAAGACACTTGGAAGAACAGAGAGATGGACAGGTAGATAGATACATAGAGAAGAGACTGACAGATATTAATAAACAGTTACAGATAGTTGGTTTAGAATGCTAGAATTTGTTAATACAGTCAAAGTGGGTTAATATCTTATGGGTCTAGTAAATCTAATGTTTGAGATTATCTTTAATATTTTTATTGTAGAAATGAATTGCTTCTCTAGTGGAACAAAATTATTTGCATTGTTGTGGGCAAGAATCCTTTGCACTGCTATTAGTTTCTGCAAGATAATATCTTCCCTTACAGAGATATAAAACTATTGTTGTTCAGTCACTAAGTTGTATTCAACCCTTTGCAACCCATGGACTATAGCATGCCAGGTTTCCCTGTCTTCCACAATCTCCCAGAGTTTGCTCAAATTCCTGTCCATTTAGTCAGTGATGCTACCTAACCATTCCATCCTCTGCCACTCCCTTCTCCTTTTGCCTTGAATCTTTGAGTCAGTTCTTCCCATCAGGTAGCCAAAGTATTGGAGTTTCAGCTTCAGTATCAGTCCTTCAAATAAACATTCAGGGTTGATTTCCTTTAGGATGGACTGGTTGGATCTTCTTGCAGTCCAAGGGACTCTCAAGAGTCTTCTCCAACACCACAGTTCGAAAGCATCCATCAATTCTTCAGTGCTCAGCCTTCTTTATGATCCAACTCCCACATTTGAACCTGATTACAAATTTCCAGCCCTTGAAACTCTACTCTGTAATCGTTTTTCTCTATGTCCAAGTCTTGGGCCATTTCTCTTGACATCCTTTGGAATTTTATTTTTCTCCATTCTTTATTTCTCTCCCTTCATTCTTTCTTTTTTCTTTAGATATTTATTGATCATTTACTGTGTTCTCGATCAGCAATGACCAATAGAATTTTCTATGATGATGGAAATATTTTATGTCCCTGCTTTTCAGTATGGTAGCCACTAACCACATGTTACTATTGAATAGCTGAAATTTGGCTTATAGGAATGAAGGGTTTTTAATAGATTTAATTTTGACTAGTTAAACTCTAAATAGTCATGTGTGACACTGGGGACCAACGTGGAAAGCACAATTCTGATACTGTGAGTGATTCATCAATACATAATGTTCCACGTCCCTCACCTCCCATCCTTCAGCCCCTCTAAGGTGTATATACGCACAGAGAAGTTAGGGCAGGTATGAAAGCTCTGTTCTAAAAGGCAGCAGATGCTCTGCGATCTCAGAGGGGAGACTCCATGTATCTATCTGGACTGTCCTGTAACGGTTTTAAACAATAGTGGAGGAAACTTCGACTTGCCAAGATATCAAAGAAAGACATTCCAGGAGGAGGGAATAGGATGGCAAAGGTAAGGCGATCCTTAGGGACTGAGGAGTCACACTGGTAGGCCTTTGCACAGCTCAAGTAGGCAGGCTGGGAACCTCAACTTCCTAGAAAGGAGGAGGCTTGGAAACAGACTGGAAAGCCCTTTGAAATTGCTGATGATCTTAGAGCTTTCTCCTATAAAATCATTAAACACCTGGAGCAGGGGGTAGGACAGGACCAGATTATTATTATTTTTTTTTGCGATACAGTAGATCCTTGTTGGTTATCTATTTTAAATATAGCACCAAGGACCAGATCTTTATTATTAAAAAGCTTCACAAAGACAATGTGGAAGATAGATTCGAAGCCAGTAGCCGTTGATGTGTAGAAGACTTGTTAGGAGGTTGCTAAAATCATCAACGTGTGAGGTCATAGGATCTGCATTAGAAGAGTGCTAACCAGTGAGGTGGGAGATATCCTTCTTTTTTTTTTTCCATTTATTTTTATTAGTTGGAGGCTAATTACTTTACAATATTGTAGTGGTTTTTGCCATACATTGACATGAATCAGCCATGGATTTTCATGTGTTCCTCATCCCGATCCCCCCTCCCGCCTCCCTCCCCGTCCCATCCCTCTGGGTCTTCCCAGTGCACCAGGCCTGAGCACTTGTCTCATGGATCCAGCCTGGGCTGGTGATCTGTTCCTTCTGCATTATTATAGACCAGTAATGGGTTTATGTTTTACAAATATAAATCATATATGTGTGTCTGTGTATATATATATGTATGTGTATATATACACACATATTTATATATACACACACACATATATTTATATGTGTGTGTGTATATATGTGTATATATATGTACATATGCACACATATTTATATGTGTATTTATGCATATTATATATTTATATATTTTAATTATCAATAATATATTTATATATTTACATTTATATATTTATGTATATTTATACTTATATTTGGAGAAGGAAATGGCAACCCACTCCAGTATTCTTGGCTGGGAAATCCCATGGACAGAGGAGCCTGGTGGGCTACAGTCCATGGGGCGGCAAAGACTCGGACGTGACTGAGCAACTAATCAACAACATACTTATATTTATATATTTATTATATAACATATATTTATGTTATAGTACATATATTTATATGTAAATATATAGATATTTATAAATTTATGTATTATAAATGTGTATATCACTTCAGTTCAGTTGCTCGGTCATGTCCAACTCTTTGCGACCCCATGGATGGCAGCATGCCAGCCCTCCCTGTCCATCACCAACTCCTGGAACTTGCTCAAACTCATGTGTATATAATATATATAAATGTGTATAAAGTATACATAAATATATACAGCAAGAATACTGGAGTGGGTAGCCATTCCCTTTTCCAGGGGATCTTCCCAACCCAAGGATTCAATGTGGGGCTGCTACATTGCAGGCAGATTTTTTTACCATCTGAGACACATCAGCTCCAGACATTTATATTAGTGTACATAAATATATATATATATATAATATATATAAATATACATACACATATTTTGGAATAACACAGTGTTTTAAGTGCTTTTAAGACAGAATGACTAAATACTTAGACATGACAACCCTGGCTCAAAGGAAGAAGAGGATGAATCACTTGAGGTTCTAAAACCAACTTTGTGAATCTCACTGTGACTTTCAGAACAGGCTGTTGATGACATAAACAGGGTCAACCCTGGATAAAATTGCTAAGTATGAAAATTTTATAGTATTCAGTCTTTCTTTCCCCTGTCTACTCTGCAGAACTAACATGTATTTATGTAACTGATAATTCTTTATGTACCTGGCCCTTCATTAGGATCTTTACATATTATATTAGTTTTCTGTCAGTTCTTGTGAGTTTTCTACAGCTGGTATAACAAACTACAACCAATCGAGTGGCTTTGAAACAGTACACATTTATTATCTTACAATTATGAAGGTTGGAAACCTGACACAGTTCTCACAGGGCTAAAATCAAAGAGGCAGCAGGGCTGTTTCTCTTTCTGGAAACTCTGGGGGGAATCCATTGCCTTGCCTTTTCTCGCCTCTTGAGGCTGCCAGCAATACTTGACTCTTACTCCTTCCTTCATTGTAAAGAAAGAGATGGTGGACTCAACAGGGCCTTAACTTCACGTTGCCTTTCCTGCCCTTTCTGTCCCGGGATGGGAGGAGGAAGCCATCCGCCAGCTGGTTTGCCCTGCTCCCCTGGCGGCCCCCGAGCTCATGAGCCGACCTCCTCCAGATCTCCCGTGGCTGCTGATGGTTACACACTGGGCCCAGCTGTCAGCTGCAGGAGTGTCTCTGGGGCAACAAACGTGCTCAGAGGGGAAATGAAGGTGGCAGGCAAACCAGCCGTGACGTGGGACGTGTGGATTCTCTAAGTCAGCTTCTAGGAGGGACGCTATCACGGAAGGACTTCTCTGCAGATACCTGGTGTGGCGCCAAACAGGTAGTTTTGCACATAATGCACCGAACGGCCCAGGGCTGTTGGGACCGCGGCGGCCTGGACGAGCCTGCTTTGGTACTAGGGACTTGACTTGGGGACACGTCCTTTTCCCGACGGGCTCCAGCGCTGGGCTTGCTGACCAGAGGTGCTGGGCCTCCCCGCCCCGGGGAGCAGTCCTCAGCCTGCCGAGTCGTCTTCCAGGAGCGGCCCCCGTGGGGCGGGGCCTGGCCAGCCTTGTCTCTGCATCACATCGTGTGCAAGGAAGCCAGGAACACAGGTTTTCTTGATAATTTGGGTTTAATTTTGTTTTTATGCGCCTGACAAAATACAGTTATTCAATTATGTTATTTTAATAAAATAAATTAAATGTTAAAAAAAAAAAAAAAAAGAAAGAGATGGTGGGTTAGGTGCTTTTCCCAACACTTCACATCACTTTGACCTTCTTGTCTGTCTCCCTCTTTTATTCTTTTTTTGGCCATGCTGTGTGGTGTGCAGGATCTTAGTTCCCCAACCAGGGATCAAACCTGTGTCCCCTGCATTGGGAGCATGGGGCCTTAACCACTGGACTACCAGGGAAGTCCGCACCCTTTTTCACTTTTAAGGATCTTTCTGATTATAGTGGACCCACACAGATAATCCAAGATCATCTCCTTATTTTAATAATTTCCCTCACTCGCAACCTTAATTCTCCTTCACCATCTCCCCATCACATGATCCGTAACTGGGACCAACTGCAAATTCCCTTTCAACACATGCAGTGACACAATCACAGATTTCTGGGATTAGGGTGTGGGCATCTTTGGCGGAACATTATTCTGCCTCCTACAAATGTATTACTTCATTTGCTCCTCACCATACTGTTTCTGTGATTATCCCAATTTTACAGATGCTCATTACGCTAGTACAATGATGTTTCTGTGTCATAGGTAATGAATCCAAGACTTAGAGACGTTGAAGGCAGTGGCCTGTGGCTCACATAGCTTGTACAGTGGCAGAGCTAGGGCTGAATCCACATCTGTCTTCATGCTTAATCTCTTCACCACTAAACCATACTAAGTCTCACAAATGTCACTTTCTCCTGATTCTTCTTTTTCTCCCTTAGAGCTTTATTCTCTCTAACCTACCCCAGAAGAGTATTACACCAGGAAGGGATGTGAAACTTGTTGAATTTCTAAAGTATCACACTTCAAAGGATGCCTTTCTAGGGGTACTTGCCTTTGGCAACACTGAAGTCTAAGAATAAAGGTCAGAAATTGGCAGAGAAAGTAGCAAATTCAGAAGAGATATTTTAAGCTTGGGGCTTTCTCAGAGCTTCTGGGCCATAGATGATTGCCTGCTTTGCTTCTTGCAGGGAGAACCTGGATCCCAGGCAAAGGCTACTTGAGAATAAGAGGTGACAAGATTTTGAGAGTGTCCTTATCTTAAAGTAAATTCAGACGGCGCCTTGCTGTCCTTCTCCTCCTGGGAGCCATCCACTTACAGTATCTGAAGACAGACTGGCCACATAGATTCAAAATTAGCTCCCACATTAAAACAACAACAACAACAACAACAACATTAAAAGAGAGAAAAGCTAAAATGCTGGGATGAAATACATATCAGATATCTGCACAGAGATTAGATGAGCTCGTTATGGAAATTCAAAAGTATCAGGCACATTTGGAAGCTCATTATTTATTTATTTACTGGACTGTGTCGGGTCTTAGTTGTGGCAGTTGGGATCTCAGTCTTCTGACCAGGGACCGAACCCACACCCTGTTTCATTGCAAGGTGGATTCTTAACCACTGGACCACCAGCAAAGTCCCAGAAGGTCATTTTTGAAAAGGCACAATCCTGTTACTCAGGTGACGATGTATGATGGTCCATCTGCTTGTTCTTTTGTCTTGACCTCCTTCATCAGCTGAAAATGCAATCAATCCAGATGGGACTTGCTGGGTAACAGTCGGTCTTTTCCTAACAGTGAAAGCTGGTTGGGCAAGTGTGTTCAACTTGTGGGATTCAATTGAGCTGTTCACTTATGATCTGTTTGCTTTCTGTGCATTATATGCTAATCAGTAAAAAAAAAAAAAAAGAAGACCTAATGACGGAGGAAGAATGAAGGAATAGTCTCAATAAAGGAAGCTGGATTGCTAGGGAGCAGAGTCTGATTTATGCTGAAGCTATGAGGCTTATTATCCTGGGCCTCTTACCACCCTCTGAATTCCAAAGAGTCTCAGGGGTAGCTGGGAGCAGTTGGATGTTCTAGGTAGGAAGAGGAAGGCAGAAATTGCATGAAGGAAATTACATAAAGAACCCTGGAGGTCCAGTGGTTAAGGTTCCACACTTCTACTGCAGGGGTTGCAGATTCAATCCCTAGTCAAGGAACTTAAGACCCCACATGATGCTCAGTGCAGCCAGAAAAAGAGAGATGAGGAACTGACTGATAAGAATCCAGTGATTTCTTCCCTTATTTAAACACACTGTCACTTTTCAATTTTAAAAAGCAAATAAAAATTAACTTAACACTATATTGTAGATAAACTATATTTCAATAAAAATTCATAAAAACATAAACAAACCAACTCACCACTTGCCCTTATAGAAATCACTGCTGTGATAGAAGCAGCCCTGTGTAAATGTAGAAGAAACACTACACTGAAATCCATGTGAAGTGAATAAGACAAATAGTTTGAATTACTGCTGTATGGATTTCCAAACAGAGAAGTGCCAAAAGTCCTGAGGGTTCTTGTGCATCCTCATGTCTTTTGAAATTCCTGCCCTCGTAGAACTTACTTCCTAAAGTGGGAGTCAAGAGTGCCTGGCAAAAATTAAAAATCAGCAAAAACAAGAGCGCTTAGAAAGAGACAAGTGCTATGGGGAAAAATAAACCAGGGAGCCAGGAAAGGAAGGGTAGTGGTGGTAGTGATAGAAGTGAGACATGATTTTTAAATAAGATGAACAGGCAAGTCTTCACTGAAAGATAATATTTAAGCAAACACTTGAAAAATTAAGAGTCCTGTGATCATATGTGGGAATGTATCAAGGTAAGGGGAACAGCGGGTACAAAGTCACAGGGACACACATCCAGAAGCAGCCAGTTGCTAGAGTAGAGATGAGTGAGAGGTGAATAGGAAGAGAAGTGTTCAAAGAGTGAGCAGATCCCGTAGGTTTTCTAAGCCACTGTGAGGAGTTTGGCTTTTATTTTGAGTGGTTTGGGGAGAATTTGATCAGACGTGAAATATAATCCTATTGTAACTCAGTAACAACATAATTTGAAAATGGACAAAGGATTCAAATAGGCATTTCTCTGAAGAAGATATACAAATGGCCAACAAACACACAGGGAGATGCTCAATATTAGCCATTAGGAAAATGGAAATCAAATCCACTGAATCCTTCTGAAATTGTACTGAGAGGAGACAGTTTGAGGGTGGGTGTGGAAGCAGGGAAAAGGGTTAGAAGCCTAAGCAATAACTCAGGTAAAAGATGATGGTGCTGTTGGTGGAAATGTAACATGGTACACTCATTTTGGAAAACAGCTTGAGAATTTCTCAAAAACTTAAGCATGGAGTTACCATGAAGTGAAGTGAAGTTGCCCAGTTGTGTCTGACTCTTTGCAACCCCATGGACTGTAGCCTACCAGGCTCCTCCATCCATGGGATTTTCCAGGCAAGAGTACTGGAGTGGGTTGCCATTTATGAACCAGCAATTGGACTCTTCATTATATAACCAAGATCACTGAAACTGTTCACACAAAAAAATGTACACAAATGTTTGTATCAATGTCACTCAAGATAGTAAAAAGTAGAAACAAAACAAATATTCATCAACAGATGAATGTTAAACAAAATATGGAACATATATACAAATGGAATATTATTTGACAACAAAAACACCACTTAGTATGATACATACCCTCACGTGAATAAACATTGAAAACATGATGCTAAGTGAGAGAAGAAAATTAGAGATACCAAGGGAACATTTCATGCAAAGGTGAGCACAATAAAGGACACAAATGATATGGACCTAACAGAAGCAGAAGATATTAAGAGGTGGCAAGAATACACAGAAGAACTATACAAAAAAGATCTTCAGGATCCAGATAACTATGATCACTGGTTAGTGATCACTAGGTGGTGTGATCATTCATCTAGAGTCAGACATCCTGAAATGTGAAGTCAAATGGATCTTAGGAAGCATCACTATGAGCAAAGCTAGTGGAGGTGATGGAATTCCAAATGAGCTGTTTCAAACCCTAAAGATGATGCTGTGAAAGTGCTGCACTCAATATGTCAGCAAACCTGAAAAACTCAGCAGTGGCCACAGGACTGGAAAAGGTCAGTTTTGATGCCAATCCCAAAGAAAGGCAGTCCCACAGAGTGTTCAAACTATATCACAATTGCAATCATCTCACATACTAGCAAAGTAATGCTCAAAATTCTCCAAGCCAGGCTTCAACAGTACCTGAACTGTAAATTTCCAGATGTTCAAGCTGGATTTAGAAAAAGTAGAGGAACCGGAGATCAAATTGCCAACATCCACTGGATCACCGAAAAAGCAAAAGCATTCCAGAAAAACATCTACTTATGCTTTATTGACTATGCCAAAGCCTTTGACTGTGTGAATCACAACAAACTGTGGAAAATTCTTAAAGAGATGGGAATACCAGACTACTTGACCTGCCTCCTGAGAAATCTGTATGCAGGTCAAGAAGCAACAGTTAGAACTGGACATGGAATAGACTGGTTCCAAATAGGAAAAGGAGTACAACAAAGCTGTATATTGTCACCCTGCTTATTTAATTTATATGCAGAGTACATCATGCAAAATGCCAGGCTGGATGAAGCACAAGCTGGAATCAAGATTACTGGGAGAAATATCAATAACCTCAGATATGCAGATGACACTATCCCTATGGGAGAAAGCAAAGAAGAACTAAAGAGACTCTTGAAAGTGAAAGAAGAGAGTGAAAAAGTTGGCTTAAAACTCAGTATTTTGAAAACTAAGATCGTGGCATCTGTCCCCATCACTTCATGGCAAATAAAGTGTTTCCCCACTTCATGGGGAAACAATGAAAACAGTGACAGACTATTTTCGGGGGCTCAAAAATCACTGCAGATGGTGGCTGCAGCCAGGAAATTAAAAGACGCGTGCTCCTTGGAATAAAAGTTATGACCAACCTAGACAGAATATGAAAAAGCAGAAACATTGCTTTACCACCAAAGATCTGTCTAGTCAAGGCTATGGTTTTTCCAGTAGTCATGTATGGATGTGAGATTTGGACTATAAAGAAAGCTGAGCGCTGAAGAATTGATGCTTTTGAACTGTGGAGTTGGAGAAGACTCTTGGGAGTCCCTTGGACTGCAAGGAGATCCAACCAGTCCATCCTAAAGGAGATCAGTCCCGAATATTCATTGGAAGGACTGACACTGAAGCTGAAGCTCCAGTACTTTGGTCACTTGATTCGAAGAACCAACTCATTGAAAAAGACCCTGATGCTGGGAAAGATGGAAGGCTGGAGAAGGAAGGGATTGCAGAGGGTGAGATGGTTGGATGGCATCACTGATGCGATGGACATAAGTTTGAGTAGGCTCTGGGAGTCGGTGGTGGACAGGGAAGCTTGGCATGCTGCAGTCCATGGGGTCACAAAGAGTCGTACATGACTTAGCAACTGAACTGACTGACTGACTGAAGTGAGAGAAGCCAGTGAAAAATCACATATTGTATAATTCTGTTTAAGTGAAATGTTCAGAATAGGTAAACCCACAGAGGTAGAAAGTATATTAGTAGTTTCCAGGAGTTCGGAGATGGGGGAGAGGGTTTGTCATTACTAATAGGTACAAAGTTTCTCTTTGGGGTGATAAAAAGATTCTGAGCAGAGTGGTGATGGCAGAAAAAATTACTAAAAACCACTGAATTATATACTTCCAAAAGGTATGCTTAATGTATGAAAAGTATCTTAATACTAGAAAGAAAAGGAAGAAAAAAGAATGAAGGTTCTCCAAAGCTAAGTTATTCTTGAAAGAAAATTTATAAGGGGGACATGTATCAATTATTAAGACATCATAGTCACGATAATAAAACCAGTATGGCATCAAAGGAGACCAAATGAACATTAAAAAAAAAATACAAGGTCAGAGACAGATGCGTGTAGAGAGGGGAACTTAATGGATAGTAAAATAGCATAACTAATCAACGTGGAAAGAATCAATTATCCAGTAGCTAGTATTATGAAGAAAAATAAACCTGAAAAAAAAAAAACCCTGAATCTAGCACCAGATTGTTGGATATCAAGTGCATTAAAGACCTAAAATTATTAGAAAACACAGAGGAATATTTCTGGGACTTGAACAGGAGAGAATTCTTAAAACCTCAGGAAAGCTAACACTTGATGTGTTTGATCACATCAAAACTATGAATTTCTGTTCAGCAAGGAACGTCACAGACAGAATTCATAGACTGACAGAATGGAAAAGTTATTGGTAATGCCTAGCACTGACAAAGGATTAATATCCAAGAATACCAGAGACACTTTCGTAAGAACCAAGAAAAAGATAGCACCTCTAAATAGAAAAGTTTACAAAAAGGCAACTTAACAGCAGAGGAAAGTCACATGACTATAAACACACAAAAAAATGATGAAACTCAGTAATCAGAAAAGTGTAAATTATAACAATAAGGAGACACTGCCTAATAAACTGATGGGCAAAAGTTAGAAAATGATAAATGTTGACAGGGATGTGAAGATACCTGAATCCTTAAGCATTATTGGGGGAAAAAAAATGTAGACTGATGCCATCATTCTGGGAAGTTACCAGGCACTTCTATTCCCTGACCTAGGAATCCTACTCCAGGTATATTCAAATAAATCCTCATAGAGGTCAGTAAGGACAAGGATTTGAATATAAGCATTGCAATGTTGTTTTTGGTACCAGGAAGCTATAGGCAATCTTGCTACACCTCACTAGGAGAGTGGATAAGTAAGCTGTACTCTTTCTAAAATTCACATGCACCCACATGCATGCACACACATACACACCAGGTACAAGTGCTCAGTAGACTTAAGAATAACTAAATCTTTCTTTCTGTAAATCTGATTTGCCTAAGCTTATTCCTAATTCTAATCATAGAAAACCTCAAGTTTTCTTAGGTCGCAGCTCACTTGCCCCACATATCACTTACTACACTAGGGTCGGATAACACAGTTTGCAAAAAATACACTCTCCTAAAACACAGGTCATAAAAACCATGCTTTTGCATCTTTCTACATTCTCTCTTTTTAAATCAATCTTTAAAAAAGAATTGGAGGGGGGGCTGCTGTGCTGGTTGTTCATTGTTGTGCATGGGCTTTCTCTAGTTGCCACGAGTGGTTGCCACTCTCCATTGTAGTGTGTGGACTTCTCACTAAACTGACTTCTCTTGTTGCGGAGCACAGGCTCTAGACCTCAGGCTCAGTAGTTGTGACACACGGGCTCAGTTGCCCCAAGGCATGTGGAACCTTTCTGAACCAGGGATCAAACCTGTGTCCCCTGCATTGGCAGGCGGGTTCTTAACCACTGGACCACGAGGGAAGTCCTCTTTCTACATTCTGAACATGTAATACAGGAGCAAGCTGGTTCCTCTGAACACTGTTAGAGCCCTGAAGCCACACTTGATTCTTCCCGGTATTCCTTCTAAGACATTAGACCTCCTTTAAAACCAGAGCCTAAGCAGGAACTTTTGTTCTATTGACAGACTGTCCATGATGGCTGCCCACCTAAACTTTAAGCCATCAGTCATCTGGATCCTACTTTCTTTCAAGTTGAGTCCCTTGTAATGCAACATGTATGCTCACCAGCTCTTGACTTTGATCAGGATAGGAACCTGTTGAGTTCCATTAGACTTGAATTTTGCCTATGGAGATGAAGCTTAACCGGCACGTGGGAACATCCTTTGCTACCTTGATATAGATGGCTCACCTATTGTCAGGTCCTGGCCACCTCTATCTTCTGCCTTTGATTCCTATTGGAAAAGTGGACCACATTGCCCAGTGCAGTAGGCTAAAGAATGGCTCCTGTGTTAGATCCTCAACCTAGTCCCTGGACCTGTGAATATTACCTTATATGGTAAAAGAGATTCTGCGGATGTGATTAATTTAGAGATCTTTAGATAAGAGATATTATTGTGAATTATACAATGGGCCCAACATAACCACAGTGGTCCTTAAAGAGGGATGAAGGAGAAGTTAGAGGAGAAGCTGGTGTGATGATGAAAGCAGAGATTGCAGTGATGCTTCAGGAAAATCAGGAAGGGGCCACAAGCCAAGGAATACGGGCAGCTACTCAAAGATGAAAAACACAGGGAAACATCAGAGCCTTCAAAAGGAATTGGCTCTGTCAGTGAGTTGACAGTAGTCCAGTGACACTGATTCTTTAGAACAGCGAGAGAATTTGCATTAATTTAAGCCAGTAAAATTGTGGACTGTGGCTGCAGCTGTGGACTTTGGCCACCTGATGTGGTGAGCTGACTCACTGGAAAAGACCCTAATGTTGGGAAAGATTGAAGACAAAAGAAGAAGGGGCTGGAAGAGGATGAGATGGTTAGACAGCATCACCGACTCAATGGATATGAATTTGAGCAAACTCTGGGAGATAGTGGAGGACAGAGGAGCCTGGCATGCTGCAGCCCTTGGGGTTGCCAAGAGTTGGACATGGCTTAATGGCTGAACAAGTTTGTTGTAACTTTTTTACAGCAGTAACGGAAACTAATACAACAATAATCACTCTCAAAATGTCATATGAAGACCTCCTAATCATAAAACTGAATGGTCTTTTCCTTTTTTCTTTCCTTCTTAAGGTCTCTTGGGGATTTTAAGGGGAAACACCCAGATCTGGTTCTAATTAGTGCTTCTATGCAAAAATTCTTTCTTGGCATTTCTCAGAAAATTTATGTTTTCTAAATCCTGAGAATAATCATTTGAGAAACTGAGGAAAGGGAAAAAGTATTATAACTCTCTAGAAAGAATTGAAGCTTAATCAGAGAGGAGAATTTACAATCTAATCAGTCTTGCTTGTTGTTGTTTAGTCACTAAGTTATGTCTGACTCTCTTCTGACCCCATGGATTGTAGCCCACCAGGCTCGTCTGTCCATGGGAGTTCCCTGGACTCCATCCCTAGAGTGGGTTGGCATTTCCTTCTCCAGGGGATCTTCCTGACCCAGGGATTGAACCTGCATCTCCTGCATTGGCAGGTGGATTCTTTACCACTGAGCCACCTGGGAAGCCCAGTCTTGCTTGAAGCTGTTGTTATAAGTGTTTGCTTCTGGCCCTGTCTGCTGCTAACAGTGAGTCATTCTGGCACATAAAATAAATATTAAGAAGTTTATATACTTTGTATGCTTTATTTAAATCCTATTAAGAATGATTTAAGAAATAGCAAGTTTTAGAAGCAAATAAATCCTTAAATTGGCTGTTTCTACACAAGATTTGTTGACATTCTATTAATCTTGCTAAGAGATCCAAATATTACACTATTTGAGTATAACCAATATTGTTTGCTGGCATTTCCAGTGTTTGAACATTAACTATACTTTATAAATACTATTAAATTTAATATTTCTTATTTATTAAACAAAAACTTTTAGATATCCATAATAATGAGTAATGCACATAAAGAATGTTGGAAGTATTTTAAGAAAAAATTATGATTTGGAAGAAATCTTGAGAGATCCTATAAATTATGATATCTCATTCCTGAACCACCCCCCACCCTCCCCATATGTGTCTATTAGGACATTGTGAGCATTGGTTCAAATCCTTCTTCTATTATTTTGATAGTTGCACAATCTTGGTCAAATTACTGTTTTGAACTGAAATGTTCCCATCAATCAAAAGAGGACAATATTACCAAGCAGGTTTGCTGAAAGAATTAAATAACATTATATGTGGAAAGTGCCTGATACATAAGTCTTCAAAAAAAAATAGTTTGAGAATCCACAGGGGTACATTCTCATAATCTTGGAGTTGCCAATGGATTCTTAGATATAACACCAAAAAAACTCCACAAGCAACTAAAGATAAACTAGGTAAACTGAACTTCAGTAACATTAAAAAGTTTTGTGCAAAGGACTTTGTCAAGAAACTAAAAAGACAATGGACACAATGGGAGCAAATGTTTGCAAACTGAATCTCTGGTATACCTCACCATACGCCCAGAATATATAAAGAGACTAATTTTCAACAAGAAAAACACAAACAACTCATCTTTTTTCAAAGGCAAAAGATCTGAATAAATACTTTTACAAAGAAAATATACAAATGATCCATAAGCACATGACAGGATGCTCTCAGAGTCCTTCCTCCTTAGACAAACGGAAATCAAAACCACACTGAGGACTCTCCTGGTGGTACAGTGGATAGGAGTCTGCCTGCCAATGCAGTGGACACAAGGGTCAAGCCCTGATGTGAGGAGACTCCACAGGCTGCAGACCAACTAAGCCCTTGTGTCGTAACTACTGAGCCTGAGTACCACGAATCCCGAAACCTGCATGCTGCAGTGCTTGCTCGTGAGCCACAAGTACTGAGCGCGTGTGCCCAGAGCCAGCGCACCACAGAGACAGAAGCCACCACATGAGAAGCCCAGGCACCACAACCAGAGAGGAGCCTCTGCTTTCTGCAGCTAGAGGAAGACTCTGCATAGCAACGAGGACCCAGTGCAAACAAACAAACCAAACAAACACGACAAAAACCCTCAATGAGACACCATTTACCCCCACTAGGATGGAAAAAATAATACATTTTTAAAATGGAAAATAATGTGTTGGTTGAGAATGTGGAGAAACAGGAACCCTCTTACACTGCTGGTGGGAATGTAAAATGGCACAACTGCTGTTGAAAGCATTTTGTCAATTCCTCAAAAAGAAACACAGTATCACCAAATGACTTAGCAATTTCCTTCCTGAGTACACACCCCCCCAAACAGGATTTGAACAGATCCTTGTATGAGAATATTCACTGCAGCATTATTCACAATAGTCAAAATGTGGAAGTTATCCAAGTGTCCATCAATGGATGAATGTGAAAACAAAATATGGTATATCCAAACAAGGGAATATTGTTGAGTCACGAAAAGGAGTGAAGTTCAGATACATGCTACAATTTGGATGAATCTTAAAAATGTTATGCTGAGTCAAATAAGCCAGACATAAAAGGATAAATATTGTATTAGTATATGAAATCTCTAGACTAGAAGAATTCAGAGCCATAAAGTAGATGAGAGGTTACCCAGGCTAGAAGAGCATGAGAAGTTCTTGCTTGCTGGCTATAGAGTTTCTATAGGGGTAATGAAAGAAGTATGAAGTTTAAGTGATCATAGTAGAATAATACTGTGCATGTAAGTAATGCCACTGACTTGACACTTAAAAATGGTTAAAATAGCAACTTTTATGCTAAATATATTTTATAATAACAAACAAAAAAAAAAGAATATGGGTAAAAAACAAACAACAAAATCCCCTATAGGCTAATGAATTTGAAATGTAGTTTGAAACCTTATTCTCATCCTCACTCCAGGGTAGAGACACAAGTCCCACAGGTATTAGCTCAGCTTTTTGAGGAAAAAAAACAGACCTTGAGATAAGGCATTTCTCAAAGGTATTTATTTTGGGAAGAGATCCCAGGAAATAGGAGGGGAATAAGGCAGAGGAAGAAACAGAAAACAAGGGCAGTGGTTCCATGGTACACTCTGGACTCAGCCATGTGGGATTCTCCTAAGAGCTGTGGATAATGTGCCCCAGAGGGTAGCATTTATCACCCACCTGCTTCCCCATGGGGTAAAGGTTGCCGCATGTGTTAACCTGTTTGCACATTGGGGCTGGCAGGATGGAATACTTGTGAGGGCCCTTCCCTCCCATTCCAGGTGCAGTATCAGAGAAGGTTCAGAAAGAAAAAAGCATAGCTGAAGCAAGTGCCACCAGGTGATACTGGAATAATCATGGGTCATGGGGGGCCCCAAGGAAGCATGGTACACCCAGAATGAGATTATATCCCTTCTCAAGCTGCAAAGCCCTTGTCGGGAAATCTTAAAACATATTTAGATAAGAAATCTCTAGTAGCTCCATACTGCCAGATGAAGTTTAAAACTATTAAATGAGATTTCTGAGACTTGCACAATTTTATCTCAATTTATCCATTCAGAATTCTCCCATATCTCCCTCCTAATGACCTGTATTCCAGCCCCATTACTCAGCAATCCCCAGAGATAGGACAGTTTCCTGTATTTGCACTTTGTGTAGCTCATTTTCAGCATCTAGAAATCTCTTTTATCTTTTGAAAAATCATCTGCTCTTAAAGGAACACATCAAGTCTCTCCTCTACCAAAACTGTCCTTCCTGAGTACAGGATGGGGAAGAATCAGGGCACAGCTAGTGAATCAGGGCACAGCCAATGAATTATGGAGTGGTTAATAAATCACGGTGGAGCTAGTGAATCAGGGCGTGGCTAATGAATAGGGCAGGGCTGTGTGTGTGTGTGCACGCGCGCATAGAGTCTGATTGACTCATGTCTGATTCTATGCGACCCCGTAGACTGTAGCCCACCAGGCTCCTCTGTCTATGGGATTCTCCAGGCAAGAACACTGGAGTGGGTTGCCATTTCCTTCTCCAGGGGATCTTCCCCACACAGAAGTTGAACTTGTGTCTCTTGCATCTGCTACAATGCAGGCAGATTCTTTACTGCTGACGAGGGAAGACCTGGGCAAAACTAGCTAGGTGAGTTTCCTGGAGCTCTGGACAGAGTAGTAGAGTGTGAACCCTCCTGTGTGAACAGTATGTGAAGTCAGGGGGCCATGATGTCACAAAGGCAGACATGAGAAAAATGGTTTAAGAAAAAATGGCCAAGAAGATAATGGAGAGGCAGGAGAGCACAGCATTAAACAAGCTGGAGAAACCAGAGGATATGATGAGCACAGAACAGGAGCCAAAAGAATGGGGCATCTGCCTGCAGGTGGGTTCATTTAAATGGGTAGAACTGGAGCTGTCTCTGGCAGGAAGTTCCCTCTTCCTACTTTGGAGCCATTGCAATCTGTGTGCCTCCTATATCTCTCAACATACCTTGCATCACAGCTATTTGCACATTAGCTTTAATCTCCCTTTATAGGTGACAGGTTCCTCAAGAACTAGGATCATGCTTTTTATACACCATACAGGAAAATGCACAGTGTCTCTCAAAATGGAAGTTCAAAAGATAAATGCTGGATTGGATCAACATTACACACCAAAATAATTTTGGCAAAAAAAACATAGAACTAGATTCATAATCCCTTTCCAAATTTTGGTTAGTCAGGAAAGACCACAAATAATAGCTGTCTGGGATATTCAGAAGGAGGCAGGGCAGAACTGATATTAAGTAATGTCTACATGTCAAACTCTGTGCCACATGTGCTCACATTAATCCTAGTAGTTGTACCATTTTACAAATGGGGAAACTGATGGTTTAGACACTATCTAGAGTTATACAGATAGAATGTGGCTAACTGGGACTTCCCTGGTGGTCCCATGGCTGAGACTCCATGCTCCCAATGCAGGGGGCTGGGGTTTGATCCCTGGCAAGGAAAGTAGACCCCATATGCTGCAACTAAAGATTCCATAAGCCACAACTAACAGTCAATGCAGCCAAGTAAATAAATAATAAATATTTTTAAAAGGGACTATCTGATCCCAAAGCCTCTGATCTCATTAGCACCAAAGATGTTCATGATGAGATGTCCATGAAAAAATACATAAACCAATGTCTTCCAACTTTGAGATAATCTCATAGTCAAGATAACTGTCAAATAGAAAAACTGAGAATAATGGCTGTAATGTCAGGGTCCTGTGATTGTAGGTGACTTTCATAAAATAAAAAGTTCCAAACAACCTGAAATTGTGTTGCATTTGTGGTGCTATCTAATGCAAAAAAGAAGCCATGAGCATTCTTCCCCATCAACAGTAAAATATCTTACTTGTGATGTTATCTCCACCTTATCTGTGTCCACAGCATTAGACTCCAGCTTCTTCACCCAGTTCTTACAAATCATCTGAGACATCACAGTGCCTTGTACACATAACTGCTTGTTTCTTTCTGTTAAATGGAAAGGCAAAAATAAAAGTAAAGGAAGTTTAGAGGAGGAGAAAATAAGCTGCAGAAGACCCCCAAGTGGGCAAAAAATAGGATATGTCTGAGGTTGGCTGATTTGCAGTATATGGAGGGGTTGGGTGTTATAGATGGAATATTTACAAACCCACCAAATGTGTAGGTTGAAAACCTAACCCCTAAGGAGATGGTATTAGGAGACAGGGCATTGGGGAAGTAATTGGGTCATTAGGGTGGAGCCCTCATGAATGAGATTAGTGCCCTTGCTAAAGAGACCTCAGAGAGCTCCATCGCCCCTTCTGCCCTGTGAGGACACAGTGAGAAGGCCATGTGTTGTCAGGAACCAGGAAGAGGGCCCTCATTAGAAGGCAACTGTACTCATGCCCTGACCTTGGACATTCAGACTCCAAAACTGTGAGGAAGAAATTTCTGTTGGCTATAAAGTACCCAATCTATAGAACTTTGCACCAAGACTCTGGGGATGCAAGGAGACCCCAAGTAGCATCTCTTCTCTGTCTGATCCAAAATGATGTGGGAGCTGGGAGGGGAAGAAGAAAAATAACAAATGACATTCTGGTTATGACTCTTCTGGACCAGCCCCTGACATTCCTCTGCAAACTGAGTCAAGCAGGAGGTGTTGTGAGAGTGAATTGATCACCATACACTATTCTCATCTGAACACTCAATGACAGAAGAGAAAACAAGCACCTAGGCGTTAAATGGGCTTCCCTGATGGCTCAGTTGGTAAAGACTCTTGCCTGCAATGCAGGAGATCCCAGTTCGATTCCTGGGTCAGGAAGATCTGCTGGAGAAGGGATAGGCTACCCACTCCAGTGTTCTTGGGCTTCTCTTGTGGCTCAACTGGTAAAGAATCCACCTGCAGTGTGGGAGACCTGGATTTGAACACTGAGTTGGGAAGATGCCCTAGAGAAGGGAAAGGCTACCCACTCCAGTATTCTGACCTATAGAATTCCATGGACTATATATAGTCCATGGGGTTGCAAAGAGTCAGACACAACTGAGCAACTTAAAAAAAAAAAGTGTTAAATGACTGGCTTGCTACCATTCAAGGGGGTTACAGCAGAACTGGAGCCAGAACCCCAGGTTGTGTGTTCCCTTTATTATCCAGAGGCTTCCCTAGCTCTGCTCCTCAAAGCCTCAGGTGTTTCCCAGAGGTGCTGTTCATAGCATTCCATCTGAGAAATGGAATAGTTCCTGCCATATCAATAAACAAGGATGTCACAGTCATCAGCAATTGCAGCCACCACAATGGTGAGCTGGTGAACTCTGAGGGAATTCAGGAAGGAGAAGAATACCTGCCCTCAGACTGCACCCAATCCCTCCCGTGAGCCCTGAAGAAAGGAAGCTCAGAATGTGAAAACAGGATACTGGCCCCAGATAGCTGAGGTGAGTATCAAAGGGATGATTTCAGTGAGCCCAGATTCTTGCATCTTTACATACAGAGAAAAGTCTAAATTTCTTAACTTGAGATAACTGGTTTTCTTTCATTAACAATACCCTTTTGATGTTCAGACTTCCTGCCCCCTTTGTTGTAAAACTTCTATATAACATGGTTCCCTCTACCTCCACGGAGGAGTTCTCTGAGGTTATTTGAGGTACTGTCTTCTGGGTTTGAAGTCCTAAAAATTTCCACCACCAAAAAAAAAAAAAAAAAAATAGCTCTCAACTTTGAGGTTGTGAATATTTTTTTAAGTTGACACACTCACCACCCTCCTCAAGCCAAAAAATCCCTTCCAAGTTGGGGCTTCCTCAGGAGGTTTTGCTTGAAGGAAGGCGTCTGAGCCACTTTCCCACTTAGTACTGCCCCTGGAGTGCTTAGTATCCCCTGGCTTCACAAAGACAGATGTTTCCTGCACCTGGTGAGGCTTCCTTTATCGTTTAATGTTTCTCAGAACCAAAAAAGGCCTGCAAATAGAACATACACAGAAAATAGACACCACTCAGCCCTACACGGGGCTTCCCTGGTGGCTCAGATGGTAAAGAATCTGCCTGCAAGGTGGGAGGCCTGGGTTCAATCCCTGGGCTGGGAAGATCCCCTGGAGAAGGGAATGGCAACCCACTCCAGTATTCTTGCCTGGAGAATCCCCATGGACAGAGGAGCCTGGCGGGCTACAGTTCATGGGATCGCAAACAGTTGGAAGTGACTGAATCGACTAAGCACAGTCCAATAAGACTTGGGAGTGAACCCCCAGGAGGGAATCAGACAGCCCTCACACTGCCTGCTCCCTGGTCCTCAACAAGGCCTGGGCCCTAAATTAAGGCAGGACAAAGGGGCCAGGCTAGACTTCTGAACACTGTGTGAGACTCAAATTGTATTGACTCCTATTTGACACGCAGCCATTAAGCCTGGCAAAGTGGGAGGATGCCAGAAGAAAGATGTGGCTGTTCTTAGTTTTCTCATTATATTCAGAAAAATTTCAGGACACCCTGGTAAGGGGGAAGGGGTGGGAAGGAAGGCAGCGGTTTTGAGTCGGCTCTGTCAAAGCAAAGGCCACGGGTCTCAGGCCCAGCACCCACTGTCACCCCTGGCTGGTTGATTCTCCCTTTCTTTTTTTAACTTTTATTTTTTGGGTGAGGTTTCACGGGGCCTCTTTCTTTTTTAAAGGCTTTAATGAATTTGTTACAATATTGCTTCTGTTGTTTTTTATGCTCTGACTTTTTGGCTGCAAGGCATGCGGGATCTTTGCTCCCTGACCAGGGATTGAACCTGTACACTGCATTGGAAGGCAAAGTATTAACCTTGGGACCACCAGGCAAGTCTCCCTGACTTTCCCTTTAGATTTCGTTGCTACAGGAGACCCGGAGCCAGGGGATCTGTGGCCATAAAGCACTAGCACGAGGCAGGGCCCCCTGCGGAGCTAACCTTATCTGAAAGGCATTATGTGATCAAGGGCGACTTGGCAACCCTCGAGAGGCGCTAGGGTGCAGATGGCTCTTCGCCAGCTCCACTCGGCTCAGCTAAATGAAGGGCTGGCACGCACCCCGTCGGTGCGATGACTAGAAGGACACAAACCAGACCCAGGCTGGCTAAGTTAAGTCCATTCAAAGCAGAAATATTTATATTATACGTTTTAAATAGTCCCCGAGGGATGCACAATATGTTTTTCATCTTGCCTGGGCTTAAGAACTTAGCATCCTTGAGAAGCAAAGCAGGCCCCGTGAGCCGTGGATTCCAGTGACAGGGATGTTCTTATCGTTGAGATCAAGACCACAGCCTTCTGAGATGGACGAGGCTTTCTGTGCGGAGACGTGTGGCAGAGGTTACTCTGGAGAAAAGGTAAACCATGGAGCAAGAAGCGGTATGCATCCCATCACATTCCTGGTTGTCTGGACATGAGCAGATAGTAGTTTACCTGTATCTCCATGCTGCGGCTGCGTGGTTAAGTGACACACGTGCACATTTCCAGGAATGCATTTCTTGAGACTCTGGGAAAATGATGTATAGATTTGTGCAGAGAGGGGATTAGGAACGTTCTAGGAAAAATTCGCAAAAGTGGTGGGGGTGGTGGGGGGATGGCAGGTAGATTTCTGATCTGGGTTGACCTGCTATGTACAGTGTGGATGGAAATGGGGTTGCTTGAAATGGGAAGGCCCTTGAGAAAGAATGGTGACTTTTCAAGGTCCCCTGTGGGATCAGAAAGAGACTGGTGTAGTTTGGTTGCTCTCCAGAGAGACAAAGGACCACCCAAGTGGAGGAACAGAGCGAGCCCTGGAAGAAGTCAGTATCTGAAGAAATGAGGGAGAAAGCTAACATGCAGGATAACTTGGTGGGTGAATTGCTCTCTTCATCTCCATTGTGGGCCAACTTTCTACTCTGCCAGAAATACTAGAACTGTTTGTCACACTCTTCATGGGAGGCCTGCAGGAGCCCCACCAGTGTGGATCCCAGTTTTCTTCCTCTCTAGCAGTGTGACTTAGGCCAAGTCATTTCATCTCTGGGAGTCAGCATCTCTATCTGAGAAATGTGGGAAAGAATGGTATTTACCCTTTTAAATTTTAATAAGCATGTATAGTACTTATTACCTTCCCAGGTGGCACAGTGGTAAAGAATCTACCTGCTGATGTGGGGGATGGGGGTTTGATCCCTGGGTAGGGAAGATCCTCTGGAGAAGGAAATGGCAACCTACTCCAATATTCTTGCCTGGGAGATCCTACGGACAGAGAAGTCTGGTGGGCTACAGTTGATGGGATCACAGAGAGTCCGACATGACTTAGTGACTAAACAGGAAAAACAAAGCACTTACTATATGCCAGAAACTAGTCCAACTATTTACAAGTATTTTTTTTCACTTTTAACCGCTTTAATTACCAGTACTACACATTGATTTATTACCTTTAAATTGGTAGCAAAGTTTGTTGTGAGGATTAAATGAGATAATGCAGGCAATTATTGATAAAACAGCACCCAAAATATAAAAAGTGTTTGGCAAATGATGCTAATGTTGTTATTATTATTGTTTTTGAATGGACTCAATTTAGGTTTCATTCATTTTCTTATAATTGGTCTGATAAAAAATATTAACAGAAGTAGCTATATAATAATAGCTATCATTTATGAAGTCTTCATTACATGCCAGAAACTATGTATACTGACCATACAAGGCAGAAACTGTTACATTCATGATGAGAACTGAGGTTCAGAGAAGCTAAGGAACTGGTTCAAGTTAACACAGCAGGTAAGTGTCAGAGGCAGGCCTCAAAGCCCAGGCTCTTTCAGTACTTCCGACTGTGGAAGGCAGGGTAAACACATTTTGTTATTAGTGGACAGACTGTGTGAAGTAGATTCATTCAAGTTGTTGAATGATCTTGGATGCGGCTGTGTGTTCTGTAAACATCAGTGTACTCACATCAGAGCAAGTGCCACCAAGCAATGGAAATACAGTGCCAGATGAAGTGCCTGGTAGACATTCGGTGCCTGGCAAGTGTGGGTGGGGGTCACTTGCTGGCATTGGGGGAGAATCCCTATTCCCATTGATAGGATGCAGATGTGAAATTGTCCCCAAGTCTCTCATTACTCCAGTTATATAGAGTTACACCAATCATATTGTTCATATTTCGCAATAAAAGTTTTTACTGAAGAAGGAGACAAGTGAAGTCCAGGAAAGATGGCCAGAGCCAAAGGTAGACTTGATGCATCCAAAAAGCGTGAAGGCCAGAGGAGGGGTCAGGACAGCTGGATTCTGGGCTCAGCTCCACCCCTCAATTGCAGCACAACGGCTAGGACCATCTTGCAGCCCCAGCTACCAGTTCCTGGATTTTCCAGTCCTCTGATGAGCCAACAGTATAGTCACACTTGGGAGTAGTATTGGAACTCAGACACACGTCTGCACCTGCAATGCAATGACCCAGCCATTCTCCTCGTTAGAGCCTGGAATCCCAGTCCACTTGACTCTGCTGTCTGGATTCCTTGATGCTAAATGGAGGGAAGGCTTCAGGAATTAAAGTTGAGGCTGGGGTACCCTTTCCAATATTGTGTCTGGAAAGCCTGATTCTCCATCCCCCAACTCCTTTTCCCCAAAGCAGTTTCTCCAAACCCCTTTCCATAGTTTTCTCTCCTTTGTTACCAATGCTCTATCATCCAGAACTTGACAGAATGTACTTTCAACTACCAGTAAGCCATCCTCTTATTGTTTCAAGTTCCACTTTTGTAAAATAAAGAAATTGAGCTGGAAGCCATAGATGGTGCCTTCCATACCTAGCATTCTATTATTCAGTACCTTCCGTACACGAAGGTATATATGCTCACATCTAACATGTATTTCTGAGAAGAATACTGTTTGACAATTAAGGCTCTGAGTTACCAAGACAACAATGTCTTGACATAGGACATAACTGGATAATTAAACAAGTGCTATTACATATGCTCAAATTTGAGTGTGTCTCCTTTTGAAATAAGTTGTCAGAAATAAAATGATCTATCTGTATAGAGATTTACTGTTAGAAAACATTGTCAAGTGCATTTTGTCATTCTCCTTATACTAACCCTAAAGATAGATGGTATTAACCCCTCATTAATATTCTACAAACATCAGTGTACTCATGTAAGAATAACTACCTCAAACCTGCACTGAGGCTTAATGGAGAGATATCTATAATGCCAGAAAGAGTGCCTGGTACACAGTCCATGCTTAACAAATGAAGATGTGGTCCTAGGGTCAGTAGTGGTATGGGGCATAGTTATTCTCCTATGTCATATGATGTAGAGAATGCTCCCCTCAACTTCATTGCTAATATACAATAACTATATTCTAGAAAAGATAACTGAACAGAAATCCTGTCCTACTTTTTATCTATTTTTTTTCAGGTTATCCATAAAGAAAATTCCTGAACAGGGAAATCAACAGTTGAGTTCTGGACCTAACAGTAGCCTCTGTATTTGACTAAAGAATACTCATTATCACACTGACTCACTATCACAGCCTTTCCTGAAAACGAAGGTGTCTTAGTCTGTTTGCACTGCTGTAGCAACGTACCATAAACTTGGTGGCTTCTAAGCGACAGAAATTTGTTCCTCCCAGTTCTGGAGGTTAGAAAATCCAAGCCCAAGATGCTGGCAGATTTGGTGTCTGGCGAAGGACCACTTCCTGGAGTGACCACTTTGGAGCTGTGTCCTCTCAAGGTGGGAGGGGAAGGGAGCTCTCTGGGGTTTCTTTTATAGGGGCACTAACCCCATTCACGAGGGCTCCACTCTCATGATCTAATTTCAGATTTTGGGAGGATGCAAACAACATTCAGTCAGTCAGGAGCACAAGATTAATAATTTTCATCCACCTTGTAACACTGTTAGAATATTAACAAAAAGATGTTTGTAATAAGTCACACACACAAAACAGACTCATCCTCTTGTACACCTATGGGTAAATACTTCAAATGTCTTATTTATTATCTCATCTAAAATGTGAGGCTAACTATGGAAAACAGTGTGGAGATTCCTTAAAAAGCTGGAAATAGAACTGCCATATGACCCAGCAATACCACTTCTAGGCATACACACTGAGGAAACCAGATCTGAAAGAGACACGTGCACCCCAATGTTCATCGCAGCACTGTTTATAATAGCCAGGACATGGAAGCAACCTAGATGCCCATCAGCAGACGAATGGATGAGGAAGCTGTGGTACATATACACCATGGAATATTACTCAGCCATTAAAAAGAATTCATTTGAATCAGTTCTAATGAGATGGATGAAACTGGAGCCCATTATACAGAGTGAAGTAAGCCAGAAAGATAAAGACCATTACAGTATACTAACACATATATATGGAATTTAGAAAGATGGTAACGATAACCCTATATGCAAAAAAAGAAAAAGAGACTCAGATGTATAGAACAGACTTGTGGACTCTGTGGGAGAAGGCGAGGGTGGGATGTTTCAAGAGAACAGCATCGAAACATGTATATCTAGGGTGAAACAGATCACTAGCCCAGGTGGGATGCATGAGACAAGTGCTCAGGCCTGGTGCACTGGGAAGACCCAGAGGGATCGGGTGGAGAGGGAGGTGGGAGGGGGGACCGGGATGGGGAATACATGTAAATCCATGGCTAATTCATTTCAATGTATGACAAAAATCACTGCAATGATGTAAAGTAATTAGCCTCCAACTAATAAAAATAAATGGAAAAAAAAATGTGAGGCTAGCATTTCATTAGATTGGTCTCTTATATTTTACTCAACAGGTTTCAGATATGGAGGGAGATTTATACTTTTTTGATTGATTCAGCCACTCATCAAATAGTAACTGAGTGTCTTTTGTAGATCAGGTAAAGCTCAAGCTTCTGGAAATATCCATATGCACGAGAAAATGCAGAGACAGCTCTCTGGTGGGAAATAGGGCTATTTCTACAGGGATAAAGCACAGAACTCTAGGTTCCAGGATAGAGGTTGGATGGGAGGATGAAAGATGGTGACACAATCCCTTAAGAACTTGTAGAAGAACTCATGCCTGAGGCAAGTCAAACAGAGAAAACATCCTTGCAAATTCTTGGAGGTGAGGAACAAGAGTACAAGAACAAATATGCAAGCAGTCTGACTTGGTTGCAGCCTAAAACACAAAGAAGGAGGGGATGAAAAGGCAAAGAAACAGAAAGAAGACAAATCACAGAGAGTCTTTATTCCATGACGAGTAACTTGGACATTTTTCTGGAGGTAAAAGGGAGAAACCAAATACTTTGAATAGAGTTACGATGTGACTGGATTTGGTTTTTATACAGTTCATTTTGACAAATTGTTATTTATTACCTTCTGGGTAGTAGTCTAAGCTAAAGGAATACAAAGCCAAGTAAGAGCTAGCATTTTACCCTAAAAGAACTAAAGTCTAGGAGATGAGACAAAAGGAAGACTTCACTAAAGTCTCACTGAGTACCATGATGACCTGGATATTTGCAGAAAGAACACCCAGATATAGTTGGCAAGCCCCAAATTGATCCAAAAATAGATGGGAAAATGCATGTCTTTCCTGAGTTGTACATAGTATGGTTGAGTCCTTGCAACAAAAGTCCGCTGTCTTTCTTTATTCTTTCCAATAAAACGCCGCTGCATAGGCATCAGATCCCAGACTTGGTGGAAGTCTTAGATGTCATCTAAGAGTTCCATATTTCTGTAATAGCAGTCTTCCCCAACTACTATCAAACCACCCAAGTCAGCTTGTTCAACTGTTGGAAGTAGATATGCTAAAACAGTGATTCCTGCATTGTATTTCAGAATTCCCTCTTCCAGTAATGTCTTTCCTATTCCTTTAATTCTCATCTGAGACAGTATGTGCAATAAGAAAAATCCGAGACCAGAGAATCACAATGGTTCTGTCATTCACTAGCTGTGTGGTCTTGGCTAAGTTACTTTAACTTTTTGACTCAGGTTTCTCAGGTCTGAATTGTTTTGATATGGGACTTAAGAGAAATACAAGTAAAGCAATAAGCAAGTACTTTGTATAAAAAAGTTCTATAAATAATAACTGTTCAGTTCAGTTGCTCAGTCATGTCCAACTCTGTGACCCCATAGACTGCAGCATAGCAGGCCTCCCTGTCCATCACCAACTCCAGGAGTTTACTCAAACTCATGTCCATTGAGTCTGTGATGCTATCCAACCATTTCATCCTATGTCATCCCCTTCTCCCACCTTCAGTCTTTCCCAGCATCAGGGTCTTTTCAGGTGAGTCAATTCTTGACACAGGTGGCCAAAGTACTGGAGTTTCAGCTTCAAAATCAGCCCTTCCAATGAAGACTCAGGACTGATCTCCTTTAGGATGGCCTGGTTGGATCTCCTTGAGTCCAAGGGACTCTCAAGAGTCTTCTCCAACACCACAGTTCAAAAGCATCAATTCTTCAGTGCTCAGCTATCTTTATGGTCCAACTCTCACATCCATACATGACTGTTGGAAAAACCATAGCCTTGACTAGATGGACCTTTGTTGGCAAAGTAATGTCTCTGCTTTTTAATATGCTGTCTAGGTTGGTCATAACTTTCCTTCCAAGGAGCAAGCGTCTTTTAATTTCCTGGCTGCAGCCACCATCTGCAGTGATTTGGGAGCCCCCCAAAATAAAGTCAGCCACTGTTTCCCCTTCTATTTGCCATGAAGTGATGGGACCAGATGCCATGATCTTAGTTTTCTGGATGTTGAGCTTTAAGCCAACTTTTTCACTCTCCTCTTTCACTTTCATCAAGAGACTCTTTAGTTCTTCTTCACTTTCTCCCATAAGGGTGGTGTCATCTGCATATCTGAGGTTATTGATATTTCTCCTGGCAATCTTGATTCCAGCTTGTGCTTCTACCAGCCCAGCGTTTCTCATGATGTACTCTGCATATAAGTTAAATAAGCAGGGTGACAACATACAGCCTTGACGTTCTCCTTTTCCTGTTGGAACCAGTCTGTTGTTCCATGAAGCAGAGACTTCGCTGGTGGCTCAGATGGTAAAGTGTCTGCCTACAATACGGGGGACAAGGGTTTGATCCCTGGGTCAGGAAGATCTCCTGGAGAAAGAAATAGCTACCCACTCCAGTATTCTTGCCTGGACAGAGGCGACTGGTAGGCTATAGTCCATGGGGTCGCAAAGAGTTGGATACAACTGAGGAACTTCACTTCAGTTTGTTGTTCCATGTCCAGTTCTAACTGTTGCTTCTGACCTGCATACAGGTTTCTCAAGAGGCAGGTCAGGTGGTCTGGTATTCCCATCTCTTTAATAATTTACCACAGTTTATTGTGATCCACACAGTCAAGGGCTTTGGCATAGTCAATAAAGCAGAAATAGATGTTTTTTGGGAACTCTCTTGCACTTTCAATGATACAGCAGATGTTGGCAATTTGATCTCTGGCTCCTCTGCCTTTTCTAAATCCAGCTTGAACATCTGGAAGTTCACAGTTCACATATTGCTGAAGCCTGGCTTGGAGAATTTTGAGCATTACTTTGCTAGTGTGTGAGATGAGTGACAATTGTGTGGTAGTTTGAGCATTCTTTGGCATTGCCTTTCTTTGGGATTGGAATGAAAACTGACCTCTTCCAGTCCTATGGCCACGGCTGAGTTTTCCAAGTTTGCTGGCATATTGAGTGCAGCACTTTCACAGCATCATCTTTTAGGATTTGAAATAGTTTAACTGGAATTCCATCACCTCCATTAGCTTTGTTCGTAGTGATGCTTCCTAAGGCCCACTTGACTTCACAGTCCAGGGTGTCTGGCTCTAGGTGAGTTTTCATACCATCGTGATTCTCTGGGTTGTGAAGATCTTTTTTGTATAGTCCTTCTGTATATTCTTGCAACCTCTTCTTAATATCTTCTGCTTCTGTTAGGTCCCTACCATTTCTGTCTTTTATTGAGCCCATCTTTGCATGAAATGTTCCCTTGGTATCTCTAATTTTCTTGAAGAAATCTCTAGTCTTTCCCATTCTATTGTTTTCCTCTATTTCTTTGCATTGATCACTGAGGAAGGTTTTCTTATCTCTCCTTGCTATTCTTTGGAACTCTGCATTCAAAAGGGTATATCGTTCCTTTTCTCCTTTGCTTTTCACTTCTCTTCTTTCCACAGCTATTTGTAAGGCCTCCTCAGAGAGCCATTTTGCTTTTTTGCATTTCTTTTTCTTGGGGATGGTCTTGATCCCTGTCTCCTGTACAATGTCATGAACCTCTGTCCATAGTTCATCAGGCACTCTGTCTATCAGATCTAGTCCCTTAAATCTACTTCTCACTTCCACTGTATAATCATAAGGGAATTGACTTAGGTCTTACCTGAACGGTTTAGTGGTTTTCCCTACTTTCTTCCATTTAAGTCTGAATTTGGCAATAAGGAGTTCATAATCTGAGCTAAAGTCAGCTCCAGGTCTTGTCCTGGCTGACTGTATAGAGCTTTTCCATCTTTGGCTGCAAAAAATATAATCAATCTGATTTTGGTGTCGGCCATCTGGTGATGACCATGTGTAGAGTCTTCTCTAGTGTTGTTGGAAGAGGGTGTTTGCTATGACCAGTGTGTTCTCTTGGCAAAACCCTATGAGCCTTTGCCCTGCTTCATTCTGTACTCCATGGCCAAATTTGCCTGTTATTCCAGGTGTTTCTTGACTTCCTACTTTTGCATTCCTCTCCCCTATAATGAAAAGGACACCTTTTTGGGTGTTAGTTCTAGAAGGTCTTGTAGGTCTTCATAGAACCATTCAACTTCAGCTTTTTCAGCATTACTCGTTGGGGCATAGACTTGGATTATCATGATATTGAATGGTTTGCCTTGGAAATAAACAGAGATCATTCTGTCGATTTTGAGACTGCATCCAAGTGACGCATTTGGACTCTTTTGTTGACTATGATGGCTACTCCATTTCTTCTAAGGGATTCTTGCCCACAGTAGTAGATATAATTGTCATCTGAGTTAAATTCACCCATTCCAGTTCATTTTAGTTCACTGAGTCCTAAAATGTCGATGTTCACTCTTGCCATTTCCTGTTTGACCACTTCCAATTTGCCTTGATTCATGGACCTAACATTCCAGGTTCCTATGCAATATTGCTCTTTACAGCATTGGACCTTGCTTCTATCACCAGTCACATCCACAACTGGGTGTTGTTTTTGCTTTGCCTCTGTCTCTTCATTCTTTCTGGAGTTATTTCTCCACTGATTCTCCAGTAGCATATTGGGCACCTACAGACCTAGGGAGTTCATCTTTCAGTGTCCTATCTTTTTGCCTTTTCATACTGTTCATGGGGTTCTAAAGGCAAGAATACTGAAGTGGTTTGCCATTCCATTCTCCAATGGACCACATTTTGTCAGAACTCTCCACCATGATCCATCCATCTTGGGGGCCTTACATGTCATGGCTTAGTTTCACTGAGTTAGACAAGGCTGTGGTCTATGTGATTAGATTGAGTAGTTTTCTGTGATTGTGGTTTCAGTCTGTCTGCCCTCTGATGCCCTCTCTCAGTGCCTACCATCTTTCTGGGGTTTCTCTTACCTTGGACATGGGGTATCTCTTCATGGCTGCTCCAGCAAAGCGCAGCCGCTGTTCCTTACCTTGGACGTGGGGTGTCTCCTCATGGCCGCCGCTAATGACCATGATGTATCATCATTTCTGGATACATCTCTGCCCTCACTTTTTTTAAAAAAAAAATTGTAAAACTTCCATGAATTCCCTTTCCAAATGTTGGTCCCAATATTGAACTTATTACCTGGGTTCATCACAGGTAGTACAGTCACAGAATACTATCTCTCTTGAGCAGAAAAAAAATATTAGGCAATTTCAGACATCTATTTCCATCTATTCTTTTACTGTTGAGAGCTGAGCTGGGTGACTTAGTCTCAGGTGAGAAATGGAATATTTCCTGCCATATCAGTAAACAAGGATGTCACAGTCATCAGAGATTGCATCCCTCCAGTGTGAGCTGGTAAGTCCTGATGGAACTCAGGATGTGAAAATATAGGACACTGCTCCCAGACAGCTGAGGTGCCTATCAAGGGAATGATTTCAGTGAGCCCAGACTCGTGCATCCTCCCATATGTAGAAAATCCTTAACTTGAGATATCTAGTTTTCTTTAATTAACAGTAATCTTTTGATGTTCACACTACCTGTCCTTATCTGTAAAACTTCTATATAACCTGCCCCTAGTCTGTCACTACCCAGCCCTTTCAGAGCACCTGCCTCCTCGGAGCAGTTCTCTCAGGGTCACTTGAGATGCTTCCTCCAGGCTTGAAATCCTAAAAACTTCTACCAAATGAAACATTTTAGACTGCACATATTTTTTCAGTTTAGACTCAACTTTTAGACTGCACATATTTTTTCAGATGACACAGGTTAGCTTGATAACCAGGTAGTTCTCTATGTATTTTTTTAAGGGTTGTGCATTTACAACTCCAAATGAGAAAGCTATTTCTTACCCAAAATAATCACATTAGGTGACCTTGCATATTTAATATTTCACAATTTCTTCCTGGGTTGGTCAAAAGCTCATGATGAATAAATAGATTCAAGATGGTGTTGTAGGAAGGTCTTGAACTCACTTCCTCCCACAGATACACTGAATCTACAGCTGTGTAAGGAATTACTTCCTCAGGAAAAAAACCCCAAAACTAGCTGACTGACTCCTCCACATTGGATGAATGAGAAAAAGACTACATGGAAGCAGGTAGGAGGGACTGAGACACAATGTCACCATAAACCCCACCACCCACATAGTGATGACCCACAATCAGGAGGGAACTCAAAACCCCGAGTTCCTCCTTCCTCCCCCAAGAGGAGGAAAGGGTTTGAACACCACATCCGCATCCAGCTCTTAAGACCTGCCTCTGAGAGATGAGCTCCCAAAACATCCAGTTTAGAAAGCCAACAGGGCTTATTACATGAGACCTGTAAAATGAGTGCAAACTGAGAAATGACTCTTCCATTTTTAATGAGCTCTTATATTTTTGAGATACATATTAGCATATTAATGGATAAGACCATGTCAAACCATCTGAGAGATAGTTATAGGCATTTTGATATTTTATTCCTAAAGACTTTAGCATGTATCACCTAAAAGCAAGAGCATTCTCTATTCCAGCTACAATAGAGTTATAACACTTGGGAAATTTTAAATGGATGCAATTCTATGATCTGATATTATATTTAATATTATTATCTAGTAGGAGTCTTTATTCAAATGTCCCCAGTTATTTCAATAGTGTCTTTCATTGCATTTTTAATCATCTAAGAGCCAATCAAGGATTATACATTGTATGTAATTATCTGTCTCTGGCCTCCTTTCATCAAGAGCAGTTCTCAAATGGAAGAGAAAAAACACTTTGAGGGCTCATGTGCTGGGACTCTCACAAGCTTCAAGGACCAGACAGAGGCAGCCAACTGAGAGGTGCCCAGACTTTCTGCAAAAGAGGCTTATTTGCTTATCTTAAAGCATCATCCGGAAGGGGAGAGCAACTACTGAAGTCTGCATCCCGAGGGCCAATGCTCTGTAACAAGAGAAGCCACTGCAATGAAAAGCCTGCACACTTCAACCCAAGAGTAACCCCTGCTCGCCACAACTAGAGAAAAGCGCTTGCACCAACGAAGACTCAGCACAGCCAAAAATTATAAAATAGAAGTCTAGAAATTTACTTAGTATGTCTTCTATAATACAAATGATACATGCTCATTGGAAAAACAGGAATAAGATAGACATTTATAAAGGAAAAGTTTATAAATGAAGGATTTAAAAAGAAATGAACACATCCGCTCCTATTTTGCAAGATAAATGGCCTTTTTACTTTACTTCCTCACCTCCTCTCCCTCTCTGTTCTATAAAAGAAACTGACAACCAGGCCCTGATGTTTTTATTTTTGGAGACACTAATCTGCCATCTTCTCGGTCTGTTGGCTTTCCAAATAAAGTTGTATTCCTTGCCTCGACATCTCGTCTGATTCATTGGCCTGTTGTGCGGTGAGAAGAGCAAGTCTGGACTCGGTAGCAGTGTCTCCCCAAAAGGAGCTTCTGTCTCGTCTGGCACCCTGACTTGGGCACCTGCTGCTCGGGAGCCTGTCTAAATCTCCTGGCTCTGATGGCCAGTAGCACCTACACTTGTGGGTCCCACAGGATTGTAAACAATGGAGGCAGAATTCTTAGCCACCTAATCCTCCTGGGGCACGGCAGAAAGGCAGTAGACAAGGTGGTCAGTCTCTCTGTGAGATGGGTCTATCCGGTTGTCTTCAGAGCTGCAGCTGGAGGGGCAGGCTTCTCACCAACAGTATTCAAAGGGCAGACATCAGTCCTCTCAGAGACGCTGGGGGCTGGATCCTCACTCTGCACAGGCCCTCTGCCCTGCTCCAGAGGGAGCTGGGACACACGCTTGGTGCTGTTTCTGTGGCCGCTGCCCGGGGGAGGCCCCTTAATCGCCTGACTCTAATGATCAGCAGGATTTAAAATCATGGGCCTTGGACAGATGGAAAGATATTTCTTGGCCTGCCCCTGCCCCAAGCACAGTGCGCATGGCTGGCTGAAATACACCCCAGTCTTTTTTTTTTTTTTTGCTGGACAGATATATTTTTATTGTAGCAGATACTATCAAATTACATTCCAGAGAAGTCCACCTCTGATGAATGAGAGCACCTATTTCCTTGTACTCTCACCACACTAGGTGTTAAAAATTTTTAGTTTTCATCAGCTGAAAAGTGGCATCATGCTAATTAATTAGTGAGATTCAACATCTTCTCATGTATTTACTGGTCATTTCTATTTCTTCTCTGAAATGCATGTCTATATCCTCTGCTCGTTTTTCTATATTGAATTATTATTTTCCTATTAATTTAGAAAACTTATTTATATGCTAAAGATATCAATAACTTGTCTCTGTATATTTTACAAAAGTATCTCTAGGTCTGTTATTCATCTTTTTTTTAATTTCTTTTTTTTCCATTTATTTTTATTAGTTGGAGGCTAATTACTTTACAATATTGTAGTGGTTTTTGCCATACATTGACATGAATCAGCCATGGATTTACATGTGTTCCCCATCCCGATCCCCCCTCCCGCTTCCCTCCCCATCCCATCCCTGTGGGTCTTCCCAGTGCCCCAGCCCTGAGCACTTGTCTCATGCATCCAACCTGGACTGGTGATCTGTTTCACCCTTGATAGTATACTTGTTTCAATGCTATTCTCTCAGAAGATCCCACCCTCGCCTTCTCCCACAGAGTCTAAAAGTCTGTTCTGTACATCTGTGTCTCTTTTTCTGTTTTGCATATAGGGTTATTGTTACCATCTTTTAAAATTCCATATATATGTGTTAGTATACTGTAATGGTCTTTATCTTTCTGTCTTACTTCACTCTGTATAATGGGCTCCAGTTTCACCTATCTCATTAGAACTGATTCAAATGAATTCTTTTTAATGGCTGAGTAATATTCCATGCTGTATATGTACCACAGCTTCCTTATCCATTTGTCTGCTGATGGGCATCTAGGTTGCTTCCATGTCCTGGCTATTATAAACAGTGCTGCGATGAACATTGGGGTGCATGTGAAACACACCCCAGTCTTTCTGTGAAGGAGGCTTTTTTACAAGTCTTGGAGCTTTGTCCTGGGGGTAGACCTCGGGTTTGGCACATTTTTAGGGGTCTGCAAAGGTGCTTTCCAGGAATGGAGGGAGGGCGTGAGTTTTGCACTCTCTCTGCCTCCCTCCAGCTTGCTGGTGTCTCCCATGAAGGAGCGTCTACACTGTCTGGTGTCCCAATTCTTGCTGCTGACACCCAGGGGACCCTTCTAGATCTCCTGGCTCTGGTGACCAATGGAGTTCCCTGACTGTAACAAATGGAAGAAGAATTCTTAACTAGCTCCCACTCCAGGACACAACAAGAGGTAACACCTGAGGCCTTCAGTATCTCCATTTAAGAATCTTATTAGTATACATTTGGGCTTCCCTGGTAGCTCAGTGATGAAGAATCCACCTTCCAATGCAGGAGACACAGGTTTGATCCCTGGGTCAGGAAGATCCTCTGGAGAAGGAGATGGCAACCCACTCCAGTGTTCCTGTCTGAAGAATCCCATGGATAGAGGAGCCTGGCAGGCTATATAGTCCATGGGATCGCAAAGAGTTGGACACAAGTTAATGAGCAAACAACAACGGTGTATATTCATGCCATAGACCAAGAGGCAGGCGTCTAACTAAACAAGCATTTAAGGGCTGACTATAATCCTCTCCAGATATACAGACAAATAACAGGTACATGACAAGGTGCTCAGCATCACCATTTATCAGGGAAATGCAAATCAAAATCATAATGAGATATCACCTTACATGTGTTAGAATGGCTATTAGTTTTTTGTTTTGTTTTTTTTAATGACAAGCATTGGTGAGAATGTGGAGAAAGGGAATCCTTATGTACTGTTCATTGGAAAGTAAATTGGTACAGTCACTGTGGAAAACAGTATAGAGATTCTTCAAATATTCAAAAAAATGTAACTACCATATGATCCAGCAATTCCACTTTTGGTATTTATCTGAAGGCAACACAAACACTAACTTAAGATACCTATACACCCATGTTCACTGCAGCACTATTTACAATAACCAAGATATGGACGCTCAAGGAGGAGGGGGTATATATACACTTATAACTGATTCACATTGTTGTATAGCAGAAACTAACACAACATTGTAAAGCAATTACACTTTAGCTAAGAAATTAATTTTTAAAAAAGATATGGAGGCAACCTAAGTGCCCTTTGATGGATGAATGGATAAAGAAATTGTGATATATATGTATATGACTGTACAATGAAATGTACTGAGCCATAAAAAAGAATGAAACATTGCCATTTGCAATAACATGGATGGACCTTGAGGGCATTATACTAACAGGTCAGACAAAGAAATATAAACACCCTATGATCTCACTTGCATGTGAAATCTAAAAACAAAACAAACTCATAGATATGGAGAACACATTGGTTCCTAGAGACAGGGGATAAGGGGTAGGCAAAATAGGGGAAGGGTGTCAAACTTTTAGTTAAAAAATAAATAAGTTTCAAGGGATATAATTCAGCATAGTTACTAGAGTTAATATATCATGTTGTATTTTGAAACTTGCTAGGAGAATAAATCTTACAAGTTCTTACCATGAGAAACTATGTATGGTGAAGGATGCTAATGAGACTTGTTGTGGTGGATTGTTTAGCAATATACACAGATACTAAATGACTACTCTGTGCTCCTGAAACTAATAATGTAATACATCAATTATATTTTAATTAAAAAATCCTTTAATTAAAGAAGCCTACAAACCTTTTTGAAGCACAAGCTAGAATCAAGATGGCTGGCAGAAACATCAATAACCTGAGATATGCGGATGAAACCACCCTTGTGTCAGAGAGCGAAGAAGAACTTAAGAGCCTCTTGATGAAAGTGAAAGAGGAGAGTGAAAAAGTTGGCTTAAAATTCAACTTTCAAAAAACTAAGATCATGGCATCCAGTCCCGTCACTTCATGGCAAATAGATGGGAAAACAATGGAAACAGTGAGAGACTTTATTTCCAGGGGCTCTAAAATCACTGCAGATGGTGACTGCAGCCATGAAATTAAAAGACACTTGCTCCTTGGAAGAAAAGTTATGACCAACCTAGATAGCATAATAAAAAGCAGAGATATTACTTTGCTGACAAAGATCCGTATAGTCAAAGCTATGGTTTTTCCAGTAGTCATGTACGGATGTGAGAGTTGGACCATAAAGAACGCTGAGCGCTGAAGAATTGATGCTTTTGAACTGTGGTTTGGAGAAGACTCTTGAGAGTCCCTTGGACTGCACCAAGATCCAACCAGTCAATCCTAAAGGAAATCAGTCCTGAATATTCATTGGAAGAACTGATGCTGAAGCTGAACCTCCAATATTTTGACCACATGATGCAAAGAACTGCTTCATTTGAAAGGACCCTGATGCTGGGAAAGAGTGAAAGCAGGAGGGGAAAGGGATGACAGAGGATGACATGGTTGGATGGCATTATCAACTTGATGGACATGAGTTTAAGCAAGCTCTGGGAGTTGGTGATGGACAGGGAAGCCTGTTGTGCTGCAGTTCATGGGGTCGCAAAGAGTGGGACATGACCGAGAGACTGAACTGCACTGAGAAACCTTTTGGAATTTTAAAACTTAAATTCATTTGTTTGGACTTCCTTGATTGTTCAGTAGTTAAGAATCTGCCTACTCAACACAGGGGACACAGTTTCCATGCCTGGCCCAGTAAGATTCCACATGCCGAGGAACAACTAAGCCCAGACGCCGGAACAACTAAGCCCTCGGGCCAGAGCCCACGAGCCACAAGGGAAGCCACCACAATAAGAAGTCCACACATCACAACAATGACCCAGCTCAGGCAAAAATAAAGTGATGCTTTTAAAAAATCACTTTTTAAACAAGTTGTATGAAAATTGTAACTTATATTAAAATTAAAAAAAAAACTTGCTGCATGGGCCATAGATTATCAAGCAGAGAAATTAACATGAACAAGAATAGGCAAACTCTGCTTAAATGACTGAGACCTTAGACAGGAGAAGGGCAAACTGGGATCAGAGAGGGTTGGAAGGATTGTTAAGACTGCTTGACCAGAAGTCCGAGATCTCAGTCTGAGTCCTTGGTCAACTAACTCCTTTACTGAAATAAGACCTCAGGCCCTCATTTAGACTGTTCAAACCTTCGTCAATTCTCTGTAGGGGCTGTGTGATACAGGGGTTAAGATCACAGATTCTGGAGCCAATCTGCCTTAGCTCTATAATACTGGGCAAGTGAACTGAACCCTCTGGGTCTCAGAGTCTTCATCTTTAAAAGGGGTTAGAAAAGAGTGTTTCACCTTTACTTTTAGAGTTCTTAAGAGAATTAAATGAGTCTTATAGAGCATCTTTAATAGTGTCTGGCACCTAGTAAGCATCCTAAAAATATTTGCAACTACTTCACTATTATAAAATCAAAGAGTTGAATTAAATCTCTGAGGTTGGTTCTAGCACCAGCATGACAGGATGCTGTGGGCTGAGTCGAGGAGCATCCTGCATTGTTATTTAAGGGAAATGCTGAGACCACAAATTAAAATGAATGTGTAAACCAGACATTCCGGATACTTCCCCAAATTTTGTGTAAAGTCAAATGTAGGCATAGGAGTTGATGTGAGACCAGGTGGGTCCCAGCTGGCAGCACCTGTCTCTGTCGGCAGAGGAAGAGGATTATCTTTCTGTATTTTCAATGGGACTAAGGAGGTGAAGAGGTTTATCCTACAGAGAAAGAAAGGTTCTGAGAAACAGGAGGCTTTGTAAAGGGGGTGAAGCAGCATGGAGGAGGGTGGGCTGAGTGTTAGGGGGCAGGGAATGGTGACCCACTCCAGGACCCTTGCCTGGAAAATCCCATGGATGGAGGAGCCTGGTGGGCTGCAGTCCATGGGGTTGCTACGAGTGGAACATGACTGAGCGACTTCACTTTCACTTTCATGCATTGGAGAAGGAAATGGCAACCCACTCCAGTGTTCTTGCCTGGAGAATCCCAGGGACGGGGGAGCCTGGTGGGCTGCCGTCTATGGGGTCGCACAGAATTGGACACGACTGAAGCGACTTAGCAGCAGCAGCAGCCACATGGCAAAATCTATCTCTGAGACCTGGAACACTGTGGTGTGGGAGGTCTGACTTGCAGGTATAGCTCACAGGCCAGGTATCACTCACAGGTCATTCGTAAAGGGCAACATCACTTTGGATTTGGGAGAGCCTCTTTGGCCTCTCCAACTCTGTGTGATTTCCACTGGGTTTTGAGAGGTGTCTATGAAGGTCAAAAGCTTGACTACGGTGGAGGGGGATCATTCCCCACCACACAAGTGGTCACTAGTGCAGGTGTGAGCATCTGCTTGGTGAGTTGGCACCACTGTCTGCGGTGACCTCACTGTCCAGGGTGGCTGTGTGTGCCCGCAGCTAGAGGGTGCCTGCCTTGTGTGAACATGCCAGCACTCGCGAGGGAGATGCCAGGTGGACCCTGGACTCTTTTCAGAGCTGGTCACATCCCCTCAGCAGGTACATTGGCAACAGAGCAGTGGGTTGAACTCTTCTGGGCTCTGACTTAAAATCAAGTTGTGACAACAAGCGTGACCTCAGACAGTTCTTCTACCTCAGCTTCCATTATTCAACCTCCAGATCCTTACACGTGTGATCAGAGTGGAACACAGTAGGTCATAATCTTGATGCATAAATAACAAGGACAGCACAGAGAAGTATACTCAATCAATTATACTCCAATATAAAACAGAAAGTTTAAAAAATATAAAGTGAGTGCCTCTGGGCATCAAGAATTCATAAATAAGATGAAGAATAAGAGAGAGGGGCTCAGACTGGGTGTAAGCGTTATGACACATTTAAGGAGGCTTCCCTGGGCACTGAGCAGGGTAGGGTCAATCAGAGAGGCGCCCCTATCTCTCAGGCTCTGGAAGTGAGTCAACAGAAAACAATATGAAGGACAGATTTGAGTGACTGGTGGGGCTGGTTTGGGGGCTTGAGTAGAAGATTGTAAAAACATAAAAAGTTGTGATCTCCATTTTCTACCAAGAAAAAACATTTTCATGAGCCAAGGTGCAGCCCTGAGCAGTAAACTGTGAATATGTGATGAAAGAAGAGACTAAAGATACTGATGATGATGATTCAATATTTATTGCATCATCAGTATTCTCCAGACACTGTGCTTCATGAACAGTAAGCATCTCATATTGACCCCACAATTTAATGAGGTAGTGTCTATTTTCAGCCCTATTTTACAGAAAGAAAAATTGCTCAAAGAAGTGATAAGGTAATTAAGTAGCATTTCTTGGATTAGAATCAACATTTCAGTTTAGAGCCTGAAGTCTTCATGATCACACAGGAGTCCCAGCCTCATTGGTCCAGTCCACCCTCCAGATTGGCATCATCATGATCTGACCCATCCCCTGCTCCAGCTTTGAAGAGGAAAGCAAATTGTCAAAGTGCAGTATCCTGAGATATGCATCTTACAGAGAGAGGCGCAATCTCACCACGAAAGACTGGGTTCTGGAAGAGGTGGGGGAGGGTTGGCTGTGACTATAACTTATGAGCATATTTCCGTAACACCCCAGTCAGCACACAGCAGTGGAATCACCTTCCCAGGCCCTGAATTCAGCCTCACAATGACATGACACCAATTCTCCTTTCCCTAAAGAGGGCTCTGTCAGTGAGTGATGGATGTTCAAATAAGAATTCTGTATAACTTGCTCTTTGGCTTTTCCCTCCAGAAGCATTTCTAGTTCAGTGACTAAAATACAAATCAATCACCGAGAAGAAATCAGTGGAATCCTAAATTTAGGCCTAGTAAACAGAAATACTCTAATGCTATTGAGAAATCTGGTTTCAAGGAAAACACCATTTACCCCAAAGCTCAGTGAGTAACACATAACTTAGATGACTGGAAGGGATGACCATGGTCAGCCATCCCAAATTTAGACTCTGTCCATATTTAGAAGGCAAGGAGTTGTCATAATATTTTTATCGTTACCACTCAGTTTGGAGGAAAAGAGAATTTCTAGCAATTTTAAGATTGTTTGAGGCTGGAGGACCAGCTTAGGCTACTGGGTTGCTGATGGGGTTAACAAAGAGCCAGTCATTTGCAGCCACAGTAATGGACCTAGAGATGGATGTCATGGGTGTCATGCTGAATGAAGTCAAAGAGAGGAGAAATATAGGACATCCCTTATATGCAGAATCCAAAAAAGAAATTATACAACTGAACTTACTTACAAAAGAGAAACAGACGAAGAGACTTAGAGAACGAACTTACGGTTACCAGCAGGGAAGGATGGGAGAAAGGGATAATTAGCGAGCCTGGGATGGACACGTACACACTGCTATAAATGGATAAATGGATAGCCAGCAAGGTCCTACTGTATAGCACAGGGAACTCTGCTCAATATTACACGGCAGCCTGAATGGGAGGGGAGTTTTGGGGAGAATGGATACATGTATAGGTATGGCTGAGTCCCTCTGCTATCCACTTGAAACTATCACAATATTGTTAACGCAGCTATACTTCAAAAGTTTATTGAAACAAACAAGCCTCCCCAAAGAACCAGTTATACGGTAGCATGGGAGGAGGCATGGCCAGCCTAGAGAGGTGCCCCCAAGAACCACTATGGCTTATTCTCAGGATGACCCTTGCAGATGACCTCTAATGGCCAGATCTCTGCTTACAACCATAGCACACTGGCATTGGGTTGCAAAATACTCACTGAAAAATGCCCCTCCAAATCCTTCCAACAGCCGACTCCTTTTAGACCCTCTGCACCGCCCCACTGAACAGTCAAATTAAACCCACTCTAGATGAGCAGATGCAAGCTATTACTCACAGGATGGATAAACAACAAGGTCCTACTGTATAGCACAGGGAACTGTATTCAATATCCTGGGATAAACCATAGTGGAAATGCTTATGAAAGAGATTGTGTGTGTGTGTGTGTGTGTGTGTATATATACATACATATATATATATGTATGTATAACTGAATCATTTTGCTTTACAGTGGAAATTAACACTTCAATAAAATTAAAAAAGAAATTAAACCCACTCTTAACTTGAAGGTTACAGGGTGAGTAGCTCACACCAACATGCTTAATTTAGCCAAGCCCCAAACCAACTCTAAACCTGAACTTGGAACAAAATCATCTGTCAGAGCTTTTCTAATTAAATTGGTTGAAGTTAAGGCTTGATGCCAAAATCAGAACATGCTCATAGAAACCCAAACACGGTTGGTGCCAGCTGCTTCTTTCTGTCACCTCCACATCACGTCGACCTGTACAAAGGGGTTTTGTTCAGCTACACGTCATTCTCCAACAAAAGAACGGCAAAGCTCTACGTGTGGGGTCCGCTTACCTTTCAAGGCAAAGATGAATAAGAGGGCTACCTGCACATCCGTCATCCGGTAACTCCTGAGATGGATCGTCTGCTCACAAGCAAGTGGGAAAGAGCTTGGGGTTTCAACCTAGGAACTCAGGTCTCGCGTGAGGTTTGCAGGGTGTTAATCATCTTAAATGGGCAACAGAGTCTTGCGCCTGCTCTTCTTCGACAACGCCAGGTGCACCTGATATGAACGAAGCCAGTGAAGCTTGGGGCGGGGGCGTGGCGTCTGACCCGCAGTATTAGCACTGCCCGCAAACCGCTCAGAGTCAAGCCCCACTCAGACTTACAGCAGCAGAAATTCTAGGGATGAAGTTCAGCTCTCTACATTGTAATAACTCCTCCATTGGTCCTAGCATCTGCCGAAGTCCGAGAATTACTGCACTATATCATGATGCCTTAATTAAAGCTCTAAAGACAACTGAAGGAGAACCGCCTGCTCCGCCCCCCTCTATTTTGAAATCAAAGAAAAGGTGGCTGAAGAAGATTGTATGTACGTAGGAGAGGTGTATGTGACTGAGTGACACGTTTCATTTTGGCAGTAAAATGCGCTTTTCCCCCTTTGTCAAGATATATATATAAAAAAAGTGAAGCATCTATTTATGACTAAAACCAGAGTTATTTTCTAGTTTAATAATTTTGCTAGAGGGCATCCCTGGTGGCTCAGTTTGCTAGGCTATCAGTAATGCTGCTTGTATATTTCATGATGTACCTACCGAAATAATGTTTAGGGTTCTGTGTTTCCTCAGAAAGAATATAACATGTTTTGCTTGTCAGTACTATTAGTCTCATAAATACACTCTGTTAAATCCATGAGAGTTTACACAGTAATCTCCAACCTTACTCAAGTTTTGTTCTGTTAAGAATTTTTGAACTTCAACTGTTTTTTCCAGTTTTCTTTACATGGACCACATTTCCTTTGGTGATTGTAGAGAAGAGTGTTGACACAATAGCCTTTAAACTTCCCCAGGCTTTGGTGGTTCAGTAGCTAATACACTGTACTCGCAATGCAGGGGGCCTGGGTTCAATCCCTGGTCAGGCTAGATCCCACATATTGCAACTGGTGCACCCAAATAAATAAATGAATAAAAAATAAACTTCCCAAGTTTGCTTATTTATGAGCATTTAAGTCAGTGGGTCATGCTCTTAAGTGAACTATATATATATATATATATATATACACACACACACACACACACACACACACACGTATATATATTTAGTGTTGATATAGAATCTGACATCCAGCAACAAAAGGTAATACAAACCATCACATTAAAACTGGACTTTATTACATTTGTTTGGAATTTAGTTTGCTTATGGTTTGTAATCTCACATACACACAAAAATATATTATTGACATCAAAGAAGTTGAAACAGATTGTATCCCAACAGACATCTGTCCATTTCAAATACTACAAACAAACATCTTTTAGTAGGGAAACAATTCTTTTTGAAAGTTTACTAGAATTAATTTACAGCTTACCAATTACTAAAAAGGTGTGAGTTCCTGCATGGTGTTGGAAACTTAAAAATTCAATTTATATACTACAGACACAAAATTGCATTATTAAATTAATAAGTTAATAAAGACACACAGTTCACCTAAGATAAAAATATTTAATTTATAAATCATCATAGGATATAATAAAAGAAATGAAGTGAGGCCAGAGAAATTGATTTTTGAAGGATTTTGAGACTATAAACTTATATTTTAATATTTTGCTCATATATAGCCAAGAGGAAGAGAGAAAGCCAACCTAGGGTCAGTCCAAAGTTTTGCAGGAGAAGCATCAACCAGGGTCGCTGTGTTTGAACATGAGTCATTTCAGGAAGCTAAAAAAAGAATAAAAAACCAGAATAAGATCCAGATATATTCACTGCTGGGAAAAGTTTGGTGGGAAAACATGAGAGACTCTGTTATTCAGAACTTAATAACCTTTCCAATTCCCCAAACGGTTACAAAATGTTTAATACCCGCTCTCACCAAAATTCTAAAACATCAGATAAATTGAGCCATTTGAATGTAGTGACAAGGATCCTAGCAATGCCAGAAATCTTAAAATGACAGTTATCAACTGAAAGCAAATCTAATCCCTGTTTTTATTTTTGGAAAATCCTTAAATGTGAAATAGATAATAGATTAATTCTTTTTGATGGTCCTGTTGGGTTTATGAAATTGCTAAATGCACTGGCTATTACAAAGCATATATTTGTTTCTTTTCAAAATGATGACTGAGATCTTCCTGACCTTTGGAACAATAAAGGCATCATCTCTTAAGGCTAGGTTTTATTCTCAGAGAGAGAAAGGCAGCAGTTTTATGTTTGTGAAATGCTGTAATGCCATTTCGAGGGAAACATTCGCTCAACATCTGTGAGTTGTTCCTCAATCTGTTCATCTCAGTTCTTTTGATTCCTCACCCTGAGAGGGTCAGAGTCACTGTATCTCTTTCATGACAATCATTTCCATTGGCGCATAGCCTCAGGTCAACAGAGATCAGACACTGAACTCAACCCTGGCACCACTGACATTCGACACTGGATAATTCTCTGATGTGGGGGTTCTCCTGTGTGTTGTGGGATGTTTAGCAGTGTCCCTGGTTTCTATCCACTAGATGTCAGTTGTCCCTCTGCCCCTAGTCATGACAACCAAGAATGTCTTCAGACCTTGTCAAATGTCTCCTTGGGGGTTCTCTCCTCTGGTTGAGAACTACTGAATTCAAACCTAGCAAAAGAAAGGTCAAACATATAAAATATGCAAGGGCTTTAAATTTATTGTAATGGAAAACAGATTGATGTCTTTTTTCATGCCTATATGGGAGCATCCTGGATGTTCTGTTTCAGTGTGTTTGAGATGGATATTTCTTTGTTTTAATTGGCAAAATAGATGGAAGGAGGATTAAAATTATTGCAACCTGCTTTCTCACACCCCAGCACAGAGCAGTGGAATAAAAGACAAAGTAGGATCCAAACTGCTATCCTGAATGGATGGATGGATGAATAGACGGATGGATGGATTGCCTTAAATTTGTAATATACATATGTGTCATATTCCTTTTCAGGTTCTTTTCCCTTGAAGTTTACTACAAAATATTAAGTAGGGGTCCATGTACTGTAGGAGAAGGCAATGGCACCCCACTCCAGTACTCTTGCCTGGAAAATCCCGTGGATGGAGGAGCCTGGTGGGCTGCAGTCCATGGGGTCACACAGAGTCAAACACAACTGAAGTGACTTAGCAGCAGCAGTAGCATGCACTCTACAGTAGGTCCTGTGTGTGTATCTTAATCCCAACCTCCTAATTCATCCTTCGCCCACACCCTCCCCCTTTGGTAACTGTTTGTTTTCTATGTCTGTGAGACTAGTCTCTTTCTGTTTTGTAAATAAATTCATTTTTATCATTTTCTCTAGATTTCACATATAAGCAACATAGGCTTATACATGTAGCAACACAGGCTATTTGTCTTTCTCTGTCTGACTTATTTCACTTATTATGATAGTCTCTAGGTCCATCCGTGTTGCCGCAAATGGCACTCCTTACTTTTTTAAATTAAAACAATTTGCTCTGTGATAACTTGCCATCCATTCAGGGGTATGTACATTTATAAACCATACTGAAGGCAAATGTTGCAATATCCAGTAACAGATCTTTAATGACACCAATAAGAAGCCATTTTTCAGAAAAAAAGATGGAAATAGACAAAGAAGTGTGAACTTAGGACGGCCCAGGAGTGTGAACCTTAGGTGTACAAGAAGGAAAGACACCATCTTTGTTTCAGAGGGTGTTTCATAAACCATCCTTTGTGTCAAGTCCTCCCTCATATAAAATTACTACATGGCACATGATAGTAGTATTTATCCACTTGCCTTCCTGGTGTGAGTTGCCATTCTCCATGAGCATTCATTTTAAAGCTTCAACTTGAGTAGGGATACAATTATGCAGATGGAATCAAGTTTAAAACATGTATTTACTATCACTTGCTAAAATGTTCAGAAATCCTAATTAGCAGTTGACCATAATAACTACATCTCAGTTAGTTAATAGAACTTGTAGGGGCCATTATCTGTAGACCAGTTACAGTCAATATGTGGGCTTCAGGCATATCAGGGAATTTTTTCCTATGCCTGATTGAAATTTTTAAAAAGAACTTCACAATGGTATGTTAAAGAGTTGCATCTTAAAGATTATTTTCCAGAAAATTACAACTACTTGACTGTCATGTCTTGACATTCACTGATCAGACTCGGGAAACTTGCCAAGCATGGAGGTTAGAAAGGAAGTTACTTTCAGGATTTCCAAACATCTGGCAAAAATCTGAAGAACATTTCTCCTAGTACTATCTCTAGAAGGCAAGGCTGTTTTGCCATCATTTCTCTTTTTTTCTACTTTCTACTTCAATGTTAACACATTCTATTCATCATTTCACCCCTCTAGTCTTAGGGTATAAATCAAGATCTGTAAAATTGTTCAGTAACAGTTTAACTGCCCCAGAGGAAAAGGGGACATTTCTCTTTTGAAAGCTAGGGGAAAATGGTAGCATTTAAACTCTTGTTGGGTGTTTTTTAAAAAGAAAAAGCACAGTATGTACTCTCAAAAATGAATTCCTATGGACTTTTATTTCCCTTCAAATTTGCTGACTGAAATGATTAAAAATATGGCTAGATTCAGAACAAGTGAAATGTTGTAATCAGATGAGGTTTGAGCTTCAGCATTTTATGTTTGTATCTTTTGGAAAGACTTTCTGTAGAACTTGCTGGTATTCTGGTATCTACCCAAGAGATATTGTGGTTCTTATGTCATCATAATCATCCAAAAGAGTGCCAAGTACTGTCTCAAAAGCAAGCTTAGCTAGGTTTTCTTACCAAACCATGTGGAGATGGGAAGTGCAGACAGGCCACGTGTTCTATAGGCTTACAAAGTTAGTCTGTTACAGCTTTGTTCCAGTGCATACTGTCTGCCTTATAAACAGAATCAGTAACAGTCTATCTTTTATGACAAAGGCAGTGTGCTATCTATGTATTCCACTACATATTTTTTAATCACATGCAGTGACTAATTGGACTTTTTAGTGTTGGCATTTTTTATTTTTTTCTAGCTAATTAGAAATGTATTGGGCCATAACAGAGGTGAATTTCAGATAGAAAGCTGGGCTTTGCAGGTGTTTGCATATCCTCCACAATAATGAGATGACTTGGCTTCTTGTCCTGGTTCTGACGTCACATCTATGTACCTCAGGATAAGTCATCCTCCTTCCTGAGCCAGTGTTTCCTCATAACTGAAAGGCATTCATCATTTCACCTCTTGCAGGATTTTGAGGAGTAAATAGAGAAGGAAAGATATAAGTAAAGGTGTGATTTTTAAAAGGATGTAAATCAAAGTAGATGTCATATAAGACCTTCCTCCAGAGCATCCTGAAGGACCTTGAGGAAAAACAAGCTGCTAGAAGGTACCACTGAATGGATGGCAAGTTATCACAGAGCCAATTATTTTAATTTTTTAAAAGAAAGGAATGCCATTTGCAGCAACATGGATGGACTTAGAAATTATCATATGAAGTGAAGTAATCCAGAGAAACAATCTAAAATAAATGGTGTAAATGAACTTATTTGCAAAACAGAAATAGACTCAGACATAGAAAACAAATGTATGGTTACTAAAGGGGAAAGGAAGCAGGGAGATGAATGAGGAGTTTGGGATCGACATATACATACTACACATATAAAATATATAATCAACAAGGACCTACTGAATAGTACATGGAACTCTACTTAATATTTTGTAATAACCTGTAAGGGAAAAGATTCTGAAAAAAATAAAAATATGTAACATAATTTAAGGCTATCCATCCATCCAGGATAACAGTTTTGGATCCAGCTTTGACTTCTATTTCGCTACTCCATGCCGGGGTGTGAGATAGCAGGTTGCAATAATCTTAATCCTCCTTCTATCCAGTTTGCTACTTAAAACAAAGAAATATCCATTTCAAGCACATCCAAACAGAACATCCAGGGCGCTCCCACACAGGCATGAGAAAATACATCAGCCTGTTTTCCACTGCCATAAATCTAAAGCCCTTGCATGTGTTATATGTTTGACCTTTCTCTTGCTAGGTACAAGGATCCAGTAGTTCTCAACCAGAGGAGAGAACCCCCCAGGGGACATTTGACAAGGTCTGAAGACATTCTTGGTTGTCATGCCTAGGGGCAGAGGGACAACTGACATCTAGTGGATAGAAACCAGGGATGCTGCTAAACATCTTACAGTATACAGAAGAAGCCCCACAACAGAGAATTATCCAGCCCCAAATGTCAGTGGCGCCTGGGTTGAGTTGGATGTCCCATTCATGTCGACTTGAGCCTGTGCGTCAATAGAAATGACTGTCCTGAAAGAGATATAGTGATTCTGACCTTATCAGGGTGAGGGATTTGAAACAATGTGAGACAACTTATGAAGATGAAAATACAACTTATCAAAACTAGTGGTATTCAGTGAACACAGTAAATAGAGGGTAATTGACAGGATTGAGTGCATATATTGGGGGAAAATATCTAAAGGCAATAATCTAAGCTCCCAATTTAGGAAACTAGAAGAAAACTAGCAAATTAAATCCCAAATAAGGAAAAGAAAAGAAATACTAAAAACTAGAGCAGAAATCAGTGAAATTGAAAGTAGGAAATCAATAGAGAAAAATCAACAAAACCAAAAGTTGATTTTATGAAAAGAATGATAAACTAGAGAAGTCTCTTCCAGGCTAACTAAGAAATAAAGGCAGAAGACACAAATTACTAATATCAGAATTGAAAGCGGGGACATCACTAAAAAAAATCCATGGATAATAAAGGAATATTACAAATAACTTTATGCCCACAAATTTGATAACGTAGATGAAATGTACAAACTCCTTGAAAGACACAATCTGCCAAAACTAACACAAGAAAAAAAACAGACCACCTGAACAGGTCTATTTCTTTTATTAAAGAAATGGAATCAATAATTAATAATTTTCCAGAGCACCAGACCCAGATGTGTTCACTGATGAATTCTATCAAACAGTTAATGAAGAAATAATGTCAGTTTTCTATAGTCTCTTTCCAAAGAAAGAAGCTGGGTAAATAATTTCTAATACATTCTAAGAGATCAGCATTGTCTTAATACCAAAAACCAGATATATATGACAAGAAAACTATAGGTCGATATTTCTCATGAACAGAGATATAAAGATCCTCAAGAAAATATTAACAAATCAAATCTAACAATGTATAACAAAAATTACATGCCACAAGGAAGTGGGATTTATCCTAGGCAACCAAGGCTGGTTTAACATTCAAAAAAATCAATTAATATAATCTACATTCAATATCTGTCTAGTTAAAGCTATGGTTTTTCCAGTAGTCATGTATGGATGTGAGAGTTGGACCATAAAGAAAGCTGAGCACCAAAGCATTGATGCTTTTGAACTGTGGTGTTGGAGAAGACTCTTGAGAGTCCCTTGGACTTTAAGGAGATCCAACCAGTCTATCCTAAAGGAAATCAGTCCTGAATATTCATTGGAAGAACTGATGCTGAAGCCGAAACTCCAATTGTTCAGCCACTTGATGCGAAGAACTGCCTCATTTGAAAAGACCCTGATGCTGGGAAAGACTGAAGGTGGGAGGGGAAGGGGACAACAGAGGATGAGATGGTTGGATGGCATCACTGACTCGCTGGACATGAGTTTGAGTAAGCACTAGGAATTGGTGATGGACAGGGACGCCTGTCATGTTGCAGTCCATGGGATCGCAAAGAGTCAGACACAACTGAGCAACTGAACTGAACTGACATTCCAATATCAACAGGCTAAAGAAAAATCACATGATCATATCTATAGATGCATAAAAAGCACTGACAAAATCCAACACCTATTCATGATAAAATAAAAACTCCCAGCAAATTAGGAATAGAGAGGAGCTTCCTCAAATTCATAATTAGCATCTTAAAAAGCCTGCAGCTAACATCATACTCAGTGGTGAGAAACTGAAAGTTTCCTGCTAAGATCATACACAAAACAAGGATGTGCCCTTCCACCTCTGTTTTTCAACATCATATTGGAAGTCCTAGCAAATGCAGTAAGAGAAGAAAAGGAAATAAAAGTTACACAGATTGGGGAAAAAAAGAGATAAAACTCTGTTCATTTGTACTTGACACAATTGTCTATGTAGTAAAGCCAAAACAATAAAGCTCCCAGAACTAATAAATGCTTATATCAAGGCTCCAGAATACAAGTTTAATATACAAAAGTCAATTGCTTTTCTATTTACTAGGAATGAACAGGTGGATTTTGAATTAAAAACACCATTTATATTAGAACCCCAAAATGAAACACTTAGATATAATTCTAACACAATATGTAAAACATCTATTTGATACTTAGGAGTATATCTACCTAAAGAAACAAAAGACCTATACATAGAAAACTATAAAACACTGATGAAAGAAATCAAAGAGGACACAAACAGATGGAGAAATATACCGTGTTCATGGATTGGAAGAATCAATATTGTCAAAATGGCTATACTACCCAAAGCAATCTATAGATTCAATGCAATCCCTATTAAACTACCAACGGTATTTTTCACAGAACTAGAACAAATAATTTCACAATTTGTATGGAAATACAAAAAACCTCGACTAGCCAAAGTAACCTTGAGAAAGAAGAATGGAACTGGAGGAATCAACCTGCCTGACTTCAGACTATACTACAAAGCCACAGTCATCAAGACAGTATGGTACTGGCACAAAGACAGAAATATAGATCAATGGAACAGAATAGAAAGCCCAGAGATAAATCCACGAACCTATGGTCACCTTATCTTCGACAAAGGAGGCAAGGATATACAATGGAAAAAAGACAACCTCTTTAACAAGTGGTGCTGGGAAAACTGGTCAACCACTTGTAAAAGAATGAAACTAGAACACTTTCTAACACCATACACAAAAATAAACTCAAAATGGATTAAAGATCTAAATGTAAGACCAGAAACTATAAAACTCCTAGAGGAGAACATAGGCAAAACACTCTCTGACATAAATCACAGCAGGATCCTCTATGACCCACATCCCAGAATTTTAGAAACAAAAGCAAAAATAACAATGGGACCTAATGAAACTTAAAAGCTTTTGCACAACAAAGGAAACTATAAGCAAGGTGAAAAGACAGCCCTCAGATTGGGAGAAAATAATAGCAAACGAAGCAACAGACAAAGGATTAATCTCAAAAATATACAAGCAACTCCTGCAGCTCAACTCCAGAAAAATAAATGACCCAATCAAAAAATGGGCCAAAGAACTCAACAGACATTTCTCCAAGGAAGACATACGGGATGGCAAAAAAACACATGAAAAGATGCTCAACATCACTCATTATCAGAGAAATGCAAATCAAAACCACAATGAGGTACCATTATATGCCAGTCAGGATGGCTGCTATCCAAAAGTCTACAAGCATTAAATGCTGGAGAGGGTGTGGAGAAAAGGGAACCCTCTTACACTGTTGGTGGGAATGCAAACTAGTACAGCCACTATGGAAAACAGTGTGGAGATTCCTTAAAAAGCTGGAAATAGATCTGCCATATGACCCAGCAATACCACTTCTAGGCATACACACTGAGGAAACCAGGTCCGAAAGAGACACGTGCACCCCAATGTTCATCGCAGCACTGTTTATAATAGCCAGGACATGGAAGCAACCTAGATGCCCATCAGCAGATGAATGGATGAGGAAGCTGTGGTACATATACACCATGGAATATTACTCAGCCACTAAAAAAATTCATTTGAATCAGTTCTAATGAGATGGATGAAACTGGAGCCCATTATACAGAGCGAAGTAAGCCAGAAAGATAAAGACCATTACAGTATACTAACACATATATATGGAATTTAGAAAGATGGTAACGATAACCCTATATGCAAAACAGAAAAAGAGACTCGGATGTATAGAACAGACTTGTGGACTCTGGGAGAAGGCGAGGGTGGGATGTTTCAAGAGAACAGCATCGAAACATGTATATTATCTAGGGTGAAACAGATCACCAGCCCAGGTTGGATGCATGAGACAAGTGCTCGGGCCTGGTGCACTGGAAAGACCCAGAGGGATCGGGTAGAGAGGGAGGTGGGAGGGGGGACTGGGATGGGGAATACATGTAAATCCATGGCTAATTCATTTCAATGTATGACAAAAACCACTGCAATGTTGTAAAGTAATTAGCCTCCAACTAATAAAAATAAATGGAAAAAAAATAAAATAAAATAAAACATCTATTTGAGGAAAACTATAAAACTCAAAGATGTCAAGGAAAAAGAGTAAATGGAGAGGTATTCCACGTTTATGGGTAGGAAAATTCAATATTGTCAAGATGTCATTTCTCCACCACTTGATCTATAGGTTGAATGCAATCCCTATCAAAATAAAAACTCCAGCAACTTATTTTGTGGATATTGACAATCTGATTCTAAAGCTTATATGGAGAGGCAGACGACACAGAATGTCCAACACAACACTGAAGGAGAAGAATAGAGTTGGAGAATTTGATACTACCCAGCTTCAAGACTTAGAATAAAGCTATAGTAATTAAGACAGTGTGGTGTTGGCAAAAGAAAAGATAAACAGATCAGTGGAACAGAGTAGAGCGCCCAGAAATAGACCCACATAAATACAGTCAACTGATCTTTGACAGATGAACAAAAGTAATAAAACAAAGATAGTCTTCCCAATAAATGGTGTTGGAACTATTGGACCTGCAGAAGCAAAAAAAAAAAAAGAATCTATACACAAAATTTTCATAAAAATTAAGATGAATCACAGATTTCAATGAAAAACATGAAATTATAAAACTATACAGGTAAAACCCAAAGGATCCTGGGTATGGTGATGCCTTTTTAGATCCACATCAAAGATATGAAAGAACTGATTGACAAGCTGAACGTCATTAAAATTAAAAACTTCTGAGTTCCCTGGTGCTCAAATGGCTAGGATTCCAGGCTTTCACTGCCTTGGCCTAGGTTCAATCCCTGGGTGGGAACTGATATCCTGCACGCCACAGAATGTGGCCAAAAAGAAAAAATTAAAACTTCTGGTCTGCAAAAGATAACATCAAAAGAATGAAAAGATAAGCCAGAGACTGGGAGAAAACATTTGCAAAAGACTCACCTAATAAAAGACTGTTTAAAATATACAAAGAACTCTTAGAACTTAATTCAATGAAAAGAAAACAAACAACCCAATATTTTAAATGAGTAAAAGAACTGAAAAGACACCTCCCCAAAGAAGGTAGAAGGTTTATGGATGGCAAATAAGCACATGAAAAGATGTTCAACATCATATGGCTTTAGGGAATCTCAGATTATACTGGCAGTGAGATACATGAGATACCACTACATACCTATTAGAATGGCCAAAATCCAAAACACTGACAGCAGCAAATACTGGCAAGGATCTGGAGCAATAGGAACTCTCATTCATTGCTGGTGGGAATGCAAAATGATCCCACCACTTTGGAAAACATTTGGCACATGTTTTGCAAAACTAAACATACTCTAGAAATTGTACTCCTTGGTATTCACCCCAAAACACTGGAAAATTATGTTAACAGAAAAACTTGCACATGGAAGTTTATAGCAGCTTTACTCATAATTTCCAAAACTTGGAAGTAACCAAGGTGTCCTTTACTAGGTAAATGGATAGGTAAACTGTGGTACATCCAGACAAGTGAATATTATTTAATGCTAAAAATCTGAGCAATCAAGATGTGGGGAAAATGCAAATGCCTATTACTAAGTGAAAGAAGCTAGTCTGAAAAGGCACCATAGTATAATAATTTCAACTATATGACAGTCTGGAAAAGTTAAAACTATGAAAACAATAAGAAGATTAGTGATTGTCAGGAATCACTAAGGATGCACACCAAGGATTTTTAGGGCATCAAAACTATTCTGTATGATACTACAGTGAAGGAATATATGTCACTTGTCAGAATCCATAGACTGTACAACAGCAAACACGAACCCTCATGTAAATATGGACTTGCAGTGATAATGATTTATCAGTGTAGTTTCATCAGTTGTCACAAACATAACTGTGGTGTGTGATGTTCATAGTGGGGGAAGGTATGTATGTGTGTGGGTCAGATGTCATATGGGAATTTTCTTTATTTTCTACTCAACTTTGCTAAGAATTTAAAACTGCTCTAAAACAAAGTTTTTTAATTAAAAAAAACGCATTTCCTAGGATTCCTAAAAATCTAAATCCAACATCCATTTTAATTAAAAACACTATATTTCAAGCACTCCATATGGATATATATGTGACATATGGATATAGCCATATATAGTGACATATGGATATAGCCACCATTGTAGAAAATGCAGACAAAAAAAATTTTTAATTATCTATGCCTGGTGTAAATGAAACACTCATACCTTGGCCTATAGGCTTATTGGGAGAAAAATCATAATGATTATGGATCTTTTGGTATTGATTATGAATCTAATGACATTTCTTCTGTTCTACCTAAACATTCCTGTTTTCTACAAGTGGAAAGAGAAAAAAAAGGGGGGATAAGGAAAAAATGAAGCATATTTTGAGTTGCTTGAAAAGCCTTTGACTGTGTGGACCACAACAAACTCTGGAAAATTCTTAAAGAGGTGGGAATACCAGACCACCTGACCTGCCTCTTGAGAAATCTGTATGCAGGTCAGGAAGCAACGGTTAGAACTGGACATGGAACAACAGACTGGTTCCAAATCGGGAAAGGAGTACATCAAGGCTGTATATTGTCATCCTTCTTATTTAACTTATATGCAGAGTTTATCATGAGAAATGCTGGGCTATGAAGCACAAGCTGGAATCAAGATTGCTAGGAGAAATGTCAATAATCTCAGATAAGCAGATAACAGCACCCTTATAGCAGAAAGCAAAGAAGCACTAAAAAGCCTCCTGATGAAAGCGAAAGAAGAGAGTGAAAAAGTTGGCTTAAAACTCAACATTCAGAAAACTAAGATCATGGAATCTGGTTCCATCACTTCATGGCAAATAGATGGGGAAACAGTGGAAACAGTGAGAGACTTCATTTTGGGGGGCTCCAAAATCACTGCAGATGGTGACTGCAGCCAGGAAATTAAAAGATGCTTGCTCCTTGGAAGAAAAGTTATGACCAACCTAGAAAGCATATTAAAAAGCAGAGACATTACTTTGTCAACAAAGGTCCAGCTATGGTTTTTCCAGTAGTCATGTATGGATGTGAGAGTTGGGCTATAAAGAAAGCTGAGCACTGAAGAATTGATGCTTTTGAACTGTTGGTGTTGGAGACTCTTAAGACTCCTTGGATTTCAAGGAGATCCAACCAGTCCATCCTAAAGGAAATCAGTCCTGAATATTCATTGGAAGGACTGATGTTGAAACTGAAACTCCAATACTTTGGCCACCTGATGCGAAGAGCTGACACATTTGAAAAGACCCTGATGCAGGAAAGATTGAAGGCAGGAGGAGAAGGGGACGACAGAGGATGAGATGGCTGGATGGCATCATTGACTCAACGGACATGAGCTTGAGTAAACTCCGGGAGTTAGCAATGGACAGGGAGGCCTGGCGTGCTGCATGGGGTCGCAAAGAGTCGGACACGACTGAGTGACTGCACTGAACTGATTTTGAGTTACTGAATTGTTTGGTGGCTAAGGACAAAGTAGATAGTGCCATATCAAAGTGTTTCATTTATATTCAGGACAGGAAGATTTTTTTTCCAAGTATTTTCCATATTCTTATAACCCTGAAACACCTAGATTTTCTTTTTCTTTTTCCAAATGATCATCACTGCTATGAAGAGCCACTGGAGTATAGAAATGTTTCTACGTTCTATGTCATATGTTGTCAAACACGAGAAAAAAATTAACTTTAGAATATTCACTCATCTACATATTTACAATAATGTTAATTTTTCAGTTAGTTTTTCTCTTGACTTTTAAAGGGTCATTTGATGATTATTCATCAATAACCTGTTGTCTAAGAAATAATTAACAAAGAGACATGTAGGAGTCCTGTTAAATAGGTAGATAGATTTATTACAGTTAAAGACACTCAAAAGTTTATCCAGTGTTTGTAAAACCTAACCACTTAGTCTGTATAATTTTTTATGTCTCCAAGAAAATTTTCTGAATCTGTCATCCATGAGATCACAATTTGCTGAAAATCTGGTAAAGCAGAAAGACTGGCTTTTGCAACCCCAAGAAAGAGGCACTGAATTCTGTGTCTTTCTTCTCCCATGTGTTGGCTGGCCAACTTGTGTTAATAAGTGTTCTACCACAGACACAATCCCATAAACTTTTTGCTTTTCTTCCAGACTGTTGACAACATACATAGGCTGACTCTTTGTAACTGTGATCATCTAACACATTCAGTAAAATTAGAAGAACTGTAAACAACCTATGTTATTCTTGATGTAAGCAAGATTGCATTGGACATTCATTGTCACAAACTTTACAAAAACACCAGGGAAAATGCTCTAGTGAATGAAAAGAATCACCTGAAGATCAAATATGTTATTCAGTCCTCAATAAGAATTTAGGAAAACAAGCCAAGTATCCACTGATAAATGGATAAACAAAATCTGATATACATAGAATATTATTCAGCCTTAAAAAGGAAGGAAGCTCTGACATACACTATGACATGAATGAGCCTTCAAGTTATTATGTGAAGTGAAACAAGCCAGTCACAAAAGGACAAACACGGCATGATTCGACAAATGTGAGGTACCTGTAATAGTTAAATTCATAGAGAATAAAGTAGAATGATGGTTACCAGGAGCTGGGGGTAGGTATATTATTATCATTTAATGAATATGGAGTTTCAGTTTGAAAAGATAAAAAATGTTCTGGAGATGGATGGTAGTTGTTGCACAACAATGAGTGTACTTAATGCTACTGAACTGTACACCTAAAAATGGCAAATTTTTGTTATTAATATTTTATCACAATAAACACACATGCACTCACTCACTCACTCCAAGGTTTCAAAAGCTTTGTTTTAATTCTTTAGCTCTTTGTTACTCAGTCATTAAGTCATGTCTGATTCTTTGTGACTCCATGAACTGCAGCACACCAGGCTTCCCTGTCCTTCACTATCTCCTTTATTCATTATAATATTATCACAAGCAAGAAAACATACAATAGGAATAATTATCATTTACTAAAGAATCATTGCATTCACTTTGTATTGAGAAACATTGAATTGTTAGTTATGTTTAGATCTCAACATCCTAGAGCATAAATATTATATTATAAACGTTTTTGTTTCCTCAAAATTCATATGTTGAAACCATACCCCTGAATGTGATGATATAAGGAGGTGGGGCCTTTAGGAGGTGATTAGTATTCGATGAGGCCATGAGGACAGAGCCCACGAGAATAGAATTACTACCTTTAACACAAATTACTATATTGACCCAACAATATCCTGAAATTGGGAGATGTGTTCCCACTAACACAAGTACTATTTTGAATTTTTGCTGCTGTTGTTCAGCTGCCAACTCATGTCCAATTCTTTGCAACCCCATGGACTATAGTACATCAGGCTCTTCTGTCCTCCACTAGCTCCCAGAGTTTGCTCAAATTCATGTCCATTGAATTGGTGATACTAACTAATCATCTCATCCTCTGCCACTACCTTCTCCTTTTACCTTCAATCTTTCCCAGCATCAGGGTCTCTTCCAATGAGCTGGTGCTTCACATAAGGTGGCCAAAGTACTGGATTTTCACCTTCAGCAGCAGTCCTTCCAATGAATATTCAGGGTTGATTTCCTTTAAGATTGACTGATTTGATCTCCTTTAAGTCTAAGGGACTCTCAAGATTCTTATCCATCACCACAATTTGAAAGCATCAATTCTTTGGTGCTCTTCTTTATGGTCTAACTCTCATATCCACACATGACTACTGGAAAAATGATAGCTTTGACCATATGGACCTTTGTTGGCAAAGTGATGTCTCTGCTTTTTAATCCTGTCTAGGTTTGCCATAGATTTTCTTTCAGTTCAGTTGCTCAGTCATGTCCGACTCTTTGCGACCCCATGGACTGCAGCACAGCAGGCCTCCCTGTCCATTGCCAACTCCCAGAGCTTACTCAAACTCATGTCCATTGTGTCGGTGATGCCATCCAACCATCTCATCCTCTGTCATCCCCTTCTCCTCCCACCTTTAATCATTCCCAGCATCAGGGGCTTTTCCACTGAGTCAGTTCTTTACATCAGGTGGCCAAAGTATTGGAGTTTCAGCTTCAACATCAGTCCTTCCAATGAATATTCAGGACTGATTTCCTTTAGAATGGACTGGTTGGATCTCCTTGCAGTCCAAGGGATTCCTAAGAATCTTCTCCAACACCGCAGTTCAAAAGCATCAAACTTCGGCAGTCAGCTTTCTTTATAGCCCAACTCTCACATCCATACATGACTACTGGAAAAACCATAGCTTTGACTAGATGGACCTTTGTTGACAAAGTAATGTCTCTGCTTTTTAATATGCTTTCTAGGTTGGTCATAACTTTTCTTCCATGGAGGAAGCATCTTTTAATTTCATGGCTGCAGTCACCATCTGCAGCTGTCAGCTTTCAGCTTTCCTTTAGATTTTTTTAAATTAGTAGCCATGTTTGTAAAACAACTGAATACAGCAGTTTTAATTTTATCAAGCAAGAAAGCAGGAGCCACAGCTCTCAGTGTGTCTGAGATCACCAAACTGGAAGCTTATAAGGTTATTTTGAAAAATTTGGCATTAGATATTTTATTTGTTAAATATTCAAATACACGCCAACTAATAAAAATAAATGGAAAAAAAATTCAAATACAATATTATAGGTTTCTACTGTCTCAATGGCATCCCAAGGGAATTCAAGAAGCCATTTGCAACAGAAAATAAGTGAGAATTTCTGTCTTGAAAACTGAGTTATAAGACAGACATCCTATCACTGTCAGACGTAATTCAGAGACACAAAGATGTTACCTGCATTTAACTTGCATTTAAAAATTCACCTGTCCATTTTTTTCGTTAGGAAAAGTTGTTGAGTTAGACAAACTCTAAATTATATAGCTCAGTAAAGACAGTCATCAGCCAGCTCTAGCATTTTCTTAAGAAATGGATTTCTTTGGAAGATATGTGTGTGTGTGGGCATGTGCACACTTGGTTTGAGAAACTAGCAAGAAGAAAAGAAACATGCAGAGCAAAAAGCATAAACATTTCTGGTGATCACTTTTTTAAAATTATAAAGCTCAGCATTCATCAAATTTTAGTCTATTAATAATTTCCTCAGTAAAAAATTTCTAGGTGTAGAGTTTGACTGATTTTTACAGAAAGAGAATGAAAATCTTTCAAAACTGTTGGTAAGAATGATTCATACTTCTTGCTTTTGTGAAGAAATCATTGTGAATGTTGAATTATATTCATTGTGCTGCCTAAAAAGGCAATTCTTTTTCAATGCTTGTCATTTTTTTTTCACAGCAGAAAAGGATTTAAAGGATGTCAGTTACACTGGCTGATTTCAAGTACAGTATTTATTGAAAGCAAATGTGCATATCACGTTTATTCTATGTCTTTCCAAACAAAGTATCTGTTCTTTATGGATGGATATTATTTAAAGGGCATTATACCTAGCTATTGCCAAACTTCAAAGAGAGAATAACTTACTAGTTTTCTGGATAAAGGACTCATTTACCAGTGCCAACTTGGTGGTGATGGATTACTGATTGAATTGCACTGGATTTATTTAAATTCCCCTGACAAAGAAAGACTCAATTAACTGCAATAAATTGGAAGATAAAGAAAGAATGGGGAGCAGGGAATAGGATCAACAACCCCAAAGTGTAGAAGGAGCTTAATATTATAGTTGTTTTTCAGTTTCTAAGTCATGTCCTACTCCTTTTAGACACCATGGACTGTAGCCCACCAGGCTGCTCTATCCACGGCATTTCCTAGGCAAGAATACTGGAGTGGGTTGCCATTTCCTTCTCCAGGGGATCTTCCTGACTCAGGGATCAATGCAGATCAATGCAATGCAGATAGCTTCTTTACCGATGAGCCACAGGTCACCTGATTTTTAAAAAGATGCAAAACCTAGGTAGGATGGTAGCTGTTTTGTCAGCCAATTTATGTTCTTTTTACTTAATTCACTCTCTCGTAGCTGTTATATTTACTGAACTAAAATAACTGTAGAGAAGCCAATGAATGTTCTTCTTCTGGACTACTAATAATCCTATTTATGGAGTGGGTGTCATAGGTAGAGCTTATTTTTCTGTGTTTGGGTACATTTTCAAAATAGAGGCTCTTAAGTTCAAATTCAAAATAGTCTTTACCATGCTTTGCAAACAAAGAAAATTATTTGGTAATTGGAAAAAGCTCCAGGCAAAAGGATGGCTGGGATATTACTTGGAGGATGTTAATTCCCAGAAGAGGATAGATAAGCCAATTGCTCTAAAGTGATTCCTCTACAATCTTGCTGTTTCCTCTCCCATTATTATGTAAGTGAAAAGTAAGTTTTAAAAAAAGATAAGAAAAAAAAAAACCCCAAGAAAACGAAAAACCCAGCTGTGGAGTGGAGAAGGAAGCAACTCAGAGATATATGTAATAAGAAAGACTGGTAGAGGGAGAGAGCTGGAAATAAGGTTTATTCTCAATTAACTCAACATGATGGGGATCTGTCTGGTGGTCCAGTGGTTAAAAATCCACTTTGCAATGCAGGGGGTGTGGGTTTGATCCTTGGTTGAGGAACTAAGCTCCCACAAGCCTTGGAGCAACTAAGCTCAAACACCACAACTAGACAATCTGTACGCCACAACTAGAGCACACACATGACTCAGTGAAGATCCCAGGTATTGCGACTAAGATCCATCACAGCTAAATAAAATAAATAAAAATTCACCTTGATATACAGGGAGAGGGCACAGGAGTTTTGTTTTCTTTCATTTTAGCATGAATTTGTTAGGCACATTCTTCTCCTGAACCTCTTTCTCTGAGTTACATCTCCTCCATTATCAGCGTGGATGCTATTAACATATTGGATCCTGGGCAGCTGTCCAGTTATCTCCATTCTAGGGACATCTCCATCGTGATAGACCCTTGGGATTTCTATGAGCTTATTGCTATGGAAACAGTTTTACAGGATTTAAAACCTTAGGAAATGCCTAAAGGTCTGCAACTTGTTTCAGATCCAAAATAAATTTCTTCCTGGCATAACCTACTTAATGCTTTTCAAAATGAATTAACTCATTCTTTAAATAAAAATCATATTGTTGAAAAATAAATTCTCTCTTATTTAAAATTCTGAAAAAAAAATACTTTGGGGACTTGTCTTTTCCTCCTGTTTGAGAGATTTTTTGAATTTTAGAGAGGGTGGCTATGAGAAGTTTTCCTGAATTTTTAGTTCTGGGAATTTTCATAGAAGGAATTTTCAGTTCTCATACAGAATGAGAAGCTCCTACACAGCTGCCTCTTGTTCCCAAGAGCATCTAAACCAAGGTTAGCAGCACAGGGATATATATATATATATATATTTTTTTTTTCCCTTTGTTAAGCCACTTTTTTTCTTATCTCTCTCTCTCTCTCTTTTAAAATTAGTTGGAGGCTAATTACTTTACAATATTGTAGTGGGTTTTGCCATACATTGACATGAATCAGTCATGGATTTACATCCCGATCCCCCCTCCCACCTCCCTCCCCATCCCATCCCTCTGGGTCTTCCCAGGGCACCAGGCCCGAGCACTTGTCTCATGCATCCAACCTGGGCTGGTGATCTGTTTCACCCTTGCTAGTATACTCGTTTCAATGCTGTTCTCTCAGAACATCCCACCCTCGCCTTCTCCCACAGAGTCTGCAAGTCTGTTCTGTATATCTGTGTGTCTTTTTCTGTTTTGCATATAGGGTTATTGTTACCATCTTTTTAAATTCCATATATATGCGTTAGTATACTGTATTGGTGTTTATCTTTCTGGCTTACTTTACTCTGTATAATGGGCTCCAGTTTCATCCATCTCATTAGAACTGATTCAAATGAATTCTTTTTAATGGCTGAGTAATATTCCATGGTGTATATGTACCACAGCTTCCTTATCCATTTGTCTGCTGATGGGCATCTAGGTTGCTTCCATGTCCTGGCTATTATAAACAGTGATGCGATGAACATTGGGGTGCACGTGTCTCTTTCAGATCTGGTTTCCTTGGTGTGTATGCCCAGAAGTGGGATTGCTGGGTCATATGGCAGTTCTATTCCCAGTTTTTTAAGGAATCTCCACACTGTTCTCCATAGTGGCTGTACTAGTTGCATTCCCACCAACAGTGTAAGAGGGTTCCCTTTTCTCCACACCCTCTCCAGCATTTATTGCTTGTAGAATTTAAGATAGCAGCCATTCTGACTGGCGTGTAATGGTGCCTCATTGTGGTTTTGATTTGCATTTCTCTGATAATGAGTGATGTTGAGCATCTTTTCATGTGTTTGTTAGCCATCTGTATGTCTTCTTTGGAGAAATGCCTGTTTAGATCTTTGGCCCATTTTTTGATTGGGTCATTTATTTTTCTGGAATTGAGCTGCAAGAGTTGCTTGTATATTTTTGAGATTAATCCTTTGTCTGTTTCTTCATTTGCTATTATTTTCTAGCACAGGGATATATTAGCTTCCTACTGCTACTATCAACAAATTACCACTAACCTGTTGGTTTAAAACAACAAATTTAAAACACAAATTTATCTTAGAGTCTATAACAGCAGAAATAGAGACACAGATACAGAGAACAAATTTATGGATACTAAGGGGGAAAGGGGGGTCAAGATGAATGCAGAGATTGGGGTTGACAATTATACACTATTGATACTATGTATAAAACAGGGCTTCCCAGGTGGCTCAGTGGTAAAGAATCTGCCTGCCAATGCAGAAGACACAGGAGACTCGGGTTCAATCCTGGTCGGACACAACAGAGCACATAAAATAGAAAATATATAAGAACCTACTATATAGCTCAGGGAACTCTACCCAATGCTCTCTGGTGACCTAAATGGGAAGCAAACCAAGAAAGAGGGGATATATGTATATGTCTAGCTGATTCACTTTGCTGTACACAGAAACTAACATGACATTGTAAAGCAACTATACTCCAGTCAAATCAATGCGTTTGGAACCAAGCAGAATACTGTGGGCTCCTCTCCCTCCCTCCCCAAGTAAACAGCCTCCTCCATGTTTCTTGTCTCTTGTTTGTAGAAAAGCTGATGTCTCCCAGCCCTTCCTGGGTCCCAAAAGAGCAGGTGCAAGCAATTAAGGATTAGGACAACAGAGTCCCAGATTCAGTGTCTAATACACATGTCTGAGTTGTTTGATAGGTATTATAACTGCCCCCAGAGGGGAAACGCCAACTGCGTGATGAGCAGACTGCAGCCATGATATAAGCTGCTCCCTCTTGAGCACAAAGGAGTCTCTGGTTAGCAGCATTCCAAGAATTGGCCTTAAGAAAGTCGGACTAGCAATACTGCTCATAACAATCTGTATTTTTGTGGGCATCAAAATAATTGTAGCTTGTTCTGCTCATATATGTAAATAGGCAACTAAAACTGTCAGCAAAGAGGTGCTTCAAACCCATGCCAATATCTTTCACATTAAGTCCTTGATGCCCTTTCTCAGCATAAAGCAGTTATAGAAGATGGCCCTTCACTCCTAATCCCATCGAAACGGAATGATATCCAACAGGAGAGATTTGTAAGCAGTTCTTTGTGGAAATCGCTCACAGCAGGAAACCTTCTTTCCCCGTCAATTTAGCAAAACTACATTGTAACTAACTTTTAAATCATGTGCCCCCATATTCTACTCATTTCCAGCCCAAGCACCCCATCAGATGTTATGCTCATACAATACCTTGCCTACCTTGTTGGTGTTTTCTGTAGATGAAAGAAAGAGAAAATAAGAATAAGTAATTAACAGATGACCAGATCTCTTCCCTTGTTCCCACTTCAGTAATCTCATGAGCAAACTGTGTGAACATGATAGCATCTAAAGAAAGATCACAAGAAGTTGACAAGCCTATATGCAGTGAGGGATGGTGATGACTCTGACCCCCTCAACTCAGCGATTAACTGTATGACTTCTCCTTTCCCTTTAAAAACTTTCATGACTGAGCAAAATCTTTGCAGATGGTTTTGGGGGCGGGGTACTGAGTCCACAATCTCCATAGATTACCAGCATTCTGATTAAAAGCAAGTTTCCTTTCTACCAACAACTGTCTCTCAGGTATTGAATTTTGAGCAGCCAGACCTGCGGTTCAGTAACTTGTCACTTAACTATTTTGGATTCTTTAGAGGAGAATCTGTCTCCTTACCTTTTCCAGTTTCTAGAGGCTGCCTGCATTCCTTGGCTCCTTGTCCACTTCCTCCAACCTCGAATTCAGCAACCTCAAATCTCTCTGAATCTTCTTTTATGATATCTCTTTGACCACAGCTGGGGAAGGCTTTCCACCTTTAAGAACTGGTGGTTAAATTTGGACCATCCAGATAACCCAGGGTAATTAAGAGAAAATGTTATGTATGTTTTTTTTTAAACTGTAAACCTTATTTTTTAAAAACAAGATAGTTAACCTATGCCTAACACTGGAATATTTAGGAAATAAATCCTGAATACTTACTGAAAAGACTGAAGATGAAGTTGAAGCTCCAATATTTTGGCCACCTGATGAGAAGAGCTGATTCATTAGAAAAGGCCTTGATACTGGGAAAGATTGAAGGCAGGAGGAGATGAGGACAACAGAAGATGAAATGATTGGATGGCATCACTGACTCAATGACATGAGTTTGAGCAAATTCCTGGAGATGGTGAGAGACAGGGAAGCCTGGTGTGCTGCAGTCTATGGGGTCACAAAGAGTCAGACACAACTGAGCGACTAAACAACAACAACCCTGGTTAATTTGAATTAGTCTAACAACCTCAGATAAGCAGATGATACCACTCTAATGGCAGAAAATGAAGAGGAACTCAAGAACCTCTTGATGAGGGTGAAAGAGGACAGTGAAAAAGCTGACTTGAAACTTAAACATTCAGAAAACTAAGATCATGGCATTCGGTCCCATCATTTCATGGCAAATGGGAAGGGGGAAAAGTGGAAACAGTGACATATTTTATTTTCTTGGGTTCCAAAATCACTGAGGACAGTGACTGAGACCATGAAATTAGAAGGTGCTTGCTCCTTAGAAGGAAAGCTGTGACAAACCTAGGCAGCATATTAAAAAGCGGAGATATCACTTAGCCAACAAAGGTCTATGTAGTCAAAGCTATGGTATTTTCAGTAGGCATGAATGGATGTGAGAGTTGGACCATAAAGATGGCTAAGTGCTGAAATTGATGCTTTCAAGTTGTGGTGCTGAAGAAGCCTCTTAAGAGTCCCTCAGACTACAAGGAGATGAAACCAGTCAATCCTAAAGGAAATCAACCCTGAATATTTGTTGGAAGGACTGATGCTTAAGCTGTAATACTTTGGCCACCTGTTGCAAAGAGCCAACTCATTGGAAAAGACTCTGATGTTGGGAAAGATTGAAAGCAGAAGAAGGGAATGAGATGGTTAGATAGCATCACCAACTCAATGGACATGAACTTGAGCAAACTCTGGGATATGGTAGAGGACAGAGGAGTCTGGCATGCTGCAGTCCATGGGGTCACAAAGAGTTGGACATGACTTCGTGACTGAACAACAACAACAAAAGATTTGACTATGAATTAGTAATTACAATTGTCAGGAATTTTATTTTTAAGTTTTAAGAAGCTAAAATTTTCTGAAAATTACACTTTTTGGTGTAGCATCTACACATTATAAGCCAAATAACATCAAGTCTCTCTTGAATCCTAGTATATATTTTTATGTAGTTATAACTATTGTGCCATTTTCATCATCATGGTTATTAATGTGGAAAATGGAAATGAGCACATGTGCACCATCTTTATGAGAAACTCTGGGTAATTTCCCCATCTCCAGGTTCTAAACCTTAATCACATCTGCATAGTCTCTTTTGACATGTGAGATAACATATTCACAAGTTTCCAAGATTAGGACATGTATATTTTTGGGCAGCCACTATGACTATAAAGAACAAATCTCAGGAAACCTTTGTAGCAAAGATGGGAGTACGAAAAGACAGCAAACCAACAGATCTGGTTATAAATAAGATTTAGAGAAATTAGATAAACAAGATACATGGATGCTAACATACTAATCACAGACATTGCTGATTATATCAGACATTTCTCTGTTATGCCACTTCAAATACTCTATCAAAGCCCCACCCCTTACTTTCCATAATCTATGCAAATAGTAAGCAGGAAAGCAGGTGTGTCTATACTTATATCAGGCAAAGAGGAATCATTCGTCATGATAAAAGTATCAGTTCAATCATGAAGACATAACAGCCCTATATATGGATGTGTCTAGTAACAGAGCTTCAAGTGCATGAAACACAATTGATAGAACTAAAGAAATAAGTAAACCCATAAATATTGGCCTGTATTCTAACTTCTTGCATAAAACAGAACTAGTGGAGAAAAAATTAATACAGAATTTGAAAATATGAATATCAACCAGCCTGCCTTAATTGGCATTCACAGAAACCCTCACCCAATATGAGACCATTTACCAGGTTAGACCATACTCTGGGCCATAGAGCAAGTCTCAAAACATTTCAAAGGGCTAAAATAATAAAAGTATATTTTCTGACTAAGCAAGTATTAAAATAAATTTAACTATAAGACATTTTTTTAGATTACAAATATTGAGAAATGAGACAACATACTTCCATATAACACATGGGTCAAATAAAAACTATGAGATGTTTAGAATGTTTAAAAACATTTCAAAATGATCTGTACTGGAAACAGAACATATGAAAATACACAAGAGAGGACTTCCCCCGTGGTACAGTGGCTAAGACTCCACTCTCCCAATGAAGTTGATTCCTAGTCAGGGAACTAGAACCACAGGCTGCAACTAAAGATCCCACATGCCACAGCTAAGACCTGGTGAAGTCAAATAAATAAATATTTGAAATGAAATGAAATAAAGTACATGAGATTCTGCAAAGTAGTGCTTAGAGGGAAATTTACAGCTTTCAATGCTTACACTAGAAAAGAAGAAAAGATTTAAAGTCAATGATACATCATTCCACCTCATAAAGCCAGAAATTGATCAGAAAATTAAATGCAAAGTGAGGAGAAGGAAGAAATAAGAGCAGGAACAATAGGGAAAACCATGGAACAATGGTATATATATATAATCACTGCCAGCTTTTCTGTTTGTAGAATTTGTGCTTCCTGTTCCTGAAAACTCTAGCACCATCAGATAACAGAGATTGTTATTCTTGAGGAAAATGCACCAGGGAACACTTCCACTGAACTTGAAGTTACGACTACCATGTGGTCCCTTGAGCACCTCATGCCAATCGATCAACTAATAGAGAAAAAGTTACTGTGCTGGTGGGAGCAATTGTCAATGGTTACCATGTGGAGTCAGGGTAACTGGTACACAATGGAGGCAGCAAGGACTGTATCTAGAGACCTGGGAATTTCTTGGAGCCTCTCTTTGTGCTTCCATACCTGGTGACAATGGTGAACAGGCAACCACAGGACATATGGCCTGACAGAAACAAAGCAGATCCCTATAGGGAAGAACTGGGTGTCCCTACCAGGAAAGAAATCCTAATCAGCTGAAGAGGTGCCTGAAGGCAGGGAGAATCAAGATAGGGTGCTGGAAGGACAGAGATCATGAACATCAAATATTGTCTCAGGACTTCCCTGGTGGTCCAGTGGGTAAGACTCCATGCTTTCAATGCAGGGTATGTGGGTTCAATCCCTGATTAGGGAGATAGGATCCCACATGTAGCATGTTGTTGTTTAGTTGCTAACTCATGTTTGACTCTTTGGGATCCCATGGGCTGTAGCCCAACAGTTTCCTCTGTCCATGGGATTTCATAGGCAAGAATACTGGAGTGGGTTGCCATTTTCTCCTCCAGGGGATCTTCGTAACCCAGGGATAGAACCCTTGACTCCTGCATTTGAAGGCAGATTCTTTACCTCACCACTGAGCCAATAAGGAAGCCCCCACATGCCATGTAACATAGGCTAAAAATAAAACAAATAAATGAAATAATATTTTAAAAAGAAAAAAAAGTGTAAAAAAAAAAAAAAAAACCTTCCTCAAGACCAGTAGGGTTTAGAGATGGTTTCCACTGACGATCTTGGGTTAACTCTTCGTGGAGTTTTTGACTGGCTACCACCATGCAGGGGCTTTGGTGTAGATGGAATTTTAAAGTAAAGGAGACCAAAACATACTTGAGGGGCAGATAGGGTCAACTGTTAATGGCCAGTACATGTGTGCTATTTTATATTCTTTCAGCCCATCTCTCACCCCAGCTACTGCTGCAGAGACCAGTTCCAAGAGGGCATTAACGATCCTGCACCGAGCCTTGCTTCAGGTCCATGCTACATTCTTCCTGTGTTGCCATTCATGTGATGGCATGGAACAGCCAGTGACGGCCCTTGGCACTCGGGCATCCATGACTTGAAGTGTGGGTGGGGGGTTGGTTACTTATGGGGCAGATGCACGACAGGGACAGAAGCACCCTCAGAAGGTCTTGTATGGAGGATGCCATGTGGCAGTGTTGAACTTAATAAAAACCCATTGTCTTAGTGACTTTTTATCCTCCTCTGTTTCACTCCACCTGTCCTTCCCTCCTGCTTCCTGAGATCACCTCCCAAGTGAATTGGCTTCACAGAGGCCTTTGTCTTAGACTCCGCTTGGGGAAACTCACATGGATCTTTCTAACAGAGAATGAATTTCCTCTGGCCACCCAGAGCTGCATTCATTCTTAATTTCTTTTAGAAACCATTCAGTGTAACTGGAAGTTGGTGTGCTTGGATAAGGCAACACCACTTTGGAGAATTTTAGGCTGGCTGACTGCCCTGGTGAAGACTTTCTGCTTTGTTGGCATCACTGCCAACAAATGGTTCAATTCTTTGAGTTCTTTTCTTTTTAGGAGTTTGAAATAACACAGCTGATTCCTTTGAAACAAATAAGCAAGGCAAAAATATAGCTAATCTTTTCACATTAACCCTGCTCAGAAGGTGCCTGGTACATTTCCAAGCTTTGGTAAATAGCCAGGGTATGAAAGTATTCCTCCTTACCCTTTAGTTACTGTCATTTATTTTCTTTGCTGTTGTACAGTCTTGAAACCTTGTTTTCTTCCCTTGAAATGACAAGAGTATTTTCTTTGGCACAGCCCCAGAGTACAACAACGGTTAAACTTGCCGCTATGTGAAAGGGCTGTATTTGTTTAGAAGTTACTCAAAAGGCCGTGAGAGCAGGCGACCTGGATTATAGGAAGTAGCCCCAGGAAACTCAAGAGTATTTTCTTTCCTGTCTTTTTGCCAGGATGCTAGTTTTTCTTTGGCCAATAGTAATTTGCAATAAGGTCAGGATTTCTTCTAGTTGGAATTTCATAGGATGTCAACCACACTGTTTTCTTACAAGCAATTCTTTATCCTTACAAGACTGGGAGGAGAAACTTTGAGGGGAAAAGGATGTATTTAGCTTAGGGCTCAAATAGTTCCTGATAATCTCCTCAGGTCAATTCTGGGAGACAAAGAGAAAAGATTGACTTCACATACACATCCATCATACTTGAAGAGAGATCCAGACCATATTAAGATACAAAATCTTCAAGTAACATAGAAATTGTCCCTTGATGAACTCAAAAAGAGGAAAGGAATTAGACATACAAAGCGGAAAATCAGGAGGCTTAAGAATGAGCTTAAAGATGGATCTGCAGACATTTTAAACAGAAAGCAGCTCACAACATTCAGTGATTAGTGGCCATGTGTTTTCTAAGTCACACAAGGCTAGACATCCAGACTTCTCAACTTGGAGAATTGTACAATTTGATAACATTGATTGCAGGTTGGGGACTGGGGTTCAGAAAAGATGGATAGAATCTGCTATAGTACTTTTGACTATCTTCACTATATAAGTAGGAAATTTCCTGAGTATCACAGATAATACATGGAAGTACATTTTGGTGTTTACCTTGCTTTTTTGAATCTCATAAAAATTAAGAAAAAATATCAAAGAGTCAGAAGCATTTAAGTGGTTTGTTTGTTTGTGAGAAATGGTATGTTTCCTGCCATATTAGTAAACAAAGTATGTCACACCTTCATCAGAGATTGCCGCACTCCAGCGAGCACTGAGAGAACTCAGGAAGGAAAGAATATCTGCATCTAGCAGCCATCAGACTGCAGCCACTCCCTACAGTGAGCCCTGAGGAAACTCAGGGTGTGAAAACACAGGATACTGGCTCCAGATAGCTGAGGTGCATATCAAAGGAATGATTTCATTGAGCCAGATTCTTTCATCTTCCCAAGCACAGAAAAATGCTGAATTCTTTTTGAACGGAGGAATACCTTCCTTTATGAAAGGAGGAATACTTCCATACCCTTAACTTGAGATATCTGGTTTCAATTTACAAAAATCTTTGGACGTTCAGACTACCTGCCCTTTGTTGCAAAACTTTTCTATAAGCTGACCCCTCCCTTCACCTCCTTGGAGCAGCTCTTAGGCTTACTTGAGATGCTGTCTTCCAGGCTTGGTCCTAAAAATTCCCACTGATAAAAAACTTAACTCCTAGCTTTCAGGTTGTGAATATTTTTTAAGTCCACATTTATTTTGGCCATGCCATGCTGCATGCAGAATGCAAGATCTTAGTTCCCCAACCAGAGGTCAAACCCAACCCCCCCTGCAGGGAAGCATGGAGTCCTACCACTGGACCACCAGGGAAGTCCCTACAGTGGGGTTGAAGATGATAGTTTACCTTGATGAGTCCCCTTCTTGAATTCTGCCTATAGAATGCACTGTTCTGGAAATATCAGTCCAGTTTCTGACTTCCAAATTTTTTTCTTTATGAAACATTCTCTTTACTTACTTCCGGGACAATTGTTGGATTCACTAGTCAACCCCAATGGTCCTATTCCAAATATGACCTTCAAGATTGTTTACTTTTCAGCTCCAGGATATATGTAATCACATTTTTTATTTCTGATCAGATTGGCTTTCTATTGATTTTAAGACTTAAATATTTCTTTTGTTAGTTTATGCCATTTTTACTTGCCTTATTCCTACCCATGAGACAGGATAATCATTATGACTTTCATCTTAAGACATGTAAGTTGTAAGCAAGTCTAATAGAAGGTGACCTTAAAAAACAGGTTTATCTTGCAGAGATTAGAATTTAAGAGGCAAAAATGTGAAATTTCCCAGGTTCAATTCCAAGAAAAGAGGACCAAAACCTTCAACACAGAAGCGTAAAATGGATTGAGCACCTGATGGCCGAGGAAGAAAAAAGAAGCTGAAACTATGAATACATATTTGTTTCATAATCACTAACTTTAAACCAGTAGTTCTTTAATTTACGGGTCTTCATAAGATGTACTGTACAATGCTCAATTGTTATGTCATTCAACGACATCAGGTTCATCTGTTTACCGAGCTAGAAACATAGTATGTAGTTTCACTTTTTTAAATGCAACAGCTGTGCTGAAATTTTTTTTATCATTAACATTTGAAGTAATAAAATAGGCTTCATTTATTAATAAAAAAAAAAGATTACAGAGAATGAAAAATGATGATTGGATTAACCACTGGTGTCAGCAAGAACTTTTTCAGGAAAAATGTATTGCAAATTTAGAAACACAATACATGATAATCTTTCTCATTTCAACAGCATGATAGTGCTTTGGCAATTAAAACTTAAATCACTTTTTTAAAAATAGGGTTGTTTCATTAAGCCAAACAGTTCTTTAACTTAATGACAAAGTCAACTGAAATGTTGGGTTGGCCAGGATGTCGGTACAGGAAAACCCAAACAAACATTTTGGCCAACTCAGTATTTGCTAATGTATAAACAAAATGGCTGGCTATTTAAAAAAACTTTTTGTTCTTCAGTTGGAAGTTTAGGCATCTTCTACAGATGCAAAGCTGAAGCAGAATGAACTGATGATGCCTTTTGGAGAATTAGAAAGGTTTCATTCATTCCACTTAAACTGACTTAAAGAATGTCAGTATTTTCTGAATCTCAAATTATATTTCTTCTGCCTGTTTACTTTTTTTTGGATTGCACAATACTTCTTTAGTCTTTTATGTTGTTATCTATTGTCTTCTCCTTTCACCCTTGATCCTTCCATTTTGTCTTTTTCTCTGTTTTACATTTTTAGTGTTTGGAAAAACAAAACAGAAAAACCACAAAGCTTACCATTTCCACCAAGGATAAATATAAAAACATCCCGGCAGTAACTGTAAAGATCCAGTTTTGAATACATGGATCCGTTGATACTGAGAGGCCAATATACAGTCCTATGAAGGCAGTTAAAGCACTTATAAAATTCATCAGGATGGCAATCTTAACAGGAAGTCCAGAGCTTAGGAGCACAGCAAAGTCTCCTGAAATTTAAGAGAAAAGAAAACAGAATTATCATTTAACCAATGATGCCTTTGTTTGAGACCTGTGCTATTATGAAATCTGTTTTAAATTTCAGCAATTGGGGTTGATTTTATCAGTAAAATTGAATGACTGGTTAAAAAAACACTTTCCTATATTTCTCAAGAATTTATAGCCCAATTCTTTATACTTTAGAAAGCTACATTTCAAAAGTTCTATTCCTTTTACTCTTCCAGGAGGTAGTATATACAGAGAGAAGTGTGACATACTCTTTACTTCCTAATGTCCTATGACGTTTTCAACTTAGACAAATGCAAAATAGAGGACTTGCTGCCCTGGGATTTCTAAATCTTTTTAGTTGGAAACTTGCCAGGCAAAATCCCAAGGTAGTAAGCATTACATGGGTTTTTCTTTCTCTCTTTTTTTTTAACTTATGCAGAAACTTCTGTGGGGAAAGAGAAAATGATGACTTAATAGGAGATTTTAAAATTAATGCAAAAACTTGTTTGGAAAACACATTTTTCCTTTAGAAAATGTTTTATTGCCTCAGTGACTAGAGAAAAACGACCTTATTCTCTCCACACTTTTCCTCCAAAAGAAGGATGATCTTTTAATCTGAGAGGCTCTATTTCTTAGTTTTGGGGAATTAAGAAGAGGATGAAATTCAATAAAGACACATAATGAAAAAGAATTTTGAAAAGAATGCATATATGTGTATAACTGAGTCACTGTGCTGCACAGCAGAAATGAACACAATATTATAAATCAACTGTGCTTCAATAATTAAAAAAATAAGAGGCAGCCCAGGGCCTCAGTTTTCCTAGTTCTATTGCATAATTAATCTAATGAACAGATCTTAAGACATCTTTGTTGGCCTATCTCAGACTGTCACCCACAGATAAAAAACTGTGGTTTTTATCACAGTAGTCAAAACAAGACCATACATGGCTCCCAGACCATAAGTTTTGATGGATTCAGGAAGGACCTTGGATAAACTCCTTAGAGAGAGGAATAGTCAGTGATGATCAGTGATAGGACTTTGGTCAACAGACACAGAACCCAAGAGGTCAGGGGTGGCCCAAGTGGGCAATATAAACATGAAAGTGAGATGAGAAAGGGACTACCAAGAAGGGCTTTCTCTCAAGGGCACATGTGTATCCGGGACCAGCCTCTCCTCTTTCTGGACCTGTTTCAGAAATGTCTACTCCATCTCTTCTTGGTTTCTGGGAGGCAGGATTTGAATTACATGGGTTATTAAGATTATCCAGAAAGAGACTCTTTTGTGCATCTGCTACCACCACATGCCTGTCATTTCAATGTCACGCTTGGCTTTAGACATTTTGTATAAATCAGGTTGATGAAACCATGGTTTGGCTTTAATTTAAATGTTATTTTATCTCATTGGCCTGTTTGCTAACATAATGGATCCAATTCCCCTCTTAATGTTTTCCCCACTTTTCATATGCAAATTTGGAAGCTTTTTACTGATGTTCTTCAAAAGGAGGTTTCTCTGAAAGTCTCTCTGCTGTAGAGAATTCTCCAGAATCCAAAAAGAGTCACTTCTGGCTCCAAGAAATATAAAGGAGCCTAATTGAATTCTATCTTGAGGTACAGGAATTTTCTTCCTACTTCTCTGCTTTTGATGGTTTAAATAAATTATGAACGGAAAGTATTCATCTTTCAATTATGTGTTGGAAAAAGAAGCCTAGTAAATCATGGCAAGAAATATATTATGATTTTCTCAACAAGAAGGAGGCAGTGATTCTACTCTCAGACTTACCCATTTCATGGGGAATTTCATGACACAAGATAGCAATAGTCGTGGTCACTCCCGCCTCAGATGAAGAGGAGAAGGCTGCTCCTATTACTAGGCCATCTGCAAAATTATGCAGGCTGTCCCCAACCAGAATCATTATTGCTAGCAAGCTAATGGTTTTGCCTAAAGAACAAAATAAAGGTGTGAGAAGCATTAACAGAGCACAACACAGTTCATGGAATCCTTCAATTACAACCAATTTTCCCTTCCATCCTTGACATTCTTAAATCACATCAGATTAAGTAACTACTTTATTTCAGCATTCAAAATAAGTCAGGACTAGAGATGCAATATGGCACTCTTGCAGGTATGGTCGCTGCTTTTCTAATGGGTTCAAGTAATTAGGAAATAAACTATATTTGCTCTTCTAACCCCCTAACCAGGTGTGCCAAAAGAAGAAAATAAAAATAATACTGCTATAACTTTCCAAAATACGTTCAATGGCCTTTCCACATAAATCTTTTGTAAATCATTTTTAAATAATTTAAGACCTTCTGGGCAGAATGTCATTAAAATAGAGTCTATTTTCCAAAACTGGCCTCTGAATCAGACTGTTCCTCCTGTCAATCTGCTGGAGTCAACTGTCAACCTCCTGCCCCTCTGTGATCATCCCCCTTTCTGGTTGGTGCCAAGAACCCCCCACTGTCCCTTCACTCTCTAAACGTGACTATGATAGAACCACTGCCAACACTCGTGATTCCAAAGTTGGCTTTGGAAAAATTACTAAATGTTTTATCTTCCAGAAAAATAATTCAGCACTAGACCACTCTAGTACTCTTGCCTGGAAAATCCCATGAACAGAGGAGCCTGGTAGGCTGCTGTCCATGGGGTCGCTAAGAGTTGGACACGACTGAGCGACTTCACTTTCACTTTTCACTTTCATGCATTGGAGAAGGAAATGGCAACCCACTGCAGTGTTCTTGCCTGGAGAATCCCAGGGACGGCAGAGCCTGGTGGGCTGCTGTCTATGGGGTCGCACAGAGTTGGACACGACTGAAGCGACTTAGCAGCAGCAGCAGACCAACTAGATGCCCAATAAAGTAGAGAGAAGCTGTCTTCTTGGGATTCTATTATATCATATACATTATCTGATTAAGGAGACAACCAAAGAAATAAATTGGACCATAATGGATTTAATTAAATAAATAATTAGATCATTAATTGGGCTCAAGTTTTTAACAGACAGAATTTCTGCTTTCAAAAACCTGAAATTGTATATTAGTATTGGGGTGGAAGCATTAACAAGTACAAAAAGTATTTCAGGGATAAACACATATCATGACATATCATGACAGTGAACCACTTGATAAGAAGAGTCATTAAAATCAATTGCTGTAGTCTAAAAATTAATTAGTCAGTTGATATAAATTATGTGACAGGTTTGAGGAGTTGCTATTGTTACTATTAGAACAGCACACAATATTCTAACAACAGGACACCCATAAAAATAGGAAGAGGTCATCTCATTTCTGTTATTGGATCTGAGGTGGTGGAGGGACTATATTATAATATGATTTGTTATTTTATTGGGGGAATATAATGTAACATTTCATAGCCCATACTGTGAAAAAAGGAACTTCAGTAAACAGCAGATCTAGCCCAGACTATCGGCCAGGGGGTAAGTGCACTGACTGTGTTGTAAAGACATCCCAAGTATTTCACTTCTCAAAATCATTCTTAATTTAGAATCATCTCTGTGAGACTCAGTTCTATCGTTCTTGTGGTTTCATAATTCATTTTCTTCCTTAGTAAAAATGAGAATATTTTAGGCAAAGGTAAGAAAAATATAGAATAAATATCAAATTATCAAATTAGAGAGAGTTCTTATTGGCATTGCCTGGAAACTCTCTGAACCTAATAATGCAAAGAGGTCACTTGAGCTGTTCCTGCCAGTTTTCAGAAGTAAAGCTCTTCTTTGTGGGAAAAAAAAAGCAATTGAAAGTAATGCATTTAACAATGTTGTAGCATACAAATAAATTGTGATTCCAAATTTCTGTGTGTATGCCTACATATAGTTTTGATATTAATAGCATATATTCAGATGGAAAATCTTTACCCAATTTCTACTCTGTCAAGAAACAGTCCAGCCTATTTTTGTTGCCTATTATTTTATTATCACTGATGTGGGGTTATAAATGTCAGATCATGACCATGTAACAAGCCACAGGCAAATATACATATTTGCATATAAGCTATAAGGAACACAATGTGCATACTGGTTAAGACAATTGCAACATTATTCACTGGAAGATAAGACAAGCATGCATTGACAAATCAATGTACTCACTATAGAACTATTGATAATATTCATTATTTTTCCTTTCCTTAGGAACCTGGCAGTCATACTGAGTTCCACATTTCTGACTTATCAGAGGTTTTCCATGGTGATACATGGATTGGATATGGTATCATGGTTCTTTTTGTTTATTTAAATCAGACTGTGGATAGACCTTCACATCCTGAGCTCTACCAATGAGGTAATAAAAAACAAGGAATCAAATATTTGAAGCTAATTCAATATGTCCCTGGCAAAAATGGTGGTTGGGCAATCAAATTTGGATTTGTTCACTGTTCATTCTGTATACCAAACTTGATATCTGAAGTGGAAAGATATGAGGCCTACAAAACATTTGAATAAGACCATCATTATTCCCTGAGCTAGCAACCAGTCTCTGCTCCTAATTTGACTAGGTGTGGCCTTTCCTCTTCCTTTTTTTCAAAAACAAATACAAAGAAATGTCTCTAATATACCTTCTAAGTGCCAGACATTCTAAAATTTCTCCTGGAACTAAAGATTCAGGAGTTAAAAATATCACTAGAAATGTCCTGAAAATAGAATTGAAAGAACTGTGTAGTTATATATTTTGAATCATAGAAAGAAATTACTGGATTTAAAACATCAAACACATTCCGAATAGTGGTTGTTACCATCATGTTCATTGCTCTTAGCATTTAAATCCTCAACCACATTGCAAACTAGGGATAAAGGCCATTCCTAATTTTACTCCTAAAATTAGGTGCACACACCATCCTAAAACATTCCCAAACATTTCTTGAATGGATGGATGAACAAATGAATGAATTTGAAAAAAAATATAGGAATGCATGCGTGAAAGAATGATCACAAGGAAATTGTTGGTGCATTAGCATTCCTTAGTTCCTCAGTGTTGTAGCCCTGGTCAGTGACTTACCCTCTCTAAGGAAGGGGTCTCTTAATTTGTATAAAATGGATATTAATTATTACTTCAGTAAAGTGTAAGAGGATTAAATGAGATAATCCATGTCATGTGTTTAGCACTGTGCCTGGCATATAAGGACTCAATAAACAGCTCTTTTTCTTATTAGGTAACTTATTCTGGTAGAATGGGAATAACTCACCATGACTAGTTAACATTAAAATATTGAGAAGTATTTTTACAAAAGGGTAATGTCAGAGAGGAAAATGGGGCAACTCATGAAAACCAACATGGATCTTTAAAAAAAAAAAGAGTTTTAAGAATTATCCAGAAGCATAAGAAAAAGGGAAACAAGTCCAATCCACAATTGGTAAATCAAGTTCAGAAATAGGGGCATTCCCAGAAAGAAAAAGATTGGATGTAAATTATACAAACAAGTGAATTTTAGCATAAGTTGTGAATAATGAGCTGGCACTGATTTGAACCCCACCATGCTAATAACAGTATCATAAAGGAGATAAGACATTTGTGATGAATTATCAGTAGACTGTGATAGAAGACAAGAAGCCAATCATGACGCGGAACTTCATGGGAACTGAAAGGTTCAAATCACCACATAAGCAGGATTTTAAAGGAGCCTTGATAACCACGTAAGCATTTATACTAATTTAAGTTTCCAGAGGGCTTCCAAGGTGGCGCTAGTGGTAAAGAACCCCTGTGCCAATGCAGGAAACAGGAGACATGGGTTTAATCCCTGCATTAGGAAGATTCCCTGGAGGAGGGCATGGCAACCCACTCCAGTATTCTTGTCTGGAGAGTCACATGGACAGAGGAGCCTGGCAGGCTATAGTCCACAGGGTCGCAAAGATAAGCAATGGGGGAAAACATTTTTAAAGAATGGAGTAAAGTTGATATTAATGGTAGTAGTTTTCAAAGATAGGAATAGAAATGAGCCTTTATTTAAAATTTCATTGTAAAAGCTTTAATAATGAAATAAATACTTACCTAATAGGAAATGGATATGGTTTTGACATATTTATTTCAAAGGAGATGTTACCTTTTTCTATGGAACTTCCTATATTTGTTTGGATTTTTTAAATTGGTACTCACATTTTCTGTTGGGGGTGTTCAGACTAGGTATAGAAATTTCAGCTGCCTGTGCATCTTCTGGGCCTTTCTATTTTAAATTAAAAAAATAAAAGAGGAAAGATAAGCAATAGTCATCATTTTATCGAAAAATGAAACATCTGAGGATTGATGTTGATTATCAGAAGACATTTGATCCTCTGGAGTATACGAGAATTTCTAAATTTCATAGACAAACATATAAGGTAGAGCTGAGGCTCTGCAAGCACATTTTTTCCCCACTATCACATTTAGATGAAAATAGCACTCTTACATAGATCAGAGTCTTCCATAGAGAGCTAGAGGCTACCTAGATCATCTGTAATTCACTCTTAAATTATGAAAGCCTTTATGAAAGCCAAAAGCTGTAGGAAAAAATGATTCTTGACTCTTGACCAAAGTTGACCCTGTTCCTGTATGGCAGATTGTGGATCTAGAATTCATCTTCTGATCTTCAAGTGGATTGTGGAGAAGAAGCCCCTTTAAACCCAATACTTCAATTCATTCATTGTAGCGTAAGATGCTGTTACTGTTGTTTTCCAGTCAGTAAAAAAAAAATCTTGCTCATTAGTAAAGGAGATCCACAAACTTACTAAAGGAATATATTTGAAAAGGTCTTTCATCCTTTCACATGGCAGGGAAGTGAGATTTTGAAATTGACTTCTAAGAGTTGAGATGATATGATTTCATTCAGAGACTGACTCATTTTCAATTTCAGGAAAGTCACTTTCCCTCTCTAGGCCTCAGATTCTTATTTTAGCACGTGAAAAGAATACTTCATATCTGCCTAGGGAGCATTTTAGAAGTATACTCACATTACCCAAAATTGTGGAAACTTTGAGACAAATTTCATGTGAGACAAGCATCTTCTTTAAAAAGTAAAACAGAGAAGGTAAACCTAACATTCAAATGTTAGAATAACAACAGTTATTCAAAAGATGTAATGATAGGCTAATTTTGGAGAAGGATGGCTGAGAAGAGGGGTTCTGAAGGATTAAAGGAGGTAGACAGGGCTCTTGCCTGAAATTGGTGGATCTAGAAACAGAAGAAAAATGTGCAGATTTAAAGTGATTTAAAAACTAATCTCAGGGAATTCCCTGGCTGTCCAGTGGTTAGGACTCAGCACTTTCATTGCTGGGGCCTGCGTTCAATCTCTAGTCAGGGAATTAAGTCCTGCAAGTTCAGTGCAGCTAAAAACAAAACAAAACAAAACAGAAAGTGTGATCTCAACTTGAAGCTATCTTCTTTCAAACCACATGTGACATATCTAAACACTAAACACAATAAGGCTTTTAAAGCTATTATTTTAAAGAAATGTTTTATGTTCATATCTCTGAATTGGCTGTAACTCTGCAGTCTACTCCCAGACTTGTATTTTGCCAGGTTAACTTCTCAGGAATAGCTTACTTCTCTCCACTCGGGAAACTACCCTTGAACTGTAACACCCTCCTTCAAGATCAGGGTTATGGGAGGCATGTTTTCTAATTGTGATATACTTTCATTTTTTCCTGTCCCTTTTCTTATGACTTTAAGAACTATAATGAGAATATTGTTTTGAACTCGACTGGAGGGTGTGTTTTATTAAATAATTTATTTTTAGTTGGAGAATAATTGATTTACAATTTTTTGTTGGTTTCTGTCATACATCAACATGAATCAGCCATAGGTATACATATGTCTCCTTTTGAGAATTCACATGGAAGACCTTTGTCATGAAAAATTTAGTGTAACAAAAGGCACTTAACTATGAGACATCTTCTTAGGCAGAATCACTTCTCTCCTACATCACAAAATGAATGCCCCACTCCTAAACGCTCTAATTCCTTGCTCAACATTTATTTGGCCTCATCTAGTCATGACTAAAGGATTACTCAGAATGGAGAAATCTCAAGGTCAGCTGGTTTATGAAAACTTGTAAACACAGTGATGAAGGATATGTATATTATGTCAATCTGATCCACATGTGTTTCAAAGAGGTGCAGATAGCAGTGATTTGAATCTATGGAAAATGCATTTACCCCTTGAAAACAGCCTTCAGGTGCTTGACAAAGTTTTCCAAACAGGATTTATCATGATCAAGAATAAGCAAATCAGGAGGGGATTCTACTTATCTAGCCTACTGATTTTCATCTATTTATCAAGGAATAAAAGAAAAAAGGTGATCAAATCAGAAGAATACTTCAGATCAGTAACCTACCAACTGGATAGTTGAAGCAGATTTGCCTCTGCCTGACTGGTCACTTAATTCAGGGTTGAATGCAAGATGGCGGGAATGTGCCACATGCCCGTTAACCAATGACATGTCCTGCTGGATAAGGATGGTTTAAAATTAGTGCTGAAGCCAGAAGAACACAGGTGCAGCCTTTGTCAATTCCATGATTCTATTTAACATTTTGTTTACTGGCCAATGAGGTAGATGACACAAAAAGATTATTGGGAGAATTTCATCAGGATAAATACTTGCTAAATAGAAAAGCACAGGACTGTCCTGAATATCATGCATATTCTCAGTGCTTGAAGAATGCAACCTCAAAAATTTTAGTCATGATTTACAAAGGTTGAACATTGGTATTTTTTATATTGTCACTTTTGTTTCCCACAATATTAAATTATGAGTTCTTTCTGATGGAGAATGATATCCAAAAGGATGATAACTGAAACCGTATTACACCCTATAACTACTAAATTAATATTTCCAGAAAGACTTCCACCAATTAGAGTACATGTAGCTTCTAAAATATTCACATTCCTTTTTTTTTTTTACACAATGTCATGCATCTTAAAATTACATTCTTAAAACTCATTTTAAGTTCCCTGACAAGTCCAAGAATAATCTGGAAAAAAAAAAAGCATAATTTTTGGATATTCAGAATTTACTTCACTCAGTTCCATCTGGTTACATTTCTAATTATTACACATAAGTCAATATATTGGCTTTGTAAATTAATTTTCCATCCCAAGAATGGTAGTCTCTTGTGTGTAAATGGGGATCCTTTAGTATTGTCTTTAGTGCTTAGTTAGATTAGAACACCTTTTGTGGAGGTTAAACCCCTAAACTTTTAGAGTAAGGGTTGGGATTGAATCTGCCATTCCTAATTCCTGAATTGTTATAGATAGCACTCTAGCTTGACCCCATGCCAAAGAATCACTCTGATTCATTAAAACAGAATTTTTTTTTACAGAATTTCATTTAAAATCTATTGTAAAAAGTTTCAAATATACAGAAAAGCTGAAAGAATTATGACGTCAACACTCAGACACTCACTACCTAAATCCTACCATCAATATTTTATACACCTATTTTATCATCCATCTATTTATCTACCATCCTTTATCCATCCATAACCCACCCTATTTTTGATGTATAAAATAGAAATTTTGAATAAATCTAGGAAAGATAAACAAAAAGTGCTAATATTTTAAAAGACTACTAATGTTTGCCCTAAGACAAGCATTTTACAGCTACATGAACAGGTAGAAAGTTAGGAAATAAATAGAAAGCCATGAAGACTGGAGAATTGCAGGACTTTGTAGGGAGTTTATTTTAGTCTCTGGAGTTTTTTTGAAAGCATTTACCTTTTTGAAACATCCCACAAAACTGTTCACCTATTCTCTTCTAGGATAATATATATGAGCAAGAAGAAATGAAATCTATGTATTAGCCACACTGCATTTTACATGTCATCATATATGTAGAAATTGATCAAAATCAGGCACTGTAAAAGCAATTACTCAAGCCGAAAAAAAAAAAATATTTGCTGCCATTTCCATTCTTGAGTTTCTTGTTTTTATATTTTAAATGTCATCCCCTAGAGGAGGGCATGGCAACCCACTCCAAAATTCTTGCCTGAAGAATCCCATGAACAGAGGAGCCTGGCGGGCTGCAGTCCATAGGGTCGCAAAAGAATCACATATGACTGAAGTGACTTAGCATGCATACATGCAAGATAGAAAAAGGGCTTCCCAGATGGCACTAGTGGTAAAGAACCACCTGCCAATGCAGGAGATAAGAGATTCGGGTTTGATCTCTAGGTTAGGAAGATCCCCTAGAGGAGGGCATGGCAACCCACTCCAGTATTCTTGCCTGGAGAATCCCATGGACAGAGGAGTCTGGCAGGCAACAATCTATAGGGTTGCAAGAAGTTGGACACAACTGAAGCCCCTTAGCACACACACAAGATAGAAAGTGATGTGTGGTTTTATGAATTTTTCAAAATTTTTGTTTGCTTTTTGTTTTGAGTTAGGAAAGATACCCAGAACACAGATTGGTAGCTAGACCTTTAAACCCCCTCATTCTCAAATGTGAAATAGTCTCCTATTTCTAAACTAGCCATGAAGGCCACAAAACAGGTTATAACAAGTATAGTAATGGGCCAGCAACAGATGTTTGAAAAATTAATAATCATGCTTACAGGGATGCTGTCTGTCAGAATGATCTAAGCATTCTAGAAATCAGAGCCTGACCCCTTAAACAGACAATCTCATGAAGATGCCAATTACTTTTGAACAAGTAGCTCTGAAATAAAAGACAAATATCATGGAGCTCTAAAGCAAACGATAAATAAAAATTTAAAATATACCTCGGCACTTGGTGATACAAGAAGAATAAAACATTTTTCTATTAAGAAAAATCCATGGATGCCTCCAATTAATCCCAACAGTTTCCAAATATGCCCTTTGTTTTCATAGAAATGTCCAAACTCTGAGGTTTCCTGCATATGTAAGCCAAGAATCTAAAAAGAAGAGACAGACATAAATTTTGGTGACCTAAATGTAAATGACTAGGTCCATTGTTGAATACGTTCAATTTCCATTTTCGGGAACCCCATGACAACACCTGAAATCATTCACAGACAGTTTACTTTCTAGATGTATGAATCTTTCCACTATATGATTTACTCAGGGTCAAATAAGATGGGAGAAAAGAAAACAGAGCTTTGAATAACCTCTGCCAATGAGTAGACTAAAGCCTAAGCTTATCTCAGCAAGTGTGGCTTAAATTTTCATACATTCTCAGTCCTTTAGCTGAATGTTTTTCAGTTCAATCTGTCCCTATTTGCACAACAATGCTCTATAACAAATCAATGTTTTTTAATATCCAGAATAAATATAAAGATATTTCATCCAGGGTTTATTCTCCCCATGCCTCATAGCAATTAAAGCTGTTAATCAGTGTTCAAATAAGTAAGAAATCCACCTGAAAGATTTTTTCCATTGAGTATGCCCAGCAATATTGTCAGCTCCTTGGGACATAAAAGGATACCAGAAAAGCATTAGGAATTTTCCTTGAGTTGACTCATCCCATTGGTTGACTCATCCCATTGGTTGACCTCATGACTTCTTATGAGCAAGTAAATTATAATGTATCATATTCCCTTCATAGGAGAAGACAGTTTGGGAAACAATTCAGCGGTCTCCACATTTAGGATGTTACTGATCATTATATTTAAAAAAGAATTTATCTGTGTATATGTTCATGTCAATGTGTACAAATATTTATGTATATATACATGTATGTACATGTGTGAGTATATGTGTATATCTCCATGTACACATCGAGTGTATGGACATCACTAAAGACAAACACATGTTAGCCCACTTTTTTTAAAAAGAATTTTTTTTTTTAAGGTGGACCATTTTTTCCATTGAGTTTGTTACAATATTGCTTCTGTTTTATGTTTTGGTTTTTTGCCCATGAGGCATGTGGAATCTTAGCTTGCCAACTAGGGATCAAACCCTCACCCCCTGCACTGAAAGGTGAAATCTTAACCACTGGACTGCCAGAGAAGTTTCCACATTTTCCTTTGGTAAAGACATTGAAGGACACTCCCCTAATATTTGTAATTACCATTATTTCACAAAACAAGGACACTGTAATGTCACAAAAGAAACAGGAAAACCTCATAATTTCAGAATAAAATGTAGATCTTAAAGTAGAATCAACATAGCTAGTTAAAAGAGGAAATGATGCCAGTGGGATTTTTCTCATTTCTACGCAGACCTTTAAACACTTGCCTTGGATCACTTTCAGGAACCACTGATTTTTCTTGCTTTCTGCCACACTGGTACTGCATCTGTCTTCCTCTTCTGGATAACTTCTGTCCTCTCTTTCTTCAAGTAAAGCAACTGCCTTCTAAGCAAAGCAACTGCCTTTTCAGCTACGTTTTCCTCTGTAATATATCTCCGTAGAGCCAGTTGACTGTCCCACCCAACCCACACCCACCCCTGCTGCCTTGGGCTCTGGGCTTTCCCACTGAGAGACACCGGGGCAGTCTTAAGATCCTGTTGCTACTTCCCAGGATCCTGGGCTGTGAAGAGCTCTGCACCCACTAGAGTGACATAGAAACAGGCTTTGGCCACTGCCTCAAGTAAATAAACCCTGAAATATTTCCAGAAAATTAATTACCAGGGAGATTAAAACTAATAATAGTTTGTTTCATATCTACAATGCTCACTTTGCAATTTTCAGAACATCTAATAATTTTTGAGCCTCTAACCAACAAGAGGGACCCTGGAGGAAAATGCCAGAGGCCTGTGGAAAGTTTTAACATCTCAGGTTTTGTGAGAGGAGGAGGAATCATTTGCTCATCATGATCCATCATGAGAGATCTCAGAAGGAATGGATAGCCTCATCTGAAGACCCTTTTCCCTCAACTCTTGCATCTCAGGTCCTAACCCTTTCATTTCTGACAAATAAAGAGCCTCCAAAGACTTCAACAAAGAGCCAGTGCTGGAGCTTGCCTTAAAGGGTGAAGAATCTACCTGTCAATGCAAGAGACATGGGTTTGATCCCTGGATTGGAAATATATGCTGGAGAAGGACATGGTAACCCACTTCAGTATTCTTGTCTGGGAAATCCCAAGGACAGAGGACCTGGTGGGCTACAGTCCATGGGGTTGCAAAAGAGTTGGACACAACCTAGTGACTAAACAAACAACAAAAACAGACACTAATAGTTGGGCAAGAAAGAGAAATTCATTTTGATGGTTCAAATGAAGAGAGTTTTAATGATGGTGCCATGACAGAGGTGTGGGCAGGGTCAAGGGTATGAATGAGGGATAATGAGACACCCCAGAGACTAGCAACCCCAGGAAACCATTACCACTTTTAAGGCTGAAAGGGCAAAGGGCAAAGGTTGGAAATGATGTTACCGAACTCTAATGGGGGAGGAGCTAGGGACCCATGGGAGCTGTAACATTGCAGGTAATGGGCTGCTTCTAGAGACAGTGTCAGAGGGAGGGAGCAAGGAAGAAGTACCCCTGCCACTCTCTCCTCCCACCTTGGCCTTTCTGTGGTGTCCCCGCTGGGGAACCCAAACAACAATCCAGCCTGCAGGGAGTTGAGGGGATACAGTCTTCTGGGGCAGAACACACAGCAGACAAGAGCAGAGAATGGATCTGATGAGGTTGGGGGCCAGCAGAGAAAAACTAGTATATATTATAGCCCATTCATTTTTATTTACAGATACTCACCGTTCATGAATTTTCCTTCATAGTGACAGGGACAGAATAAAGGGATAAAGTAGGTGATTATATAGTTAATTATGCTACAAGGGATTGAAAGTAGAAAAAAATATGGGAGACCCTCATAAGTTAATGATTACTCAAGAGAGCAGGTTTGCTTAACCACAAAACCAAGCAGACTTGTTTAGCAACAAAAGCATGCAACGGAAGCACAAGACATGCCCCAAATCAATAAAACAGTGGTGGCATGAGACCCATACCCTGCTCGGTGAGCTCAATAAATGAATGATCCTTAGGACATAAAATTCAGTAATTTATGGACCTAGCTTGAGCACGTAGGGACAAGAAAACTCTCCTGTCCAAACTGTAGGAGGAGCTGATGATGGAAGCAAGATGTCTACTCAAGGAAAAGTTCTTCTCCCCCTCCTCCTTATCCTTTGATTATAAAACCATAGCCCAGTAAGTTCTTAAGGCATGGCACTCCCTTTTAAGCCTCACAAGTGTCCTATTCTAATAAATCACATCTTATCTATCACTTTGCCTCTTGCTGAATTCTCTTCTGCACTGAGACATAGAGGACTCTGGTACCAAAGCTCTTTGGAGCCCTGGAAATGACACCCAATGGTTTCAACAGGAATTTGTATCTGATCACTTATTTTTTAATTTCAAAAATAAGAATAACCTGGTGAATCAAATGACTGATCATCTCTTTTCTCCTGCAAGGGCTTTGGGGAAATAACAGTGATTTCCAGGGAAAACACTGGCCACTGTATCTATGCATTCAGGTCACTGTGAAATTTTTCATAAACACCTCCAATGGCTAAACATAAATTGAAACTAGAAACACTCCAGATGAAATGGAAAATAGCAGCTTACCTGAGGGATGAGGTGGAGCAGAGCATCCCCAGAAAGTGTCCCAACAGCCAGGCCCACAAAGAGCTGTAAAATGAGCCTGTAGTTCTCCTCGCAGCTGTGGAAAAGGATCAGTGTCGTCCCAAGCATGGAGCCCAGCGTAAGCAGTGTCACCGCCACAGTGCTGTAGCCATATTCTGAGTCAAAAAGAGATCAAAACCAGTCAGAGGCCCTGGGAGTGCTTCTGCCGGTGAACACGGTAAAAGAATCCATCCTATACTACAATAGCTAGGGATACAAAATTGTTTTGTGAGTGCCATATTGGATTTAAGGTTTTAATTTGTAAGGAAAAGAATGAAAAGATTTTTACTAATTTACTCCATTATTTTGAAGTTACCCTGATTTCCCCTTGTTAAAAAAATAATCACTGTAGCAAGGAGCTAGCTTACCTCCTACCCTCAAGGAAAATAATTTCTCTTGTTTTAAACTACAAGCTTGGGACTTCCCTGGTGGTCCAATGGTTGAGAATCTGCCATCCAGTGCAGGGGATGTGGGTTTGATTGCTGGTCAGGGAACTAAGGTTCCACAAACCACAGGGCAACTAGACAAGACAGCAAACTATGACTGCTGAGCCCCATGCACCCTAGAGCCCACAAACTGTGACTAGAGAAGACCCCGCATGCTTCAACTAGAGAAAATTCTACACTCTACAATGAAGACCCAGTGCAGACAACAAAATTAAAACTAAAAACAAACTACAACCTTCACCGACAGACAGTGGTAATATTTGTCATCTAACCACATTTAAACCTTTCGAAGGCAAGAAGCAATGGGACAGAAAGAGCATACGGTCTGGGCCACTGTAGATCTGTACTTGTGGACAAAATGAGTACTTTCTACCAAAAGGTCTCAAAATTATTTGTAATGTCAAAAGTTTTTACTATCCTCTGTGACTGAAATGAGTAACTGTATTGGTAAAAACTAATCAATAAATGAATAAAGGGTGATAATATAAATTTGGACAGCCTAACTTTTCAATTATTACAATAATTTTTCTGACCCCTAAAATATATTCCATATTTCTAAGATTCTACATTTTTAAAAATATTCAGAAAGTACAACTTTTTCACAATTATTCCAACAGAAACAAACATGTGGAAGGAGAGAAGAAATAAAAGAGTAGAAGAAGAAAGGAAAGAGAAAGATTAAAACAGAAAAAAATAGCTTTCAGAGTCAAGTGTACATTATTTAGGTATAAACCATATTCAAATACCATTTTCCATTGGTTATAGATATTCAGAGCAAATACTCTGTTTCAACTTATTTAGAAATTACTAACTTGTTTGTAAACAATGAAGATAGGTCATTACCACATTAAACTATCATTTCCTTTTATAACTACAAATAAGTGACAAATTAAATTGAACAATTCAGTTATCATACTACTTAAAGCCCACTGAAGATTTTAAGTAACTACTCTCTTCAAGTTTGTTATAATTGAAGATGTTCCATCTTCATCATTCTTGTACTTTTCTGGAACGTTGACCCTCTACAGAAGATCAGGTTAATGACACTAGCTAGTAAGATGATAATAGGTGTGTAATGTGAAGAGGACCTTTATTAAGTTATACACTCTGCCATTAAACAGAGATTGAATATTAAAATGAAGTTGGTAGCATACTCAGAGCAGGCTAAAAACTTTCACACTTTGATTTTTTTTCCCACTGTCACCACAACTCCTTCCCAGCTAAGCAATCTCTACAAATTGGTTGTTGTTCAGTGGATATACAGTTTCAGTTTTGCAAAATGAAACAGTTCTAGAGATCTGTTGCAGAGCCATGTGAAAATACTTAACACTACTAAGCTATACACTTAAAAGGATTGAGATGGTAAATTTTATGTACTTTTTTACCACATTAAAAAAATAACAAGGGAGAATTCCCTGGTGGTCCAGTGGTGGAGACTCCTTGCTGCCAATGCATGGAACGTGGGTTTGATGCCTGATAGGGGAACTAGGCTCCCATGTGTCATGCAGTCAAAAATTAAGATAGCTCAGGATGATCATACAGCTACCTAAAGGTTTTATTTTGCTCTAATTTAATATCTATTTTATTTTTAAAAAATCCCTAGAGATAGTTCATCCAGTTTCACATCCTACTTTTCCACAAATAGACTCTAATTGGGAACATGATTCTTCTCAACTAACCTGTAAATTAAAGACATTTGAAGTTTAACCTGAGCACCCAGCAGTCTAATCAAGTTCAAAGTTACCACACTTTTCTGGTAGGTACAAAATATCACCAAATGTCAAGAACTCACAAGGACAAATTAGGGGTTGATGTTTCCTAGGCAAAAGGCAAAGTTTCAAGTTCTTCAGTTCTTGTCCCTTTGTCCTGAGGGTGGCTTTGCTGTTGTCCAGTCACTAAGCTGAATCTGACTCTTCGCAACCCCGTGGACTGCAGCACACACGGCTCCTCTGTCCTCCACTACGTCCTGGAGTTTGCTCAGATTCATGTCCATTGGGTTGGCGATGCCATCTAACCATCTCATCCTCTGTCATCCCTTTCTCCTCCCGCCTTCAATCTTTCCCAGCATCCAGGTCTTTTCTAATGAGTCAGGCTCTTTGTATCAGGTGGGCAAGAACTAGAGATTCAGCTTCAGCATCAGCCCTTCCAATGAATATTTGGGGTTGATTTCCTTTAGGATTAACTGGTTTGATCTCCTTGTAGTCCAAGGGACTCTCAAGAGTCTTCTCCAGCACCACAGTTCGAAAGCATCAATTCTTTAGTGCTCAGCCTTCTTTATGGTCCAACTCTCACATCTGTAGATGACTACTGAGCTACAGTGTGGTTTTGGAAGACAAAGGATGTTCCTTTCCTTGAGAGCTTGTAAAACTTTCTAGGTCTTCTATGAGTCAGATTTCACCTGCTCTCCTGTGGCAAGAACCATCTGAAAATCATAAAATCTCTGACTTTTGTTGCCACCAGACTCTGCAGACTTACTCTAGATCCCTATATAGTGTCATGGTGTCTTGATTGGACTCAGATTCCTTATAAATGTTTCTCGTCCTTAAAACAGAACTGGACGTACTACCAATTATAATAAAATTTTAGTCAATTCCAAGCAGCTTCTTTGAATAGATCTGAAATGATTTCTACTCAGCTATAACATTCTTCCTGGAAATTCAGTTGAAGACAGCTCTTAGAAGTTGAGTTTCAGCATACTGAACACTGTGTTCTTAATAACATCTTCCTGTGTCTTCCACTCTTTAACATCTTACATTCCTGCACTTTCAAAAGGCCAACATCACAAGTCTTTCTTTTTAGTTATATGATGCAACATTTTAAATTGAGGAAAGTGATTTTTTTTTTTTTTTAGGTTCTTTAGTGAGTATGATTTGTATGAATTTTTCTCAGGAAGACTGTTTCCTAGAAGGATATAGAAGTCAATTTAAATGGGAATAAACTTTTTCTTGGATCTTCAGTCCAAAACCCTGTTTATGAATGGCCTGTATGACCAGACACAGTGCCAGGGAATAGAAACAAATATGGGAACTCTTAGGTGCCATGATCCAGTCCTGTTCATCCATTTTTGAGCCATCACTGGCCACAAGGTGTTGAATTATTTAGCTGCTCATTTTTAATGAAGTTTTTTTTTCCTTTTAGTGAATGTGAAGTCTTAAATATATAGGCCTGGCATGATGAGTCACTTGAGGTAGAATTTATTATGAGTTAGAAATAAGGGCTGAACAATTTGGCTATGACGGGCATTGCAGACTATCTCAAAGAAAAAGAAAAGCAGTTCTGAAAAAAAAAATGTAACATCCTCAGATCAAAGGTAATATTTTAAATATGGTTAACTGTCATATTTTTACTATTCATCATACCTGTTCTTAGGCCACCATTTTTTGGTCATTTTTCTGGTTTTGTTTTTCCAAACTCTCTCAACACAATTAAGTGAATGATTTCTCCACTGACTAAAGTCCCTTCTGGGATGAAGTTGCTTATGGATTCTTTATTCTGTCCAATTTTTAATCTAATAGTCCACATGCCATGCGTCCAGTTCTGCACAACATTTTATAACTACTTATGACTATAGTTTATTAAAAATGATAGGGTATTTTGGTAAGTGGTAAGAAAAACATTTTCTCACTCTGAGATCATTTTGATGGTCCTCATATTTATATCTTCAAAAGATCTTTATGAAGAACTCAGGTAAATAAAATGGCATTTTTATTGCAAGAAAATAAATAAACTTCAGGTGTTTTAAATTTATAGAACACACTTTTGTACATATTTATCCCATTGAAATTTCACTGGTGTCCTGGAAGTCTTACAGTAAAGCTCACATACTGTGATGATGTTATGGGTCACAGGTGAGTGTGAATTCTTTTTCTTTTCTCTTTTGACTGTACCATGCCACATGTGAGCTCTTAGTTTCCTGACTGGGGATTGAACTGACACCCTCTGCATTAGAAACATAGAGTCTTAACATCTGGACTGTCAGGGAAGTCCCAAGTGTGAATAGTGGTCCCTGCACTTCCTGGGGCTGCCACATTCAGGAGGCTCGTAGCTCCCTGGCCTGGTCACTGCCAGCCCAGAGCAGCTTCTTCGGTTTGCCCCAACATGCCTTCATTATTTCATGTGTGCCATGATGTGTGAAAGGATAGTAAGCCTTGTGGAATCACTGCTTTGCACAGTGCAGGGAAAGAGACAGGCTTGAGAAATATAGATTGTAGAAGATCGCAGAGTTGGCTGGGGACAGAGAGCATGATTCAATTCTGCATTTCGGATCCCAACACTGATGTTCTTTCTCTTACACTATGCTATTTCTCAACTATCAACTTTTTTGTTTTTTGCAGAGATGTTCATAGTAAGTTTTTTCAAATAGCCAAAAACTGAAAATAATCCACTTTTTAAAAGGTGAATGGTTAAGCAAAATATGGTATATTCATACCAAAGAAGCAGTTCAGTTCATTTTCTCAGTCGTGTCCAACTCTTTGCAACCCCATGGACTGCAGCATGCCAAGTTTCCTTGTCTATCACCAACTTCTAGAGTTTGTTCAAACTCATGTCCATTGAGTCGGTGATGCCATCCAAACATCTCATCCTCTGTCGTCCCCTTTTCCTTCTACCTTCAATCTTTCCCAGCATCAGGGTCTTTTCCAATGAGTCAGTTCTTTGCATCAGGTGACCAAAGTATTGGAGATTCAGCTTCAGCATCAGTCCTTCCAATGAACATTCAGAACTGATTTCCTTTAGGACGGACTGGTTGGATCACCTTACTGTCCAAGGAACTCTCAAGAGTCTTCTCCAACACCAGAGTTCAAAAGCATCAATTCTTCACCGTTAAGCCTTCTTTATGGTTCAACTCTCACATCCATACGTGACTACTGGAAAAACCATAGCTTTGACTAGATGGTCCTTTGTTGGCAAAGTAATGTCTCTGCTTTTTAATATGCTATCTAGGTTGGTCATAGCTTTTCTTCCAAGGAGCAAGCGTCTTTTATTTTCATGACTGCAATCACCATCTGCAGTGATTTTGGAGCCCCCAAATATAAAGTCTCTCACTGTTTCCATTGTTTCCCCATCTATTTGTCATGAAGTGATGGGACTGGATGCCATGATCTGCGTTTTTTGATTGTTGAGTCTTAAGCCAACTTTTTCACTCTCCTCTTTCACTTTCATCAAGAGGCTCTTTAGTTCCTCTTCACTTTCTGTCATAAGGGTGGTGCCATTTGTGTATATGAGGTTATTGATATTTCTCCCAGCAATCATGATTCCAGCTTGTGATTCATCCAGCTAGGCATTTCATATGATGTACTCTGCATATAAGTTAAATAAGCAGGGTGACAATATAGTCTTGATGTACTCCTTTCCCAATTTAGAACCAGCCCATTGTTCCATGTCTGGTTCTAACTGTTGCTTCTTGACTTGCATACGGATTTCTCAGGACGCAGGTAATGTGGTCTGGTATTCCCATCTTAGGAATTTTCCACAGTTTGTTATGATCCACACAGTCAATGGCTTTGATGTAGTCAATGAAGCAGAAGGTTTTCTAGAATTATCTTGCTTTTTTCTATGATCCAACAGATGTTGGCAATTTGACCTCTCATTCCTCTGCCTTTTCTAAATTCAGCTTGAACATCTGGAAGTTCTCAGTTCATGTACTGTTGAAGCCTGATTTAGAGAATTTTGAACATTACTTTGCAAGCATGTGAGATGAGTGCAATTGTGCGGTAGTTTGAACATTCTTTGGCATTGCCTTTATTTGGGGTAGGAATGAAAACTGACCTTTTCCAGTCCTGCGACCACTGCTGAGTTTTCCAAATTTGCTGACATATTGAGTACAGCATTTTCACACCATCATCTTTAGGATTTGAAATAGCTCAACTGGAATTCCATCACCTCCACTAGCTTTATTTGTAGTGATGCTTCCTAAGGCCCACTTGACTTTGCATTCCAGGATGTCTGGCTCTAGGTGAGTGATCACACCCACCATCGTGGTTATCTGGGTCATTAATACCTATTTGTATAGTTCTTCTGTGTTTTCTTGCCACCTTTTCTTAATCTCTTCTGCTTCTGTTAGGTCCATACTGTTTCTATCCTTTATTGTGCCCATCTTTGCATGAAATATTCCCTTGGTATCTCTAATTTTCTTCAAGAGATCTCTAGTCTTTCCCATTCTATTGTTTTCCTCTATTTCTTTGCATTGATCGCTTAGGAAGTCTTTCTTATCTCTTCTTGCTGTTCTTTGGAACTCTTCATTCAGATGGGTATATCTTTCTTTTTCTCCTTTGCCTTTCACTTCTCTTCTTTTCTCAGCTATTTGTAAGGCTTCCTCAGACAACAATTTTGCCCTTTTGCATTTCTTTTTATTGGGGATAGTTTTGATCACTGCCTACTGTACAATGTTACAAACCTCCTTCCATAGTTTTTCAGGCACTCTATCAGACCTAATCCCTTGAATCTATTTCTCACTTCCACTGTATAATCATAAGGGATTTGATTTAGGTCATACCTGAATGGTCTAGTGGTTTTCCCTACTTTCTTCAATTTAAGTCTGCTTTCGACAATAAGGAGTTCATGATCTGAGCAACAGTCAGCTCTAGGTCTTGTTTTTGCTGACTGTTATAGATTTTCTCCATCTTCAGCTACAAAAAATATAATCAGTCTGATTTCGGTATTGACCATCTGGTGATGTCCATGTATAGTCAACTCCTGTGTTGTTGGAAGAGGGTGTTTACTATGACCAGTGTGTTCTGTTAGCAAAACTCTTTGCCTTTGCCTTTGCCCTGCTTCTACTCAATAATAATAATAATAATAATAAAAACAATTTATTAATACACAAAACAATCTAGATGGATTATAAGGAGATTTTGATGAGTGGAAAAATACCCTGAATCCCAAAAGGATACATACTGTAGGATTTCATTTCTATAACATTCTCAAAATGATAAAGCTATTCAACTATGGTCTGTGATTCAACTATGGTCTATGATTGAGTCAAAGATAGGGGATAGAATCGATTTATGTAAGTTAGCTACAAAATATAAAATATTCATTGAACTGTAGTATAGCATAGGTGGTTAAAAACAAGAACTATGGGACCAAATTGCCTGCGTTTGAATCCCAATTGTATCAATACTAGCTATGTGTCTTTGGGCAAGTTATCTAACTTCCAGTTACCTGAGTTTCATCATCTCTAAAGTGAAGATAATAATAATTTACAGCTGGTAGCATTGCTGTAAGGACTCAATGAGCTGATCAAAGTAAAATGCTTAAAACAGTGCCTGGTGTATGGTATGTATCCTTCCTTCACCATCATGAATCCATTGTGTGGATTGTATGCATTGTGAGCATTGGCTTTCTGAGTGAAGAGCCAGGACTTACTCTCCAGCGTGGTGGGTGCCATCTTTGCTTGTTGGTTCTGGGGCAGCTGGCAAGAACAGCTGAGCAATTGCTGAATGATTCCTGGACTCATTTGCTTAAAGTCCTCCTTAGAAATGGGTGAACGCTTGTTCTGTAGAAATATGTTCGCCAACTGCCCGGCAGAGAAGCAAGTCTGTAGGAGGCAGAACATGCATTGTTACCAACCTCAGCACTGGACCAAATTCACCATCAACTACTATCCTGGAGGAATCAGGACTAAACTGGAAGGGTTCAAGTCAACATATGAAGCCATTACTATGTGTGTTTCCTTGCAAACTTCTGACCATACGTAATTCTCCAGGATTGTTTTTCATCTCTAATTAAAGCAGCTGTATCTCACTTTCATTCTGAGTATTGTGTGGACATACATTGTTACCAACCTCAGCACTGGACCAAATTCACCATCAACTACTATCCTGGAGGAATCAGGACTAAACTGGAAGGGTTCAAGTCAACATATGAAGCTATTACTATGTGTGTTTCCTTGCAACCTTCTGACCATACATAATTCTCCAGGATTGTTTTTCATCTCTAATTAAAGCAGCTGTATCTCACTTTCATTCTGAGTATTGTGTGGTAGGATTTTTGCAAACATTTTTATTTCCTGAGAGGAGATGCAGATTGTTTTACAATGTGCTGGATGGTGTTCTAACCAGCAGCCTAAGCAAGCCTTAAGACTCTTGTTGGGGGCATGGCTTTGTATTATTAATGAAGTTAAAACTTTATAGGATAAAAAGGAGATCTGGAGGAATAAGATCATAGTCTTTAATATTATCTGATTTAATAAGCCTGTGTCAGCAACATGAATTTTCAAAAGCAATAAAAGTAAATGTAATATTTTAAAAAGTGGATGCTGTGTCAACTTGCTGGTGTGTAAGCACTAAATGATATGGTGACCTATGTTCTTTGACAGCCCTTCACCACAAAAACAATTGAAATCATTGTTATTGCCTACAGATTTCACTAGTTTTTATCTATTTTTTCATATTGTATAGGGATATTTATGAAAGAAGTAGCTAAACAATAAATGAAACAGATCTCTAACAACTGCCTGAAAACATTTGTCCACTTCAGAAGTGTTAAGGGCTGACATTTTATGCATCAAAAATTACATTGAAAAGTTTTCATATGTGGATGAGAAGGGTGTGTAGTTTCACTAGCACAAATGGATGTCTTCTAATGAAATAAGACCCCAATGCAAGAGCAGTGTGATCTGAGGTCACAGTAAGGAATCTTTAAAAAAATCAGTGATGTCCAAGGATTGATTTGCCATGCTATAGAAAGTAGGGGTTTTAAACAAAGACACGTGGCTAATCAGAAAATGATGATGTTTGCTGGTTTTTCCAAAATAAAAATCCTCTGGGATGATCCAAAGGGTTAAAAAGCTTTATCTTGATTGGGAGACACTTGGTTGCATGGAACAGAGCCACTTAAACCACCAAACACCCAGAGGAGGATGTATTAAGGTTACAGAGGATGTCTGACACGGGAAAGACAGTCACATTTTATGAGGAATTCAACTGGAAGCTGGAAAATGAAAACCAAAGATTTTTCTCTATTTCTTCAGGGCTCTGTATTTTCTCCTTTCTGTTTCCCCCTGCAGACATCTATTTCCCTTCACAGTCTGGCCTTCTCTCTTTAATAAACACTTGGCCTTCTCTCTTTAGTAAACACATGGCCAGGTACTTCCCTGGCAGTCCAGCGGTTAAGATTTCACCTCCCAATGCAGGGGGTGTAGGTTTGAACCCTGCTCGGGGAGATAAGCTCTTATATGCCCCACAGGCAAAAACAAAAAACAGAAGCAATATTGTAACAAATTCAATAAAGCCTTTAAAAGTGATCCACATCCAAAAAATCTTAAAAAAAAATAAAAGGCCATATAAGCCCCAGCCCATTCCATTTACCTGGTGTGAAGAGCCAGCTCACTAGAAAAGTTCCTGATGCTGGAAAAGAGGGAAAGCAAAAGGAGAAGAGGGAGGCAGAGGATGAAATGGCTGGATAGCATCACTGATTCAATGGACATGAACTTGGGCAAACTCTGGGAGATGGTGAGGGACAGGGAGGCCTGGAGTGCTGCAGTCCATGAGGTCGCAAAGAGTCAGACATGACTTAGTGACTGAACAGCAACATTATTCATTGTAATAGTATGCTTGTAACTGAAAAATACTGTAAATAGCTCATATGTTCATAAATAGAAGAAAGAATGAAGTATGCACACACGATATACTAATATTGAGTTATAAATAATAAAGATCGCTGTGAACTGAAAAAAAAAAATTGGATTGAGTCTGCAAGTCTTGACTTGCAGATCTGATTGTCTCAGCAAGGCCATGGATGGGTTTTCTTGTTCCAATGTTATTTGATTCCATCAGTTTTGCCCCCAAGACAGGAAATGACATCATACTGTTCAAATATGGCTGCTGGACTCAGCCCAGTGGGTGGGGAAGGCATTTCTCAGAAAGACTGGGCAAGAACTCCAAAATGTTTCTACTACAAGAAGCAACAACAGAAAGCTAAACTTGTAATTTTTTTCCCCTTTATCAAAATAATTTATACCAAAGACAATAGTCTCTTTTGCACTATTTATTAATCATGGAACAGAACCACATTATCATTAAAAATACTGGCAATGATAAAGGGAAACTAACCATAAACATCTTATGATGAATCCTTCATAATAAATATTCCTACTGAAAAATGCCTGACTGGGAAATAAAAGAGCAGAGAAATAGACATGAAGAGAATGTCATGCATCTCTCCCCAGTTCATTGTCAAGGAATTGAATAGTTTCCAGTTTTAGAACACCTTCTTGTAGAGTAAGGTTATTCTATTATAAGCTTCTATGCCTTTGATATTTACTTGCTATTCCTATACTATTTAGGTTACTATTGCATTACATTTCTTCTGAAATCACTAATACAAATGTCCTTAAAGGTGCTTCATTATATCCTTTAAATTTTGGCAAACTATTTTTAATAAAGAAGAAAATAGAATTAAAATTAGATGATTCAGTCAATAACCTTTAAAATAGCTTTATTTTTTTACCTAAAACTTCAATGTAATTGTACACTTGTGCTGATGTCATAAGACCTTTGTGGAAACTTTAAAAACACATTCTAAAGTGTCCCTTCCTGCATTTTAGTTTTGAGAATCACTTGGAGGGCTGGTTAAAAGATAGGGTGCTAGGCTCCACAATCAGAGTGTATAATTCAGTAGATTCTGGGGTGGGACCCGAGAATTCCCATTTCCAACAACGTCCCAGGTGCTGCTGCTACTGCTGTCCCAGGGACAACACCTCAAGACTGACTGGTCCAAATAATACATGCAGGATCTTCAGATCTAGTCTCTTACTTTAGGGTCCCCTCCAGAGTCACAAAGAAAGTAAATGTTGAAACAGATAATTGAGAAAGAAGAGGTTTTGTTTATCTTGCATAGTCATCACAGAAGATGACAGTTACTGTTCTTAGAAAATGCATGGCTTAAGCAAGTAATCCCTAGATTTTAAGAAATAACCTGCATTCTTTATGCAAATAGAGTCTCCATCAGACAAATGAGTTCCCTTCCTAAGAAGAGCTGGCCCTGAAGGAATATTTAAGAACTTACAAACAAGGATTAATACAGGCATCAACTTGTTTCCTTCAGTGAATACACTGTGAGTTTAAAATAATCAGCTTTAATTAATGCCTTTACTATGTGGCCTAATTAATAGAAACTTACTTTTTAAAATATATCATAGCAAAAATAGGCAATACTGCCCAATCATGTACTCATAACTTACAGGAACAACAGTCACTATTGTTAGAAATGTTTACAGAATTTTGCTCTTTCAATATACAGATTTGTGCCTAATAGGAATAATAACTCATCCAAGATACAAACAAAAAGTAGTTTTATTTCTTTAAATCAACATTTATTAAACAATAGCATGCTTGTTAAGAGCACAGAATATGCTCTGGGAAAACTTATGTATATATCCTCAGTTTCTGTGAACTTAATCAACTACTTATTAGTTCCATGACTCAATTTCCTCATTGGGAGGATGGAATCATTTAACCTAGCCTCATACAGCTGTTGTAATAACTAAATGAAGAAATGCAGGGGAAACTCTGCAGTGTCTAATACGTAGTATTAATTTACTCATAAATATAAGCCATTATCATGGGATATCAATTTTCCAAGACTTTAAATGATAAGAGCAGGGAAGGTTTCTATGTGCAACAGTCTAAAAAATGCTGAATTCAATAAGACTAAAGAATTTTCTTTACTACAGGGCCTCCCCAGGTGTGTTAATATGCTACAGTGCAATACATATCTCTATTTCCCAAACAGATTTGATGATAACACCCCTTTTTAAGAATTATCTCGGGACTTCCCTGGTAATCTAGTAGTTAAGACTCTGCCCTTCCAATGGAGAGGGTGTGAGTTCAATCCCTCATTGGGGAACTAAGATCCCACATTCCATGAGGCAAGGCCAAAAAGAAAGAGGTATTATCCAGATTTCCCTGGTGGCCTAGTGGTTAAGAATCTGTCTGCGGATGCATGGGACACAGGTTTGATCCTTGGTCTGGGAACTAAGATCCCACATGCCGCAGTGCAACTAGGCCTGCGTGCCAGAACCACTGAATCTGCAGGCCCTGGAGCCGGTGCTCCCCAACAAAAGGGGCCACTGCAAGAAGCCCACGCGCCACGACGACAGAGTAGCCCCCCTCGCTGCAACTAGAGAAAGCCCTAGTGCAGCAAAAAAGACCTGGCACAGCCAAATAACAAACAAACAAGACAAAAACAAGTATTACCTAGTAGACTAATGAATGTACTTTGGAACACAACTTCAGGAAGTAAGAATAAGAATGTATTTATAGGCCCATATACCACCTTTTCTCAAAAACCTTCTCAGTGCCACCTACTATACAAATATTTCTCTGTCACTCACAATGCAAAGTAATCTCATCATAATCTAATCTGAATTTGAAGCATTCATTCATGATTGTTTTTATATGTCTATATCCACCCACTATCCTGGTAGCTCCATAGGAGCTGTGCCTGTTTTTGTTCAATTTTTTACCCCTAGTGCACACAATGGTGACTGATAAATGGTCACATGTTTACTGAATTATTCATGAATTCAGTATGGAGGAAAGAGTAATATATACCATTCTCCTAAATACTTTGGCCTCAAGTTTTAAATCTGCAGAGATCTACTTGTAAAAGGAAAAAAACCCTGACGACAGTGTGGAAATAGAATATTTTTACATTTAAGGAAATCTACATTACCCTTGAAGTTTTCTATAACACTTAGAGAATGTTCACAGTTGCTTCCTTTGACAGTACAATGGTACAAGAGGAATAATGACAATACCTGATCCCAGGAAATTGGACCATCTTCTGATTCTGGGTCCATGGATACAGATATATTAGGGTAGTTTCCATCATGAATTGTTAGGCTGTTTTGTTTCCTTCTAAGGTGATGGATTTTATCTGTTCTGATACAGGTACTTTTAGTCCAGAGAGTGTTGAGGAGCTTGTCTAGTTCTAGAAATTTCACACAAAATTTGGTGTCAGAATAAAGACAAACCAGTTTCAGAATAATCACAATTTCACGTGGCCACAGCATAGATATGTTACTAAGTAAATTTCTAAGTTCTAATGAAAAGTCAAGAAATTATTCTGAATAAGAATGAAGAACATTTATACTTCACATGGATACTGATTCCCTCACAACATCTTGCCTAAGCTTTAGAGCTGAACCATGATGAAATGGGCCATTCCATCAATGGAGTGCCTTCTGGTAAGTCAGCTAATTCTTTTTCTAGGTGTCCCCTATAAAAATGAAAACAAAGGATGAAACCGAATTAATCCTTAGAAACTCTATTCCCTTTAAGCACCATACATCCTTAGTACATTAACTATGATTTTAAAGTAAAGTCAGTCTAATCATATCCTCTTAAATGTTTAATGTGGAAAGAGATAGGAATTGAAAAGGAACTGAGATTGTAGGGGCAAAACAGACCTCGTTTTCTATGGTAGGTGTGGTATGGTTGTCAGTTTATAGATTGCAGCTTAATTTCCCTTGCTACAATGTAGGCTTTTAAAAATTGATTGACACAGAGAATAATTGAATAAATATAATGGTGAATTTCTTCAGATTTATTCATCTTCTTACTTGTAAAAATATATTTCTGGTATTTTCTAAATGTTACCATTAGTATTAGGAAAATGACAAGCTAGAGTTGCTACCATATTTTATTTTAAATGGCCAGTTTCAAAAAAACATTATGAGACCTGCAAAATAATGGGAAAGTGGGACCCAGAGTTAGGGGAAAAAGCAGTCAATAAATATGCCTCTGATATTTCCCAGATGTTGGATTTAGCAGACAAAGACTTCTAAGTAGTGATCATCAGTATGTTCAAGGAACTAAAGAAAATAATATTTGAGAAATTAAAGGAAAGTATAAGAATAGTAAACTAACAAACAGCAACTTTTAATCAGGAGATCAAAATTATATAAAGTCTAAATGGAAATTCTGGACTAGAAGAATAGAATAGTGAAATGAAAAATTCACAGCAGCACATTGCGATGGCAGAAGAAACAATTACTGAATTGAAGATAAATTAATAGAAATAATCTACTCTGAAGAACAGAAAGAGAAAAAAGAACAAGTCTCAGAGACCTATGGGAAATAGCAAGTACACTGACCTATATGCAATGGCAGTCACTTGGAGAGGAGAGAGAGAAAGAAGTAGAAAAAATATTGAAGAAAATAATAGTTAAAAACATTCTCAATTTGATGTAAAACCTTGATATACATGTTCAATAAGTTCATCAGACATCAAATAGGATAAATATGAAAAACAAGTCAAATACAAAAATATATCTTGAAAGTAGTAATGGAAAACTGACTCATCACATACAAAGGAGCATCAATACAATTAACAGTTAACTCATCATCTTAACAATGGAGGCCAGAAAGTAGTGGAATAAGATATTCAAAATACTGAGAGAAATAACTGTCAATTAAGAATTTAATACCCAGCAAAACAACTCTTCAAAAACCAAGGTGAAATAAAATTATTCCCAGATAAACAATGAATGGTGAATTTATTGACAGCAGACCTGTCTTACAAGAAAGACTAAGTGAAGCTATTTAGACTGAAAAGAAATGACCAGAATGGTAAAGAGTCCACAGGAAGAAATGAAGAATACTAGAAATGTAAATATATGGATTAATATAAAAGACTATAATATATACTTTTTATCATATGTTCTCTAAACTCAACGAGGAAACACTACAAGGTTTTCTCTCAAGGTCAAAAACATGGTAAAGGTTCATTCTCAAAATATCCATCATTTTTATACTGGGGTTATTAACTAATATAATCAGGTAACAAAGAAAATAGAGAGACAAGAATTGAAAAAGAAGAGGCAATCTATATCTATTTGGTGATGGTATAATTATATATCTGAAAACTCTAAATAATTAGGGCAAAAATAAAATGAAAGATTTAATCATGGAGTGAGTTACAAAATTATTCTAAAAAAAAAAGTCACTAACTTTCATATGGATAAACAAAAATCAGTTAGAAGCTGTAATGAAAGAGAGATCCCAGTTAAGAGATACAAAAAGAAAGTTAAATGCCTAGGTATAAATGTCTACCTAGGAAATGTCTAAAACCTGTGTGAGGGAAACGATAAAACACTCCACAAAACAGACATGTGAACATGAACAAATAGGAAGACATACTATAGGATTTAAAAATGTAACATCTTGTAAATATCATTTCTAAGTTATTCTATAAATTTTTCACAATTAGAATAGTCTTATCACAAGGTTTTTATCCCCCAGAATTTAAGTTAGGTGATATCTGTCAATAAGAATGAAGAAGCCAGGAAAACCCTGAAAAGAAGAGCAATGAAGAAGGCTAGATCTACCAGAAATTAAAATATACTATAAAGCTGATACACATTAAACAGCACAGTCCTGGCACATTTCTCCAACAAAAAAAATTGCCACAAAATATAGTGGAGGGGAAGGTCATGACACCTTGAAAAAAGTTTCAATGACATAACATTTTATAGACCTTATTTAGATCCTCGTTCAATAAAAAATGAAAATATTTTTTAAAAGCTGAAAAATATGAACATTATAGAATCATTCACTTTTTTTAGTTGTGATACTGCTAATAGATGCTTTAAAAAAAAAAAGCCTTCTCTTCTAGAGATTCATACAGAAATACCAACAGGCTGATGATTTGCTTCAAAATAATCAAGTAATGAGCACTGAAGAATTGATGCTTTTGAACTGTGGTATTGGAGAAGACTCTTGAGAGTCCCTTGGACTACAAGGAGATCAAATCAGTGAATTCTAAAGGAAATCAATCCTGAATATTCATTGAAAGGACTGATGCTGAAGTTGAACCTCCAGTACTTTGGCCACCTGATGTGAAGAACTGACTCCTTAGAAAAGACCCTGATGCTGGGAAAAATTGAAGGCAGGAGGAGAAGAGGATGACGGAGGACAAGATGGCTGGAGGGCATCACCAACTCAATAGACGTGAGTCTGAGCAAGATCCAGGAGACGGTGAAGGACAGTGAAGCCTGGTGTGCTAGAGTCTGTGGGGTCGCAAAGAGTCGGACTGAGCAACTGAACAACAATCAAGTAACGGGAGAGAATGGAGGCACATATAAAATAAGATTATCCAGATTGCTGTTGCTTGTTGAGGCAGGGACTGTGAACATGGGAGTTCACTGTTTTATTGTTTCTACTTTTATTTATATTTGACAATCTCTATAATAAAAACATTAAAAAAAAAAAACACGTAAAAATAGCATACTTTTGTTCCTCCTACTCCAAAATGCAATCAGTGTCAACAGGGCCCTAGCCCAGAGGCAGCTGTTAGAAAAAATGCCTCAGGGCCTCTGGAATAAGCATCTAAATGTACTGAGTTGGGGGGGATTTCTGAGTTCTCAAATGCAAACATGGCTGCTTTGTGCCCAAACGAGTGATACTGAACATCTCTCACGAACATTGTGTGGGTTTTTTATCCCAGGTCCATGATGGTTTCATATGCAGACAGCTCGCCTTGATCTTATAGTACAGCTTGCCTCTAACCATATTCTGTACTACAGCGATTGAGCCTTCAAGTGGCACAAATTTTTATTTGAAAAGTGGAGTAATTGCATTCCTTTGGTTGACATGGAAACTGTCCTGCTAAAACTCAATCACCCAAAATCTGAATTTCATAATTCCTGTTTCCCATATCAAAATCATTCTCAGCACAGCATGATTTCCCCTGGTCTCTGTCCTAGTGATGACAGCTAGGTAACACAATTGACTGGTACTTCAGCTTTCATCTTAATAAAGATTTTCTTCCTTTCTTTCTTTTTTAATTAGTCTATTTTTAATTGAAGGATAATTGCTTTACAATATTGTATTGGTTTCTGCCATACATCATCATGAGTCAACCATATGGATACATATGCCCCCACCCTCTTGAGCCTCTCTCCCACCTCCCACCCCATCCCACCTCTCCAGGTTGTCACAGAGCACTGGTTTCAGCTCCCTGGGTCATAGAGCAAATTCCCACTGGCTACCTATTTTACATATGGTAATATATATGTTTCCATGCTACTTTCTCCATTTGTCCACCCTCTCTGTCCCCCTCTGTGTTCACAAGTCAAAGCAAGAGTCCTCAACCATCAGGACCTAATGCCTGAGGTGGAGCCGAGGTAATAAGAATAGAAATAAAGTGTACAACAGATGTAATGCCCTTGAATTATCCTTACACCACCCCCCTCCCCTGGTTCGTGGAAAAACTCTCTTCCACGAAACAGTGCCTGGTGCCAGAAAGGTTGGGGACCGCTGGCTTAAAGCATATAAAATGAATTACAGAAAAACACATCTGTCATTCAATTGGTTATACAAACAAGTCAGGGAAAGTTCTGCGCAGATTTGGATGACTCCTAGCTCTTGATCCCTTTCAGAGTTGGAAGATTTATCTAGATCATGAGTGTGCTGCTGGCGTCTTGGAAAATTTGTATTTCTCTTCTGTGTTGTGACTTCCCAAGAGGAAATATGTTGGCAAAAGCACCAGCGATGAAGTGACACACCAAGTCCCCATGGTGTGTGCAGAAAGCAGGGCGTTCTAATGCAGATGAAAAAATTAAGTCATTTCGCTCTTAATGTCTTGTTGAGTACAAAGAAATGTGTGAAACACACATTCTGATTTCATTCCATGATGTCCTATTTTATCTCAGATCCCTAAAACGCTGGCAGTCACAGATGCAGCCAGGCCGTCTGTTTAACATGACACGACTTACTTTTATGGTTCCAAGCAAACTGCTACCAAGCCTCTTGTACCATTTGGAATACCCTTTTATCCATCTACACAAGCAGTCCCCAACCTTTTTAGCACTACAGAACAGTTTTGTGGAAGACAATTTTTCCAGGGACCAGGTGGCGGGGAGTTGGGGGAGGCGGGGGGAGAGGTGGGAGGGAGGAGGTGATTTTGGAATGATTCAAACACATTATTTTCATTGTGCATTTTATTTATACTATTTTATTATATCAGGTCCACCTGAAATCATCAGGCATTAGATCCTTGAGGCTGGGGACCTCTGTTCTACAAGATACTTTGTCACCTGTTGCCCAGCACTTTATACCAAAAGAGATAGTAGTACTAGGGTGCCCTCATTTGCAGAGTCTTATCCGATTGTTAGCAACCTCACAGACTGTAGGCGCCAGGCTCCTCTGCCCATGGAATTTCCCAGGTAAGAATATTGGAGTGAGTTGCATTTCCTCCTCCAGGGGGTCTTCCCGACCTGGGAATCGAACCTGCATCTCCTGCATTGGCAGGTGGATTCTTTACCACTGAGCCACCTGGGACGTCCCAATTAGTACTAGCAACAGATCATAAAAATCTCTCCCTTCAACCCTCTACACACAATTTCATCATCCCTGTTCAAAGGTGCTGAGTTTTTGTTTTTGTTTTTTTTTGCCTTATCACCCCACAGATGTCATAGCATGTTTGCCCTGACAAGGCCCCCTGGGCTGTCTCACAACAAGCTGAGATTAAAAGGGTGTTTAAAACATACCTGAACAAACTTGGTCACCACAATGCTTCCACCTTTGTTTTTGCCATATTTTATATTTAGTAGTTGTGACTTGGAAATGAAATTCATGAAAAGCATCCTTACCGGATAGGTGAAGAGTATTCGTACTATTCAAGGCACTGAAAATGTATTCTGTAAAATAGTCTGGGGGAGGCAAGTTTCTTTGTCCCAGACAAACGCCTTGGAGGGACAAAGCAATGATTGTCGCTGCCAACTGGGGAAGGGTGTTTTCATCAGCACCATCACTGCTTAGGATTCCAGATTTTTTCTGCAGCACTTTGGTTTCCATACACTGAAATCAGACACAAAGTAAAAAGGAAATGTTAACTTCTGAAGCTATTCTGATTAGAAAATCTATAGGGACTTCCCTGGTGGTTCAGTTGTTGAAAATCTGCCTGCCAATGCAAAAGACACAGGTTCAATCCCTGGTCTGGGAAGATTCCACCTGCCATGGGGCAACTAAACTTGGGCACCACAGCTGTTGAGCCCTCTGGCCTTAGAGTCTGTGCCCCACAACATGAGAAGTCACTGCAATGAGAAACCCATACAAGCACTGCATCAAAGACCCAGTACAGCCAAAAATAATTAAAAAAAAAAAAAGAACATCTGGTGAATCCACCTGCAGTGTGGGAGACCTGGGTGTGATCCCTGGGTTGGGAAGATCCCCTGGAGGAGGGCATGACAACCCACTCCAGTATTCTTGCCTGGAGAATCCTATGGACAGAGAAACTTGATGGGCTACAGTCCATGGGGTTGCAAAGACTGGAACACAACTGAGCAACTTAACACAGCACAGCACAGTCTAGCATCATTTTCTAGTCTCAGATAGAACTCTATTTGGAAAATACTTGTTTCTTTCATCTGCCATGACACAGAATTTTTCAACTCCCATCTCAGTGGTTCTTACCTATCTACTCTTTCTCATTATTCATCTAAAGGTACGTTTTCTCCAATGAGACTCTGGCCCTGACTACTTGTGAAACAGGAGGGACATGACATAAACTGATTAGAATCAAATATGTCCAAGATGGCAGAGGAGTCAACTTTCTCTAGAACTTGAACCTCAGTATATACTCACTTGCACACTCGGCAAGCTGACTGATACACCACAGGTGCCATGACAGTTCTAAGGTAGACCACAAAGGTCAAAAAGTGGGCAGTGGCCCAATTCCTGGAAATTTCCACCCCTTCCCCAAAATAGCTGGACTACTCCTTCCATTCATTAGTCTATGAAATTACCCAGCCCTATAAAAACTGACAACCCCACACCCTGGTGCCTACATCCTCAGATGGCCCACACTGTGGAGTATGTTTCTCTCTAAATAAATCCACTTCTCAACTATCACTTTGTCTCTCACTGAATTCTTTCTGTAATGAGACATCAAGAATCTGAGCTTCATTAGTCCTGAGAACAGGTGTGATCTCAATTAAAATACCATAGGTCTAAGTCCAAATCTCTTTCAACTGGTGAACTGTTTTTCTCCAGCTTCAAGTACAGCCTGAAGGCTGATAACATTCAACTCTATATTCCTGCCCTTGACTTCAAGCTGGCTCTGCTGTCTTATATGATCACAGAGCACACTCCCTTTCACATCTGCCTTCAACTACTTGGTTCAGCTTCCTCCTTACCAACCAAAACTTACTCCAGCCATAGGCTAGTGATGACATGGATTATCTTTTCATTCCCAAAGAGAGGTTCTCCCCAATGGTAAGATACAAAGGGAAGAAGAAGGATCCAAAACAAAAATGTGGGTCATCACCCATGTCACAATTTTTATAAATAATAAGTGAATCTACTAGTTGAATCATTGTCAAGTGGATGTATGTGTGTGTGTGTGTGTGTGTGTGTGCGCACGCGCGCTCAATCACTCAGTTATGTCCAACTCTTTGTGACTCCATGGACTGTATCCCACCAGGCTCCTCTGTCCATGGAATTTTCCAGGTAAGAATACTGGAGTGGGTTGCCATTTCCCTCTCCAGGGGATCTTCCTGACCCAGCGACTGAACTCCTATCTCCTGCATCTCCTGTATTCACAAGCGGATACGTTATTGCTGAGCAACCTTAGAAGAGGGGAGCATGGTGAAGGCCAAAGGTTTATTGGCATGTAATGGAGTTTGCCCTATATCCTGAAATCAACTGGAAGCCAAAGAAGAATTTTGAGCAAGGGATGGGAATAGGGCTACAGGACTAGTGTGTTTTGACGAATTCACTCTGGCTACATGGTGGAGAACAAATAGACTGGAAAGGGAATCCGTGATTCCTAGAAGCACAGTTGGAAGACTATTACAGCAGTCCAGGTAAAAAACAGTGCTGGTGATAATTGGAGAAAAGTCATCAGGTTATGGATCTCTTCAGGATGAAATAGCAGTAGAACTTGGAGCTATATTAGATATAAAGGCAGAAGGAATTTGGAAAATAAAATTTCTAGTTTGGCATTTATCTGCTGACCTATGAAGTAACACATGAAGACTGGGTCTCGCTGGGTTGACTTACGGTCATATTTTAAGTATGAGGTGCCTTTACCATATGCTTTAATAAAAGATGCTGAATAGCTTATGTGGGTCTGGAGTTCATAGGAGTGTCTGGGATGGAGATACACTCTTGTGAGTCATCTTTAAGTATAGATGTGCTACCCTGGAGGAAGCATAGGGAATGACGGGGGGCTAAGATCATGCCTGAAAGAGCATTAATGCTTAAAATCTACACACAGTGAACATAGGGTTGTTTTTGAATTGGTAGGTTTTTTTCTCTTGGGTAACTACTCAGTACGAGTTGCTAGATCATTTGGTAGTTCTATTTTTAATTTTTTGAGGAAGTTTCATTCTGTTTTCCATAGTGGCTGCAGCACTATAGGCAAGACATGGAAGAAACCATCCATTGATTGATGAATAGGTAAAGAAGATGTGGTATATGTGTATATACCCAATGGCTCAGCAGGTAATCTGCCTGCAAAGCAGTAGACACATGATATGCAGGTTTAATCCTTGGGTCAGGAAGATCCCCTGGAAGAAGAAATGTGAAACAGATCGCCAGTCCAGGTTGGAAGAAGAAATGGCAGGCCACTTCAGTATTCTTGTTTGAAAAGTCCCATGGAGAGAGGAGCCTAGCAGCCTACAGTCCATGGGATCACAAAGAGTTAGACACAACTGAGCATGTATGCAAGTATACATGTACAAAGGAACATAATGCAGCCATAAAATAAAATGAAATTTTGCCATTTGCAACAAAATGGCATTATGTTAAGAGAAGTAAATTAGGAGGCCAAAGACAAACACTCTATGACTTCATTTATATATGAAATCTAAAAAACAAGTGAACCAAACAAAACAGAAACAAACTTATGGAAATAGAAAACAAACTGATGACTGCCCTAGGAGATGGAGTGGGAGATTGGGTGAAATAGGTGAAGGGAAATAAGAGGTGCAAACTTCAAGTTATAAAATAAACTATGGAGATAAAACATATAGCATAGGAATAAAAAAAAAATCTACACAGATAAAGAGAGATGAGGCTGCATAGGTGAAAACGGGGTCAGAGAGAAAGAAAAACAGGAATGTGCAGTGTCACACAAGCCAAAGTAGAGACTATTTCAAGAGCTACATAAGCAACATCAAAGAAAGAAGAGGTTCAGGAATAGAAATAATGACTTTCCATTTTAATATTGAATTTCAAAGGCCAAGGAAATAGCCAATGGAGAATTTTGAAAGGTAGGTGTTTATATGAGTTGATGACTCAAAAGAGAAATCTGGACTGGTATGCAGCAGAATTGAAGGTCATTAGTGTTTGGGAGTGCTTGACATTGTGTGAGTGAAAGTCACTCAGTCGTGTCCAACTCTTTGTGACCCCATGGACTATACAGCCCATGGAATTCTCCAGACCAGAATACTGGAGTGGGTAGCCTTTCCCTTCTTGAGGGGATCTTCCCAACCCAGGGATCAAACCCAGGTCTCCCATACTGCAGGCAGATTCTTTACCAGCTGAGCTACCAGGGAAGCCCAGCTTAAGGGATGGCAGGTCAAGTTCATCCTTCAAAGGAATAGCTGGACAAGTGAGAAGAAAACCAGGAGATGGGTGTGATGGAAATGGGAAGAAAAAAACATGAAATGTGGGATGACAGAAATCAATGAGTGACAGGATTTCCCCAGTGGTCCAGTAGTTAAGACTTCACTTTTGAATGCAGGGGACACAGGTTCAATCTCTGGTCAAGGAACTAAGATCCTACGTTGTGTTAGTCTCTTGGTCATGTCCAACTCTTTGCCATGGTGCCCCCCACGTCCCAACTATGGTTTTCCATATCCTCGCTATATTCTTGTTACTTGAGATGCACTCACAATGTCAAGCACTCCCAAACACTGATGACCTTCAATTCTGCTGCATACCAGTCCAGATTTTTCTTTAAGCCATCCACTCATATACAGACAGACTTCATAGACTATAGCCTGCCAGGCTCCTCTGTCCACGGGCTTCTCCAGGCAAGAATACTGGAGTGGTTTGCCATTTCCTTCTCCAGGGGATCTTCCCAACCCAGGGATCAAACCCACATCTCTTATGTCTCCTGCATTGGCTGCATGCTGTGTGGTACAGGTGAAAAAAAAAGAAAGAAATCAATGAGAGAAAGAGGGCTTCATGGAGATGGACTTGACTTCAAAAGTGAGAGCACAGAGCAGGACATAAACTGTTTAGAAATACCATTTACAGGCGTGTGAGAAGGAGGAAGTGTGTTCATCAAATAAGGAATTAAGGGGAGGTTTACTATGTCAATGTTGCCTTGTGATACAGGACAGTGGGGGGAAGTGCTGATAAGATTTACTTACTGAAGTGTGTAGTTGATTTACACTATTGTGCTTAATTTTTGCTGTACAGCAAAGTGACTTAGTTATATATATATTTATATATGTATATATATACACACACACACACACTCTTTTTCATATTCTTTTCCATTATGGTTTAGGGCAGGGATCCCCTAAGCCCAGGCCACACACCAGTAGTGGTTCATGGTCTGTTAGGAACTGGGCCACATGTGAAGAGGTGAGCAGTGAACAAAACTGGAAACATTTCCCACCCCTATCCATGGAAAAATTGTCTTCCACAAAACCAGTCCCTGGTACCAAAATGTCAGGGACTGCTGGTTTAGAGAACTGTATTCAATAGCCTGTTGTTGTTGTTTTTTTTTAAGTCTGTAATTGGTAAGTTTGGCAAGAGCCTATTCATAGCTATGGTGGGGAGCAGTGCAGAAGGCTGAGAGGCAGTTATCAAACTTTAAACAAATTTGGAGAAGTAGCCTGAAGACTCATGAATGACAGTAAGAAGTTAAAATAGCAGAGAGTGTGTACGGCATAGAGGTGGGGTGGGTTTTTCATGGAAGCTGTAAAAGAGTAATCATCTCAAAGTGCCACTGAGGACAAAGGAAGATTCTAAAGCTTGTTTCCATCCCTGAAGTCGTTAGGATGTGGTCACAAATATTCATGCTCCATATAAGAAGCAGGGTTAGTGGAAGACCAGGTACATTTACCATGGAAACAGCAAGAGCAGAAAGAATGGAGAAAAGTGGGTGCATTCAGACACGCAGGAAGATGAAATTGAGTAGGAAGAGAAGGAAGGAATAAAGGGATGTTTAGACTCTGCACCATTAGGGAAGGCAGCTAAATCTGGGTATGATGGAGTAAGGTTGTCTCTCTTACTGAGCTGGTTAAGGCCCAGCTGGAGCTGCTGTTAGTGGTGTGATTTAAGGAGATTGAGTCCTATGCAAACAAAGACCTGCTAGTCATTTTGGGCCTGGATTGCCAGAACCTTCCGTGACCTTATATCCTCTAGTCAGAGAGCAGCAGCCTGCAGGGAGGTGCCAAGAGGCCTTCTGCAAAAGTCCAGACTGACTTACATCCTAGAGGGACCCAAGTCCAAGTGCATGGGCCACAGGACCCAGAATCTGGAGACAAAGATTTCTTCCATGAGATAGTTGTTCCAAGGTGCAGTACAGGGTTATGACTCATCAGTAGCTCAATTCTTCTTGATTCAATATAAGAATAAAGTAGATATACATATAATATCAAGGTAGTTTATTCTGTTATGCTGCTGCTGCTGCTAAGTCACTTCAGTCTTGTCTGAATCTGTGCGGCCCCATAGATGGCAGCCCACCAGGCTCCCCCGTCTCTGGGATTCTCCAGGTAAGAACACTGGAGTGGGTTGCCATTTCCTTCTCCAATGTATGCAAGTGAAAAGTGAAAGTGAAGTCGCTCAGTTGTGACCGACTCTTCGCGACCCCAGGGACTGCAGCCTACCAGGCTCCTCCGTCCATAGGATTTTCCAGGCAACAGTACTGGAGTGGGTTGCCATTGCCTTCTCTTTATTCTGTTATAGGAATGTTTAATCTCATATACACACACTCAGAAACTCAGGTATTTGCAGTATGCATTGCATAACCAGAAGTCTGCATTAAATATATACACTCCATCTGCCTTTAATACATATCAAAAGACGGTAACACACAGGAGGCTAAAATCCCAGTGGCTAATTTGAACTGATCTTGTATTATATAGATGTTGCACTGAGGAAATTCTCTGTAGGGACACCTCCTTATTTAAGTAGAAAATTGAATTCTATAAAAGAACCACAATTTCTCAATTGGAAATAGAAAAAAAAATATAGTCAAAGTTTTGAGATTCATGTGATTTTGAGTTACTGAAAGGATATCTACAAAGTCCTTAGTAAACTGTCTTCCCATTTGTTCTGCCAAATATGAAAGAAGTTAAGCCTATTTACAGCAAATTGGAGGGTATGTTTTCCGGCATTAAGTTGCAGCATGTTTACAGAGATAGCTTTGAACTCCTAGAAACCAGAATTGAGGTCAATAATTAAAATTTATCAGCATATGCTACCACAGAGTGAATGTTTGTGTCACACCCAAAATTCACATGTTGAAATCCTAATCTCCAAAAAAAAAAAAAGAAAAGAAAAGAAATCCTAATCTCCATGGTGATGATATTAGGAAGTGAAGCTTTTGGGAAGTGATTAGATCATGAGGGTAGAACCCTCATGAATGGAATTAGTGCCCTTATATAACACCCCACAGGTCTCTCTTGCTCCTGAGGACACAAAGAAAAGATGACTTTCTGTGAACCAAAAAGTATCCTCTCATCAGATATCACATCTACCCAGCACTTTCATCTTCAACTTTCCAGTCTCCAGAAGCATGAGAATAAATTTCTGTTGTTTGTAAGCCATCCAGTTTGTGACACTTATATTCTATCAGCCCAAATGGACTAAGACACATGTCAATTAATAATTCAAGAGGAAAAAAAACCACATTCTGCCACCCTCTTCAAAGTGTGCTGATGGCTCAATTAATTCTTTAAGAAAATATGGCTTAAAAGAGTTGATGTTCAGAGAATGTTATCAGCTCAAACTTTACACCACAAAGCAGAAAGCAAAAAGGTAACTGAAAGGTCAGCTTTTACTGGAGTAGTAATGAGGCAACAAGATGCTTGTTTCCTAATAGTGGGAGCTTTAAGAGAAGAAAAGACTTGGGACCACTGAATATATGCAGCACCAATCAAAAGCCACAAAAGAGATAACATCTGTGCTGACTGTCATGAATAAGGCTTTTTGCAAGCTGCATCCTCCGGGAAGTAACTAATAATAAAATCATCTCTTCCCAACTCTTACCACCTTCTCTTTCTCTGGCCAGAAGGCAAGGCAAATAGACACACTGCAATCACTGCTAGAGTTCAGTCCTTGCAGACTGATCAAAAGCCATGAATCACATTCACTCTAGTGCTCAGGGGGACTCAGAATAGAGCTGCCTTCTTACCTGGCCTGTCTGCCCACTCACCCACGGAGCTTCCGGCTAAAACTCATCTGACAACCGATTAATTGTTATATTCCCCACTTCAGACTCAGAATTTTAAATTATGTTACAACATCTGACCACTAAAAAATACAACTACTTACCTCTCTAAGAAGTTTTTGAGCATCTTACAAATATATTAGTGACAGAAAATCATGCTCTGAGACTGTATCTTAGCAGCAGAGCTAGTTAGCAATTCTGACTTTCTTACCTGGTTTCTGGAAGTGTCAAAGTACTGCCTGGTGAAAGCCAGAATATCTTCTGTCTCATTCTGTGAAAGGAAATAGGAGTCTTCATCCTGCCTGAGGCTGAGAAGGCTTTGCAGGTAAAATGTATATTCCTTATTACTCATGTTGAGCTTAGAGGAACAAATCTCTTCCTGATGAACGATGTAATAGAGGAGGAGAAGAGAAACTCGCTGGATCACTTCCTCTTTGAGCTGATCCTCGAAATCTCCTCCAGCTATTAGTAACAGGGCATCCGGTTCAAAGCACTGTGCAAAAATTATTAAATAAAAATAAACAGAAAGCTTGACAAATAGTCCCAGAACATTAACCACCACAGAGTCTCTGATGCTTATTATTTTATGAATAGGAAGGAAAAGCGGGCAGCCTCAATAGCCCAATTCAAGTAAGACAGCCAAGGTTGAACTTTTTTTTCTTTTTTCATTTGAAGATATTTGTCCCCCAAAAAGAGAATACATCTCTTTGGGGACATAAGTTTATTTTATTTTATTTTTTCATTTATTAGTTGGAGGCTAATTACTTTACAATATTATAGTGGTTTTTGCCATACATTGACATGAATCAGCCATGGATTTACATGTGTTCCCCATCCTGAACCCCCCTCCCACCTCCCTCCCCATCCCATCCCTCTGGGTCATCCCAGTGTACCAGCCCTGAGCACTTGTCTCATGCATCCAACCTGGACTGGCGATCTGTTTCACACTTGATAATATACATGTTTCAATGCTATTCACAAATGAAATTAATATGAATAATACATTTTATTGAAAGATACACATATATGCAAGATATGATCATTTCAACACACAATCAAAATTCTAAAAGGTATCAATGTGCCATTTGACATTCTTATTGTCACACTAAATCTTTGAAATCTGCTGTGTGGTTTACACTGACCAGTACATCTCAGTTGGGATGAGCCACATGTTAAGGGCCTAACAGGCTGAGGCAGCTAACGGCAGCTCTAGCATTCACGATTTTTTCATTTTTTCATGGAACTAGGCTTCTGAGATTAATTTGTCTGCTTGTTTATTTTCTATTTTTTCTTGATGACAACTGGCCCAGTAAGGCTGGATTTTGTCTGCTTTGTGCATAGGTCTATCCTCAGTCTCTAGCACCACGATGACACTTGAGAAGAGTGAAAATGGAATATGTGTGCTCAGTTGCTCAGTCGTGTCTGACTCTGTGACTCTTTGGGCTGTAGCCTGCCAGGCTCCTCTGTCCAAGAGATTTTTCAGAAAAGAATACTGGAGTGGGTTGCCATTTCATCCTCCAGGGAAATCTTCCCGACCCAGGGATCAAACTCATGTCTCTTACATCTCCCGTATTGGCAGGTGGGTTCCTTACCACTAGTGGAACCTAATGGGCCATCTGCTTCTCCCTTATCCCACCTAAGAGAACTGATGTCAGCACCCTTCTGAGACTCAATCACTGCACCCTGCTGTTAACAGAGAGGTTGGTGGTTTGAGAATTACTCAAAATGCTTCCACGATGCTTTGTTTCACAAGCCACAGACAGATGCCTGGCTTGTCTAATCAATAAGTTTACTTAACAGAGAAAGGTGTTTGGAGAAATATGTTGGGACAGAGAGAAAAAGAAAGACACATAGGTTGTGGAAGAGAAGCTTTCCGAGCAAGACAAGAACTGTCTTTCTTCAAAGACACACGAATAGCTTCTGGGAACACTCCCAGGATCCAAGAAGCAGTCCATGACATGGCACCAGTCTCAGAGTGAAGGCATTAAGTAATACCTATCTCGATCCCCAGGGGAGCTGTCCTACTGTGGGATAATCTACTCTAACATCTTTGAATCTGTTCTCTGAGGTGGAAGTTTCAGGGGATCTAATTCCATGTCTGCTGTGCGTCCCACTGGGTAACATCTGGAAAATACCATCTGAGTCAGAAAGAAACATGTCATCCATCTGTAAAGCAAAGCATTAATCACATTCTTCACAAGCCAGGAAGATTCCAAGCTCTCCCCAACTCAACTGCAAGGGGCCAAGAACTCAGCAAACAGGCGCAGGCTTCTCAGTGAGACCAACTCTGAACGTCAAGGTTAAACTCAACCACCAAAACCACACCAGCTCTTTTCTGTTCCCTCATCAGCCCTGGAAAAAAGTCCATGGGTTGGTAGCTGTTGTATGGGGCTGACACCAGGACCCAGGGAGGTGAGTCAGATGAATCCTTCTTTGGACCAAATAGCCTCCTGAAGCTAGACTATCGGTAAAACTATTGTTCATACGGCTACCATTTACTGGAAGCCGTGTGTCCAAGACAGAGCTAAGCACCTTCCATACTGAGTCATTCCTCAATGGATAAGTCTCCTGGTTTCTGGAAAGGGTGTCGGATAATCAATTTTTCAAAGAGGGGAAACATTGCATCATTTTAAATGGAAAAACAAAATGTGCCCAATTTATATCATAATCCACCAAATATTTCTGCACAGTAGACAGCATTCAGAATACTAATTGACCAATTATTTAATGTATAATGAGTTAATAGGTACATTTATATGCAGTATGCAAAGATTTAAGTATGCACAGAATTAAGTATGAACTAAATTTTTCCTTCTATGAGGAAGAATACCCTTAGTATATGTGTAAGCCAAGTTTAACAGAGGGTGAGTAATGTACTTAAAGCCACACAGTTGATAGTGGCTGCCCAGTCTTAATTCCTGCTCTGCCATTGACAGGCTTTATATTCTCATTCCTTTGTTTTGTGTCATGGAAATCAGCTGTGGATCACCTATGTATTTACTGTGCAGCCCCTTAGCCAGTAATTTTCTCTCCCTCCTGTTTGGTAGGGAAAAATTGGGTCAATTAGGAGGCTAGGGGATTGGTAAGGTTCTCATACCAATCAGTGAGAACATGGTATAACCAGAGGGTTGATTGAGTTCACCCTGATCAACTTTTAAGTGCTATTCAGGTTGCTTGATAGCACTGAATAGATGGGAAGAAGAGTGTCAAGAACATACAGAACCTCCGTGAGGCCACCAGACCACATTTATGTGGCCCAGGTGTGGCTGTGTGCTGGTTGCACACAGCAGTGTCTGTGGCCCCTCTTCATCCCATCCAAGCTGCCTGAGACCTTGGTCCACTCATGGTTCCTTCTCCATTCTTTTGCTGTGGACCTTTCTAAAGGTGGGGAGAAGGGGTGTGGCACAAGGTAGTGGAGAACAGGGTAAGAGCTGGGCTTTCCTGGTAGTCAGGTTGTTAAGAATCCAGCTTGCAACACAGGCGACACCAGTTTGATCCCTGGTCAGGGAACCAAGATCCCACATGCCATGAGGTAGCTAAGCCCACGCGCGAAACTGCTGAGTCCATGTGCCTCAACTATTGAAGCCCATGCATCTAAAGCCTGTCTTCCAAAACAAGAGGAGTCACTGGTAAGAAGCCCTTGCACCACTAGACAGTATCCCCCACCTTGCTGCAACTAGAGAAAGTCTGTGTGCAGCAACAAAAACCCAGCACAGCCAAAAATAAATGAATAAATAAAATATTTTTAAAAGAGGGTGAGATCTGTATTTATGCAGATGGTCACGCCAGAATTAGTTTGTAAAATGCCTACAACTTGCAAGGTAAATCAGTTTCTCACTTTGAAAAGCTTTTAAAAAGTTGTGGAAGCATTTCATTTGTCTGATTAGAGAGTTTGGTCATCTTGAATGACCAGAGGTTTGCCTATTCCCTGCTTTAGTTTTTTAAGTCCAGCTGAAATGAAATCAAAGGGCCATGGGCTGAAAACTTTGTGCTCTGATATCTGAATCTTAGACAAATTTCCTTAATACAGAAGGCTGTGGCTTGAGGAAAGAACGCTGCAGGGAGAGTTAGAAGAGCTAACAGAAGAAAATGTGGATTTTCTTCTGGGCACGGATGTGACAGAAGGCCTCTAGAGGTTGGTGGGAGGACTGGAATTTTCAGCTCATCACCACTAGATCTGTTTTTGTTGTTACAGTTTTCAGAAGTGCTTTGGTTGTGGTTTGAGAGAAGATGTTTAGTAAAAGTCTGCAAATAGTGGCACTCCATGGGCATTGGATCTGTCCCAGGCTCTGACTCCAGTGAACTAATTCTTTGTTAAAAAAGAATGGGCTCACTCAGAAATAATCCACTGATTTCCTTTTAATCTTGTCAGGTGGAGGCATAACGTTTAAGAGGGGCGGGGGGGAACCCCACAGATTCTAGGAATTAGTTTTTCAACTTTATAGGGAAATAAACTTTGGTAAAAAGACTACTCAAAATGTGAGAAGCATTTTCTACTCAGTAAAATGGACTACACAGATATTTGGTAGAAATTTTCTATGACACCCTGGAGCCAAATCAAATTGCCTTCTCCCAGCTGCTTAATTCACCTTTTTGTGTATTGCCTGTGTATTTCAGGCTCCAGCCTCAGCAACAAAGAGCTGTATGAAATATTTCTTTTACACAAATGAAGCAGTTGTCAGAACCTTCAGGATAAACTTTAGGAATTTTAAACCAAGAGACATTTAAAATTTGATTTGAAATTATGGGTAAATCTACTGCCTTCTTTAAGTTCTTAGATTTCTACAAGGTCTGCTTAGAAGGCAGGTGGGGGTTGCTAACAGTTGACTGTAAAACATAAGAGGGAAATTATATTTCTTCCTTTTCCTTTCAAAGAAAGATCTGGAACGATGTCAGCTGATAGTGGGCACTAGATTTTTTTGGGTCTGTACTAGATTTAGTGGCATTTCTGAGTGACAGAAAGAAAAGTCTTAACTGAAAAGAGTTCAGATAAACTTGCTCCATAAACAAGATAAAGTTTGATGCTTTTCACACTTGACCCCATGGTAGTTCTGAGAAATCAGGGACAGGGAGGAAATTAAACATAGGACCTAAAGCATCAGTTCTCTTTGTGTCTGAGAATCACCTGGAGATCTTTGTTAAAAACCACAATCCTCTGGGACAGCTGAGGTGAGGCTGAGGGGCAGGCAGGAAGGGTATGCTGAGGAAAAGTCTGATTTTTCCAGTCTGATGGTCCTTCACAAACGCTGCTCCAATAGCCCGAAATGGGGTTGGTACTGGACATTTCCGTGAGTATATGTGGGAGAAGAGTTTGAGTGCCTAAATACATTCACAGATGGACATGCGATCTCACCAGCAGCCCCCAGGGGAGGGAATCAGCACCTCGGTGACTTAACAGCTAGAAAGTACCAGAACAAGGGTACGCTCCTAATGTTGACTTCAAACCAGATTCTCTTCCCTTCACCATGCCTGAAACCCAAGCAGGATCACGGCTCTCATCTTTACTTAAGTGCAATCCATTCTTTTGGAGTTACTTAATCCCTCATTAAATGTATTAAAACCCTCTTCTCACTCTCCTCATTAAAAGAAAAAAAAAAAAAAAAGAGCCACAATCAGGCAAGAGTGTCTATTTTCCAAAGACAGCAGCTTGAATGGATTTATTTTAAAACACACAGCACTCTCAAAAACTTCAGATCAGTTTTTTTAAAAATTCAGTTTTTACCTAGATCTGAAATAATAATGGGAACTGATTTCCTCCCCACACATTCAAGATACACTCTGATCTCTTTTTTCATTCATTTAAGGACATGATCTCACCCCCTTGCCCTCTTTATAATCAGAGAACTTCTGATAGGCACCCTCTCAATAGATAAAGTCCCTAAAAAGACAAAAATAAAAATAATTCAACAACAAGGTGAAGATTTGTGGTTTGCACAGAATGTGGGTATTTGTGAAATCAGAGAGTTTGTTTTGTGTGTGTGTGTGAATGAACACAGATTTCATGGACTCCTTGCTTAAATCATGGGTGTTTGGGTAAACTAGATCCTTCTGAGAAGGTGAAGCAGAGATATGCCTTTTTTTCCCCCAACCTTAGTCTCTTAGAGAAAGAAACAGCAGCAGCAGGAGAGTAAAGGTGTTACAGTGTTTCACTTCCTAGGAATAAGAATTAATTCAAACAGAAGCTAAATTGGACAAACACTTGTATTTGATATTACTTCTGTAATACCACAGAAAACAAAACAAAAATGTACAAAACAACCTATTCCACCCCCCCTCCAAAAATGGAGAACAATCTTGCCTGTTTACATCCTCCCCCTACCCTGCTAAACTAATAATCGACCAGCCTTAATAAGGCACTTCATGTCGTTAGAGGAGAACATTTCTCTGAAGCAAATTCTCAGAGGACATTAATAAGATATGACTCCTAGTTATTTCCGGTGGGAAGTCTTCTGCTGCTATATATATAAATTAATGTCATCACAGATGAGCTGCCTCTCACAACACATGTTTTCTCTGGGAACCCTTGGGAGTTTTACTAATTATTGAATTATTTATTGTTTGCACAGAGCAGAGAAAAATTCTGTTAGCCAGACCCTTCTGTCATGAAAAACAAAAAACAAAACACTTGGTCAGGAAATGTTTCCCTCAGAACTAAGCATGATTGAGAAATTCTGCCAAAACTTATTCTGGGGGGAAATGATTTCGCTTCTCTTATTTAGTCATGTCTTCATTTATTTACTTACTTATTTGCGAGGGCATCCTGAAAAAAATCTAATCGGTTAGGAAAAGGATGCTGAGAATGCTGTGGTCTGTTTTTTGTTGCTGTTGTTTGCAGTCATTTTTTTTTTTTAAATGTTTTATTTATTTGGCTGTGCTGGGTCTATAGTCGTGGCATGCAGGATCTTTAGTTGAAGCAGAGTTGAGGCATGTGGGATCTAGTTCCCTGACCAGGGATCAAACCCAGGCCCCTGCATTGGGAGCTCTGATTCTTAGCTGCTGGACCACCAGGGAAATCCCTGCGGTCATTTTTAAAACATGGGCCTCTTACTGCTGGGGATGCTCTTGTCAAACTCCCTTTCCCCCAGTGGAGACATTCTGATTTTACATTAAATGTTGATTTTTACTTTAATTCTGATTTTACTTTAAAGTGCTTTGCAGAGATCTTTTTAAAAAAAAATTCTGGGCAGATGAAATCTTGATCTCCGGAGAAGGAAGTTGCAACCTGGGCATTTTGTGAAGCCTGGCCAGGTGATGCTGATGGATAGCCAGGGTTTGAGAGTCACTTAATAGACTAGGAAATGGCTGGAAAATTGGCCTCTCGGACCCTGGATCTCATTTCAGCCCCACTGATAGCACTTCCCTTCCCCAGTTCAGATTCCCCATTTTTAAGAAGACAATCATCTAATTCATTAACTCCCCATGATACAAAATATTAAAACACACCTACCGATATTCAGGAGAAAGTACTTGAAAATTCAATGTTAGACAAATAGTGAATGGTCTTATATGCCTCAGAAAACAAGCAGCATCTATGTAACCAATCACATTCAAGGTCACTACAATAAAAAGGACTAGTAAGTCAGAAAGAAGAGAGGACTAATAGTGCATACTTGCAAATACATACTTCTAAGCCTGCAGAAGGGTTGTAGCAAGGCTTATAGAAGGCTTATTATCATTTTAAAAAAAACAAGTTCTCCATATCTTTAAATGCCATATGCAGAGTACTGTATGATCTGGCATATGGGAGTTATTATACCATAATGCATTGGTCACTAAGATATTGGAAGGTTTGCATCTGATTTTGCTTTCCTGAAATAAGTGACTGAGAAATGCATGGCTCTTGTGAACACGCTCAGTCCCTGATCCCATTCTATCACACTAACCAGATTGCAATCTCCTTGCCTTCCATCTGTCCTCCGTGGGCATCCAGTTTTCTCCAGCAATGTTCTGATGAGGCTTCTTGAGTGGTTCAGGGGACGGGGGTCATCAGCAGAGAGAACCCGTAGAACTTCCGTCAGTTGCCCTGGACTCCAAGTACTGCTGCTGTCCTGAGTTGGGGGTTTTTCTGTCTCAGTCGAGGGATCAAGGCTGAGTAGAAGGAACAAGGGCACCCAGGATACAGAAGGCTTTGTCCAGAAGCACATTTCCACTCTTCCTCTACCCCGAGTCTGCTTTGATGGAGGAGGATGGGTTGGTGTTTCCTCTACCCGAGTCTGCTTTGATGGAGGAGGATGGGTTGGTGTTCACCGTGTCAGCTTGTAGCTGGAGGAATGTCAGTGGAAAGGGGAAAAATGAAAGCTTTAATTATTGTGCCTGCAAGAGGTTTGAAAGGATTCATTAACTGGGTGGCTAAGCAGATTGGCAGTGACAAGCTGTTTCTAAACAACAGGGGATCCGTAGGTTTTTCATAACCCCCACTGGCAGGAAACTATGGTGGGTTTAGACTTTCAAACTGTACAACAGCCAAGAAGTGAGTTATATTACCTCTCTGGGAACTAGACATAGAGTCAAAAGATAGGAAGAATACATTTCACTGCCTATCCTAAAGGCACTACAAGTCAGAAGACCCAGATGTATTAAAAGATAACTAGTGGGAAGCTGCTATACAGCTCACAGAGCCCAGCGCAGTGCTCTCTGATGACCTAGATGGGTGGGATGGGGAAGCGGGGTGCGGGGAGGAGGCTCAAGAGGGAAGAGAATATATCTATACTTACAGCTGATTCACGTTGTAAAGCAGAAACTAACACAACATTGTATAGCAACTATACTTCAATTTTTTAAAAAAAGAGCAGGAAACACTCTCCATTTTTAAATTGAGGTATAGTTGATTTACAACGCTGTCTTACTTTCAAGTGTACAGGAAAGTGATTCAGTTATACATATATATATATATTTTCAGATTCTTGTCTATTTTAGGTTATTATAAGATACTATGTTTCCTATACTATACAGTAGGAATTCTTGTTGTTTACCTATTGTATGTACAGTGGTGTATATATGTTAATCCGAAACTCCTTATTTATCTCTCCACACCCCCAACAGGAAACATCCTCATTTTCGCCCATTGATTTATGGGCCTCATTAGTGAAGTAAGTCAATAAAAGTAAACAGAAAATAAATTTGAACACATTACAGATATCACATTGAGTTAGAAGATTTTCAAAAAGGAAAGGACAAAAACAGTAATGTCCAGAAAATACTGGTTAGTTTTCAGCTGATTAAAAGTACGGACTATCTTAGAAAAACAAGAGAGTATTAAGTCCGCATGAAGCATGATAAATCCACATATTTGGGGCTCACTACAGAAGTGAAAAGGACAACTTTAGAGCCAATCAGCTTTCTGGAAAAAAAATATTAATCTCTTCAACCGATTGCTTAAGGAATGCAAAATGTTAACAGCATCTCATAGCAGATCTTGGCCCAGAGATGAGCTAAAATGGCTGTGGGGTAGTAACAAAAATACTAGGATTACTTTTATGGTTTAAAAAGAGAAAGCAAGTTTAAGATTCTTATGTTAGCATTTTAAAAATGACAGAGGATGATACAAACATTTCTAAACCCAGTGCTTACCTTCAGAAGAAAGATAAATGATTATTTATCTGGAGCTCTGTGGCCTTTTAAATCTTGGAGGGTATTTCGTGGTTACAAAGTCCTCTGTTTTTAAAATTCCTTGACTGTGCGCTGGGAGCTAGAGAGGATTATTTCAGCCCAGAAAAGTTTTCAGTTGCTATGGAGAGTAACAATGAAGGTGGATAAAAGTGAGAACTTTCTGTCTGGCCGATTTTCAGGAAAATCAAATCGGTGTCGCTAATGAACCCGACTTTTTATATCAATATTTACCAATTGTCTTAGAATTCCGAGAACAACCTTAGAATTTCTTACAGCCACTTGCCCTTTAAAAGGTAGATCTAGGTCAAACGAGTTCACTTACAGGATGGAAAGGTTTTCATGTTAAATCAAGATTTCTTTTATTCCTCAGATGATTTTGTGATAACTGCTTTATCCACGCTCAAACCAAAGATTTGTTAAAAAAAAAAAAAAAGACAGGCTCATTAGAGCTTTATTTTATAAGGTACAGGATTTTAAACAATTTCAGGCATTCTTAAGTACATTTTTGAAAAAAAAAAAAAAAAAGCATTTGCTGGAGGAAATTCTTACCTGGGATTTAAGTGGGAAACTTTAATTAGCTGTGTATATTTTGATCTCAGAGTCTGTGTTAGAAGTAATTACATCATGCCCTCTGGTGCTATGAAACGAGCTCTCACTAACTTATTAGGGAATAAATGACTGAAGGAACAAATGTGGTACATTTTATAGGAAGTAAGAGAAGTTGAAAACCCAAGATTTCAAAGTGAACATGGAAACAACGCAGAGGCTCCAGAGACACAAAATGAATCTGAAAAGTGTAGAAAAAGGAGAGAGATTCTGAGTTGGGTTCTCAGGTGGTGGTTGGGGAGGGAGACCAAGGCAAAAAACAAAGAAGGTGAGATAATTGTTCTCAAACGTTCATCGGACATGAAGATTGGGAACAAGAGTGAAATGATCCTAGGACAATGCTGGTAAGCCTGTTACAAAGACGGAAGGCCAGCGCTTCCAGGAAACGCCCGGCTGCTTTTGATCCACACATCAGGAAACACTCAAGATTTATCTAAACTGTCAGGGCCGTGGCCTGTTTCTCTCGAAATCTCTGGAAAGATATTCCTGAAGTAAGAGTCCAAAACCATGCGTCCAACAGAGGAGTGAGGAGGTGGTCGAGACCTTCCAGCCGTGGAGGTGGATGCGAAACAGGAAATGGACTCAGGACCAGAGAGGGCACCTTGGGCAAAGTTCCCGGCAAGCTCCTGCTCCTGACCTGCTGACCATCCAGCAGCCGGAACCACCTGAGCATCATTTGTAGGCCCTGCCCCATCTCAGTCTCAGGGACTCGGTGAGCCGGTAACTAAGTAGCCCAAAGTGTACTGAGCGAGTTATCCAGTCCTCTTGTCACCTGCTGCTTTTCAGAACTTCAGCTTTGCCTTATTTCTAGAATTAAGCCCTTGCTTCCTGGCCCACTTCCAATCATCAGGTCCCCAGATCGGCCCTCCCCGCCCAAGTCCCTCGTATAATTTTCCAGGTTAGAGCAGAGCTGCATCTTGATTGCCTATGAAGTGGTCCTGGGAGAGCGCCCCCTGCTGGAACTGTGAGATTTTCCTCCTGATTCCCAGATTGATCTCCAGCCTGAAGTCCTGTGTTTCCTAGTCTCAGATGCCCTGTGGCTAGGGGTCCTCTCCTCTTAGAGCCCCAGCAAGTCACCTCCTGCAGGAATTCTCAGACACCATTACTAGTTTCAGCTGATCCCGGCACCTCCACCAGCACACTCAGGAGCTAAGAGGCACTCAACTAAGTGAATTTTTCCTTCAGGTCACAGTCTATATCATTTGCCTGGAGGCTTGCTCTCCCCTAGAAGTCATTCCTAAGTCAGCCGCCGACCAGATTTCTCTTCCTGCCCCAGAGTGAGACAGCCATTAGGAGGGGCGAGGAGAAGCCTTGGAGGAAGGCTGGAAGGCAGGCAGATCCCAAGGAAGAAGGAGGAAGCACTTGGCTGAACAGCGAGACGTTGCTTTCTTCATCTGATCTGGGTTATAGCTGTTAACTCTTCATCCCCAACCAGCCTGCTTCCCCAACAAGCCTGAAATCAGCCTTGCTTAAGCATGGTTATATTTGCAATCCAAACCAACCTCTGGGGATAATGAGTTTCAGGTGTGAATTAATCCCCTTTATGTACAAAGAAGGAGCTCATTGACTCCTGGTTGATATTTACAAGGATTTACTAATTTGGAAATACTTTCATCTGCTGTAGTATCTCCTGATAGGTTGTTGTTTATCACTAAGTCCTGTCCAACTCTTTTGCAGTCCCATGGATTGTTGCCTACCGGGCTCCTCTGTACTCCTTTTCCTCCTAGGAGGAAATATATACAGTCAAAGCTGTATATTGCCACCCTGCTTATTTAACTTATATGCAGAGTACATCATAAGAAATGCTGGGCTGGAGGAAGCACAAGCTGGAATCAAGATTGCTTGGAGAAATATCAATAACCTCAGATATGCAGATGACACCACCCTTATGGCAGAGAGTGAAGAGGAACTAAAAAGCCTCTTTATGAAAGTGAAAGAGGAGAGGGGAAAAGTTGGCTTAAAACTCAACATCCAGAAAAACTAAGATCATGGCATCTGGTCCCATCACTTCATGGAAAATAGATGGAAAAACAGTAGAAACAGTGGCAGACTTTATTTTGGGGTGCTCCAAAATCACTGCAGATGGTGATTGCAGCCATGAAATTAAAAGACACTTACTCCTTGGAAGGAAAGTTATGACCAACCTAGACAGCATATTGAAAAGCAGAGACATTACTTTGTCAACAAAGGTCCGTCTAGTCAAGGCTATGGTTTTTCCAGTAGTCATGTATGGATGTGAGAGTCGGACTATAAAGAAAGCTGAGCACCAAGAATTGATGCTCTTGAATTGTGGTGTTGGTGAAGACCCTTAAGAGTCCCTTGTACTCAAAGAGATTCAACTTTTCCATCCTAAAGGAAATCAATCCTGAATATTCATTGGAAGTACTGATGTTGAAGCTGAAACTCCAATACTTTGGCTACCTGCTGCAAAGAGCTGACTTATTTGAAAAGATCCTGATGCTGGGAAAGATTGAGGTGGGAGGAGAAGGGGATGATGGAAGATAAGATGGTTGGATGGCATCATTGTCTCATTGGGCATGAGTTTGAGTAAACTCTGGGAGTTGCTGATGGACAGGGAGGCCTGGAGTGCTGCAGTCCATGGGGTTGCAAAGAGTCAGACACGACTGAGCGACTGAACTGAATTGAGGCTCCTCTGTCCATAGGATTTCCCAGGCAGGAATACTAGAGTGTGTTTCCATTTCCTTCTCCAGGAAATTTTCCTGACCCAGGATCAAACCTGCATCTCCTGCTTAGCAGGCAGATTCTTTACCACTGAGCCACTAGGGAAGCCAATCTCCTGATATACAGGGACTTTTTTTGTGCTGACGCAGGAAGATGTAGTAGACAGGAGGTGGAAGGGAAGCTGGAAGATGTTAATCTGTCCTACCTTCAACTCCAATTCTTTGCTGTGCTGTGTGATCTGAGTTTCAAACTTCTACTTCATATCAATATTGGAGAAGGCAATGGCAACCCATTCCAGTGTTCTTGCCTGGAGAATCCCAGGGACAGAGGAGCCTGGTGGGCTGCCATCTATGGGGTCGCACAGAGTCAGACATGACTGAAGCGACTTAGCAGCAGCAGCAGCATATCAATATAATGCCTTGACCTGGAAAGAATTTAAAGGGGCCCACCAGGTAACATGAAATACAAGATGGCGGCCACTTCAGAAGAGACTGAATAAAGTGTAGAGCCATCATGTATCATTCCGGGTGGCCATGCACAGTTTTGCAGGTTGTGTACTGCACAACCCTAGGGATCATCATTCACTTCCATAATCATCACAGATTTATAGATTTATTACATGAATATTCCAAAAAATGTCCTGAGGAAAGGAGACTCTGAACTCGTGGTAGGACTGCGTGTGTCCCTCTTCCTTAGCTTCCAGTTCACTCTGTGTGGGGCCATCTCTGGCGGTCAGATGAGGTCCTATGACTCTGAGCTACTTCTGGGCCTTGCTTTTCCCCTTGTCCTCCCATTATGCTGTCTTCTTCCTTCTTTTCCAAGACTCTAACCTCTCTAAGTCATAACTAAATAAAGTTTATTAACATTTTTGAATTGTCTTTAATGCCTAGGCACTGGGCTAAGTAACCTCACGTATTTTCTTGTGATTTCAACTGAACCTAATTAATTTCATTTTTTAAAATTGATTTTTGGCTGCACTGGGTTTGCTTTGTGAGGGCTTTCTCTAGTTGTGGTTTTCGGGCTTCTTGTTGGGATACCCTTCTCTTGTTGCAGAGCGTGGGCTGTAGGGTGCACAGGCTTAGTTGCCCCATGGCATGTGGGATTGTACTGGATCAGGGGTTAAAACTGTATTCCTTGTACTGGCAGACAGATTCTTAACCACTGGACCACCAGGAAGTCCTGAACCTAATGAACTTCTCACTGTACATTTCTAAAATTCCCAGGTCACACAGCTAGTAGATGCCACCAGAAATCCAGGCCTGTATACATCAAACTTGGATCTTATACCAGCAAGCAACTGTCTGTTGCAATGTGATTCCATTTTTATTTGTTATGTCTAGGCACCACCCTTATGGCAGAAAGTGAAGAGGAACTAAAAAGCCTCTTGGTGAAAGTGAAAGAGGAGAGTGAAAAAGTTGGCTTAAAGCTTAACATTCAGAAAACTAAGATCATGGCATCCAGTCCCATCACTTCATGGGAAATAGATGGGGAGACAGTGGAAATAGTGTCAGACTTTAATTTTTTGGGCTCCAAAATCACTGCAGATGGTGATTGCAGCCATGAAATTAAAAGACGCTTACTCCTTGGAAGGAAAGTTATTACCAACCTAGATGGCATATTAAAAAGCAGAGACATTACTTTGCCAACAAAGGTCCATCTAGTCAAGGCTATGGATTTTCCAGTGGTCATGTATGGATGTGAGAGTTGGACTGTGAAGAAAGCTGAGCACCGAAAAATTGATGCTTTTGAACTGTGGTGTTGGAGAAGACTCTTGAGAGTCCCTTGGACTGCAAGGAGATCCAACCGGTCCATCCTGAAGGAGATCAGTCCTGGGTGTTCATTGGAAGGACTGATGCTGAAGCTGAAACTCCAATACTTTGGCCACCTCATTCGAAGAGTTGACTCACTGGAAAAGACCCTGATGCTGGGACGGATTGGGGGCAGGAGCAGAAGGGGACGACAGAGGATGAGATGGTTGGATGGCATCACCGACTCGATAGACATGGGTTTGAGTAAACTCTGGGATTTGGTGATGGACAGGGAGGCCTGGCGTGCTGCAATTCATCGGGTCGCAAAGAATCGGACACGACGGAGTGACTGAACTGAACTGAACTGAACTGAGGCTTCTTTTTACAATGAATCATGGGCTACACAAAGGAATCAGGCAAAAGCTCATCATAACTAAAATAATCTTTTCCCATATAGGTCATTATATAGTATTGGGTAGAGTTTAAAAAAATTTTTTTAATAAAATTTAAAAATTCATGTGATATAGATAGATTTTTCTTAAAAAAAGAAAAAAATAATAATGATCTGCTATATTTTGATTTCTGAATTCTTCCCAAAACTCCTTCAGCACAAAAGTTCTCAGGGAAATATTTTCTTCAGAAAAAAAGTAAAACTTTGAAACAAATAGAACTTCAGGCTCTCCTTTTCTGTAATACATATTAGGTCTACCCACTAGGCATTTGAAACAAACACTACTCCCTCTTCAACTGTTTTCTCAGAGGAAAATCTGAATGTTCAATTGAAAGACAGAATCTACAGGGTAAATACTAGAGTCTTATCCATTTCTTGATTCTGTGACATCACTGTATCTCCAACAGTTAGAAAATGTCACCTGTTTTAAATGTTGACATTTAGATGATCTTTGATTTGGAAACTAATAGTAAACATGATTTTTTAAAAAACACGTATTTTATGTGCAACTTTCAAACAATATTTTCTTTTCCTTATGAAAACCATGTATAACTACTAATAAAAAAAGATATCTAAGAGCATTAAAAAAAAAAAAGAGGATGGTGTCTCTGCCCAAGATAACAAATAGATTATGTTATATGCATAGTTTTGAAACAGTGCTTTTATTGTTATATTGTGTCAGACCTGCTAAAAAATGGCTTTATTAGTCATTTCAAAAATTCACCTTTTGGAATATTATTCCAACATAAAAAGGAAAGAAATCGGGTCACTTGTAGTTATGTAATTGAAACTAAAGTCTTACAGAGTGAAGTTGAAAAGAGAAAAACAAACATCACACATTAACACAAATATGAGGATTCCCTGGTGGCTCAGTAGTAAAGAATCCACCTGCCAACTCAAGAGACACAGGTTTGACCCCTCTGTGGGGAAGATTCCCTGGAGAAGGAATGGTGACCCTCTTCAGTGTTCTTGCCTGGGAAATCCTATGGTCTGAGAAGCCTGGCAGGCTATAGCCCATGACATCATAAAGAGTCAGGCATGACTTAGCGACTAAACAACACATATGTATGGAACCTAGAAAAATGGTTCTGATGAATCTATTTGCTGGGCAGCAATAGAGATGCAGACATAGAGAATGAGCATATGGACACAGGGGTGAGAAGGGGGGTGGGACGAACTGAGAGAGTAGCGTTGACATACACACACTACCATGTGTGAGATAGCTAGCAGGAAGCTGCTATGTAGCGCAGGGAGCTCAGCTCAGTGATGACCTAGAGCGGTGGGATGGGAGGAGTGGGAGGGACGTTCGAGAAGTAGGGGATATATGTATACATATAGCTGATTCATGCTGTTGTACAGCAGAAAGTAACACATTATAAAGCAATTACACTCCAATAAAAATATAAAATAAATAATATGAGCTCCCCCCAAATTTACTTTTCACTTTGGCTTTGATGATCCTCATTATAGCCCGCTTTTCACATCATTAATTTCCACTCTTTTGATTTCCTTCAGCCTTTTATCCCATCTTTCCATGGTTCTGTCTGTGGGCATGAAGCTTTGAGTGGCAGATGTTGCTAGATGTCTATCTGATAATCATTCTTCCTGCCTTCATTTCTTCAGGGAAGCAAAGTGCTCAACTAAAAACCCTAGCAGACTCTTTAAAAGACAGGTGACATAACTCTGAGATGATGTGAGTGGTAGTCTGCTGGGGGCGTCAAAGGGGGCCTCCTGCTTGGGATGCAGGAGTTACACACCTGTGGCCCCGGGAGAGGTAAAGAGCAAAAGAACAAGAACCTCCCCCTTCCAACTGAAGCAGGAAGGCAGAAGTGGAGCCTGGGCCTCGGAAGTATCACCCAAACCACCCTAGCAGCCCTGGCTGCCTATTCATGGACTGTTGGTTGAGTGAAATCCAGAAACCTCTATCTGTGAACTTCTGTCAAGTTCTCTGTTGATTTGCACCAAATGCAAATACTGCTACCCCTTGAGACAATATGTCTTGCCATCTTTTCATGCTTCCTTAAAAACAATTTTTTGGGAATATAGTTGCTTTACAATGTTGTGTTACTTTCTGCTGTACAACAACCTGAATCAGCTGTATGTGTACATATATCCCCTCTTAAGCCTCTCCGCACCACCCCCGCCAATCTCACCCCTCTGCTGCTCCTGCTGCTGCTAAGTCTCTTCAGTTGCATCCGACTCTGTACCACCCCATAGACGGAAGCCCACCAGGCTCCTCCATCCCTGGGATTCTCCAGGCAAGAACACTGGAGTGGGTTGCCATTTCCTTCTCACCACTCTAGGTAATCACAAAGCACCGTTTTTCTGCTTCTTAAAGCAGTATTTTCAGACATGGAGAAAGCTCATGGAAATGGAGAGTTGGAATGAGGAGGCCTGGTGACCACTTAATTTGCTAGTTACTTCCTGAGTCACTCAGAGTGAATCACTGTGTAAACAGGTGTATGAATCATCTATTTCTGTACCACACTGAACCACAAGCTTGGGCTATGGTTGACATGTTGATTATCCCACAATTTCTGTGGGTTGGGAGCTCAGGCATGGCTCACATGGGTCGTCCACTCTAGGGTTTCATCAGGCTCCAATCCAGGTGGTGACCAAGGCGGAGGTTTCTTCTGAAGACTGGATTGTGGAAGAATCCCCTTTCAAGCCCACATGGTCCTTGGCAATCTAGTGAATTCTAACCCCAGGTGACACCGCACATTGACCTGGTCACAAGTGAATTACCTACACTCAATGGGAGAGCTATGCTAACAGTGTGAATACCAGGAGGTGGGGTATCAAAGGGAGAAGAGTGGAATCACTTTGCTGTATGCCTGAAACTAACACAATATTGTAAATCAACTATAGTGTCATTTCTTTTTTTACTTTTTTTTGGCCAAATTGCACAACAAGCAAGATCAAAAAAAAAAAAAAAAAGATCTTATTTTCCCACAACAGAGATATGCACCCTGCAGTGAAAGCACAGTGCCCTAACCACTGGACCACTAGGGAATAAATAATATTTATTAGTTTCTATTATTTTAAAAGTTATTATTTATTCCCTGTAGTTCCATTTTAAAAGGGAGAAGTGTGTGAAATAATGTGGGTGAATATGATGATTAACATTCCGAAGGCTATGGTTTGCATCCATGTTCTTTTCTGAGGAGGTAAGGAAAATGGAACTTCTGACATCTTTCTTCATCTCCTAATCACTCTCCAACTGGTTTCAAAGTCCTTCTGGAGTTAGCTATGTGTGCAAAGTCACTTCAGTTATGTCTGAAGGTAAGAATACTGGAGTGGGTTGATATGTCCTCCTCCAGGGGATCTTTCTGACCCAAGGATCGAACCCAAGTCTCATGTCTTCTGCATTGTCAGATGGGTTCTTTACCACTGGTGCCACCATGGATGTTACCAATCAAAGGATGTATTTAACATTTAATACTTCTTCACAATCTTGAGTACTGGTCCAAATCACTGGGAATTGTGTCTTTTACAACTTCTCATTTGTTTGATTCTAAAATTGAGAACTTATCCTTTGTAATTTGAGATTAAAGGATATTCCATAAAGTATATAACAATCAAATGTATTTTTTTCTCCACACACTTAAAACATTGCAGTTTCTAGAATGGTTTTAGAAAAATGGTAGAATCCTTATTGAACATTTTATTCTGCTTTTAAGATCAAAACTTTGGTATTCATTGTTAAATATGTCAGAAGTATGTGACTTGGGCTGAAATTTGTCCTTTGAATATCCTTTAACCTGATGACTTAAAAAAAAAAAGTGAACTCAAATCTTGCCAAGAAAAAATGATTCAACATTTATGTTGAATAAACTAATGACATTCAAGAGCATTTTACAAAATAAATTGTTCACTGCTTATTATTCAAGGGATTTTCACCTTGGCATGAAAAGATTTCTAATATTTGTGCAATTATTAGGCACATTATATAATTAAAAAGTTGTTAAACACTTATGAATAATGCTCTTCAAATCATAACTATGTCAAATATACTTCTGGCAAAAGTATTGACTATAAATAAAGTATTAATTGTAGCTCCCCACTAGTGGTAGGAACATAGGTGATTTTCTTTCCATTTTCAATATTTTCCAAAGTTTCTATAACAAATGTATAATCTTACACAATGGAGAAAAAATCATTTTTAAAAGAAAGGATTTGACTAAATCAATGACTTTCCTTTTTAAATTATTTGTTTTAGCAGCAAAACTCTTTTTTTTTTTTTTTTAAAGAAATTCTTAGAGGTCACCCAAATATGTAAATCCGAGAAGAGTGATGATTGTGTTTTGGAGGTATTCTTTATTGTTTCTGGATTTCATAACATCCAAGGATTCTTAAGAACACATTTGAAAACCACTAGACTAGTCTCTAGAATTCCTTAAAGCAGGCTGTGCTGGTAATAGGAGCCAGCAGACCTGTGGAAAGAATACTGAATACTGGCCCTGAGTAGGACTTCTTATGGGACCTCTGCGCCTTCTCTCCCCTTTAAGATGCACATATCATCTGCCCTCAGGACATTTTAGTACCTGGCACATCTAGGAGCTCAGTCATCACATTGCAATCATTATATAAGCTCTGTGATGTAATTCCATGTAATTCACTCTACAGTCCCTTCCACTTCAGTTCCTTCTTTTTCTCCCCCACCCCCGACTTTTAAAAAAATATTTACTTTTGGCTGTGCTGGGTCTTCACTGCTGTGCACAGGCCTTCTCTAGTTATAGTATCTGGGCTTAGTTGCCCCATAGCATGTGGAATCTTCCCAGACCGGGGATTGAACCTGTGTCCCAGGCATGGCAGGCAGATTCTTAACCACTGGACCACCAGAGAAGTCTTCTTTGGCTTCTTCTCCAGGCCACTTTGCTTCTGTTAGACCAAATTTCCCCAGTTCTAGTATTCATGATATTCTCTCAAACTGAAAAGGCCCTTTCTCCCCTCAGCTGCTGAATCTAGTTTGTTTTGTTTTCCTAAGACCCAGCTCAAATACCACTTGCTTTGAAAAGCCTTCCATGATTCTCATGTGTGGTAGAATCTCCATCATCTGTGCCTTGCGATACTTTTTTATCCCATTTGCCCCAAGGTATGCTAATTCATGTTTTACATCTTGTTACGTCTTAGCTGCACCCATCAATGGGGCACGGGTCTTAATTATTTTTGTGTTCCTAGCATTACACACTGTATTTGATAAACAGGGGGGACCCATCAATAGAAAATAGTGACCACAAGCAGTAAACAATAATATAGACACTTCACTGCATTGACTTAAGATTATTAGTGGTTGCAAACAAAGAGAGGAATCCACATTTTTTGAGTCTATTGATAAATGTGGGATCAGAGTATGTCTTTGAGTGGATGGAATCCCTACTGTTAGGAACAGGGAAGGACCTGGCAGTGGAAGATGCCAGCACAGGTAAGATGCAGAAGTACAAGAGTGCTCTTGAGTCCTGAAGGTGGGCGGAAGTCCCACCCTTTGGAAACACGCCTCAAGCCAATCCAGCAAGTGATTTTTTCCCACAAGATGTCAAAATGTAAATCACTGGGGAATGACAATCTATTTTTCAGTTAATTTCTTAAACTTATCTGTTCGATATTGAACAAAACTGTTACTTTTCCAAATGGTTTAAATAGATTGGTTGATAATGATTCACAAAACTGTTGAAAGTCAGAGTAGCACCCATGTGCGTGAGAAATATGGCTTTTTATATTCGTACGCTAACTTCAATCTAACTCTGAGCCTCCTTGTCAACTGGCTGGAGAGAAATTCCATCCTGAACTGGATCAAAAGTCCCAGGTCAAACACCAGGGAAACCTAATAAGTGATACCCTCTGGTAATGGCTAAGAATGGCTAAGAATGGCTCATCCTAATTCCTGTGGTCTGCTTTTGTTTAGAGCTTCTCCTGTTTCTATTCTGTGTGTGGGGCTCAGAATCCTTGCTGAGGCTGAAGCTCTTCTCTCTCAGTTGGAGGCACTCTGATGTCTTGTCACCCCAAGAGAGCAAATTCAGGCCCTCAACAGATCGAATGATGATCCCTTCCCACATGAAGGAGGACAACCCAGTTTACGCAGTTTACTGATTCAAATGCTATCTCATCCAGACACCGGTTCACAGACACACCCAGAATATGGGTTGTGTTGAACCAATTATCTGGGCACCCTGTGGCCCTTTTAAGGCCTAACAGCAACTATCAGATCAATATATGATAGTTTATGATTGAAACTCAGCTTCCAGGACTTCCCTAGTGGTCCAGTGGTTAAGACTCTGTTCTTCCAGTGCAGGGGCTCAGTTTTGATCCCTGGTTGAGGAACTAAGATCGTACATGCTGCATGGCATAATCCAAAAAAATTTTTTAAAAAACAAAATAAAAAAAGAAACACAGCTTTCTATTATATTAGAACTTGTTGAAACTCAGCTTCTCTTTGGGGCCACATAGCGTTTCCCATGTGAGCCTCTTTAGACTGTAGAATTTAACAGAGTAAATCTCAATCTAGTGAGGGCCTGAATAAAATAAAAAGGCAAGGACTTCCCTGGCGGTCCAGTGGTTAAGACTTCACCTTCCAATGCAGGGAGTGTGGGTTTGATCCCAGGTAGGGGAGCTAAGATCCCATATAATTCAAGGCCATAAAACCAAAACATAAAACAGAAGCAATATGTTTGCTGTGGCTGAATGAAGAAAGAAGGCATATGCAGATTTCTACAGAAATTATGATTCCATGAAAGATTTTGAGGAGATGAGGAAGGCTGGTATCTTTCAGAGTGCAAAGTGATTTGGAATATAAAGAATTTCTTGGGTTGAGTTCCATGGAAGTTTGTCACTTTCCTGTGTTCCTGAACTATGAAACTATGACTATCCGGGGTGAGAAATAGTCTCTCAATAAATAAACAATTAACAAATACTGTGGACAAAAAAAAAAACCCACAGAAGCAATATTGTAACAAATTCAATAAAGGCTTTAAAAATGATCCATGTCAAAAAAATAGTTTTAAAAAAAAAAGGGCAAAGGAAGGGAGAATTTGTTCCCTCTACTTAATGATCTCTGAGCTGGGACATTGGGTCTCTGACATCCTGAGGCTTGGCACTGTGGAATACACTTGGCTGAAGACTGTCCAGAAGAACACAGCGGCTTGGATTCCTTGAAGATCAGCTTCAGGAAAAGCTACCTGATACTGTCTGGCTTCCCAAGACATGTATTCCTTGCTCCTCTTGGCCCCCATGGAAACCCCAGAGAATTGAGATTTTCCTGCTTGTCGAGGAAGAGATGTGGCTAGGAGGAAGAGAAACAAGTCCAGTGACGGAACACATCTTGAAGATGAGCTCCGGAGAACACGGTGGCTGCACAAGTTCCAGTTGGCTGAGGCCCCTTGGAGGCTGCGCCAGACTCTCTGTCACTTGGCGGCGGAGCCCTTGTCAGCTGCTCGGGCTGAGGTCCCAAGCTGGGTCTGCTTCCTTCAAGCTCTGCAAGTTTGGCTTGGGTGTCTTCGCGGGGTAGGAAGTGGCCCCGCGGACAGTCAGTGTTACTGATCCCAGGACTGGCTGCTCACCCCTGAAAAGCCAAAAAAGAGGCCAGATTGGTGGAAAGGAAAGTTTGCTTTATTTTGGATGCTGGCAACCAGAGAATGTGGGACAGATGCCGGGTCCAAAGGCCGACTACCCACACCCCCTCCACAATCAATGGGCAAGAGTTTTTATAGATGGAGGGAGGGGGGCTACATGCAGAGACAGTACAGTCAGCTCTGACAGTCATCTTGAAATTGGTCATTGGTGGTCTGACCAGCGTCATCCTGATTGTTTTAAGTACAGTTAATCTTCAGTTCCAAGGCTGATAAGTTTCCATTTCCTTGAGGTCAATCCTTGGAACTCCGGCAACTTTTGTCACGGCTAGAGATTGGTCATCATGTAGTTAACTTCTTCCACTTGGTGAGGGTTTCAATATCTATAAGACAGCTCTTGGGATATGGCTCAGAATGGTATATTCAGGCCTTGAGAAGGAATTCAATGTCTTTGACTATTCTTAATGACATTATTGCTATTTGATCTCCTTTGTTTTCCTTTTTTTCTGCATTTTCTCACTTCTCTGATTAATCTTTTAATCTTTGACTGAAGTTTTTCCACAGATGAAAGGCAGGCTGAGGACACTGTGGGGAGAGGGGCAAGGACCCTCGGGTCCTGCTCAGCTTCAAAAGCGGGGATCCCAGTACCTGCTTCGTGATGCATCCACCGTAGGGACTTGAGACGAGCACAGGGATATCTGGCCAGGCTGTGGTTCATAAGGAGAGGTGGCTCACAGCACAGGTGGGGCTGGTGGGGTGCACAGTATATGGGAACAGACTTCCAACAAAAACAGTTCTTAAGTAATTTATCTCTAGTTACTAGTTACTATGGACACACGGCAGCAAAGGCCCAGATAGAAGCCTGGACAAGTCCAGAGAAAATAACGGCATTTAATTATAAGACCAGAGATCAATAACACAAACACATAGAGACTGGAGAGGTTTAGCCCATCCTGTAGCCCGGTATTTCCTAGAGGGAGTCAAACCTTGCCAGGTGAATGAACTCTCCCAGTTGGAGAAGTAGATTCCTAGGCACTGTCAATCCAACACCGTCTTTTCTTCTCCACTGGAGACTTCAGATCCTCCTCCTGGATCCACACCAGTTCAAGAGTCAGGGCCTGAGTTGGGAAATTAACCCCCAGGGTGGCACATGGCAGTAAGCAGAACACACTCCAGGACCAGCTGGAATTCATTTGATTGCCTGCCACTGGGCCTGGCATTTGAAAGGTACTTCATCAGTTTCCCTGTGACCTTTAGAGCCAAGTGTTACTCTGATTTCCAGAAAACAGGAGGGAAACAGAGACAGAATCTTCTTTGAAAGATGAATGGCAATTTTTCTCAAAGAAGTTGATGAGGTTTCTCCTGCTCTCTCACATCTCAAGAGAGCACAACTGGATCATAGAGTTAAGATGGTCCTGAGTGTGAGAAGATTCCCATTCACTTCCGTTTAGAAGATGAGCAAACTGACCCAGGGAGACTGATGTTTCCATGAAGTGAGTCTCTAAGGTGATAAACAGTTTTGTTATTACCAACAACATAGAGAAATGGTTCTTTTCATGAAGATCTAGGGTTCTGCCCAGGTTCACATAATGTCAGGCCTTTTCCCTCCTGGAGTTTATAGTCTAAGACTGGATAAGACAAGCAAATTGTCAACTCACATATCCTCATTCATGGTGATTGTGGAAGGGATTATAAGAACACTGCAGCCTTGGGAGAATATCTTAATCATTTGGGCTTCTATAACAAGATACATTGGAGAAGGCAATGGCACCTCACTCCAGTACTCTTGCCTGGAAAATCCCATAACAGAGGAGCCTGGTAGGCTGCAGTCCATCGGTCACTATGAGTCAGACCTGACTGAGTGACTTCACTTTCACTTTTCACTTTCACACACTGGAGAAGGAAATGGCAACCCGCTCCAGTGTTCTTGCCTTGAGAATCCCAGGGACGGGGGAGCCTGGTGGGTTGCCATCTGTGGGGTCTCACAGTCAGACATGACTGAAGCGACCTAGCAGCAACAAGATACATGGTGGCTTATAAACAACAGAAATTCATTCCTCACAGTTCTGGAGGCTCGAAAGTCCAAGACTGAGGTGCCAGCAGATTCAGTGTCTGGTGACAACCAGCTTCCTAGTTAATAGAAGACGGTCTTCCCTTTGTGGGGCTTCTTTCATAAGGGCACTAGCTAATCCATTCATAGGGGTTCTGCTTTCATGACCCAATCACCTCCCAGAGACCTTACCTCCAAATACTATCATTTTGGGGGTTAGGTCTCAACCTATATAGATTTGGCGGGGGGGGGTGGGGGGGTGGGTGGAATTGCATGTATTCAGTCCATAGCACAGAGTATAAAGGAGTTCAGAAAAGAAGTAAAGAAGTGGATTTTAGCACCAACAATTTCTGATTAATAGAAAGAATTGAAAAACTGCAGTTTTCATTAACTTCCATGCTCTTTGGTTATATGGCTTTGACCTCATGGATTATTTGAGATTTATAATAGCTTTGGGAAAAATGATACCTTCACATAAAAATGATTCCAGAATAGATTGCTCATCAAAATCACAGCCTGAGGGCATTAGAATCCCCTGGGATGCTTGTTGAAATGCAGATTCCAGGGTTGGACCCACATCTACTCAATCAGAATCACAAGCAGGGGCCCAGAGGACTCTCTATTTTAAATGAGCTCTCTGAGAAACTCTCATGCCCATCAAACTTTGAGAACCCCTGCCAAAACCCTGAACTAGGATCAAGCCCAGGCAGTTTTAAACTTTCCTGCCCTTGAAAAAAAAAAAATTAAGTCAACAGAAAAGAGAACATGGTAGCATCACAGGTTTCTTGAAATTTCATAGAGAACTGTTTGTACATGAGCTGTAACCAGACCCATACGGAGAAAGGTTAACTCAAACCCGCAGTTGAATGAGATCAACAGTCTTTGCCAAAACCTAATTGTGCAGACCTGCCATGAATAACTTTAACATTTTAAAGGTCCCACAGCACAGCCAGGATCCCCAGCCAACTCAGAAAGCCTTTCCAATGTCAGTGTCACCTTTTGTTGAAAAAAGTTGCCTGTCAGGGGTCTCTTCTAAATGAAAAACATTATTTAGAAAATGCTAAGGAAATTCTAATACCAAAATATGTGTTCCTGGTATGTTGTTGAGACATTTGGGCAAGATTTCCAGTGGAAGAAGTCTCCTAAAACATTTTTATGATAACATCTAAAATCCAAAATATTGTTTTAACGAAATTTTCTTATTTTGATAGTTGGACACAATGAGAAAAACCAGAAGTATAAAAAGACACATTATGATGTTACTATTTTGGGTCTTATCCTCTCTTTGTTAATAAATTAAAAAGAAAATTAAAAAATAAAACTATATTGAGGGTAGCTTTTCTACATCAGAAAATTCACTAACTGATCTCCCATAATTGTGAGTGACATTACTATATTCATGTTTTCAAGAATTTTGACCTTATAGGAATCCTGAATAATTAACCTTCATGGAAGTATTATTTAACATCATTTTTCATCACCAACTTCATGAACTCACCCAGGGAGTTCTTATCTGTTTGTTCTGTTTTGCTAGTCAAGCCAACGCCTGAGTCCCACCCCCAGGTTCTAGTTTCATGGGCCTGGAGTGGGGCCCAGGTGTTTACCATATGCAATCAGTGTTGAAACACCCATTTACAGCCAATACAACAGATTTTTCTTATGTTATTTGCAGAAGATAAATTCTCAAGAATATAGGTGGCTTATACTCTCAATAATACAAAGGTTTCTACATTAAGATAGGATTTTCTACTTTTAATTTTGTTATAGAGACAAGCCAATAATTGTTCTATGCATCCCATAGTTATATAATCTAAGTCTTGGAGTAGGGGTATATCTGAGCCTAATTCTTTTTTTTTTTTTTGGTAAGGGGGAGACTTCCTATTTATTTTTAATTTTATTATTTTCTTGTTGGCGTATAATTGCTTCACAATGTATGTCAGCTTCTGCTGTACAATGTGAAGCAGAATGTATGTCAGCTATATGTATACATATATCCCCTCTTTCTTGAGCATCCCTCCAACCACCGCATCCCACCCCTCCAGGTCACCACAGAGCACTGCGCTGAGTCCCCTGTGGCATACAGCAGCGTCACTAGCATCTGATTGACACACGGTGGTGTATACACGTCCATGCTACTCTCTCAATTCACCCTTCTCTCTCTGATCCTAAGGCTTACTAAGTTTACTACAGTAACTTAATGGCCCCAAATTTCAGTGCCTCAGTGAAAAAGAAGTGTTATTTCCGAAGGCCTTCCTAAGTCAAGCCATGTCACACAGACAGCTTCGATTATGTGTGTTTTAAGGCAAAGTAGTAGTTAGACAGGTCGTCTCCGTGGTCAGGTCAAGTAGGTAGGGCCTGACATGATATCAGGATGCTCTGAATGCAGGTCAGGTGTAGGGAGGACCCAACAGAAGATGACTTCCTGTCAGTATCTGAGGCAATTCCTAAACTCCAGCCCCTGCCACACGCATCTCACTTTTCTACCTAATGACAACAAGCTGTTTCCCATCTCGGCAGCTTTGCCCAAGTTTTTCCTCTCTCTGGCATCCATTCCTACCTTCCTTCCTTACACCTCAAGATTCGATCATCTCGTCAGGTCTGCTCAGTCTCCACCTATCAGAAGCTGTTCCTGACACTAAGAATGGTTCTATAATGAAGCAAATAAAGCTTAACCTTTGGGGCCCCTCACTCACATGGTCCCTTCCAAACTCCTGGGAGGGACCACAGAAATATTTTCATGTGGTCATGTTTCTTAAATCTGCATAAATAAGAGATTTTAACCATAATAGATTCAGACTGTCTACTTCAACTAAGCCCCTGTCAAACTTTCTCTTGTATTAAGCCCTGTTGGAAAGACCATGAGCATTTTTGAGAACCAAGGTAAATGAACATTGAATCTGGTATACATGTAGTTTGGGTTTAGTGGAATAACATGTTTACGAATAATATAATTAGTGATGTCAGTATAAGAGCATATCAGTTGGATTCAAAGAAATAGAATCAGTAGAAAATAATAACAGATAGACTGATGGTAGGTAATTGATAAATGAGAGATAGATGATACATAGATAGATATACAGATATAGATAATTGATTAATAGATGTATAGATAGACCTTTTAGTTTCACTTGTCTGGAGAACCCTGCAAATACAAGGATCAGTTAAAGAAACAAACAAAAAAAAAGTGTTGTAGAAGCATGCTATGGGCTGAACTGTGCCCCCCTCTCCAATTCATATGTGGAAGTCCTAACACAGAACCTCAGAATGTGACTGTATTCAGAGACAGTGTCTTCAAGAGCTAGACTATATTAAAAATGAGGTTCTGGAAGCTCATACAACTCAACATCAAAAAAAAAAAAAAAAAAAAAAAAACTCAAATGAAAAATGGGCAGAAACCTGAGTATACAGTTTTCCAAACAGGAAATACAGATGGCCAGCAGTCACATGAAAAGATGCTCAGTGTCACTAATCATCAGGGAAATGCAAATCAAAGTCACAATGAGATATCACCTCACATCTGTCAGGATGGTCATGATCAAAAAGAACACAAATAACAAATGTTGGCAAGGATGCAGTGAAAAGGGAACCTTCACACACTGTTGCTGGGAATGTAAACTGATTCAGTTGGTGTGGAAGACAGTATGGAGGTTTCTCAAAAAACTGAAATAGAACTACCGTACGACCCAGCAATTCCACTCCTGGGTATATATCCAAAAAAAGAGAGAGAGAAAACATTGATTCAAAAAAATACCTGTACCCCAATTTTCATACCAGCATTGTTTACAATTGCCAAGATATGGAAGTCAACAGATGAATGGGTAAAGAAGATGTGGTATATATACAATGCAATAATGTTCGGCCATAAAAAAGAACAAAATTTTGCCATTTGCAGCAACATAGGTGAACTTGGAGGGCCTAAGTCCATATTCTAAGTAATAAGTCAGGTATAGAAAGACAAAATACTGTATAATATCACTCATACATGGAATCTAAAATATACAACAAACTAGTGAATAGAACAAAAACAAAGCAGACTCACAGACATTAAGAACAAATTAATGGTGATGGATCAGTTGGTAAAGAATCCTCCTGCAATTCAGGAGACCCTGGTTCAATTCCTGGCTCGGGAAGATCCTCTGGAGAAGGGATAGGCTACCCACTCTGGTATTCTTGGGCTTTCCTTGTGGCTCAGCTGGTGAAGAATCCGCCTCCAATGCAGGAGACCTGGGTTCGATCCCTGGGTTGGGAAGATCCCCTGGAGAAGGGAAAGGCTACCCACTCCAGTATTCTGGTCTGGAGAATTCCATGCACTTTATAGCCCATGGGGTCACAGAGTCAGACATGACTGAGTGACTGTCACTTCACTTCACTTCACTGGTTACCAGTGGGGTGAGAGGGGCACAAGCGTAGGGGATTAAGAGGTATAAACCATTAGGCATAAAATAAGCTATAAAGATTATATTGTACAATACTGGGAATATGGTCAGTATTTTCTAATAATTATAAATGGAGAATAATTTTCAAAAATTGCAAGTCACTATATTGTACACCTGTAATTTATATAATAGCATGCATCAACTATACATCAATAAAAATCCCTCCAAAATGATCGTGTGTGCCTGGACCTCCATTAGACTGTGTGCTTCTCGTGGGCCAGCACACCTTCTCATCCACATTTGAATCTCCAAGACCTAGCTCAACACCTGGTATATGTACAAGATGCTGATGGTATATGTGACGAACAAATAGGTAAATACACAAACAGATGCCCAAGTGAACACTGAAAATGGACGCATCAAGAGATTACCAGTCTCTAGAGATATCATCTTTATTTTTAGAGATCAAAAATAGTTAAAGACTATTCATATTGTTTTGAGTTCAACTGGGAAAAAAAAATCCTTTAAGAATTTTCTGACGGCTGAATTCTGATGAAAACGAGTGCAAAGCCAGTGTTCAGTTCAGTTCAGTTCAGTCGCTCAGTCGTGTCTGACTCTGCACGCAACTGGGGAAAAAAATATCCTTTAAGAATTTTCTGACTGCTGAATTCTGATGAAAACAAGTGCAAAGCCAGTGTGGAGAGCACTTAAACATTTAATCCCAAGTAAGAATTTCTGATTTAAAAAAATAAAAACAAATGGACTACAACCACCAAAACCAAAAATAAATGTAAAAAGCAAACAAAACTGCTCTTCTCCACTTTATAAAACTTCTCTACTCCCCATATGCTTAATATGCTACTGAGTTTGAGTGCAATATATAGATACAGATGACATCTATTTGTTGGATGTTTGAGTGGATAACATGAGGTGTATTCAGCATCCTACTGAATACAGACAGTTTCTTGAAAGGATAAGACATTTAAGTATGAGACAAACGTCTGAAGTCCAAAATACTTTCTGTGAAAATGTAGCTCTGAGTTCTAAAGAAAATGACTTGTGTAAAGAATTTGTAAATCATGCTCACTCTTATATTTCTCCTCTTCCATATTTCTAATTCTCTCTTGTTTCTCTTGTATCTTGAAAGAAAAAAAATACATACACAAAATTTTTTCAGTATGATTAACTACACACTGCTATGACACTATAGCCATTGTTTTCATTAAAACATCCTCAAATGGAATATGCTTTGTTCTTACCAAGAAAATAAAAGCAATTTGTTTTCTACTGTCTGAGGAATGAGAGAAAGTTGTTTGTTCCCAGAAAGCTTTCTCACAATTGCTCACCTCTTGCAACCCCATTAAGTTGGGGTATTGCAAACTCCATCTTACCTCCTAACCAATATGCTGCTTCTTAAGTCTCTCTCTCTCTCTCTTTTTTTTTTTTGGCTGCAGCACAAGGTATCTTTAACTTCATCATGCAAGATCTGGTTTCCTGACCAGGGATCAAACTCGGACCCCCTGCATTAGGAGCTCAAAGTCTTAACCACTGGACCACTAGGGAAGTCCCTTTAGTCTTTTGTGAGTTATGGACTTTCTTGAAAATCTAGCTATTTTCTTCCCATAAAAAAAGGGGGGGGGGCATAAACACAAATAGAGACAACATTTTGCAAACAATCTGAGGGTCTTCGTAGACCCCTTAATGCCATTTAAGGATCCCTGTTTAGGGACTTCAGGTAAGGAACTTCTGCTCGTGAGTAACCCCTTGGGAAAGGCAAGGATGAGTTGGAAATATAATACTGGGGTAGATGAGACACCTCTGATATATTTTACAGTGTACACAAAGCTTCATCTGAGGAAAAGTTTTTGAGCAAAAAGGAACTGTTAAAGTGAGGAAAAGATACTTAGAGACCTAATTCCCAATAACAGTGCATTCAACTGTCACAGTCACTGTTACAGGGGAAAGATAAAGGGAAATACGCCAAGTTATTACAGCAAAAAGCTAATTTTATGCACAGTGTTTTAGCAATCTATATTTTCCAAATACATTAAGAGCTTAATTTTAAAAATTCCTCTACTGATATCATTAATTTTCCAAGTAAAATGTAAAGTAAATGGATAAATAAATCGCAGTTTAAAGAAAATTTACACTTACCAAGATCACCAAAATACAAATCTATTAAAAATACACCTTGTCTTTGATGTTTATTTCACATTATCTAAGTACATCCAGTTATGCAAATTTACATTTTTATTTCAAATCTTTGCATTCCTGATATACATAAAATAGGACAAAGAACACATCTGTAATGTTCAGCCTGGAAAATCTTGCTTGGGGCAGACAAGATTCTCAGCTGCCTTTTTCTTTCTGCACATGTACAAATACAATTCTGAATAACTAGAATTTAAAAAATCAAGATGGGTATAAGGAAAAAGGTGACTAAATTTTTGTGTCACCTGAGGTTACATGTACTTGACTTTTAAAATGGTCTTCTAATTACCAAATAACTATTTCATGGGTAACAAGTCTTTGGAATCTCCTTAAATGATTTCAGGACGCTTAGCTGGTTTCTGAGGTTCCTGTAATCTGAATGCAGTTGACACAAGCTATACACCAATGCTGTATATTCACCTAAGATCTTTTTAAACATAGGAGCCAATGTCATTATCCCTCTTTTGTGAAAATATCTTGCCAGGCTAAAAAGGGAGCACTTATTTCTCTCACTCGGCAAAGGAAAAGACAGACCAGCATAATACAGTACTATTATAATTTGAAAGGAAATAATCACATTGAACGAAACAAAAGACCTTACCATTTTAGTTATAATTTTATGAAATTCAAATATACCTAAATCATACCATGATACTAGATGGCTGCATGTTCATTCTGTTCAATGTTGCCCATGAGATCTTTCGTATCATTAGTTCCTGGACTTGATCCACTGTTAAAATACAGAGTGTTCTCAAAAGTGTCCTCTCGAGGCAAATGTACACGTCTTTTCTTGTAAAAGAAGTACCCAGCGAAGCCAGCACCCATGATAATTAGCAGGACCACGATGACTACTACTCCTGTCGCACTGGAAGACGGTTTAGAAGGTTCCATCTTCCTTGGATCAGCTATAAATAAGTAAATACATTAGAAAAAAAGGTAAGTGGGGAGAGGCAGAGAGTAGAATGCCATGGAGAACAGTACAACTGTCTTAGAAAAACTAAAATGCATGAATTTCCTGTCCAGTGACATTTGCCAAACAGAAATTCAGGACATAAATATAGAATTCCATGAATGATTAATTCAAATGTTCAGATGACTATTCAATTGCAAGAGTATTTCATGTATCTATGCAGCAGTATGCTAGTATAATATTTTTAAATATTTATACCTTTTAAAAATAATTGAAGGCTGCTTACACGTACATCATATGAAGATAAATGGAATAGTAAAAGCAGTGATAATAATAACAACCAAGGGGGAAAATTAGGGGAAAAAGAAAATGAATAGTGGAAATTTGAAGTCATGAGTATTAGTTAACAAATAGCATGTAAGAAGTTAAGAGAGCTGCAGGCAAGCCACACATCTCACTTTTACTTTTTTTTAGCAGCAAACAACATAAGTGAAAGAGGTCAGTTCCTTATTCAAACTGTTCATAAAACTAAAATTTTAAATATTGCTTAAAAAAAGAAAAGAAAGAAATCACAGGGATTCCTAAGAGAAATTTCTTCCCTGGGTTCTCATAGGGCAATTAGTGTAACGAAGCAATTAGTGTTCTCAGTAAAACCTGGAGTTCTTGCCTGGAGAATCCCATGGACAGAGGAGCCTGGCAGGCTACAGCCCATGTAGTCACAAAGAGTCAGACACAACTGAGTGACTCAACAACAACAAGACCTAGGATAAAAACACCAACCTGACTCCAAGACTGGCTTTTCTACAGCATCATTCAAGAGTGATCGATGCCAAAACGACAAAGGCTAGAGTAGCTCAAGCTATTTGACTGAGAGTGCAATGGGTATAGGAAGGGAAAATTATGTTTTTTTAAAACAAACACACTATGACCCAGCAATACCACTTCTAGGCATATACACCAAGGAAACCAGATCTGAAAGAGACACGTGCACCCCAATGTTCATCACAGCACTGTTTATAATTGCCAGGACATGGAAGCAACCTAGATGCCCATCAGCAGATGAATGGATGAGGAAGCTGTGGTACATATACACCATGGAATATTACTCAGCCGTTAAAAAGAATTCATTTGAAGCAGTTCTAATGAGATGGGTGAAACTGGAGCCCATTATACAGAGCGAAGTAAGCCAGAAAGATAAAGACCATTACAGTATACTAACACATATATATGGAATTTAGAAAGATGGTAACGATAACCCTATATGCAAAAAAAGAAAAAGAGACTCAGATGTATAGAACAGACTTGTGGACTCTATGGGAGAACCCGGGGGTGGGATGTTTCAAGAGAACAGCATCGAAACATGTATATCTAGGGTGAAACAGATTACCAGCCCAGGTTGGATGCATGAGACAAGTGCTCAGGCCTGGTGCACTGGGAGGACCCAGAGGGATGGGGTGGAGAGGGAGGTGGGAGGGGGGACCGGGATGGGGAATACATGTAAATCCATGGCTAATTCAATGTATGACAAAAACCACTGCAATGCTGTAAAGTAATTAGCCTCCAACTAATAAAAATAAATGGGAAAAAATAAATAAATAAATAAAACAAACACACTGTATCAATGTATTGCTAACATGGAACTTAAAATTTCATGATCTTACCTTTTGTTGTAATTAATGTATGCGTAGGTTCAGCATCAACAACTGTTTGTAAAAGAACAAAATAATTAAATAGTTATAAAGACCCATGATAATTGCATGTAGATAGTGAGCATTATTTGGTTTACAAATACATCAAATTATTCATGTTTGATTTATGGTGATATACGATATAGATAGACAATAATCAGATAGATGGACAGATAGATAAAATCTGTATGTATATATACAGATTTTAGCTAGCTATCTATCCTATAACTGCAACCTACAGCTGCATGGTGAGTTTAAATACACTGGAAGATCTGAAAACAGGAAAAACACCCCCAGTTGTACTTGAGCCACTTATACCACCAAAATCTACCCAATCTACCCATAAAATAATGTATTCTAGGCTAGCGGTTTTAAAAATAGCTCACTGAAGCATAAGATATTACAAGGCATTTGAATGAAAAATAAAATAAGAATTCAACACTGCCCCAAAGGGTACAGTATCTTAGAAGAGAGTTTTCAAAAAATGAAGAACTAGCATCACCGACTCAGTGAAAATGAATTTCAGCAAATTCTGGGAGACAGTGGAGGACAGAGGAGCCTGGCATGCTACAGTCCATGGGGTCACAAGGACTCAAATACAGCTTAGCAACTGAACAACAACAAAATAATAAAACCTACTGGGGATGGAGTATTACTTTACTTCATTTATTTATTTAAATCTATTATCTAATTATATCTCTTGGTAAAGATACTATGTGGAGTAGAATGGCATAAAACTATTACGAACGTCTGGATAGTATCATATCATGGGCACATAATACTATTAATTTCCCCAACCCTTGTCCTGACATGGTCTGCCATTCAATCTCAGGAGGAAACTTAATTGGTCTTACATGATTTATTTCCTAAAAAATTCTCATTCCTCCCCACTGTCCACTTCTTGTTTGGTCAAGGTATGTATTTTATCTCTTTTTCTCATGTGCCATAAGGCTAGATCTCCAAACTTCTCCCAACTTCACAAATCCATGTGCATGGATATTTTATCACATGTGTATTGATATACCAAAATCATTACTTCAATTAAGCAGGAAGTTTTGTGCTCACTCAAAGCGACAGACAGAATTGATCACCATGGTAGACTGGATTTCTCGCTTATAAAGAGAAAGAGTTTATAAGGAACCTGTAATCACATTATAATTCCACACCTAACATCTTCATATTTGCAAGAAAAGGGAACCTAGAAACATATGTACCATAGGACAAATTCTTACTTACTTTTTGGTCTTTTACAAATGTATCCTTTGTAGGAAGAACAGTGAATATTACTCCATAATCCAGAAGATGCATATAAAGTCACACAATCATTTCTTTCACCAGAGGGATCACCTGTTTTCCAGTTGACAAAGGAGAGTGGGTTGTTGTTTATCCACAGCCACATTCCTGATTATCAGAGGAAGACAAAAAAAATTACAAGTTAAAAATAATCCCTTAAAATAAATTCAACTTATTCATGTAAAATTTCTAAGCATGTTATTTTATATCACAATCAATAGCTATTTACACTTAAGAGTTTTAATAGGCAAGATAATAATAATTAATTAATAGAGGAAAGGAAACTGAGAATTATGTTTCTCATGTAGTTTCAGTTGAAAATTTATTCCTAATTTGTATATATATGTAAATTTATCTTCCCCTAATTTTTTTAAATAGCAACAGATAGAAAATATTTTTTTAAAACTTCTTTAACTTAGCAACAGTGGATATTCCTTTTAGCAACTTTCAAGATAGCCTGATGTGTGAGTCACTTAAATATTCAGTTCTTATCTCAAATGAAACTATGAGTTTGAATCTTCAAATGCTTCACAAATTAATCATTAATTAAAGCAAGATTTTCTAGGACTGAAAACTTGTTTTGAAACAAGTTTGAAATATTTTGAAATATTTCAACATTTTGAAATATTCCTGATTCAAAAATCATGGTGCAAAAATTACCTTCAACATTTCTGTACAATCCTATCCAAAAATTGGTTTTGCTTTGAAGTGGCTCAACTCGATATGACAGGAAACTCAATTCGGCAGCACTTTCAATGGTAACCAGAGAGGAACCTGCAAAGTACAAAAGAATAAACAAGACGGGAATATATTTAAGTAGTCGAAAAAATTTTTATAATGATTATGTTGATATCAAGAACAATAAAAATCATCCCACTATCTCCACTTAAGGGGAAGAATTTCAAAGAGTGAACATTTGTCTTCTAAGAATTTGTTTCCATTCTGAAAATGTGATTTTTTAAGGCATCATTTGTGTACAAGCACTGGACAACTCACTGCAGGATATACAAAGATGAGTAGAACAAAGAATACCTTAAGAAGGTTATGGTTCAGTGAGTAGGAATGAATTGAGCATATAAAGAAATGTATTAGAAAAAAAAATAAATATAAAAAGGTGCCGACATGTCAAACAGGGAGAAGATTTGTTTTAGGGGAAGCTATTTAAAGGAAGCATGCAAGAAACAGAATTTTAAAATATTAGGGAGCATGAGATTTCAAGTACAAAGAATAGAAAATAATTCTGAGACTAGGAAGAATAAAAAAATAAAGAGACAGGGAAGCATAGAGGTGGTTCACAGATGCATGGAATTCTTCATCTTTAGTTTATAGTAATAAGATATGAAATAGAAAGGTAGGTAGATAAGGCAATCTATTGGGGTAATGAATATATTTGACAGATAGCTCAGTTTGGCTGGATGAATCTGGTCAATGGGTGAAAAAAGCCTTGGGTTAGGTCTCACTGCAGATGGTAGGAGACTGATATTTAGGGTAATGTGGTGATTAAAAAACACTTAGATTTTTAGGGAGCAGATTGAAGGATGCACTATAAAAGTATTAATCCAGCTGTTATGGATAGGACTGTACAAAAAGAAGACATGAAACAGAAACGCTGCTTGGATACTATAGCATCTAACATACCCAGTCAAAGATTGCTTCAGTGCCAGTACTGTATTTTATTGTAAAATTATAGAATTTTAAATAATAACAACTTAAAATATTTTAAGCTGTTTCTACCAGACATTTTGCTTTGGACTTTACAAACATGATCTCACTAAAATTTTACAACTATCTTATTAAGTTAGTACTACTGTTACTCCATTTTACAGATAAGGTATCTAAAAGTCCAGAGGGTAAGATCTTTCAAGATCTTAATGATAGTGGAGGGCAAAGTCATGGCATGATCCAGGCATCTGAATCTTGCCCTATATCTAACCACATGCCTGTATCCCACATCACTGGGACTTTGCTGACTATTTTCATTGCATCATTTCATATTTTATTTTAAAATATACTTCATAGATGATAGCCATTTCAATATATATGGAATATATTTTGATGAATGTGAATCATTCATTTTATTTACAGGAAATCATAGTTATCTACAGTTGAAAACAAAGTTTCTACATATCCACTGCCAAGAATTTTTTATAAAAATACTTAGCAACATTTCTTAATTTAAAAAAGGTTTCAAGTGACATCATAATGAATGCAGAGTAAGAACCCTTGAGAATCCTCTCCCCTAAAAAAGCAATAAGAACACTAAATCTTTTTCAAATCAACTTTTTCAGAACACTGAAAGTTAACCAACAGCTTGTAACAGTCCAGGACGTATTTATTCAAGAAAAATGACTGACTCTCAGTAAGGAAACTGAGCTTTAGGATGTTTTAACTTGTCCTAATCCCATAGCCTTATCCCTAGCTCTGTGATTGCCTTAAAAGCCAAAAGCCTCAAAATCACACTGAAGACCAGAAACCAAGAAGACACTGGAAAGTCAGAATGGGATTGGGGTTCTTTCCAAGTCACATTCTCAAAGAATTTCCATTATTTGATCTCTGACAGTTCCCTGGAAAACCTCACTTGGCAGAAGTTGCCTTAATTTGAACTAACTCAGAGCTCATCCAGTGTAAACAGCATTTTCCTTGGGGGAATTTGTCAAAAATTAACAGTGGCAATAACCTAACAGTACAGCTGCCTGAAGCAGTGATAACATTTTAGGGAAACAATAAGCTAACCAAAAAGGTAACAGGAAAGGCTGTGGAGTAAAATGTCCACAGGGAACTTTAAGAAGCGCTGACCTATTCCTGGGACTCTAGAAGGCCACAGACACGCACTGGAGTGTGTACATGCACTGGACTATATGCATGCCCATGAAAGATCTGAAAAGTCTCCACATTTTCACCTCTGGCTGATGTTGAGGGTCTGCAAAAGCAGGAAGTGAAGGCTAAGGTAGAGTTTTAAGCTTCATGTATGAAAGTTGAAGGCATGTCTTCAGACAGAGCCCCTCAGTAAAACCCGGAAAACTTGTTGGTTCTAGACACTAAGGAAATATGTTTGCATCACTAGCTGACCACTAAACTAATTAGGTAGAGAATTCAGTAACTGTGCATGAGAAAGAATACACACTTCATAGAATTTATGAAGGAAAATTTCTAAACAAGGAAATAGCAACAAAATCAAACCTTGTAGAGTGGAAATAAACTTATTTCCAATGTTGCTTATTTTATTATTTTAAATACATAATTTTTCAATGAAAATTACAACAAATTCAAAGAAACATGAAAATATGACCCATACCAAGAAAAGAAGCAGTCAATACAAATTTTTCCAGAACAAAGTCACATCTTTGGCTTACTGGACAAAGACTTTTGAAATCAGCTATGTAAAAGATGTTTAAAGAACTTAAAGGAAAAAGTGTCTAAAGAACTAAAAGTAAGTATGAAATAATTGCTCACTAAATAGGGACTATTAATAAAAAGATAGAAATTATTTTAAAAATAAAATTCTGGAGTTAAACATTATAATAATTGAGAGGAAAACTTCACTGGAGAAGCCAAAAACTTAATTTGATTAAGTAAAAGAAATAATCAGCACGCTTGTGCTTATCCAGTCTGAATAATGGGAGTCCTAGGAGAGGAGTGAGATAAAGAGGCATAAAAGAGTACTTGAAGAAATGATGGACCAAAAGCTTCCCAATGGTCCTTCCCAGGACAAGAGCGTGGCAACCCCTGCCTGTATTCTTGCCTGGAAAATCCCATGGACAGAGGAGCCTGGTGGGCTATGGTCCACAGGGTCACAAAGAGTCGGGCACGACTGAAGCAACTTAGCACAGCACAGCACAGCCCAATGGCTGATAGCTGCCCTAACCTTGGAGAAAGAAACAGACATCCAGATCCAGGAAGCATAAGGAGTACCAAATACAGCGACTCTAAAGAGACCAACATCGGGACACATTACAATTAAATTGTCAAAAATTAAAGACAAATTCTTAAAAACAGTTAAAGAAAAGCAACTTGTTACACACAAGGCAACCCCCGCAAGACAATGAAGAAATTTTCCAGCAGAACTTTGCTGTTCAGAGGGAGCGAGAAGATACACTTAAAGTGCTTATAGATAAAAGCTTCCAAACCAAGAATACCCCCACCTAGAAAAACTGTCATTCAGAATTAAATGAGAGATAAAAAGTTTTCCAGACAAATAAAACTGGAAAGAGTTCATCACCGATAGATATTTTCCCTGATAGCTTTATTTTTTCCCTGATAGCTCAGTTGGTAAAAGAATCCACTTGCAATGCAGGAGACCCTGGTTCAATTCCCAGGTGGAAAGATCCACTAGAAAAGGGATAGGATATCCACTCCACTATTCTTGGGCTTCCCTTGTGGCTCAGCTGGTAAAGAATCTGCCTGCAATATGGGAGACCTGGGTTTGAATCCTGGGTTGGGAAGATCCCCTGGAGAAGGGAAAGGCTACCCACTCCAGTATTCTGGCGGGGAGAATACATGGACTGTATAGTCCATGGGGTTGCAAAGGGCTGGACACAAGTGAACAACTTTCACTTTATAAGAAATGTCAAAGGGAATTCTTCAAGTTAAAGTGAAAGGACTCTAATTAATAATATGAAAATATTTGAAAATATAAAACTCAATGGTTAAGGTAAATATGTAGGAAAATCCAGAATATTCTGATATAGTGGTGGTAGGTAAATCATCTGTAATTCTAGTATAAAGGTTAAAATACAAAGTATTAAAAATAACTATAAATACAATACTTTGTTAATGTATACACAATATAAAAATACATAAATGGTGACATTAAAAATATAAAAGGTGGGGGGAATGTAGAAACATAGAGTGCTTGCATACATTCAAAGTTAAGTTGTTACCAGCTTTAAATACACTATGTTTCATATGAGCTTCATAATAACCACATAACAAAACCTATGGTACATATACAAAAGGAAACAATCTAAGCATATCATTATGGAAGCATTGAATCACAAAGGAAATGAACGGAGGAAGAAAGGAAAAAAGGAAAGTCAAGATAGAAATAATTAACAAAATGTCAATATTAAGTCCATGCCTACCAATAATTGCTGGAAATGTAAATAGACTAAATTCTCCAATCAAAAAACACAGAGTTGCCTAATAGATTGAAAAAGAAGAGGAAAAAAAAAGAAAAAGACCCAACTATATACTGTCTAAAAGAAATGCATTTCAACTTTAGGACATACATAGGCTTAAAGTGAAGGGATTAAAAAAAAAATTATTCCATGCAAGTAGTATTGAGAAAACTGACAGCCAAATGAAATAGAATAATACTGGACCACTACTAACACTGCACAGGAAAATCAACTTAAAACTATTAAAGACTTGGATGTAAGACCTGAAATCATAGAATAAAATATAGGCAATATGCTCCTTGACATTAATCTTGTTGATGATTTTTTTGTATATGACACTAACAGCAAAGACAAAAAAAAGCAAAAATAAACAAATGGCCTAACACCAACCTAAAACGCTTCTGTATAGCAAAAGAAACCATCAGCAAAATTAAAATATTACTTACTGAATGGGAAAAAAATTTTGCAAACCACATGTCCTAATAGAAGTTTAATATGTAAAATATACAACTTAAGCAACTCAATAGCAAAAACCAAGTGACTCAATTTTTAAAATGGGCTTAGAACATGAATAGACTTTTTTTTTCCATAGGAGACTTTCAAATGATTAAAAGTACATGAAAAGGTGTGCAACATCACTAATCATCAGGGAAATACAAATCAAAACCACAATGAGCTATCACCGCCACACTTGCTTAGGCTGGCTATTATTAAAAAGATAAGAGATAACAAGTTCTGGAGAGGATGAGGAGAAGAGAAAACTCAGTTAGTGTGAATGTAAATTGGAACAACATGGAGGTTCCTCAAAAAACTAAAGATACAACTCTCAGCACTCCCACTTCTCAGTATATATCCAAAGGAAATGAAATCAGCATCTTGAAAAGATATCTGCACTCCACATTTACTGCAGCACTATTAACAATAGCCAAGATGTGGAAACGACCTAAATGTCCATCAACAGATGAATGGTTAAGAAAAGGCAGTATGTGTATACAATGGAATATTATTCAGTCTTAAAAAAAGAAGGAAATCCTGCCATGTGCAGCAGCATGGATCAACCTGGTGGGCATTATTTTAAGGAAGTAAGCCAGAGACAAACAAGTACTATTACTTGTTTGGTATTACTTATATGTGGAATTAAATCAAAGTCAAACTCATAGAAACAGAGAGTGGAATAGTGGTTGTGAGGGGCTTGGGGTGTGGGAGAAACAGGGTACAGACCTTCAGTTATATGATAAATAAGGTCTTGGGATCTGTATAATACAGTGACTATAGTTAATACTGTATGATATAAAAGATAAGAACTCAAGTATTCTTACCAAAAAAGGAAGAAAAGTAAATATGTGATATGATGGTTGTGTTAACTTGACAGTAGGAATCCTTTCCCACCAAAACATGTATCAAATCATCACCTTATATACCTTAATTGTATTATAATTTTGTGTCCACGACACCTCAATAAAACTAAAGAAAAAATTAAACATAAAAGCAAAAAGAAGTAATAAAAACTCCAGGCTGACTTTTGAATGAACAAGAAGAATATGAGAACGTAACTCTTGCTCACCACTGTTGAAAAAAGAGCCCTGACTTAGGGCATAAACAAACTTCAGTAACAAAATAATTCAGTAAAATACTTATTGGGATTAAAGTAAGTAAATTTATTCATGTACCCTGAAAAGTTCACTTTATTTGATATTTTTATATCAGAAGGGAAACATCCCATTTTTGTCAGGTCTACTTCAATTTTCTTTCATATTTATTCACTAATAACATAACTAGATCTAAATGCTTTTCTATTCATGGCAAAGCAAAATGGTTCCTATGCACTTGTGAAGCCTGAGCTGATTAGTGACAAAAGGTGACTCCAACAATCTGAATTATAATCCCAGTAATTTAAAATATTAGGGCAGAAAGTAAGAAAGACTTCTTTAGCAAATCATTGCTTTCCATGCCAGAATTCTTTAATCTTTTGAGGCTATAATGTTAGAAATTGTATTTAGGTGTCATGATGTTAACATTTCTGTTACAATATGAATTATTAAGACAAAAAGGACAGATATTCTTACAATTCCTTAGGTTTTAACATACGGGGCTACTATTATCCCGTATGTTAAAATCTAGAGTATATGATCGTGGAATTTTCTGACTGCAAATGTGGCACTTACCCATTCGAAGACATTCCAGAGAAGCCTGGCCCCAGTTCCTTGTATATGAAGATTCAATATAGTAGCAGTGACCATGGAAAGGAATCCATGCTGAGTGCTCTGTCTCAGGGCATCTACCAGGCAGCTGTGGGGGTTCAGTGGCAGGGATTTCTATTAATAAAAAGATATTTAAAATAAAGTAAGATCTAAAGCTTCTGGAGTACACAGAATAAAATATTAACATTTAAAAAAATTTTCATCATCTGTTTTTTTTTTTTTAAAGCTCTAATGGAAATCATTTAGATCTACCATTTCTATTACTGAGATTTCTTTTTACTTTATCATTATTTTATTTTTAAAATATTTAAATAGAAGGTATTGTGGTACAACGGCAATCAACCACATTCATAATTAAGAATATAGATCTACAGATACCTACAAAGATGTTAGTAAATTCCCCAAAGTGATCACCCAAAAATAATTTGCAAAGTGAGTCTTCCTTCTGGACACTTTCATTTTCTAGGATCCTTGCCCCTATAAAACCATCTTAGCTGTGACTGACACTTATAACTAAGTGCTATAGGTAGAATTCTAGGACTTTATCACTGTCCAATTCAACTATATGTTAAGACTGTATCACTGTAATATCACTGACTGCAATGAATCTGCATTGCTGTTCAGTCACTAACTCACGTCCAGCTCTTTGTGACTCCATGGACTGCAGCACACCAGGTTTCCTGTCCTTCCCTATCTCCCAATGTTTGCTCAAACCCAAGTCCATGGAGTCGGTGATGCCATCCAACCATCTCATTCTCTGTTGTTTCCTTTTCCTCTCAGCCTCAATCTTTCCTAGCATCAGGGTCTTTTCCAATGAGTCATCTCTTTACATCAGGGGGCCTATGTATTGGAACTTCAGCTTCATCATCAGTCCTTCCAATGAGTATTTGGTTTTGATTTCCTTTAGGACTGACTGGTTTGATCTCCTTGTTGTCCAAAGAATTCTCAAGTCTTCTCCAGCACCACAGCTTGAAAGCATCAATTCTTTGGTGCTCAGCCTTCTTTATGGCCCAACTCTCACATCCATATGTGACTACTGGAAAAACTATACCTTTGATTATAAGGACCTTTGTCAGCAAAGGAATGTCTCTGCTTTTGAATATGCTGTCTAGGTTGGCCATAGTTTTTCTTCCAAGGGAACAAGTGTCTTTTAATTTCATGGCTGCAGTCACTGTTCACAGTGATGTTGGAGCACAAAAAAATAGTCTGTTACTATTTCCACTTTTTCCCTATTTATGTGCTGTGAAGTGATGGGACTGGATGCCACCATCTTAGTTTTTTGAGTGTTGAGTTTTAAGCCAGCTTTTTCACTCTCCTTTTTCACCCTCATCAAGAGGCTCTTTAGTTTCTCTTCACTTTCTGCCATTAGAGTGGTATCATCTGAATACCTGAAGGTGTTGGTATTTCTTTCACCAGTTTTGATTCCAGCTTGTGCTTCATCCAGCCCAGCATTTCACATGATGTACTCTGCATATAAGTTAAATAAGCAGAATGACAATATACAGCCTTGGCACACTCCTTTCCCAATTCTAAACCAATCTGTTGTTCCATGTCCAGTTCTAACTGTTGCTTCTTGACCTGCATACAGGCTTCTTGGGAGCCAGGTAAGGTGGTCTGGTATTTCCATCTCTTTAAGAATTTTCCACAGTTTATTCTGACCCACAGAGTCAAAGGCTTTACCATAGTCAATGAAGCAGATTTTTTTCTAGAATTCTCTTGCTTTTTCTATGATCCAAGAAAAGTTGACAATTTGATCTCTGGTTCCTCTGCCTTTTCTAAATCCATCTTGAGCATCTGGAAGTTCTTGGGTCACATACTGCTGAAGCCTAACTTGGAGGATTTTGAGCATTACCTTGCTAGCAAGTGAAATGAGTGCAACTGTACGGGAGTTTGAACATTCTTTGGCATTGCCTTTGGAATTAGAATGAAAACTGACCTTTTCCAGTCCTGTGGCCGCTGCTGAGCTTTCCAAGTTTGCTGGCATATTGAGTGCTGCACTTTAGCAGCAGCATCTTTTAGGATTTGAAAAAGTTCAGCTGGAATTCCATCACCACCACTAGCTTTGTTCACAGTGATGCTTCCTAAGCCCACTTGACTTCGCACTCCAGGATGTCTGGCTCTAGGTGAGTGACCACACCATCATGAATATTTGGGTCATTAAGACCTTTTTTGTATAGTTCTTCTGTGTATTCTTGTCACATCTTCTTAAATCTCTTCTGCTTCTCTTGAAAGTGAAAGTGATGTCGCTCAGTCATGTCTGACTCTTTGCAACCCATGGACTGTAGCCTACCAGGCTCATCCCTCCATGGGATTCTCCAGGTAAGAATACTGGAGTGGGTTGCCATTTCCTTCTCCAGGGGAACTTCCCGACTCAGGGATCAAACCCAGGTCTCCTGCACTGCAGGCAGACGCTTTAACCTCTAAGCCACCGGGGCTTCTCTTAGGTCCTTGCTATTCTGTCCTTTACTGTGCCCATCTTTGCATGAAATGTTCCCTTGGTATCTCCAATTTTCTTAGAGATCTCTAGTCTTTCCCATTCCATTGATTTCCTCTTTCTTTGCATTGTTCACTCAAGAAAGTTTCATATCTCTCCTTGCTATTCTCTGGAACTCTGTGTTCAGTTAGGTATATCTTTCCCTTTCAACTTTGCCTTTGGCTTCTCTTCTTTTCTCAGCTTTATGTAAGGCCTCCTCAGACAACCACTTTGCCTTCTTGGATATCTTTTTCCTGGGGATGGCTTTGGTCACTGCCTCCTATACAATGTTATGAATCTCCATCCATAGTTCTTCAGGTACTGGGGCCACCAGATCTAAACCCTTGAATCTATCACCTCCACTGTGTACTCATAAGAGATGTGATTTAGGTCATACTGAATGGTCTAGTGGTTTTCCCTGCTTTCTTCAATTTAAGGCTGAATTTTGCAATAACGACCTCATGATCTGAGCCACAGTCAGCTCCAAGTCTTGTTTTTGCTGACTGTATAGAGCTATCCATCTTCAGCTGCAAAGAAAATAATCAATCTGATTTCAGTATTGACCATCTGGTGATGTCCATGTGTAGAATCACCTCTTGTGTTGTTGGAAGAAGGTATTTCCTATGACCAGTGCATTCTCTTGGCAAAACTCTGTTAGCCTTTGCCCTGCTTCATTTTGTACTCCAAGGCCACACTTGCCTGTTACTCCAGGTATCTCTTCACTTCCTACTTTTTCATTCCAATCCCCTATGATGAAAAGGATGTCCTTTTTTGTTGTTAGTTCTAGCAGGTCTTGTAGGTCTTCATAGAACTGCTCAACTTCAGCTTCTTTGACATTAGTGGTTGGAGTATAGACCTGGATTACTGTAATGTTGAATGGCTTGCCTTGAAAATGAACCAAGATCATTCTGTTGTTTTTGAGATTGCCCCTAAGTACTGCATTTCGGACTCTTTTATTGAATATGAGGACTACTCCATTTCTTCTAAGGGACTCTTGCCCCTAGTAGTAGATATAACGGTCATCTGAGTTAAATTCACCCTTTCCCATCCATTTTAGTTCACTGATTCCTAAAATGTCAGTGTTCACTCTTGTGGCCTGCTTGACCACATTAATTTAACTTGATTCATGGGCCTAATATTCCAGGTTCCTATGCAATATTGTTCTTTATAGCATTGGATTTTACTTTCAGTATCGGACATACCCACAACTGGGCATCATTTCTACTTTGGCCCAACCTCTTCATTCTCTCTGAAGATATTTCTCTGTTCCTCCTCAGTAGCATGTTGGACACCTCCTGACCTGGCAGGCTCATCTGGTGTCGTATCTTTTTGCCTTTTCACACTGTCCTGGGATTATTGGGGCAAAAATACTGAAACGGCTTGCCATTCCCTATTCCGGTGGACTACGTTTTGCCATAATTCTCCCTCACGATCTGTCTGACTTGGGTGGCCTTACCCATGGCTCAAAGCTTCATTGAGTTACACAAGGCTGTAATCAATGTGATAATTTTGATTAGCTTTCTGTGACTGCTGTTTTTGTTCTGGAGGCTGTGGGACTATAGTTCTTACTTCTTCTGTCTGCCCTCTGATGGATGAGGATAAGAGGTTCGTGCAAGCTTCTTGAGGGGAGAGACTGGCTGCTGGGAACACTGGGTCTTGCTCCGTAGGGCAGGGCCTTGCTTAAATCTTTAATCCAATCGTCTGCTGATAGGTGGAGCTGTGCTCCTTCCCTGCTAGCTGTTTGGCCAGAGGCAACCCATTCTGATAAAAGTATTTTGATACAGCTGTGTTGTCAACAGCAAAGTAATCATAATTTCCTGAGGACTGTGATATCATAGACTCAGAGGATAACCCCAAATAATTAAAAAAAATTAGATATGTAAAAATAAACTCCAGCAATGAAGGAAATGTTCTCTCTGTTACTCTAACCTATATATATTTGTTTATTGCCAAGTCAGTCTTTGGTTAGGTGAAGGAATATATTTTCTCTTATCCCTAAGTTACCCCAAAACATATGACTATTTAAGAATATCAACAGTGGTTTGTATTAGCTTATTGAGAAAATTTCAAACCCTTGACTGTTTTTGTGTACTCGATTACCATCTGATCTTTTGCAGAGAAAATAAAAACTTTCATTGCACTGTGCTGTCTTCCAGTAGCCATCAAGATCCATATATGCACATGCTGACTTCAGTCTGGGCTCATCAGCAGCCCAATTAGTGTACCTCACCCTCCATTTATCAGTCCAAATGTAGTCATTATTGGTCTGTAAGAACAAAAACAACCATTAACATCAAGCCCAGAGTCATTTAGAAAATACCAAAAGAATCCAGTGAGGAGTAAAAAGTATGTTTAAGATTGTAATTTGACAAGGAATCTTTAACATTTGAGAATAAAAAGATTATAAATTTTTTCTACCAACTCAAATTCAGTAAATGCAGCCTTTCTTAAGAAGAAAACTACTTCTTAAAGATACTCATGAAGACACCGTTAGAAGCTATTTTGAAAAACACAGGCTTAAAAACCTATGTCTTATTCTAGAAAACTCTATTTGTAGGCTTACAGTGCAAAAGAGAGATTTTATCCTCAGAACAAATAAAATACTTATATATTATCATTGAAATGATAATAGAGATTAAGTAGTTTTTATTGAACTCATGGACCCTTGAGAGAAACATGTACCTCTTTTAATCTTACTGTTTGACTGTTAAAACAGGGCCAATGACAAATGACTTGAGCAAGGTGACATGAGTGGATAACAGAGGTGCTTGGGTCTCTTGCCTTCCAGTTAGGTGGTCTTTCAACGATAAGGAAACATGATTGCATTTTTAAAAGCTAGTTGTTTTGTTCAATTTGCATACTCAAATTCTTATTTAGTTAAACAAATTTATAGTCACATACAAATTAATTGATAACATCAAAAATTTTCTTATCAATGATATCTTTTTAACAGTCTAAAAGAGATTTTACAGGTAAAGCCTACATTTTACAGATGCAGATAACTTTAATCAGAGATAGGTACATTTTTAAACCATTCTAAGTTATCACTTTCGAACTGCATTATTTAATTTACCAATGCAATTACCAAAGATTTAATGACAAAAGCAAAAGCATATGGTATTGCAAGTTAAAATTTTGTAGTATTATACCATGTTTAATCAAATAATTAGATAATCATTAACTCCATAGATATAATAAATACAATAGTATTGTTTTAGTTATAAATGTTGGTATAATGGAAAGCTATTTAAACTAACAATAAATAAATTCCTATTTCAAACTCTTAAGAGCCTTGCAACCACAGCTGTGAGGAGAAAATATATTAATTAGTAAGCAAATCAGTTACTAAAAATAGATTCAACATAGATGTAAAAATGTCGTGCTTAAGTTTAAACACAGAAATCATTATGGAACTACTTGGATTTTTTTCCTGCATTTTATTTATTTATTTATTGGAGTAGAGTTATTTTACAATGCTGTGTTAAGTTTCTACTCTACAGCAAAGTGAATCAGCTGTATGTACACATATAGCCCGTCTTTTTTGGATTTCCTTCCCACTTAGATCACTGTGGAGCATTGAGTAGTTTCCTGTGCTATACAGTAGTTTCTCATTAGTTACCTGTTGTATACATAGTATCAATAGTGTATCTATGTCAACTCCAATCTTCCAATTCATCCCACCCCTCTCTTTCCCGCTTAGGGACAATATGTTTATTCTCTACCTCTATTTCTGCTTTGTAAATAAGATCATCTGAAACTCCTGGGCATACACACCGAGGAAACCAGAACTGAAAGAGACACGTGTACCCCAATGTTCATCGCAGCACTGTTTATAATAGCCAGGACATGGAAGCAACCTAGATGCCCATCAGCAGATGAATGGATAAGAAAGCTATGGTACATATACACAATGGAATATTACTCAGCCATTAAAAAGAATTCATTTGAATCAGTTCTAATGAGATGAATGAAACTGGAGCCTATTATACAGAGTGAAGTAAGCCAGAAAGATAAACACCAATATAGTATACTAACACATATATATGGAATCTAGAAAGATGGTAACAATAACCCAATATGCAAGACAGAAAAAGAGACACAGATGTATACAACAGACTTTTGGACTCCATGAAGCTACCTACTTTTAAATGTTCACTACACACACCCTAACTCAGGAAATAGTCATTGCATGATGTGTAAATTTCCATCTCTGCATCCAGGTAGAATAAGTGCTATAAAGTCTGACACCAGTCTGCTTTCCAATTTTATCCTCTTCTATCCTTTTGTCTATTCTTGGTACTCCTTCCTTACATTCCACCATCCTAGACTACATCTATAAAGTTTTATTTTCTCTGAGAAGCTCTCTTGGTCTTCTCCCCTGGCACAAATGATCCTTTTTCTCTCAGGTCATAGCACTTTGTCTATATCCCTTTTTGACACTTATATTATCTCTTAATTACTTATTGACACCTCCATTTATTGTACTAGAAAGTTTATTGACTGACTAGTTAGATGGAGAGATGCATGGGTGGAGGAGAGATGGATCTCGTGGTGTCAGAGAAGACTCATTTTAGGAAAATTCTGGCACCTGCAGCACCACTCTTAGTTCTGACCCTCATCCCTCATTCTACCCCGTCCTCTGCCAACCTTCTTTTTCTGTTATAGAATCCAGAGAACTGACTGCAATGAAAATTATCTCATATGAATAGGAGCTGCACAACTTCAGAAAGGATGACAACTCTTGAATGACTTCCCACAAAAAAATAGGGAGAACCCCTCACTTCCCAGGAACTATGCCCCTGATGTTTTCTTAACTCCTAAGATATAGTTGTAATCATGACACTAAAAAGACTTAAGTTAATACATGAAACTGAATAGATGCAGAATCTAACTTTAATATTCAAAAGCAATATCAGTTGGATAAGTCTTAGTTTGATTTTGGACATACGTCACTAACTTGCCAGATCCTCAAAGGTACCATGTGGTAGAAAAATTGGGTCTCATATATGTTAGTATCATTTTCTTTCTTTTTTCTTTTTAAAATGGGCCAAAGAACTAAACAGACATTTCTCCAAAGAAGACATACAGATGGCTAACAAACACATGAAAAGATGCTCAACATCACTCATTATCAGAGAAACGCAAATCAAAACCACAATGAGGTACCATTACACGCCAGTCAGGATGGCTGCTATCCAAAAGTCTATAAGCAATAAATGCTGGAGAAGGTGAGGAGAAAAGGGAACCCTCTTACACTGTTCATGGGAATGCAAGCTAGTACAGCCACTGTGGAGAACAGTGTGGAGATTCCTTAAAAAACTGGGAATAGAACTGCCATATGACCCAGCAATCCCACTCCTGGGCATACACACCGAGGAAACAAGATCTGAAAGAGACATATGTACCCCAATGTTCATCATAGCACTGTTTATAATAGCCAGGACATGGAAGCAACCTAGATGTCCATCAGCAGATGAATGGATAAGGAAGCTGTGGTACATATACACCATGGAATATTACTCAGCCGTTAAAAAAGAATTCATTTGAATCAGTTCTAATGAGATGAATGAAACTGGAGCCCATTATACAGAGTGAAGTAAGCCAGAAAGATAAACACCAATACAGTATACTAATGCATATATATGGAATTTAAAAAGATGGTAACGATAACCCTATATGCAAAACAGAAAAAGAGACACAGATGTACAGAACAGACTTTTGGAGTCTGTGGGAGAAGGCGAGGGTGGGATGTTCTGAGAGAACAGCATTGAAACAAGTATACTATCAAGGGTGAAACAGATCACCAGCCCAGGTTGGATGCATGAGACGGGTGTTCAGGGCTGGTGCACTGGGAAGATCCAGAGGGAAGGGATGGAGAGGAAGGCGGGAGGGGGGATCGGGATGGGGAACACATGTAAATCCACGGCTGATTCATGTCAATGTATGGCAAAAACCACTACAATGTTGTAAAGTAATTAGCCTCCGACTAATAAATGAAAAAAATGTATTTTTAACTGGAGGATAATTGCCTTACAATGTTGTGTTGGTTTCTGCCATACGACAACATGAATCAGCTACAAGTATTCATAAATCCCCTCCCCCCCAAGCCTCCCTCGCACTCCGCCCCTCTGGGTTGTCATAGAGCACCTGGCTGAGCTCCCTGGGCTAGACAGTAACTTCCTAATAGCTATCTATTTTACACATGGTAGTGTATATACGTCAACGCTACTCTCTTGATTTGTCCCACCCTCTCCTTCCCTGCACTGTATCCACAAGTCCCTTCTCTATGTCTGCATCTCTATTCCTGCCATGCCAACAGGTTTATCAGTATCATTTTTCTAGATTCCATGTATGCATTAATATACAATATTTGTTTTTCTCTTTCTGATTTACTTCACTCCGTATAATAGGCTCTAGGTAGCAGTTTCTCTCACATAATAAGTATTCAACAGAATGAACAGAAGAGAATCAGATTCAATTATCATTTATCAATCATGTCAAGTCACACATGTTTCCAGCATCTTACCAAGTTACTGTTGAGGGCAATCCATACAGGTTCATTCAGTGTCTGCATATGCATCCAGGCAAAAGCATTACTATAAGCATCTAGAATGCTAGCAATGTGGGAAGTGTGCAGCTTGCAATAATCATCAGCTTCATCCCACTGCAGCTTTAATTTCACAAGCGAATAGCTACTTTCACCATATTTAATAAAACCATCTGTTGGAACTGTTGGAGAACTCGGCAAGGAAGGGTCTGGAATAAAAAGAAATATTTTCATTAACACTAAACACAACTTAAGTGCCATCAGCACACGACTTCTATATTTCATGCATCCTAAAAAGAATCTAAATAGCCCAAATTCAAACCATTGGAGTGTTAAACATGTTTTCATGTGCCATTTCAAATGAGAACACAAAGTTCTGTTTTTTAATTAGTATCCCTGATTGAAGTCATTTCTAAACTCTATTTAGAAAGAGAAATACATGATCAAGTTTCTAAACTATACAACTGAAAAGACTTATAAATACAATGAGATCTAGGGTTTGAATGAAAGAAATGCCAGTTTAAACCCACAAATTATAGGATGTCTATCAACCTGTCAATACCAATCTTTTTTTTTTTCCACCTTGGTTAAATATTAAGGTCGAGAACAGTCTTCTTCTCTTTCCCCTCCCTCATTCTGTTCCATTCTACCCATGGAATTTGCATTTATATCTATTTGACTTCATCTGTGTGACTTCATCAGTGATTCATGTACCTTCAAGAGACTGGGTTTATGCTCTGGAGTGAAGCCATATAACAGTTGCCAGTTCATTTAACCTTGATGTCAGGATTAAGCTTTATTCTTATGATGAGTAAGAACATCTTATCTCCATGCGTTATCCAAAGTGCAGCCTTTGCAAGTTAGAGTCACTCTAGCTTTCTGATCTTTCCTCCTCAATCTCTTAGAGTGCATTTCTAATAACTACTCTAGACCCACCCAGACTTTGATCAAGACCCAAAAAAATCTTGTTTCTGTGTGCCTTAGTGGATGCCCAAGAGCAGAACAGAGGTCACTGAGTAACAGCCAGAGGGTGGAATCTGGCCTGTTGTCTGTCTTTATAGCCCATGAGTTTTTTAAATGGTTGGGGAAAGAAACCAAAGAACAGTATTTTGTGACACGTAAACATTACATGAAATTCAAATTTGGGCACATAAATAAGGTTTCAGTGGAACTCAGCTGCACTCACTTGTTTATGGACTATGATCGCCCACGATCACAGCAGAGTTGAGTCACTGCAACAGAAACTTTATGGACAGCAAAGGCTGCAATATTTATAATCTGTCTCTTACAGGAAAAGGTTGCCAACCCTGGTCTAGGGCTCCACATATCCTTGCCTACCAATGTTGTCTTGGCCAATTCTCTGAGCTGCTCCACTGTATACCAACCCAACCCACCACGTGCCTTGTTCTGTCACCCCATGAATGCCAAACTTTCCTTTGATGACTCAAAGGCAGCAATTTTGATTCAGCAAAGAGGGAGGGCAACCTCCCCTTTCTTCTGCTGTTGCTGCCACCATGTGTTGATACAGTAGCATTAACCCAAGAGCTCCAGCCCAGGATCCTTACATGTCACAGCCAGCAGGAATTCAAGCCCTATCTTTCCCAGCTTGGGGAGAACTGGGTTTGTCTTAGTATCATTGGAACAGCTTTGGTCTGCTAAAAGTGACAAATGAAGCTTAAGATAACGCTTTAAAAAGCTTTATTAAAGGCTATATGCAGCCAGGAAATTAGCTCCCTTATCTAATTAGCTTATTTATTAAAACATTCATAGAAAAAATTGCAAGGAAAAACTAAATTTTTGAGAGGTATTTTCAGGTGCTAAGATTATGGGTAATTTTTTCTTTCTATATTTTTCTGTATTTTCTAAAATTTCATCAAGGAACATTTGTTATGGTTTGTGTAAGTGATTTTTTTTATTCATATATTCATATGTATTCATTCATGTCTTTATTCCTATATCTTTATATATTTACATGAATACATTTTTATTCATATATATTCATATGAATAAAAACACTATTTTATCTTTATTTATTTTATTTAATTTTTTTAAGGCCATACCATGTGGCTTAAAGGATCTTAGTTACCCAGCCAGGGATGGAAGCTGTGCCCCCTCCCATAGAAGCCCAGAGTCCTAACCATTGGACCGTCAGGGAATTTTTTAGAATAGTGTTTTAAAAAAATACTGAACACATGTTCTTTGCTGAAGTTTTAGAAAATATAGAAAAGCATAAAAATGAGAAAAAATTACTCAGAATTTAATCACCTCAATAATATTTCCTTATAATTTATATATGTATGGAGAGAGGTATTATATAATATACACAATATAAGTGTAAATATATATATATATAGAGAGAGAGAGAAGGTGTGTGTGAGAGAGAAATTTTTTAAAAATCAAAAAAAATACATTAGTACAATGAAGGAACTAAAGTTCTTAATCCCACGATCCACACATATCCACTATTTCTATTTTGATGCATTCCCATAGCGTTTAGGTTCTTATTTGTTTAAGACAGTTCAAAGTGTTTTTTTGCATCATCAATACTCTGTAAAATTTCATATTCTGCCTTTTTTGCTTTAATACTGTCAACCTCCCCTTAAACCTAAATCATTAAAAATCTTAAAGATATTTTTTGTTGGCAGCAAATATCTGATCTCTTATGTTTACAGGAAGAAGAAAACAATGATTTTAAGTAAGTCTAGGGATTATCATTCACTCTTGGAAGGGGTCTCCCTTCTTTCTCCCAAGGCCAGAAACACAGAAGTATCACTGGTGGCCTAAGGTTCTGCTGCTCTAAGGGCATAACAAAGTGAGAGATGCGACTATGGCCTGGGCCGGCTTTTGGATTAATAGAAGGCTAGAACTTCTGCAGAACTTTCCAATCATCTGAAGATATCTTTAGTGATTTTCATTCATTGTTCCCTGATTCCCCGGAAAGAACAGAAAAATTTGTTAGATCTGGGACAGCATGTACCTTTTAACTCAAACTCCTCTGAGAGCTCTGCTCAGGGTGACAACAACCCACCTCATCTCCAACCCTTGTCTCTAACCTATCTTTTATTTTCTGATCCTCTTCTTAAGTAGCTAACCACTTTCTAATTTCACTTGAAACTAAAATGTACATAACTACAATCTAGATTCTTTGTCAATATCCACATATCTGTTCTATTTTCCTTGAACCATAGTCAGGCTTCCTAAGATGAAAAAGAGGACCATAAGTAAGACAATTACTTTAAAAAAAAAATAGAATACATAACAAATACTGAGACGTATATGATGTTTGGGGTCAATGGTTCTCAAATTACATGAATTTAAATGAGATGCCCCCACTCTGACTTTTTTTTTTTGAGCAGAGGTAAGCAAACATCCCAAATTTCTATCAAAATTAGAAAAAGTTTCAACTTCAAGTTTAATCCATGCAGATTTTCTGGTAATGGATGAGGGAGCACATTCATCAAAAAATTACAGAAAATATCCTTTTTGTCTGTCACAAGCACCCATGGATGAAAGTGTGAATCAAATAAACATATTGATGTGTGAGGGGTGATCTTTTTTTAAGCAAAATAACTTTTAGAGCAGTTTAAGACTCACAACAAAATTGAGAAGAAAGTCATTCTTAAAAAATATGTAAAAGCCCCACCTCGAAAAATAAATAAATAAATAAAAAATCAAAGCCCACCTCTTACAGTCTGGTGAGGTCTGTTAGGACTTACCAGGGTGTGTCTGACATATATAACCTCGCTTACTGTCACAAGTGTCATCCATCCACTTTCCCGCATCCCTTGTGTTCCCTCCAATAATAACAACACAGTCAGCCTGTATATTCATGGAAGGAAAAAAAAAAAGCCAAATATGGACCAACAATTATTTAAACCAATCATTAAAAAGCAGAAAAAAAAATCCTTAATCCCTAACCTCCAAATTTTAGGCTAGTCCTAATTCAATCAAGGCAAAAGGAGAAGGGGTCGCCAGAGCATGAGCTGTGTCCATAGCATTGCTGACTCAGTGGACATGAATCTGAGCAAACTCCAGGAGATGGTGGAGGAAGAGGAGCTCATATGCTGCATTCCATGGGGTGGCAAAGAGCTCAACACGACTCAGTGACTGAGCGACAATAATTCATTGACAGCACATTCAATTCATCCTCACTTTCCACACATTGCACCAACTTCCATGCAGATCCCTCACACTGAACTCTTGCTATTTTAATTGAAAATTAAGTCAGTTCAGTTCAGTTCAGTCGCGTAGTCATGTCTGATTCTTTGCCACCCCATGGACTGCAGCATGCCAGGGTTCCCTGTTCATCACCAACTCCTGGCGCTTACTAAATTTGGGGACTGGTTCTGAGAAATGTTGCTATCAGAAATGCCCAGAAAGCTACCACACCTTTCACTATGGCCAGAGTCATCTTCTCAGCCTCTGGAACCCCCTAATCCTACATTTCCAAGACTCTCCACTCATCCTTTTAGCTACTCTTATCTTTCATTATCCTGGCTCAGCATCTCTGTTCTAATCCAGGAAACTGTACAGAACAAGCATATTTCCTCTGCAAAATGCATGTGAACACCTCTCTCCCACTCTCTTTATCAAACTCTATCTAATCTTCTTCATTTTAAAAGCTCTGAAATTGTAACAACACAACATACGTGTTAATTTTTGTGTGTATGAAATATAAACTTTATATTTTTACACAAACTAAGAAAAAAATACAGCAATAAAGCTAACAAAAATTAACAATTTTTTTGCCTTGTATGGTCAATTTATAGATTAGTTTGTTTCTGTTGTTTCTCCTTTTCATTATGTTCTAAAAAAAAAAATTTGAGCCATAATGAATTTTGTTGTTTTAAATAAAATTTATCACTCATCATGAGGTCTTTCTAAGCAAACCCTATCTCACTCCATTCTACTTTTCAGCCGTCATTTATGTAATAAGGATTCAAAGAATTTCTCCTCAGAAGATCATTTACCCATAACCAGAATATATTTACCCTACACATAGTGACCAAATTAATTATTACAAAGATGCCATCCTGATCAAATCATTTTTCTCCTCAAACCTTTTTTTTGTTGCCTATCTGACAAAGTCCAAACTCTTTCCTAGGGCATCTAAATTTCTCTAAATTCTGTTTTCCACCCTTTAAAGCTGACTCCTACTTCTTTTCTTCATGAAACTCCTGCCATATTCAAAGCCCTTTAGTCCTGCCTAAACCCAGCTTGTGCCTTTCTCTTGAAGACTTTATTCACCTTTCCCACTTAACGTGACTTCCCCATCCCCTTGCCACATTCCCCTACTCATCTTGTTTTAAACGTCTTGAGTGAAAAGACCCATAGCTGATTCTTCCTCACATTCCTTCTTCCCACCAAAGGAAAAATTGCATAGATATGTTGTGTATGTTCCATAGATACAGAGTGATTAAATCACTCCATCCCATAGTAAGTTTCTTTCCTCCTAACTGCTATCATGCTTTATAGCTTCTTCTCATTACACATTTTCATTCTGTTAGTCTTCTTTCTTGTACAAGACTTGATATCTAGCTGAAGTGTAAGCTTCTTCAAGGTAAGAATAAAATCTTATGTTCCTTCATGTATTTTGAAATGCCTAATATAGCCTTTAACACTGATTAGTTGGCTTTAATGATATAAGATCAAAAGTAGTGAAATAAAGAAGCCATCGTCTATCTCTTAGATGAGTGTACAAAAGCACAAAAAGTTCCATTTGCACCCTGCAAATGGTAGCTCAATCATGATGATGATGATATCTTTAGAAGCAGTAGTAGTAACTATATCCCAAATACTACAACAGCTTCAGGAGTTTAGGGGCAGTTGACGCAAAGAACATTGGTAACTCTGGGTTCAAGTGTACATGCTGACTACAACATAAGCCCATGTTGGAGCTGACTTTCCCTATTCCTCACTACCATCACCATCTCCTCCTACCTTTCACCTAGAGATACAGAGTTCTTAACTGAATTTATATTCCTTCATTCAAGGCTGGTTCAGTCTGAAGCAGTTAAAATCTGTAAGAATGAATCAGATCCAAGTAGATTTTTCAAAGAAGATTAAACACTACCATGCTGACCTGAAAGCAAACTGATAGTGTACAGAGAGGCGACCTGACAGTGACACTTACATCTTCGTAAGAAAGACTGCTCCTTCTCCCACCAGGGTATCCTTTCCCCCAGTTTGTGTAATCAACTCCTCGTCCGTCTGTCCAGAGGAAGGTGTGTTCTGAATTGATATCATTCAGCCCAGTCCAGGCATTAAAAGTGGAATTCTTCATATGATATGTAAGAAATGCTGAAAGAAAGTTTCACAAGATAATTTTTAAACCTTGGGGGGAAATACTCAAATATCAAAAATATTCAAAATACATGAATTTACAAATACAAAGCACATGATTAATGTCTTTATTATCATTTCAAAGTTTTACCATGAAAACAAACACATTCTAACCTGACCAACTTGTTATCACTTCAGCTTTGGACTTTGAAAAACTTCTCACAATAAGAAGTCTAGGTTTTACCCTGGTCCCTGCAGACGGTTGTATAGGTTGTGCCCTGCTCAGGGGCACTGGAATACTGGGGAAGGGGCAGCTAAGGTCCAACCCAGCCCCACTCTCCATGTGGTACACCCAGATCTGTGTTGCGGTTGCCTACCATCCTGCAGGAAGATTTTTCTGATACAAGCAGCCATCCCATGAGTTAGCAGATATCCTAATTAAATAAATAAGATAATCTGACTATAACAACTGGGGGCCAAAAAGAGCTCTTAATTCAGAAAAGTTCTGAAAACAAAAACTATCTGTCAAAAAACAACAACAACAACAACAACAAAAAACCATCATTAGGCTCTCAAATGATCACCACCTTGGATGGCCAAACCCAAAGAACTCCTCCAGGGGGGCCAGCTCCTAGGGGTCAGCAGCCATCCATGTCCAGTGAGTGTACTTGGATCCAGGGGGCATCCTGATGCTAAGTGCTCACATCACTGGGAGAGAAATTCTAGAGAAATTTAGAGAGGGTAGGACAAATATGGCCTGTTGCTTCTCTACCAATTCTGTGGCAGAAAGGATGGCAGCAAATACGCAGAAGCTGTAAAAGGCTTAAGTGTAACATCGTCTCTCCAGTAGCGCATCCCCATGCCTCCCAAACCACAGCAGCTGCCTTCTGAGGTCAGCAATCTCACCTGCCAGGAGCCGTGGACACCTAGGACAAGACGGACACCTCCTGGAAGAACCTTGACTCTACAACAGGGGTCTCCAGTCCCTGAGCCACAGACTGGTCCATGGCCTGTTAGGAACCGGGCCACACAGCAAGAGGTAAGCAGAAGGTGAGCAGAGCTTCCCTATATTTACAGATGCTCCACATTGCTCACATGACTGCCTGAGCTCCCCCTCCTGTCAGATCAGTGGTGGTATTAGATTCTCACAGGAGTGTGAAGCCTTCTGTGAACTGCGCATGTGAGGAATTTAGGTTGCATGCTCCTTATGAGAATTTAATGCCTGGTGGTCTGATTTTTCATATGGTGGGTTATCTAATTATTTAACATTATATCACAATGTAATAAGTGCACAATAAATGTAATGCACTTGAATCATCTCGAAACCACCTCCCCACCCAGTCTGTGGAAAAACTGTCTGCCATGAAACCAGTCCCTGGTGCCCGAAAGGTTGGGAGGGGTTGTCATTGCTTTATAGGGCAATTTTCAAACATACACACTTAAACATGACTCCTGAATGCAAACAGGAAACCAAATGACTAAGCACTTGCATTACTAATACAAAATGTAAAATAGAAGGTCGCCTACAGAGATTATCTGTTTATTCATGGAAAAAAAAAAAAAAAAAACAGTTCCATTGAAGGGCCACTGCTACATGCTTAATCTTCAGCAGAAAAGCAGATGCCATCACCCTGCTCAGAAATTTACTTATTTCTTAATTAACTAAAAGTAAAGAAAAAATTCTAACATTTTCAGAAAGAAAAGAGCATGGACAGATATATATTGTGTTTTTATTTCCCAAACAAGATCATAACTCTTGTCCTATCCCCAACTCGAAATGAAATGTGGAAAAGCTCTACCTGCCAATATTTCAACACTGACTTGTTTCCTGCCAAGAACCACAATAAGAATTCAACGTGTGCCTGTTTTGCCAGGAATAATGTTATTTTATCTGAAAATTGTTTCCTTCTGCACATCTCTATTACCCAGGTTCTAATTTTGTTATGCCAGGAATCAGAACTTTGTGGTTAAGAGCGGAAATCAATTATTGTGTTTCTCTGTTGGGTAGCTAAGCCCAAAATGTGGTAGACTGGTTAGAAAAATGTGAATATTATATTCTTGAATTTTTTTATTGTGTGCTATGGTTTGACACTCTTATTCCAACATCTGGCAAGCTGCTGAACTTGTCAAAGGTTCTCAGAGAAAGCTATGTTGATTTAGTATAGAATGCATTCCAAAAAAGCACATGGTGGCATTTATGAACTGAAATTAATGTTTGGGAGAGTGACACACAGGGTTCCAAGGTCTCTCTTCCTTTTTATATTTTTTTTGAGATAAACCATTTTTTTTCCCAGTAAATGATTTTGGAAGTTAAAGAATCTCAGAACCAAAAGGAAACTCAGAAACCATCCAGTCCACATCTCTCCCCCCACAACATCTGCATAAATTCCTCTGTACAAATAAATACTCATTGAGCATCTTCCAGGCTATATACCAATCAACATATGTGACTCTGCAGCACCCACTTGAGTACCTTCTAATATAAGCATTTTTACAGTCCTTTAAAAACGCATGAAGCAACCCATCCAATTAACTCTAATGGTTGGAATAAGCTCCTAATTCTGAGACTAAATTTGTTTCCCTGTAGCTGCCCCTCATGGGTTCTAAGTCTTGCTTCTCCAGTCACATGGGACAATCCTTCAAAGTTTACATCTCTTCTGACTGCGAAATTTAGGGTCTTTCAAACAGGCCTTATTCATGGCTAGCTGTGGTTTCAAAACTTTCCTCTGTTTAGTTACTTTCATCTGAATGACCTGCAGTTGGTCAACATCATTTTCAAAGTAACTAAGCAAATATCTACAAATAAGGTGACCCCAAAAAGACCAAGTGAAAGGCGTCAAGTACCTCCTATTGACAACAATATAATGAATTTTACTATCTGCTATATGGAAATGGTATGTTTCCTCCTCCTGTTCTTTAAAGCTCTGGCTTATCCTCATGTTTTATCAATTTTTTCCCTCAATTTGTTCAATGTTTGTATTGGAAAATTAGTTTTACTGAATTATAAGTTATAGAATCAAGTGACTAGAAGAGCAGTAAATGGAAAATGAGCAATTTTAAAATTTTATTCCGAGAAAAACCTGTACTTCTTTGGCTCTTTTGTGAACAAACTGGTTTGGCAGAAACCAATGAAACTGAAGCTGGAAGACCCAGTTTGATTCCCAGTCCTACCCCTTCCCACCAAGCTCCTTGACCTAAGACTTCCTAAACACCACTTCCTCATTCACAATGGACTGATGATTCCTGCTTTATAGATTCATTATAAAAATGGAAAGGCAATTTACACATAAGACACTCAGCATAGTGCCTACAACTAATAAAATAGTTCTCAATAAGAGTTTGTTCTTCCTTCCTAGACTTTACTCTGGAAAACCAAAAAATCATTTACTATAAGCAACAGTCTACAATTTTTTTAGGGAAAAAATTACATATTTATGTGCATCACTGACTATAAAACTGCCTACACACCTTGCTCTTTTTCATTGTGTATGGATGCCAGATTTCCTCCAAATCCTATGCAATCTTTTCGTGCCTCTTGCCAATTTTTTCTTTCTTCTTCAGCAAATCCAAAGATTTTGAAACACTGGAATGGAAGGGAAAAAAAATCATAGGAATTACATAAAGATAACAGTGTGTACTAAAGAAATGAAAATTATTCAGAACTAAACATACGTTTGCTCACAACCAATCAGAAATAGAAAAAAAAAAAAGTTTTTTCTCCCTTGGGACAACAGGCATTTGTGTGTTTGGATAATATCTTCAAGTCTACTCTCAATTCCCATAGAGAATTTAACATGGGAGCTCTTGCCTAAAATTCTCTGAAGTGATGAGGTAAGCAAAAGTTAACTTAAAGCTGAAAGATTTGCATTGTCACTCTCCATATTGATCAGAGCCAGGATCACAACTAGATTTTCTTAGTACCTTGTGATTGTAAAAATTCCAGCCTTCTTTACAACCTCCTGGGACTGACGCTGTGGTCGGGACAGCTGTGGCATTGATACTGCTGTTATGGCGCTGGCAGATGAAGGCATTTGGATATCCACAGTTAATGTCATTCCAAAACCCTGACAAACAACAGAACAGTTGTATTATATTTACATGTTTACCTTTAAACCACTTTCTTCCCCCAAAACAAACAACTTTGTATTGAAGTAAAGTTGATTTACAATGTTATGTTTTGAGTATACAGCACAGTGACTCCATTTTATACATACTATATAAAAGAATCTGAAAAAGAATATATATATTATATAAGAATTATGTATAAGAATATAGATATATATATTCTTTTTCAGATTCTTTTCCATTATAGGCTATTACAAGATATTGAAATAGCTCCCTGTGCCATACAGTATATATTTGTTGCTTATCTATTTTACATATAGTAGTTAAAAATATTTTTTAAAAATGTGTTTATATTGTATAAGGATTCTCAAAAATGGTTTATACTACAAACATCATTTACACAAGAAACCAGAAAGATCTATGTGGATAACCTTTTGAGCTTTCACTTAAACCAGTAATAGTTCAATTTTAATCAAGAGCTTAATATGAGCGAAGACTACATTAGGTATTGCACAATTATTTAAATAGCCAGATTTGCTAGTAATAATAATCTAATAATACCTAAACTTTATATATATAAGCATTTGCTTAGTAGTTGAGATGTATGATCTCCTCAGTTTTCTTGACATCAGATATATCTGTTGTTATTCCCATTTTACAGATAAAAACATGGGGATAAAAAATGTTTCATAAAATGAGAAGAAGTGAGAAGACTGTCATTCATTAGCTTATTTATTTATAAGAAGAAAGGATGTAGTATCCATTCACCTTACAAATTGAACAGCTGTGTTGCTAAAACTAGAATTCTTCATTCTCTCTTCTTTTCTTATCTGATGTTAAGCATACAACTTGCTACTTTTAGCCTAGGGATGTAGCAAATGACACATCCCACCACAGGGCAGATTCTACTCAGCCAGAGGGATGGGTGGAGAGGGAGGTGGGAGGGGGGACTGGGATGGGGAATACATGTAAATCCATGGCTAATTCATTTCAATGTATAACAAAAACTACTGTAATGATGTAAAGTAATTAGCCTCCAACTAATAAAAATAAATGGGAAAAAAAATAAATTAAAAAAAAATAAATAAAAAGTTCTTGAAAAAAAAAAAAAGGGACGGAATTGTGCCATGTGCAGAGACAAGGATGGATCTAGAGTTTGTCATATGCAGTGAAGTAAATCAGAAAGAGGAAAGCAAATATTGTATATTAATGCACATATGTGGAATCTAGAAAAATGGTATAGATGGACCTGCTTGCAAAGCAGAAATAGAGACACAGACATGAAGAACCAATGTATGGACACCAGGGAGAGAAAAGTGGAGTGAGATGAATTGGGAGATTGGGATTGATATATATACACTACTGTGAGTAAAATAGATAACTAATGAGAACTTACTATATAGCACGGGGGGAAAAAATGAAGGTATAATCTCTTTGTAGGATATATATTAGGTTAACCTTAAAAATGCATTCCAATATACTTTAGGTACAGACAAATACTGCTTGATTCCACTTACACGAGGTACATAGAAGAGTCTAATTCATAGAGTTAGGAAGTACATCGGTAGGTGGCAGGGGCTTGGGGTAGGGGGGATGGGGGATGGGAGTTAGTGTTTAATGGGGACAGAGTTTGTTTAGGAAGGTGGAGAATCGGGAGATGGGTGATGATGAGTTTTACAGCAGTGTGAATCGCACTTAGTGCCACTGAACATTATAGTTAAATACGGTTAAAACAGTATCTTTTATATTACGTAATTTTACCACAATAAAAAAATTTTTTTTAAAAAGAAGATTGCGATCTGGTCTACCTGAATTTGAATACATGGTTACACAGTTTTCATCATCATTTGCAAAATTGGGTTCACCTGTGGCCCAAGCCACATAATCCACTTTGCTTCCATCCATCCAACTGGAAAAGAAAATTCAAGTATTAGGCAAAAATCTAATTACAAGAGTTGGCTACAGCCTAGTGGTGGGAACAGGCAAGTTAAAATTAAGAGACTACAGCATCTTAAGCAAAGAGGAGAAAGGTTTCTACAGAAATCATTAGGAACCCCAGAAAGGTAGCTGCTGCTGCTCCCGGGGCATTGCGATCTCCTATAGCAACTGGATGCCTGACTAGTCTGCCTTCTTTTCCCTCCCCAGAAGAGGTAAGTGCTTTTAGTCTTGAAGTGAGAGAAGAAATGGAGATTCCCAGTTACCCCAGAAATGGACTCCAAGTAAACATCTTCCCACAGTATTTCTTGGGCATGATTCCCACAAAACAAAACTACCCACAGAGAGACAGAGAATATAGAGTTACTCATTGGGCCCCATTCTCTGATTTTCATGTTTACTCTGGTTTCTTCTAGGATAGGTGAAAGTGAAAGTTGCTCAGGCCTGTCTGACTCTTTGCAACCCCACGGACTATACAGTCCATGAAATTCTCCAGGCCAGAACACTGGAGTGGGTAGCCTTTCCCTTCTTCAGAGGATCTTCCCAACCCAGGGATCAAACTGGGGTCTCCTGCATTGCAGGAGGATTCTTTACCAACTGAGCCACAAGGGAAGCTCTCTAAGATAGATAGGCCAATGTTTACTTTCATAAATTATAGAAATTCTGAGGCTATTAGCTGAAAAGAGAAAGGAGATCACTGAATTCGACCTTCTCTTTTGGAGGTGGTTAAAATGGATGCTTGCCCAAAGGAACATCAAACATCCTGATCTTTAAAAATAATTTATGTGGGACTTCCCTGATGGTCCAGTGGTTAAGAATCCATCTTCCCATGCAGGGGACACAGGTTTCATCCCTGGTCACGAACTAAGATTCCATGTGCCTAGGGGCAACTAAGCCTGTGGACCACAACTAGAGAGCCCTTCATGCTGTAACAAAGACCCAGAGCAGTCAAAAATTTTTTTAAATTTCTAAATCTTTTTAAAAAATAATAATGAGAGTGAGTTTGGGTCTTTCTTGCCAGAAACAGCAACAGCAGTCACAACTGGTTCTGGGCACCAAAGACAGTCCCAACGGGAATAATTGTTCAAATAAATTCAATATTCATATTTGCGTAATACATCTTCCTAATAGATGATTTACTAACAAGTGATGACCTCCTAAAACAAAGAGAGGTGATATTTTGCAAGTTTCAATCAGAGCTTGAGTTGTTTATTTGAGAATTATACTGTTGAAAATACTTAAAAGGATTTTTTAAAATTAGTTTTTTTAAAAGATGCTCTGTAGATTGAGAGCCCAGCAGGATTTTTTAAAACGCATTTAGCAAAAAGAAAGCCTGAAAATCCTCTTTAATGTTCATCACATCACTGTCCTTAGCAAAGTTGTTTTATTTTGATTTACTTACATAAATTTTTTATCCAAGCTGATCAATAAGCCAATAAAATATGCTGGCTGTACATCATTCCTGTTTACCTAGAACATGTAAGTTTACATATAGTTCAATCTGTACTTATATGATAGGCAAATTTTAAACAAAACCTACAGGTTAATGAGACAGTCTGTTAGGGACTTTTCTAAAGAGGCATTCAAGCAGAAACTTTGTTGTACATTTAATGTTTTTCAGAGAAATAAAATGGAAAAAAAAATGCACATTATGTAACAACCTGTATTTATATAGCAAATATCTTAAGACATTCTCTGTAATATCAAATACCATTAGTAATTAGATATTATTAAAGATATTCTATTAAACAAAGTAGTCATTTGGGATTGTGTGTCTAAGGAAAGACTTCTCCATCGACACATACATTGGTGCAATATTAGGAAATACCTTGAAAATTTCAAATCATGGTATATCTACGAAAATGGAGATGAATCAGACTACACTCCAAAACCTTCATATGACATGAATTCTTACTCTTTCATTACTGTCGAATTTAATTTTTCCTTCTCTCTTACCTCTTTTCTAGATAACAATAAAGATGCCATGAAGATTTTTAAAGAAAAAGAGTGAGTGAAGCATGCTTGGAAAAAAATCAATTATACTTTAACTGTTAGTTGAAATTTCGGTATAGTCAAGAAATAGTTTTATATGAATAATCAAGCTGTACTATCTACTAACCAAGAAACTAATCCAACTAAGACATAAATTAATAATCAACTTGCACTGTACACAAGGGTTCAGGACTGATACGTAACAACTAGTTAAGAATGAAAATCTTTGAAAACAAAATTAGTAAAGTCAAGCCATCAAGTCTGGATTCTCCCAAAGCCCAGTCAGTCCTGGGTCTAAACACTGTTTAAACACTGTTTCTAGGTTCAAAAAGTCTAAACACTGTTTCTGGGTTCTATGATTCTGCACTGAATATTGCAGCAATCAAGTCATTCACTTATGTGATGGCCAACACCCTCCTCCCTTGCCCTGGGACTCATATCTTTACCCCTGACCTTAGGAGGTTCAAATTCAGCACATAATTGGAAATTGCACCATGGGGTAGCAATTGCAGACATTATTGTTGTTTATCACATGTCACTATTTCATTCTTAATCACATTCTTACATATTTCCATAGAAACTTCTTTTCACTTTCACTTCGGATAGAAACAAGATCACCAAAATGCCTCTTGCAAAATTCTCGTGCCTTGTCCATGGTCGCCTTCTCTTTGCTGAAATAATACTGGTAGTCTTTGTAAATAACCCACCCATCATCGGTAACTGGCAGATCTGAAAAATAAATGAAAAAGGTGATGAATTTTACTTAGATGAACTGAAGAATCTAGTATGTAAGCTACACAAAAGTGAAAAGGGCAGAGTAGCCTTTCAGAGGTATCTGCAACTCTGAGGACTCAGAAAGAGCAGAACGTTTATGCCAATACAGACTGACTTACCTAAACCCAAATATCTACTTTCCAACAACTCTGTAAAAACTAAGCTCCATGTACCATTATTGGGTAAGAGAACTCCCGACGTTACATTCATCAAAGAATCACAGTGCTGGAATGATTAACATACATGTACCCAGATGTTCTCGATTCAAAGAATAGAAGCCACGAGAAAGCAGTTTTCATCTCACTGTAACAAAGAGGTTTTAACAGATGTACTTTGATGCTTCAATATATAATCGGAGAACCAAGGAATTCCTATACCCAGAGAGCTTCCAAGCCTTCTTCCCAACCAAAGGATTCTATGGTTCTGTGCTACAGCAGGCTGAACAAGAGTCCAAAACATATCCAGGTCTTTTTTGTTTTTAAATTTCTTTGGCTGTACTGGGTCTTGGTTGTGGCATACACTGAGATCTTCAGTTGTGGCAGTGTGTGTTCTAGTTCCCTAACCAAGGGTCGAACCTTGGCCCTGCATTGGGAGAATGGAATCTTAGCCACTGGATCAACAGGGAAGTCCAGATACCCAGGTATTAATATCTGGAATCTATAAATGTTATACAGAAAAAGGTACTTTGCAGATGTGATTAAGTTAAAAACTTTAGATGGAGAAATTAACCTAAATTTTCTAGGTAGGCCAGAATGTAAATCATAAGTATCCTTATAGAGGGATACAGAGGGAAATGTGAGTACAGAAGAAGGTGGCTTTGTGACAAATGAAGATGCTACACTGTTGGTTTTGATGATGAAGGAGTGGGCCATTAACCAACAAATATAAGGAATGCAGCTCTAGAAGCCAGTGACAACAAGGATATAGACTCTCCCTTAGAGCCTCTGGAAGGAGCATGGTCCTGTCCATCTCTTGATTTCAGCCCAGGGAAACTGAGGTCATATTACTGACCTCCAGAACTGTAAGAGAATAAATGTGTGTAGCCACCAAATTTGTGGTAATCTGAGCAGCTATAGGAAAGCCATATATGAGGCCCTTGGATCTGATTCGTGAACACTGAGAAATTGTATTAACAGGCCTGATGCTTGTGCATGTCAGTATTTGTCTGGAGGAGAAGATGCAAGTTCTCATGAGATTCTCAGATATTAAGAATCTCTTCTATCTTCCCAGGGTAAGTATTTTTTTTCCCACTGAGAAAGCAATGAGGAAAAAATAAAAGCTATCAATATCAGAAAAGGGGAAAAAAAAAGCCGGGGGGAGAACAAGATGGCAGAGGAGTAGGTGGACATGGAGTTCCTCTCTCTCCACAGATACATCAGGAACACACCTTCAGACACAGAAGTGCATGCAGAACACCAGCTGAGAGTGGACAGGAGGACCTGAGCAGCGGAAAAGAATACATAGAACCACGCAAAACTCGGTAGGAGGAAGGAACAAGGGGGGAAAAACAGGAGTGTTAGTAGGACTGGACCTGCCCTCAGTGGGTCGGGGAACTGAAGCAGGGGTCCGATCCCAACATCAGGGCAACTGTCTGAGTAAGAGGAGAAACATTTAAGGCTGAGAGTGAAACAGCTGATCTGTGGCAGCATAAATGGAATGAGAATCAGACAGTCCTGGCTGCAGCCATACATACGCTGGACAGGGATGCAGGTCCCACAGAAGGTGCAGCAGCTGGGAGCTGGAGTTTAGGGACTGTGGAGCAATCCCAAGGTGAGGGTTGCTGTTGACTGTGGAGAGATGGCGAGGGGATGTGAGGGAGGAGATTGCGGTGGGAAATGCCTGTGGAGGAAAGCCAGGTAGCCATGGAAGCAAGCATAGGGGGTGGAGTCATCACCAGAGCCTCTCTCTCCCCATCTGCCAGCATCAGCAGCTGAACAATAGAGAGGTTGGCCCATCAAACGTCCCACGCACTGAACTACAGAGGGGCACCCCACCCAGGGTGCCCCTTTAAGTGCCTGACATGCCGATCTACAGAGTAGGACCCCAGCCAGGGGAGCCCCTCTATGTTCCTGATGTGCCAAACAACAGAGAAGGACCCCAGGCAAGGGACCCCTCTAAGTGCCTGAACGGGTGGAGCTACAAACAACAGGTCACTGAAGAAATTAAAAGGGAAATCAAAATATTTCTAGAAACAAATGACAATGAAAACACGACAACTCAAAACCTATGGGATGCAGCAAAATTAGTTCTAACAGGGAAGTTTATAGCAACACAATCCTACCTCAAGAAACAAGAAAAACATTGAATAGACAACCTAACTTAACACCTAAAACAACTGGAAAAGGAAGAACAAAAAAACCCAAAATTAGTAGAAGGAAAGAAATCATAAAGATCCAAGCAGAAATAAATGAAAAAGAAATGAAAGAAACAATAGTAAAGATTAATAAAACTAAAAGCTGGTTCTTTGAGAAGATAAACAAAATTGACAAACCTTTAGCCAGACTCATCAAGAAAAATAGAGAGAAGAATCAAATCAACAAAATTAGGAACAAAAAAGGAGAGGTTATAACAGACAATGCAGAAATACAAAGGATTACAAGAGACTATTATGAATAATTATGTGGCAATAAAATGGATAACCTGGAAGAAATGGACAGATTCTTAGAAAAGTTCAATCTTCCAAGACTGAACCAAGAAGAAAGAGAAATTATGAACAACCCAGTTACAAGCCTGAAACTGAAGCCGTGATCAAAAATCTCCCAAAAAACAAGCCAGATGGCTTCACAGGAGAATTCTATCAAACATTTAGAGAAGAGCTAATGCCTATCCTTCTAAAACTCTTTCAAAAAATTGCAGGGGAAGGAACACTTCCAAACTCATTCAATGAGGCCACCATCACCCTTATACCAAAACCAGGCAAAGACAACACAAAAAAAAGAAAACTACAGGCCAGCCAATATCACTGATGAACATAGATGCAAAAATCCTCAACAAAATTTTAGCAAACAGAATTCAGCAACACATCAAAAAGCTCATATACCATGATCAAGTTGGGTTTATTCCAGGGATGCAAGGATTCTTCAATATACACAAATCAATCTATGTGATACACCATATTAATAAATTGAAAGATAAAAATCATATGATAATCTCAATAGATGCAGAAAAAGCCTTTGACAAAATTCAGCACCCATTTATGATTAAAACTTCAAAAAATGGGCAGAGAAGGAATTTACTTCAACATAGTAAAGGCCATATATGATAAGCCTACAGCAAACATTATTTTCAATGGTGAAAACCTGAAAGCATTCCCCTTAAGATCAGGAACAAGACAAGGGTGTCCACTTTCACCACATAGTTCTGGATTCCTAGCCCCAGCAATCAGAGAAGAAAAAGAAATAAAAGGAATCCAGATCAGAAAGGAAGACATAAAGTTTTCACTGTTTTCAAATGACATGATACTGTACATAGAAAACCCTAAAGACAGTATCAGAAAATTACTAGAGTTAATCAGTGAATTTAGCAAAGTTTCAGGATACAAAATCAATACACAGAAATCAGTTTCATTTCTATATACTAACAATGAAAAATCAGAAAGAGAAATTAAAGAATCAATCCTATTCACCATTGCAACATAAATTAAATATCTAGGAATAACCTACCTAAGGAGACAAAAGAACTATACACAGAAAATTATAAGACACAAGAAAAAAAATCAAAGATGACATAAACAGATGGAGAGATATTCCATATTCCCGGGTAGGAAGAATCAATATTGTTAGAATGACTATACTACCAAATGCAATCTACAGATTCAATGTGATCCCTATCAAATTACCAATAGCATTTTTCACAGAACTAGAACAAAAAAATTTCACAATTCATATGGAAACACAAAAGACCCCAAATAGACAAAGCTATTGAGAAAGAAGAATGGAGCTGGAGGAATCCACCTTCCTGACTTCAGAGTATATGACAAAGCTACAGTCATCAAGACAGCATGGTACTGGCACAGAAACAGAAATACAGACCAATGGAGCAAGATAGAAAGCCCAGAAATAAACCCATGCACCTATGGGTACCTTATATTTGACAAAGGAGGCAAGAATACACAATGGGGCATAGATAGCCTCTTCAATAAATGGTGCTGGGAAAACTGGACAGCTACATGTAAAAGAATGAAATCAGGATACTTCCTAACACCATACACAAAGATAAACTCAAAATGGATTAAAGACCTAAATATAAGACCAGAAACTATAAAACTCCTAGATGAATACATAGGCAGAACACTCACTGACATAAATCAAAGCAAGATCCTCTATGAACCACCTCCTAGAGTAACAGAAATAAAAACAAAAGTAAACAAGTGGGACCTGATTAAACTTAAAGCTTTTGCACAGCAAAGGAAACTATAAGCAAGGTGAAAAGGTGAAAAGACAACACTCAGAATGGGAGAAAATTACAGCAAATGAAACAACTGACAGAGGATTAATTTCCAAAATATACAAGCAGCTCATACAACTCAATGCCAGAAAAACAAACAACCCAATCAAAAAGTGGGGAAAAGACCTAAACAGACATTTCTCCACAGAAGACATACAGATGGCTAACAAACACATGAAAAGATGCTCAACATCGCTCATTATCAGAGAAATGCAAATCAAAACTACAATGAGATATCACCTCACACTGGTCAGAATGGCCATCATGAAAAAGTCTACAAACAATAAATGCTGGAAAGGGTGTGGAGAAAAGGAACACTCTTGCACTTTTGATGGGAATGTAAATTGATATAGCCACTATGGAAGACAGAGATTCCTTAAAAATCTAGGAATAAAACCACCATATGACCCAGCAATTCCACTCCTAGACATATACCCTGAGGAAACCAAGATTGAAAAAGACACATGTATCCCATTGTTCACTGCAGCACAATTTATAATAGTTAGAATATGGAAGCAACCTGGATGCCCATCGGCAGATGAGTGGATAAAGAAGTTGTGGTACATATACACAATGGAATATTACTCAGCCATAAAATGAAATGCCTTTGAGTCAATTCTGATGAGGTGGATGAACCTAGAACCTATTATACAGAGTGAAATAAGTCAGAAAGAGAAAGATAAATACCATATTCTGATGCATATATACGGAATCTAGAAAAATGGTACTGAAGAATTTATTTATAGGGCAGCATTGGAGAAACAGACATAGAGAACAGACTTGTGGACATGGGGAGAGGGGAGGAGTGGGTGAGATGTATAGAAAGAGTAACATGGAAACTTACATTACCATATGTAAAATAGACAGCCAGTGGGAATTTGCTGTATGGCTATGAATCTCAAACAGGGGCTCTGTATCAACCTAAAGGGGTGGGATGGGGCAGGAGATGGGAGGGAAGTTCAAAAGGAAGGGGATGTATGTACACCTACGGCTGATTCAGGTTGAGGTTAGACAGAAAACAACAAAATTCTGTAAAGCAATTATCCTTCAATAAAAAATAAATTAAAAAAAAGAATAACCTGTACACCAATAGTGTATTAACGCATATATATGGAATTTAGAAAGATGGTAACAACAATCTTACATGCGAGACAGCAAAAGAGACACAGACGTAAATAACAGATGTTTGTGGACTCTGTGGGAGAAGGCGAGGATGGGATGATTTGAGGGAATAGCATTGAAACGTGTATATTATCATACGCAAAATAGATGACCAGTCCAAGTTCGATGCATGAAACAGGGCACTCAAAGCCAGTGCTCTGGGACCACTCAGAGGGATGCGGTGGGGAGGGAGGCAGGAGGTGGGCTCAGGATGGGGAGACACATGTGCACCCGTGGCTGATTCATGTTGATGTGTGGCAAAAACCACCACAAGACTGTAGAGTAATTAGCCTCCAATCAAAATTAATTAATTTTTAAAAAAGAAAGAAAAAAAAAAACGGAAACACCTACTGTCATGAGGAGCTGGTGTTGGCTCAGGTTTGGGAGTTTGTCCTGGAAAACAAGAGAAAATTAGATATAAAAGGTGATTGAATTTGTGCTATTTCATATCCTCTCATTTCATTATTTTCATGGAGTAATATAGCTAAAAGTTTAACTCTTCTTTCTCTTCCTTCCACTCTCCAATTCTACTACCATGTTGTGGGGGAGAAAAGCAAAGGGAAACAAAATTAGGAGTTTAAGAGTTCAACAAATTAGGTACAATACCACCAAAAATTGGAAGACAGTTTTCAAGCACAACAAGTAGCATTATATAAAAGAAAGAAAAGAACACGAGTCTTGGAATCAGAAAACCTAGGTTCAAAGCCCAGTTCAGGTTTAAATTTCTTACCTTTAATTTTCTCAACTACAAAAAGGAGTTGTCATACATGTAAAGAGATGGGATAAAATATGCAAGTTATCAGTATTTAGAAGCTGCTCAATAGATATTATTTTTACAGTAATACATCTTATAATCAACTGTGAAAGTATAAATTTTCATTGTTTGAAACCATTAAATATGAGCTATTTATTTATAAAATATAGTTTCTTCAAAAAAGCATATTCTTATTAAATGCACATTTTATGAAAAGTTAAATATTTTTCTTCCCAAGTAGTTAGGGATCTACCTGGACTTTGGAAGAATCTGATAAAAGGACTCAAGTTATGTAGCTTTTGGTTTAATGAATTTAACATCTGTAAGAACAGAGCTACCAAAAACATACAAGGAAATTAATCCTTGGGAGCAAAGAGACCTTTAAAGTTCTCTTTAAAGAAAAACTGGCCACTATTCATTCCTCCAAATTCCTGTGAAATGCCAGGCTGTATGAAGCACAAGCTGGAATCAAGATTGCTGGAAGAAATATCATTAACCTCAGATATGCAGATGACACCACCCTTATGGCAGAAAGTGAAGAGGAACTAAACAGTCTTTTGATGAAAGTGAAAAAGGAGAATGAAAAAGTTGGCTTAAAATTCAAAATTCAAGAAACGAAGATCATGGCATCTGGTCCTATCACTTCATGGCAAATAGATGGGGAAACAATGGAAACTGTGCCAGACTTTATTTTCTTGGGCTCCAAAATCACTGCAGATGGTGACTGCAGTCATGAAATTAAAAGACGCTTGCTCCTTGTAAGAGAAACTATGACCAACCTAGACAGCACATTAAAAAGCAAAGACATTACTTAGCCAACAAAGGACCATCTAGTCAAAGCTATGGTTTTTCCAGTAATCATGTATGGATGTGAGAGTTGGACCATAAAGAAAGCTGAGCGCTGAAGAATTGATGCTTTTGAACTGTGGTGTCGGACTCTTGAGAGTCCCTTGGACTGCAAGGAGAATCAACCAGTCAATCTTAAAGGAAGTCAGTCCTGAATATTCATTGGAAGGACTGATGCTGAAGCTGAAACTCCAACACTTTGGCCAACTGACCTGAAGAACTGACTCACTTGAAAAGATCCTGATGCTGGGAAAGATTGAAGGCAATAGAAGAAGGGAGTAAGAGGATGAGCTGGTTGGATGGCATCACTGACTAGATGGGAATGAGTTTGAGCAAGCAAGAGTTGGTGATGGACAGTTTTGGAAGCCTGGCGTACGGCAGTCCATGGGATCACAAACAGTCAGACACGACTGAGTGACTGAACTGAAGTGATTCATTCCTCCATCCTGAAAACACTGTAAACACTCGTCTAAGCAAGGCAAACAGCAGGAGAGCAGCACAGTACTTTTAGCCAGAGTTGGAGCTGTAGTCAGTTCCCAGACAGCAGAGGGCGATGTGGTTCTATTTATCTGTTGACAAAGCAGGAAGTTAATACACGTTTTGGTTCAAGGGTGGGCCTATTTATCTTAAAAGAATCTGACTTGGCTATGTGGAGGTTTTTGAGTCATTAATCATGACTGATACGTATGCATTGACCATTGTTGACCATCAACAACATGGTGGATCTTATAGCATCAGGGGCCTCAAAATGGTGCCCGCTCTTCAGATGAACATCCTTGAGAAATCAGTCTGCAGTATATTCAGACTGAGGGAGATATCACCTACTGGATGATGAATGTGGGTCAGAGGGTGAAAATCCCCCAACAGAAATCGCAGTCTCTTTACTCTGCTTACAGAGTCAAACATCTACCCACTCCCACGACTGTAGGAACCGACAGGAATAACAGCTCGTGAGAACTGTTTTGGAGGCCACGCTCTGCTCCAGGATTCCGGGCTGGCCTTTTCATCCTCTGTTCCTTTGGAAGATTTATCTGTGTTCAGCGAGTTCACTTTCATCCTGTGAAGTGATGGCCCTTTGCAGTTCCCTTATATTATTCCGCTTGTTTGGTTGCATGAATAAAGACTTTAGAATCACAGGAGGTTAGTGTTCCAATCTGAGATAAAGCAGAGGGCAGGTCATCCTACCTTTTCTTATCTGGCAAATCCAGTTGTTAAGATGTTCACAGTTAATGTCATTCCAAGACATACCAGGGTCACCTTTTAACTCGCCACAGTATTCAACATTTTGATAATTATTAGGTTCTCCATAAGCCCAATTTTCATATGACACCTACATTAGAAACATTACATTACAACCATTAGACAATACCAATCATCAATCCCTAGTGATTCACTTGGTAAAGAATCTGCCTGCAATGCAGGAGACCTGGGTTCGATCCCTAGGTCAGGAAGATTCCCTTGGAGAGGAAATGGCAACCCACTCCAGTACTATGGCCTGGAGAATTCCATGGACAGAGGAGCCTGGCAGGCTACAGTCCATGGGATCACAAAGAGTAGGACACGACTGTGGGACTAACTTTCACTTTCATCCAAACACAAAAGGAAAGATATGTTCACTTTTTTATTCTCTTTACTTTTTTTCACAATATGTTTGCTTTGAAAACAAGTTTGGTGAGAACAGCTGGGAAAGAAATAGCTCCTATTACATGGAAACTTTTGAAGTTGAATAGAGTATTTTAATTATTAAAAAATTTTCTTTACTCTTATTAAATAGAATGTATCCAGGACCACAAAAGTGGGCTTTGCATATAGGAAAAACCTGGTATAGAAGTTCCACTTCTCAGTATTGGGAGCTCCTAAATTTATAACTCATTCTGAAGGGATAACATTTCATTGTGATATTTGAAACTTTCTTTTATTAGAGGGGTAGGAGAAAGAAATGGAGAAGGAAATGGCAACCCACTCCAGTACTGTTGCCTTTAAAATCCCATGGACAGAGGAGCCTGGTAGGCTACAGCCCATGGGGTTGCAAAAAGTCGGACACGACTGAGAGACTTCACTTCACTAGGAGAAAGAAATAAAACTAGTTCTTACAAACAAAAAGGACTTCTGAATATTGCTAACAAAGCTACCAAACGTTACCAAGATGAATATTGGAAATAAGTGGAGGGCTAAGATTAGGTCCACTATGGTGTTTTCAGAGAGGAATTAAAGCCTATATCATGATCTATTTTCCAGAGATCTAAATGCAAAATCCTTGTTATCAATGGAGCCATCAAATAATCCACCCTACACAAGTGCTCTGAAAAGTTGTTAATGGGTGGTAAGGGGAGGTAGAACTGAAATTACACAAAATCACTCCCTGCAATGACTGCCAGCATGTGCCAGAGCCTCCCGCTTCCCCACTGCTGAGAATGGAGAAGTCTGACAAAAGTCAGTGGTTGACAAAAGTCAATGGTTTCTAATAGAATATCAAAAGTTGTTTCCATATCTCCTAGTCTATAAGACATCATAAAACACAGTTTTTAAGAAGTCTAGCTACTTACATACCAATTTGGCATGAGAGAAGGAAGACATTATTTTATATAAATTAGAAGAATCAGTTTCCTAATTTTTTTCAGTCTACCATGGTCGCACCTCCGGTGAACATGCCTGTCCTGGGTCAGAAGCAGAATAATGACCCTAACATAGCATTTATTTTACATAGAAAAATGTCTCTATCATCATAACCCATCTTACCAAAAATTTTGAGTAACCCCAAAGGGTAACATCAAAATAAAGATACAATAAAATAAGAAAATTATCTATGAAATCAAATTACTCACAGGGGATCCATCACTCCAAGTAAAGCCCTCGGAAGGACTTCCATATGTCAGTCCCAACCAAAATAGTTCATGGTAGCTTCCACTAGCCCTGCAACATACAAGATATAAAGGTAGCTTATGGTACTATATGAACCAAGTTTGGTTACCTATGAGTCCTAATCAAATTTGAAAATGACTCCCAAAATAACAATTGGTTAGTACACAGGTGAAGGATTAAATGACTAAATATAAGCATTATGCAAGAGTTGCACATTTTGGTACAACTTGTTAATATCCTGAAAATAAGCTGCTGTTTGAAATAATTGTAAAGCATTGAGATAGTCATTCATTTATTTGTTTAATAAATGAATAATAAGTGTCTTATGATTTTATAGAGCAACTCATCTCAGGATTTATAGCTATAAAACTAAAGCATTTGGAAGTGAAGTGCAAGTCACTCAGTCACGTCTGACTTTTTGCAACCCCACGGATTGTAGCTTGCCAGGCTACTCTGTCCATGGAATTCTCCAGGCCAGAATTTGGAAGTGAAACTAGGTCCAAAAGTGCCCATAGATTTGGGATACAGCATCACCAACTCAGTGGACATAAACCTGGGCACACTCTGGGAGATGATGAGTGACAGGGAAAACTGGCATGCTGCAGTCCATGGGTTTGCAGAGTCGGACACAACTTGACAACTGAATAACAACAACAAATGTGGACTCAAAGGGTCAAAGGAAGGAGTATTAAATAGAAAAGATACTTACGTTATTAATCGCCATATTGCTTGCTGTTCCTCCTTATTATTGATACTAGCTAGGTCTCCACCCAGAGCTCTACAAAAATCTCGAGATTCAAACCACGTTTTCTTCTCATGTTTTCCTTTTGCAAACAGCTAAAAGTGATACAGATTCAGAATTTATTTTACACTTCACAGCTTATCAAACCAAGAGAAATAATAATCTATTTTTGACAAGATTTCATTTAGTGAAAAGCAAGACATTACAATGACCCCAAGCAATGTAATTCTCTTGGCTGCAAATCAATTTGTGAGAGAATATTTCGGTAACAAAGTTTGGCAGATGATTTTGTTGAGAAAACCCTAAAAAATAGAATTATTTTATAGCACTGAAAATGTCGGATTGAAAGGTTTAGGTATATGGGTTAGGCATACAGCTTCTTGCATAAGACAGGATTAATTTGTTTAAGTGTCAACTATGCCATTCAGATGGAAAAGAATGAAAGAAACTTGATATAGAGAAAGCAAACATCAAAAAAAATTTAAGGATAATAATCTCCCTAAGATAGTGCCACAGTTTGTTATCCTGTTTAGCTTAAACACTGAATAACCTGGGAGTCTTCCAGTACTTCATTGGTATGTTCTTAAAATTGTCTTATAATTTTTGCTTATGGTTGAATATTTTAACAAAGATTGGAGGTCATGGCATGACAGACACTAATTGGGCAGAGCATGTAAAAAGATGGTACGTAAGCTAAATTTAATATTTATTTAGAATTTAGAGAATATGTCATATTATCCAGAGGACTGCTGGGGGAATGGAACCCACAGGGATCCATCAGGATGTAAACAGTACAGGAGTTTACATCATTGTATCCATCAACTTTTATAACTTTCATTCATTGTTTCTCATGAGACATGGCCTGTATCACTGTAGGCTTGTAGAAAAGGAATTTGTTTCCAATAGACCTGTGGTTGTCTAGCTGTCATCAAGCAACCTGAGGTGATCTTTACCTTGATGCTACTTGAGTTACTGGGACACGTGTGCCTTGAGCAACTTTTCATTGTAGTAACTCCCAAGACCTCTGTGAGTACCTCAACTTGTGTAGATGGTGATAAAAGATTTTATTTTTGTAAATCAATTTACTGATAGCTGAACTTTATTAAGAACTTTCACACCTTAGTATGTACAAAGATGGTCTATATATTTGCAGACAAACCCTACCCCAAGCACCTCCAAAATCATAATTCCTAGGGAAGCACACATTTGAATTTGTTAAACATCTACCCAGAAATGTCTGCTGGAACTCTTGGTTCGTTTCCTGGCTCTGGAGAATTCTACCTTCTCTCAGAAATCCTGCAACAAATCTCCATAGCCTGCCACTCTCCAGTGAATGGCTATGTATAGGACGAAACTGGCCTTTGTGTAATAACTCAAAAGTTTCCAGAGGCAACAATAAAATACCTGATTTGCTTTGTATTAGTTTTCAACCCATTCATAAAATCCTCTCCAGTCTTGGCCCAATACTTTCCCTTCTACGTAAATTATGCTTTAAGTTGGACTGGCTAATGTGTATTAAATAGCTCATTTAGTCTCTGTTACTGCTAGTGGTAGTTACCAAACAAATTAGCCCTTAAGTTAGAGACTAAACAACCTCATTCCAATACACATTAGCAACTGAAGTTCTTCATCAGCTTTGTCTAACTGTCTTACAAAACATGCCAGGGTCATATGCCTCAAAGGATAGAATAAAAGAGGTCCTGAGAACTGGCCATTAGAGAAAAATGTCATTAAGTGGTAGTTAAGTATTGGGTTGACCAAAAGTTCGTTTGGGTTTTTCTGTAACATCTTACAGGAAAACCCAAATGAATTTTGTGGCCAACCCAATACATTGCTATATTTGGCTAAATCCAACCTTCTCTAGAAAGAATATGATTTACAAGAAAGAAAAAGACCCAAATGCTTAATTCATTGGAGTTGGGGTATGTTTTTTATTTGTTTGGGTGAACTTGACTGCATAAAGAGAAAATGGGTGATCTCACATAGGAATGTACTAAGTGATCACAGGGTATCAAACTGTCATTTACGAGTCACTGAATGGCCATGTACTCCCTACTTAACAGTCCTTTATCTTCCATCAGGCAGCATAATCAGGGGTTAAATAAGAACAAAGGAATATTCTCTCTAGAATCCCCGTGTGGCGTGATTGCAGATTTGTTTATCAATTCACTTAGCCAAAAGCTTGAGCTCCAAGAACAGAGCCAAAATGGATGCCATAGGATAGCATGAGGTGGGGCAGGAATTTTCATTAAGAGAAAAAGAATTGTGAGCTCAGAAAGCATGGGAAAGAAGAAAAATGCTAAGTGTATGGAGTGATAAAGGCAGAGCAGGTGAAGAAAGGCTGGTGTGACTTCTGTTTATGGTATTGGTCATGTTTGTTGATCTGAATGAAACTGGTTCTTATCTTTCCACCCAAGGAGAGCTCTTTCAAAACAAGTGCCCAAGTCCCCTTTCAGATCAATAACCAATTCCAATAGGTTCAACCCGGGCATTGCTTTTGTTTTGTTTTCATTCCTTAGATGATTCTTTAGGCTGAAACATATCCCAAATTCTTCAAGAGCTCAGCAATGGATACTTACCTTGAAGCACAAGCTTGTTTTACTGGAGGCACCCCAATCCTCTGGACATTTGGGTATGGGGGTGGTTGTGGGCTCTGGTGGGCGAGTGACTCCTTCTGCCCAGTGTTTGCACACAAATTTTGCCTTTTCTTCACATCTCAAGACATCCCACAAGCCCCCTGCAACCCCAGTCCTCATGGCAACACACCCGGCTTTCCGTCCTGAAGGTAACAAAGAAGAATTCACAACAGGTGATTGTGAAACCTGGCTGTGCTCAAAGAAAAGAGTTCAAACCTGAGCCTCGAGTAGTGGGGTAAAATCTACATGTGATAAGAAAACGTAGGGGAGACACTCTGCAGCATTTCACAATTGCTTTGTTCTATTTCTGAACCATTATTTGCCTTCTATTTGTGTGGCCTGTATCCCCAACTGAATTATCAATATAATCTTGCATGTCAAGGTTTGGCAGAAATAGAGACATAGATAGACATAGGGAGCAAACATATGGACACCAAGGGGGGAAGGGAGAGTGGGATGTATCGGGAGATTAGGATTGATATATATACACTATTGATACTATGTATAGAATAAATAACTAATGAGAACCTGCTGATTAGCTCAGGGAGCTGTATTCAATGCTCTGTGGTGACCTATATGGGAAGGCAATCCAAAAGAGAGGGGATATATGCATACATATGGCTGACTCATTCTGATTTACAGCAGAAACGAATACAACATTGTAAAGCAATTTGCACTCCTATAAAAAAAAAAAATTAAAGTCACCAGGAGGTAACCCAAGGCCTTCATGTGAAAGTAACTCTGAAAGAAAAAAAAAATTGTCAGGGTTTTAGTAACATTTTGTATTTCTAATATCTGGCGGGGTCCTCCCCGAACACAGACATAACAATACAATATTTTTAGTATGATAAAATTTATCATAATGACAAAGATAACAGGGGTTTTGTTTTACCAAGGAAGTTTTTTTTTAATTAATTTTTATTTTATATTGGAGTATAGTTGATTTAAAATGTTGTATTAGTTTCTAGTGTACAACAAAGTGATTCAGTTATACATACACGTACATACACTCTTTTTTAGATTCTTTTTTCCATAGAGGCCATCACAGAGTATTGAGTAGAGCTCCCTGTGCCATACAACAGGTCCATATTAGTTATCTATTTTATATATAGTATAAATATATATATATATTTTATATATAGTATGTATATGTCAATCCTAATTTTCCAATTTATCCCTCCCTGCCCTTATCCCCTGGTAACCATAATTTTATTTTCTACATCTATAATTCTGTTTTGTAGATAAGTTCATTTGTGCCCTTTAAAATTTTTTATTTTATATTGGAGCATAGATTAACAATGTTGTATTAATTTCAGGTATACAGCAAAGTGATTCATACATATACATGTATATCTTCATTTTAAGATTTTTTAATGGATAAAGAGGTATATAAAAGAAAATGTGGACTATACTAAGCTTCATAGTTTATTTCAAAATAGCATTAAGATAGAACTTTAAAAACCTTAGGATTTCTTACTGATAAGATGAGATAATCTTTGATTATTATACTTTTAAAGGCAGTATATGTTTAGTTTTGGAGAGCTACACTTTTCCCAAAATATTTTCTCTATGATTGCTAATTCCCTATGACTGTGGTTTGATTTATTTTTATTCCCTAAGGATGTTCTAGATTAATCTCTCAGTATCCTACTGCTAAATGATCAACACCAGTGAAATTAAGGCATGTTGCCTGGTGAGTAAAAATTAACCACTCAAAAAAAAAAAAAAAAATGCACTCATCTCTTAATATACTGCCCTGTTCTTTCAAAATAAACTTAAATCTTACTATTTTCCAGAATGTTCAATTAATTAAACAGAAATCACACTATCCAAATTACTGATCTATTTTCCTCATTGATGACTGAGGATACAAATTTTGAAAACTTCTGAAGATTTGGACTTATTAGGCCAAGCAGTTAATTTGCATACTTAAGCTCTATTATTCCTTCCATAGCTTTTTAACTAGGCACAATGAAACATCTGCTCTAAGGATGCTGAATTTCCTGAGTGCAGTCATACTGAATTACATCATAGGCTATGACACCAGTGCATAAAAAAAACAAAAAATAATTTGAGTGTCTATTTCAGAAACTTCTTATTAAAGAAGGCAAATAAAAATTTATAGGGAGAAAGGGTGACCTCCATGCAAAGAGCATGGATTTGGGAATTACAAAGATTAGTCTAAATCCATGCTTATAAATTTTCCAAGTCCTAGTTTCCACCTCGACACAAGGAAGATACTGAAACTTAGCTTATGGGTTTTCTACAGGTATAAAACTAAATCCAAGTCATATACGTAAGTCCCCTACATACAAACAAATTCCATTCTGAGAGTGCATTTGTTAAATCCCATTTGTTTGTAAGTCCAATAAAGTTAGTCTAGGAACCCAACTAACACAGATGGCTATATAGTACTGTACTATAATAGATTTATAATACTTTTCACACAAATAATACATAAAAAACAAAAATAAAGAAAACAATTTTAATATTACAGTACAGTACCTTGAACAGTACAATAGTACAACGGCCGCATCCAGCGGCACATTCACATCTTTGAAAGTTCGTCACTTGAGGGTTTGTATGTAGGGGACTCATCAAAAAGAGCTAATGAGGTGGCCCATTCAAGATACTGAAATAATACATTCCACACAAGCTCTCAGTCTTGTTCTACCACTGAAGCACAGTCATATTTCTATTCGCAGTCACATTGAAAGTTTTATATCCCTTGAGGACAGTTTTAAGTTCTCAGAAATAAGTGAACCAATGGTCACCATGGAATCTTTCTGACCATTAAGGATTTCATCACTATTTCATAAATACTTCAAATAGAGTGGCACCAAATAACCTAGTAGTTTTCTCTTCCTTTTTATCTTAGACCACTGCACACTAATGGGAACATTTTTTAAAAGAAAAAAGAGAGGGAAATAAAAAATAATAAAATTTTAATAGTACAATAAATTTACAGAAGTCTGTTTGGAAAGGTACATGAAGGAATCACAGGTTTGGCCAAATGGATATGTGGGGTGAATGGAAACCTGAAACGGAAGCCCTGCACATACCTGGCATATCTGAATTCCAGTGTGTGAACTGAACGCCTTCCTCGACGGTCCACTGAAAGGTGCCTTTTTGTTGTACATCAGAAAGTCCTATCCAAAAATATCTTTCAGGCCTCAATCCAACCAAACTAGTCAGAAAGGCTTGTTCATATCTTAAAAAAAAATTTAACTAAATTTTAGGAAAAAAGTGAATTTTTCTAATTATCCACATGAAACAACATCTCAGTTGTATGCCTGCACACTTTTAGTTGGCAAATCAAACCTATTATGTCCTATTTTCTTGTCATTTAAATTATGTAAATTTTTGCTAAGGAAATATGCTCTTATGAAGGAAAAGTATCATACGGCTGATAGAATAAAATCATTCAAATGTACCCAAACTATTTCTCATCAGTCCCTCTACTTATCCTGTTGCCTTTTAAAATACAATGTTTGAAAATCAGTTCACTTTCCAAATATTTCAGATGCTCTACACAATTCTTGGCGAAGTGGAGAGGCTGCAACATTATTAAAGATAATACAATTAGAAAATCTGTGTCGAATTTTCCCTCAATTTCATTCCCATTTCTCAGCTCTGAAACAACAGAGAATATTATCAAGAAATATAGAGAACGAGAGATTCAATCTCTAGAAAGAACTGGGAGCAGAATCACAAGCTCCAACATTTTTTCTCCCTCTGGATCTCATCTTAATATTTGGCATCATCTGGTAATAATACACTGTGGTTAGTAAGGCAAACAAAATTTGTCTTAATTGATAAATGACAGTGACGCAGCAGCATACGCAAAAAGATCTCTCTTTGGAGCAAAAGGAAAGTGATGTTCAAAATTTCCAGGAACAAGGGAGTTGTAGATGGCTCTAGCAAGGGCAGAGAGGAAATGGAGAGAAAACCACAATAACAGAACATTGGTTTGACCCTAGTCTGAATAATTTCATTCTCCAAACTGAACAAACCAAAAAAAAAAAAAAATTAAAAATAAGAAACTCAATTTTTCTTAAATGCCTAAAGACCAAATTGAACCACAAAGTTAGTGAGTTCCCGAACATAAATATCACAGAAAACACACACACACAAAGCAAACCTAAAATAGAAAATCTAGGGACATCTATGCTCCAGTAGACTCAAAGACCAACAAGACAGACCAGAAAATGCTCCCAAGGTACTTAAAATTGTGAGGCTTACTTCCAGGTCATAAGATAAAAAAGTATCTATGTTCTGATTTTCAGAGGTGAGCAATGTATCAGATATTTAATTATACATGAAGAAAGAATGTTGAAATATAAGTTTTTTTTATAAAGACTACACGAATTCTATGAATTCTATGACATCTTTCATTTTATCAAAGAATTTTAGTATCAATAGCATCTTCTAGATTTTATTGGGCCTGCTTTGAAAGGCCAATAAATGTAACTTACTGTATTAAAATTCAATCATTTTTACCAGTTTACTCCAAATCAAATGGACAATTTAAAAAATTAAATTTCTTTTAAGTTTCTTGAAAAAAAGTAGGAGAAAAAAAAACATTGAAATCTCAAAGAAGGATGGAACGCTAGAAGTTAAAAGTTACATAAAATTCTCTATGTCCACATCATTTTCTGGACCTACTCGTCTAGTAAGCCTAGAAAATCTCTCTGCTCTCTCCCCGCCCACCCCCCTTCCATTGGGCTGCCAAGGGAAGTTCCCGTCTACATTTTTTTATGTTGGAGGTGGTAGTAAAAGTAGAATGTTTGATTTCTTGAGATGATAAAATTTCCTTACTTTCTCTGCTTTAAAAACTTTGAGATCTACTACATTAAAAAAGTTAGATCTATAAACAACATTTGCTGGAGTATTAGCAAACTGTTCTTGTTTTATGATAGGTACTAAAAGTAGCAAAATATTTTTTAGTGTTTGCAATGAAGAATCCAAATAAAAATATGATTTTTACTGCTTCTATATTTACAAACCATACTTCAAGATTCAATGTAATTTACTCAGAAATTTAGAGCATATTGATATACTCTTCTGAAAATGTTTCATTATTCGATATATATATTTTTTAAATAGAAGAGTTGCATACCTGTCTTCAACAGTTGTTAGGTAAGCCTTCTCACTTACACAGGTTTGGTTTGCTTCTGTAAATGTTGAAAGTGTGTGTCCAATCAAATAGCAGTAGAATCCATGCCTTTTCCAGCCCTATTAATATTATCAAGCAGAATATCATGTGTATTTATTACATAATATTATTTTAATAATTTCTATATCTTGAAACACAAATTGATAAAAAATAGAAGCATGTAAATAACACAAATATCAGTAACTTGATATGCAATGAAAACAATTTATGTGAATAAAGAAAACAGGAGTACACTGTTCCTCATTTGACAAATTATGATACAAAATGGGGGTAAGGGGAGTCATTCTTTCCATTCTGATGCAATTTTCAACAAAACCGATTTGTGAAATGTTTATCAGAGAAACTGAATGAAATAGCTAAGTTCTCAGTTTTAGAATAGGTAGCCAGAGGAACTAATTTGCAGAATAACAAGCCTGGTCACCTAGTGAAGACAGCAGTAGATGGTAAGCACAAAGCTGTGCCATCTGGTCAAAGGTTAGTTCTTATCAAACTCCTGGCATCATAATTTGACATGGTTCCTCTCCCACAATTCAGACACATAGAAATGCTAAATAAAAACACAGCAATAAACGGAAAATCCATACCGGAATTTGAGAGAAAGGAGGAGAAATCTTCAGGTTCAAAAATAAGTACTAGAAAACGAGAAAGTTGGAATAGGAAATGTACAAGCTGAGACTGTAGTTGCCCAGTCATATTTCAGACCAAGACTAAGGTCCTCAAGTTTATGGATTAGGGTTTTAATGTTCATACAGGTTAGGATATTGGGCCATCAGCTCACCCGAGGCAGGGAGATAGAACTGATTGTTGCTGTTTAATCACTAAATTATGTCCGACTCTCCTATGATCCTGTGGGCTGTAGCCTGCCAGGCTCCTCTGTCCATGGGATTTCCCAGGCAAGAATACTGGAATGAGTTGCCATTTCCTTCTCTGGGGGATCCTCCCAACCTAGGGATTAAACCCATATCTCCTGCATTGGCAGGCGGGTTTCTTCCCATGAGCTATCAGGGAAGCCCATAGAACTGAAGTCCTTGTGTAAAGATGATACCCACTCATGGTAGCCCCTCTGTGAAAGGAGAGCAAGAAAACACCACCCACAAAAACAGGAAATTAAGATATCCTTGTTACTTGCTTGGGGATTTGGATGCAGGAAGAAAAAAATTCTTCTGCTGAAAAGAAGTACCAAGTCTGTGCCACAGCTGGATGCCAGCCCCAACTTTACACTATCCACACTGTATGAGACTCCATAGTCAAAACATGAAAAATAAAATACACAAAAGAAGAATCTTGCAGGTGCTTTGAGAATTAAAATGCAAAATCACACAACAGAAATATTTCCACAACCCAGGTCAGGTAAGACTATGACATTTGAGGGTAGGAGGAGATGGGACGGTGAACTAATTCACAACCCAAAATTATAAACCATGTAAGAAAAATGTCTCCTTTAAGGAAGGGTCAACACTTTAACATAATAAAACCAAGTGGAAAAGAAGCATGTTATGGTAATTTAAGTGACAAAGGAAGAAACATAATCAAGGAGGAAAGATCAAAATACTATGATCAAAGAAAAACAAGATTTGATTACACAAAAAAACAGAATTTCTAGAAAAGAAAAATATGAAGTTAAAAACTCAATGGACAAATAAAGCATAGAAAATGTGGTTTCAGAAAGATTAGTAAGCTGACTGAATGTAGAAGAGAGATGAGACTATGAGAAGATGTTTAAAATAATATTGATGGAAAATATAGATGATAAGAGGGCGTGCCCAACGGCTCAGCATTAAGGAATATGCTGGCAGTGCCAGAGACGCAGGAGACATGACGGAAGCAACTGAGCATGCACATATGGTGAATGAGGTTGAAAAGAATCCTGAGAAAAGTTTGAGAAGCATGGAATAGAATGAATGACTGATAATTTTCAAGAAAGGAAAGATGCAAGTCCTCAAAATGAAGAGATACTCCACACCAAATGGAACCAACAAAGCAAATCCAAATCCAAGACAATGAAAAAAAATCTTAAAATCAATCAGAGAGAAAATACACATTATCCACTTTTTTAAAATAAAAAAAGAAGAAGAAGAATTAGTTTAACAGGAAATCCAATAGCAAAAATAAAGGTCAGGAGAAAATGAAATAATATATATAGAGCTATCAGAAAACAGCTGTCAATCTAGAATTCTACAACGACTTACCTAAATTACAATGTAGAGGGAAGACGAATTCAAGACATTTTCAAACAAAGACAGAGAGTTTTCCACTCCCAAATCCCAGCAAAAGGAACTTCTGAAAGATTAACTTTGGCAAGAAAGTAAAGTCAAGAGGAGTAAGTGAGCTAAAAGTCTACACTGAGCAAAGAAGTCAATAAATGTCAGTAAACGCAGATCTAACTGCCTGGACAAATAGCAAAGATAACTAATTGGAAGTGGAAAGCTAAAGAATGGAATAGTAACAAGATCTGTAGTTTAGTTAACAATATTGTATCCATGCCAACCACCTGTTGTGATCATGTACTCTGGTTAGATATGACGCTATCACTGGCAGAAGTCAAGTGGATGATAGAGGGAACTTCTCGGTACTCTTTTTTTTAAACTTCTCGTGAGTCTAACATTATTTCAAATTTTAAAAAACTCTGAATCATTAGTGGAATAATAACATTCATTTTGTTCAGGAGGCAGAGAAAGAAACTGGTTAACTTCAAGACAAGAATGCATGTTAAAAATATAAGATTAATCATTCGGAAAAAAAAGGAGTAAAAATGTAGAATTTCCAAAAGGGGGCTTTCCTGGTGGCTCAGATAGTAAAGAATCTGCCTGTAATGTGTGAGACCTGGATTTGATCCCTCGGTCAGGAAGAGCCCCTGAAGAAGGGAATGGCTACCCTCGATAGTACTCTTCCCTGGAGAATTCCATGGACAGAGGAGCCTGGCAAGCTACAATACAGTCCATGGAGTCTTAAAGAGTCTGACACAACTAAGGAACTTTCACTTTTTTCAGAAGAGGAAAAGGGGGAAAATATATTCAATAGAACCAATGTGAACCAATGATATGCAAAAAAGAGAAAAAAATGAAAGAAAGCAGAAAGGTAAACAAAATAAAGCACATAATAATATGGTAGGAACAAATCCAAATAGATTGGTATGCAAAACAAATATAAGCTCATGTCTTCACCAGTTAAAATCCAGAGTTCCTCAAATTAGATTAAAATGAAAATGCAGATATTCATTTACAAGAGCCATTCTTAAACTACAGCTACATAGAATGATTAAAAGCAATCAGTTGGAAAACAGGATTCTGGGGAAACACAAAACAAAAGATAGCTTCTATGGCAATATTAATATTATTTAAAATTGACTTTATGATAAAAATCATTAGTGTGAATGAAGAAAATAACTACATAATTAAAGAACTGATTCACCAAAAAGATATAAATACATAGCAAAGTGTATAAGATAAAACTTGATAGAATCACAGTGAGAATATTATGTCAAGCAGACAAAATATTAGTAAAACAGAATATCTGGATAATATAATTGTTAAGTTTTATCAGTGCTTATTCAGTCATGTCTGTCTCTTTGAGATCCCATGGTCTATAGCCTGCCAGTCCCCTCTGTCCATGGAATTTTCCAGGCAAGAATATTGGAGTGGGTTGCTATTTTCTACTCCAGGGGATCATCCCAAGTTTTATCTAGTCACCGTTATATAGACCCCTGAACCCCCAGATCAAAGATCACTGTGTTCAAGCACAGATAGAATATTTAGAAAAACTGATTATGAACTAGATAATGAAGAAAATCTCAACAACTAACAACAAAAACTTTATATGAGCACAATGCAGTGGAATGAAAATTAAGAGTACCTCCAATTATTTAGAAACTAAAACACAAAACTCCCATTAATGCCACCAAAACTTCCACCACCATGAAAACACACACACACACACACCCCAGTTCACAGGTCAAAGGATCTTAATGGAAACAAAACATACTGAGAATTGAATCATAAAAAAATTTCACATAATACATGGTGTCTGGTCCATGGTTTCAATTCCACCTCTTACTTCTCATAAGCATTTAAAAAAACATTCACTTTAACATCACATCCATTCATCCCACTATCTAAAGCTCATGGTGGTATGTTTTATAATTTTGGATTTCAAACTCATCTGTGGGATTCTCAGTCAGCCTGGAGAAGAGGTCTTCTAAAGAGGATTTACAGGTGCATCTATCAGACATCCAGGAATATTAGCAACTCAGGACCACTTCAGTTAATTTCTTAAATTAAGGTTTCCCACAGAGATAGCAATGAATTGAAAACTGAATCCCAGATCTTGATCACAGAAAGTCTGTAGTTTTGAACTCTCAAAAATACTCTTAAAACACCAAGTACCCAGGCTCAGACAAAAAAAAAAAAAACAAACCTCTCTGTTATCTTCTTTTGTCAGCAAGTGGATTTTTTTCCTACTCTTCCCAATGATTTGAGGAAACCACTGCCTAAAGCATGTGTGTTTAAAAACTTGCCAAATTAATATCTCTAAGTCTTGCTTCCTCTCCTGTCTAATTAGAAATGTAATATTTATCTTTTAGGGCTTCCCTGGTGGCTTGGTGGTAAAGAATCCACCTGCCAATACAGGAGAGTTGGGTTCAATTCATGAATCAGGAAGATCCCTTGGAGAAGGAAATAGCAACCCACTCCAGTATTCTTGCCTGGGAAATCCTATGGACAGAGGAACCTGGTGTGCTACAGTCCATGAGATCACAAAAAATCAGACATGGCTTGGCAACTAAACAACGAAATTTATCTTTTAAGACTATCGAAAGCAAAATAACCACACTCAACAAATAATTGGCTGATACTTTCTTCGTTTTCTTATTACCAACCTAATGATTAAATTGGATTTTATCAGCAATTATAGACAGTTAATAGAAAAATATATATATATATATAAATTTTGATTGCACAGAAGTAATAAAATTTACTTTCCTGGTGGCTCAGACAGTAAAGAATCTGCCCACAATGTGTCTTTGCTTCCTCTCCTGTCTAATTAGAAATGTAATATTTATCTTTTAGGGCTTCCCTGGTGGCTCAGTGGTAAAGAATCCGCCTGCCAATGCAGGAGAGTTGGGTTTAATCCCTGAGTCAGGAAGATCCTCTGGAGAAGGGAATGGCAACCCACTCCAGTATTCTTGCCTGGAGAAGTCCACGGACAGAGGAGTTTGGCAGACTAAAGTCGATGGTATCACAGAGTCGGACATGACTGGGCTACTTTCACTTCACTTCACTTCAATAAAATTTAAGGACTGGTTTATTAATTACAGAATGTTACAATAATAGACAATCTCCTGTATACGCACATGATTAAGCAAAGAATATATAAGTGTACTGGTAGTTAAACCAGCAGTGAAAGTGTAAGAACTTGGCAGGAGACGGGTTCTTAACTTCCCTCTGTGTGACTTGAAAAAGTTATCACTTCTCTGGCTGAAATATCCAGAATGCAAAATTTAAATGGGGGTTTTCAGTTGTCACTAAGATACTTTTTCTATCTCTCACAGTCTGTGATTTTCTGTGTCTGCTCTATTTTTCTTTATGGTTTAATGGTATAGTACTAAATTATGTTTCATGAATTCTGGTGTTTGTTATAGGATGATTTGATCATAACGTGACACTCTTGGACAGAAAATCAGTTGCTACTTTATTTTTATCCAAGAGAAGTGAGAAAGGAAAAAAGAGGAAGATGGGCAATTCAGCAATCAAACAGGAAAATGATAACCATACACTCTGTATTTTTGTAGCTTCTTTGTGTTTTCAGAAACTATTTCACAGAAATAATCTACTTTAACCTCAAAGAAAAATAAGACTTGTGAGGAGGTACTACTAACCACGGTGCAGATGAAATTAAAACACAATAGGATTGCATGGCTTGACTTGGTTTAGCTGAATTACTACTAGCTGGAATGTAGACTTTCTGCCTTCGAGATCCTCAGAAATTTACAGAGATGAATCCCCACCAAAAACAAGGTCACCAGAAATATTAAAAATGGAAAAAATGACTAAGGATCATTTGCTGTCTACAACTTAAGGTTATCCACTAGAAATGTCCTTGACAATCCACCGGGTCAAAGATTAGCAATACCTTGAAGCTGAAGCATTTGGCTACTATGACAATTAAGTACTTTCACAGACAAAAATAAGCTAAGTCTATCACATCGAATTTGCTGATCTGAAACCATGGGGTGCGTTCTATACTCACTTTCTGGCAGCCTGCTTCCACTTCCACTACTCCTGGAGTTTGGGCTTGTGATTTCATCTTACAGATGTAACCAAGAAGCCGTTCGCATGCCCGATCTGCCCAGTACCCATCCTGCAGAAAGCAAGGGGGGAAAAAAGTCTTAATGATTATCAGTTGTTTGACCTTGATGCTATTTTCTTATAATTGTGCCTCTGAAAGGGGAAACAAAGATTCGAGATTATTAAGAGAAAAAGGCATCTATGAAGAGGAAAGGTAAGTGGATTTTACTAGGAAACTTCAAATTTGACTTCGGCTACAAAGATATAGCCAAATCAAGATTGCTGGGAGAAATATCAATAACCTCAAGTATGCAGATGACACCGCCCTTATGGCAGAAAGCAAAGAAGAACTAAAGAGCGTTTTGATGAAAGAGGAGAGTGAAAAAGTTGGCTTAAAACTCAACATTCAGAAAACTAAGGTCATGGCATTTCGTTCCATCACTTCATGGCAAATAGATGGGGAAACAACGGAAACAGTGACAGACTTTACTTTTTTGGGCTCCAAAATCACTGCAGATGGTGACTGAAGCCGTGAAATTAAAAGACAATTACTCCTTGGAAGAAAAGTTATGACCAACCTAGACAGCATATTAAAAAGCAGAGATACTACTTTGCCAACAAAGGTCTGTCTAGCCAAAGCTATAGTTTTTCCAGTGGTCATGTATGGATGTGAGAGTTGGACTATAAAGAAAGCTGAGCGCCAAAGAATTGATGCTTCTGAACTGTGGTGTTGGAGAAGACTCTTGTGAGTCCCTCAGACAGCAGGGAGATCCAACCAGTCAATCTTAAAGGGAATCAGTCTTGAGTATTCATTGGAAGGACTGATGCTGAAGCTGAAACTCTAATACTTTGGCCACCTGATGCGAAGAACTGACTCATTTGAAAAGACCCTCATGCTGGGAAAGATTGAAGGCAGGAGGAGAAAGGGATGACAGGGGATGAGCTGGTTGGATGGCATCACTGACTCAATGGACATGGGTTTGAGTAAACTCTGGGAGTTGGTGATGGACAGGGAAGCCTGGCGTGCTGTAGTCCCTGGGGTCACAAAGAATCAGACACAACTGAGCATTTGAACTGAACTGACAAAGATATAGAAAGAAACTGTAGTCACAGTTTGTTTTTATATCTTTACTGTCAGGTCACAATGGAGAGAGAAATTAAAAATGCTCATAAGCCCTTAAGTGATGGTTCAGCAGAAGGTTTGCACAAAGCCTCCTCATCCATCCCTACCAGCAACTGTTTTCAAGTTAAGTGAGTATATTTATTTATTTATTTATTTATTTATTTTTGGCCAAACCATGCAGTATGCAGGATCTTATTTCCCTGACCAGGGATTGAACCCAAGCTCCCTTGCAGTGAAACCTGGAGTCTTAACTGCTGGGCCACCAGGGGAGTCCCACTGAGTACACATAAAGCTATGCAAAAAGAACACTCCCTTGCAACACACCCAACCTGAAAACAGTGTCCTTCTCTCCCTTCTTCCTATTTCTATTGATAAGGGTCCTCATATGAAATTAAGGTGGCATCTTTCATTCTTCTTCAAATTCTACCTTTTCCACATTCCCTAGAGATTTCACATTAAATGACTGCTCGTCTCCTCCCCTCAATTGCTAAACATCTTGCAAAGTGTTTTCTGTACTCTTTGACTTAATCCTCACATCTCACTCAGTCTCAGCCACTACAATCTGGTACTCAGTTCTTCAGCCAGCATAATATTTACAAACTGCAGATTTGGTTTGGCTGCTCCTAGGCTAATGAATGTTTTCTCATTGCCAATACTTTTCCTACCCACCTCTCCACCTCTCACTCTATGCTTTCAGCCATACTGTCTTTTGAGTTCTCAACAAGAACAAAGCTCTCTGGTTTCCTCTTCCCAGGACACTCTTCTGCCTATTCTTTCAATAATTAATACATATTCTTTCCTTAAGGTTTCAATTTTTCATTGTGAAACCAACCACAATGACAAAAACTGTAGCTAATACTTATTGAGCAGCAAGTTTGGGCCAGGGACAGTGCACATTATATGCATTAACCCATTTAATCTTCATACCCACCATGTGAGTTGGGTACAATTATACTCATTTTACAAACAAGGAAATGTTTTGCATTAAAACCCAGCCTCTTAACCACCACGTTCATTGTCTACTAACAAAAAATAACTTGATGATATACTTTGTAGCTAAACTGCCTGATTTCCAACATGGAAGCCATTGTTTCATATTTGACACTTCTGTGTAACCTAAAATAATAAAAGTAGCTCTCCAAGCACAGACTCGAGGTTGTAGGACCCAGGGTAGATCTAACCAGGTCTACATCCACTCGGAGCAACCAGCTGAAAGTAGAAGCAAAGTTTTGAAAATTGTTTAACCAAGCCATATAATCATATGGCACGATTTAGAACCAAACACAAACAATATGAGCATTTGCATTGGTTAATTTCATCTTTGAAACGACAGTTTATCTGCTGCTTTTCTGGTCTTCTTGAAAATGACTTGGCCAAGAGACTCAAGAGACTGAATCTGAATTCTAGTTCAACTTTCATCTATGTTAATTCATTAGGATAGAAACAATGGAAACAATGATATATAATAAATGGGGCAAAAGGAAAATTTTCCTGTGGCTTTTGCTAGATATCAGTAATTAAAAATGTCTTACTTTGCCTTTCATCACTGCACAGTCTTCCTGTCTGTTGTTTTCATGACTTGGTTCTCCACGAAGCCATTTGGTAAAAGTTACAGGGGTGCCATCACTCCATTCAAAGTACATTTGAACCTTGATGTCATTTAAGCCAATCCATAACTCATCACTTGGCTCTAAACAGGAAGAAAAGCACAGAAGCAATTTACACAAAGTCTTCTTTCCAAAGATCAAAAGGTTATCAGGAAATGAAGGCCCCTTCTTTATCAACAATTTCCTTGATATTACAACTATCATAATATACCATCCACTTGCACGTTAAATGGATCTACCTCTGTAGCCTGAAATGTCAATGACATTTTGTCAGTTTTAGTTTAAAATGTGTAATGTATCCTTCACATTGTGAAGGTGATTGTACTCTTTTTTTGTGTGCTACTGCAGATTTAATTTCCTGGGAGTTGTTAAAATAAAACTGAAGTAGAGCTATCATTATCCTCTATTTTGTGAAACTGTTTTCTTGTTATAAATAATTTACTATACCAATCAAACTCATGGTGCTGGAAATATGTAGTTTATACATAAATCTATTTGACTACTATTAAATCTTAGTATAATGAAGGTTTTAAAACAAAAACTTTAAAAACCACTTCTACTTTACTAACAAGGTTGTTATCAAGAAAATTCTAGGTGTGTCTGTTAAAGTTTAATCACTGTAATAGAAGTTAAAATGATCCATACAGTGAGAAGATATATCAACTGAATAAATGGGCTCTCTCAGCATTTAGCATTTATTAGTCTATAAATATAAATGAATCCATCATCATTGTCACCACAAAATACCAGAAAAACCCAAACAAACAAAACTTAAAATAAAAAACTACCATATATAGATATAAAAGGTAATCATTCTGTTCTGAAAAGCATTAATGATTTTATCAGTAGTTGTAATTCTAAAAGTTCTACATAGCATAAGCATAAATGGGATGAAATTGAAGGCCTGCAATCTCACAGCTAAAATCATACACATTTCCACATTTTTAAAAATTGTAGGCATACACAATTCAACATGTTTAAGTTACCTCCCTGGAATTCCATCATGGATGCTTGATATGTTCTTTAAACAGTTAAATAAAATTATTTGTCAACAGATTGTAAAGATGTTGCATTAATAGTAGAAAATGAGAAATATGCCACATCTTATAGGAATTTCCCTAAATGGTATAGTCTCTTCCTCCTAAAAGCTGTCACTCAACTATGCTTTTGGAGAAGTCCCTGGCTGGCCTAGTGCCAGCCCCAGCAGATGTTTCCAGCACCATGAAGCATGAATGGCTTTGCCAGGATGATCCCTTTTCCTTTCACTTAATTTGGCAGATCATGATCTGTGAGCAGCAAATATAGGCTCCAAAATGACCTCGTGTAACTCCTCAAGGTTTTTAGGTTCAAGATCAATGAAAACCTAAACTCTCAAGTCCCACAATTATAACAGAGTGATAAGAGGGTCCAATAAACATTTTTCTTACTAAACTGTTCTCCCATCTAGCTTTTGTAGTTCATATGCACAAACTTGATCCTATAAAAATATATAAGATGTGAGCATAAGGTTGTTAGACAAAGCTGTTTGTAAATATGTTAAGTAAGCTGTCTTAGTTAATGGAGTCAAAATTTATATGTGTAGGTTCCAACTTATCCACTGTATTTCTATGATTAACATGAAAGATATTGTCTCAACTAGCTAAAAAAGGTTTTCTAGGCTTTTGACTCAGAAACAATTTTTTTTCAGAGGTTAAGGAAGGAATTTTTAACTAAAGTGTAGCTGGAAAGTTTGACATTTTAGGAAAAGAAACACTAATTTTAACTTTATTACTTATTTTTATTAATATTATTTGCATGGTTTTAAATAAATAAATCTTTATCAATAAATAAAAAGGGAAGGTTTCTCCAGTGAAAATTTACTAATTCTCTAGCTGAGTTTAAAAGCAACCTTCCTCATCCAAATTCAAAATAACTACAGCAACAAATATATAAGGTTCTCCTTTATAATAGACCGTATTATATAAAGGAGAGAAAATTTGCACATTAGCCCTACAGCCTCTTAAACTGTTTTCCACTGATTCACTTGAAAAGTTTATCACCTACTATAAACATCATGCCATCTATGTCATGATATTATTCAGATATCTTGGTTTTGATTACATTATTATTGTGTAGTCTAGGTGTTCAAGGATAGGTAAACATAGAGTAATCAAGAAATTTATGAGTTAGCAGAATGTCATCATCATTCTATTAAATTCAGTGAGGTGAGCAGAGCAGGAAGGATTCCATTCAGCCAAGCACTAACAGCAGCAGTGTTGGGGATCTTTTGTATTTGTCTGAGACTAATTTTTCTCATTCATTTGTTCATTGTTTTTTTCTTCTCCCCTACCCCCACTCCTATCAATTTTCATACAGTAAGTGTCAGGAAGCAGTCCCAGCATCACCATCATCCATTTCCTCTTGTTTTGCTCTCTGGAAATGAACAGGTCCAGCTACTCAGCAATCTCGCCAGTGGAAGAAGAAAATGATCATCCTTTAATCAGCAAGTACCACTGAGTGCCCATCATTATTATATCCTTCCTCACCCTCCTCCTCTTCAGGATAAGCATTCCCAACTCCTTTATCCACTTTTCAATTGTTTCTGATAGAGCCAATTTTTGAAAACTTTACAGTATGTTAGTTTTCTACATTTTCTACGTTTTCTCTGTATCTCTTAGATTATAGCCCTAAAGGGGATATATGAACTACTTCAAAAGGTTTAGGCCACTATCTAACCACTCCAATCAAACATCTTGATTTTTCTGCTCTTCATTCTAGCAGCATCAGCTAGATTAATAGAGAAAATAAACTCCAAAGAATGAGATGGTTCATTTAGAGACCTTTCCTGTGAGACAAAATATTGGCCTTAAAATAGAAAACACCTCCACACACACAAATTCCAGCAAGTGAAATATTGTTCACAAATTTAAAGAAGACTGCTCTGAATCCAGGTTTTATATAGAAAAATAATATTTTAAAAGCTATGCATATGAGACAAGTGCTCAGGGCTTGTGCACTGGGATGACCCAGAGGGATGGGATGGGGAGGGAGGTGGGAGGCGGATTCAGGATGGGAAACACATGTAAATCCATGGCTGATTCATGTCAATGTATGGCAAAAACTACTACAATATTGTAAAGTAATTAACCTCCAACTAATAAAAATAATTGGGAAAAAAATACTAAAAAAAAAGCTATGCATAAGCTGATTCCATGTTAAAGGAAAAAATCAAATGTTCTCTCAGTGATAGAAAGTTTTTAAGTTACTATGCAATTTTTATATCTTAGGTATAATTAATATTTGTCACTAAGTTTATTGAATTGTTAATTTGAATTTATCTAGATTATAAAATTTAACATTTATGACTAAATTTTCCAGAGATGGATGGTAAGTCGAGAAGACGAGAGTCAAGCATATTACAGATGGAAGTTCTTACCATAGCCCAGCTGAGAGATAATAAAGTCAAACTCCTCGATGCTGTGGATACTTGCCAGGTCACCACCCTCCTTCCTACATGCTCTTAAGGCATCTCTTTGGATTTTCTTCTCCTCTCTGTGAATCTTGTAACAGTGACCTGCATATGGCCACCACTGACTTGGGCAGTTGGTAGGCACATCACTTTCTAGAAAAAAAGAAGAGTTTGGAAAACACTTTAAAAGAGTTTTAATTGTAACAATATTTTCTATTAACATCATTCTCTATGGTAAACAGTTTATTATTATAGGCAAATATAGCTAATAGTTATTTTTCTGTTTTTTGGAATAGGTATTCACAAAATATAGACAAGAATGTGTTTGATATTAGACTAAAAATGATATGGAAGCCCTTTCACTATAAAATGAAGCCAAATGAGAAATCTCTTTTAATTTTCAATTATGCATACAATAAGGCCACATGAAGATACAATAGATTATCTCTTTTTGTATTTTATCATCAACAGACCTGTCCTAGCCATGTCCTGTAAATATCGGAGGCACAAAAGATTTGTGCCTCTAAAGATTTCAAGGGGACTTCCCTGGTGGTCCAGTGGTTAAGAATCTGCCTTGCAATGCAGGGGACATGGGTTTGATCCCTGGTTGGGGAACTAAGATACCACATGCCACGGGGCAACTAAGCCTGTGTGCCACAACTAGACAGTCCATGCTCTGCAACAAGGATCTTGCATGCTGCAGCTGAGACCCAATGCAGCCAAATAAATAAATCTTTCAAAAAAGATTTCAACTTAGTTCTATTCTATGGACATTAGGGAGCCATTCATTTCTCAGAAGAGGGCAAAATTCGTAATGAAATCAGGAGAAAAATGTGCTGACACAGGGCACAGAACGGGTAGGAGGTGGGGGGTCGCTAAGGAGCTGCTGAAACCGTGGGAGTGTGAGCCGGCCACCTGGGCCTCTGAACCAATCCGCTGCCACTGACTCTCTCCCAAAAGATGACATGTGACATTGCAGAGATCACAGGGATTTCAATTCCGAAGTCTTTCAGCCAAAATCTGAATTTGCCATGAGCAAATCACATCACGTGAACCAAACTATCCATATATATACAAAATTGTAAATAACATTAATACTAATATTAAACTACCCATCCTTACTGTGTTCTTCTGCACTGGAAAACATTTGAGATAATATGACTATAAATTATAAACATGCAACAATGATGATTTAATCAAATCAGTAATAATGGCCAATATCCTATTTGTTGCTACTAACAGTTAGGGTCAAATTTCATAACCTTGATGATTGATACATCACGAACATGTACTAAAATAGTAATGAGTGGGGGAAGGGACAGTAATGACATGTGAAGGCAGGAGACTCACTTTATTTGTCCCCATATGTCCTAAAATGACAGAGGGCCTGGCACAGAATAAATGTGATGAATATTTGTCAGGAAAATAATCGAAGTTATATTTAATACACAAAGCTTATTATTACCATTTTATGGATACTGTTTTAGAGAGCAACTGAGCAATATATCCTGCTTGAAGAGGAGCTATACTGTCAAATAAATGTCAATCACTATGTTTAAGTTTGATATGAAATATTCTCAAATGTGCTGCCTTAGTAAAGTTTCAGTATAAGGTATCTTTGTTATTCATTTAATGCATTGGTCCAATATTCTCTCAAAGTCTGGGACTGTTTGCATCACCTTTGTATAAGCTCAAGGTTTTGTGTACAATCATCATTCAAGTAAACAGCAGTCCTGATATTCAAACACTGTATTATTATAATAGAAAAATGCATATATTAATTTTAATTAGAATATAATTGCTTTACAATGTTGTGTTCATCTCTGCTATACAATAGTGGGAATCAGCTATATGTATACATATATTCCCTGCCTCTTGTGCCTCCCACTACCCTCATCCCATCCCCTAGGTCATCACAGAGCACCGAACTGAGCTCCCTGCGCTATACACAGCTTCCCACGAGCTATTTTACACATGGTGTATGTGTCAGGGCTACTGTCAATTCACCCCACTCTCTCATTCCCTTTCACCCCATGTCCACAAGTCTGTTCTTTACGTCTGCATCAAAAAATGCATATTTTTAGAAAATATTCCTTCTATACAGTTTCAGTAGTTACCAAGAAAAAGAAGTTTAGTATTTCTCTGGAGCCCTCTGGTGGGATATTTTAATTTTGATGCCCAAGAAGCTGAAAATAATGCCAGCATATTCTAAGGGCTTCAAAAACTAAACAGATAAACTTCTAAAATATTAAAAAATATGAGAACAACCAATGAAGAGGGGTTCCCTGGGGCAGCCACAAAAGATGGCTTGTTTTTTTAGAGCAATGCTATCTGATTGAGACATAATAAAATCCACAAATGGAAGTCACCTATGGAATTCTAAATTTGCTAGTTGCCAAGTCAAGAGAAACAGGTAGCTTTCATTTTAAATATATCTTATTTAACCCAATATATTCAAAACATTATCATATAATCAATTAAAAATAATGAGGTAGTTAACTTTTTTGGTCATGCTATGCCTTGGAAGTCCAGTGCATTTTTCGTACCTATAGCATAACTCTATTGGAACTAGCTATATTTCACGTGTTCAGTGATCACACGTGGTTGGAGGCTACTGAACTGGACAGTACGGCTCCAGAGACCCAGGGATCATGGATGAGCAGGGTGGCATTGCAAGGACAGACAGTGCATAAGGTGGAACTCTTGCCCAAGAGAGCCACCCACTGCATGTGCCTCACAATCCTAACTCTTTATGTTTTTTCAAACTCAGGCTTATTTGAGTTTATAAATAAGACAGAATGCTTATCCAGGAAGCACAGAGAAATTTCAAAACTAACGGAAAGTGAAAGTTAACAAGTGAAGTAAGGCATGTAACCTAGCAGGACTTTATGGGGCCTTCGACAGACTCCTCTCCCGCGTCCTCAGCTGTAACTCCTCTCTGAAATACCTAGATAACAGTGTCTTCTGAGTGTTTAATAGGTTGTTTTACAGATGCTAAAACCACCACCAAATGAAAGAAATTAACTACTTGATTATCATGGGCATGTAGCCCTCAGACCTGTTAGTGCCTAAGGATTGATAGTATTAACCCCTGTGACCCTGCCCTGATACCTCACCATCAACCAATCAGAGAACTGTACCCAAGCTTATCACATACCCTGCAATCCACCTCCCTTATCTGGCCTTTAAAAATGCCTTGCTGACCCGCTGTATAGCATAGGGAGATCAGCTCAGTGCTCTGTGATGATCTTGAGGGGCAGGGGGTTGACAATGGAAGGAGACTCAAGAGGGATGGGATATATGTATCAGTCAGTTCAGTCGCTCAGTCGTGTCCAACTCTTTGCGACCCCCACAAATCTCAGCACGCCAGGCCTCCCTGTCCATCACAAACTCCTGGAGTTTACTCAAACTCATGCCCATCAAGTCAGTGACACCATCCAGCCATCTCATCCTCTGTCGTCTTCCTTCTCCTCCCCCAATCCCTCTCAGCATCAGGATCTTTTCCAATGGGTCAGTTCTTCGAGTGAGGTGGCCAAAGTACTGGAGTTTCAGCTTCAGCATCAGTCCTTCCAATGAACACCCAGGACTGATCTCCTTTAGCATGGACTGGCTGGATATCCTTGTAGTCCAAGGGACTCTCAAGAGTCTTTTCCAACACCACAGTTCAAAAGCATCAATTCTTCGGTGCTCAGCTTTCTTCACAGTCCATCTCTCACATCCATACATGACCACTGGAAAAACCATAGCCTTGACCAGACAGACCTTTGTTGGCAAAGTAATATCTCTGCTTTTTAATATGCTATCTAGGTTGGTCATAACTTTCCTTCCAAGGAGTAAGCGTCTTTTAATTTCATGGCTGCAATCACCATCTGCAGTGAGTTATATATACACACAGCCAATTCACTTTGTTGTGCAGCAGAAACTAACACAACGTTGTAAAGTAATTATACTCCAATGTAAATAAATAAATAAAAATGCTTTGCTGATCAATTCCAGAAAAATAAATGACCCAATCAAAAAATGGGCCAAAGAACTAAACAGACATTTCTCTAAGGAAGACATACGGATGGCAAAAAAACACATGAAAAGATGCTCAACATCACTCATTATCAGAGAAACACAAATCAAAACCACAATGAGGTACCATTACACACCAGTCAGGATGGCTGCTATCCAAAAGTCTACAAGCAATAAATGCTGGAGAGGGTGTGGAGAAAAGGGAACCCTCTTACACTGTTGGTGGGAATGCAAATTAGTACAGCCACTATGGTAAACAGTGTGGAGATTCCTTAAAAAGCTGGAAATAGAACTGCCATATGACCCAGCAATACCACTTCTAGGCATACACACTGAGGAAACCAGATCTGAAAGAGACACGTGTACCCCAGTGTTCATCGCAGCACTGTTTATAATAGGCAGGACATGGAAGCAACCTAGATGCCCATGAGCAGACGAATGGATGAGGAAGCTGTGGTACATATACACCATGGAATATTACTCAGCCACTAAAAAGAATTCATTTGAATCAGTTCTAATGAGATGGATAAAACTGGAGCCCATTATACAGAGTGAAATAAGCCAGAAAGATAAAGACCATTACAGTATACTAACACATATATATGGAATTTAGAAAGATGGTAACAATAACCCTATATGCAAAATAGAAAAAGAGACTCAGATGTATAGAACAGACTTTTGGACTCTGTGGGAGAAGGCAAGGGTGGGATGTTTCAAGAGAACAGCATCGAAACATGTATATCTAGGGTGAAACAGATCACCAGCCCAGGTTGGATGCATGAGACAAGTGCTCGGGCCTGGTGCACTGGGAAGACCCAGAGGGATGGGGTGGAGAGGGAGGTGGGAGGGGGGACCGGGATGGGGAATACATGTAAATCCATGGCTAATTCATTTCAATGTATGACAAAAACCACTGTAATGTTGTAAAGTAATTAGCCTCCAACTAATAAAAATAAATGGAAAAAAAAATGCTTTGCTGAAACATATTGAGGATTTAAGTGTTTTGCACACTAGCTGCCCTGGACTCCTTGCTTTTCACCTGAAATAAACACTGCACTTTCCTTCACAACAACTTAATGTCAGTAGATTGGCTTTACTGTGCACGGGCTAGCAGACCCAAGTTTGGTTCAGTAACAGGCTTCGCAGAGATACAAGAATAATAGACTGAGTGCTTGACAATATAAACAAGTATTCTACTTAATAGGTAGGAAGCTATAACTGGAGGGTCAAGGAACAAGGTCAAGTTATAGAATTCTGCCTACTATACCAGGGATGATAAAACCACCATTCTCCTCTTTCCCAAAGTGGCAATTCGAAATCTTCTGAAGGAGAATTATATGAGCTCTTCCAAGAGGGAGGATTATACTATTTATCATATGGAATGAAGAGAGGAGATGAAATATAAAAATTACTGAAGTCTCTCTAAGGCATGCCCACAGTTACAAGGGTGAACCTGTAAAGTATAATCAAACCCAATAATGGGACCTTCATCTATATCCATTGGCAATCTCTGCCATATTTGTATCCATTAAAGTTCCAAACACACCTACACTCTGCTTCAGCAATTCCACTTCTAGGAATAATGAGACACATGAAACCACATAGGTATAAAATTATTCACTGTAGCATTGCTTATAATAATAAAAAATTGGAAGTAAACTAAAGTTCCATTAAGAGAGGACTAATCAAAAAAAAATATGGTCTCTTCCTGCAATAGCTAATGTACAGCCATAAAAATGAACATAGAAGCTATTTATGTACCAGAAGAAATAACACTCAAAATTGTTATTAAGTGACAAAAGTAGAGCAAAGTGTATCATATGCTGCTTTTTATAAAACAGACAAAAAGAATTACAAACATATTTATTTATATAGTCATAGAGTAACTAGGTAAGGATATACACTCAGACAGTTATTCAGAGAATAAATGCATATTTGAATAAGATGTTGCAGGAAATTATTATTATTCGTCATGTCATACCTTGGACTTTATATCCATGTCAATCATATTTTAAAATAAAAGAAATTGCTTTTAAAAGTCGAGGAGAAAAAAAAAGGCAAGAATGCCACACTATCAGATTTCCCAAGCAGAGAACATACATACATACATACATACATAAGTCTCTTTGAAGTTTTAAGTGTCTCTCCAAAACAGCTGATGGTGAAAAAAAATGTAGTTAGTTTGCTTTTGCTTAGTTTGAAGAAGGAATACAGTCTGGCCTTAGTAGTTTAATTCTGCTATAAAGCTATAATAGAGAGCATAACTCCTTCTTCCCTCTGGTCTAGCCTGTATATAGAATTCAGTTACTACTTCTGGGATGTTTTACCATATTTTGGTGAAGACTTCAGTTAATATGTTAAACTAACAGCACTGGCTCCCAGATAGGCCATTATATAGCGAGGACATAATAAAACATCCTTTTCAGATATTGATTTCCTACCTTGGATTCCAGTTCTGTCACATGAGCAAATTTTTTATAGCCTATGAATACCTTTTTCCTCACTGAAAACACATGAATAATAATACCTACCACCTAGGGCAGCTGTGAAGATAAAATTTTTATTTAAAATTATTTATTTATTAAAATTTTTATTAATGCTTTTGCTCCTGCTGAAACACTCGAGAACACTCTGGAACTGTTAGCAACCAACACAAAGACATTTGTAGGACTATCATTAAGTTGCCTCCATAAATGATCAACCAAACTTGTCATTGCCAACAGTTAGGACTAGGCTGTCATTTGATCTCTAAACTATTTTATGTACTTCAGATCAAATAGATCACTTACCTGAGGGGATAACAAAAGGATTTAAAGTGGTGTTGCCTTTTTTACAAATATAGCCTAGTTTCTGAACACACTGTAGATTTTCCCATTTAGCATTTTTTCCAGGATTAAGTGACACACAGCTTTTTCCTGGTTCTGCTGATGGACTTCCTTTGGAGAAAAGAAAAAATAAAATTAGGATTACTATAGTATGACAAGTAGATAGACCCTCACAACCTCATGTGCTTATCCTTGACATTTAATGGATCCCCAGTTTTTTGCTACACATTCACAAAGAAATATTTACTGCCTACAGAGCAAAAGCTATTTTGGATATCTATTTGTTTTTTCATTGTTGGATCATCCCAGTACTTAAAATGTTGATTACACAAGTTTATTTCTTTGGTTTTTTTAAGACTTTTTTTTTTTTTATGTGGATCATCTTTAAAGTTTTAATTGAATTTGTTACAATATTGCTTCTGTTTTATATTTTGGGTTTCTTTTTTTTTTTGGCTGCAAGGCATATGGGATCCCAACTCTGTAACCAGGGACTGAATCTGCACCCCATATACTGGAAGGCAAAATACCAACCACTGGCCCAAGGAAGCTTCAGTAAGTTTACTTCTTTGAAATAACTTTTTCCCCCAATGAGATCAAATAATAAAGCTAAATCTTAAACCCTGAACAATTTTCACACTGGGCTGTTTTATGTATGAAAGTGAAACTATGAAAGTGTTAGTCACTCAGTCATGTCTGACTCTTTGCAACCCCATGGACTGCAGCCTGCCAGGATCCCCTGTCCATGGAATTTTTCCAGGCAAGAATACTGGAGTGGGTTGCCATTTCCTATTCCAGGAGATCTTCCCAACCCAAGGATTGAACCCAGGTCTCCTGCACTGCAGGTATTCTTTACCATCTGAGCCACCAGGAAAGCCCCTTATTTTATGTATGACAGGGGGGTAAATAACAAGAGTTTGTTGTGTGGATCATAACAAGAGTTTGTTGTGTGGATCACAACAAACTGTGGAAAATTCTTAAAGAGATGGGAATACCAGACCACCTGACGTGCCTCTTGAGAAACCTGTATTCAGGTCAGGAAGCAACAGTTAGAGCTGGACATGGAACAACACACTGGTTCCAAATAGGGAAACAAGTACATCAAGGCTGTATATTGTCACCCTGCTTATTTAACTTATACGCAGAGTACATCATGAGAAATGCTGGGCTGGATGAAGCACAAGCTGGAATCAAGATTGCTTAGAGAAATATCAATAACTTCAGATATGCAGAAGACACCACTCTTATGGCAGAAAGCAAGGAAGAACTAAAGAGCCTCTTGATGAAAGTGAAAGAGGAGAGTGAAAAAGTTGGCTTAAAACTCAACATTCAAAAAAAAAAACCTCAACATCCAGAAAACTAAGATCATGGCATCTGGTCCCATCACTTCATGGCAAATAGATGGGAAAACAATGGAAACAGTGACAGACTTTATTTTTTGGGCTACAAAATCACTGCAGATGGTGACTGCAGCCAGGAATTTAAAAGATGCTTGTTCCTTAGAAGAAAACAACCTAGACAGCGTATTAAAAAACAGAGATATTACTTTGCCAACGAAGATCTGTCTAGTCAAAGCTATGGTTTTTCCAGTAGTCATGCATGGATGTGAGAGTTGGACTATAAAGAAAGCTGAGCACCGAAGAACTGATGCTTTTGAACTGTGGTGTTGGAGAAGACTCTTGAGAGTCCCTTGGACTGCAGGGAGATCCAATCTGTCCATCCTAAAGGGAATCAGCCCTGAATATTCATTGGGAGGACTGATGCTGAAGGTGAAACTCCAATACTTTGGCCACCTCATGCGAAGAACTGACTCACTTGAAAAGACCCTAGTGCTGGGAAAGACTGAAGGCAGGAGAAGGGGACAACAGAGGATGAGCTGGTTGGATGGCATCACCGACTAAATGGACATGAGTTTGAGTAAACTCTAGGAGTTGGTGATGGACAGGGAGGCCTGGCATGCTGCTGTCCATGGGGTCGCAAAGAGTTGGACAAAGTGTTGGTCGCTCAGTTGAGCGACTGAACTGACTGACACAATATTTCAAACTAGCCATATTATACATAGTCAATACCCTTCCAAAAACCTAAGTCAAGCTAACTGTGAGAACCAGCTTAGATACTACCTGGACATGGGAAAATTTTTTACAGTTAGAAAGAAGAGGCAGGAAAGATGGCAATAGGAGGAGAAAGAGAGAAGAACGTCACCAAAAATGCAAGTCCGTGTGCCCAGATGAACAGGGAGGACAAACAATACTAAAAAAAACACTGGAATTTGGAACAGAGAATTGTTTGCTGTAGGACCATGTAAGAGGATAGGTGTCTCACGCCCCCAAGAACCCCAAAGTTACTGAAGCCCCTGCTTAGTCCATCAGTCATGTCCAACTCTTTGTGACCCCTTGCACTGCAGCGCACCAGGCTACTCTGTCTGTGGGATCCTCCAGGCAATGGATCTCCGACCCAGGGATAAAACCCACACGTCTTGCATTGCGGGCAGGTTCTTTACTGTCTGAGCCATCAGGGAAGGAAACCCGCACCAAACAAATGTTATTCTCTGTCCCGATAAGAAAGGGCAAGGTCCCAAGGCACAACGTTGACTCTCCAAGGTCCCAGTCCTGGCTAAGGAGAGCCAGAGCTCAGCTGATGGCTCCCTCAGGGCCAGGTCCCCCGACTCGGCCCAGCTGTCATCTCTGAAGGGAGCCAGGTGTCCAGCCCAGCTGGCCCTCAGGCTCCTCAGGCCACCCAAAGAGGGGAGACCAGCTCCCACAGACTGTGAGCCAGGCAGACTGCCAACACCAGGAGGTCGCAGAGGCGGGAATGGGGAGAGGTTCACCGCGGCCTCAAGGCGCAGGCCGAGGCAGTGGCTGGCCTTGGTGGGGGCTCTGGAGCCCAGCAGGACACAGCCCCCAGCCCTTCTGGCCCAAGGCCAAATGAGCTGAAGGGTCTCAGGGAGAAGCCCGGATCCACCTCAGACCATCACTCCAGTGTTGTCTGAATCTCCTCACTAACTGTCTTTTCTTGACGGTTGGCTGCTTGTGGGCAGGGCCCACTACAGCACCAACCAATGACTGAGCAGGACCACTATCGGCTGCTCCTTGACAGTTGGTCGCCAGTGGGAAGGTCTGAGGCACTGACCAATGGCTGAGCAGAACCACTATCGGCTGCTCCTTGACAGTTGGTCGCCAGTGGGAAGGTCTGAGGCACTGACCAATGGCTGAGCAGGACCACTATCGGCTGCTCCTTGACAGTTGGTCGCCAGTGGGAAGGTCTGAGGCACTGACCAATGGCTGAGCAGGACCGCTATCGGCTGCTCCTTGACAGTTGGTCGCCAGTGGGAAGGTCTGAGGCACTGACCAATGGCTGAGCAGGACCACTATCGGCTGCTCCTTGACAGTTGGTCGCCAGTGGGAAGGTCTGAGGCACTGACCAATGGCTGAGCAGGACCTGTTGCCTGGTTACAGACTACAGAGTAATGCGCAGCAATGGCTGCCGTGCCAAGGGCTGCGCTTCTCTGCATGCACTTACAGGAAGAGCTGCCAGAAGTAGCAGTGTGTGTTCAGTTGCTTCAGTCATGCCCATCTCTTCGTTACCCATGGACTGGAGCCCATCAGGCTCCTCTGTCCATGTGATTCTCCAGGCAAGAACACTGTAGTGGGTTGCCACGCCCTCCTTCAGGGGATCTTCCCCACCCAGGGATCAAGCCTGCATCTCCTGTAACTCTGCATTGCAGGTGGATTCTTTAGCTAAGCCAACTACTTCTAGGGAAGCCTAAAAGTAGTAATATGCCACCCTAAATGCTGACAAAGTATTCCCAAGAGCTCAGACTCTTTCTCAAGACTTTAAATTCAAGCCTATTGAAGAATATTTTTAACAGCTAACCTCTCATCCCATTGCTTACTAGAAAATTATTAAAAAACCAGGTCAAGTCAGCTTGGCTAATGTACTTGATACAAGAATTGATACCAACATTTTTCATGCTTTTCTATCACTTTAATATATGATTTTAAAACCAGGACTCAAAAAGAAGAGCTGCATCTCACAAGAGAAGATAGGGTGATGAGTCACACTTTGTTTATGACTCTGTTTAGTGACCTCTGACATGTATACAAGCTGAGTCTGGGCCAACTTTCCCTTCCTGCAAGGTGGAATCACATCACCTGCTCCATAAAACCTTTGTCAAAAGTGTTTGGAAGTTGCTTGAATAACACAAAAAGAAAAAACTGTTAGTGATGAGGATAAACCTTTTTAAATGTATTGCTATTATGGCCAAACTTTCACTATAACTGAACTAACAGATAAGGTACCAGTACTAGAAAGAAACTTTCAAGAAACAATATTTTACAGCTGGTAGTAATTAACTAATATATAAACTATTGAATCATAGTGTTATAGTTATTTACCAATAGAACACCAATACCAACTTTAATATATCAACTATTTGTTTTAAATGGTTACTATAGTTACATATTTGCATTCACACTTCCATGTCATTTGTGTAAAATATCATTACTTAAAATGTAGATGCATTTTAATAGATGTATTACTTCAGAAATACTAAACTGAATGTTTATTAAACAATTTATACAACTAACCACTTCTAATATCCCACAAGGTTTCTAATTTTTGTTTGAAGAAACTCTCATTTCAGAAGGTGATTTAATCTCGAACCTACTTCTCAGGAATTTGGTTTAACAAGAAAGGACATCTCTTTTCTCATTAATATTCCAATTTTATTCCTCACTTTCACCAAAGTTAACCCCTCAGTTTTATCACTGAACTCTTAGAATGCAAGTGGTTAAATCTAACAATAATTGTCACTTCAAACTGAGTAATAAAATGATCAATCTATAACAATTAAGCAACAAAGAATAAACTCTAATCCTCCAATAAATAATTAGTATTATCCAATCATCTGACTGAGTCAACTGGAAGTCTCTAATTTAATTTGACTGAGTCAGCAGGCAGACAAATCAAATTCTCACCCATAAAAAAGCATATCTTATATTCCCCTGCAGCAACATTTACGTCCCATATTCAGAGGAGAGCAGAGCTAACGCTAATGACAGACCTGTGACCATCGTGCACTGAAGCAATACATTGAAAGTCAAATTTCAGACTAAAATCTCATCAGTTTAAATCAACACATCTCTCTAAAAAATCCCCTCTCACGTTTTAGCATATCCAAATATTACCCACTTATTTCAAAGCTTTTCTTTTTCTTTTCAATATCGTAAGACTGTAACATGGAAAGTGGAGAGTTTAATCCTCTAAGCCAAATGCAAAAATCATTCGTGGCTTTAAAAAAGAACTTTGATCATATGAAAAAACACCACACCAGTATTTTCTATCACAGAAATGATAAATAGACATGACCCATCCTTTCCCACACCTACTGCAGACGTCACTAATCCTTACCTGCATGCTTCCCTAATAAATCAAGATTAGTATGGGATGGGGTGTGGGTTGGGAGTTTAGAATCATACTCAATAGAGAATGCCTCAGGGGTCCCCAACCTCGGTGATCTAATGCCTGATGATCTGAGGTGGGGCTAATGTAATAATAACAGAAGTAAAGTTCACAATAAGCGTAATGTTCTTGAGTGACCCCAAAACCACGACACGACTGAGTGACTAAACTGAACTGAACTGAACCTCTATGTTATGACAATGAAGAAATTAGTTCAGAGTCTTCTCTGTCCTTTAAAAACCTGGAAAACTATTGAAGGCTTGATTGTCCCCTATGTTTTTTGACAACTAAACTACAAATTGTTAACAAAATTGCTCATGAATGATTATGCTGTGACTGGAATTATTTTTAATCCAACTCTATTTGATTAAAAACAAGAGAAAATGGTGTTAATGTAGACTTTCAGATCATGATAACAATAACAGAAAAATGGCAAATATCTCATGGCTCAAGATAACGAGAAATTCTCCAGCCCAAAATAATTTAAATTTCTTAAATTCATAGTGTGTGTGTGGATGTAAATAAATATGTATAAAATATTTGAATATAATATGTAGCATTATATAATATCTCATAAATATAAAATCAAATATTTGAATATAATGCCTAGAGAATCAAGGATACTTTGAGAATATATACTTTTGAGTCCTGTACTGATTTGTGCAATAATCCTTCCAGATAAGTCCTTTTCCCAGAAAGCTGGAATATCCCCATAATTTTAGTGTATTCAAATCTAGCTGACAGGTTTCTAAGCAAGGTGAGAAATGGACTCCATTTGATGAAGTCTCCCAATTAGGCCCTTCATGATCTACATGTGAGCTGATGGAGATTTCCAAGGTACCAAGATAAATTAAATGTACATGAATTCAACCAGCTTAACTCCCCCCGCCCCCAGAGTTAATCAAACGAGCTTAATCCTACCTGGTAACCAGTTCAAATACCGGAACGGACTGCCCCCACTCCACTGCCATCCACTGTTAAGATTTAGACTGTTTAGTCCGATCCAGAGTCCTGAAGTCAGAGAATTGGTTAAACCTATAGGACAGAAGCAAAACAAAAACAAGACTGTCATTCAGAAAAGATGGTGACATCAAATTCAGAATTAAGTATTTTAATCAAAATGTATTAGAAAGAAGTCATGAAAATTATGCCTTGCAAATCTCCTCTGAGTCTCCTAACAACCTAAAAGCAAGTACAACTGTTACCTTCACTGGCAGGAAGAGAAACAAAGGTAAGAACATAGATAAGCAAGGAATGTTCTTGCTGGGAGTCTAACCCAGATATGATCAGGCCTCAGCCCCCATCATGTTGATGACTATTACAGGATCATGTGAACACGCTTCTAATTTGGAGACGACTCTCTTAGACTATCATCAAACCAAAACATGTTTAGTACATTTTAGAGAAAAAATAAGATTGATTTTGTATAAAAGTCACCATTTCCTATCATGAGAAGTTGAATACACATTTCAACCCATCACTCTTATTACCCTGCCCTCATATTTTAGAACTTACTCAGAATCTTTTAATGATATTTTTAAAATCAATTTTTTCCTCATGAAGATGTTGATTAAAATCTAAACACTACGTGCTTATTCTCCCACAAACAACGTTTTATTTAGGTAGTTCTCCGTATGTGCTTACTTGCTTCAGTCCTGTCCAACTCTTGTGACCACATGGACTGTAGCTGGCCAGGCTCCCCTGTCCACGGGATTCTCTAGGCAAGAATACTGGAGTGAGTTGCCATGCCCTCCTCCAGGGGATCTTTCCAACCCAGGGATCGAACCCGGGTCTCCTGCATCTCCTGCATTGCAGGCAGATTCTTTACCAGTGAGCCACATTTAGGCAGTTAATAAATCCTAATTACAGTGTTTCAAAGTCTGTGCTCAGCTTGAGATGGAATAAAAAACAAAACAGAAGCAACATGGATCTCAGCTCTCCTATGTTAAACAACTCTAATCTTTTATTGCTTATAACTTAAAAAAAAAATAGATCTGTTGTTCTCTATATATTATTTTTAGTTGATTAAAGAGTTAATGAAAAAGAAAACTACCCTTCATCTTAAATAAAATACCAACCTGAAATATCTGAAAACATAATTGGTAAACACAAATGGACCATTTTATCTTTACTGTTCCCTACAGGATATATTCCACAGTCAAATCTTTTGAATGGTGAAAATAACCACTTACTATATTCAAGGCTCTGTTTTTGCTCATTTTTAATCCTCACAGTCTCTGATTAGGTACTGCCATTTCCATTGTATGGATGAGGAATCTTACACTCAAAGAGTTTAGATGTCACGTGCAGAGCTGAAATTTAAACCTAGGTTCCTATGACATCTAATCCCAGACTCTATAGTTCTATGTAACCAACTAGGCTATCCAAATTCACTCAAACTTTCCCCAATTTTTCATTAGCATATATACACACATTCATGTGACAATGTGACAAATTCAAATAAATGGAGATTATATTGACTCCATGCCCCAAGATTGTATTTCACATTTTTTTTTTTTTGCAATTCCATATCCCATTAAAGCACAGATCACGTTCTTGGAGAACAGTGACCTGAATGCTATTCGTCATTTATTCAGCGTTTAGCAGAGAAGCACTTCCAAAGGAAGAACCCATTTGAGGATACTGACTAGGGTGATATTGATTAGGTAGGTTGATGCTTAATGAACTAAACTGGATTCAGTACTGGAGTTATTTACCAAAAAAATAAACCCTATTGTGTGATTTCTTTAAATAAAGTAATAAAAATGGGATGAAATTAAATACTGGCATGTAAAAAAAGCAGTGAAAGTTAATTCAGATTCACGTATTTTTATCAAGTGTTCTAGAAAAAGAAGTCTGAGTTAGCATGGCTCTTGCACATAGGCACTTTATATATAGGCTTCCTAAGTGGCTCAGTGGTAAAGCATGCATCTGCCAATGAAGGAGACTTGGGTTTGATCCCTAAGTCAGGAAGATCCTCTGGAGAAGGAAAGGCAATCCACTCCAGTATTTTTGCCTGGAAAATTTCATGGACAGAGGAGCCCAGAAGGCTGCAGTCCATGGAGTCACAGAGAGTTGGACATGACTAAGCAACTGAGCATGAGCACTTTATATACCTTGGAAATATCTAGTCCAATGTTTTCATTCTACAGATGGAGAACACTGAGGGAAGAGAGGATAAGAAACTTGTGAGAGTGAGACAGAGGATCAGGACTGGCACCCAGGGATTGCGTCAATGTTTTCAGGGGGTTCAATCTGTTCAAATTAAATTTGCCTGTCAGTTTCTAAGGAAACCAACAAAAACTGCCATCTCACCTTATTCATGTAAGCAAATAATTTATAAGGTGTCAGGAGGATATGCCTGTTTACTGGTATGTACCTTAGAAATGTCACTCTCGGATCTATATATCTAGATATATATATATATATATCTCGGATCTATATATATATCAGAATACTATATTTTATGCTAATTATTCTATTAAATACTATCAAACAATGGATTTTTCATAAATTATTTTCTTATTGAAATATAGCTGACATACAATATTATGTTAATTTCAGGTGTATTACATTATGTATCGCATGTGTATTATGCTATTTGACATTGCATAATTATGAAATGGTCACCACAATAAAGCTTAGTAACCATCTGGGCCCATACAAAGTTATTACAATAGAGTTGACCATATTCCTTATTTTATATCCCCATGACTTTGAAATATAACTGGAAGTTTGTACCTCTCAATCTCCTTTATCTATTTCACCTACTCCCCAACCAACCTCCCTTCTGGCAACCACCCATTTGCCCTCTGCATCTATGCATCTCTTCTCACTTTGCTATGCTTCATAGATTCCATATGTAAGTGACATCATGAGGTATTTATCTATGTCTGACTTATTTTATTTAGCATAATACCTTCTAGAACTAACCATGTTGTCTCAAATGGAAAATTTTCACTTCTTATGACTAATATTCCATTGTGTATGTATTTTTACCACATCTTCTTTCTCCATTTGTCTGTCAGTGAATACTTAAGTTGCATCCATGTCTTGGCTATTATAAATAATGCTGCAAAGAACACTGAAGTGTGTATGTCTTTCTGAATGAGTTCTTTGTTTTTTTATTTTCTGTAAATAATCAGAAGTAAACACAGCACAGCACACAGCAAAACTGCTGGATCATATGGCAGTCCTAGTTTTAATTTTTTGAGGGACCTCCATACTGTTCTCCATAATTGCTGCACCAATTTACATTCCCACCAAGAGTGCATGATTGTTCCCTTTTTGTTCACATCTTTGCCAGCATTTGTTGCCCTTTTGATAACAGCCACTGTAACAGATGTGAAGTGGTACCTCATGGTGGTTGTGATTCGCATTTCCCTGATGATTAATGATGCTGAACATCTTTTCACATGTATGTTTTCTTTGAGAAAATGTCTAAAATCAAGTTGTTTCAACTTCTGTCAGGCTTTGGGGGGTTTTTTGATGTTAGTTTATATGAAGTTTTCAGACTTGTTGGATATAGTTATTCCCCTGGTATTTTTAAAAACTTTAAAGAAGTATATCTAAGTTTTCAAAACTAAGAAGTTTTAAAAGGAACTGTAGGAAGAAATAAATTAGACTTTTCCTGAGATTGCTTAATTAAATTACTATGTTTAGCATAATGAGAAAAGATGATGGCTCTTTTAGAGAATTACCTGTTTCTGATATTCCTCATCTACTCTAGAAACTTCTAGGCTTGTTTTGAAGTTTACACTTCTTAAAATAGGGCCTAACCCTGAGTATATGTCCAATAAATGTAATCTATTGCTATTATTATCATTATCATTAATATTATTCTGGGCTTCCCTCATAGCTCAGTTGGTAAAGGATCTTCTCGCAATGTAGGAGACCCGGGTTCAACTCCTGGGTCGGGAAGATCCTCTGGAGAAGGAAACGGCAACCCACTCCAGTGTTCTTGCTTGGAGAATCCCATGGACAGAGGAGCCTAGCAGGCCACAGTCCATGGGACTGCAAAGAGTCAGACACGACTTAGCAATTAAACCACTACTCCATGCTGAATTAGAGTTGACAAAAAGTGCAACTGACAAATTCAAACTCTGTGTTATATGTCACTTAAACCTGATGAGTATCTTCCACAATTTTTTCTCTAACATGCTTGTAATTTCATAAAGAAGATTACCAAATGTTTTTAGTATTATTAGACAAAGCATCAATTCCACATGCTAAACTTTTTAATGTGTAATTTTTATGTATGCATTGTCTGAAACAGTTAATACCTACTTTTGAACTTACTTATAAGACACAGTAATGTCCAATATTACACCATATTTTTCTTTTCTAAACTGTAGTCCAATGTGTCCTCCAGCTACCACCATAGGAAACTGGCAAAAACAATCAGAGTAAACAAGTCAATTTCACTTCCTGTATCTTATTTCAGTTCTGTAAATCCTAATCGTGCACATACATAGTGATAAATCAGTTTCAAGAATTGAAGTTCAGTTGAGTGTCCCAACATTTTTTAGGGTAAAAGTAGAAGAGACGATGAAGTGATGATGGGTGATGTAAGAATTGGCTGCTGGGCAGAAGCCGTTAACCCAGCAGATAATGTGAATTCAGATTGCCAGTTTACTAGAATAAATTTACTAGAACAAGGGGCTGTTGACATCTAAATTAAGAAATCTCCTTCCTGCGTTGGGGACCACCAGATCTTTGCTTATTTTGTGAGTGAGACCTGGGCAGAGTGTAATGGGAAGATAGAGCTGAATTCCAATTCAGTTATTTTCTGAACATCTGGGATTAGGCAAAATTCTTAACTCATCCCTCCTTCTGTTACCTCGTCTATAAAGTGAAGACAATGATCCTTATTTACCAGGTTAGCATCAGCTTTAGAAATAAGGTTATGTCTGACACACAAAAGCTGTTTAACAAATAATAGCTGATTTGATCTCAGAGTCATGAAAGAGGCTTATACCTTTTTGTCAAATGAAATTTACTCCTAAAAATTCTCATATAAAATAAATCACATTTTATTTTAAAAGTATAACTATTGTATTTGTGGCTTTTAAAAAATTTTAGTGATCTACTTCCCAGAATGGAGTGAATGACCCCACTCACACCTTCATTTTCTAGAGTCTTTGCCAGTTTATGCCAACAAATTTCAAAAGGCATGACTATCTTCCTTCCAGAAAAACAAAAGTCTGTATTAATTTTTAAATTCTCCATCAGAATCCTTTTGTCCCCTCATGCTTGGTATTTCTGACTTAAGGAAAAGCAGGAGGGACTTCCCTGGTGATGCAAAGTTTAAGATTCTGTGCTTCCAATGCAGGGGGTATGGGTTTGATCTCTTGTCAGGGAACTAAGATCCCACATGCTGTGTGGTATGGCTAAAAATTTTTTAAAAAAGAAAAGAAAAGGCAGGAAAGACTACACATCTCATTTGAGAAGTCATTCTTACCCGGATTTCAATTCAAATTTGCTGACTGGAATTCCAGAGGCTTGGATGAGATTCAGCTAAGTATCTGAGGTGAACTCTGCCTCGCAATCTCTTTGGGCTTGTTTGCTCCGCTGAGGACACAATAATAGCCCTTGCTGATTAGGGAAGCATTTCCTGCAGCCAGCGCCTGATTGCAGAGCTGGAGCCAGAAATGTGGAAGTGAGTGGAGGGCTGGGCAGAGATGCTGTCCTGCCCACGTGGCCCGTTTGCTCTAAGCAGCTGGAAAGAGAGTCCAAAAGTAACCTGTGCTCTGTCCCTTAGCTTCTGGAAAGCCAGAGAACAAGCAAAACTCAAGAGTCAAGATAACACAACACACAAACAGATTTACTAAAAAAAAAAAAAAAGCCAAGTGAAACCATTTCAACTGATAGAGTTTTCTCTAACCCATGCAAGCCAGCACACATCATGCTAGCATTGTCTCAGCTCATCATTTCTCTTCCTTCATCATCTACATAAATTTCATCTATCTCTGTTTGTTTTCCTCTTCTTATCTTGATATGTGGTTATAAACATTGATCCCTCTGTACTTTGTCCCATCACTACATACAAAGGCCCCAAAGACCAACACAGACTAGGACAACCACCCCCAGTGAGGTCACAGTGCTTTTCTGTCTTCAATTCCCTTAATAATGCCTGAGAGAAAATGGCAACTGCAGTTACATTAATAGGAAAAAGGTTATACTTGGTGTTTTCAAAGTTATACTTGGTGCCTAACTATTGCAACAAAGCTTTCATCACAGTGGAGCCAGTTTTCATGATTTAGTCCTCAGAAATGGGCTAGAAGTAGAAAAATCTTTCTTAATAATGCCTTGTATATTTCACAAAGTTGTGCTAAAATATAATGCGTGTTACATTTTTTTCTACCTAAAATAGGATGCAATCAACATCTTCAAATTCAGTTTAAAAACAGTAACTTATAGGAGAAATGTGTTTCAGTTGATGGAGATATCATCCAAAAAGAGTTGGAGAAAGCAAAGTCCTAGATAATGAGGTAAGGCTGGGGACAACTTTGTCCCCCATACCAGGTAACACACACTTTCTCCCTTAACAGATGATGTCACTGCAGCATAGAAGCCTCAGGTATTACCCCCAAGGTCCCCCAGCTTCACAGATCAGAGGCTCAGGCAGTCAGGCTCCTAAGTCTTTGCCCTAAACCTCTGAGCTCTGCTGCCTGCTGTCCAGGCAGATGGAATTGGTAGGTGTTTTTGACACAGTGGGTACTGAATATAGTGTTTTACCAAGTGTGGTCCTCATCCACTTGAACCAGAATCACCTGGAAAATTGATCATATGCAGATTCCTGGGCTCCCACATTACACCTACTAATCTACAGTCTCTGGGGTTTGCACCCAGGCAGCTTCATTTTAACAAAGTTCCCTAAGGAAGGATAAGCAACTTCACACTTAAGAACCACTGTCTTCTTGCCATAAACTGACCACTGGTCCAAAAATATGAGGTTGAACTTCTAAATAATTGCTTTTCTTGTGTTGCATCCTCATTCGTCAGTCAGCAAATATTCTTCAATACTGTCTTCCTTGGAAGGTTCTGCTGTGAATCTCTCTGGGGGTGGGGACATACCTATTCATAAGACATCCCTCACTTTCAGCTGTCTGCCCCTCCAATCCTTTTTCTACACAGGATTCAGTTTGCTCTTTCCATGGCATTTAATGATAATTTGTATTTATTCGTTTGTTTTCTTATGTGTTTTCCCCATTGAACTTTAAGCTCCATGTGGCCAGGACATGACTGGCTTTGGTATCATTATATCCCTAAGACCTAGAACAGTGCCCCACGCACAGATACCACCATCTTGTAGAATGAATGTATATATAATTTAAAATGAATGTATATATAATTTATAATTTAAAATGAATATATATAATTTAGTAGGGGAAGTAGAACATATACAAGTAACTTTCACAAAACTGCTAAACAAATAAGAGAAATGCAGACAGAACGGGAGAAGACTGCATTTGAACTGGATAACATGTGGGGAATGCCAGGTACAAAAAATGCCATGGAAACAGATATGGAGGTGAGAAAGTATGAGGCATCAGATGAGAAGCCCAAAGCTTTTCTTTGTCAAGACTGTGAAAAGCACCAAGGGAAGCAGCATTCAGTGGACAGATGACAGCCCTTGGAAGGCAGGCAAAGATGTGTTGTTAATCATTTGATAAGAAATGAGAAGCCACTAAATTTTTTCAACATGGTGGTCACTGGAACAGAGATAGATTAAGCTAGAAGCAGGGTCAAGGTGAAAGGGAGGAGAGATTCTAGAGCAGGAAATGCTCTAGAATCATATGCAGATTCTCTTAGTCATATGCAGATGCTCTTAATTTCATACTTATTTCTGGTCTTGATCTCTCTGTTCCCCAAGCGTGGATTACAGAAGCTAAAAGAGAACCTCTCATCTCAAGCAAACACTAATTCTTTTCATTTTCACATATGAACAAATGCTAAAAAAAAAAAAAAAAAAAAAATGTAGAAATAGTATCAGTAAGATCTGAAAACCAGTAGTCTGGGAATTTGAGAGCCAGGAGGACAAAAAAAAAAAACCCAGCTCTTGTCCCTGTTTGTGGTGGAACTAAATTCTCCAATGCTAATGGAAAACCACTGACTTGAGGCTAGGCCTAGAATACCTGACCAGTCTGGCACCCGTGTCTTGTGTCTAAAACATCACTAATTGATCATGGCATCTTCTACTCTGAGCCCAGATTAATCCTCAGAATCCTTCTCAGCACAGGTTCTAGACACTGTCACAACTAATAGAAGAAAGTTGGCTACATTCAAGAGGGAGGGGACATATGTATACCTATAGCTGATTCACGTTGATATTTGATAGAAAGCAACAAAATTATGTAAAGCAATTATCCTTCAATTAAAAAATAAATAATAAAAAAAGAAAGTTGGCTCATGAGACAAAACCTATTTGTCATTTCAGGTGTCTTTTACAGGGTTCACATTTGTCATGCCCTCTGCACCATCTGTTTAGGATTGACTCTATCATGATATCTATAATTACTTGTGCTCTCTGCTTTTAAGTTAAACTGCAACCCACTCCAGTATTCTTGCCTGGAAAATTCCAAGGACAGAGGAGTCTGGCAGTCCATGGGTTCGCAAAGAGTTGGACACAACTGAGTGACTGAGCCTGCAAGCACGCATAGAAAGACAACAGTCATGACCTCACAACTCTGTTTTCATGTCACATCATTACCTGTCAGGTATGTCTGCTCATGTATCTCTGTGATGCTCAAGAGTTCAGCATCCTGTTGTTGGCAGCTCTTCCTCGCCTGGTGCCAAGTTAAAGCAGCTTTGGAATTTATCTGATAGTAAATGCTGGTCAATGGATCCTTAGTCCATAAGCTTTCACTGCCTTCAACTGCAAAAGAAGCCAAAAGGAATTGATGACATTACCCAGGGAAAGGATTTTCAGTGAACAATAGTTTTTAAACAATCTTGGTAGTACTAATGCCTAAAACATTGTGTTTCTTTTCCTTTTATTCTTTTTTACTTAGGTTTAAAGTGACTGTGAAATTGCCTTGACTCCTGAAATGAAGAAGAGGAATTTTCCAAAGATCCACTGCATTCCATTTCTTTCATGTGCCTTAAGAAAGAAAGGAAAGATATTTGTCTGTTTTTCCATTAGAATGCTAGAGATCAGATGAGTTGAGAAGTGAGGTAAATACAAAGATTAAGAACAGTGATAACAGGGATTTCCCTGGTGATCTAGTGGCGAAGAGACCCACTTCCAGGGCAAGGGACTTGGACTTGGTCGGGTTCAAGCCCTGGTCAGGAACTAGATCCTGCATGTCGCAACTAAGATGTGGTGTAGCCAAATAAATGTGTGGTTCTTTAAAAAAAAAGAATGAATAGAGATAACAGCCCAACTTCCTTAATCTAGAAAAACAAGAAAGAGAAGAGAAAATAAATACGTCTTCTTGCGTCAATGTATATGTCACCTGCACATTCTAGTTTGGTCTTTTTAGACCCAAGACACAGGCATTACAGGCAAAGGCCATGGATTCCACAGACTGACCAGAACTTGCCTCCAGGCTCTGTCGCTTACTCGTGATTTGATCTTTAATTAAATCAATAGCTTCTGGAGTCTCATTTTCTTATCTCTAGAATATATTATATGTTGTGGTGGTTTAGTTGCTAAGTTGTGTCCGACTCTTGAGACCCCATGGACTGCAGCCCACTAGGCTCCTCTGTCCATGGGATTCTCCAGGCAAGAACACTGGAGTGGGTTGACATTTCCTTCTCCAGGGGATCTTCCTGACCCAGGGATTGAACCCATGTCTCCCGCATTGCAGGCAGATTCTTTACCGACTGAGCTACGAGGGAAACAGAATATTACATGTTGGTGCCTCTCAGTAAGAGCTTATAGTTAATTTTTTTCCTTCAGAGTAAAATAATTTTTAAATTTTTACCTTATTTTTTCCTTTGCTACTTTACACTTCCCAATATATTCTATAAACTTGGCGATATTATAGGAAAGGCCAATAACATAGATGAATAAGCATTATTGATAGCATTTTGTATATAAGATGTTTGAGAAATGAGTCAACAATTGAAATATTTTTATGTGCTTTGGGTTATAAAAACTTCTCTTTTGTCTTTTTAGTAATATAAAATTCTACTTACAAGTCATATGAAGTCATAACCCTTTCATTTATTTATAAGGAAGAGAGAAAAATTATGTAACTTCTCAGATTTTCTGAGAAGCATTCGATTTGCTAAGAAACTGGACAGTTGTCCATGTGTATAGAGCCTATAGTATTCATCTGCACATAGCCAACATCATATATACACATACAGTCTACACTATATATGCATAAAGCTTACTCTCTACATACACATATAGACTACACTTCATATATGCATATAATTGCAATTCTTTGTATCTGACAAGGAAGTGACCTTTTTCATACACTTACCACACACTATGATATGAAATTTAAGTTCCATGAAACACCAAAGAAGAAGATAAATATGTCAACAGTTCATCTGGGCAACAGCAGAGACATTTCTAAGATGTTTTAACTATAAAATCACTATATTTTTATATAAAAATAAATTTGAGTTAGTAATGTTAAATTTAACTTAATGTAATCTGAGATATTACTAGTTTAATGTGCAAATGGAATTTTCTCCATGTAAGTGAGATCATTCAAATGAGACTGAAGTGAGGTTTATTTGAAGAGGAAGCTATTTTAAATAAATATTTTTAGAAATTTGGAGGTTTGGCTTGTATTGTGGTAGAAAGTGTGAAATATAAAAAAGGGGGGGATGATTTTCTCATCTAGAAATGAAAAAAAGGGATACAAATGAGCAAAGAAAAAATACAAGACTCTTCTCTTCATTTAAAGAAAAAATATTTTTCATTTTAAATCATGGAACTAAAACTTATTTCTCAATGAACGCATAGGTTAGCTGACCCTGTATCTCCCTAAATTATGCAAATTCCCACAGTAAACCAGTATAACAGATACTGAAAGCTAAAATTGCAAGCTATGAGGAACTGAGAGAAAGGGGGCTTTTCCTTTTCCTGTTGCCCTGATACTTGAAAATAAATGTCTAAATAGAAGGAAAACATTACCATAAACAATAAAAAGGACAATGAAGAGCATATATGAAATGTCACCAGGTCAATAGCTGGGACCTCATCTTCCTGGATTAAATCTGCTAGTTGAAGGCTAACACAAAATAAATGCTCTTTTGAAAGAAACACAAAGCAAGGACAATGAAATAGTTTGGGAAATTGCAAAACTCTTTAAGAAAGGCATAAATTGTATAAAAGGTCCTTTAAAATCATAACACATGCTGAAATCAAAAATGTTTTAAATTTCTACAGTAATTTCTCTTTTATAGTTAACTGGAAAAAATATATAATTTGCTTTGGAAGACATAAATTGGAATCAATGAGACTAAAAACTTATTCTAGAAGATATTCAGTTTATCCCTCCAATACACGTCTAGCCAAGGTGGTGAGTTTCCATTTTGTTTTTTTTTTTATTGATTACTGGCTAGCCATTTGTCTTCCATTTAATGATTCATTAAATCACACATGCAACCAACAACACCTCTGTCAACACTGTGTAAGTGTAAGATATTATAGCTGGACCCATGAGATCTGTAGCCCCAAGACACTACATGACAACAGATTTAGAAAATACTATTCCTGCAAAGTCCAGGACAAAGATGTTCCTCCATAACTGGAAAACAAATACTGCTTTATCTCATGTGGGGGAAAGGTTAAATTTTGTTTAGACAGCAAATCTTCTAATACAGAGATCAGACATCAATCAACTTTCATGGGAATCAAACCTTTAGTTATAGGGGAATTCCTTGGGAATACAGGAATTCCTGTATTCCCTATATGGTTAAGATTTTTGTCTTCCAGTGCAGGGAGTGTGGGTTCAATCCCTGATTGGGAAGCTAAGATCCCACACGCTTTGTAACCAAAAAAAAAAAAAAAATCAAAATGTAAAACAGAAGCAATATTGTAACAAATTCAATAAAGACTTTTTAAAAATGGTCCATGTAAAAATATCTTTTAAAAAAATTAAATAAATAAAGGTTTATCATAAAAGAGAAATGCATTTACCTCACCCAAGAATGGGAGAGTGGTTCCACTATGAACACAGGAAGACTGTGAGTTTTTGTGTGTATTCAACCAGAAGAGAGGGACTGTACCCAGAGGGGAATTACAATAATCTAAGGGGCTGAGAAATCAAATTAATTTCTAGTGTGATTTTTAGGAATTAAAAATCAAAAGAGGTAAAATAAGCATGGCTCTTGAAGTTTGGCTTTACAAACTTGATACTTTTGTAAACTGGACTGTTTTTTTCACAATAATCCTTGGAATACCGTGATGGTAGGTGGATGTGTAGTCCTGAAAGTTTAGTGGTAAGCAACACTCTTGCCATGCAGATGGTCTCACAACATCCCAGACTGCCTCTGAGGCTCTGCCCCTGCACCCAGCCCTTGGCAGGAGAGCAGAAAACAGGAGCTCTGATCCATAGAATCTGAATTAGCAAGAGTAAGAAGTTCAGGGGGAAGAAAAGGATGAGAGGACCTGGAGGCAAGAGGTGTAACAGAAAGGGAAGCAAAGAACTCTTGCTTCTTCAGCTCCCTCTCTGCCTTCCAACACAAATCCCTCCTCCACCCCACTCAAAATCTGCTGCCCTGTTTTTCTTTTTTTGTTTTTTGGCTGAATGGCTTGGTATGTGGAATCTTAGTTCCCCAACCAAGAACAGAACCCATGCCCCCTGCAGTGGAAGCGCAGAAGCTTAACCAATGGACTACCAGGGAACTCCCGCTGCCCTGCTTCTTAACAGATTCTTGGGCATGGTAAGGAAACCAAGCATTTTCATGGCCCCTCCTGTCAATATAACACAGTGCAACTTATTTTGCATCATTCCAATAAGACTGATATTTTCATTTTAGAACCCCTTCAAGCATAGACATAACTCACTTACAATGAAACTATGTTAAATTAAATGATAACTCTTCTTAAACTGAATTTAAGAAGAGTAGCATCACTATCATTTTCACAGTAAGGAACACTTTTCATTACCTTGACACAAAATTCAGGCGTCCCTTACATCTCTCTCTCTATCAAACTTCATGCGGTAGCACTGCTTAAATTTTATTTTTGATCTATAGTTTAGTAAAGGTTAACTATTGGGGGGTTGGCAAATGGGATGACTACCTCTGGTATTAAGTATATACTGTATCACATACAGTATAATTTGCCCTAAAGTCTTAGAAAATAACTGACAGTAACAGTGGAATTTGAAGAGAAGAAGTATTTAGTGAAAATAAAGGGGTCATTTGATGCAGCCCAGGGATAAGAGTCAGAAGATGTGAGCTGTGGTCTTTAACCAATACAGATCACTTCCTCCATTAGAAAATGGGGACAGTGACATCTGTACAGGGTTGTGTGTATGATCTGAGATAATAAATGAGAAATCACATAAAGGAAAAAAATGTTCTAGATATACACAAGGTCTTATCATCAGGTTGCCATATTAAACATGCCAAAACAAAGTTACTTACACTTCAACGGACAATATCCAAAGAGCCTATCCGTGTCATAATCCGTAGTGGTTCCACACCACAGCCAGCCGTCTGATCGTCCAGCCGTTGTGCACTCCCCATACCACGTGTTTTCAAACTTGAATGGAAACGCACAGGTTGCCCCGTTGGCATTGCCCAGGAGTGTGTACATGGCTAGAAGAGACACACCAACTTGCACTTAGAAATGATGTGAATCTCCTGAATGCTGACTTCCCAATCAGAAGGTTACTGCAAGAACTGGTCTCACTCTTCTGATGACACCTCAGGCCCCACGCAGGGAATTCCTCTGTATTTCTGTTCCCTCTTGACCCCTGTCTTTTGCTGAGTTCATGCAGTAGTGTGTCCTCAGGAACAACTCTAGCCCCACTTCTGTTCTGCTGTCTTTGGCAACAGGTTTTCCTCTTTGCTCTCGCAAGCCGAAAGTAGACAGCTCTATTGCCAACTTTGACTTCTGCCTTTCCGCCAAATAGAGAAAAGGCTATCCTTCCTCTTGGTTGAAATTGGAGAATTATTGAATCTCTAGATTGAAAAATAATCTTATAACTGTGGAACCCAAACACACAGTCAAAACTTTAGTCTCCTCCAACCACTCCTATCAAGACACACTCTACTCGAGTCCCTCAACAATGGCCAAGAAAGGGTAGGAATTCTCATATAAATCTCTGATTCACATGATGAAAAACAGAACTCAAAACCATTAGATACTATCTATCATCAACATTTATCTTTTTCAAAAAAAAAAAAAAAGAGTCCAAACAGATCAAAATGGGAAGCTCTAGGTTTACCTAGAAAAGGAAGTTGAAACAAATATAGAACCATTGTGGATTATAGTTTGGCTTAAGCCAAAAGGATTAGAGAAAGTCACATCTCCATTAAGAACCAAACCACTCAGGTAGTTAAATTCTCCAGTATGTTCAGATTATCTCTGGGAGATAATAATCTTCTATATTGAAATATTTAGTCTCTTGTGACCAGTTGATATTCAGAATTTTTCTAGATGAGAATACTCTTTTCCTAATTGTTTCATAGATCTATGACTTTAAAAAGTTCTTTAAAGACATCTTAAAAGTTATTTAGATAATATAACAGTTGTAAAACACATAGCATGACACCTAATGTACATAAGTAAAGTGAACTGAAAGCCATGCAGTCGTGTCCAACTGTTTGTGACCCCATGGGCTATACAGTCCATGGAACTCTCCAGGCCAGAATATGGAGTGGGTAGCCTATCCCTTCTCCAGCAGATCTTCCCAACCCAGGAATCAAACCAGAATCTCCTGCATTGCAGGCGGATTCTTTACCAACTGAGTTATCAGGGAATCCCAATGTACATAAAGAGCATGACAAAAATTAATGACTTACCTCTTTTCCTTTTCTTTTATTCATACTTATCCAGTCTACCTTAAAAGCTAGGTTTATTTTCAATTCCCTCAAAATTACTTTTTTCCCAATTGAAAAGTGAAAGTGAAGTTGCACAGTCATGTCCAACTCTTTGCAATCCCATCTACTGTAGCCCACCAGGCTCCTCCATCCATGGGATTCTCCAGGCAAGAGTACTGGAGTGGGTTGCCATTTCTTCCCCAGGGGATCTTCCCGACCCAGGGATCGAACCCAGGTGTCCCGCACTGTAAGCAGACGCCTTATTGTCTGAGCCACTAGCTGTTAATAAGTTTAAAATGTGATCCTAAATTTGGCTCCACTAAGTTATAGGACTATTTTTCCAAATCACAGATTGTATAAAAATATGCTGGATTTGTAATAATTATGCCATTGTTCTTTTGTATGAAGTAAACCTGATAAAGACTACCTAGGGCTAGTCTCACTGCTTCTTAAAGTAGTGAAGGAATTTTCAGAGCTCAACTTATAAATTCCAATCAAAAGTGGCTTTTTAAGGACTAATTCAATATATTTATTTATTTTATTAAAAATTTTGGCCATACCACAGGGCATGCTGATCTTAGTTCCCTGACCAGGGATTGAACCCATGCTCCCTGCAGTGGAAGTGCAGTGTCTTCCACTAGTCCCTAACTTCATTTATTAAACAAAGCATTGGGGACTTCCCTAGTGGTCCAGTGGGTAAGAAACCCAGCTCCCAATGCAGAGGACCTGGGTTCTATCCCTGGTCAGGGAACTAGATCCCATGTGCCACAACAGAGACCTGGAGACAGCCAAATAAATAAATAAATGTTTAAAAAACAAAAACAAAACAAAGCATTGATGAAGCCAGCTTCACTGACAAATCATGACAGAGCGAGCACTCACTGCCTCTTCCTCTTGTGGTCCACCATTCCAGACAACCCTCAGATGCTTTCAAGTCTACAAAATCTAATTCTATTACTCAAAATTAAATCTCTGGTCTCAGACAGTATTCCTCCCCAAATCTTTTTTAGAGAGACAAAGAATCTCCATACATCCTCTCTGCCTTGACTTTACTTTTAACGTATATTCCAATGAGTCAATTCCAAGATCTCTCTGAAAGGCTAAATCATCTAGCAGGAATACCTTAAGTCCCGGGAGAGAGTTAGGGAGTATGCTACATGTGGTCAAGGGACTGTTTGCATCCAACTACTTTGGTGTTCATAAAAATAATTCAGTAGATCCCTAGGCCCTTCCCCCAATATGCTAATTTGACATCTAGTGAGACAGGACCTTGGGATCTGTATTTTTAACAAGTTCTCCAAATGTTTCTTAATCATGTTAAAATTTGAGAACCACTATCTTAAATCCTATGCCTATTTTTCAAACAGAAGATCAGAAAGTGTGGGCAGGGAGTGGGAAGGGGATTATAGAACTTCAGTGATATCTTTTAAAATAAAATGAGAATTCCCGTCTTTCAGCACCAAACTTCCTTGTGTTGAATTCCTCAATTAGAACTATTGTCCCATCTGTGGAATTTGACTCAGTCAAGTTTAGTTCACCTTTGTCCTGCCCTACAACTTTCCATCAAGTTTCTCTTGAAATGCTATGCTACTTTGGTAGTCCCTCATATAATTTCTAAATTTACATTATTTTCGATTAAGACCTCAGGATAACTTTTTTCTGAGCCCTCCTCCTCACTCCTCTTTAATTCCTACTTTGTTTTTCTCTTTATAGAATACAGAAGGAAAATGGAAAGCTGATAAATTATCTTGCAAAGAGCTGAACTAAGATGCTGTGCACAGCTGCCATCAGACAAGTTCAACCAAACTTTGCAGCCTTAGTAACATAGTAACTTTGGAAACAGGCTAATCTCTTGTCCCAAAAGGCACTCTTTCTCTGACCTTGAGGATGTTCTAGATAGCACTGAACAACAACCAAATGACCCATCCTAGCATGTGGCTACAACATCATCTGATTCAAGAGGCCTTTGTAAAGCGTTTCAAGTTCTTTTTTGTTTTATTTTTTTCTGTGCAGATGCCAGAAAATGAAATTTGGCCTAGATGAGAGAAGATTAGATACTCTGATTTTATTTCACCTTGAAGAGCTAATGGAACCAACTACATACAAAGTTATTTTCTGCCCCACTGGTGCTGTCACTTTCTAAAATAGCAGACTAAACATGGTAAAGGTTAATTTACAAGCTAATTCCTCAGCTTTGTTAATTTTCTGATTATTATATAATGTTTCTAAATACCCATAAGGTAGCAAATAAATTAGAAACATTTAGAAACCCAAACTGTCAATGTCAAGATTTTATGCAATCTGAGTTATTAAAAAATGTTTTTCCATGGATCATTTGTTTAGAGATGACTTAAACCAAAGGAAAAGAAACATGTGGTTAAATTCATTTATCATGACAATCACACAGTGTTAAATGCAAGACTCTGAATTAAAGATGACAGTGAAAAGTAATTTCCAAAAACAGCAATAGTTGTTAGGAAAAATTTTAGTGAAAGTTAAAAAAAATGTCTTCCCATTAATCACAAATAGCTAAAGTATCACTCAGGACTTTTTAACTGCATTTATTCACTCACAGAACACACAATCATTCCAAATTCAAAAGTAAACAATATTTCTAGTACAGACTGAACAAGAATATGCTTATTTTCTTGAATTAGTTTTCAAATAAGAGGATGAGAAAAAATGGACAGAAAGACAAAAGAAAAAAAATTCCAAGTTTCTTACCTTCATAACCTCTAGAGCATAGATCATCAGTGGTTCCATAAACCTTCCATCTGCTCCATAAACCCGATCCCTTGTAAAGCATAATGTTCTTTTCTTGTCTGTTGCCATAGTTAAAAAATAAATCTTCTCCCTTGATTCCTAGGAGCGTGTCATTTTTGCACTCCCATTTCTGAAATTCACTCTTGGAGTCACAGGCAAACAGAGTGACAGGAACCCAATCAGTTTTTGATGGCACCCCTAAGCATAATTTAAGTGCAACACTCATGATCTGGGAATCAGACACCCATCGGAATTTCTGAGCTTCGTTGTTTGGGTTGCAAACTGCAGTTTGGACTGCACTGGGACTTAATGCTTCCACGCAACGCTTGTGATCTTCATTGTATATTAAAAATTGCCTAGTGTCTGTTAAAAAAAAAAAAAGGATGTTTAAGTGGATACATAGGATAAAGGCAATATTTTAGGTCAGAAGTTCTCAATGTTAAATAGACAATCAACAGGGACCCACTGTATAGCACAGGGAGCTCTGCTCAATGTTGTATGGCAGCCTGGAGGGAGGGGGAGTTTGGGAGAGAATGGATACATGTATATGTGTGGCTAAGTCCCTTTGCTGTCCACCTGAAACTATCACACCATTGCTTATTAGCTATAAAATAAAAAGTTAAAGAAAAATAAGTTCTCAGTTTTTCCATTTCCCTTTAAAGACCTATGATCACAGGAAAAAAAGATGAAATTGACTCTGCCTGGGCCAACTCAGCTCCTCCAAAGGGGTCCCTGAAGCTGCAAAGACTGGGATGAGGGTCCTCTCTCAGGAGTACATGGCTGCCAGCTGCCAGTAATTGACTGGAAATCTTCAAGATGTCCTAGTTTAGACAAGGACCTTACAAAAAGGCTCAAATGCTTTAAATGCACATGAATTGTAGTGACGTAAACATAAAAGGGGGCTTCCCAGGTGGTGCAGCGGTGAAGAATCTGCCTGCCAATGCAGGAGATGCAAGAGACACGGGTTTGATCCCTGGGTCGGGAAGATCCCCTGAAGGAGGAAATGGCAACCCACTCCAGTATTCTTGCCCAGAGAATTCCACGGACAGAGGAGCCTGGGGGGCTATAGTTCATGGGGTTGCAGAGTTGGACACGATTAAGCACAAATACAAGCATGCACAAACATAAAAGATAGGTAATAGAAGAAATAATACTCATCTGAGAAAAACAAATTTGGAGATGAATACAATAAAGTATAAAATTAAATATTTCTGTGTCCTAGAATAGAATTTTGAAGTCTGACTATCCTTAGCCTCTTTGAGACAGATGAAACCTATACACAATTATTTTAATTATAACATTGGGAAGGCTTCTTGTGTCTAGAAAAACAATTTTATTTTAGGAATTTTTACCTTCACTTAATGGCCAGCAAATCTGTGAGCTAAGAGTCTGCTGGGTAGCCCAGGTCTGGGCAACTAGAGAGTTTTTTTGTTATGTTTCCCACCCAAAGTGGGCAACTTAGACATCTAGTATTTGTCATTTCATTGGCATATTCACCTTGACCTTTGTATTAAAAAAATGATACAAAATGCATTTGAAAACTGTAATAATTTGTGAAGTTTGCAGTAAAGGTTGAGCACGTAAAGTTTTTATATTGTTTAAGGTAATGTTTATAAGAGTAACTTTACAAATAACAGTGTTTTTTTATGCTTGTAATTTGGGCTTGGTACTTTAAATAAATATGTATACATGGTTTATTCGTATAGTACATAGCTGCTAGCTGGCAAAACTCAACTTCCTTTTGCCAAAAAAGAAAAGGATAAAAGGAGCGAGTAAGCACATTTTTGTCCTTTAAATCACAATTGAATTCAAGTTTGATCATGTAAAGGTTTTCTTTTTTGTCTATTTTTTAATAGACAAATGAAAGGAATTTGGGGGGCACAAATATAAATTAAACACTTTTTGTGAAGTTTGAGTAAATTCCTTCTACTTAAGAGCTTCTTTCAAAGTGAGCTAGTATAGTATTACAGATGTTTGAAGGTTTGGCTAAATGAGCTTGTTTTTCGTTTTTTTTACATTGGATTTCAACTTTATTTTTTTCATTCTTTGAAGTATAAGTTGATTTACAGGGAAGCCTGGCATGCTGCAGTCCATGGGTCACAAAGAGTCAGACATAACTTAGCAACTGAACAACAAATAGATTTACAATGTTGTGTTAATTTCTGCTACAACAAAGTGATTCAGTTATACATACATATATTCTTTTTTACATTCTTTTCCATTATGGTTTATCCCAGGATATTGAATATAGTTCCGTCTACTATATAGAAGGACCTATTGTTTATCCATCCTCTATACACTAGTTTACATCAGTTAACTCCAATTTTAATGAGGTCATCCCAGTGACACTATCAAATAATCACAGTATCACTAAGAGAGCCCTTTGCTGTTTACAAAGCACTTTCACAAGCCAAATTCTATTTACTGTCCTCAACACCCCTGTGGGCTTGGCAATACTTGCACTCTGAGATCAGTCTTGGACCATCAACTTTGATGTCATAATGGATCTTTGCCTCAAAAGATTATGTTCTCTTGCCATATCTGCTCTTGTCTACACTTGGTAGAGACCTCCTACCGCTGTCTTGCCTGGGTTCCTAATTCAGAGCTACTTTGAACCTCTGCCTAGATTCCTTGGCTGGGTTCCACATGTCTGCTGGTTCCACTTCTTGGAATCGGGACTCACTAGAGCCTGAATTCAGAACATCTGCTTCTGTTGGCATATTTGGAGCTGATGTCTGTCAACAGAACATGCAGTGTCAACGCAATCTCCTCCCATCTAACTGAAGTCCTTCCCAAGCTTGATCTTTGTGTGGCAACATAAGTAACTTTGTGCATTGGTAATACAATTAAAGTTTTAATAATATTGTGTTTTGCTCACAGTAAAACCCAGGAAATAGGAAGATAAAATGTTCTTTAAATGGATAATGTACCATACACAAATTTATGTCTGGCTAAAAGGGTACTGAACTATGAAAATGTTGCCATAGATATTTGTAGACTCATCTATATTGACCTTTACATGTTGGCCATTGCACCTATTATTTTCTTCTCTAGACTTCTCTTCCACATAGTTTTGCTTAGTACCATCCTGACGGAATCTATCTTCCACCTTCTACTTCAGTCATTTGATTGTATTGTTGAGTGGCCAACACTTACCATCTAAATTCAGTCAACCAACCAGCTGGTAACCAGCCATTTAAGGTAAGGTGTTTAGAAGTCTTTATGCAAGAATAGCATTCCTCTTTCAGAGGTTTTTATACTTCCTTGAGTTTTATTTCATGTATTTAATTTTCATCTGTAGTTCCATCTTAACTTTAACTATGATGGCATTTCATGAGCAAACACCCAATATACTTTTTTATTAATGGCACCTGATGGTGCCACCTAGATCTATAAGCCAAAGACCTAGCAGTCATCTAGATTCCCAGCTTTCCTTAACTGTCTAGGACAAAATTATGATCTGTTGGCCCCCTCCAAATATGTACCACTGTGGTTACTTTTATGTGTCAAATTGGCTGGGTCATAGGATCAAAATAATTGGTCAAACACCTGTCTGGATGTTGCTATGAAGGTTGTTTGCTGGAAGTTTTTTGGTTTTTGTTCTTTTTTTAGATAAGATTAACATTTAAATCAGTAGACTTAGTAAAGCAGATTATACCCCATACTGTGGGTGGGCCTCAATCAGCTGAACACCTTCAGAGAAAACAGGCTGAGATCCCCCAGAGAAGTAGAAATTCTATCTCGAGACTATCTTTGGACCCGAACTTCAATATCCACTCTTTCTTGAGTTACCAACACGCCAACCTACCCCTGTAGATTTTGGACTTGTCAGCATCCACAACTGCATGAGGCAATTTCTTAAAATAAATCTCTCTCAAAAAATATTGATAGATGATAGGTAGAGAGATAGGTATGTAGACAGAGAGAGAGGCAGAGGTAGACACACACGTACACATTCTATTGGTTCTGTTTCTCTGGAGAACCCAACTGATAAGTATTCCCTAATCCAGTCTTTTCTCTATATCTCCACTACCATACCCCAGACCAAGCCACCATGGTCTTGCTCTGATCTTCCTCTGTTTGAAATGGAATCATTACAGATAATGCCTGATCTCCCAGTTTCCTGGGTGAGACAGGCTTAACATGTCACCTGACCCCAGACGGCAAATCCTACTTGATGCCATGAAATGTTTCTACTTGGCCATATAAAAGGGTCAAGTTTCTCTGTTTCTGCAGTCTCTTTAGTAGACTGCCAATACATGTCACATTCTGCTTGAATACTTACTCAATAATAAAATTATTTTCTTTTTCTTTTACTTTTGTGGAGTTTTCCAGGACGGAAGAGACTTTGTTTCTCACCATCTCTTCCCGAGTGCAAACCCTTCATGAGGACCACTGCACACACAGGAACAAAACCGTCCAGTCTCCATGTCACAGCTCACTAGATGTGACACCATCCAGGGAGGCTGCTCCTACTCTCACCTCCTCCCACCCTTGCTCTCACTCACCACCTCCCAGCCACAAAGCCTTTCTGTTCCTCAAAAACTTGAAGCTCATTTTCACTTTACAGACTCCATATTTCAAGTTCCCTCTTCTTGAGACACTCATTAAGGTTCCAACTCAATTGCCAACTCCTTAGTGAGCTAACAACTCTAATTTAACTCTTTTATTTTCTATATAATATTAATAACCACCTTAAAATATATACTTTTAAAATTTTGTTTACTTATGTTTTATTTGTGTCCCTACTGGAATGTAAATTCCCTGAGTAGAAAGACTTATCTTTCCAATCCAGCACCATACTCTCTCTTTTTAGAGCATAATAGTCCCTCAACAAGTATTTGTTGAATGAATAAAGGAATAGTTATTAAACTTGAAGCATCTCCTGACTATTAACCCAGGTACTTTCTTTTATTTAATGCTTGATTCAAGATGATGGATCCATTTCATATGACTTTTTACCCTGAAAGTTTATTTTTCCCAAAGAGCAATTTATAAATGTTTATACTTATAACAGAAGTACTTGCAATGAAAAGCTTTTATTTCAATACAAACTTATCTCTTCTTGTTTCCTTTATTTATCTTGGACACTAGGAAGCAGTGCAAGTTTGATATTGCTTCTGCCAGACAATATGAGGAAATGTAAAATTATCGCTTTATGATCCTGTGTTCATATGTTATTCCTCTCCTTGACGCGTCAACATGTGAGTTTTGCTTGTATCACTGTCTCTGTGCAATGTCTCTGATTTAAAATGTCATCAGTCTTCCTCTGAAAGTGACTCAAGACCTTGACCAAAAGACAGCTTATGGCGTTTTTGTCACTATGAACCAGATCAATGTTTTATTTGGATAAACATTCAGTTTTCGTTGTCTATACTATGTTTTTATAACAGAAATACTGCAAAGCTGAACAAATGAGAATAGATGGTACTTACACATCAGAAATGTATTTACCCAATCAATGAGACTAGCCATCCATCTTAACTCAGTCTTACTAATCTCTTATTTTTCAACAAATAGATATCAGGCACCCTGCTGGTGATAATGCAAAGACAAACTAGAAACAGTTCCCTGATACACAGAGCCCACATTTCAAGGGGAGAAATATAAAAAGTCAAAATGCATTTAGCAAAGAAGTTTCCACACAATGTCTCAGGTTAAAAATGGCTGAAGTCTGGCCATAAAAAGGAATGAAGTTGGGTCATTTGTGGAGATGTGGATGGGCCTGTCAAAGTGTTAGTTGCTCAGTCATGTCCAACTCTTTGTGACTCCATTGACTATAGCCTCTGTCCACGGAATTCTTCAGGCAAGAATACTGGAGTGGGTTGCCATTCCCTTCTCCAGGGGATCTTCCCAACCCAGGGATCGAACCTGGGTCTCCTGCATTGCAGGCAGGTTCTTTACCATCTGAGCCAACGAGGATGGACCTAGAGACTAACATACAGAGTGAAGTAAGTCATAAAGAAAAAAACCAAATATCATATATTAATGCATATATGTGAAATCTAGAAAAAATGGTATAGATTATTTTATTTACAAAACAGAGACAAAGATGTAGAGAACAAATGTACGGACACCAGCGCAGGAAAGGGAGGGTGGGTGGGATGAATGGGGAGACTGGGATTGACATGTATACACTACTGTGTACAAAATAGGTAACTTATGAGAACCTGCCATATAGCTTAGGGAACTTTACTCAATTCTCTGTGGTGACCTAAATAGAAAGCAAATCCAGAAAAGAGGGGATATATGTATATGCATGGCTGGCCTACTCTGCTGTAACAGCAGAAACCAACACAACATTGCAAAACAATTATATTTCAAGAAAAATCAATTTTAAAAAATGGCCAAAGCCTGGATATCCAACATCATGGGTACAAATGTTTTTTTAAGCATATTTTAACTGTTTTAAATGATAACACTGAGCAAGTCATTAAATGTCCAAAGTGAAAGTGAAAGTTACTCAGTCATGTCCAACTCTTTGCAACCCCATGGTTGCATAGTCCATGGAATTCTCCAGGCCAGAATACTGGAGTGGGTAGCTGTTCCCTTCTCCAGTGGATCTTCCCGACCCAGGAATCAAACTGGGGTTTCCTGCATTGCAGGAGGATTCTTTACCAACTGAGCTACCAGGGAAGTTCAAATTTCCAAATTTACTGGCAAAGAATGTTAGGTTATTAAAGGTGACAATTTAGAGATATAACTATCATAGGCTGTATTTCCTTATACATCATTAGGCTTTCCCCACCATCAATAAATAAAATGCTGACATGAAAACATAAAAGCTAATAACTTGTGGAAGACAGGGAAACTGGATAAGAGGAAAGTAAATGGGTATTTTGTAGTGGATGCTGCCAGAAACCCATTTATTTCTCTTGCCTTTTGCTATTTCAGTGAGCACCAGCTCCACTCCCCAGGGGAAGCCCCACATCTCTGGGCCTGAGGACATTCTTCTGACCATCAGAGCCTCCTTCACCCACTGCAAAGACCAGAAGGGTCAGAGAATGAACACCTCCTACGAGCAGCCCTTCACTAGTGACCAGTGGGTGTTGGAGGAATGAACAGCCCTAATCCTTACACCAAGGAAGGATGATTCTGAGACATACATTCTACCTGTTCACCCAGGGTACCCAGGAAGGCTGAGCTCATCTGCCCACAGGGCTCACTTGCTCCTTCACCCACCCTGGACCAGCTGCCTCCCTCTGGTCTCACGGCCCCCTCCTCAGCCAGTTTTTCCCAAGTTTTTTCCCAGTCTTGGGAAAAAAATCATTGTCAGAGGTCAAGTCAAGTCATTGTCAAGTCATTGTCAGAGGTCACCATCTTGAGTCAAGCAAACCAAGAATCTGTTCATTAGCTCCTGTAAGTGAAGGTACACCTCACAAGTATGTCTCCAAAGAACTGAAATTAAGCTAATAAATATTTATTTTTGTAAATGTATTAGTTAAAAATAAATATTTATTATGCACTTACTATACACAAGGACTTCCCTAGAGACTCAGTCTGTAAAGAATCTATCTGTAATGCAGGAGACCCAGATTCAATCCCTGGGTGGTAAAGATCCCCTGGAGAAGGGAATGGCAACCCACTCCAATATTCTTGCCTGGAGAATTGCATGGACAGAGGAGCCTGGCGAACTACAGTCCATGAGGTCACAAAGAGTCGGGCATGACTGAGGGACTAAACCATCACTACCATACACACACAGACACACATGCACACAAACTGTAACAGTTGCTGGGGGCAGAGAGAGGGGGAACCTAAGGATCACGGATTAGGTTTAGTGATACTGAACAAAAGGATAAAGAAAAAATTGAAGATGATTTTATTTTCCTCTTAGATCCTTCATTTGTTCATCAAATATTCAGAGAACCTACCAATTTAAGTCACCGCATTTGGCTATTGGGGATTCCCAAGTGGCTCAGTGGTAAAGAATATGCCTGCCAATGCAGGAGACACAGGTTTGATCCCTGGGTCAGGTAGATCCACTGGAGAAGGAAATGGCAACTCACTCCAATATTCTTGCCTGGGAAACCCCATGGACAGAGGAGCCTGGCAGGCTACAGTCCATGGGGTCCCAAAAGAGTCGGACACAACTTAGGAGACTAAACAACAGCAACAAAATTAGGCTATTGGGGGAGGTGCAAGTATTAATCCAATAAGGACTATGACCTCAAGGAGAAAACAGAGTCTGGGAGTAAGTAAGGAACACTGCCAACTTCCTGCCTCCCTCCCTAAAGATAGGAATACCTACTCCCTTCCTGGATTCATTCATTCCCATCTCAGGAGCTCTCCCGCCACCTGCTGATCCCCAGACCTATATCCTGGATTCCATTCCCAGCTGCCACTTCATTCACCATCCTTCCCTTTCTCTCCTAATCTTCAACCTCAAAAACCCAGCCTCTCTGCCAACTTCAAGACAAGCAAAACATGTAGGTAAGAATCTGAGACTACACAATTTTTCTTCTTCCACTCATAACCAGGCAAATTAATTTTTATGCATTGTATCCACCTGACTGTGACATAATTGGAGCGCTACTGCTTACTGAGTGACCTTGGTCAAGTATCTAAACCACTCGGTTCTGCCTTTTCCCCCTGAAGAATGAGGAGGAAAGTACAGGACATGCTGGTTGTGTGAGATTTAAATTAGATCATCTAAACAAAGCGCTGAGAACAGTTCCTGACACACAGAAATTGCTTGATACATATTAGCATATTCTTATCATTAACTGGAGAAAATCAGCATTACAGGCAATGTGAAATGGTCCAGAGCAGGATGAAACTAGAAAAAAAACAGAGAACTGTTGCAAAGAGACAGACAGAAGGATAGAGACCCCAGAGTTCCCATGTGATGTGGTGGAAAGAAGCATGTGTTTGCAGGCCAGCAAACTTGCAATCAAATGTTGGTTCCACCAAGTCCTAGCTGTGTTGCCTCAGTTAAATTAATCATTCTAGCCTCACTTTCCTGATCTGTCAAATGGGATAATAATGCTCTCTGATAGAGCTGCTGGAAACTTTCTAAATATTTTAAAGAAATATTTAGATATATATATTTAGAGATAATTTAAGCAAAGCACCCAGAACATCATTTTGCAGATAGTGAACCCTCAAAGGTTACTGTCCCCTTTCCCATCTTCAAGTGAAAAATCTACATAATTGATGCAAAGAGAGGGACTAAGCCCTTTTTTGACAACCTGCTGTTTTGAAGTACGTTTATGTCTTTCTTGATCAATACACTCCACCTAGTACATTACATCTACTTCTTAGCCTCAGAACCAGAAGACCACAATCAAGAACTGGTCAAGTCCTTACTGGCTAGCTTACTTCTGAGCCTGTTTCCTCATGTAGTAAAAGGTGGATGACATTAATAACACCCAACCAACCCATCTCATGGCTTCCCTGCTGGCTCAGATGGTAAAGCGTCTGCTTCCAATGCAGGAGATCTGGGTTCTATCCCTGGGTCAGGAAGATCCCCTGGAGAAGGAAATGGCAACCCACTCCAGTACTCTTGCCTAGAAAATTCCATGGATGGAGGAGCCTGGTGAGCTACAGTCCATGGGGTCGCAAAGAGTCGGACACAGCTGAGCAACTTTACTTTCTCTTTCAACCCATCTCATAGAGTTGTTGTAAGGATCTGATTAAGGATCTGAAAGCAATTAATTGAAGTGGGTAAGGATCTGAAAGGGCTCTGTAACCTTAACTTGGTTTATAATCAGAAGAATTTGTCACACAATAAGGGCCTGCCAGGTGGCTCAAGTGATAAAGAATCTGCCTGCCAAAGAGCCACAGGAGATACAGGTTTGATCCCTAGGTTACGAAAATCCCCTAGAGAAGGTAATGGCAACCCACTCCAGTATTCTTGGCAGGATAATCCCATGGATAGTGGAGCCTGGAAGGCTACAGTCCACGGGTTCATTAAGAGTCCAACACAAGTGAAGCAATGGAGCACACGTGCACATCCTACAATGTCTCCTGCGTCTCAGCTCTTTTTCAAAGGGCAGTTGCCTTCCTATCTCCTCTATACTCGATTTTATTCTACCTGATTTCCATGAGTTCCCTCTCTGAATCAGTGTAACTACATGATGTTTCCATTCAACAATGCTTGATGCTCACCAAGAGGCAAGAGGACCCTGTTATTCTCACACTGATATCAGTTTAGTTCCTTCTGTGCCATGTAGACAACACACTACTTAAAAGGCTACATTCCTTCTGTTCAACTCCTCTAGTGGCTCTGTGACCTCCTGGTTCTCCTTCAGCTGCTTAAGATTCAGTGTCAGAAACCAGGTTTCAGGAACACTTGTCATCACTGTGATTGCCACTTCCCTTTGAAGATAGGGGTCTTTGTCTTTAACTGAGGTTGAGTGTGTTTGATTCTTTTTTCTCCCCTTACACGTTACCTTCGGTATTTTGTTTTTTAAAATATATTTTACTGAAGTATAGTTAATTTACAATGTTCTGTTAGTTTCTTCTGTACAACAGTAACTCAATTATACATATAGACATTCTTTTTCATATTCTTTTCCATTATGGTTTATCCCAGGAGATTGGATATAGTTCCCTGTGCCACACAGTAGGACCTTGCTGTTTATCCATTCTCTGTATAATAATTTGCATCTATTAATCCCAACTCCCGGTCCATCCCTCCCTCATCACCCCTGCCCCTACTAATCACAAGTTTTTCTCTATGTCTGTGAGTCTGTTTCTGTTTCATAGATGAGTTCATTTGTTTCATACTTCATATTCCACATATAAGTGATATTATATGGTATTTGTCTTTCTCCTTCTGACTTACTTTAAGTGTATTTAATTCTTTAACACTCACATTTAACCAGCAGTGATTCTTCCTACCTAGAAATTAGTTCCAACAACCTCAGAAGGCACTGAAATGTCACACAACAAAGCAATTGTCTTCTTACCTGTATCTGCAATATCCTACATCGACAGATCTCCAACTCAGAATTAGACAAAAAACTCAGAAGTCATTTGGGATAATAATGAGAAAAATAGACAACTATAAGAACAACTGAAGAAAGAAAGAGGACAAAACCTTGGCTTTGCTCAACAATGTCAGAAAGTACGTGTTAAATCTGGTACCAAAACAAGTCACATGTATAAAGGAAGAAATGAGAGACTAGAAATACAGAAAAGGTAAAAAAAAGAAAGGAAGAATGAAGGAAAAATATAAATCTTAAAGGAAAATTTTGTGAAAAGTAGTAAGGGAGTGGTCAGTGGGCAACTGTTCCTCGAAGACATCCTATATTAGTATTAAAATCAATCTAAAGGGATAGTTTGGGAGCTTGGGATAGACATGTACATGCTGCTATATTTAAAATAGATAACCAGCAAGGTCCTACTGTATAGCACAGAGGACTCTGTTCAATGTGAGGTGGCAGCCTGGATGGGAGGGGAGTATGGGAGAGAATGGCTAAGTCCCATTGCTGTCCACCTGAAACTATCACAAATTTGTTAATTGGCTATACTCCACAAAAATAATAAAAAGTTTTTTTTTTAATGGATATAAAAATATCCCAGTAAGCTTTATATTGATGAATGTTGACTAATACTATTTTGGATACACTGGGTTAAATAAAACATATTCATAAAATCAGTGTCACCAGTTAAATTTTTTTTAACCTTTTTAAACATGGCTACATAATGTGGCCAATGATGTTTCTATTGAGAAGTGCCAGGTTAGAGTACAGGTCTCACTCAGGGTCTGTCTGAAGACCTTTAGTGACAGAAAACTTTCTTCTAAGCAGAACATTCTATTTGAGACAGCAAAACCTTTAGAAGATGGTCACTGGTCTTAGTTTTAACCTTTGGGATCACGAAGAATATATTAATCCTCTTGCACAAGACAGTCTTTCAAGATGAAGACCAGAGTGATATGGAGCCTGCTATCCTATCACATTCCTCCTTACTCACTGAGAGATGTGCTTTGTAGCCTGGACACAGGTTAAACAAGAGCTTCCCTGGTGGCTCAGTGGTAAAGAATCCGCCTGCCAATGCAGGAGACTTGGGTTCTATCCCTGGGTCAGGAAGATCCCCTGGAGAAGGAAATGGCAACCCACTCTAGTATGCTTGCCTGGAAAATTCCATGGACAGAGGAGCCTGGCAGGGGTCCATGGGGTCGCAACATGACTTAGTGACTAAACAACAACAACAGGGAAAATATCTCCTCAGACTTCAGGACTCCTTCCTCTGTATCGTTTCTTGGAAAACCTTTCCTTTAAATGCTAATTATCCTGCTTGCACTGAACCATTGATTGCTACCATGGGGGGAAAAAAAAGTCACGGTTATGAATAGCTAACATTTAGGAACTATTACGAGTCATACTATGTTCTAAATATTTCACATAGTTTAACTCATTGAATCACTGCAACAACTGATGGGACAAGTAATAGGATGCTCCTTAGTTTATATACTAAGAAAGTTTATAATTAAGGCACAAAGAAATTAAGTAGCAGGGGCCATGTACAAACTATACTGCCTTTGCTTATGTTTTTATCATCTCTGCTATTTCACGGTCATGCCGATTTGTTTCCTGTGATCAAACACTCTCTCTGGAAAGTTTCCTGGTGGTCAGGAGTTTCTGTCTCATCCATGATCCCCTCTCCCCAGCACCTGCCTCCAACATGCCAGCAGGGTATGGAGCACCCTTAGCACAGGCTGGGCAAGATGGTATTTGCTGATTTGGGGAAAATCAAGGGGGATCAGAAATCCAAAATTTCAAAGCTGAAATCCCATCTATTTCATCTCAAAAGAGACCTGGGAATAAACATTCCTCCAGACACTCTCAGGTCTCATTCCGAAGGTAAAGCAAGATGTGTTTAAAGAAATAGAGACTTCAAACTGTCTTCAGGCTTCCGGAAGGCTCTGAGTCTGGTCCTCAGAGTTATCATCCATTTCCAAGAAAAAAAAAAAGGAAGGGATGGAGGAATAGGAATGAATCAGTTTGAACAACTTAGAACTGAGAGAAGGATCGATGTAGAACACCGTTAAGGATGAACTGTCTAGTAATAAAAACTAGGACTGATAAAAATGATTCATTCACTGCTGAGTGAGGTAAGTCAGAGAAAGGCAAATATCATATGATATCGCTTACATGTGGAATCCAAAAGGGGATAGGAATGAACTTATCTACAAAACAGAAATAGAGTCACTGATACAGAAAATAAAAATTATGGTTACCAGGGGGTAAGGGAGGGGGTGGAGTAGGGATACATTGGGAGATTGGGATTGATGTATACACAGTACTATGTATAAAACAGATAACTAGGAAGGTGCTGTGTAGCACAGGGAACTCTATTCAATACTCTGTAATGACCTATATGGGAAAAGACTGTAAAAAAAGAGGGGATGTATGTATATGTATAACTGATCCCAATTACTGTACACTTGAAACTAACACAACACTGTAAATCAACTCCAATTAAAAAAAAATTTTTTTTTAAGTGCATTCACAGAAAAAAGATGTGTTGTAAAACTCTCATGAGATCTTTGGCGGGGACTATCTGAGACCCATCCTTAGACCTACGATAAAGACAGACACCAGTGCTGCCCTCATTTTGGTCAAAAACGCTCAGAAGAGATTGGCTGAGGGTTAGACAGAAATTGAAAACAAGAATTCGGCAACCGGAGCGGAAATCACTCGAACAGTATATAGCAGCAAAGAGGCAGTGGGAGACGAGGGAAGAGATAAGAGGAAGGCAGGGTTCTGAGGGGCTCAGACCAGGCAGCCCCCCTGACCGGAGGAGTCGCTGCCTCCTCCCGGTCCCCAGCTTCCAGGCCTGGGGCCCCGGAGGAGTTTCCTGCAGAACTGGTGGTGCTGTAGCCCGGCTTCCAGGAATCCCTTAACACTTTCCCCCAAAAGAGGGGTACCATAGACCCCAGACCCTAAGTCAGGAAGCTCCCACCTCATTAGCCGACTTACCCAGGAGCTGCACAGCTACCGGAAGCAGAGAGAGGAGAGGCAGGAGTGGGGACGGCCTCATGGTCCAGAGTTGATCCTTTTCTTCCACGGATGGAGAGAAGAGAGTGGGGAAGACCAGGCCCGTGAGCCCCCAGCTGTCCCTGCCCGCTCCACCCTTCTCAGAACTGCCCAGCTGAAAAGGAGCGTGGAGGAAGAGCCCACTTTTAAAGGGTTTCTGAAATTAGGGAAAACCTCCAATAAGGAGATATCCTGTCACATGAGGGTGGTTGGAAAAACAGGAATTCAAAGTTACAACTTTGCTTTGTAAGCTAACTTCTGAGAAGAGCAGACACAGAGGAAGGGGAGAGAGGGACACGTGTGGGAGAGAGATGAGGAAGAGGGTGGAGGCGACTGGGCGCCTGTGAGAACCTAGGAGCCAGGGCCGGCCTGCTGGGAAAGGGGGGAAGTGAAACAGCGCTGGATCTCCCGGCTCGGCTAGGATGCGGGGGAGGGCAAGCTGGAGGCCACTACCTGAGCTGGAAAAGTGAGATTCTCCCTGGGGAGCGGCTGAATCCAGGGACCTTCAGCAGACAAGCCCTGGAACGTAGTGGAGATGGCAAGCAATAAAGAGGACAGTTTTCTGGACTTTCTTAACAGTCCAGTGGTTAAGACTCTGGGCCCCTCAACACAGAGGGGGCACAGGTTCAATCCTTTGTCAGGAAATTAAGATTCCCACATGCCACATGGTGCCCCCCCTCCAAAAATGATAATTTTAAAAATCCTGAATTATACCAATATGGCATTACATCTAAAATAATAAACTATTTTTTAAAGAATAGTTTTCTGGTGGAAATGTCTTCTTAAGGGCTGAAATGGATCCCCTCCCACTCTCCATATTCAATGTTTAGAGTTTCCTTTTTTTCTTTGAAAGCTTTGAAAGTGGCTTCATATGGAGCTTTGTTCCTTTCAGCTAGAAGAAAAGTAAAATTGAGACTAAGCTTAAGAAAGAAGCTCAGTTGTAACAGGAAGGAGAAAGTTCTAGAAGTCTTTTTCTAGAAAGTTCTCAAGTGATCCAGAGAAAACAGTGACAAGACTCGCAGTAAAGCCCCACTGCCCATCCTTAACAATAGTGACCCCCTTCAGGTTTAAAAGGGTCCTCTTACCAGGAGGAAGTCTGCTCATTTGGTCATTTCATGATAGGTGGTGGGATACTTTCTTTTTAAATAAATGAAAACATCTTTCATGAAGCATCATGTTAACCCTACAGATCTATTGTGTTATTTTTCAGAAGTAAAGAATGAATTAAGAACATTTTGAAGCAGATATCAGTAATTAGATAGCCAGCTCACAACTGGAGTGTGGGAAATGTTAGCCAAACAAAAGGAAGCTGCTGGAATATTTCTTGAAATTTTATTTTAGTTTTTTAATTTAAATTTACTTATTTTAATTGGAGGATGATAGCTTTACATTATTCTGTTGGTTTCTTCCATACATCAACATAAATCAACCATAGTCAACATATGTCCCCACCATCTTCAACCTCCCTTACACCTGCCACCCCATCCCACCCCTCTCTGTTGTCGCAGAGCACTGGATTTGAGCTCCCTGCATCATATAGTAAACTTCTACTGACTGTCTAATTTTACATATGGTAATGTATATGTTTTAATGATTAGTTCATCTTCAAGTGAAAAGCTCAAAGATTTACCATCTTTGTGATATTATAAACTTTGCATCCTAGTAAGAAATGTGATATACTTCTCTTACTGATTTTTTTAACATTCTAAATTTCAGATTACTCTGACAGGATGAAAAATATGATGAAAATGTAGGACACAAAGAAAAATGTTTCTTTTTCATTAAGCCAGTGTTTCACTGCCATAAAAGATTGGTTACAAAACACAGCAAATGAAACAAAATATTTCTTTCTAAAACACTGCTTCACTGATTCATCATGAGAAGAAAAAATATTTTAAATGAGACATTCATGGTTTTTAAATGTAAATCAATTATATAAATTCAGAAAGTTTGGCCTAATTTGGATTTGCATTAATTTCAGAAGCAGATAAAACTTAACTGAATTCTCTCTACACTCACATTCAGGTTTTTTTTAATCACACAAAATGTGTCATATGGCCAACCAGGATCAGTGGTAGAATCTGTGACTTTGAAAAATAGGAAGCCTATCATCCCACAAAGAATTTACCCCATGACCTTGACATTACTAAAACAAAGATTTAACAGGTTAAAAGAGGTGAACAAGCAAAAAAAGAAAAGCCAGTTCTTGTGGGAGTGATAGTGGAATAAGAAGCTTTAGGAATCCATCACTCCACTTCAACACCTACTAAACTGGGCAGAAACTGTGTGGAGTAACTATTTTAGTATCACAAGTAACTAGTAGAAACTTAGGAGCATCCAGTGGAGAGCTTGATGGAAATGCTGGTATAGTTCAGTGAATTTCAAGCTCTTCCTTGGGTATTGGCTATCATCTTCCACTCCCCCATCTTTGTGGCAGGTGACAGCCTTTTTTGCACCCTGATGGATCCAGGATAGCCCATCAGGGACTCATCTTCCAAATATCAGACTTGTGTATTCTGAAGGGTAATTACTGCTTTTAATTGCTTTCACCACTTCTATTCAACATGGCAAGAAAAGTTCCAGCCAGAGCAGTTAGTCAAGAAAATAAATAAAAGCATCCAAGTTGGAGAAAAAGGAGTAAAAGTATCTTTCTTCCAGAGATGACATTATTTTATATGTGAAAAACCCTAAAATGTCTACCAAAAAAAAAAAAAAGCCACCTGCTAGAGCTAATAATCAAATACAACAAAATAGAAGAACACAAAATCAAAACACAAAATTTGGTTGTGTTTCTACACACAATTAAAAATCTGAAAAGGAAATTAAGAAAGCAATTCTAGTCACAATAACATCAAAGAAGAATAAAATATTTAGGAATAAATTTCACCAAGGAGGCAAAAAAGCTACAAAACATTGCTGAAAGAAAGAAGACCTAAATAAATGGAAAGCTATCCCATGTTCATAGAATTGAAAACATAATATTGTTAAGATGACAATACTACCCTAAGAGATTTACAGATTCCATGAACCTCTATCAAAATCCCAATGATGTTTTTTGCAAAACAGGAAACCCCATCTTAAAATTCATATGAAATTCCAAGAAATCCCATGTAGCCAAAACAATCTTGAAAAAGAACATTGGAGGTCTTATACTTCCTGATGTCAAAACTTATTATAAAGCTACAGTAATCAAAATTGTGTCTGGTTCTGGCATAAGAGAGAACATAAAGACCAATAGAATAAAACAGAGAGCTCAGAAATAAGCACTCAAATATGAGGTTAGTTGAGTTTTTTCACAAAGGTACCAAGACCATTCAATGCAGAAAGTATTCAAAATGGGTCAAAACCTAAAGTTAAGGGCTAAAACTATAAAAATTTATGTAAGAAAACATCAGGAAAAATCCTCATGACATTCAATTTGGCAATATTTTTCTTTTTGGACATGACACAAAAGCAGAGCTACAAAAGGAAAAAGTAGATTAAATTGGGGTTCATCAAAATTAAAAAGGACACTATCAAAAGAGTGAAAAGAATGAGAGAAATGAGATAAAATATTTACAAATCATATATCTGATAAAGAATTAATATCCATAATGTGTAAAGAAATACAACTCAACAGCAACAACAAAGCAACCAATTTTTTAAATGAGCAATGTACTTGAATAGCCATTTCTCTGGAGAAAATATACAAATAGCCAATAAGCAGGTGAAAAGATGCTCAACATTGTTGCTGTTTAGTTGCTCAGTCATGCCTGACTCTTTTGCAACCCCATGGACTGTAGCCTGCCAGGCCCTTCTGTCCATGAGATTTCCCAGGCAAGAATATTGGAGTGGGTTACCATTTCTTTCTCCAAGGGGTCTTCCCAACCCAGGGATCAAACCCACATCTCCTGCAACACAGGCAATTCTTTACCACTGAGCCAAGGTGGGGGAGACCATTCAATATTGTTAGTCATTAGAAAATTGCAAACAAAACCACAATCATATATCACTTCATGCCCATTAGGATAGCTGTTATCAAAGAACAAAAACAAAAAATAATAAGCATTGATGACGGTGTGGAGAAATTGGAACTCTTGGGCATTACTGGTGTAAATGTAAACTGGTGTAGCCACTATATGAAAAGGTTGCTCCTATCCCTAAAACCGGAGAAGGCACTGGCGACCCACTCCGATACTCTTGTCTGGAAAATCCCATGTATGGAGGAGCCTGGTAGGCTGCAGTCCATGGGGTTGCAAAGAGTCGGACACAACTGAGCGACTTCACTTTCACTTTCATGCATTGGAGAAGGAACTGGCAGCCCACTCCAGTGTTCTTGCCTTGGGAATCCCAGGGACGGGGGAGCCTCGTGGGGCTGCTGTCTATGGGGTCACACAGAGTCGAACTCGACTGAAGCGACTGAGTAGTAGTAGTATGCATAAAACATTAAGCGTGGAATTGCCATATAATCCATCAATTTTCACTTTTAGATGTATATCCAAAAAATTGAAAGCAGAGATGCAAATAAATATTTGTACTCCAATGTTTACTGCACATTATTCATAGTAGCCAAAAGGTAAAAAGCAACACAAGTGTCTGTCAATAGATGAATGGATAAAAAATATATATATAATGGAATATTATATATATTAATATTATTCTATTCTATTTTATATATAAAATAATACATTATTATATATAATAAAATAATATATCTAATGGAATATTATTAAGCCATAAGAATGAAATTCTGATACCTGCTACAACACATACAGTCTTGAAATAACACAGACACAATACAGACACAAAAGGACAAATGCCACATGATTCCACTTATATGAACGTAGAATAGAAAAGTTCATAAAGACAGGAAAAATACCTCTATTTTTACCAAGGACTGGTGGGGGAGGGGAAATGAGTGTTATTATTTAATGGGTTCAGAGTTTCCATTGGGGATGATGAAGAGTTTTAAAAATAGCAATGATAGTTGTACAACATTGCAAATACACTCAAACCACTGAATTGTACATGAAAATGATAAATTTTATGCTATGTATATCCTGTCACATTAAAATAAAACCCAACTCTTATCATCCTCTTTATACCCTTCTACTAAGTTTTGGTTCTGGTTTTTGCTTAGCTTTTTGATGGTTGTTTTCAACTAGTGCTTCCTTCAGGCTAAAGGAGGATTTCTAAAAAATAAAGGAAATCCTCTTTTTTTTCTAATTGGTGAGACAATTCCTGAACTATTTCATTTCCCCTTAGATGCTCTCAAACATTACGTACCTCACACCCACTCAGTTCTATGTAAGATGAACTTAGTGATTCCTTTGTTCTGAAACAGTTCCAAGAAAATCAGCTCAACAAATTATTTGGTAGCCTATTCCATCATCTCTGCTAGTTTAAACTGGTGACTTATACAGAAGTTTATTTGGTTTAACTATCCCTATCTTTTAATGGGCAAATTTGCTCAAATGATACCAAGATAATTTTGACTCAGAAGGGAAAAAAGATATAATGATGCAGTTAAGTAAAAAATTAAAAATTTTAAAGACAGAAAACTGGCTTTTTAAATGTTCTTATTCTTCAATTTTCCAATCCTTATCAAAATACATCAAAACACCAATGATGCTTTTGCAATTTAATAGAAAGTAACTGACCTTATAGCAATGAAAAATCTTTGTATTGGATTATTTATCTAAAATTTGACTTTAGTTTATAATACTCTTTAGATAGTATATTTAGATTTACTATAATGTACAAACTATTTGAAGAGCCAGTGTTTTGTTTTGTTTGGCATGGGACATGTCCTTCCAAATAATTTAATTATAAGATTATTTGACATATTAAAAAGATCATACATCATGACCAAATGGGCTTTTTCCCAGGGATGCAAGGATTCTTCAATATTTGCAAACCAATCAATGTGATACACCACATTAACAAATTGAAAGATAAAAGCCATATGATTATCTCAGTAGATGCAGAGAGAGCCGTTGACAAAATTCAAAACCCATTTATGATAAAAACTCTCCAGAAAGCAGGCATTGAAGGAACATACCTCAATATAAAAGCCATATATGATAAACCCACAGCAAACATTATCTTCAATGGTGAAAAATTGAAAGCATTTCCCCTAAAGTCCAGAACAAGTCAGGGGTGCCCAATCTCATCACTACTTTCAACGTAGTTTTGGAAGTTTTACCCATAGCAATCAGAGAAGAAAAAGAAAGAAAAAGAATCCAGATTGGAGAAGAAGAAGTAAAACTCTCACTGTTTGCAGATGACAGGATCCTCTACATAGAAAACCCTAAAGACACACCAGAAAATTACTAGAGCTAATCAGTGAATATAGTAAAGTTACAGGATATAAAATTACACTGAAATCCCATGCATTCCTATACACTAACAATGAGAAAACGGAAAGATAAATTAAGGAAACAATCCCATTCACCATGGTGATGAAAAGAATAAAATACTTAGGGATAATTTGCCTAAAGAAACAAAAGACCTATACATAGAACTATAAAATACTGGTGAAAGAAATCAAAGATGACACAAATAAACAAAGAAATATACCATGGATTGGAAGAATCAATATAGTGAAAATGAGTGTACTACTCAAAACAATCTATAGATTAAATGTAACCCTATCAAGCTACCAATGGTATTATTCACAGAACTAGAACAAATAATTTCACAATTTGTATGGAAATACAAAAAACCTCAAATAGCCAAGGCAATCTTGAGAAAGACGAATGAAACTGGAGGAGTCCGCATGCCTGACTTCTGACTATTCTACAAAGCTACAGTCATCAAGACAGTATGACACTGGCACAAAGACAGAAATATAGGTCAATGGAACAAAATGGAAAGCCCAGAGGTAAATCCATGTACCTAAGGACACCTTATCTTTGACAAAGGAGGCAAAAATATACAATGAAGAAAAGGCAAGCTCTTTAACAAGTGGTGCTGGGAAAACTGGTCAACCACCTGTAAAAGAATGAAACTAGAACACTTTCTAACACCATACACAAAAATAAACTCAAAATGGATTAAAGATCCAAATGTAAGAGCAGAAACTATAAAACTCCTAGGCAGAACACTCACTGACATAAATCACAACAAGATCCTCTATAACCAACCCTCCAGAGTAATGGAAATAAAAGCAAAACTAAACAAATGGGACCTAGTTAAACTTAAAAGCTTTTGCACAACAAAGGAAACTACAAGTGAGATGAAAAGACAGCCTTCAGAATGGGAGAAAATAATAGCCAATGAAGCAACTGACAAAGAATTAATCTCAAAAATATACAAGCAGCTCATGCAGCTCAATATCAGAAAAATAAACAACCCAATCAAAAAACAGGCAAAAGAACTAAACAGACATTTCTCCTAAGAAGAAATACAGATGGCAGACAAACACATGAAAAGATGCTCAACATCACCCATTATCAGAGAAATGCAAATCAAAAACACAATGAGATATCATCTCATGCCAGTCAGAATGGCTCCTATCAAAAAGTCTATGAACAATAAATGCTGGAAAGGTTGTGGAGGAAAGGGAACTCTCTTAAACTGTAGGTGGGAATGCACACTAGTACAGTCACTATAGAGAACAGTGCAGAGATTCCTTAAAAAACTGGAAATAGAGCTGCTATATGACCCAGCAATCCCACTGATGGTCATACATATTGAGGAAACCGGAATTGAAAGAGACACCTGTACCCCAATGTTCATTGCAGCACTGTTTACAATAGCTAGGACATGGAAGCAACCTAGATGCCCAGTGGCAGATGAATGGATAAGAAAACTGGGGTACGTGTACACAACAGAATATTACTCAGCTAGTAAAAAGAACGCATTTGAGTCAGTTCTAAGGAGGTGGATGGAACTGGAGCCTATTATACAAAGTGAAGTAAGTAAGTAAGAAAAACACCAATACAGTATGTTAACACACATACATGGAATTTAGAAAGCTAGTAATGACAACCCTATATGCAAGACAGCAAAAAAGACACAGATATAAAGAACAGACTTTTGGACCCTGTGAGAGAAGGTGAGGGTGGGATGATTTGAGAGAATAGCATTGAAACATGTATATTACCATATGTGAAACATATGACCAGTCTAAGTTTGATGCATGAATCAGGGCACTCAAAGACGGTGCACTGAGACAACCCAGAGGGATGGAATGGGGAGGGAGATGGGAGGGGAGTTCGGAATGGGGGACACATACACCCATGGCTGATTCATGTCAATGTATGGCAAAAACCACCACAATATTGTAATCTGCAAATCCAATTATGATAAATTAATAATAAATAATATTTATATTAATAATATGATTATATAATTAATATGATTATAATATTTATAATAAATTAATTTTTAAAATATTATATTACCCATTTAATATTTGGAAAAAAACAAGAATAAGGCAAAAAGTGTATTTTTATGATCTGTAAATGACCCAGATTTTACAGATGGAAGTCAAGATGCAAAAACAGTGGGTATCTTCAAATTACACCAAATATGTAACATTACCTGTAATTGTAAGCAATTTAAAAGGTAATTTTTAAATTTATGTACTAAAATATTCTGGAAAACCTATTTTCTAAGGAACCTACATCTTTAAGAAGAAAAATAAATACATTGTAGATAAAGAAGGTTTTTCTAAAAAAAAATCCACTAACATTCCAATTTCAAAGGAAGAGAAATTATGAGATTTTTATTAATAATAGGCACATCCAGAAAATTAAGATTTGTGTATGTATAAACGCCAATTTACAAGCAAATATTACTTTGGAAAATATTACCCCCAGAACATATTTTACAAGCTTGATGTATTTAAGACTACACTAGTTATTTTGCTTTCGAATTATTATGCTGGAGAAGACTCTTGAGATGCCCTTGGACAACAAGGAGATCAAACCAGTCAATCCTAAAGGAAATCAACCTTGAATATTCATTGAAGGACTGATGCTGAAGCTCCAATACTTTGACCACCTGATGTAAAGAGACAACTCACTGGAAAAGACACTGATGTTGTGAAAGACTGAAGACAAAAGGAGAAGGGGGCGGCAGAGGATGAGATGGTTAGATAGTATCACCAACTCAATGGACATGCATTTGAGCAAATTCCAGGACATACTGGAGCACAGAGCAGTCTGGCATTTTGCAGCCCATGGGGTCGCAAAGAGTTGAACATGACTTAGCAACTGAACAACAACAACACTACAACTTTTTTAGGAAGACGTTTTTTTGTTTGAGCAATTTTAGGTTTATAATAAAATTGAGAGGAAATTACAGACTTCCCATCTCCTTCCCTGTTCCCACACATGCATAGGTTTTGGTTTTACTGGTTTTTCTCTATTGATTTTGTTTCAATTTCATTGATTTCTGCTGTAATTATTATTTCTTTTCTTACCCTTGCTGGCATTTGATTGCTCTTCTTTTTCTAGCTTCCCAAGGTGGAAACTTATTTTACTATAAATTTCCCTCTAAATACCACTTATGCTTGTACATTTGTACAAACCCATACATTTGGATAAGGCTTTTTTTTTTTTCATTTTTATTTACTCCAAAATATATTTTAATTTCTGTTGAGATTTCTTCTTTGACCCATGTGTTATTTAGAAATGTGCTGCATAATCTCCATGCAATTGGGAATTTTTCTATTACCTGTCTGTTATTGATTTCTCATTTAACTCCTTTATGAGAAAAGACATATTGTTTCTATTCTTTTAAATTTTCTAAAGTGTGTGTTATGCCCCAGAATGTGGTTTATCTTGGTAAATATTTCTTGTGAGCTTGAGAAGAATGTGTATTCTGTTGTTGTCAGATGAAGTAGACCATAGAAGTAAATTATATCCAATTAATTGATTAGTATCATTGAATTCAACTCTGTCTTTACTGATTTTCTATCTGCTGGAACTGTCCATTTCTGAGAGATGGATGTTGAAGTTTCCAACTATGATAGTAGCTTCATCTATTTCTTTCGGCAGTTCTATCAGTTTTTGCCTTATGTGGTTCTGTCATTAGGTGCAAACACGTTAAGGATGATGTCTCCTGAGAGAATTGACTCCTTTATTATTATGTAATAATCCCTTTCTTAATCCTTGAAAATCCTTCCTTACTTTGAAGTCTGGTCTGTCTGAAGTTAATGTAAGTGCTGCCTTCTTTTGATAAGTGTTAGCATGGTATATTTTTCTCCATATATTTTCTTTTAATCTATATGTAACATTCATAACTTTTTATAAGGACACAAAAGCTACATGGGTCTTAATAACAAAAACCATTAGAAACAATGAGAATTTCAATGTAATTTTAATAGCATAACTTTTAATCACAGAGTGTATAACAACAAATGTTTTATTAGCATAATTTGCTGCAATGCCTGTTAAATACCATAGACAAACTTTATAAACATGCGCACATCCTTAAAATAAACTATTAAATTAAATTAGGTACTCTGTAATTTTCCTCCTACATGGAGTCTTTTGTACATGCCTTCATTATTTATACAGTGTTGTGACTCTCCAAAATATCAGGCACATTCATGTTCAAATTTTAGGTGCAAAATGCATTCTAAACTCCAATAAGTAATACTTCCCAAATTATCTGAGCATTGTTCACTCTATAAATTCCAATACAAAGATAAATATAAATGTACATAAAATATTTTCATATTTAGGAATACTACAATCAACTACATGGTTATATATTCTTAATAAAAAATTATCAGGTATAAATTGAAATAAATTTTTTGTATGATAATCTTGTTCTAGAGTTACAAGCATTGTAAGTTTCTGTGGGATTGACAGAGGAAGATAAAATGCATTGTTAAACAAGATATTCTCAGGCCTTTCTTTAAGGAATTTAAAGATTAATGAGGAACTCAGAAAAGCAAACACACAACGAAAGTCTTAAAAAAGTGCTATAGTTAAGGTTCTATAAGAACTCATAGGAGGGACACTTTGATGCCTGACGAATGAATACATACATCAAGTTTATGTCTTTTAAAATTTTAACCTTTTTTAAAAAACATTTATTTATTTGGCTCTGCCAGGTCTTTAGTTGCACCATGCAGGATCTAGCTCCCTGACTGGGGACAAACCTAGTAGCCTACACTTGGGAGTATGGAGTCTTGGCCACAGGACCAACAGGGAATTCCGCTTATCAACTTTAATCTCTATATTCAGTAGATTACTCACTTCTACACATAATACTATTTGATGGAAAATTATAGTCTGAGGTAACCTGAAGATTTCATATTTATTTTTCACAAGTGTATAGTTTAAATTATTACTCCCAGAGGGTAAGCAAAGACACAGAAAAGAAAAAATAGGAAAATTAAAACAGTGCATTAAGCTACCTGTTTCTCTGTAGGGATTTGATCCAATTAAAAGTCTTGGCATTTATCAGTTATTATAGTTAGCCAGACAATACAATGAGAACATTCCCTGTCTAGTTAATCCTCTCAGACCTATAAAGTACTATTTAACCTTATTTGTAGCTCAAACAGTAAAGAATCTGCCTGCAATGTAGGAGACCCGGATTCAAACCCTGTGTTGGGAAGATCCCTGGAGAAGGGAATGGCAATTCACTCCAGTATTCTTGCCTGGAGAATCCCACGGACAGAGGAGCCTGGCGGGCTACAGTCCACGGGATCACAAAGAGTCACACACAACTGAGCAACTAACACTACTAACCTTATTAAAGTACTAGTAATATACTCACTTTGGGATGTTTGCCCCAAGTCATAAAACCGGAAGTTAAGCTTTTAGTAACTGTGAATAGACCTTATCTTACGGTATAAGGAAAAACCATAAAGCCCAGAGGGAGAGTGAGACTGGAGGATTTGGTGGAGAGTTGGAGCGGCAGGTAAATTCAGTTATTCATTCTTTAAGCTATTTGTTACCACAGATCACTGAAGACACTGCCTGCATAAAACATTACTCTGCACATGTAAGACTCTCGGAAATCTCTGTAGCATCGGAAAATTTATATAGAGTGGAGAGCCCCTGCTATGCATATCTGAGGGTATCCCATCATATGAAATCAAATCACATAATTCCATATATAATTATTTAATGTCAAGATAACTATTCTATATTATCACATAAGACACTAATGCACTTGCTGTTACATTTGTAAGTTGAACTTCTAACTTTAAACAGGACTTGCACCTTGCTTTCATGATGGTATCAAATTCCACAAATCAATATTCTTTTACTTTGAAATTTCCCTCTTCAATTAGTGGCTTCCTATTATAAAAGTTTATCTAGATCTTACCTTAACTTCATTACATTAAATTGAATCAAATGTCTATAAAATTAAATTGCTTTCTCTGCTGAAATCAACTAATTATATAAAAATCTCTTGCCACAGAGGAATGAAGAACAATTACATGTCTGAAGGAGAGAGACTCTAAAACAATTCAATTTTTTTAAAAAAATACATGGATCAGCCATGGGTGTGCATGTGTCCCCCATCCTGAACCCCCCTTCTACCTCCCTCCCCATTCCATCCCTCAGGGTCAATTTGTTAAAAGTACTGATAGAATCTAAACTTATTTAATAATAACAGGCTTATTTCCTAAAATTAATTTTAACTAATTCTTGTAATGCCCTCTCTGTCAACAATAAAAAAAATCTCATTCTTGGACTAACTTAGTAGGAAGACATGTTCTCATTTTTTAAGATGCTTTACTGAAGTGTACTTTTAGAAAAAGTGCAGAATACATAACAAAATTAACTACTGACATTTTCTACAAATCTAGGGGAACCAACTTAAAAGACAACAACTTTGCTTACATTTAGCACCATTTGCATACATTTTAAAAATTGACACGTTATAGTTTTTAAAAATAGTTTTTTCTCTAGCATCTTTTTCTTCATTTCTTCTTAGAGTGAAAAATAACATATGCCTGCCCTGCAAAAAGATCACAAGTGTATGCATGTGCATAAAAAAGAGGTTTGACTATAGGACATTTTCTCTTTAAAAAGACCTCTCAAAGGTTGAGAACATCCTGAAACCGGTTAAGTAATTGAAGTAAACATAAGACAGAGTCACCAGCACATTTTTACACAGACCCAATACGGGTGTGATTGTTCCCAGGACAATGATTAAACTCAGTCTAACAAAGATAAAAGGTAGATCCTGGAGAAGGATGCCAAGGCAATTCAGAAGCGGGTTCCGGGGAGTGAGTGTCATTCGAAGAAGAGAAATGTAACTGAAGATGTAGACCGCGTACACCCAGCCTGACTTGTACACCCTGGGGTGCCCGGCCACCCGTACCATTTCTATGGTGTCGGCCCACAGCAGAAAGCTCCCGAGGAAGATCTCCGCACGCACGTCCTGTTGGGACAGCCTTCTCAGGATTCCCCACTCAAAGGTGGGCTCCTGGGGTCCCTCTAGTTCAGGAGAGGAGCTCCCTGTGGCACCTCCTAGTGGCCGCGACAAGTGGGTCCTGTTGGCTGGCTGTGGGCGAGTCGCGTTTTCTTCATTTTGCTTCGCTTCACGTGTCACAGTTCTTATTTGTTGCAAATTGGTCGTATGGATGTGCCTGTCTTCGTTACCTGCAACAAATTGATTTATTTAAATTTTAAATTTTTATTAAAATGCAACTTTTCATTCAATTTTATTTAAACTTACAGGGATTTCCCTGGTGATCCAGTGGCTAAGATTCCATGCTCTGAATGCAGGGGGCTTGGGTTTGATCCCTGGTCAGGGAACTAGATCCACAGGCTGCAACTAAAAGGTCAGGCACAGCTGCAAGGAAGATGGAAGGGCCCACATGCTGCAACCCAATAAATAAGTGACTGTGTGTGTTAGTAGCTCAGTTGTGTCTGACTCTTTGTGAGCCCATGGAGTGTAGCCCAACAGGCTCCTCCATCCATGGGATTTTTCATGCATGAATACTGGAGTGGGTTGCCATTTCCTTCTCCAATAAACAAATAAAAAATAAATATTATAAAATAGATAAATGAATAGTACTTTATTTATGTTTGGTGTAGTCAAATAAATATTTTTAAAATAAATTTTAATTTTAAATGCTTTATTTAAATTTTAAAATTTTACTTAAAATTTAACTTTTCCTTCAATTTGTTTAAAATTTAAATATAAACATTTTATTTAAATTTCAAAATTTATTTAAACATAAAATTCTCAAATTTTTACTTAAAGTGAAATATTTAAATTTTTATTTAAATTTAAAATTTTATTTAAACTTGAGAATGAAATACAAGTGATATTTTATTTGAGGTCTGTGTCACACATGGAACTTCAAGATAGCAATTGATAGCACAATGCCAAATAATGTAGAGGCAGAGAATGCTCTTTGTGTCTTTGTATTTCCCGAGGTATGGATCCTAAGTCATTCTTACCATTTCAAAATAATACCCATTACTGATTACTGAGCTAAGTAAGCACTTTCACACATTGACTCATTTAATCCTCAGAAAAAAGTTGAGAAATAGGGATTACCATCCCAGTTGATAAAATATGGAAACTGGAGTCTAAGAGATAAAATGACACCTGAATGTCAAATACACAGTTAGGAATGAGCAGAGCTGGAATTTACACCCAGACTTGTTTGACCCCAATTGACAATCTCTTAACTTTATCACTTTCTAGAAGCAATACATCAAGTGCTAATTATAAACCATACACATATCATAAAATCAAATGAATCAAAAGTTCAATGGTTCAATCTTGTCACTTTATAAGAAGCCTACAGGAATGACTACAACCCAAATCTCCAGGTTTAGAGTTTGGTGCTAAGAGGGTCTTTTTTGAGCATGAGAGAGTCTTAGTGAAGGGTAACATTCTGAATCCAAGATTTTTAAGCTGTCCTTTCCCCCGACATTTTTGAACTAGTCAGTGTGATTGTTTAGACAAGTATCTCATTTGTGACCATGAAGCTGTGGCTGATCAACAAGTCAGTCATCTTAATGAGTAGGGTGTTCCTCATCAGCATCACAAGAGTAAGTGTGTGTGTGTATGTGTGTGTGTGTGAGAAAGAAAGTGAATGTATGTGTCTCTCCATATACACATGGGTATTAAGGTTGTGATTATGAAGGAATCTCAGATCTCAGAACTTACTGCTGATGATAGGATTTTTCTGTGAAAGGAACAGAATATTATTTTCCAAACATTTAACCATTTAGGCACCATTTTCACTGCTAAGAATTTCTCAGCTCTTGACACAGTTTACTCAGCCAACAACATGCTAAGCTGCCACATTCCTTGATAAGATAAAATTTAAAGGGAGTCATTAGACGGAAGTCTAAAGGTTAAAGACACAAAGGCAATAAAATTTGTTGAAATGTACTGAGCAGAAGTGAAAACTTTTTTTTTTAATTTTTATTTATTTATTTGTTTTTTCCATTTATTTATATTAGTTGGAGGCTAATTACTTTACAACATTGCAGTGGTTTTTGTCATACATTGAAATGAATTAGCCATGGATTTACATGTATTCCCCATCCCGGTCCCCTCTCCCACCTCCCTCTCCACCCGATCCCTCTGGGTCTTCCCAGTGCACCAGGCCCGAGCACTTGTCTCGTGCATCCAACCTGGGCTGGTTAAAACAAATAAGTTATTATGATTAGTGACTAACAAAGGGCTTGATGACTATAAGCAGGAGTTATGTAAAGAACAAACTTCAGTTTTCTGTCTATACAATTAATTATGTTAATATTGTAAGTATGAATTGAGTAAATTTATTAATTAAAAAAATAAATTCTTGATGAGATATTGTTTCCTTCTGGTATGAATTAGTCATAAGTGTTAGGACTCATGATCCTTAGAAACTCTCTTATCAAACTTAAGATGTCACAGTAGCATCAGTAAGAATCATTTTTTTATTAGAATATAGTTGGCTTACAATGTTACGTTAGTTTCAGGTACATAGCAAAGTGATTCAGATATATATAAATATATGGTGATTGAGCTACCCTGCATCCAAGGTCGGGGTGGCAGTCAAGAGGACCTACCCCAAGTCCAAGGAAAGGAGCAGCGGCTGCGCTTTGCTGGAGCAGCTGTGAAGAGATACCCCATGTCCAAGGTAAGAGAAAACCAAGTAAGCTGGTAGGCACTGAGAGGGCATCAGAGGGCAGACAGACTGAAACCACAATCACAGACAACTAGCCAATCTGATCACAAGGACCACAGCTTGTCTAACTCAATGAAACTAAGCCATGCCGCGTGGGGCCACCGAAGACGGACAGGTCATGGTGGAGAGGTCTGACAGAATGTGGTCCACTGGAGAAGGGAATGGCAAACCACTTCAGTAGTCTAGCCTTTAGAACCCCATGAACAGTATGAAAAGGCAATGACACTGAAAGATGAAGTCCCCAGGTTGGTAGGTGCCCAATATGCTACTGGAGATCAGTGGAGAAATAACTCCAGAAGGAATGAAGGGATGGAGCCAAAGCAAAAACAACATCCAGTTGTGGATGTGACTGGTGATGGTCCGATGCTGTAAAGAGCAATATTGCATAGGAACCTGGAATGTTAGGTCCATGAATCAAGGCAAATTGGAAGTGGTCAAACAAGAGATGGCAAGAGTGAACGTCGACATTCTAGGAATCAGCAAACTAAGATGGACTGGAATGGGTGAATTTAACTCAGATGACCATTATATCTACTACTATAGGCAGGAATCCCTTAGAAGAAATGGAGTAGCCACCATAGTCAACAAAAGAGTCCAAAATGCAATATTTGGATGCAATGTCAAAAATGACAGAATGATCTCTGTTCGTTTCCAAGGCAAACCATTCAATATCATGGTAATCCAAGTCTATGCACTGACCAGTAACGCTAAAGAAGCTGAAGTTGAACAGTTCTATGAAGACCTGAAGACCTTCTAGAACTAACACCCAAGAAAGATGTCCTTTTCATTATAGTGGACTGGAATGCAAAAGTAGGAAGTCAAGAAACACCCTGGAGTAACAGGCAAATTTGGTCTTGGAGTACAGAATGAAGCAGGGCAAAGGCTAATAGAGTTTTGCCAAGAGAACGCACTGGTCATAGAAAACACCCACTTCCAACAACACAAGCGAATACTCTACACATGGACATCACCAAATGGCCAACACTGAAATCAGATTGATTATATTCTTTGCAGCCAAAGATGGAGAAGCTCTATACAGTCAGCAAAAACAAGACCAGGAGCTGACTGTGGCTCAGATCACAAACTCCTTATTGCCAAATTCAGACTTAAATTGAAGAAAGTGGGGAAAACCACTAGACCATTGAGTTATGACCTAAATCAAATCTCTTACAATTATACAGTGGAAGTGAGAAATAGATTTAAGGGACTAGATCTGATAGAGTGCCTGATGAACTATGGATGGAGGTTTGTGACACTGTACAGGAGACAGGGATCAAGACCATCTCCAAGAAAAAGAAATACAAAAAGGCAAAATGGCTGTCTGAGGAGGCCTTACAAATAGCTATGAAAAGAAGAGAAGTGAAAAGCAAAGAAGAAAAGGAAAGATATACCCATTTGAATGCAGAGTTCCAAAGAATAGCAAGGAGAGATAAGAAAGCCTTCCTCAGCAATCAATGCAAAGAAATAGAGGAAAACAATAGAATGGGAAAGACTAGAGATCTCTTCAAGAAAATTAGAGATACCAAGGGAATATTTCATACAAAGATGGGCTCAATAAAGGACAGAAATGGTATGGACCTAACAGAAGCAGAAGATATCAAGAGGTGACAAGAATATACAGAAGAACTGTACAAAAAACATCTTCACAACCCAGATAATCACAATGGGGTGATCACTCATCTAGAGCCAGACATCCTGGAATGTGAAGTCAAGTGGGCCTTAGGAAGCATCACCATGAACAAAGCTAGTGGAGGTGATGGAATTTCAGTTGAGCTATTTCAAATTCTAAAAGATGATGTTCTGAAAGTGCTGCACTCAATATGCCAGCAAATTTGGAAATCTCAGCAGTGGCCACAGGACTGGAAAAGGTCAGTTTTCATTCCACTCCCAAAGAAAGGCAATGCCAAAGAATTCTCAAACTACTGCACCATTGCACTCATCTCACATGCTAGTAAAGTAATGCTCAAAAGTCTCTAAGCCAGGCTTCAGCAGTACGTGAACTGTGAACTTCCAGATGTTCAAGCTGGTTTTAGAAAAGGCAGAGCAACCAGAGATCAAAGTGCCAACATCCACTAGAACATTGAAAAAGCAAGAGAGTTCCAGAAAAACATATATTTCTGCTTTATTGACTATGCCAAAGCCTTTGACTGTGTGGATCACAATAAACTGTGGAAAATTCTGAAGGAGATGGGAATACCAGACCACCTGACCTGACTCTTGAGAAACCTGTATCCAGGTCAAGAAGCAACAGTTAAAACTGGACATGGAACAACAGACTGGTTCTAAATTGGGAAAGGAGTACATCAAGTCTCTATATTGTCAACCTTGCTTATTTAACTTGTATGCAGAGTACATCATGAGAAACGCTGGGCTGGATGAAGCACAAGCTGGAATCAAGATTGCCAGGAGAAATATCAATAACCTCAGATATGCAGATGACACCACCCTGATGGCAGAAAGTGAAGAAGAACTAAAAAGCCTCTTGATGAAAGTGAAAGAGGAGACTGAAAAAGTTGGCTTAAAGCTCAACAGTCTGAAAACTAAGACCATGGCATCCAGTCCCATCACTTCATGGCAAATAGATGGGGAAACAGTGGCTGACTTTGTTTTTTGGGGGCTCCAAAATCACTGCAGATGGTGATTGCAGCCATGAAATTAAAAGACGCTTACTCCTTGGAAGAAAAGTTATGACCAACCTAGACAGCATATTAAAAAGCAGAGACATTACTTTGTCAACAAAGGTCCATCTAATCAAGGCTATGGTTTTTCCAGTAGTCATGTATGAATGTGACAGTTGGACAGTGAAGAAAGCTGAGCACAGAAGAATTGATGCCTTTGAACTGTGGTGTTGAAGAAGACTCCTGAGAGTCCCTTGGACTGCAAGGAGATCCAACCAGTCCATCCTAAAGGAGATCAGTCCTGGGTGTTTATTGGAAGGATTGATGTTGAAGCTGAAACGCCAATACTTTGGCCACCTGATGCAAAGAGCTGACTCATTGGAAAAGACCCTGATGCTGAAAAAGATTGAAGGCAGGAGGAGCAGGGGCTCATAGAGGATGGGATGGCTGGACGGCATCAACGACTCAATGGATGTGAGTTTGGGTGAACTCCTTGGGAGTTGGTAATGGACAGGGAGGCCTGGCATGTTGCAGTTCATGGGGTCACAAAGAGTTGGACACGACTGAGTGACTGAACTGAACTGAACTGATGGTGATTGACTGAGTCCCTCATTCGTATCTGACTCTTGTGACCCCATGGACTATGGCCTGCCAAGCTCCTCTTTTTCAGATTCTTTCCCATGTAAGTTATTACAAAATATTGAGTAGAGTTCCCTGTGCTATTACAGTAGGTCCTTTTTAGTTATCTATTTTATATATAGTAGTATGTACATGTAAATTGCAATTTCCCAATTTATCCCTTCCTGCCATGTTTCCCCTTTGATAACCATAAGTCTGATTTCGAAATCTGTGAGTCTGTTTCTGTTCTGTAATAAGTTCATTTCTGTCATTAAAAAAAAAATTTTATTTATTTTTGGCCGAGCTGGGTCTTTGCTGCTGCACAGGCTTTTCTTTGGTTGCAGCAGGTAGGGGCTACCCTCTAGTTGTGGTGAGTGGTCGTCTCACTGCAGTGGCTCTTTTTGTTGCAGAACACAGGCTCTAGGGTGTGCAGGCTTCAGCAGTGGGCTCAACAGTTGCAGCTCCTGGACTCTAGAGCACAGGCTTGATAGTTGTGATGCATGGGCTTAGTTGCTCTGTGGCCTGTGGAATCTTTCCGGACGAGGGATCGATCCCATGTCTCCTGAATTAGCAGGCAGATTCTTTACCACTGAACCACCAGGGAAGCTCTGTGTCATTTTTTAAAATTAGATTTCACATATAAGTGAGACCATATGACAATAGAACACTACTCAGCCATAAAAATAAATTTTAAAAAATGAAATAAGGCCATTTGCAGCAATGTGGATGGACCTAGAAGTTATCATAGTTAATGAAGTCAGACAGAGTAAGGAATCATTTTGATAAATTACACTCAGAGAGAAAAATACACTTATTTTTCTAACTTCTCTTTTTTCAAGTTATTTTAATAATCATAAAATCATCTTTTAAAACTCAGATGCTCACTTACATCAATTGTATCTCTTATTTTACCAAAAAAAGCTAATGTAGAAAATATAGAGTGTGTTGTGTCTTAGAGCACACTCCTTCACCTCTCTTAGTAGATAAAAGTGTTCAAGTGAAAACCCAATTCCTTTGTCAATATGAAGAACACAGCATATAATCCAGGCTCTTGCGAATGACTGCAAATTCAGCATTGTTTCAAGGCCAGGAAGTGCCATCTAAGAAGTGACACATTAACAGTTTTTAAACAGTGAGAGTCATAATATCTGAGGATAAGAGCTGTTGGTTTGAACAATAAATTCTTTTTTTAATCTATTTATTTTTAATTGAAGGATAATTGCTTTATAGTATTGGTTTCTATCAAACGTCAACATGAATCAGCCATAGGTTTACCCATGTCCCTTCCCACTTGAACCTCCCTCCCACTTCCCGCTCATCCCACCCCTCTAGGCTGTTACCAAGCCCCAGTTCCAGTTCCCCAGAGCCATACAGCAAATTCCCATTGGCTGTCTATTTTACACATGGCAATATACGTTTCCATGTTACTCTCTCCTTACCTCCCACCCTCTCCTCCTCCCCCTCAACTCCCCAGCCGTGTCCATAAGTCTTGAGCAATGAATTTTTAGGTAGGGTTCATTTTTAATGAAAGGAGAAGGCCTTAATCCATGTCTATTTGGTAAAACCAGGCCTGGAAGCCTCCCATTTATCCATATCTCATTAGGGACTAGTTTAGATTTGGGGACTAGCTTAAGGGACTAGTTCTCTTACCAAGTAAGAAGCACTATAACTATGAGCTGGAAAGCTCTGCTGGCCTCTCAAAGGGGAGGGCAGAGTTGAGGATGTCAAGAAACCATCTGGTCATTAGAACAGACCAGCAAATTTATCCTCCAGTCATGTAAACATTCCTGTATTCGTTACTGTTTCCTTAGACTCCGTGATCACTTTCCCTCCAAATAAGTATTTTTTAAAATTTCCACTCACAGTGGAATTCTTTTTATTGTTGCTGTTAATTGTCAGGGTTCTGTTTGGGGGAAACTATATTTATTTGTGCAAAATCTGTAAAAGATATAAACACAAAGAACAATCTGTTCACTTCCTTAAAGGCTCACATTCTCTGTAAAAAGCACAAATAGCCATTCTGTGTAGTTCCCCACAGCTAAAGCCAGTCACCAAAATTTTTTGTCCTCACTGTGCATGCTATATAATTAAAGAAATGCAATTTTGATAACAGAAAAAATGTTTAAGTAGGTAACATACCTCTTTTACTTTATTATTTCTTTTTAGTGATGTATTTCTACCTCTAACTTTTACCCCAAAACTTTTTTGATCACTTCCAGGGAAAATGTAAGTACAATATAACAAATCAGGAGGGAGGATTTCTCTACAGTGAGCATGTATTCCTCTTGCAAAGAGAAAGAGAAAGATAAAAAAGTTATTTTTCTCTTAATTTTCTTTATTTTCTCTACTCATGTTATTGTAGGAATTAACACAAGCTGGAATCGAGATTGCCAGAAGAAATATCAATAACCTCAGATACACAGATGACAGCACCCCATGGCAGAAAGTGAAGAAGAACTAAAGAGCCTCTTGATGAAAGTGAAAGAGAAGAGTGAAAAAGTTGGCTTAAAGCTCAACATTCAGAAAACTAAGATCATGGCATCCAGTCACATCACTTCATGGCAAATAGATGGGGAAACAATGGAAACAGTGACAGACTTTACTTTTGGGGACTCAAAAATCACTGCGGATGGTGACTGAAGCCATGAAATTAAAAGATGCTTGCTCCTTGGAAGAAAAGCTATGACCAACCTAGATAGCATATTAAAAAGCAGAGACATCACTTTACCAACAGAGGTCCGTCTAGTCAAGGCTATGGTTTTTCCAGTAGCCATGTATGGATATGAGAGCTGGACTATAAAGAAAGCTGAACACCAAAGAATTGATGTTTTTGAACTGTGGTGTTGGAGAAGACTCCAGTGAACATTCATTGGAAGGATTGATGCTGAAGCTGAAACTCCAATACTTTGGCCACCTGATGCAAAGAACCAACTCATTGGAAAAGACCCTGATGCTGGGAAAGATTGAAGGTGGGAGGAGAAGGGAGTGACAGAGGATGAGATGGCTGGATGGCATCACCGACTCAATGGACATGAGTTTGAGTAAGCTCCGGGAGTTGGTGATGGACAGGGAGGCCTGGCGTGCTGCAGTCCATCCGGTTGCAAAGAGTCAGACATGACTGAGTGACTGAACTAAACTGAAAAGTTACTTAAATAAAAAGAGAAAGAGAGAAGGATCATAAGGAAGGGCAGCTAAAAACAAGGCAGGAATGAGGCTGCTACTAAGATTGCACATTTTAAAAGAAATCAATATTTATATTCATTCCAAAATTTCATTCTGTAAAGTCAACTTGTAAAAGGGAAATCTTAGCTTCTGGGTAAAACAGCCTTTTTAAAGGAAAATGGGGGCTGGGATCAAGTGCCAACAGCAGGCAAGTGCTAGGTCATGCCACTGGCAGGGAAGAGGCGCCAATACTGCCTCTGCAAACAGCAACTTCAAAACTGCTCCTCATGGGAATTCCCAGGTGGTCCAGTGGTTAAGATTCCATGCTTCCACTGCAAGGGACACAGGTTCAATCCCTGGTCAGGGAACTAAGATCACCTCATAGTGTGGCCAAAAACCTGCTCCTGATGTTCGTTAAGGGCTAAAACAACTGGGCAACCAAGCTGTCTGCTGTGATCAGACAAACTGCAGAGTGCTGTTCCAAGCTCAGACTGGGTTTTGAGAACAGTGCAGCAGGTAACGTGCCCGCCTTCATCACCCTGTCTCCTGACATCACATCAACAAGCACAGAAGAATAAACTGCGGCAGGGCTTTCAAAGGAAGGTAAGTTCTATGAGGAGAGGCTACACCAGATAGTCTGAATTAGACTGGCATTCAAGCACAGCTCATCTCCGAAGTGACAGTTAAAGCGAAAGTGAAGTCACTCAGTCGTGTCTGACTCTTTGCGACCCCATGGACTGTAGCCTACAAGGCTCCTCTGTCCATGGGATTTTCCAGGCAAGAATATTGGAGAGGGTTGCCATTTCCTTCTCCAGGAGATCTTCCTGACCCAGGGATTGAACCCTGGTCTCCCGCATTGTAGGCAGACGCTTTACCTTCTGAGCCGCCAGGGCAGATTGACAGTTAAGCAGAGACCTAAAGACTACATAGGAATAGATTATGTGAAGAATGGAGAAAGAATTTTTCAAGTGGTAGAGAGAGCAGGTGCAAATATCTTTCGGCTAAAGGGACTTTCCTGGTGGTCCAATGGTTAAGAATCCGCCTTCCAATGCAGGGCACAGGGGTCACGATTTCGATCCCTAGTCGGGGAATTAAGGTCGCACATGCTGCGGGGCAACGAAGCCTGTGCACCACAACTAGAGAAGCCTGCGTGCTGTCACGAAGACCCAGCACAAATCCCCCCTCCCCCAAAAAAAGATCCTTCAGCTAACGTGAACTGAAAGGAGAGTGTGAGGAGGGGGAAGCAGACAGAGAAGAGGAGAGAAGCTATGGTTTATGCAGTGTTTTCTATATACGAGGAACTGTGTTAGTCCTTTCTATGCATCCATTCACTTAATCCTTATAAAAACTGTATGCTGTGGTTACGAAAGGGGACAGTGGAGAGAGGGGTAAATTAGGTATACGGGATTAACAGATACACACTGCTACATGTGAAACAGAGAAACAACAAGGATTTACTGCATAATACTGAGAACTATATTCAACACCTTGTAATAACCCATAACAGAAAAGAATCTGAATATATACATATCAATATATTGATATATAACTGAATCACTTTGCTGTACACTTGAAACTAACACAATATTGTAAATCAACAAAGGTTCAATAATAATAAACCTCTATGATGTAGCTACTACTATTTTCCCATTTTATTTTTAAATTTATTTTCTTTAAAGATTTTTTTTTATGTGCACCATTTTTAAAGTCTTTATTGAGTTTGTTACAATATTACTTCTGTTTTATAGTTTTTGGCCATGAGGCATGTGGGATCTTAGTGCCCCAAGCAGGGATTGAACCCACATCCCCTGTATTGGAAGGGGGAGTCTTAACCCCTGGACCACTGGGTAAGTCTCCTATTTTCCCATTTTAAAGATAAACAAACTGAAGTAGGGAGAGACTAAGAGTTGTTTCCAGGGTCACACAGCAAGTAAGGAGAAGGATGGAGCGTGAAACTCAAACATCTAACCATTAGACCACATTGCCTGTGGTAGAGCCAGCTAATGGAGAGCTTATTGGCCATGATAAATTCTGTGGACTTGATTCTAAATTCACTGAAGATGAGGACATTGGAGGGAAGGAAAGGTGACTTGAGGATTCAGCAAAGAAGCTGTTGAGGCTGTCAAGGCAGCCAATGCCCCATTAGATTGTTACTCAACTCACAGCAACCAGAAGATGAAATTAAAGACTTGGTCAGCACAGCAGGATCCTCTATGACCCACCTCCCAAAATATTGGAAATAAAACCAAAAATAAACAAATAGGACCTAATTAAAATTAAAAGCTTCTGCACAACAAAGGAAACTATAAGCGAGGTAAAAAGACAGCCTTCAGAATGGGAGAAAATAATAGCAAACGAAGCAATAGACAAAGGATTAATCTCAAAAATATACAAGCAACTCCTGGAGCTCAATTCCAGAAAAATAAACGACCCAATTAAAAAGTGGGCCAAATAACTAAACAGACATTTCTCCTAAGAAGACATACAGATGGCTAAAAAACACATGAAAAGATGATCAACATCACTCATTATCAGAGAAATGCAAATCAAAACCACAATGGGGTACCATTTCACACCAGTCAGAATGGCTGCTATCCAAAAGTCTACAAGCAATAAATGCTGGAGAGGGTGTGGAGAAAAGGGAACCCTCTTACACTGTTGGTGGGAATGCAAGCTAGTACAGCCACTATGGAGAACAGTGTGGAGATTCCTTAAAAATACTGGGAATAGAACTGCCATATGACCCAGCAATCCCACTTCTGGGCATACACACCAAGGAAACCAGAATTGAAAGAGACATGTGCACCCCAATGTTCATCACAGCACTGTTTATAATAGCCAGGACATGGAAGCAACCTAGATGCCCATCAGCAGACAAATGGATGAGGAAGCTGTGGTACATATACACCATGGAATATTACTCAGCCGTTAAAAAGAATACATGTGAATCAGTTCTAATGAGGTGGATGAAACTGGAGCCTATTATACAGAGTGAAGTAAGCCAGAAAGAAAAACACCAATACAATATACTAACGCATATATATGGAATTTAGAAAGATGGTAACAATAACCCTGTATGCGAGACAGCAAGAGAGACACAGATGTATTGAACAGTCTTTTGGACTCTGTGGGAAAGAGTGAGGGTGGGATGATATGGGAGAGTGGCATTGAAACATGTAAATTATCATATGTGAAATGAATCGCCAGTCCAGGTTTGATGTGTGATACAGGATGCTCCGAGCTGGTGCACTGGGATGACCCAGAGGGATGGGATGGGGAGGAAGGTGGGAGGGGGGTTCAGGATGGGGAACACATGTACACCCATGGCAGATTCAAGTCAACGTATGGCAAAACCAATACAATATTGTAAAGTAAAATTAATTAATTAATTAATCTAAAAATAAATAAATAAATAAAGACTTGGTCAGAAAAAGTATGACAGGTCTTGATGAACAGTTTCCAAAGTTAATTTTGCCCTGAGACAAAAATGCTCTAGAGAAAGCAAAATGCTAATAATTTAGATATAACATGATGAGGGGAAAAAAATCTGGAAAAGAAGAAAAGCCATAGCCTTATGGAAGATTTTTTAAAAATATATGAAACACACAAAGAACTTTTAGTCATAGTGCTTTAAGAGAATAAAAAAATAATAAAATATACAGCATCTAAAATAAACACTTTAATATGTCTAAGTGTTTAAAATACAGATTATAACCACTGTTATTTTGACCCTCTCCAAACCAGTCAATCCTAAAGGAAATCAACCCTGAGTAGTCATTGGAAGGACTGATGCTAAAGCTCCAATACTTTGGCTACCTGATGTGAAGAGCCAACTCATTGGAAAACACCCTAATGCTGGGAAAGATTGAGGGCAGGAGAAGGGGGAGGCAGAGGATGACATGGTTGTATGGCATCATTAATTCAACGGACATGAGTTTGAACAAACTCTGGGAGATAGTGAAGGACAGGGAAGCCTGGTGTACTGCAGTCCATAGGGTTGCAAAGAGTTGGACGTGACTTAGGGACTGAACAACAATTGACTAAACTCACTGACTAAACTACTGACTAAACAACTGACTAAACTCACTGACACAGTTTCCTTTGAGAAGCATGTCTGAGGTTGGAAGACAAGTACCATCACTGCCAAGAAATAAATGATGAAACCCACCACCAACCTCCCAGCGTGATTATGATGAATTGAATCAGTGTTTGTAAAGCATTTAAAGTAGTGCCTGACACAGAGAAACAGTTACTTATGTGTTAAATAAGTAACAGGTAGCCATTGCTAAACCATCTATTGTTTGAAATGAATTAGAAGAGAATAGAAAATAGAATGCAGGAAACAGTGATTACAGTTTGTTCAACTTTGGTTATAGTTACACTGCAACCCAGCACCCCATATATCAGGAGAGGTCAAAAAGTTGGAGACAGAGTGTCACACTATACAGCCTGATTCTTTAATTCTTAGATTTGCCTGTCCACGTCACAAAGAAAAAAACTACTGCATGGATATACACTACGCAGGCAGAGACAGCTTGCACCAGCTGACAAGAGCCTGTAGTATGTACCACTTCTCAATTCTGTGATCAGTGATCAGCGATACCACCTTGGTATCTGGAAGTTGGTCATGATGAGAGTACTCACACTAGAAAAACTGGCAAATGCTATCCATAAGGACTTTTACCCCTACTCAATCTGGAGAGAGTTTAAATACTGACCAGCACACTACTATCTCTCTGCTCAAAACTGTATACAAGTTTTCATAAAATAATAATAATAATGAATTCAATCCATCATCAGTTCTGCAGAACCTCATGGGCATACATTCTCAGCAGTGAGACATGGTGACAACTTTTTCTTTAAAAGGCATTGGATCCAGTAAATTCAATGCCCTCAATTCACTTTCAGTTCCCTGCTAGACATTGCACAAATCTGAGAAGAAATATTAATAAATGTATAATTTCTTAATTTTAGGCAATGTGAAATTCTAAGAGAATTCTTTTGTCTGAGGACACAGCAGGAAGAAGGCTTGGTAAAGACTATCTTTCCCTCTATACACTCATGTAACACTGGACAAGAACTGCTAAACACATAAGATTATTGATTTTTTTAAACTCCATTTTTTAAGATTGTGATCAGTTTTTCATTTGAGATATTCTAGTCCTTCTCTTTGATAGGTGTTTAGATCAGAGAATGTAATTTAATTAACAATATATAAATAGAAAAATTATTTTCTACATTTAATATATAAAGTATAAAATATTATATACTATAATGATTAAGTATATTAATTATGCTAATAATTAACATAATCATATATTAATATGCACTGTGCACGTGTGTGTCTGTGTGTGCTTTCAGTCATGTCCAACTCTTTGCAATCCCATTGGCTGTAGCCCACCAGGCTCCTCTGTCCATGGGGTTTCCCAGGCAAGAATACTGGCATGGATTGCGATTTCTTGCTCCAGAGGATCTTTCCAACCCAGGGATCCAGGCTGAGCCTCTAGAGTCTCTGGCATTGGCAGACAGATTCTTTACCACTAGTGCCACTTGGGAAGCCATATAATATACAATAAATATTAAATAATTCTAGATTTTTGAAATGCTTTGATATTCCTCTACTAGTTAAGTGCTTGGATATAGGCCATAGCTAGAAACCCAGCCTGAGCCCATTCTGGGTAACAAAAAACAGACACACGGAATGAGCCTGATTCCTTGCATTCAGAACACTTAGCTTTAACTATATGTATTTGTTAGTGTAGTTTTAGAAACCTGCTATTGCACCCACTAGACTGTGCATGCATGCTCGACCACATCTGACTTTTTGCGATCCCATGGACTGTAGCCAAACAGGCTCCTCGATCCACGGAATTTTTCAGACAAGAATACTGGAGTGGGTTGCCATTTTCTCCACCAGGGGATCTTCCTGACCCAGGGCTGGAACCCCGGTCTCCTGCACTGGCAGTTGGATTCTTTACCTAATGAGCCATCGGGGAAGCCCCACTAGATGGTGAGCTCCATGCACAGGGGGCTCTGTCTGCTTTCACCACCTCTCCCTCTCACCCCACCACTGTACCCCCAGCACCTAGTGGAATGCCTGGTATGGACCAGATCCTCCATAAAAATTTGCTGCATAAACGGTAGGTGGAACTCCTGGTACGGAGTTCTATAAGCATGAGGGCACCATGGGCATTCTGGTGGGGGTTGGGGGGAGAGCGGAATGTGCATTAAGGGAAGGAAGCCCAACCATCAAAGCTAGGCTGAATAATAACCCCTCCCCCCTGACCCCACCTCTCCCATACTCTCAATCCTCTCACATCACAGGAAATCTTGCGAGTCCTGCATGAGGTCTACCACTCAGATAGCCCTCAGCCTCAGGGTCCTAAAGACAGCCCTTGAAGCAAGATGAGAAGCTTCGGCAGGCATTTGGAATTCCTGGCAGTGCAGCCTGGGTACCTTCCGCGACTGTGGCCGCCACAGAACATGCGCATGCGCGGTGTGAGCTCGCCCAGCCTCTAGGACCCCGCGAAGGTGGCGGGGACTCAAGGTTTTCCAAAGCTTCCCAGGCACCAGCAGTGACAGGAGTGACCTAGCACGGGCAGACGTGCCAATGAGTGATTTCAAGAAGAGTTTGTGAGTTCATAGGAAGCAGCCTTTACAACACCGACTCCACCTGAAACAACAGAGTCTGCGCAAACTGGTGTCCCACTACTAATGTATACACGACTTAAAAGGCTCTCTGGCCATCAGCTCCACAACTTGTCACTCTCTTCAATCCTATGCAAGAAAATTTAGATACCAAAAATCCATGACCTAACTCTTTAATTTCTAGCTAGGGCCTTAAATTTTCGTTGCTTATTATAAAGTAATGCATGCTGGACTTCCTTCCACCCAGGGGGCACATGCCCTGTGGCCAAAAAGCTAATAAAATAAAGTTAGGTTAAAAAAAAAAAATAAAGTATTGCCTGCTGAATTATTTATGTTCTCTTTCTCTTACCAGACCCTGAAAATGTTTATTTTGAAAATACCTTGCAATTCTCAAAAACTGCACTTTATATATTAAAAATGTTCATACATTTTACTTCCTTCCTAGAGAAAAAAAAAAAATGCCAAATTGCTACAATCACGTAAAGCTGTCCTACTCAAAGGGAGTCAGTTCAGACCTGAGAGCACCTGATGCCCCATGTCGTTTGGCACAGGAACCACGGCAGTCTAGTTTCTGGCCCGATCGGCGCTGACCTAATCCTGACAGCTGGTGCTTCATTAGAAGTTATAAATCAGAAACTCTACCCTTCTCTTACCCAGAGTCTGGTAAATGGCTACTTGTTTCTTGAGAAGGGGGGAAAAAATCCTAGAGCTGACATACTTTTCTGAAACTTCCTTCTTCTAAACAGCAAAGGGAGGGTATAAGAGGAAATGCCCCCTCCCCTTCTTGGCATGGCTGCGGACTCAGTGTTCCTCATATGTACTCTCTAACCCCATTGCAAAACACATTATGGAAACCAGTGCACACACTGGGTTCAGACTGTGTGATAAGCTTTTTCTTAAAAAGAAGCAAAGGGGAACTCGAGATGCCATTCATTTTATTCAGAGAAAAGCAGCGTCCTTTTTTTTTTTTTAATTTCTTTTCCCATCTGTAACATCTCTAACATGCTATTTTGTTATGAAGTGATAAGTTCCATTTCAAGGAAATCTGGAAAGGAGATTCCTTTCAGAATTTGGATTTTATCTCTTGGCTTTTAACTTGCTATTGGTCTTAGTTCCTGATCGTCAAAGGCTCTCAATCAGGGTGGGCATCAGAAGTGCTTGGAGAACTTTAAATAAATTACATATGCCAGCCTTAAAACCTTACATATCCTTTGAAGAAATAATCATCTGTGCTGCTGAAGTGCCTGCAGCACTTGGTCCAAGTCTCTGGGTATTAAAGAGACTACACAGAAGGAGCCGGAGCACAGCCACTGAGAGCAGATTTATTTGAAAACCTTACACGGCCAACATCATACCTGGCACCTCTTACTGATGTGACAGTGGAAACCGCCTCCTCTGCAGGGCTATGATGTTTTCCACTCAAATAGCCTGTTGATCTCACTTCTAGCAAGTCACGTCTAACTGCAGACACCCCTCATGGAGCCAAACCACCTTGCCACCCCACTGGTACAATCCCTTGTGGCCCCTCTGTGTTCGTCCTCATAAACAGCCAGTCCACAATAGTCCCTCTCTTCTGGCTAGGGCTGTTGCCAAGGAGTCTGGGCATGTGCAATGCTCAGGGTCTCCTAAGGACAGTGTCTGTGGTCATCATACTGATATCATTCGGCTGCTATCCAGCAACAGTTAACTCTCTCTGTCTCCAATCTCTGCTAGGCTAGATATCACAGAGTGAGTGGCTGCTGACACTAACCCTGCAAACAGGGACCCCCTGCACCAACCACACACCTGTGACCTAACTGGGCACGTCTCCCCTGTCCAGCTCAAATACACAGCATCTTATTTATTTCAACCATATCCTTGTCTTTCTCTTCTCAACCCTTTCACTACTGAAAAAGTCAAAACAGTAATGTTTGTAGTAGCTAAAAACTAGGAGGGGACTTCCCTGGTGGCACAGTGGATAAGAATCTGCCTGCCAATGTAGGGAACATAGGTTCAATGCCTGGTCCGGGAAGATTCCAAATGCCATGGGGCAACTAAGCCTGTGTGCCAGAACTGCTGAAGCCCACACACTCCAGAGGATATTCAACAGTCTAGACCAACAAATGAGACCATGGGAGATACATCTTGGGTCTAGTTTAAAAATGAGAGAAAGAATAATACAGAAAAAAGAGCGATGAAGTCCAGTCACTAAGAGGTTGGGACCAAGCTAGCAAAATTCAGATGGAAATGTTAAAGTGTGCTCATTTGTACTCACATATTAGTAAAAGCCACTCGCTTGTGGCTCAAATGGTAAAGAATCTGCCTGCCATGCAGGAGACCTGCATTTGATCCCTGGGTCTGAAAGATGCCCTAAAGAAAGGAAATGGCTACCCACTCCTGTATTCTTGCCTGGATAATTCCATGGACAGAGGAGCCTGGTGGGCTACAGTCCACCATGGGGTCACAAAAAGTTGGACACGACTGAGTGACTAACATTAGTAAAAGCAGGAGACATGCAGGCTATATCTTGTATTCTTATTGTTTGCTCACATGACTAGGACTTGACACTATTAGGTGCTATGGGTACCTGTGACATTACATGCCTTAGAGATCTCTGTTCCAGAAAATATTCCCAACTGAGCCCCAGTCTATGGGAAATGACCCACTCAGACATTATAACGTGGTAGTCACTTGATACTTTGGCATTTCAACTGGTAATAGGAAGTTAGCAGAAAGGATCCCTTGGGCCAGTGAAGATTGGTTTAACCATATGTCAAATATAGAGCTTTTATTATTTTTTAAATTTAGAAAAAGAAAAATGAAGATCAAATTTTGGTGGCTTGGAATTAAATAGTTAAGACAGTTGGGGAGGTGGGAAGGGACAGAGTGGGAATGTGGGGTTAGCAGATGCAAACTCATATATATAGTATGGTTAACACCAAGGTCCTACTGTATAGCACAAGGAGTTATATTCAATATCCTGTGATAATGGAAAAGATATGAGATGATAAGATATGATAATGGAAAAGAATATATTAAAAAAGGATGTTTATATATGTACAACTGAATCATTTTGCTGTACATCAGAAATTAATACAACATTGTAGATCACCTATACTGCAATAAATAAATATGCTGATGCACCAACAACAACCAAAGATAATTAGGCTAGTACAAGAGTATCCATTAGGTCCAAGCATTGTAGAACACCTTAGTTTCATCTAGCACAAGGTGAAAACTGTGAAAACTGGTGTGTATGCATTTCAAACTATCTGGACGGAGCAAAGAACAGAATACATTTTCTTTACTGACACTTCCTAAGTGAAGTCAAATTAGTCTGAACTCCATCCCACATCCCCATCCTATCACTTCGATGCTAAGGCAGCATATGCAATGAAACTATATTTATGCTTATGTTCAGGTTGATGTTTTATAATTTATGTTTATGAATTTACATATCAATGTTCCAGAGGATAAATGAGAATATCCCATTGATTCAAAATTCATACGATTGATTTTATTAGTAGCCTGTTAAAATGAGGATAGGAGATTATTTGAGTTCAAATTTTACACAAAAATTAAGTATACATATAATTAATATTTATAAAAATATTTTGAAAGACTGATAGTTATTTATGTGTGACTTTATTAAAGAATGGAGCTACTTTACTAGACATTAACCCTCCTAAGTTTGAGCAGAGACGAGCTCAAGAAAGAGGCTCTTCAACTAAGAAGAAGCAATTGGACAAGATGCTCTAGAGTCTTCTCCCTAGGACTGACCTCTTACTTGGTGTTCTCTTATTTTGATTCTTTTTTCAGCATTACTTCTGAATACAAGGAAAATTTCCCTTTAAAAGACCAAATCATCACTTAAAATATAAAATGCCAATAACTTATGCTCAAAAATATACATGTGCATTTAAAAAAAAATAATTTTCACTAAAAACTTACAAAGTTCACATTCACATGGAAAATACAGACTCATGAAAACTGGTCCAATGTCAAAATAGGCTTGTGTCATTAAGGAGTGTAGAAAAGTGGTCAAGGGTTTGACAATTCTCAAACCACCCCAGTTTAAGACAAAACACTCAGTTCTGGAAGGCAGGTGTGCCTGGGGAGTACCTTCTCCACAGACTCACTGGCTCCCACCGTCATCTTCTCTGCCTTATCACCTGTGTTATTTTAAACATAACAGCCTCTCATCCCCCACCAAAGGACAAAGTGCAAAATATGAAGCTCAGAGTCTCAGATTTCACGGTGGCCTCCAATTCAGTTCTTCTTTTCAAGCTGAGGAGCAAGAGTGACTAGAGGGATGGCTCACTCTTCCAAAAGGAAGGGGTGGTGGCTCACCCCTGAGTCGTAAGAAATGACTGTGTAGAGTTTTCCTTCCTGGTTGTAGTAGTCACCTTATTATCCCAAAGCCTTCTCCTATGACTCACTCCATTTACCCCCATTCACCCCATCAGTCAGGGAGTGATGAACAAGATGCACCCATTTCAAATGCAAAATCTTTGCCATCCAATAACCACACCATGCAAATATTGTACATTGAACACAAACACCATCACATAAAACTAAAGTGGAGGGCACTCATGACCGACCAAACGAAATATTCAGTTAACAAAATACTTTTTTAAAAAGGCCAATCAATATTTAGTTTCAACTGTTCCCTTTGGAAAAATGTGGCATATCTTGGTAATCTTCAGCATTTTGACAATTCACAATTATAAAGCAACTAAATTTAAAAAAACATATAAATCTCCAGGAAGTATCTGCAGTAGTCATATTAAGTCCTGTATCAAAAGTATCCAGACTAAAAAGTGTGTTAATCACTCAGTCGTGTCCAGACTAAACTCCTTATTTATTCATCAAAACTTAAGGTTTTGAGAGAGTTCCTAAAATACAAATGTATAACAATTTACTTAGGTAATTTTCTTGTTAAAGTAAACATTAAAGATTTAGTAGTCAATATTTAGTAAGTTTATTCATTTATCAGTACTATCAAAATCAAAAAAGGAAATGAAAAGAACTGTATAGCTATCAAAGTAGGTTTAAAAGTAACGGTATTTAGATATCTTCATTTGTAATCTTCTAACTATAATGTTAGCTCATAATATCATGAAACATGTCAACAGATAACAGAATGGGAGAAAGTTGAATTATATGCCAAACTTTTAAAAAATATTTGTATTTAAAAGAATACTTACTCATTTGCCTACCTCTAAGAGGATATATCCTGAGTTTTTCAATAATATCAACCACAATCAAGCAAGTCAGAACTAGGGAGACTGGCAGGTCAGGTAACATATCCGGTAAGATACCAGTGGAACCATTAATATTCTTTTGAACCTGTTTTCAGAAGACCATTAAGAAGCATTAAAATTTTGCACTTTCTTTGTTCATAGTTCTTTGAGGAGTCTGGAAGAAGTGCTAAACTAATTATACATACATTTGCTAAAAGATTAGAAGCATGGTTTTCAGCTTTTTAGGTGTTCAATCCCACAAAGTTTTGAACCGTTTCTAAAGATGTCATTAGGATCCATGTTAATGGAAGACAGAACTCTATCAGTTAAAGAAAGAGTTCAGTAAATGTGCATTAACATTTAAGAGTAGGTTCCTGGAATAGTGGAAAGAGGAATCTCTCCCAACCCAACAGCTAAACAGAGCCTCTGAGAGTCCTAGCTCAAAGAGGTAGGGAGACAAATATTAAAGTGTAGGGTCTTCTAAGAAGAGAGAGCTGGGTAAACCCAGCTGGGCTTTGGGGCACTTGCTTCATCAGTTTAAGGTATCCACAAAAAACCTATGGCAAATATCAAGTTAACCGCAGTACGTTAAGAGTTTTCAATACCTCTGAGGACAAGAATAAACCAAAGGTTACACCATTACCATTTCTATTCAACACTGTACTGAAGTCCTAGCCAGTATAATGAAGCGAGAGAAAGAAACAGTGTTTAAGTATTAGGAAAAAAGAGAAGCAAAATGTCATTATTCATAGACTATATGATTGTAAATAGACAAAATCTTCCCCCAAAGGATAAACTATTTCCTCATCCCAAAAACAGAAGAGTTATAAAATAAGATTTTAAAAAATGATACCTTTTGTTACAACCTCAATAAAATTCCAACTTTTCTGTGGAAAATGATAAACTGATTCTAAAATGAATATGGAGATTCCTTAAAAAACTAGGAATAAAACCACCATATGACCCAGCAATCCCACTCAGGCATGTACCCTGTGGAAACCAAAATTTAAAAAGACACATGTACCCCAATGTTCATTGCAGCACACAGCTAGAACATGGAAGCAGCCTAGATGTCCATCGACATATGAATGGATAAAGAAGCTGTGGTACACATATACAATGGAATACTACTCAGCCATAAAAAGGAATGCTTTTGGGTCAGTTCTAATGAGGTGGATGAACCTAAAGCCTATTATATGGAGTGAAGTAAATCAGAAAGAGAAAGATAAATATTGTATACTAACATATATACATGGAATCTAGAAAGATGGTACTGATGAATTTATTTTCAGGGCAGCAATGGAGAAACACAGAGAAGAGACTTATGGACATGGAGGGGAGAGGAAGAAGGAGAGGGTGAGATGTATGGAGAGAATAACATGGAAACTTACATTACCATATGTAAAATAGATAGTCAATGGGATTGCTATATGACTCAAGGAGCTCAAACAGGGGCCCTGTAACAACCTAGAGGGATGGGATGGGGAGGAAAATGGGGAGAAGGTTCAAGAGGGAGGGGACATATGTATACCTGTGGCTGATTCATGTTGCTTTTGGCAGAAAACAAAATTCTGTAAAGCAATTATCTTTCAATTTAAAAAAAGTGGAAAAAAAGAAAATACAAAGAACAAGACAGTCTAGAAGAAAAGGAAATCAGGAAATTTTACTCTTCTGGATACAAAGAACTATTATAAACATGTAAGAATTAAAATATTGTAGTGTTGGCACAGGAATAGAAAAGTAGGCCGTGGAACAGAACAGAAAGCTCAGAATAGACTATGGACACACACATCTGATTTATTAACTACAGAGAAATGTGACAAGGACAGACATTTTAATAAATGGTGCTCAGTCTATTAGATATTATTTGGGGGAAAAAAAACTATCCATTACTGCACAACACACACAAAAATTAGTTATGGGTAGATTGTGAAGTTCAAAGAGAATTTCAAAATGTTATATAGGAGACTATCCTTGGGACTTCAAGGTTCAGATTCACAATACGACAAAATTGTTTCAAACAAGTAACCAAAAGAAAATACAGCAAATAAAGTGACGCAGTGGACTATTTTAAAATCAAAAGCTTCTCTCCATCAAAATATACAATTAAGAACATGAAGTCACAGAATGAGAAGATGTTTGCAATACATAAAATCAGTAAGAGCCTGAAATCTGAATATATAAATAATTCCTCCAAATCAATTTTTAAAAGATAAGTAACACATTAGGGAAAAAATGGAATGAAAAGTAGGCTCAATCTCATTAATTATTTGGGAAATGAAATTGAGATCTATAATGAAATTCAAGAATATGCTCACCAGAATGGTTAAAATAAAAAGGCTGACAACGCAAGTGCTACTGAGGATGGGGAACACAAAGACTGCTCATTCTCTGCTAGTGGAAGTCTAAATTAATATAATCTCTTTGAAAAACTGACACTGTTAGTTATAATTGAGTACTTGAACATCTTCTGATCCATCTATTCTAGTCCTGCACATTTGACCAACCCAAATGCTTATATGTGGCAACAAGAGACACGTTGAAGGATGTTCACAGCAGCAAAAACTGGAAACTGAAATGACCATCAAGGGTATAACTGATGGGAGTTCCCTGGTAGGTAAGTGGTTAGGATTCCAGACTTTCACTGCTGCAGTCCGGGTTCAGGCTCTGGGCAGGGAACCGAGATCGCACCAGACAGGTGGCATGGCCAAAAAATAAAATAACATAGAGTAGAACTGATAGAGTGTGATATATTTGTAAAATGAAATACTGATACAGGAATAAAAAATGAAAATGAATGAACTACATCTAAACAGAAAAACAAGAATAGCACACATTTTGAACAAAAGATACACAGAAAGATCATAGATAATAACAATTTGATTTCCTTTTATAAAGCTTTCAAAAACAGATAAACTAACCTGTGATATTAGAAGTAAGGTAGAAGTGACCTTTGGGATAGAAGGAAAGGTAGCCAAAAGAGATGGCCTTTAGGGAGCTGGCGAAGTTTTATTTTTTGAACTGAGTAATGTTTCCACGGGGGCTTCCTTTGTAGTATTCCATTAAGACTGTCTATGTTGTGTGAACTTTTCTGTTTGTGTGTTATACCTCAGTGTAAAATAAGAAAAAAGTAAAGAAAAATATGCAACAATGGGTGAAACATAATGAGAAATTTGGCCCAAAAGGGCAAACCATAGATAGTGCATCTCTGTGATAGTAGTGTTCCTTGACAGGTCATACCCTGAATTTTTGAAGCTCGTAGGAACCTCCCAAGTGCTTTACAAAGTCACTGGTGGGGAAGGAAGAGAAAATGACAGATCAAGATTAAAATACTCGTGTGTTGCAGTTTGATGAAAAGTCCATCTCTGTAGCCTTCTGAGGTTATTCTGTGTGTTCATATATTGTCCTACTGCTGCATCTAGGACACGTTCCAAAGTCATGTAATTTCTAATGATGTCATCCATTACCCGGTATACATCTCTCTCGTCGCACTAAGCAGACCTGCTCTTACTGCCTGTTTTTTTGCCCTCCACCATCAGTTGAAAAATTAGTGAAGGCTGTGTGTGTGTGCTGTCACTTCAGTCGTGTCCAACTCTTTGCGACCCCAGGGACTATAGCCCACCAGGCTCCTCTGTCCTTCGAATTCTCCAGGCAAGAATACTGGAGTGGGTTGCCATTCCCTTCTCCAGGGAATCCACCTGACCCAGAGATCGAACCATCTCCTGAGGTTCTTGCATTGCAGGCAGATTCTTTACTGCTGAGCCACCAGGGAAGCTCACTGAAGGCCAGAGACTGTCAAATTTTCTGAGTTCTCTATCCTCAGGATCTAATTTCATGTAATATGCACTTAGTGACTATCTACTCAACATGTAAATGAAAATTTTATTAATAAATTAAAAAATTACATCTCAAGCACCTTACAAATAATAAGATTAGCAGGGCATTCTGCTTTGAACTCTCTGGTTAATAAGAGTTCTCACAGCCTGAAAGTTATATCTATAATATTCCTGTCCTGAAGACACACATCCATCAGAGTCCCTTGGGAGCTGCCTTTGGTTGAAAGATGAATTCAAATTTCTTTTCAAATAAACATCCCATGCAAATTATTTGGCAACAGATATCTTATCAAAGGTCTTATCATGTGAGTGGTTGTTCCCTGAGATACTGTTCTACTCTCTTTACAGCCAAGAACACTCATGAAAAACATCAGGTTAGAAGAAACAAAATGTGGATCTTCTCTCAAATTCCTTGCCTTTTTATTATTTTCAAGTGACATTCCTTTTTCCCCACCCCCTTACACAAACACAGTAGATTTTTAAAAATTGGCTGCTAGACCTTCCTCCACAATCACAGAGATAACAATGATCTAAGACTGGAGAAAATAAACTTTAAGAAACTTGTTGGGCATACCATTCTGTGAAATTTTAAGGACAGGGGAACATTCTAAAATCTCAAAATCTTATAGGCAGGAGAAGAAATCAAAATTCCATACCTCAGTCACTGCTATAGAAAAGCTGAAGCTGGGAAGCGTGGTGAGTACTACACACATCATCATAACAGGTCTCCTAGCAAAGGAGAAAAAATAAGCAAAAGCAATAATGTACAAGATCAACAGTTCCTGTTACATTTTGCCAATTGTGCAGTTCCTGCACTCCTTTATAGTTTTTCTAAGAAGCCACTGCTTCCCTATTTCCATTTCCCAAATGTTTGAGTATGGCAAAGGGGAACACACAAAAAGCCAGGATGTTTTTCTAGAATAAGAGGGTGAAAGGTTTCCAAATAATTAACAAACCATCGATGGCTAAAAGTATCACAGTGCAAGACAAATGACATTCAGTACTTTCATAATTCATTCATTAGAACCCTGTCCAACACGTCAGGCTCTGGTGACCAGTTGGGAAAAAAAGAACAGCATGACTCTCTCTAGGGATACTATACCTCATGCTGCAAAACTGATCTTTCAAAAAATAAATTAGAAACCATATACCATTAGTTAAAGGTGACAAGGTGAAAATATCTGAATTTTTCTTACCTGAGGGAAAAAATTTATATATATATACATAAAAATCATATAGTTTTTCATATTTGTTTTTGGACCACCTTTTAAGCCTTGCCTGGAGAATTCCATGGACAGATCATGCGGTCACAAAGAATCGGACACAACTGAGTGACTAACACTTTAACTTTTTAAGCCTTGCACAATCAAGCAACCAAATAGTTATTGAGATATATAAATATTTTATGACAGAGAGAATTAGTACATATATTTAGCATTATCAATTTACAGGAAGATATTGCAAAATACACTCAAATTTTTCTATAATGAACTATTTACCTCCTCTCTCCTTAGTTAAATATACATTATACTAATTACATTTATAGTATAGTGTGTGTTAAAACACACAGAGTTGGAGTCTTTCAGACTCCAAGAATTATCCCTGCCATGTCCCTCCACTCCAGCCCCATCCTAGATTTTCTAGGTATAGACATAAGATAGGGTTGAGATAGCCCAACTCTCATAGCCAGACCCAGAACAACCTGCTAAAACCAGAGGTATGATGAAATTTAAAAATTGGTACCTTTGCCTCTTTCTCTGAGCCCAGAGGGAGATTCCTGAAGCCCTCAGCTCTCTGAGGCTGGCAAGGGCATTCACAGAGTCCTCTTCTCAGCTTCACCTCTAAGAGTACCTCAGGAATTACTCTGGCACCTCTTCTTTACCTGTGTTATTTCCCTTGATTATCTCAGCCAATTCCATCATTTAAACACCACCCACTCACCCGGGACTTGCAAATAGATTCTAGAATATATACAATGGCCTCTATCCTGAGATCTGGAGTTGGACACGCACCTATCTATTTGGTACCTCCATTGGATGTCTAATAGACAACTCAGGCTTAACAGGCCTGAAAAAGAACCCATACTCATTCCAGTCATCATCCAATCCTGCATGCTTTACTGCCAAAGTGCATTTCAAATCACCATTCACTAACACAGTAGCTCACTCACTATCATCTCTTATCTGCAGTACTTCGTAACCAGTTTCCTGGTAGTGTTTCTATTCTTGCCAAGCAATATTTTTCCCATAAAGCAAACATCTAATTTTGTAAATGTAAAACACACCTTACTACTCAGCTCAAAATCACCAGGGCTGGGAGTGGGGAGTTAATGTTTAATGACTATAGAGCTTCAGTTTTTCCAAACGAAGAAGCTTCTGTGGATGGATGGTAGCACACCAGTGTGGATGTACTTAATGCCCATGAGCTCTGCACTTTAAAATCATTAAGATGGTAGGTTTTATGATAGGTGCATCTTACCACAAAATATACTTATTTGTGGATTTAATAAATTTTCTAAAAATCTCCAGTGGATAAGTAATTAAAATAAAATTGAAACCTAGCACCACTGTCTACATGTTCTCCATGATATGGTTTCTCTTATTTCTTTTACTCTCTTCACTTAGAATGATCTGCCCCTTTCCCAACATACACTTGACCCCACCATACTAATAACATCTAATAACATACTAATAACATCTTGTTATTCTGTGATCATACCAACCTTGTCCCACCTTCCAGATTTACACTAGCTATTCTTTTTTGACAGGGAGTCTCTGGATGATAGACCTAGTCTGATCATAGATCTTTCGTGTCTGACTCCTGTTTGCCTGTATCCAAGGTAAGTTCCATGGGGCAAGGTGCCTTATCTAAGGTGTTCATTACTTTATCTCCAGCATTTAGAACAATATTTCCAAACCATCTTTATACAATAAACTTTCTGGGAATCTGGTAAATCCTATGGGCCCTTCTCAGAATTTTTAAGTGCATAAAATACATAGATTTATACAACAAAGTAATGAGGCTGAAAGACAGTTATCCACATTCTTTTAAAATTTTGATTTAGTAATTTACATACCTCAGAGTAGGAAACAGCAACCCACTCCAGTTTTCTTTTCTGGAAAATTCCGTGGACAGAGGAGCCTGGCAGGCTATAGTCCACGGGGCCACAAAGAGTCAGACACGACTAAGCAGCTGAGCACACAGGCAATATATACACCTAGCTAAGAACACATTGTCTTATTTTCTTTGACACACTCGTATCCGTATTGCAAAGGATGCAGGAAAGATGGGAGAGCACATTCTGGAGAAAACACTAAGGGTGTGGCTTGTGAATCCAATCAACAATCTCAGCAGAAACACTAACAGCTTGCTCTGAAGGGCGACAGAGACAGGACAAAATGAAGAAAGGCTGTGAGACTTCTAGGATACCATAGGCAGGAAATGGGCTAATACAGAGCTGCGCCGTGCCATATGTGCATGCTCAGTCCCGTCCAGTTCCTTGAGACCCCACAGACTGTAGCCCACCAGGCTCCTCTGACCATGAGATTTCCCAGGCAAGAATACTGGAGTGGGCTGCCATTTCCTTCTCCAGGGGATCTTACCGACCCTAGGATTGAATCCACATCTCCTGCATTGGCAGGTGGATTCTTTACCACTGAGCCATCTGGTAAGCCCAATACAGAGCCCTTTGGCCGCAGAGATGTGCCATCATTAAGAAAAGGGAAGAATGACTCTGATGATGCCACAGAGGCCAGGGAAGCTGCCACTGCTACCATGGGCCCAGGGGCTCCCTCCTCAGATGCAGAAGCAGGCCTGCTGCCCGTGGCCCAGAGGGTGGAGCCCTCACCCTGATAGGTCCAGAGGACAGAGTGTCCACACACACAGGTTGGTTGTCAAGCCTTAAACCTTAGAACTGCTGGCTAAAACCAACATACAGGCAGACCTTGTTTTGCTGCATTTCACATTACTGTGCTCTGTAATAAACTGAAGGTTTGTGGTTATCATGGAGAGTACACTCAGACATTAACAAGTCAGCTACATCCCAAGGAGACATCACGAAGAGTACAAGGTCCAGAAATCACAGGACACAGAGAATAACTGATGGGACTGGGACACTGGAGAAAACTTCCTAGCAGACTAAATGGGATGTGGCTGAAATGGCTGTGATGAGCCCATCTTCAAATATTTGAAAAGCTTCAGTATAGACACAGTGAGCTCAGACAGGAAGTCACCCTTAGAGACACAATGTGGGGAGTTGTCATCACACAAGCGACAGTTTATGAGAGCTGATGAGAGAGCTTGAAAAGCAATAAAAGGAAAACAAAAAATAAAAAAAGAGAAAAGCAATAAAAGGGGACATGTATTCGTATAGCTGAATCACTTTGCCGTACACCTGAAAATAACAGAACACTGTAAATCAACTATACTCTAATCATTTTAAAAAAAAAAGGAAGAAAAAAATGTCATGCTACTGAGAGTGACCATTACATGCAGCTAATTAATTGCTGGTAGCCATGCCAGCATAATTTCATAACAAGGACAGTACTCTGAAATTGGTGAGTGTTGAATCACTGAAAATTGGCTGATTGATTGATTGACTGAAACCAAAATTTTCTTTTTCTTCTTCTTTTTAAAAAATCTTTTAACCCCACCATGCAGCACCTGGGATCTTAGTTCCCCAACCAGGGACTGAATACGGGCTCCCTGTGGTTACAGCATGGAGTCCAAACCATTGGACAGGGTATTCCCAGAAGCCAAGCTTTTCTATGCAAATTAAAATATGCAACCTCCAAATTAATTATGCTTGACACATAAAAAAGAAAATCAATAAAAAGGGAAAATCAGGGGGCAATGGGTAGGGCTCCCAGCCATGGCCAAATTCATTGGCATCTAAGGCAGGGCATAGGATGTGACATTTACAAAGAAGATGGGAAGGAAGCTACACATGGCAGAGTTTATTTCAATACAAGGAAATTAGGAAGACTATTCTCATAATTGCTTCCCAGGTGCCACTAGTGGTAAAGAATCTGCCTGCCAATGCAGGAGATGCAAGAGATGTGGGTTCAATCCTTTGGTCAGGAAGATCCTCTGGAGAAGGAAATGGCAACCTACTCTAGTATTCTTGCCTGGAAAATCCCATGGGCAGTGGAGCCTAGTGGGATACAGTCTATGGGGCCCAAACAGTTGGACATAACTGAGCGAGTGAGCACAACACAACACATTCTCATAATCAGAAACACAAAAAGTCATGAAGCTCCTTTAAAATCAGAGGCAGACTGTCTGTATTGTGACAAATGGTGTGATAGATGGACACTAAGGTGTCTTCAGCTTTCAGATGATTCCAACACTGAATTCTAAAAGCAAGGGGAAGAGTAGAGTTTTAGAGGTGGCACTGAAATGCAGGCAACATTTTTCAAGAAGGTTATTACTCTGTCAACAAGGACATGGAGGGGATGAGAGGGACAGAGAGGCAAAAGGCAAGGACAGCTGTTGGTGAAGGTCTTCAGAGACCCAGGAGGTTCATAAAATGCTCTCTGTGCCTCCTTGAGCAAAAGTGACCAGAACAAGGGATCTGACCCTGGACGTGAACAGATCAAAAATTGGCGAGCCATGCCAGAGACTCAAGTGCACAGTGGCCCTGGAAATCAGTGCCTGACTGGGGTGAGGAAAAGAGTCATGAGAACAAGATGCTGAGTCGATAGAGATGAAAGAGGAAGAACTCATGGAATCTGGTGACTGACTGCATATGCAGGAGAGAAAAGCAAAAGTGAATCCACTCCTGCTGACTGACTGGAGGTGGTGGGACAAGCAGAGAAAGCCTGTGGTCAAGGACAAGAAAATGATCAGTCTTGAGGTTTTCAGAAGATGACAGACAGACTGAGAGAAAGAGGGTTCTCTGGGAAGCAGTAACTGTTAAGCACCACTGGTTATCTCCTGGCAATTCACCCATGACCACCTCGGAGGTGCTGGAAAGAGTGAGCTCCGCCTCCTCGGGTAAGCCGGTCCCTCGTGTGTGTTGCTGAGCACCGTTAAGGTGCTCAGACTTGAGACAAATGGGGTCGGTCTTGACTCCCTACTCACTGGCCAGGTGGTCTTTTAACCTCTCTCTCTGCCCCAATTTCCTCACTCATAAAACGAACACTGTAAATGTTCTTCTTCATAAAAGTTAGAGAATTAACTAAAATAACACAGGCAGTGTGTTTACAACTCTTCTTGGTACATGGTAATTGTTCGATCAATATTTACTCTTATTTTACTATGATGACAACTAGAACTATTACTGCTATGACTTCCACTGCCACCAGAAACAAGTCAACAGCAAATCTTGCAGTGTAAGTAAAAGGTGTCAACAAAGGAAAATGTTCCAATTGGAGTCTAACTTGGCACTGCCCAGGATGGCTGACATGTCATGGTCTGAGGCAGGGGTTCCCCAACCTCCAGGATCTAATGTCTGATGATCTGAGGTGGAGCTGATGTAATAATAATAGAAATAAAGTACACAATAAATGCAATGTGCTTGAGTCATCACAAAACCATATCCCACCATCCTAGTCCACAGAAAAATTGTCTTCCTGGTGCCCGGTGCCACAAAGGTTGTGGATGGCTGACTAAAGGAATCATACTCTGCAAGACTTGACAGAATTCCTAAAATATCACCCCAAACCAGTCTGGGAACCCCCCAAAGTCTTCTAGGATTATCCTTCCCCAAGGTGCCCTCTCTGAGGAAATCTACTTCAGTTTCAGGTTAGTCTGTAGCTCAACGGTTTTACCCATTCACTGATTAGTCTATAGCTCGATGGTTTCACCCATTCCGTGATGTCCTAGGCAAAGTTTCCTCTTATTTACTGGGATATAAAATTTGGTGTGTATATAACGAGTTTTTCTTCTTTTCCTCAAACCATGCCCCTAGTTTATTATAAATTATGACAGGCATCCCTAAAAAGAACAGTCATTCCAAAAGAATGAGGAAGTGTTTAACAAGAGTAAAAGAAAGAACACCGGATTAAAGTTCAGACTTCTGTTGGTTTAGAGTGTGTCCGAAACTTTCTGACCTTGTTTCCTCCCTTATAAAATGACAATTATGGAAAAAAAAATGACAATTATGTCCATTCCCTCAACTTTACAACACTGAGTGCAGGTCAAATGAGAAAATGAAACATAAAATCACACTCTAGTAGAGAACAGCCTGGTGGCTGCCAAGAGGGAGAGGATTGGGGGAGGACTGGATTGGGAATGTGGCACTAGCAGCTGCAAACTATTATGTATAGTATGGATAAACAACAAGGTCCTACTGTATACTACAAGGAACTATATTCAATATCCTAAGATAGAGACTTCCCCAGTGGTCCAGTGGCTAAGACTCCACACTCTCAGTGCAGGGGGCCCAAGTTGGATCCCTGGACAGGAAACTAGATCCTGCATGCTGCAATAATTGATGATTTCACATGCCAGAACTAAGACCTGGCAGAGTCAAATTAAATAAAATATACATCCTGAAACAAACCATAATGGAAAAGAATATAAAAATATGTATGTATATGTATAACTGAATCACTTTGCTGTATAGCAGAAATTAACACAATATTATAAATCAACCATGAAAAGTGAAAGTGTTAGTCACTCAGTCATGTCCAACTCTTTGCAACCCCATGGACTTTAGACCCCCAGGCTCTTCTGTCCATGGAATTTTCCAGGCAAGAATACTGGAGTGGGTAGTCATCCCCCTCTCCAAGGGATCTTCCTGACCCAGAGATCGAGCCCAGGTTTCCTGCATTGCAGGCAGATTCCTTACCATCTGAGCTACCATTCTTCAATTCTAAAAAATAAATAGAATCACGCTATGTATAGAATAGAATCACAAAATATAAGATATTCATCATTTCACTCTCAAAGGATAAAAGAAACCTAGAAGATTTTCTGGATACACAGAGTATCACTTCTAGAATTTTCTTCAGTTTTATCATCACTTCTCAGAGTCATTCTGAGGATTAAACCAGATCATGTTTTCAATGGAGATATTAAATTCAGCCTGAGATAACAACATTAACATTTACCAGGTCCTTACTATGTGCTAGGCATTGTGCTCAGAAGTTTTCATGCATAATCTTACTCAGTTTCTTAGAATAACCCAACAGAGAAACTAGGTTGTCCCCATTTTGCTCATAAGAAAACTAAAACTTAAAAGAATTCAAAGGATGATCTTAAAATCAGGGCCAATGCTGGAATTTCAATTCAGGTCTACAGCCTTCAGCAACAATGTCAGGAATTCATTAGCTGGATGATTCACTCTCTCCTGAATACCAACCACATAGGACCCATGGCACCAGTGTGGATGTACAGAGAGATTCTCAAATAGGCCCATCAACAACATAGCTGTGAAAGCTAAGAATCTATGAAATCCCACATAAACAACTATTTAAATATTCTTAAAAAATAATTCATGCTTTCAATTCCTATTTTCTGTAATAGCAATTATTTTTGCATCATCTTCCTCTAGAAATCAAGTTATATGACACACACTGTGTTACCACATATATTAAAATATTCTATACACATTTTTGGGGATCACATATAATATCCAAATATATATCTTTAGGGAAGATGTATCCTAATGACACTAGAAAAATTGCATTTTTTTGGAAACATACTTAGCATTCAAAGTCAGAAAGAATATTTAAAAAGTTGCATAGGAAGAAGGTGGAAGAAACAGCACAGAATCAGACCACTCTGGGCTCACAAATTCCAGCTCCACCAGTTATAAATTTTACCACTAGCCAAAGTTAATCATTTCTTCAAGTTTCCATTTCTTCATCTATACAACAAGACTATTAGTGAATACCTCACTGGGTTGTCATAAAGTCTAACAGTATGGAATGTGTAAGGTTCCTAGAATAGTACTCAGTAACAATTTCTTCTTTTCTAGGCCAGTAAGCGGTAACAATGGCTTGTAAAAGAGGTCACGGAGGGACAGTTTCACTGAAATCATAGATAACATGCCATCCACCTAAAACTCTTTAGAATACTCATGACCAACCACACCCACAAACAGAAATGAAAGACTGAAAGAGTATTTTCCAAAAGGAATCACTGAAAGATGTAATTATTGTGGTAGCCCAAGACAACTTAGCACAGGGAAGTAGCTGGACCAGGTGTACAAACAAAAACAACAAAAAACAAAAGCACAGACACTAAGGAGTAGAAAGACTGCTCTCTTTACTTTCAGTTGCTCCCAGAGATTGGGACCTCACCCTTCAAAGAAGCAGTTTAGGGTAGTGGTTAGAAGGACCAACCACAGAATCAGATGGACCTGGGTCCAAAGTACAGGCCTTCCACTCACTTGTCAGCTGACCGAGTTAAGTTTCTTAACCTCTGTAATCTTCAGTTTCCTCTTGGGAATAATAAAGATAAACTCAAAAAAAGACATACTTCACAAAGTGGTATGCAATGAAATGAAACTGATAAATTCATATTATAGTACATAATAAGTAATCAGTTAAAGAATTACAGATTAATAATATTTTAAATACATTATTTAAAAATAAATAATATTTATAAATAATATAAATAAATAATAATAATCTATTTTTTCAAGTTTTTTAGGTGGACCATTTTCAATGTCTTTATTGAATTTGTTACCACATTGCTTCCGTTTTATGTTTTGGCTTTTTGACCATGAGGCATGTGGAATCTTAGCTCCCACATAATAATAATAAGCAATAGGGGAAGGTTTGCTGCCTGAATGATATTCAGACCTAAAAGGTCCTAGGGATTAAGCCAATGCAGAAAAAGATAAGAGAGCACCTTCCTGGGCTGGTTTGGCCAGCTTCCTACTGGTTTACTCCTGTTGTCATTTAGACCCTCCGTATCCCCTCAAACACTTCCCGGCCTGGTCAGGAGTCTTGAACAGTTGAAGCAACTCCTAGCAGGTATGAGGGGTGGAGGGCCCAGCTCAGCTTAGTTGATCTTGAGGGTTTGGGTCAAGGGTTGGAAAACACCTAAACCCCACTGATGAAAGCAATGCCAACCACATGCTTTATTTTCAGAAACCACTCAGGATGTCTGCCCTCCAGGAACTGAAAGTCTCCTGGTTGGTTTCGGGGGTGACATCCTGGGCCCCACCCAGGATCTGGCCCATCCTCCCTACAGTGTTTCTCAATATACAGATGTATAGCTTTATCTATTATTTTTACATTTCTGCCCTTGCTTGAATTAAAATTCCCAGCTCTTTGCTTGTCAAATGTATTCTATGTATCTCAGATGACAAGAATCAGATCTGAAGATTTAAAAGGAAAAATACATTAGGACCAGAGATTATTTGTTCTCAATACCTTTACATGGATCAATATAGTCACTAAACTATGAGTTCAATCCTTATTAAGCCATGATTTATTTAAAATATTTCTGTATTATTATTTGAATACTTACCCTTCTCACCATCAAGGTAATAGAATTTATCAATGCAATCAAAGTATTATTATTTTTATTTTTTAAATCTAAATAAAGGAACCAGTTTACTTAAAAATTTTAGTTGGTTAATGATCAAAGGGTGCCTTATAGTTATAAAACATTGCAATGTAAACACACATTACTTTCAGCTTTATACAATGGAAAAATTATATATTAGAATCTTATGATTATGGTTTCTGTAAATTAACTATCAAAACTTTGCACACTTTAGTGTACAGAGGAATTAGTACAAAAACAATCACTACTCAGAGTATCAGAGTCTTAGGAATACACGTAAATTGCAATTATCAGTCAGCAAAAAAATGACTCTTAAAAAAAAATATGGAAGGAGACTTCCCTGGTGGTCCAATGGTTAAGACTTTGCCTTCAAATGCAGCAGATGTGGGTTCAATTCCTGGTCAGGGAGCTAAGATCCCATATCTCATGGCCAAAAAACGAAAACATAAAACAGAAGCAATATTATAAAAAATTCAGAAAAGACTTAAAAAAAATAGTCCACATCAAAAAAATATTTTTTTAAAATATAGAAGATACTTCCATACTTCATACAACTATGAATACATTGATTGAAACAGTGGTTATTACTTCTTCTTAATCTCACATTACACACCTGTGTGTTATGCTAGCATCCATGCCCAGAGAACGAGACAATCTCTTTGAAAGCATCCCAGGGGGTCCCTGCGAAAGAATTCTTTTTACTCACCATCCTTTGATTTTTTGGTAAAGATGACGTTTCTTGTACAAGAGAACTTTCACAGGAACCCAAATCAAGAGAGTCACTGAAGCTACATAAGCAATTGAACAGGAAACAATCAGCCAATAACGTGTTTTGTCAGGCGGATGCCTTGTGGTGTAATAGGCAACAGCAAACTGTTCCATTATCACCAACGTAGGGACACAGAAAGCAGTAAACTCAAGCAGCTCAAACACCAGCAGCTTGATTAGTTTTCCTGAAGCCATCCTGGGAGGCCGAGCACCCGGGGACCACACTCTCCTCCTCTGACTGTGAGCAGCATATGGACGCACAGATACTGAACTGGGGTCAAGTTCCTTGTACTCGAATCACTCACCAGTGACTTTATTCTTTTATTGACCCTCATATGGTTCAGTGATCTTCCAACTTAACAACCGAGGTCTCTTAAAGAAACAGAGCCGTCATGGAAGTGATCACTTAATGTGTTTGCAGATCCATTACTAGAAGTCAAATGAATTTCAGAATATGCTTTGGAGCCTCAGTAAAAGTGGGGTCTTTTAAAGTAGTCTTTATCATGAATTGGAGCACAAAAAACACTTATTTAATATTTAACACTTGTTAGGTAGAACCATTGCAATAATATAATTTTAGAGTTAAAAAAGAGGAAAAGACATAATCCAACCCCCTATTTTTACAACTGTGTAGATCCAGCAGATTTTAGAGTTAAAAAAGAAGAAAAGACATAATCCAATCCCCTATTTTTATAACTGAGCAGATCCAGAGAAATACCCAAAGCTTGAGTCTTTGTCTAAGACAGCAACCTCTCATTTCTCTTCAAAATGCATGAAAAGGGAGTTTGGATTCACTTTGCCAATTTCCCAACCAGATTTCTTCCTAGTACTTGAAATATTTATTTGTTCTTGCACATTAATTGCTATGCAACACAGATTAACATTATTTTTATTTTGCAGGTCAGGAAACTAACGATGATGTGAGAAACTTGTTATCAGGATCAATACATGAAGAGTTATCTACATCTAGTCTAAAAACATATCAAATATTTAAAAGAAAATTGTACCCCTGAATATCTTTCCTTTGCACAAGCCACTTTGAGCAGCTGTGATGAGCATTCCACTGGGTGTGGGGTGGTTCAATGTATGTGTGACAAAGTGTCCTTCCCTGAAAACCCTCACAATCCACAGAGGAAACAAACCTACAGGCAACAAAAAATAACTGCAGTCAGAAGTCTAACCTAAATGCTATGATACCACAGAGAAGAGCTTCCTCTTTGGTTTTGGGAAGGGGAGGGAAAGATAATGATGCAAACAGATGGTGGGTGTTGGGGTGTCAGTGACATTTCAGGCAGAAAAAAACAACTGGGAGGCATGATGGTGAAGTCTGGAGTGGCATGGCAGGACACAGGGGAAGGTGATGCTAGGAAAATCAGGTGGACTCAGAACACCCACATCCCATGAAGGATGTGTGTGTGTGTGCATGTGTAAATGTGTGTGTGAAAAGGCATTTTCTAAACAGAGGAATCAGCTGACTATTTGGAAAGGAGGGACAGTGCAGATGTGAAGGCAGGGCTGGACTGGTATGGACCTAGAGATGGGGAAGCCACATGGAAGCCGCAGAGGAGCCTACACAAGACAGAGCCTTGGCTACCACAAGTGGTACGGGAGTGATGCACCCACACAGGCTGGTCCAATCCCTCCTGTCTGCCGGCTTCATCAGATGGCACCCCCGTGCCTGTGTCTGACTGAGACACGTCATATTTCTCTTGGCTTCTGTGTTTCAAGGCCCTTTTCAGAGGGATCCCATAGTTGCTCGGTTCTTGGGATGCACCTAGGATTCTGGGGGTGGCTCTGAGGATTCACACCTCCTGCCTTCCCACAGCAGGATAATCAGACACAAGTTTCCTTGAGCTGCCAGGTGATTCCCTTTGACCTCGCCACCATTGAAGTGTAGCAAAGGACTTCCCTGGTGGTCCAGTGGTTAGACTCCACGCTTCCACTGCAGGGGGCGCAGGTTTGATCCCTAGTTGGGGAACTGGGATCCCACATGCTGCCCAGCACGAACAATAATAATAATAATCAAGTGCAGCAGAAGTCCTCTATATGAAAAAAAGACACCTGGAAGAAAGGTGGCAAGAATACAAAAGGATGGAGCAGTAAACCATCTAAGCAGCAGTTCTGTTGGCAACTGTTTCTAATAGCATACGATTGACATCAATTCTCTGTTATCCTCCCTGAAAAATTTTCTATTTAAATGATACTTGATGCAGACTAGATTTTAACCTCCTAACCCTGGGCCTTGGGTCATCTAGTGCTACAATGTATTATAATTTCTTCCACAAATTCCACTAACTGGAATCATGATCTGAGAATTTGAAGACAGTTGTTGAATAAAAACAGTCTGGCTCTTACCTGAACTGGAATTCTATTTATTTCCATATATGGCAATTGAAAACTGACACTCTAAATTTCTCATCTATCATCTTCCTCCAGTTCCTATTTTCTCTTTAACTTTAGCCTCAAAGATAACACCAAGTGTGTTACATTCATGGAATGGGACCTACTGTTCTCCTCCACAGGGAATGCCCTGATAACTAGCTGTGCTTCTCTTGAGCAGGAAAGTTTATGGTTGTTGTCCTCTGTTCACAAGGAGCCCAACTCCATGTAAAGGGAAGACCCCATGGGATATCTATAACAGACCACAGGTCATGGTAGAGGCATAGTGACTGCCTGACCTTGTGGTTGGGGAGATGACCAGATGCACATGTAGGACCCGAGAAGGTGTGTGGAGTGAGCTGGACAGCCCTACCCTGCCCAGGCCTCCACCCACTCCACCAGACATGTCTGGATGAACAGTCTGGCCACAAAATGTCCAGCAGTCTAAGAGTGACCTGGCATGATCTGAGCCAATCACTTTCTTACCCTTAGGAATTTGAACTAAAATACATCTGGAGAAATTGACAAGTGGAATTAAAGGAGGCCATGATTTTTGAGTCAGAATCAGAGCAACTCAAACTGTATGTGCCAGAACCATCTCTGGCTTGTGGTTGAACTCTGCAACTTGTTGAATGAATGAACAAATGGAAGCCAAATGGTGAGGGAAGAGAAAAGTGACCAGAGCAGGGAAGCCAATCCAGACAGTAACAGCCAGGACAGATCTATGGGGCTATGCAAGCACACCAAGCAAGACCAGCCCCCTAGTAGCTTGACTCCCCAGCTCACCTCAGTTCAGTTGTTCAGTCGTGTCTGACTCTTTGCAACCCCATGAACCGCAGCACGCCAGGCCTCCCTGTCCATCACCAACTTCCAGAGTCCACCCAAACCCATGTCCATTGAGTCGGTGATGCCATCCAACAATCTTACCCTCTGTCGTCCCCTTCTCCTCCTGCCCTCAAACTTTCCCAGCATCAGGGTCTTTTCAAATGAGTCAGCTCTTCATATCAGGTGGCCAAAATATTGGAGTTTCAGCTTCAACATCAGTCCTTCCAATGAACACCCAGAAGTGATCTCCTTTAGGATGGATTGGTTGGATCTCCTTGCAGTCCAAGGGACTCTCAAGAGTCTTCTCCAACACCACAGTTCAAAAGTATCAATTCTTCAGCGCTCAGCTTTCTCTATAGTCCAACTCTCACATCCATACATGACCACTGGAAAAACCATAGCCTTGACTAGATGGACCTTTGCTGACAAAGTAATGTCTCTGCTTTTTAACATGCTGTCTAGGTTGGTCATGACTTTCCTTCCAAGGAGTAAGCATCTTTTAATTTCATGGCTGCAATCACCATCTGCAGTGATTTTGGAGCCCAGAAAAATAAAGTCAGCCACTGTTTCCCCATCTATTTGCCATGAAGTGATGGGACTGGATGCCATGATCTTAGTTTTCTGAATGTAGAGCTTTAAGCCAATTTTTTCACTCTTTCATCAAGAGGCTCTTTAGTTCTTCTTCACTTTCTGCCATAAGGGTGATGTCATCTGCATATCTGAGGTTATTCTCACAAAAGGGGGCCTTTGTTCTTTGCAACCAAAGAGCTTGAGTATAAGAGGTGGGGGGTGGGGGTGGGGAGAAGTGTTTATAATCAGGGGCCAAATGTACAGAAACAATATGTAAAGTTACTGGGTGATTCAGAGGACAGGACTGAAAAAAATTGAAGTTGACTAGAGAAGGTGAATTTTGGCCTGTATTCGTTTTTAAATGGACACACAATAATATCTCTATATTTTTCAGCAATCTTCTCTTTATAGTATAAATATATCTTATTTGCAAAGTAGTTCTAAGAATTTTCATGATGCAGTGAGTTGGGGAGAGGGGTGGCAGAGAAAAACAATGGATTTTTGTTTTGAAATATTGTAGTTGTAGATTTAAATGTAAATTTAAAATCCAGGAAGATAGCAATCAAACATTATCCCTGGGGAATGGGTGAGGTGGGGCAGAGGGTTTTTGCATTTTTTAACATTTGCATAGTTGGAATATTTCGCAAGCATAAAAATTAGAAAACAACTTTAGTAAACAGTCAACTGAACAAGGAAATTTAAATTTATTAAAAGTTTGTGCTCTATCTTTTAAAATCTTCCCTACACAACTTTCCCCCCGACTTCCAAGCAGAAGCAGAATGAAGAAATTTTACTTTTGCTTACCCCCTCAGTAGCTGAACATACCTAAGAGGTATGTTCATACCAGTATGAACATACCAGTAGCAGGGACATACCTAAGAGGCAAGCAGGAGATGGGGCAGTGGAGGGAGGCTGTGAAGAATTGTTTTCTGGCTGGGCAGTTGGGTTGAATTCAAATATTTTCTCCTGATCTCACAGGAGAGTGTGAATAAGTGCCATCTTCACCCCTCAGCCCCAGATTCTGAGGTTATCTCTCAGAAATCTTCTCTTACTCTCCTTCTTCAAGTAGAAGCAAGTAATTCCTCTTGGGTGTAAAACAATTCTCTAGGGGATTTCCCTGGCCGTCCAGTGGTTAGGACTCTGCACGTCCACTGCAGGGGGCCCAGGTTCCATCCCTGGTCAGAGAACTAAGATCCTGGATGCCGCATAACTCAGCCAAAAAAAAAAAACCCAACAGATTAAAGCTACATATAAAATGCCTTTTGAATACTCTTACTTGTCTCCCTAAGATGTTTGCACATTGGGTTCCTATGAAACTGAAAGTTCCCTGAAGGCAGACAGCGTGTGCTTTTGTCCTTGTACCACCATTTCTTGGCACAATGCTCAGTACATAATCGGCCCTTAGTGTACATTTGGGGAAGGAAGGAAGGAACAGATGATGAGTAAGAGAAATGGCAGGCAGCAGGGAGAATGTGCTGGACTGTGAAAATGGCTACCTTGTTTTTATTTCAGGGGAATGCTGTTTCTAAATCGACTCTACAGGGGGAGAAATCACATACTATGAGTTCCAACACAATCTGTTCACTCAGCCCATGAGGTTCAGTGTCCTTGAGTGGCCCCAATGACATCCGCCATGTCTCCTTCCTCACTAGCCATGGCTTCAAAGTCAAAGACTCTGGGGATTATAGAGCTTCTTAATCCCACAACGCATGTTTGGAAAAACAAAACTATGCCCCTTGCAAGCATTCACAAAGACTTTCTACACCCCAATGTTAGAATGCCTTTCCCAACATTTTCTAATACACGTGCCCTCAAGAATGCATATCCCATGATGGATTTGCATTGTTAATGAAGGTGGTTGGAGAGGACTGTCTGGTAGTCATCTGGGTCAAGGCATAGTCTTCAATCATTTCAGGGTCCTCAGCCCCTTTGAAGTTATCATTTGTCTAAATTTTCCATAACAGATTGAAAGGCATGGAAATCTCCTTTGTGAGGGATAGAGTAACTAGCTAATTTGCCAAAGGAAAAATAGAAAGCTTCGATGTCAGCTTGAAGTTATGGGTAAAAAACAATGCCACACCCCTGACAAACACAAAGGGATATAAGAGAGGGTTTAGGATCCCTACCCCCCCTTCAGCTGGGACCAGTTTCTGTCAGTACTAGTTCTGTCCCTTCTGAGTCCCTGACAAGTCCGCCATGCAACTGTACTGCCAGTCACTGGAAGGACACGGAGGGGGACATTTTCAAGCCACCTGCATTCTTTACTTGGATTTATCCCAGATTGATTCGAGGAATTCTGCCCCTGAGTCTGCTCTTGAATGCTGGGTTTAACAACTTCCTGGTAGGAAACAGATTTGGTTTTCTGAAGCAGGGTCTGTGGTGGAAAGACTGAGTCTTGTGGTTAGAACTCACTTCCATGTAGGAGTGTTGATGCAGGGGTTTTTATTTTAGTAAGCAGAAGATATCATGCTGTCCAGGGTGACACCTGTTCTCCACACTTCCAACTGTCATTTCCTTCCTGCAGGCAGGAAGTCAAAAATTGAAAGTTTCTTAAATTGTTAACAAGATCATTTGTAATCTCAAGGTTTTCTCATTGTTTTCGGCATTTTGTTCCATGAAACAAAATGTACAAACTGCCAGGAATGTTCTGGCATGTTTATGGCTGGTTTCCTGTGATCCTGTGGTGTTGATATGTAGCAAGGCAGGCTCTGGTGGCAGTGAAACTACTCCGGGATCAAGCGGGATCTGTGAGGAGCCCAGACAAGAGGCAAAAGCGTGTCCCTGCCCAATTTACTGATTATTTATTGTTTCCAAAGAGTATTTCCAAAATACATTACTGATCCTCACAAGAAGAGGTCACCAAATAAATAACTTGAAGTAAACTCACTAAGATTATGCCCCATGTGATATAAACCCCCTTTTTTACTAATGTTATGCCGTCATAGTCCAGACTATACTGAATTCATATTATAGGGAAAGGATTAATTTCAACTCTCTGGCTATTTATAAACAAGCAACTTTGTAAGAGCAAAGACCATAGCATATCCACTCTTGTAACCCTTTGAATATCTATCTGGTATCTAGTGACTCTGTTCTTCAAAGTAACAAAAAGTATAGAATGTCCTTACTTTTTAAAAATAATGGTACCAGACCTCAAAAAAATCAGGAAAGAAAGGAAGAAAGAAAACTTCCCACTCCAGGACTTACCTGGCAGTCCAGTGCTTTAAGACTCCATGCTTCCAAGGCAGGGGGCTTGGGTTCAATCCCTGGTCAGGGAACTAAGATCTCACATGCTATGTGGCACCACAAAAACAAACATACCAGCAAACAAACAAAAAACCTCCCCACTCCACTGGGCTTCCCTTGTGGGTCAGCTGGTAAAGAATCTGCCTGCAATGCAGGAGACCAGGGTTTGATCCCTGGATTGGGAAGATCCCCTGGAGAAGGGAAAGGCTACCCACTCCAGTATCCTGGTCTGGAGAATTCCATGGACTGTATAGTCCATGGGGTTGCAAAGAGTCAGACACAATTGAATGAATTTCACTTTCACTTTCCCACTCCACTATATAATCATCACACAAATGTGCATAGACATATATAAATGGGAGTTAAGAATTAGAACATTAAAGAAAACAGAAAGTCACTTCATTCTTTACAATAATTCTCAGATTTTACTTTTTAAGGGACTGCAATAATCTAGTCAGCCTTTCAGCATTCCAAAATGACAAATTTAAGCAAAGAAATAAAATCCATTTAAGTGAAGATGCAGCCCTAATTCATTACAGTACATCCCCAAATTCACAAGAATAATTTAACCTAAATTCTTGTTGGTTAAAGATATGATAAGTTTGAGCTTTCTAACTGTTCCTTAAAAACAAAACAAAACAAACTTGAAAACGATGTTAGTAGACACACTCATATCTTCAGAATGTGAAGAAATGGTGATTGTCCAGTTATTTCGTTTAATGTAGTAACAGTTAGATCAAAATCTCCAAGCGGTTTGCCTTAATGCAGTGTTTCCTAACTCCACTGCATGGTGCAGGTTTGTTTTGGTTTAAGTGGGTATTTTTAAAGATATTGTGCATTTGGAATCTTCTGACCTAAATTACCACTTAGACTATAGAGGTACATAACTAATGTGTCTTCTTGAACTATACACATTTGGTCCATTTAGTTCGATAAGCATTTAATGAAAGAAATCAGCTGATCTCTTCTCTGTCAGAAACCTTCCCTGGGACTCCCCTGGGGTCCAGTGGTTAGGTCTCTGAACTTCCACTGCAGGGGGCATGGGTTTCAGTTCCTGTTTGGGGAACTAAGATCCTGCATGACACGTGTCATGGTCAAAACAAAACAAAAAAAGGCCCTCGTTGGCTTCCCATCTAATTTAGAGTAAAAGTCCACAGCTTTATCAGAATTTCCAAGGCGGCTACCTAACCCAGCACATTTCTCTCTGATTTAATTTTCTATTTCTTTCTCATCATCCTCCCCAATCTTCTTCAAGCACATTAGGCATCAAGGCTTCCTCAGCCTGCTCCCTTGCTGCTCTCACCTGAAGATGCCCCCAAAGCCAACTACCTCACTCTCTTTAGGTCTTTACATAAATGACACTTTTTCCGTGAGACTGCTTGCCCAAAATTCCAATAGTCTCCCTTCTCAACTTCCTGTTCTTCTCCCTACTTTGTTTTTATTTTTACTTATTAAAAGCATAGTGTTTACTTGACTTATTCATTGCATTGATTGCTTGTCCTTCCAATTGTTGTGTTGTGCCCAGTCGCGCAGTCGTGTCCGACTCTGCGACCCCATGGACTGCAGCCCGCCAGTCTCCTCTGTCCATGGGTTTCTCCAGGAAGAACACAGGAGCGGGTTGCCATGCCCTCCTCCAGGGGATCTTCCCAACCCAGGGGTCAAACCCAGGTCTCCCACATTTCAGGTGGATTCTTTATCGCTGAGCCACCAGGGATGTTTCTTTAGGGGCTTCCCAGGTGGCGCAGTGGTAAAGAATCTGCCTGCCAATGCAGGAGACACAGGCTCAATCCCTGGGTCGGGAAGATCCCCTAGAGGAGGAAATGGTAACCCATTCCAATATTCTTGCCTGGAAAATCCTGTGCACAGAGGAGCCTGGTGGGCTACAGTTTATGGGGTTGCAAAAGAGAAATGACTGAGCAACTGAGCATGCAAGTTTCTTTAGGACAGGAATGTTTACCAATTTTGATCTGCTATATACTCATACTAGGCTAGTGCTTAGCACATAGTAAGATTTCAGTAATTATTTGTTGAATGAGTAAGTGACAGAATGAATTCACAAATAAACAGAGTGGACTCTCTTTGCAAACTATGACACTGATGCAGAAGTACAAAGATGACCAAGACAGCTCTCTGCCCTTACAGGTTATGATCCGGTTGAAGAGACAGACAGAGCCATGGGTCATTTCAGTACAAGCACAATAAGAAATGTGTGTCCAAGTCATCATTTCAAGGCACTGCTCAAGAGGCCCACTTCTGTCTCACATCATGCAGAAAACTGAAGAAACTGGCACAGCTAGACCACTTAGGGATTGTTACAAAGTAAGAAGGGATGGCTAGTGCACACAGATCTCATAGATGGTCCCACAGCTCACCAGCCAGCCCCACCCAGCTATAGGTCCTGCTAGCCAATCCTGTCCAACCACAAATCCCACAGGCACTGTTGAATTACATTACCCAAGGACCCTGGAATTGAAAGACCCTGCCTGTGGAGGATCCCAGAATTGGATGACTGATAGTGATGAAGTCCTTCCCCTATTGAAACTCTCTTGAAATGCAGACACCAGCACAAGGATACGAAGGCCACAGAGAATCAGGGAAACATGATATCAGCAAGGGAAGCATCAACTTCTAGTGCATGTGTGCTCAGTGGCTAAGCCACATCCCACTCTTTGTGACCCCATGGACTGTAGCCCGCCAGGCTCTCCATGGGATTTTCCAGGTAAGAAAAGTGAAGTGGATTGTCCTTTCCTCTTCTAGTGGAGCTTCCCAACCCAGGAATCGAACCCACATTGTCTCTTGCATTGGCAGGCAGATTCTTTACCACTGAGTCACCTGGGAAAATCATCAACTTCTAGTAATTGACCCTGAAGAAATAGAGTTCCACAAATTGACAAAGACTTTAAACCAATCATCTTAAAAAGCTCAGTGGGCTATGAGAGAATACAGATAAACAACTAAATAAAATCAGGAAAAGACAGGAATGAAATGGGATGGAATAACAACAGCAAGATGGCAGTATTAGAATTCCCAGTGCCCATCCTTTCCCTCAAACATCCACTGGAACAACTATCCACATGTATTTATAAAAATATCTTCAGAAGACCTAAGCATTCCAGATGAGGGATGACAGCCCCTGGGCAGAGCACAGAAGAGAGAAAAGAGGCATTGAAGATGGTGGGAAAGGTAACTTCACATTATGTCTATGATCCTCCTCTAAACCCAGGCAGCCCATCAGGGAAACAAAACATCCTCCCTATTGGAGGGAAGTGAAGTGAGCACCCAGCTCCACTGCAGACCCCAGCATGGCCCCTCAGCACCACCAACCCCAGGTGGTTCTTGTGGTGCAAGGTTTCTGGTGGGCTCTTATAAACCCAAGATCCCACTCATCCCAGCACTGGGTTGGAATCTGCAGCTCCAGGCACCAAACTGGCCTCTGTGAACCCAGGCTCCAGGCAGGCTCCTATTAACCCAGGCTCCCAGCCAGGCCCAATGCTAGGTCAGCTATCATAGACCCAGGCTCCCAACCCAACCCAGCACCATGTTAGCTCCATGAAGCCAGGTGCCCAGCCCAGAACCAAGTTAGGACTTCCAGACCCAGACATTGGGCTCACCCCAGGTCCATAGCACTTAGCTGGTTCTGTGGAACTAGGATCCAGGCCTGATCCCATGGACTCAGGCACTGGAACTGCCAGCCCAAGGACTTCATCAGAAAGGTCAACCACAGACACCATCCCGTATGGCTCACCCATAATATCTCACTGGTAAAGGGCTTTCCTTGCTGAAGACACCCTGTAAAGACTAGAAGAGGTGTCTACCTCTTCAAATGTACAGAAACCAACATAAAGCCACAGGATCATTAATAATCAAGGAAATATGATGAGCTCCAATGACTGACCCTAAAGAAAGGGAGATTTATGAACTATTTCACAAACAGTGAAATCCTTCAGTCAGAGCAGCAAAAGAAAAATGAATTTTAAAAAAAGGGTGAACAAAAGCCTCTAAAAACTGTGGGATACCACTGACAGAAGTAATCTATACATTACTGGAGTCAAACAAGAAAAGAGGGAGAAATGACAGAAAGCTTCAGTTTTCAGTTCAGTCACGTCCGACTCTTTGCGACCCCATGAATCGCAGCACACCAGGCCTCCCTATCCATCACCAACTCCCGGAGTCTACCCAAACCCTACTTTGGCCACCTAATGCGAAGAGTTGACTCATTGGAAAAGACCCTGATCCTGGGAGGGATTGGGGGCAGGTGGAGAAGGGGACGACAGAGGATGAGATGGCTGGATGGCATCACTGACTCGATGGGCATGGGTTTGGGTAGACAGAAAGCTTATTAAAAGAAATAATGACTGAGAACTTCTCAAATCTGGAGAGCTATCTGGAAACCCAAGTTCATGAAGCTAATAGGCAATCCCAAAATTTCAATTCAAACAATTTTCTCCAAGATACATTATAATAAAACAGTCTAAAATTGAAGATAGAGATAATTTTAAAAACAGAAAAAGAAAGATTAATTGCTCACATACAACAAAATCTACACAAGTCAATCAGTGAACTTCTCAGCTGAAACCTTGCTGACCAAAACAGTGAGGTGGTATATTCACGGTGTTGGGAAAGAAAACACAAAAACGAAACCAACCAAACAAGAATACTTTACCCAACAAAGTTCTCTTTCAGAAATGAAGGCGAGATCAAGACTTTCCTCAAAAAATAAAATCTGAACGAGTTCATCACCATTAGACCTGCCCAATGAGATATTAAAAGTAGTTCCTCAAGTTTTTTTCAATAATAATAGGAGACTATCATACTTCATGTTAACAATAGATGTATCTTTCAGATGGAAAATCAATAATGGAACACCAGACTTGCACAACACTATAAACATGTACAAACTATATACATGTCTAAACTCATAAAAGGGTAGATTTTAATTATGTAGGTTTTTTTGTGTTTATTACTGCAATGAAGTTGAAGAAAAAATTTTGGTCCCAACACTGAAATGACTATAGCCTGTATCTAACTCCGCAGTTGCAATGTTAGCACTTACCTCCTCTTGTAGTACTGAACACCTTACTAAATTCTACCTTGTGCTATAGCTTTAAATGTATGTTTTCTTTCCTTACACATTTGTGACCTTCCTAAAGGCAGTGACAGGACCTTGCTGTGTTGAAGGGACCCCAGTGCCACCTGTGGTTTTGATGATCCACTAGGACGACTCTCGGGGCTCAGTACACTGCTCATGGCTGTTTATTGCACCAAAAGGACTTCAAGCAAAGCCAGAAAAGAAAAAAGGTACATGGGGGTCTGTCAAGGGAAACCAGGTACGAGTTTCTATGAGTCCTCGAACCAAAGTCACAAGGATGAGTTTAATTCCCCCAGCAACAAGGCATGACAACACATGTGTAATGTTGCCAACCAAGAAACCTCACTACCCTTGGTGCCTGGAGCTCTTACTGGGGCTGATTATGTCCCCAGATCAAGTCCTACTTGGCATGTCTCCAGATTCCAGACTCCCAGAAGGAAGCAGGTGATCAGCATAAACAACATCATTTCTGCAAATAATTTGGATCCAATGTGCCACTCTTCTCCATTCTGAGAATGGTGGGAACCCTCCCCAAATCCAAGCTCCCAAAGCCAGTCAAGGCCAACTTTGGAAACAGGACCTTCACAAGATGGCAGTCAGGCACGCTATGCCAGCTTTTTTTCTGTCCACTTACTCATTGTTAGATCTCCCTGGTACTCAAAACATCTGCTGAATTCCATTTTCCACTTCACACTTTTGCTAAAGCAAGATGATGAGAAATAAATGATCATTTCATGTATACAAAGAACTGTTTATATTTTAGAACTGGTCTACATGTGCTTTAAAAAACTTTGTCTTGCCACTCAACATAGTTTTCTTTCACCCTTTAATACTTAAGCTTGGATAAACCAATTTCACATAAACAGCTAGTTAATCACTATAATGAATATAGAAGTAAATACAAAGTAGTGGTTCAGCACCACCACAGAGGTAATGGCCTGGATATGATTTCTATTTTTATATCTGTTTGGGATCTGACCTAAGGTATTTAGTCTACAGACCTTCTTCTGTAATGATAATAACACTTTGAACTTATGTTAACAGTCAGCAGCAGACTGCTAAATTGATTCTGACTGGAAACAAACTTATTAGTCTCAATAATAAAGAACTTTGAGTGACTTGGCAGCTCCGCTGGCAGAATCCAGGCCTGGTGATGTCAAAGGATGCTTTGGTAAAAAACTGGAGAATTCTGTCACGAGTTCCCATGTTTCACCACCAGGCTGGCAGAACAACTTTTCCTGTGGGATGCCACGGCCCTAAAATTATGCTCAAAACAAGATGCTTGTCTTTGAGAATAGAAAAAGGTGGCTTGACAGATCAACACAATCTCCTTTTCCATTTTTTTTTTTCCTGGACGATGCCAATGACTGCAAAATATGAAAGCCTGCCTAGATGACTTCCTCAATTGACTCTCTTGTGTGTTTTGAAGAATTCCTATGGATTGTAAACAAAGCATACAGATTCTGTGAATTTAGCTTTTCCACATGTTCAGGAACACAATATCTAAAATCTGCTCATCTTCACAGCTCCCAACTCTGACGGCAATGATGGTGCAAAGGGGTCCATCTGTGGGATGGGCCAAGCTTGGGGCAACCCTTGATGCCTACACTGAAGAGTTTTAAACAGATTTTACAGCACAGGGGTTCACAGACAGGATATATAGATGGATTTTAAGCATCTCTGAAACATCTGAAAAAATATGTAGCACTCTAGGTGGGAGCATTTTTCTGGGGAGAAGATCCAAAACTTTACCTTTTCAAATGTGACTGTGACCTAGAATGTTTGTGAAAACTCAGGCCAACTGGATAAGGAAACTTAGGCCAAAAGAAGATTGCATATCATCAGCATTTTCCAAACCAGTGTTACCAGGACAATCGTCTGGGGCACTTGTTAAATTGCATGCAATTCTCTTCTCCAGGAAATTAAAACCGACTTAAAAAATCTTGAGGGACTCCACTGGAGGTCCAATGGTTAGGACTTCACCTTCTAATGCAGGGGTTATGGGTCTGATCCCTGGTCAGGGAGCTAAGATTCCCATATATGCCTCACAGCCCCAAAACTAAAAAAACAGAAATAATACTGCAAAAAAATCAATAGACTTAAAAATTTTTTTAATTAAAAAAATCTTGATATGCATTGATTCATTGCTTCTATCTCAAAAAGTAAATTAAAACAAGTGGTACACCCCAGTATAGCACGTCAGAAAATTATCAGTGGTTATGCTCTATAACATGCTCATCCTTCAGATTCTGTGGAGACACATCCAGTGCTGCCCCTATGTTGGGCAAATCCAGAATATTCCACATATTAAGTAAATCAAAATCCTAAAAACTGATGTTTTTCAGATGTTATGAAAAACAATAAATCACAAATTGATGGTTCTGTAACATGATTTCCCAAATAACCTGTCTGAAATCCTAATCATCAGGTTATGTCTACTATAGATTTTTCTAGATTCAATCTCAGCAGCACCACCTACTGATAATTTGAATTCAGTACTTTATATAAACTCTTAGCAATAGGAAGATTAACCAACTAATTGGAAATCACCTAGAACATGCTTGGCTTCTCATAAAATATGTACAATAATTTAACTGACAGGAAATTTAATATTTTTGCAAGTGGTGAATCAAACTGCATTTAATGACAAGGGTTGCTTCAATCATGCAATAGACTGACTACTTATGTTCCCTGAAAAATTTGTTGGAATTCTAAGCCCCAGGGTGATGGTGTTTGTGGAGGTAGGGCCTTTGAGAAGTGATTGGGTCACAAGGGCAGAGCTCTTGTGAATGGGATTAGTAACTTCTAAGAGAGACCCCCAGGAGCTGTCTCCCTCCTTTCTTCTGCCATGAGAGGTTATGCTGAGAGGACAGCTATGAATCAGGAAGCAGGCCCTCACAAACTGAATCTCCTAGCATCTTGACCTTGGACTTTACAGCTTCCAGAACTGAGAAATAAATTTGTTATTTATGTCATTTCCATCTCCTCACTGCTACAGTTATTTTTTTTTTTTTTTTGCCAGGCAGCATGTGGAATCTTAGTTCCCTGAACAGGGACTGAATCCATGCTCCCTTCGGCGGAAGCATGGAGTTCTAGCCACTGGGTCACAGGAAAGTCCCCTGGCTATGGTATGGTTATGGCAGCCTGACGGGGCAAGCACATACCCAGGTATGTTTCTACTGTGTTGGCTACTCTCCATCCATCCCCTCACCCACGCCCCCATCATTCTGTATTCCAGTTGGGTTCGGCCAGTGAGATGACTGGCAAGAAATCAGACGGCAGTGGGAGACACTAGGGTATTGACTCCTCTCGTCCTTCTCTCCTGACCTCTGTGCCAGTCAGAGCTCTGTCCGTCTGTCCCTCCTCCACGAGTCCAGCTCTCACCTTGTGTTGCCGTGTAACACTTACCCCTCTTGACTCAGAGGTCCTGACAGTAAAGGATGCCTCCACTTCCCTTGCTGGCTCCTTCAGTCTTCAGGTAAGGAGTTATTTTGCAAAATCCTGTTTAGTTGACCTCCTGTGTATAATCTGACTTTCTGGCAGGCCCCCACAGGGACACAGAGCTCTCCAGAGACTCATCGTGCTTACTGTAATACTGAAGTGATCACTTACTCAACATTTGAGTACAGTGGAAAAGATATTGTTCTAGGTACAATACAGATAAAAATATGAAAAAGATTCCATTATTAGGAATCTCCCATTAACGAGAAGTTCATATTAATATACATAGAAGGGGTTTGGGTTGACTGAAAACTTCAATGTTTCCACATAACTATTCTAATTTCTACACATAGTATGATTAATCTTAGGTATCAAGTAAGTCAGCCTTTTAGCTATCATGTTTCCACAGTACTCTAGAGTTTCACCAAGCTTATCACCATCTAACTGGAACCCTGTGGTTTATTTAAATAATCTTAAATAAGCCAGTTGGAAGCTTGGAACCAATTACTTAACCTGAAAATGTGTTATTTTTACATTCTAATGAAGCAGTCTCACCAACAAGTGTTTACTTTAGAGTTCTTCTGTGGGACATAAACACACACACACAGAGTACAAAATTCTCCCTTCATGTGGATTCTGGAGAGCAGGGGCTGCCTCATTCTCCCCTGTAGCTTCTGGAGTTTCCATACATTAGAAAGTGAATCATCGTTTTAAAGACAAGCTGATGAATAAGAGCACAAACTTTACTTAGCTTTGAGCCCCAGCCTTGCCCCCATCTGGCTGGACAACCTTGAGTAAATTACCAAACTCTCTGCCTTGGTTTCCTCTCTCCATCAGTCCACTTTAAATGAGTGATTTGAAAAGCACTTAAGAGTGGTACACATTCCACAGTAAGAACAATGCAAGTGCTTGTTTAATAAATAAAATTAAAGTGACACTGCTTCTTTACATCACTGCAGGAACAGCAGCTGGAACAGAACTTAAGAAGACATAATTCTCTCATTTTATAGATGATAAAGCTGAGGACCAAGGAAAGTTAATGCAATACACCAGGGTGGAAAATGTGACTGACAAGAGATATTACCCCTAGAAGGCTCACTCACCAACACAGCATGCTTTAGAAAGAAATGGAGCAATTTTGTCCAAGAAAACAAAACTCTGATGTCAAAATGAACCTATAAATGACTTGCATTTGCGTCTCCTGATTTATGAAATTATTTAAATAAATATCTACTAAGTGCTATGAAATATAAAAATTTAGAATGCAGTAAACCTGGAAAGCCTGGTACATTACTCAAAAGTCAGCCAACTGAAAGTAAAATCAATAGTTAATTTTCAAAAAAATCAGTGGAAATAATGGCCCGATGGCCTTGCCCATTTAACTCAGAAAATGATGGTTTTCTTTTCCTCTTTTCTTTCTCTTTTTTTGGAGGGAGACGGCAGCATTGTCAGTCATATAATCTCACAGATTGTACTTCAGCAAAACACAGTTCTTTGAATCTGAACGTGCTCACATGCTCTACTGGGATTCTTTCTACCTTGTAAAGAGGAAAGAACATTTTATATCCTAGATATATCTGATTCTTTTCCATCCCTTAAAAACATTTTCAAGTTAGACATAAATGGTGACTAGCCACTCATCCTCCATCTCTCAATGACTTTGAGAGTCAGTATAGACATAACTGCTCTTTGGAAAACAAAAACTTGTTGCAGAAGGTGATACACTTGAGGAACAACGTGAGCAAAATGCAAATTTCAGTTTGCGTGGCTCTGTCCAGGAGAAACAGTAGGTGAAATGCAGAAGATGCACCCAGATAAACTGAGTCACACAGGAACATGCAAAACACCTGCAGAGACAGGCAAAACCCACATGCGGGCACGCCTCACCCCACCACCAGCAAGCACCCTCAGCTCACCCAGGGCTGAGTCACCCTTACCCAGATCTGGTGTCACAGCCCGCTCTCCTACTCTAGCAGTCCCTATGCCCATCTGCGTGTTAATCCACAAATAAATCCTTTCCATATCTACTCCCAAAGGCTCACGTTAGGTCTTTGTCAAGGTAAAGCATCATATTTACTGTAATGTTCATGTCTTCGTAAACCATTTAACATATGAAACAGTGCTACTATTTATATTAGGTTCCTATCTTCATTCTTAAGTATGTTATTGCAGATGCTCTGCAATGTTGTGCCTCTAATGGGGTTTTCCCATAAACTCTAAGGCTTTTTTTATCGTGTAGTAATGCATGCTGCATAGTGATTTTTAGGACACATAAATGACCAACAGCAAAATTCCCTGTACTCTGAGCTCCAGGTCATCAAAGTTACAAAATTTTAAATCCAATAAATAGGAATTATCTGTGAGAACCACAACCAGTCTTCAGGTTTCTCTTCAGTTGATTTCATTCTGTATAGAATTTTACATTTCTCAAACCACAGCTCTTGGAATAAATATCTAGAAAAAAAAAAAGAGTTATACACAGCATTTGACTAATAAACATGTGAATTACTAGATATAAAAAGGTTTAGAAATGTGACTTTCAAAAGATACTACACATAATAATTTAAGTTATTCTACTCAATTTTAATGTAATAATGCTCACCTCTTGGTCAAAAATGAAAAATACTTCAGAGTTTTTAATCTCAAAATGTGTCTGACAAAACTGTTAAAACATATTACTTAAACTCAGCTCCTTCAGCTATTAATCTATCCTCCTTTGCTTAATTTTCGTGACCAATTTCCCTGATCATTGTGAATTACAATATACATAAAACAAAACATTTGGTATAAACTAGACCCTTAATTTTAGTGCTCCCCACTCAAAGCATAAATAGAATTATGTTCCAGGAAGTATTCTTGAGCGAGTAAAAACTGGAGGATATTTTTTTTGGGAGGACATTTTGTGCTTTTCAAATAGACAAATCAGCAGAGTTAGACACAAAAGCTGAATAAGAGTTAAAATAAAAAGAGAACTTTGCTCCCTTCATACTGAAAACCTGAAGGGGATGATTCTCTTTGAAGTTCATGAAAGGCATGCAGAGGAGAAACACTCCTCAGCTCTGTGCAGCTAAGCAAAAGCACAACACTTTAACTTATCGCCTAAGAAAGTTCCAGGCCAGACACCACAAGTCTTCCTATTGCAAATGCATGTTTAACTTAACCCGAAGGAAACCCACTAGCCTGCCTGCTCCCCCTCCAAGTAAATTAAATTTGGCAACCATGTCAATGAAATAAGTGTCCTGCTGTTTTGATATTAAATTATTTCACGAAGAACAACTAGAATGTAAATAATCTCTTAAAAATAAAGAAGAAACATTACCTATACAAACACAAAATTGATTCTCACTATGACGTAAAGAGCTTTGTCTTTTTTGTTTGTCTGCTTGTTTTGATAAAAACCAACCAGTATTCACTCCTGAAATTACTCTTAAAAAACTCAGCGTGAGACAGCACAAAAGATTCTAAAAAGGAACTGACTATTCCTGCTGGGAATACAACACAACCAGTGAAAACAACTGGAAATTCTGTCTTTCTCCCTCTATAAAAAGCTTATTTACTTTATGTAATACTTGACAAAAGCCTTTTAATGAGATTCCATGAAATATCATAAACTAATTTAGGAAAGAATTTTTAATGCCAGCAGGATATCTAATTTCCTGAAGTCCAAACAAGAACACTAAAAAAAAAAAAAATTCATTTTATTTTTGAAATTGTTCTATATAACTATGTAAAATACTGTACACACGTAACTGACATTGACACATACGAAAAAGTTGCTTAGAAAAAACTAACCTTTAAAAGCTAATGTTTATGTGTATTAATAACTTGTAATCACACAATACATAACATTTTTCTAGGTCAAATATTTGTGATGCAAAAAAACAAAAAATGCCATTGCTGATTTTGTACCTTATTTGGAATATTAGAAAAAGACTCTCTCAGCCTGTTTCAAAAATGGAAGCTCCTAGTTTCCATAGTTCTACAGCATTTCAGGTAATCTGCTTACTTGGTAAATAAAACAAAAAGAATATGTTGGCTTTGTCACCATCCTCACCTCGGTGAGTCCAATGGTACTATTCTGCTTACAAGAACATCAAAAGCAATAAAATTTCATAATAGTCTTAGTCTGTTGTTGCCTCTCCTTTAGCTTGAAACAAGATATGAAAACAGCATATGCTTCAGAGCCATAATTATTTAATTTTTCCTCCAAATCGGCACCAGTGAAAGTGAAAGTACCATCAAGTGAAAGTGCTTCTACTCAAACTCCAGAATATTCCTTGTGGGGTCACTCAAACATCAACAAAAGGCTCAGGAGTCGACTAACGCAGGGGTCCCCAACCTCCAGGATCTAATGCCTGATGATCTGAGATGGAGCTGACGTAATAATAGAGTGTACAATAGATGTAAAGCGCTTGAATCATCCTGAAACCATGCCCCTGACCCTGGTCTGTGGAAAAATTGTCTTCCACGCAACCGGTCCCTAGTGCCAAAAAGGCTGGGGACCGCTGGACTGACGGACACCAAGTATCCCAGACGACACACAGGGACTGTTAGTGACCATGTGCTGGGAAGAGGTCCCCAAGTTTCTGTACCTTGTCTGCCTCTGAGCTGTGAGGTAACAGCAGCGGCACAGATGAGCTGTCCAGGCTGAATGGCGAGAAGGCTGAGGCTCTGAAGCACAGAATTTCTGCAAGCTTCAAAGGATCATGTAACAGTTATACTAACGCGACAATTTATAAATAAGTAGAAGGCTGGCGAGATTCATGGAACTGCCCAGGATCACATAGATAGCAAGATAATTCTTTTGACAAAAGACACAAATGGGTTAAAATTTGAATTCCTAAGGGTCATGAACTAAAATGTCCACATCATAGTAGAATAGAACCCCAATAAACTCCTGAAATATAATTTAGTTCTTATTCTTTTCTTCAACCAGAAGTATCACCACATCCTTTACAAAAAAACCCATACGGTCAAAATGGATACAATTCACAGTGCAAATACTAAAACCATTTGTTTTATCCTGTGCCATCTACCATGTATAGAAATGGACTTGTTATAACGAAGCTTCTTTGGTAAATATTTAGTGAATTTACCTGTATTCTTCACTACAACTTCCTTAGTCATGTTTCACAACTCCTTTAGGGTTATCGTATTTTAAAACTACAGAATATCAAAGATATTAAATTGAAACTTTTTTTTCCTCTGAGGGAAGAGGAACAAAATTCAAAACCAGTACACAAGTATTTTAATCATACCATATGGACGTTTCATAATTGGCATCTTAAATACCTTCCAGAAAATATCACGTACAATTAATCAAAAACATCCTCAAGTGTTTACATACTAGATCTCTTTTTGAAGTAGTAAGATATGTAATTACCCTGCACTTTAAGAAATTTCATATAGCCTGACACAAAAACAATGGATTACAAATATTGGGGTTTTTTAAAAAGCAATTAACCAACTGAAATGAGGGTTTAAACCAGCTACTTAACAACCTGATAGTGTATATTACTGTAATATGCATGTGTTTCTAACTTTACTCTGGGAATAAATTTTACTCAGCCTGATTCCAATTTGGCAACCAATCTCAGGAGACTAAGTAAAATCTAGATTTTTTTTTAAAAAGGAAGTACTTCCCTTCCTTTAAAGTGATTTCAGTATCTTAATAGAAGATATGAATAAAAGGTAATGAGTCTTTTAAAACAAACATGCCAAAATGTACACACCCTAAAACAAAGTTCTATACTTGTTGATGCCATTTCTAAAATACTTAAAAGCCACTGTGAGTGAATCAGGTACATGAATAAGCTTGAGAAAAGCTGATTTGGGTTTGAAAGGGGATAGAAGGGAGCCAGTTATTTTTAAAGGTTCAGATTTCCTTCATTGACTCTAATTGCAATTTGATAAGGACACAAAACTGTACTAAGCATCAGTGGCCTGAGCACACAGCCTCTATTTATACAGAAAAACCACATCCGAAGGCTCAAAATGTTCATTTATATATACACTTCTCTGATATGAGATTGAACACTTTAGATTCACCACCTTTAACCATATATCACATAATTCTGACTAACTTTTGAAGGGTTAGTTAAGAAAAAAGAGGACTATAATGAGAATAGAGCATCAAATAATAAATAATATTTAACATTAAAAAAAAGAGAGAGATAAATCCAGAATGTGGGACACACTAAAAGACAACAGGTTTGATCTTTAAAAGGGCAAAAACCATGGAGGAAAAAAGAAGAGATTAATCCAGATTCATAAAGAATAAAGGGACATTAAAAATGTGATCTATTTCCTGGAATTTAAAAAAACTATACCTATAAAACAGGGATTATTAGGGGTGTTTGGTAATAATTATATTTCAGAATCACTGTTAATTTTCTTAGATGTTAATTTTCTTAGATAAAGTTTTAGGTTATGAAGGAAGAGGTATTTATCTTTAACAAAATACATGATGAAATGCTTAGGTATATAGTTTAGTGCAAAGTCTAACTTTGCCTATTCACACAATAAAGTATCATTAACAAAATGTTAATGATTCATGAAACAAGGTGAAGAGTACTCAGGTATTCAATATATTACTTCAATCTTTTTATAACTCTGAAAATTCTCAACATAGAGAGTGGCTGGGAAAAGCAGCACCTGTAGTTTCAGATGCTGACTTCTAAGGGCCTACCTAGTAACACAGTACTTCCCCTCTGTCTAATCGTAACCTCTAAATCAGTGGTCTCCTAATCAGGCAGATACATTCCAGAGTACCGACTAATAAACCAGAGATAAGTGAAAAAATATTAGAATTTCTATTAATAAATTTTACTCTTATCCTTGTAAGATTTCTTGGGTTTCATAATATACTACACATATTACTACAGTAGAATTTGTACCATTTGTAAATACACATATTTTGAGGCCATAAACTCAAAAATATTTGTTACTGATGGCATCAGATAAAAAAATTTGAATATACTCTTTTCTAAAATACACATAACTTTCTTAAGTCTATGAACACCAAAAGATATTAGAACCAGTTCCTTTCATGTTTATGCAGGAGCTTACTGACACTTAATATGTAATCCTTATCAGAAACTCTGACTGGAAAAGAAACAGGAAACGGAGAATAATGGCAATGGCAAGTATTAACATAAAGCTCGGAGTCAGAAAACCAGCAAAGAACAGTATGACCACAAGTTATCACCAATAAAGAATTGGGCTTTGTTCAATAAAGAAATCTGTATGGAAAAAATATTTCTGAAGCAAGAAAAATCAGGAAGGAAAAATAATCTCAAAGGAAGACCATATTAAAAAAAGAGGGCATAAAATTCAAGGAAGCTTTGATTAGAAACAGGGGCTGTAATCATAAATAGCACAGAAAATAATCCAGGGACTTCCCTGGTGGTCCAGTGGTTAAGACTTCAACTTCCAAAGCAGGGGGTGCAGGTTCGATCCCTGGTCAAGGAGCTAAGATTCCACATGCCTCATGCTCATAAAGAACAAAATACAAAACAGAAACAATATTGTAACAAACTCATTAAAGACTTTAAAAATGGTTCACCTCAAAAAAAAATCTTTAAAAAAAATAAAGAAAATAATCTAGGTTTTGACAAGAATGATTCTAAAATAAAAGATAACTGAACATAAGGTCTTTGAGAAATAGTTAAGTTTCTACTTTATTCTAAAGGGTACAAAGATTCATTGACAATGAAAAACTTTTTTTAAATTAGAAAATTATATGATTTTTCTATTAAATAAAGAATGATACAACAACACTGTATAATTGCTAACTGGTAAGATGAGAAAAAGAAAACAGTGATTTTAATGTCTTACATGAAAATTTGACAAATTATACCAATGGACCTCAATTTAGAAAATAACTATAGTTTTTGCAGTTGCAGAGTTTATCAGATAGGACACTAATTTATCTTTTATAAACTTGAAGCCTGGGACTGAAGGTAAGTTTCATGCTGAATTATACATGTGTCATTTATGAAAACTATGAGAAAAGAACACTAGGGGTCTACTAAGCATTTTAATTACATAAATTAAGAGGTATACAGACAAACTTTCAGAAGTTTTTAATACAGTGAAGAAAATCTCTGGCACAGAAAAAGGTTCCTCATGAGTAGGAGAGACAGGAACAGCAAAGCAGGACCACGGAGTTCGGGGAAATCAGGGGAAGGACGCACTATGTATCATTACTAGTAGGTAGGTTTAAGACACTGATGTATTAGCCATCCGACTGACCATGGGGTTTGTTGGCTACTCTTGCTAGACAGTAACTGGGCAGAGTTTTTCCATTCAGATGTCACTGGCTTAAGGATACACAAACTTTATAAAACTTTATAAAAGTAAAAAAAAACTTTTTACTTTTACTTTATAAAAGCAAAAAAAAGTTTTACTGAGAAGTAAAATTTGCTTCCCAGAAATTCTTATTATAGCTAATTTATTTTATAAATAATTCAATTCCCTTTAAAAGGGGACAGCTACCTGTTAAAGAAAAATGTTACAAAGGTGCAGCACATACTCTGGTTGCAGAACAAAATCACTGTGCTCCTAATTAGTCCTCTCCTATTTCTATCCTTGCCCTGTCACCTGAAAGATGGAAAATCCAGTGCTTCCTTTTCAGTGGAATTTTTTTCCATCTGGTATTTTCATACCTAGTAAGTGAAAGCTGTTTAATTGCTAAGTCATCTACAGCTCTTTTGTGACTCCATGGACTATCATAACCCGCCAGAATCCTCTATCCATGGGATTTCCCAGGCAAGAAAACTGGAGTGAGTTGCCATTTCCTTCTCCAGGGGATCTTCCCAACCCAGGGATCAAACCAGCATCTCCTGCACTGCAGGCAGATTCTTTACCACTGAGCCACCAGGGAAGCCTAGTAAAAGAAACCTGCAAGCTTATAATATAGTACTAGTTTTAAAGTATTTTTAAGTATTCATCATTTAAATCTTTATAAAAGCCTAGTAATATTACTAGGTAAAGAAACTTACACATGCCTTGTAATAAGAATAGCCTTTTTTCATTTCACCATTCTTTGACTTTTACAAGGCAAAACACATACTAGAGAATATGTCATTGATTTTACAGCATGAAGCGTATCAAAACAAAATGGGACAATGGTACATTTTGCCATTGGTATTGGGGAATTTATCAAAAGACAGAGAAAAATACAGTATGAATTGAGACAAAGTGTATCACTTAAACTATTCAAATGGCAATGAAAAATATTACAATCTTTTGACAATGTTTAGCAAAAAACAACATATTAAAAATTTTAATGTAAAGTTTGATTTCGAATTTTAAAATTACTGTTTGAGGGCAAAGTACTCTAAACTTAGGAAAACACAAATTAGGGTGATGTAAATTTGAACCTACCTTGTCAAAGGTAGAATCATGGTGTCAAAAGGGAAAGCAAGTACCTGATCACAATATAGTCTCAGAAAATACAAATTAAATCTTCATTTATGGTGTGAAACCTGTTAATAAATCAGTTCATTTACTATGGTACTCAATTCTTCAGTTGTTTCAATAACAGTGTTAAATAACAGCACAACTTGGGAAATTATAAATATTTAAGGAGATTAAAATATCAGCAGAAAACATATTTCATATGGATTAAAAGAAAAAGCATTCATTTAAAACTGCTTCTGAATAAGAAGCCAAAATAATTCCATTCGGGAACTGTAAAAGAGAGGAGAGAGAGAAAACAGCCTATAAATCCAATTTCAAAGACAAGAATAAATATACAAACTGTTAAGCAAAGCCAGGAATCTAGATGACTTTGAAACGTCTACTTACACTCATTTTAATGAAGAATTAAAGGATACAACGTGTTAAAGACATATTTAAAAGACTAGCAGTGGAATAAGACAGATGAATTGAATTTCACGGTAGCCCAAATAATTACAAGAGACTGAAATTGTAGTGTAATTCCTGTTCTCTTTCCAGTTTAAAAGCTTCTATTCTTTGCCTCTATCTTTGGTGTCACTGCCACCAATAAACACAGTATACAGCTTAAAAACCTAATTACTATCTTCGACTAGGAAAAAGTAAATCGACATTATCTCTTTAAAAGTTAAGGTATAAAAGAATGCAGTCCAACTTGATTTTTGTCTCATGGTCCCACAGTATTCTGATATATCATGCCAAAATGTCAAAGTTTCAAGGGGAACATCATCATTTGCTAGAAATGCACCAAAAATTTAGCTACTGTACGCTGGTGTGATGACAGCTAGTAGTATGCAGAGGCTACAGAATGACATAACATACGTGCGTTCAGCTCCCAATTACTCCCAGGAAGGTTCAGTTGAATGGGAAACTGAAACAGGGACAACACCTTCATGTACATATGCTACAGTTTTGTTCTCTTGCAGTTTAAAAGGATAGTGTAATTATCTTCAATTTACACAAAACATTATGAAACATGGTAGCTGTTCATGATTAAAATAAAATAGCAAGGTCAATTAATTTAACAGTGTTAAATATATTCACATGATCACCACTTGTGATTCAAAATGGCCAGTAGTGAAGTTACACAGCAACCTATGTACACAATGTTTGCCACAACAGTGTTGCTAAGTTTGACTCTTTGCAGGCCAGGTGGTTTTACGAGACAGATAATCTTGCATTGATCCTTTCATATTATGAAAGGAATTACACGTTGTAAGTAGTTTCATTCCTCACAGGGGAGGGGAGGGGAGACCCTCTAAAAAGTCAGTGCAAATTGAAGAGGGATCTCCCTTCTTGAACATTGGAACGTGTTGACCAAGATACGATTCCTATAAGCTGAGGGTGAACCAATCTTAAGATATTAAAGGATCTCGTAACATTGCCATTGGCGATCGGCGGGTATTTGCCACAAAGGGGACTCCAGTCCTATAGCAGAGCCTTCTGGGAGTACGGCTGCTGCGGCTGAGGTGGCTGCTGGCTGCCCCCAGGCTGGGGCATTGTGGACGGTAACGTATAGTTCGGCACCTGGGACAGACTGGTCCCTGCGTTCTGGTAGATGGTGACGTCGGGAGCAGCTGTGGCGGCAGGGGGAGGACTGTACACTGAAGCCGGGCTGGGATACGTACTTCCCGGGACGGAGCTGACCATTGTGCTGTGGAGGGGAAAGAACACTCAAGTTAGGTCAACACTGACTTACACAGCCATTCAGAGATCAACAGCAAAGCTGTTCACTAAACTTACTCAGTCAAGCGATCCATTCCATTAGGTATTTATTAAATGGCTAGAATGTGCCAGATACTGCTATCTGAGGCATTGGGCTATCATAAAGGAAGAAGTGGGGGAAGTCCCCACCATCATGGAACTTATATTCTAATAGGAGGAAAAAAGATGAGAAAAAAATGTGTAATATGTCAAGAGGTAGTGACAAGAAGTGATATGAAGAAACACAGGGACTCCCCGGCAGTTCAGAGGTTGAGATTTTCACCTTGCAATGCAGGGGGTGAGTTTGCTCCCTGGCCAGGGAGTTAAGATCCCACATGCTAAAAAAACAAAACAAAACAAAACATAAAGCAGAAGCAACATTGTAACAAGTTCAAGGAAGACTTTAAAAATGATCTAAATCAAAAAAAGACAAAAAGAAACAAAGTATCCCAGGAGGACCACTAGTTCCTGGGACAAGAGATTCCTGTGGATCCAGGATGGTGGGGGAGGCCACTCAGATACAGCAACACTGAAGGAAAGACCCGAAAAGAGTGGGAGGGGGTGACATCATCGATCTAGGAGAAAGGGCACTTCAGGCAAAAAGAACAGCAAGCCTGTGAGAAAAGGCCAGGCACCGTCAAGAGGCAGCAAGGAGGCCTTGATGGCTGAGCAGAGAAGGCAGAGGGCAGAGTGGCATGAAATGAGACAGCAGAAACAGGAGAGGCGCCTGTGTACACAGGCCCTGCAGACTGAGGTCAGGATCTGGGCCTGTGGCTGAGGGGGATGGAGAATCACTAGTTGGATTGTGGACAGAAGAGCAATCAGGACTTTGCTGGCTCAGTGATTAAGAACCCGTCTGCCAAAGCAAGGGACTCGGGTTCGATCCCTGGTGGCGAACTAAGATCCCACATGCTGAGGGGCAACTAAGCTGCTCACCATAACCAAAGAGCCCATGCGCGGCAACTGCTGAGCCTGCGCACAACAACTAGAGAGGCCCACGTGCCACAGCCAGAGAAGTCCACGCGCACAACTGGGCAGAGAAGCCCCTACGAGCTGCAGTGAAGACCCACCACGGCCAACAAAGGACAATGTGACGCAACTTGGTTTTAACAGGCTCACCCTAGGGTGACGGAAGTCTGGAAAAGTGACAATCTGAGAATCGAAAATCTATGTAAAAGAATAAGAAACTGTCTGCTAGATATGGACCGAGGGACACTAAAATACCTGCCTACCAAAAACACAGGAAAAAATTCCTCCTAACTGTGAAGTGCAATTAGAACGCCTGAAGTCAAATATGTCATATACCCCTATGATGTATATGTCCACCTCCATTTCCACTACTTCCAACTCTGTTAGCGTATGTTTGTTTTGCTGTCAGTTTTCTCATTCAAACACACTCAGATGCACATGTACATACACACAACTGTTTCTAACATATCTTTTTTAAACTTGTCTCAAGGTCTTTTTGAAGACTTTTCAAGAAACTGAAATATATAACTCACTGGCCTAACACAGCCCTTGAAACTCCCATCAAAACATTTATTTCTCAAGTATCTACTGAGTTTCCACCAGGTATAAAACTGTGCTATACAGTGTGGCTCTAAAGGTGACAGATCCCACTCCAGCTCTCAGGATACAACAGCCTAGCTGGGGACAAGACGACACAGTGGGCTGGGGGCCTGGGACAGCAACAGAGGAGCACCAGCGCTGGCGAGGGGGAGAGCAAGACAGCCTTGGAGCAAAGATGAAGCTAAGAACTAAAGAATGAGTAGAACAGCCGGATGAAGAGGACTAAATATTTTGATATTAATGCTCTACCAAAAGCACCTCTTGAAAAGCACCTGTGTTTCTGGAGAGGTGACATTTACAGCTAGCCAGTAGCCAGGCTGGGGGATACAGCACAGGCCATGGGTCCAGGACAGGGGTTCATATCCAGGTGGCAGGAGAGGACAGGGCAGTCCCCAGCCAACAGTAACACGGCACTCTGACTCTGCAGCACCCACTGTCAGAGCAGCTCATTTACAAGGATAACACCTCACGGCTCTGGACTGAGATCCAAGCAACCTTCAGTGGCGAGAGCAACTAGAGCCGCGCGTGACCAGGTCACCAAGGACCAGCTGGGATACAGCAGTACCTCTGGATAAGGCTCCAGTTTCTAAGGGCTTCCTACTTCATTCCCGTACACTGGCTCACTTCTAAACAATTTCCACCTCTACTCACTCTGATCTAATTTTAAAGTAACATGTTACTCTCCTAAAAGCTGCTCCCTACCGATTTCCATGTAAGGGTATTTGGTTTTAACAAACTGAGAATTAGAAAAATAAAAAAGTCCTTGGACAGACAGAAAGGGTCCCACCTAACTTTCCCCTAAACTCTGTAACCCAGTAGGGAGTGCCATCGTCTGGCTGCTGTCATCTGATGCCTGTAACAGGCTTCCCCATTACCCCCTTTCTTAGGTCACTTCAGAATACGAGATGTGACCACAAAATCACGTGTGCAACCCCTCAGCATCTCTAGAGCGGGGCTCCTGAGGCTGAACAGTGCAACAGTGAGGGCAGGACAGGAGCTCTGAGACGACTCCAACATGGATGGAGGTTCCTAGAAATTGTGCCTGTGTACTGAGAAACTTCTGTTGTGAACTCTTAGGTCTACCTGTTTGAGTCAAAGGAATGACTTCCCGTTGAAGTAGAAAAAGCATTCATAAATTATGAATAATATAATGCATACATATAACCATTTACATGACAGGGCATTATATGTAAATGACCAAAACAATGACCCTGACATTTTATTACCAGCTACTCGCCCCATGAACCATGGGGGTGTCAGCTTCTTGTTACTGTCTCCTTCCATGTGGTTTATTAAGCTGTGATATATATACTAACTTCCTACCAGGGTAAAAAGGACATATTTGTTTCTAAGAGATAGCTCAGAACTATAAATTGTAAAAGAATAATCAAAGAACATTTAGCTTTTATGTGAAATTTGTATAAAATGTTAAATTACAGTAATCAAAATAAACTTAAGTAATGAGTCGTTAGCTAATATCAGACTCAGATAAAAACAAAAGAAATTCTGATGGGAAGGAATATCAAAAATACCTAGCTACAATGTTATGTGGCAGCCTGGATGAGAGGGGAGTTTGAGGGAGAATGGATACATGTACAAATCTGGATGAGTCCCTTTGCTGTCCACCTGAGATGATCCCAACACTGTTAACTGGCTATTCCCCAGTACAAAACTAAAAGTTAAAAAAAAACGACGACGAGGTAAAATCAGATTCCAGTAGTTCAAGGAACCAGTAAGGCAGAGGACTTGCAGGCTGGCTGGCACTGCCACGCTGCACGGGGGCCCAGAGAACCCACTCGCCACCACAGACAGTGATGGCGCCCTGCTGCAGCGATGACACCCGTCCTGCATTTTTTAAATCCAGTTTTCATGACTACAGATGATCCACGGCACTTGAGGCTTTCAATAGCATTACCCACAAACAACAGTCAATAATCAAATTACTTGGGGTAGGAAGCCTGGGCTTGCTGAGTAGGAAGGGCTGGGCTTGCAGATGGCGGCACTGCTGCTTGGCTGAGGGAAGACAGCTGCTCGGGGGGCAGGCTGTAGCTCTGCAGGTGGCTCATCTGGGCGCTCCCTGCGACCAGGTAAGCACCACTCTGAGGTGGGTACACCTAGAACAGTTCCACATAAAACATGTTAGGTTCCCTCTGATTTTAACAGGCATGCTTTCAATTACAAACAGAACAACAATCACATCTCTGAAGTCTTTTAAGTTACTTCTGCTGTCAGGCATTTGAAAGTTACTTTTCAGTGAAGGGGGCTTCTGATGATTTTTGTTCTTAGGTAAACAATAGCAAAACTCACGCTCCCCTTCATACAGAAGCAGTAAAGGAACTTACCTTTTAATCTGATACTGATATAATCTCTCTTTCCATGTTGATACTGTATCTCCCTAAAAGGAATCCCTGACTCAATGGACATGAGTTTCAGCAAACTCCAGGAAATAGTGAAGGACAGGGGAGGCTGGCAGGCCACAGTCCATGGGGTCGCAAAGAATCACATGACTTAGTGACTGAACAATAACAACAACAAAGGAATCCCCCCAAATGCTTAAGAAAGTGTATTTGAATTCACTGTTTTACAGCAAGAGTTCACACTAGCTTCTCGATACCTATCAGAGATATACTAAATATTTCCTAAGTTACATTTTATTGAACACAGAGCAAGCTAAGCTACCCTTCAAAGTCTGCGGGGTCAGCAGACTTTGTCAAGGGCCTGGACAGTACACGTGTCAGAGTTTGTGGACCACGCGGTCTCTGTCGGCACTACTAAGCTCTGCTCATAGAGAAAGCAGTCAGAAATGATGTAGAAACTGAAGAGAATTGCTGTATTTCAATAAAAGTTTTAAAAAAAGAAAAACCAGGTGCAGGGGCTGGATTTTTGCCCTTGGGCCATTGTGAATCCTTGCATCTAAAAACTGTATTTGTTTTAAGCCAGAGATTAAGGTCTCAAGTGCCTCCCCAAACTTAACATGCATAATATTCTAATTTTCTGTAGTATTCATTAGATCCTTCCATTTCACATGTTTGAAAACTGTTCAGGGAGAGTGACTCTCACCAGCTGTTACTGTAAGACGGTGACACCACCGTCAGGACACAAAACCACCACCGTGTGAGCGCCTGTGTTAAAGCCACGAGGCGCACTACACACAGAATCCAGAAGGGCTTCACTGTAAACAGTTAGTCCAGTCCTCACAATCCAATCGTTTGTACTTTGCAAAACCAACAGGAAGGGGTTCTGTTTGTCTGCTGGCTCGCACTGGTGTCATGACTCATGGGTAGGTGTTGTCCAGCCCCACATTTCTCAGGTCTGGCTGCTCTTCTTCAGGGTTCTGGCCCCTCCCTTCAGGAGTGGACCTCACCAAAAAAAAAAAAATTCACCTGCACAAAGTTTATGGTACTCTGTGTGGATAAAATACAGTGTCTGGTGAACTGCTCCCTACACCCTGCACTTGGTGAGTTTGTGGGAAATGGGCTCTGGAAATAATTGCTGGTGTGATGAGTTTTAGGGGCCTGTGCATATCACACATGTTCCCATGTAAAGGAACAGAAAAAAATCCAGATCAAGGCAGCTCACTGTAAAACTGAAAATGGTAGATACTCACAAGGACTTACTAATATTAAGAAACTGTACTCAGAGAGACAAAAACTGTCCTTCTTAACCAGACAATTAGATGTGAAAATTTGAAAATACACAGACGTTTGGATCTCACACCTGGATTCAATACGCCTGGGGTAGAGCCAATGCATCTATATTTTAACTTGATGGTGAATGATGTGCACTTCTGCATAAAAATAATTTTTTAGAGCAAGAACTATCAGTATAGTTAGCATACTATACATTGTATTTGTCAAGTAAAAAAGTCTTCTAAACTTTATTTTTACTCTGAACATTACTTTTGGGAAGTTTCACATTTAAAAAAAACATAGCTATTTCAAATAATCTCAAATATATTTGAAAATTTAAATGAGATGCTTGAGCTTTTAAAAGCTTACCTGAGAACCAGAAACACCAGATGACTGAATATAATACTGCTGATTCTGTAATTTTGCATACATGGAATACATAGGGTCTTCATTCATTAACTTGGTATACAAGGACAGGGCTTCCATCACTTTAACATTCAGTTCTGAGAGTTCTGAATGTTTTCTGAAATATTATACAAGAATGTAAAACATCACTGCTATTTACATGTTCTAAGTAATAAGATGCATCAAAATAGCAAAAGTAGGCAAGAGTGGTGTTAAGTAGACACTATTAAAAATGTAACTTGGTGACAAAACAAAATATCCTATAGTTTAACTCCAAGGCAACCACAAGTGTTTAAGATTTAGGTGTTGCTGTTTATAATAGCCAGGACATGGAAGCAACCTAGACGCCCATCAGCAGACAAATGGATAAGGAAGCTGTGGTACATATACACCATGGAATATTACTCAGTCGTTAAAAAGAATTCATCTGAATCAGTTCTAATGAGATGGATGAAAGTGGAGCCCATTATACAGAGTGACGTAAGCCAGAAAGATAAAGACCATTATAGTATACTAACACATATATACGGAATTTAAAAAGATGGTAACGATAACCCTATATGCAAAACAGAAAAAAAGACACAGATGTACAGAGCACTTTTGGACTCTGTGGGAGAAGGCAAGGGTGGGATGTTTTGAGAGAACAGCATCGAAACATGTATACTATTTAGGGTGAAACAGATCACCAGCCCAGGCTGGATGCATGAGACAAGTGCTTGGGCCTGGTGCACTGGGAAGACCCAGAGGGATCAGGTGGAGAGGGAGGTGGGAGCGGGGGGGCCGGGATGGGGAATACATGTAAATCCATGGCTAATTCATTTCAATGTATGACAAAAACCACTGCAATGTTGTAAAGTAATTACCCTCCAACTAATAAAAATAAATGAAAAAAATAAAAATAAAAAGAAGAGGTGAAAACAAGTGAAAACTGGCATATCTGTAAAAATAAAATAAAAAGGCAGCTCTGTTTCAAGATGCAGCTTACAGAGCTCTGTAGGGAAGAGGGCACGCAGCACAGGCAGCACACACACGGTCTTACCTATCAATATCCTCCAGCTTCTCATCAATGAGAGGCCCCATCTGGTGACACATTGCTAAGACGACAAGACGGAAGAAATATAAGACAACGCTCTAAAAGATGTCATTTGGAATAATAAAAGTTCTATCAATTAACCTGAGGCCCACAGAACCCAAGACTGGTTTTCCTGGATATTTATAAAATCAATACTTTTGACTGACTGCATTGCTCTCAGAAAACTTTAGTACCAATCTTCATTTTAAAACATTTTAAAATGTTGAATAAAATGTTTAATTTGGGTAGAAATGTATAAAAATTTGAATTCTACCACAGGTTTAAACTGCATGTAAACACGAGACTGGTCATAGAAGAGTGAGAAATGTTAACACTGTTTATATCGTCTTCAATTTTATTTAATAATAAAAGCATTCTGTAAGAGAACATTAGCTATAACCCTTAATTATTTTTTACTTGCGAGGTAAAAGGAAAACCAGGTTTACCTTCAAGATGAAGTAACTCTGGAAGATCCGGTTGATCATCACTGGGATCTGTACTTTGCAACATCTGTAGCAACTGGTCCATTTTATCCTACAGGAATTAAACAGTTAATATAAAAAGCAACAGATCACTGTGCCACAATGACTTCTCACTTTGTTAATTAGATAATGGATAAACTTGTAATTCACAGATATGAAAACTTCAATTTTGCTTTAATGTATTTACTATCCATGTATTTTCTTGACTACCATGTGAAGTCAGAGTCTTGAAAGCTCGCTCTTCTTGTTTTCGAAACTGGTAACAGAAATTCTCTTAAAGAAGAAGAAATAGAGCAACATTTAAACTTACATGTGAGTTCATTAATCTCTTACGTCATGCTAGTGGATTTCACCTCACTCTCTTTTGGAGCAGCGGTGTAGCCTGGCCACAGTGACAGGTGCACCCTATCAAGCTGGCATCACCACTCATGACTAACAACTCCCTCACCACTTCTCCACTGGGGAGAACACGGCAGCTGTTTTATAAGCACGCTCAGCTCTACTCCAGCTGTTCCTCCTCTGAGGAGCACCGGAAGGATTTATTCTACATTCTTTCCACCAATGTTTCAGTCTGTCATCAAAGAAAGGGAGGATGATTTGTGGTTTCTCTATTCTCCTGTGTGAAAGGCCGGGAGGCATCTCAAGGCAGTGACTCAGACCTATTTCAGAATCTTTTGTTTTAGACCAACAGAAATAAAGAAGCCATCATGACATAAACACACGTAAGCATTATATTAGCAGAGATGTATCTATATGTAAGTTTAAAAAAATCAAAATATAGATCTCCTGTACCAAACAATATTACTATAATAATTGCAAACTTTTCTCCATTCATGGTTTTGACAAGATTATACTACTAAGCATAGCTACTTAGGTAAATTATTTAAAGGCTATCAATTCGAAGCAAAGTCATTATGTAAACCAAAACAAAATTCTACAGTCTGTACAGAAGGAGAACAGTTTGAGAGATGAATTAATCACTAAGAGTGAAAATGACACAACTATATTTAAAAAAACTCTCTTGAAGTCAAAGAATTTCATATTCTGAAATAGATACTACTTTTCAATGTAAAAGAGTCCTAATTTCATTTTAAGTAATCTAAAAGAGAAGGCACGTGTCAGGAAAGTGTCTGAAAGTCAAAAAAAGAGAGGAGGAGTAAAATGAGAGCTAACACAGGGGTAACTTCTGTCCTCTTGGTTTATAGAATTCTATACCCTATTTGAAACTATCTATCACAGAAATGAGGTTTCTAGGTAGACCCTACATGCATTTTCTTTATTAATATTTATTTATTTGGCTCTGCTGGATTAGGTTACAGCACATGAGATCTTTGATCTTGTTGTGGCATGAGGGATCTAATTCCCTGACCAGGGATCAAACCTGGGCCCCCAGTGTTGAGACAGTGGAGTCTTAGCCACTGGACCACCAGGCAAGTCCACACATTTTCTGATGTCATGCTATAGCTAAAGCTGACTTTCCCTGCCCCTATACAGGCTCTGGCTCTCAGCACAGCCTTCAAAAGAGTGCTCTTCGAACTTTAGTCCTCTGGCTCCCTCCAAAGAAGGCTAAAAACCAACAAATCCCTTCACATATTTCAAACAGGAATTCTCATTTTTCATCATTAGTTTAAAATGTTACAAAGGATATAACTGCCAAAAAATTAACTACTGAGATTTAAAAATAAAAGTCAAGGACGTCACTAACAGTCCAGTGCTTAGGACTCCGCATTTCTAATGCAGGGGGCTTGGATTCGATCCCTGGCTGGCGAACTAAGATCTCACATGCTGTGCAGTGCAGCCAAAAAGTAAAAAGTAAAGTAAACAAATAAAAATAAAAGCCACACATTCTTTTGAATTTATCCAAAAAGTCTCATTACAATAGTGTAACAGCAAAAAAAAAAAAAAAAAAAAAAACCCACAGAGAACTGAAAACAACCTAACTGTCCAACAATAGAATGAAGTCATGATAAACCCATACTATGCTCCAGAAAAATAAATGACCCAATCAAAAAATGCGCCAAAGAACTAAACAGACATTTCTCCAAGGAAGACATACAGATGGCTAAAAAACACATGAAAAGATGCTCAACATCACTCATTACCAGAGAAATGCAAATCAAAACCACAATGAGGTACCATTACACGCCAGTCAGGATGGCTGCTATCCAAAAGTCTACAAGCAATAAATGCTGGAGAGAGTGTGGAGAAATGGGAACCCTCTTACACTGTTGGTGGGAATGCAAACTAGTACAGCCACTATGAAAAACAGTGTGGAGATTTCTTAAAAAAGTGGAAATAGAACTGCCATATGACCCAGCAATCCCACTTCTGGGCACACACACCGAGGAAACCAGATCTGAAAGAGACACGTGCACCCCAGTGTTCATCGCAGCGCTGCTTATAATTGCCAGGACATGGAAGCAACCTAGATGCCCATCAGCAGACGAATGGATAAGGAGGCCGTGGTACATATACACCATAGAATATTACTCAGCCATTAAAAAAAATTCATTTGAATCAGTTCTAATGAGATGGATGAAACTGGAGCCCATTATACAGAGTGAAGTAAGCCAGAAAGATAAAGACCATTACAGTATACTAACACATATATATGGAATTTAGAAAGATGGTTACGATAACCCTATATGCAAAACAGAAAAAGAGACACAGATGTATAGAACAGACTTTTGGACTCTATGGGAGAAGGCGAGGGTGGGATGTTTCAAGAGAACAGCATCGAAACATGTATACTATCTAGGGTGAAACAGATCACCAGCCCAGGCTGGATGCATGAGACAAGTGCTTGGACCTGGTGCACTGGGAAGACCCAGAGGGATCGGGTGGAGAGGGAGGTGGGAGTGGGGATCGGGATGGGGAATACATGTATATCCATGGCTGATTCATGTCAATGTATGACAAAAACCACTACAATATTGTAAAGTAATTAGCCTCCAACTAATAAAAAATAAAATAAAATTTAAAAAAACAACCCATACTATGGAAGATTAAGCAAGAAGTTAAAATAAGAAAGGACAACTATACCTACTGACATGGTAAGAAGGGGACTAGAGAGGAAATTTCCAGGAGCATCTTGGCTTGATCTGTATTATTTGAATTTTTATAACAACAAAATACATGTATTAATCAAGGACTGAATTTTTTAGAGAAGAGAAGAAAACCATTTCAACTTCAATATCAAATAAGGTGCTCTCGGGCAGAAAGTCACTTACCTCATCAATGTAGGCTTGTTCTGGCTCTGGTTCTATCGTTTCTACCTGAACTTCATCACTAAATTGTACCGTCTTCTTCTCCGTTTTAACTGAAAAACATGTAACAATTATCTTTTCCATATCATAAATTTACAATTTTATCTTAAAGCACTTTAAGTTCCAGGAAAGAATCTAAGTGTTTGCTATATTCTCTTCAATCTGACAGACTCAATTTATGGAATACAGCGCTAGCAGAGATTAAGGCAATAATGACAGAACAATACATTATGAAACTGTGTAAAGACTTCTTAATTTTCCCTTCTAAAGATTTTATGTTTTCCATAACAGATACTTCACTAAAAATAAGCGCTATATTTCTGGAACAAAGATTAATCACCTATTACAAATGAGAGTTCAATAAACTGCTGAATTAAAAGCAGTTTTACAATCATATAAATGAACTCTGCTATTTAAAATTAATCCTCTTTTCAAATTACCAGTTCTTTCAAAGAAAAATCTCTGCTTTTCCACAGGCTATACTCTTTCAATATAATGAATTTGGAAAGTGAGCTGTATATTTCCTGCATGCCCCTCAGACTTTTTTTTTTAACTAAGGGAATGACATTTAGGCCAGTGGAGAACTTTACAACTGGTCTTGGCAGGGGTCTGAGTTTTTCCACTAAATCACTCTGTATTTTTCAGTTACATTATTCTTTGCAATGAAAGGGTGGCTACTAAGGGATCTGCAAACTAGAAGTACATATTTCTCTTGCTCAACAAAGCAATATTTAAAAAGTATTCAATATATCACTAACTAGCAAGTATAAGGTTATGATTTCCATAGCAACTGACTTTCTCCAAAGTAATACTGAGAGGCACATACAGCCTTAAAGAAATGAACTTTCTTTTGGGATTATTTTATCCATGTATCAATATAGTTGCCTTCCCCGGTGGCTCAGTGGTAAAGAACCCACCTGCCAATGCAGGAGACACAGGTTTGATCCCTGGGTTGGGAAGATTCCCTGGAGAAGAAAATGGCGACCCACCCCAGTATTCTTGCCTGGAAAATCCCATGGACAGAGGAGCCTGGCAGGCTACAGTCCATGGAGATGTAAAGAGTCAGACAAGACTCAGCACCTAAATAACAAGTCAATGTAGCCAAGCAGGATTCATAAAAATTAAGACTCAAGGTGGAAAGAGGGGAAGTGGAAAGGGGCAGAATTAAGGAAGGAAAATAATATTTATTAAACCACTAAATGTGCTTAATGGAATATTGCATTTCCCCCAATGAGTCTCCAATACAATCCTCTGAGATATACCCACCCTGTGAATGAGGTGAACAGTGGCTTAGAAAGGTTAAAAGCAATTCAATGGCAAGGCCTGGACCTGAATGCCCATCATTCTAGCTGCACTAGCCCACACTACTGGAATCCAGCCTGTGACTTTACCCTGAGAACAGTAAGTCATATCACTTATATATTCTATGTTACAAAATATAATGGAAAATAGTTTAATCTCCAATACAAGGAATATATTCATCCCACAGAAGTCACAATAAAGAAAAAGTCTACATACACAAGAAATTTCAGCTTATTTCACTTTCCCATGGGAGAAAAAAAGCCACCTGCTATAGATGTTTCTGCTTTTTATATCCTGAACTATAGACACGTAGAAAGTTGGGACAGCCCTGCAAGGCAGACTTCCCATCCTAACAGCGGACCATGCACAAGGCTACAGTGTTCTCTCTCAGGGGCTAATACTGTTACTTTGTACGCGTGCATTACGTTTGTGTACTACGTGCCACATGTGTATAAATATCACACACACACACATACACATATATGATAAAGTCCTTTCACAAAATCTCACTGCCTCTCCAAAATGTAAACAAGCTAAGTAACTCAGGCATTTCTAATGATACATTACGTGAAGTGGACCTCTATTTCCTCATATAGACCTACAAGGATCTTGCTAACACTCCTTTTTCAAACTTGAGAACTATAACTCCATTACATAAGCTCTGATGCTCTCTTTTAGGTCGTCCAGAGTGAAACACATGAAAATAGTTAGAAAATTCACTTTAAGGCTACTGTGCGATGTGACAAGGAGAAGGTATCTTTATCCACGTGACATATTGGATCTCATCTGGAATGGACATTCAAGACAATTCTATTCAACAACTAACTCAATATAAACAAACAAAACAAAATCACAGATAAAAACAAAAACAAACAAAAAAACTTCACAGCAAAATACAGAAAAGTTCATCATCAGGTGAGGTTAAAAAATGGGCACATTATGCACTGCCATTTAAACTAGGTTCTACAACTTGTTCTTCAGTTTAGCAAAAAAGAACTTCATAAAGGAATGGGTATCGGAATCTGTCTGTATTAAAGCGATATAAGACATCCTGACAATAACTAGGAGACAGCACTGTTTTATCCAGGATCTGTGATGTATGTTATTAAAGCCTTCTCTTGAAAGAGAAGCATTTCTGTATTTTCAAAGAAAAGTGTATCTTTACTAATACATAGACACATATCATTTATTGTATAAACATTTATACAGTCTGTATTCTGGATAAGACTCAGTACCAAGTACTGCTGGGAATAAAACAACTGAGACAAAGATCTTTTCTTAAAATTCTCGTAAACTGAAAAAGACCAAAGCAAATGGTGACTTATAACTCTCTTTGATCTCGTCTATCTGGCATTATAGAAAGATAAGATGAGCTGAGATAACTCAGATAAGCTAAGATTTTGCCAAGATAACTAACATACAAAAATTCCTTAGAACTCAAAACATTTTAGTCGCTAATAGAAACCATTCTAGATGAGAACATATTTCTGTTTCCTTAAACAGAGGAAGAATATGACTTACTCCTGATGATTCAAACTTATCATCAGGAAGATTCATCAGTCTTTTGTGGAAATACAGTGACTCGCCTACCAACATTTCGATAAGCTACTGGCAGTTGACATCTCCTGCAAAAATTATGCCTGCCCATACCACCACTTTTCCTCCTTGGCCCCACTTTTTAGTCAGTTTCTCCTTGTCAGCAAAGCTTTGGAAATCAGAAAGTACTGACATGGTTAGGTATGGTTGCTTCTGAATATCTGACATTAAGTGAAGGAAAGCCATTAAGTTGCTTAGAGGCCACTGCTTTCAAGTTTGAGGCTGGATACTAGGGAAATGAGCTAACCTTAGAACACGAAGAAATCTCCAGAAGGTTATACCGCATTTGTCACACTATTGTCAACTGATGATACCAAAAATACAAGATTAAATTCTACAACACTTCTTAATCTGCATTTCTGCAATGACATATAAATACACAAACACACTTTTTCTTTTCCTAAATAAAAGTCTACAGCCTGATAAACTGATTGAGGAACTGCATTTTTAATAAACACCTTGGAGGCTCCAACATTTGAGAATTCTTGCTCCAGAAAGATGAATTTTAGAGAATTAAGGATTACTGTCCAGTGACAGACCAGAAAATACTTACTCATTTCAGGCTCAACAGTGAGATCTGCAGTCACAAAATTCGAGGGGAAGAGCCCCATGCCTTGATGGGTTTCCCCTTTCCACCAGTTGGGGTCACTAAGAGGAACAAAAAAAGAAAGCTTTTTTATTTATCTTTACCTTTGATGGTGTTTAACTTATATCTTTACCAGATGTGAAGCCCACAAGAATCCAACGAAGGAGGAAATGGATGCAGCATTATTACAAACACAAGATGAGGTCTCAGAGAAGACATGAGATTCTAAACACAGTTCTTTTTCATATTTTGGAAAGCTGGTAAATGCTCTGAGGATCTAATATAAGGCTCTGAACTCTCTCTCACGCAAAAGACAGATCCCCAGACTTCACTGTCAACTTCAGGACTTCTCTGGTGGCCCAGTGGTTAAGAATCTGCCTGCCAATGCAGGGGACATGGTTTTAATCCCTGATCCAGGGCAACTAAGTCCACAAGCTGCACTACTGAAGACCGAGCTCTAGAGCCCACGCTCCACAAGAAAAGCCACCACAATGAAAAGCCCACACACCGCAACTACAGTAGCAGGACCCTGCTTGTTGCAACTAGAGAAAGCCCATGCGCAGCAACGAAGACCCAGCACAGCCACAAATAAAAAATAAATATTTTTTTAGAAAACTGTCAACTTCAGGTGGTTCATAGGCTCCAGCCTAAGAATCTTTTGTAACAAGATAGATGGTAGACTCTGAATCCAGACCTCCATTTCTAAATCAGTGTTCTTTGCAGCACATATTAGCATACTGTCCACCCACAAGAGAACACACATGATAGTAACATCCCTAGGAGCACAAATGTTCGCAAGGAACACAATCCCCAGCACATCCCCATGCTCACCACTGGGTCCCCAGTGCCTACGATAAGGAAAGCTAGGCAGCACTCAAGAAATATTTTTTGAATGAATGAATGATCAAGGTTTCATGCAACTTCCAAATAACCAGCGCAAACTATTTCATTTTCTTTCACTCAAGAAAACATATTAGTATGCAAGTGTGATACTACAGGAATAATCTTAGATCTATTTGAACTGATCTTCAAAAACCACTTGCAATAAATTTTAGCACTTCATTATGAGTAACAATCACCAGTAGTTATTTTCAAGTAAACATAAAACTGTAGTAAACACAGAGATGCACTGTATCATCTCTGATGATATAAATTAATTCAATATATTATATATTTCTTATAAACTCCATAAATGCATAAATATTTAGTGTATTTTCTAAAATCTTAACTTTTTTACTAACAGTGTGTAGTATTAGATAGAACCAAAAATGAATAGAGTAAACTAGGCCTCCAAAACAAATAAAAAGCATTTAAGTGATAGATGAGAAAAAAATGAAACCATAAAATACAAATCCAGACAGTATGACACAAGCAAAGCAACCAACTATCCTACAGAGAAAATACCTGAGTCAATATTTGATTTTATTATGTTTGATAAGGCAGTCAGCAGGAATAAATGAAACACAGAATATATTATGTATCTTCAAGTGAATATTCAACATAATAGTAATCATCACCTGTCATCAAGAACTGTAATAATTTCTCCAGCTTTAAAAGTCAGTTCATTATCTTCAGCAGCTTCAAAGTCATATATAGCACGAACTTTCCGGCCTTCATGTTGATGGTTAGTTAAGAGGTTGGATGTGCTTGGATACAAAGTGGAAAGGGTGGTTGACTGCTGCCTTTGTTCCTTCAGGGATAACTCAATGGCTGGAAAAGAATGGGTTTTAAAAAAAAGACCCAAAATGTTAATACACCCAACAATTCTAAGAAGTAAAAAAAGATATCTGAGGGTAAAAAAGTATTCTTCTTTCAATAATGTAGTGGGAAGCTAGAACATATCCTGATATAATAATAGTGAACAAAAATAATGACATCAATTGTATTCATTCGTTCACAACTAAAAGTTTAAAATATAAATAGGCTAACAAAACAACTGAAGAGCATGATAGCTTTTTTTACTGAACAGGTACAATTTAAAATATTCTTGGCAATAAAGTGATATAAACTCAAATCTGTTTTTTTTAACTACAGATATTTTATATTTTCTTTCATCTTCTCAGTGTATCTCTATCACTTAAGTTTACCAACTAATAATCAAAATCACTGTGGAAGCCAAAAGTCCCAAGCTGGAGTCCTTCACTCAGGGCTCATTAAACAGAAGTCTCAAAGACAGCATTTGAGAGCCTGTGTTTTATTGTTCCAAAGGTCATTCTCAGGTAAGCAGTCTAAGAACTGGAATTTGGAAACAAATGCAGTAAAGTCTCATCTAACTAACATCCCAAATAAATCTTAAATGTGTCTGCTCTATCTCCTCCCCAGTGCAGGCCATCACCACGTCACTCAGGCTTTGTAATATAATCTTAATAAATTGACTATGCTACTTTCAATTCAACACATAACCCCTTCTTCCCTGCCACCTCTTTTCCAAATGAATGAAAGATCAGATGAGAAAATAAAACTTTAAAATTAACGTAAGAAAAAATAGGAAATCAGGATCCTGGGAGAGAGGGAAATATCTTAAGACATTAAAAAAAAAACTGTAAAAGAAAAGCAAAAATTTTGAATACATCAAAATTTAAAACTTGTTTAATACAACATGGCATTATCAAAGTTAAACTATAAACCAAAATCCAAGAGTAAACATTTACAATAGATATAACAGGCAAATGTTGATATCCAAAGTAAAAACTTTGTATACAGCATTACTAGGAAAAAAAATATAGAAAAAGAGACAATCAAAACAGTTAATAAACATACAAAAAAGGACTGAACCTCACTAGTAATCAAGAAAATAAAAATTAAAATAATTAGGTATCATTTCAAACCCATCAGATTCACAAAAATTACTCTGACAATACCAAATGTCATCATGAGACTAGAAATAATAAGTGAATAATAAGAGCTTTCATACACTGTGGATGGGAAAGGAATACCACAACTACTTAGCAAAGTTGAAGATGTACCTACTCCATAAGCCAACAATACCACAAAACGACCTTTCACACGCACACACACACACTGAAGAACATGAAAAAGGATACTCAATGCTGCATGTGTGTTATAGTAAAAGAAATCAGAAAATCCAGATGTCCATCAGTAGGAAGGAAGTTAGGCTAAAGCAGGTGTTTATGAGAACACAAAGCAGGTGCTAATACTGGAATATTATACAGCAGTTAAAACAAATGAACAACATAAATACCTCAGTATGAATAGATCTCAAACATCACATGAAAAAAAAAGTTGCAGATGGTACCTAGAGTACAGTACTTATGAAAAAAGAATTTGCTGGAAACAAAAAAGTATTTGGTATTATTTATGGATACACAGATAGTATAGTAAAAATATTATAGAAACAAGACGGAACAGACATACACGACAGTAGCTGCCTTGTAAGAGGAGAGGAAAGACGTGATACTGAAGAGAGAACAGAGGAGAACAAAGCAGATTTCAGCTTTGGCTATGAACTCCTATTTACTTTATTTTTAAACATCTCAGGGGGAAAAAATATCAAGGAAGAGACCTATCATCCTCCCAGGGTCAGGGACTTAAAAACTGTACCTTTTGCTAAATCTTCCTCTTCTTTTTTGTTAGCCGCAGTACCAGGATCCTTGGCTACCAGAGCTGGGCTTGCTTTCGCTTGCTCTGCAGCCTAAAACAGAAAAAAGAAATGATTTTTAAAAGCTGTTCTCAAATTTTCCTACCCCAATTAATCTAAGAACTCACAAGACCCCTCCTTGAATCAATTCACCAGACTTCTGAATAAGAAAGAAATCCAAGGGGAAGAAGTCTCCACTTTGACAGAAGACAGAGCTGAGGCAGGACTGCAGAAAACAGACTGAGCGTTCATTTCTTAGGGATGACAGAACAACCACACTTTGCCAGGTGTGAGTGAAAAGGTGACACTAGAGGCAGACAGTATGCAAACAAGCAAAGAGAGGCTAGAGGAGATCTCAACATTTCTGGAAAATTTTACAACCAGAAAATGGGGTGCAAGGGGAAAGGAGATGACTACTTTAAAAACAAGTAGTTTTTAAAACATCTAGACAAGAGTTATATTTTGTTGTTTCCTTCCAGCTCAGAAGTCAGGAATCCAGATTTCTATATAATAACATAAATGCTCATAAGATTATACTATTTTCTAAACTAAAATACTAGTAGTCAATGTTGACAGTATATTATTGTTCATCTTAAACATATTTTGTAAATAAAGTAGAGGACAAATAAACAAACACACACACTGATTCATGCTTATAGAAGCACAAAGCTTCCAAGGCCTTAATGACCGCTTACTTTTTGTGTGGCCATCAAGGAGAATTAGACTCCAGTCTCGTTCTTCAACCATTCTATCATTTACCAGAACTGCTGGTGCGCGCGGGCACACGTGCGCACACACGCACACGCGCACACACACACACACACACTTTGACGCCTCTGACACACACTTGCTTCTACTCATAACCTCTTCCCCTCTAGCTCCTTTTACTACATCCACATTTTTTCCTACTCAGTTTCAACCCACAAGTCAGGAACAGCTAAAATATCACTTTCTCAGTGAAACATTCCTAAACCCTCAAAGTAAGCATTCCCTTCTCTGTATTCCTCTGATTTTCAACAAGGTCCTATGACATGGGTAGTTAAGAAGGCAGGCTGTGGAGTCAGGCCAATGTGATGTACATCCTAGATGTACCACCTTCTAATGCATGAACCTGGAGCCCATAAGCCTCCTTGTGTCTCAAGTTCCTCCTCTACAGAATGAGGCTGCTTACATGTCTATCCCCATAACCAGGATGTGCGTTCCTTGTGGGCTGTTGTGGCAGTTTAGTCGCCAAGTCATGTCCAACTCTTTGTGACCCCATGGATTGCAGCCCACCAGGCTCCTCTATCCATTGGATTTTCCAGGCAAGAATACTGGAGCGGCTTGCCGTTTCCTTCTCCAGGGGATCTTCTCCACCCAAGTATCAAACTTGGGTCTCCTGCATTGTAAGCAGATCCTTCTACCAACTGAGCTACCAGGGAGATTCCTTGAGGGTATATGGCCCTAAATATTATAAGCCATGATTGTTGACTAAATGAAAGGAAAATATCCAACATTATAGCAAATACAGCCTTCACTAAATATATTTTATAATGTCAAACAAATGCATGAGGCATTTATTTTTAGAAAAGCTGATAAGAAAAGAGCTTTTGGACTCACTGAATAGAACATTAAGTATTTCCAATCTGACCCACCTCCAGCTGTAACCCTCCCTGGATAAAAATGTTTTAATTACACACACCTCTTAACATTGAAGGTATGCTTCATCAGAGATAATCTTTTTCATTATATATGCTTTTTTTCCCCACAATTTAGGGAATTTCACAAAATAGACATATAGATCTTTTGTGGTCTGTGAAGGGATCTCTACTGGTCAAGAAGGAAAGGCAGAACTGAGCTATATTAAGCTCTACATTCCTGAACTGCTCTCTTTTCAAAGTTCCTTTCTATCATCAGGTTCCAAGTATAGCAACGCTACTTGTCTTATTAACCAGTCAAACGCAGTAGCAGGGCCAGCATCACTTCTCCCTCGAGGTCAAAAGTTAGTGCCATGAGAGAACCAAAGCAGCAAGAGTCAGGTGACTCAGAATGACTTTTCTTAATATTTTTACATTATTTTCTTCTCTACCTGGATGAAATAACATACTTAAAAAAATATATCTTCATGTTTCCAGAGGTTTTTATTAAATATGCTAACAAATATCTAGTCTGACTAAAATGCAGTAAGCATAAGCAACTAAGTGGCTGTAAAATTGGTAGGGACTTCTGCAGTTGATTCCAGATGACAGATTTTTTTTTTTTTTAATTAAACAAGGAGCTCTTTACAAACAGGATTTTCAATGATAAACAAGCTCTTCAGAAACTACTATTTAAAAAAAAATAGAAAACACCATTCTACCACATCATAGTTTATATGCATTTTACATATTCCCTGTGGGTGAAACACAGCAGCTGTAACAGAATGAGCTTTCACATACTTTATAACATCTACATGAAAAAAAGAAAAGTCACTCTTTCCAACTGCTAATCTACACCTTAAATCTTCTGAACAAGACAGGAATCCCATGTCTACACCCATCAGTACGTAAGCAGTCTTCCCAGTGTTCACTCCACTTCTTGTCCTTCAAATCCTAGTCCGGACAGACATATATCTACTAACCTCAATAGCAAACAGAAGGCAGGATCGTGTAGTGGAAAGAACACTGGACTGAGAGCTGGAAGGCCTGTTCCAGCTCTGTCAACCACTAGCTGTGGCCCTGGGCAAGTCACTTAACCATTCTGGGGCTCAGGACCCTCATCTGTAAAATGAGGGGATTAGATTAGAAGATCACTAGAGTGGCTCCCACAACTACCTGAGACTTGAGGTTAACCCAGCAAAGCTATGGGTCCATCTGATCATCAACTCTCCTTCCTTCTCTTACAGGAGTGCAGTTTTCACTGCACGGAAAATTGTCCTTAAGGGCAGTGCTGCTCAGACTCTAATGTGCACACAGTCATCGGGGATCTCGTTAAAATGGAGTTAGTGAACCCACTGCATGGTGTGTTCCACACGAGTGAGATGACAGTTCTAACAAGCTTCCAGGCGATGATGACTACTGATGGTCCACGAACTGCACTGTGAGCACCACGCTCTAGAACAGGTTCTCGGGGCACACAAACTGACATCCCACCAAGTAGCTACACTCTTCCTTCTCCACGGTTGAGTACCGTCTTTGGTAATTAAACGCTGCTTCTGCTGTCATGTTATTATACCGTATCTTGGATTATTCTGCATAAAATTACTCCTTAACTACAGAGATTTAGAAATTATACTGAGAGTAGTAAAAATGAGCTATCAATTATGAATGACTACTTCTTAAGACATAATTTATCACTGTAAAATTAGTCATAAGCTAAATTTTTTTTCAAGTAAGAAGAAAAATCTTATTTTCTTTTTTCATTTCCAGAATATACTTCTGGATCTTCACATCTCAAGAGTACTTAGATAAATCAGAAATGCCTTAAGAAGAAAGTCTAGATGAATCACTTCATAATTCCCTTGAAACGGCCAAAACCCTGAATGCAAGCCCTTCATAACTAAGCATTTTCCGCTCATGTTTTCACACCACTCATTACATTCCAGCCCAAGCGGTATATCGGGGAAAGACAATACAGTAAGTTACCAGACATTTTAAGCCTGCTTAGTCAAGTGGGCATCCTAAATAATGGTTACCCAGAAAAGAAAAAGAATAAAAAAATCCCCTTTCATTTTTTTTTCCTATATGAATGACATAAGTTAGAGATTGAGCCCATTACATAAATAATTTTTTTAAGGCAAATTAAGCTTTTCAGTCAATCATATTTATTAGGAAGAAGAAAGAAGACTTCTGTGCTGGTCAGTTCTTATTAATGGGAAAGATGTTTTATGTGTTTCTCCTCCTAATGACCCCTTTTTATCTCCCTCCCATTTAATACAGGTGCTCATAAATTTCATAGTCCAAATAACCTCTAAACACATCCTTAAATTTTAAGGAAACATTATTTTAGAGCCGTCATTCTTTGTAGATAAAATTACAACATGAAGAGCATCTAACAAGAATGTCAGTACTAACTAATAGAGCAATTTGTTCTGTATCATTAAAATTATATTTAAAAATAATCTTAAATAACAAAACAGTTAATTCATTTAAAAAGAAGAAACAGTGGGGAAATGGAAGTTGGAAAATATTAGCAATCCACTATATATTCTTTTTGGCACCTTTATATGCAAGATTATAATTATTAATAAAATTCCTCTGGAGTATAAACAACTACCTGGATTTGGAAGAAAAAAAGAAAGCCTCAAATAAACACAGTTAACTTTAGAAACAAATGAAGCACACACAAATATCTATAAAATACCTGAGAGCCAATAGCTGGAAACGTAACACCCTGTTCCTTCAGGTTCTTAATCATTGCTGATATTAGACTAAGCTGTGGATCATTCTTGAATTCATCTGTCCATTCAACCATAAGAGCCTTCAGTTTTTCACACACTTTAGGATGACCCTGAAAAATAGAGAAAAAAATTTAACAAAAAAGCACTTTCTGTTTAATGATTTAATACAGTATTTCAGATCTCTTTTTAAATCATAAATTATCCCTAGCTATAGGTGACACATAAGAAAACACAGATGGTTACTAGAAATAAGCCAGTTTTATTTTCATATTATGGGAAAAAATAGATGATACCATCACATATGTCACATCAAACCAAAACATTAGATAGAGAGTTACTTATTTTGGAGTCAGAAAGATAGGACTTTTCAGAGTATTTTACAACTAAGAGTATTTCAGGGTCTTCTACTAACTCATATTTTACTGCATATGAGGAAGACAGGAAAATCTATTTTCTTTTTTTCAGACCAATAAAAAAATAAGTTGGAAAAGAAAATAAATAGTACAGTTCTTTTATTCCTAATTCCTGATTTTTAATATGCATGACTGTGTTTTCCTCCAATTACTTAATTATCTGAGGCCTGGCCTGAGGCCCACTACTGTCCATATTCCTAGAAACTTCATTTCTTCACAACAGCACCTCCCTCTTAAATATAAAACTAATAAGTTCACTTCAAATATCTGTAAAATAAAGTGAAGTTCTTTCTCCTATATGCAACTGCTTGCCTTTCAATGCAGTTGTTTATATTACTAAGTATTGAGTACACATCAATTAAAGAAAATATTATATTAGAATCTCTTCATAAATAGCTGTACATTTTGAATGGACATTCAAGACATCAAAAGAATAGTAAAGAATTAGTAAAAAAAAAAAACCTAAATAAAATATAACTAAATAACTGAATAAAGTAGCACAGGAGAAAATTATCACATAACCATAATGTATTAAAAGAAGTCCAGAATTTTAAATTATCTCATTTCTTTACTATTTCCTGCTAAAATTTGGAAATGCTCATTTTTCAAAATAAAACATGAAGCATTTTCTCTTTTAACATTAAAAACAGTTTTTCTTAATAATTACCCCACCCACCACCAAGAAAGGCCAGAGATAACTACATGAATTTTTAAGAATGCATGAATTTTTATTGGGAAAACTTACATATTACTTAGTAATTAAATTTTTTAAATTCCTTCAACTGCTGGATTTGAATCCTTTACATTTTGTTAAGCAGATAATCTCTGTGCCCAAAGTAAACTGGTACCTTTTAATCAGACAAAAAAATGCACATATTTTTCATCAGAAGAAAGGAATGATGAAGAAAAAAGGTTAAATGTATCCTAATTTGGCTTCACCAAAACCAACTCTCCAAGTTATATAAATACGTAGTCTCCTCGGCAAACCTAACATGGACTTAAACATGGGATAGACATATCCCAGAAAGAGCTAAAAAACAAAAACAAAAAAACACCGACTAGTCCTTTGTGACTTAAAAAGTTGAAGAACTGAACAATAAAATACATGTAAAATACATGAAGAAAGAAGACAGTCTTAATTCATTTCTGGAAATAATGTTCTTTACCTTGTTTAATACGTTGCTTACTTCACTAGCAAAATCTCTCGAACATACTTCTAAGTGAAAAATTTTGCCACAGTTTGATACACATGCTCCTAGAAGCTAAAAGGATAAAATCGGAAGTTAAAAGGGCTTGATTTTGGCAGACAATTTTGCTGTAGATCTTAAAACAAAATCACTCACGGTGAGAGCCTGCATAGCCACATGAGGATCTTTATGGTTTACCCTCCTCATAATAGACCGAAGACAATCTTTAGGTCTAAAAAATGAAAAGTGTAACAATTAGTTGTATATTCCACTTCCCCCTCCCACCTTAACTATAAAAGGCAATAAGTTGTGATACAAAATGGGAGAACCTGGTAGAGAATTTTAATTTTTATTAATGACACAACTGAAAAACTGTACACTAAAAAGTTCCTTCAAATTTTTCAACTTAGCAATCATAGACTAGGCACTTGGGGCTAATTCTGGTTGGAAGGTTTTGAAAATAAAATGACAGATCAAGAGTTTTACTTCTAGTCATGACAGAATAAGTGGAACTCCTGTTGTAAATAATCAGAAAACTGGAAAAATATATTTAAAATACACTTGAGACGTCAGGCCACAGGTAGCACGGAATGATGATCTGTAAGAAAGAATATAAAATAGATAAACCAAACATTTGCTTCAATTTTCTACACAGGGGCACTGCAGATACTAGAACAGGCTTTCTGTCTGCAGGCAGTTTCTGGATCTCAGTGCAGAGAAGGTGATCCCAGGAAGACAGCAGTGATCTCACTGAGTTGAGGGGACAGAAATCAGGATTTTAGCAGGCTAATTTCTGCACTTTTGAAAAGCATGTTGACAAACACAAAATTATCACTTCAAAGCATGACAGAGGCCAACTATAAAAAAATTATCTGAATACTAAAACTGAAATCATTAAAAAATAATGATCCAAAGGTGAGTCAGCACTATGAGTACCTTTTAGAAAATAATTCCCAATACTTGCTTTACCACCAAGTTTTAAATGTATTGTTCATAAATCACATTAAAAAAAAAAAGAATCTAAACTGCAGGGACTTGTGGAAAGGAGGATGGAGAAAGACACTTTGAAATGGATCTTTTACTTTTTATTTCACTCATTTCTATACTGCTGAAACATTTTACCACAGCCAATTTTAAAAACCAAAGCAAAGACATGCCTAACACCAAAGCATAGTTTGCTATGGCAACCATAAAAAGGATAATGTCAAACAGGAAAGTGAACTAGAATATGCTTGAGTCCTGATAAACACTTCATATATGCTAACAAAGCAATATCTTTTTAGATACATTAAGCTAAAAAAATAATCCATTCAGAGTTGTATATAAAACCGGTGCTATTAAACAACAGAAGTGACCCACAAAACACTAGTATTAACTACCTCATTCTGTTCCATGTTTTTTTAATTCATCTTTTCAGTATTTCCACAAGATTATAAGCAAAATACAGAAGTGAAACTGAAGTATATATATACACATACCATTATTAAATCTTACTATGCAACAAAAAATTATGGCTAAAATAGTTTTCAAAAAGGCTTAAGAGTTATAAGTGATTTTATATGTATACTTATAGCTGATTCATGCCGTTGAACACAGCAGAAACACAACATTGTAAAGCAATTATCCTCCAACTAAAAAAAATATCCTATGAAAAACCATAAAAAAGAAAAGAAGAAAGAGTTATAAGTGAATTTAAAGTAAGCGTCCTCTGGTTATTATCCTCTCGATGATAAATGAACGGACTATTATCCTCTCGATGATAAATGAATGTGGACTACAAACACAGCATCTGTACAATTTATCACCCATACGCATGCCCCTCTTGAGAGTGAAAGGCAGTGCTAACCAGGCATAATGTATGCACACAGTGAAACTACCCAAGGCAAACTGGATGTGTGGTCACCCCAGCCAAAATTATATTCATCCAAACATTATCTTTTTATGCATAGATCTCGGACATATAGTTCATATGAGAGTGAGAAAAAAAAGGCAGTACTTGCATCAAGTTGTGGCTTCTAATGTCTTTTCCTTAAATCCTAGGCCAGATAAGAAAACAGGCCTTTCACAAATGGACACGGCTGTCTCGGCATGTGTCAGCTCTGATGAACTAAAGCATCAAAGTCAGTTTCTTTATTCACAACATTACTCCAACCCACCTCAACACACTGCACTGTAGGCTTCAGAGAAAAGACAGCTTTAGGAGGGGGTCCCTGTCTATCCTCTCGCCCCACACCACTCTCGTCATTTAGGTGCTATGCCTTCAACACGGCCGATGCTCAAGAAAAAGTCACTGGGCCAAATGGAACAAACGCTACTTTTCACTGTTGTACAATAATTATTATTTTGAATAACTAAATAATCTTCACTATAAAGCTCTATTTGTTACCAACTTCTGCATCTTCCACTGAGTTTGCTTCCCGTGTGGAAAATGTACATGCTCTCACAAAATTTATTTCTGAAACTTGCATGGTAAGGGAAAAATGCACAATAAGAAGTGTGGCGAGAAGGACAGGATGTGAAGAAAGAGACCGATGGTACATACAAGATGAAGTATTTTATAAAAATGCCTGCTAAGATAAAATCTGCATGTGCCTTTAGAGGGGACTACCAACAGATTCCACCACCAATCAGTTAAATCCTGATGTCTCTCAAAACCCTTCCTCAAACCCCATTTTCGTATTTGAAAGCAATCTGTAAGACTCATCCACACTTTTCCTTACCTTGGGGTGGAAGAAACAAAAAGATGAGAACAAGGAAAGAACTCTCCCTCACCTTTTCCAGCCCCAAATAATGCTCTTAACTTAGATGTGATAAATGGCCACAGTGTAAATCACACCACTGTAAAATGTAAAGGAAGCATATTGTTTCCTGGGTTTCCAAAGTCAGGATATAAGGCAAACATGGCGGTTAATCAATTTTCCTTGCTAGGGAGTTCCTGCTGGAGCACATATCCTCCCATCTCTCAAGTATGCGCAATACGGGCAACTTCTCCTCAATTACTGAAGCAAAACTGCTATGTTGTACACCAAGCGAAGAAGATGGCTGGTATATGTAGGGCCATGTTTAAAATATGGATACTCTGAACAATTATACTCAGTGTGGGGATATATTCACACTCTGTAAGAGAAACGGGACCTGAAATTGTGAGACAGCACACAGAGTTCACTCAGTGGATAGCAGACCAAGTTTTCAGGAAAAATAAAATGGAGGGGGCTGCAAACCAACACAGTTAAGTTCGGGAAGCTAAACATGCATACAATGCAAGTCACAGGATCAAAGAAAACTAAAACTCATTTTGCAATCCTGCAATTCTCTTTTCAAAGAACAATGAACTTTCAAATCTCTTTGAATAGCCCTGAGTACATTTCCAAAATTGTCACATTATTTATAAATATCTATTTACTTGGAGGTATGTTGTTGTACAGTTATGACAGTTAAACAGCTCAACATTTGTCCCTGGTTATCAATTAGTGAGATTACCTGAAAAGGTCTTTCCACTAATATATAAGGAGAAAGACAAAAATATTCAATGATATAGGTGGATAAAAGAAGTCAAGATTTATGAGATCTTACACTTCGTACAACTTTTTAAAAGTCTCTTATTTCAAATATGTCTCATCTCTACATCTCAGATGAAAAGTACTTTTGTACCATAAAGATATTGGGTTCAACTGTAATGAGATTTCATATGCTTGAGTAAATTATTACTGTTCAAAGAGCAGTGAATTTAAATTCTAATTACTGCATCTATTACTAAACTAATGATTTCAGATCAATCAACTTTTCAAAACAAGAATACCATCTCTTTATTATTCCCCTCAGGGGACCTGACAGAAGAACAATAGGGCATTTCCCTTAAAGTATTGTAAATATAAAAGAAAAACAGTTTAAAAAAAAAGTAACAGTAATAACAATCCATAGTACAACTCACAAATGTGCTTGCATGGTTAACCTCTCATCACCTTTGAGGCAGGATTGAAAAGGCACAGAGCTACTAGCTCTGTGTTTCTAAATAGGGGCAGAAAAATTCTTGTGATGTAAGACTATCTGGTGTATCACATCTCTGGCCCCTGCCTAATCGATGTCAGTAGTAACCTCCTGTCACTGTGAGAACCAAAACCATTCCTAACAGAGGGACACCACTGGGCTGAGAACCACTGCTAGACAAAAGCGGCACTGTGATTCAGGAGAAAGAGATGCAAGGCCTGACAGACCTCATCTGTAAAAGGGGACTTCAACACTTCCTGTTCAGCATGTTATTACGTTACTCCCAGAATCGTGCCAGAGACTTAGAGACACTCGATGTGAGTTCTAGAAAGCATACACGTGTCCCATTCTTCTATTGAGTTTTACTTCTACAGCTTTAGCTTTCAAAGCTATTTTAGAGTGATTTAAACTTTACATTTTCATTTTATATGCTATAAAAAGTACTTTACCACAAATTATAATTCAAGGATATTGTAGAGTGGAGAGTGAATCTATGTATGCATACTTTTACAGGTCTTAGTACCTAGCAGGCATACACTAAAAGAGATGAGAACTCAAATCTATGCTGATCAAAGTGAAAAAAAAACTTAATTAACAGATAAGATAAACCCACTTGGAATACTAAAGGGAATCTAATTTAGAGGATGACTTTCAAAAGCATAAAGGCATTACACTAACAATAAAAGTTTAATATAAAATACAAAGGAAATCTGAACTGAAATGAATAACTGTATACTCAATGTCATATTCAAAGTGCATATATGATTTGTAATATACATTACATAAAACACAGTCTACACAGCACAAGGGGAAAAGGGCCAAACACTGAATAGAAATAATCAAATTCTCGATCCTGAGCTTATTAAATAGGTATTTCTTATGAGATGACCAATGGAACATGAACACAGTATACAAATTATGTTATTTGGTTAGTGAAAGAACAAGCTCATGTTCCGGAAGGACTTCAGCAGAAACAATGAGGATTAACGGAAATGCAGATAACACTCACTGAATTCTTAAACTTAGTATGATATTTGAGTTTCCCAGATCATATAACACAGAAGTATGTATCAGTCAAACAAAACACAAGGTTATATCATGTATGGGAGAAAGAGGAATCACTAAAAACTTAATAAAATCAGTATGTCTTTATATATATTTGTTGTTGTTTTTCTATTGCTAGGTGGTATTCAACTCTTGCAACCCCATGGCCTGCAGCCCTCCAGGCTCCTCTGTTCATGGGATTTCCCAGGCAAGAATACTGGAGCGGGTTGCCACTTCCTTCTCCAGGGGATTGTCCTGACCCAGGGATCGAACCTGCGCTTCCTGCACTGGCAGGCAGGTTCTTTTGCATCAGAGCCACCTAAGAAGCCCATTTTATATACATTACCACGTGTAAAACAGCTAGTGGGAAGCTGCTTACAGCACAAGGAGCTCAGCTCAGTGCTCTATGAAGACTGGAGGGTGGGATGAGCAGGGGAGGGAGGGATGCACATATACACATACCTCACTCACTTCGCTATACGCAACACTGAAGAGCAATTTTAAACTCCAATTGAAAAAAAAACCGGTACGTCTTACTTAGTTCATGATTTTGACTTTTAAATAACCGTGCACCATAGCTACTTGAGGACTCAGCACAAAGAAGTGAGAAGAAACATAAAATTGGTAAAAATAACCTGAGTAAAGAAACCTGACTTCCAATTTGCCTCTACAACTTTCAGACAAGCCTCATTAAAATCTCAGTGCTTTAGTTTCCTCATCTGTGAAACGATCTTGGGGGTCATGAGGACTCTGTAGATCCTGTTCTACTGAATACACGGTGGTTTAAAAATTCATGTAAAATACAAAAGGAAAATCATTGTCTGGGGCAAGTAAAGATGGAAATATCAGATCTAATCAGACCCACCTCCCACTGCCTGGTCCAGGTCTTGGCATCTACAGCTGTTGCCAATTTCTCCTGAATCATCATATCACTTTCCCCTTACAAATGGTGTACCTCTTCAGGGTACACCATTGTCATAATACAGTCTATTTTGAAAGGAAATTTCCCATCAAACCAGCAGTTACAGGCTTCACTTAAATAGCAGCAAAAAGGACAAAATGAGCTTCCCTAGTGGGTCAATGGTAAAGAATCTGCCTGCCAGTGTAGGGGACGCAGGTTCAGTCCCTGGGTCAGGAGGACCCTCTGAAGGAGGGCATGGCAGCCCACTCCAGTATTCTTGCCTGGGAAATCCCATGGACAGAGAGGCCTGGTGCGCTACGGTCCATGGGGTTGCAAAGAGTCAGACAAAACCTAGTGACTAAACAACAACAAAAGGATAAAATACCTTTTCAAAAAACTTCACCAAAAATGAATGAGATTTGTTAACAGGAAAACGTTAAAACACTATTAAAAGATATAAACAGAAAGATATGCTACATTCTCAGACTGGAAAATTGTAATATCAAAAATCTACTCATTTAAAACTAAGCCCATTTAAAAAAAAAAGTTCTGTTCATAAACTAGCCAAGCCAATCCAAAAGTTTATGTGAGGACAGTAGAAAGGGACAAGAATATTAAGAAACTGTAAAAAAAAAAAAAAAAGAAAAGAAAACCAGCCCTGACAAGTATTAAAATGTATTATAAGGTTTTAATAATTAAAACCACATGGTAGTAGCACATGAATAGATACATGCCAATGGGACAAAAGAGAATTTTTTAAAAAATCCAAATACATAAAGCAATGTAATATATAAAAGTAGTATTTCAAATCAGAAAGGACAAAGATCATTCAATAAATAGTGCGAAATTTTGAGGTAGCCAAACAGAAAAGAATAAATTTAAGAGTCATACCTCAAACTACATAATAAATTCCAAATAGATCAAAGACTTAAATGTAAAAAATGAAATCACAACTACAAGAGACTTTGGAAGACAGTTTGCCAGTTTCCTAGAAAAGCTATGTACAGTCCTATCATATAATGCAGCAAGCATGCTCTTCGGTATTTACCGTTTTTAAAAATCCATGTTCATACAAACAAACTGCCCACGCTTTTACATCAGTTGTATTCACAATCACCAAAAATTGGAAACAATCAAGATATCCTTCAATAGGTGAATGTATAGACAAACTATAATACATTCAGGTGAGGAAAAAAAAGAAATGAGCCAGCAAGCCATGAAAAAACATAGATGATGCTTAAATGCATTTTGCTAAGTAAAAGAAGCCAGTCTGAAAAGGCTATACATGCTATATGCTCCTAATTGTACATTTTGGAAAGTGGGAAATTACAGAAATAGTAAATAATAATAATAATAATAATAATAATTGGTGGTTGCCAGAGGTTCAGAGAGAAAGGGGAGGGATGAATAAGGGGAACACAGGACATTTTAAGGTTGGTGAAGCTACTCTGTGGTGATCCTGTAACAATGGTGTATGTCATTATGGACTTGTCAAAATCCATAAAACTGTACAATATAGAGTGAGCCTTAATATAAACTACAGACATTGGTTAATCCATGCCCAGAGGAGCCTGGAGGGCTACCATCTATGTGGTTGAAAGAGTCAGACATGACTTAGCGACTCAACCACCACCACTACCACCACCAAACTGATTCATTCCTTATAATATATACCACACTAATGCAAGATGTTAATAATAGAGGAAACTATATATGGGGGGGGGGGGTTATGGAATTCTTTGTACCACTGGCTCCATTTTTTGTAAATCTAAAATTCTATTTTAAAAAACAAAGTACATTAATCATAAAACAAAAACTGAAACTATAAAGAAAACATGAGATAGTTCTACTAAAACCTTAAAGAAGGAAAGTCTATAACTCAAAATTCTAAAATCCAGAAAACTGATAAATTCAGCTATATAAAAATCAAAAACTTCTAAATGGGGAAAAAAAAGTCAAATGAATAATGGAAAAAATATATACATGATTCATGTAACAGATGAGGTATGTGTAAAGTCCCTAACACACATAATAAACAGTCAATAAATGAAAGACTTCAAGACCTAAGGCCCGTCAACTGAGGGTATGACTGTCACAAAACAAACACTGGAAGAGATCTGTTTCTTGACCTGAAGCTGCCCTTCTAATCTGAAGACGTCTAGGTCAGAGATTACTTTTCCCTTAAAAAAAAAAAAAAATCAAAACATATGCTATCAAACTCTAGTTAAAGCCCAAAGGTAGTCAAAGTCCAAGTCCAGGAAAGGACAACATAAAGTCAATGAAAAATATTTTTAACGAACTCTTTACCAAAGGCTTATATTCATATTTTTCACAAAATGTCAATGACTTATCATTTTCTTCTTCTAATTTTATGTGAATAAATCAAAAGACTTACTATCTAAATAGATCCTTTAGCCAATTACAGAGGGAAGTTTATCATGTTTTCCACTCTCAGTCAACAGTATTTTTGTTGAAGCAAAGATAGTTAAGATATAAAACAATAGCACAAATTAATCTGGATGTCAATTACAGAATATTAATTTTTTATTGTGGATAATAAATACTTACTCTCACATCTATTTCTTTATATATGAAGTTATAAACAAATCAATCAAAACTAACAGACAAAAGCTATTTATTATGTGAAGACACATTAAAGAAAACTGCTACTATTATTCTGAAAGTTCTCTTGATTTTGAACAGAGACTTTTCAGTCTATCATATGACCTCACTGGCTAAGTATTTTTCAGTACTTACTCAGACACTGGAACTGAACACTAAACATCATGTGAATTTACAAAGTCAGAAAAAAAAATTTCATAATCTTTTTTAAAGTTTCAAGTCCAGCATATTCAAACACTTCAGGGTGACAAGATATGTTAAGGAGTTAAGTAATTACAAATGTAGAACAGTGAATATAATATGTTTATTGCCTATCAATGTAGGAAAATTATTTTTGTATTTGTATAAAGGAACAATAGAAAGATACAAAGGAAACAGAAGTGGTCACCTACAGAGAATGGGGGAGAGAAACAGGGACAGGAGTTATTTTGTCAATATTTACCTTTTTAAGTTATTTTAATGTTTGAGCCATGTGAGTATTTTTGAAACAAAAAAGTACATATTTCATATAAACATAAATATTTCTATAAATCAAGAAACAAATACACACATATGTGTGGTTCAAAGAGGAAGAATTAAGGAGGGTTTTCTGAAAGACTGCTGAAACCATGTTCCTGGGTCACAGTTTTCTGAGTAAATGAAATTTCACAATAATTGGCTCTTCATTTCCCCTTAAAACTTGAGAATATTTTCCAAATGACCACAATTCCAAAATAGTTTACAAGAAAGAATTTTTTTTCTTTTAAAAAGAACCAAAGGATTTTAAAATATTATTTTCTTAGGGGATAAAGACTTTAATATGTTATTTTATTTATATACTAAATAATTCTACAATATATTGCTGGTAACATATCATTTTGATTAAAATAAATCTTACAAAAACAGAAACGCTTTTCTTAAAGTTCCCTCCCCCTTCCCTAAATCCATCCTCTTAAATAGATCTGTACATTTCATAAAATCACAGATTAACTCCAAATGACAATTTTTTTGGACAATGTTTTAAAAAAAAAAACCTAGACTGTTGCCTAGTACACAAATAACCTTATGAACTGCATACTTCAACCTGCCCTATCTACACCAGTCTCAGGAAAACTCATGCCCACTTTCCCTTTCACACCAGTGACATGTTTCAACCTTTTCTAAAGCATACCAGGTACCCAGAGTACTTCACTAACAATCTACAATACATATGTTCAATATTCGTATGCTACCATCAGCAACCCATACTAAACATATCTAGGTTCCTAGACAACATAAACCAGATCTCCATGAGTTTTCCATATACCTAATTATAAAATGACTTTAAAAAATTAAAACAAAACTGTAAATGGTTACCAGGTTCAAGGGAAGAGGGGAATGGTAAGTTGTTTGACAGGCAGAGTTCCCCTGAGATGATGAAAAGTTCTGGAGATGTAGAGCAGAGATGATCTCATAGTAATGTGAATGTACTGAATGTCACAAACTTAGATCAAAGAAAAAGTTTTCATGTATAATAATACATTTGTCTTTATAATAATGCAGCCATAAAATTTTTTATTTTTATTACTTTTTATGGAGAAAGGGACCTAGGAAGACATAAGTGCTGAGGGACCATGAAAATAAAAATGTGGCCTTATTTCCTACTATGTGCTTATTTCCTACTATGAAGTCATCAAGGCACAGCAAGAAGGTGAAAATACAACCAGATATGTATGTAAAACATCATTTTTAAAGAGAAATCACACACATAAACAAACTTTGTGGGTCTGCATTTTTTGAACCCTAGTGAGACTACAATGGTATCTCAACTATTATACAGTCCTTTTCAAACAATTCTTTATTAACAAGAGCTAGAAAGAGATATCACATTTACATAAACAAATAACTGCGTGAAAATTAACATAATGAGACTTTAAAGGAACCAGAGAGCAAGAACTATTAAGGAAGAAAAAATAAGTGAAAAGGGAAAAGGAAGAAACAGGAAAGGAAAGAAATATTAATAAAAAAACAAAAAGAACCACCCCTCTATTTAAATTAGCAAAGCTGAGAACACCTCCCAGGTAAATTCACAGATTTGGCACAATGTCAATTAAAATCTCCAAAGGGTAACAAAATATTAAAGAAAAATACTGAGAGAATGCCCTCTAAAGTAAATATGAAAAAAGTTTAAAATAAGCATGTATCTAAACCTACTGAAACTAGATAACAACAAAATACAAATAAAACACAACTGTTTATAGCAACAAATTAGTACATTTAAAATACATATCTAGGTTCTTAGACCACATAAACCTGACCTGAGGACAACATGGATGGAACCTTGAGGGCACTGCACTAACTGAATTAAGACAGAGAAAGACAAACACTGTCTGATCTCACTGGTATGCAAAATCTAACAAAATCAAACTCACAGAAACAGACCCGAGTGGTGGTTGCCATAACGGTGGAGGGGTGGGCAAGGGGTGGGCAAAATGAGTAAAATGGGCCAAAAGGTACAAACTTTCAGTTATAAGATGAGCAAGTTATGAGGGTGTAATGCAGAGCACAAGGAGTATAGTCACAATACTTGGTCGTATGTTTGAAAGTTGCTGAGAGAGTACATCTTTTCACAGTTCTCATCACAAGAAAAAAGAGGACATAAAATTAACAAATTAGAGTTTCTAGTATAGTAATGTTAGCTGCAGAAAAACAAATTGATCTCTTTAAATCCTCACAACATATCATATGGAATTTTTAGATGGGTTCAATTTATTTTTTAACTAGAAAAACATGGAACACTTCTAGTCATGAAAGGAAGTTTGTCTTTTCATTTCAAGCCACTAACCGATTAAAAAACATCTACAAAATGAAGAACACCAAACTAAAGATAAAATGAAAACTGATGGGGTGAAGAGAGGAGGGGACTTTCCAACTGCAATGCTAGATAAAAGCTTTATCTCCAAAACACACAGGGATGGAGCTAGGTGGATACATCATCCTCAACAAACTGTCAGATAATATCACTTTAATCACAAAGGAGCAGAGGGTACCCACTTATCCACGCCCTAGATACTATTATAAACACTTGGCTGTAGTAACTAATCTCGCACTCACCATAAACCCCCTATGAAAAAGATACTGTTTTTATTCTCAAGTAGCAAACTAAAGTTACTATGACCACCGGTGACATAGCTAAGCAGTCAGAGCAGGGTCCCAGCCCAGGCACCTCACAGCGGAGTCCATGCCCTCAACCACTAGGCTATTTGCTTTCCTCTGCATAAGAAGCTACAAATCTACATCTACTGGACACATGTTTACACAGGACAAACTTCAAACAAGAAAGGTTTTCATAGAGTACTTTGAGGATTTAGATTTTCAGTCAACGGGATAAGGAAAGGCTTTATGGAAGAAATAATATCCACAGTGTGTCTGGAGGATATGAGACACCGCTGAGACTGGAGATGAGAACATTCCCCACTGGAGGAACAGAGGGACCAAAAGCAATACAAAAGGCTGAAAAGCACGGGCAACTTAAATATTTGAGTTGAAAAGAATGTGTTGTTGCTGTTTAGTTACTAAGCCATGACCGACTCTTCTGCAACCCCATGGACTGTAGCCCACGAGGCTCCTCCATCCATGGGATTTCCCAGACAAGAATACTGGAGAGGGTGACCATTGCCTCCTCCAGGGGATCTTCCCCATCCAGGGATCAAAAGCGCATCTCCTGCACTGGCAGGCGGATTCTCTACCACTGAGCCACCAGGGAAGCCCGTTGAAAAGAATAGTGAGTACAAAAGAAGTAAATGAAAAATAAATGATTCAGAGGCCTAAGGAGGTTACTAGGCTTAACTCAGTGGAAGGTAGGGGAGTAACATGGTCAGAGTTGTCACATGGCAACTGGTTATAAGAACTGGACAGAAAGAGACAGAAGGAAATGACAGAAGGTTAATTCACTAGTCTAAGCATGGTGAAGGATGGCTCAAGTGAAATGCGGTCACAGAAATAGAGAAAAAGGAATAGATAAGCAACATGCAGCAGCTCCTCGAACTTCAATTAAATTAAGGAAGCAACCAGGCCGGAAAGAACAAGACTGAGGTTACCAAAATGCAGAGACAACAAAGAGGATGGATGAGGCCACACTTGGAGACCACAACTTTGGGAGCCTGCCAGGAGGAGCACATTATAGGCGAGAAAGATATCAAGTGAAGGGGCAGAAAGGCCTTAAAGACACACTTTCCTGCCTAATCTGACTTAAGTTCAGGACTTAACTAAGGAGACTCTATGACATCAACATCATGAGAGAGATTATGGATCAAAGTGACAGAATTCAGTAAGAAACTAAATGCAGGGGTTAGCCTGAGGTTTTAAGCAGAAATGAGAATAACCCTGTCATTAACAGACGTGAGGACAAAGGAGGGAATGTAGGTCTAACGCAAAAAGGGACATGAGTTCAGGGTCTAGGTGGTGAGATTGAGGCTTGTAACATGTGATATTCTGAAATTATGCTGTATCCATGGGAGTAGAGCTTAAGTACAGAATCAGAGCTGAAAATATAGAAGTCACATAAAGATACTTGGAAGCTGTGAGAGAAAAAAAGAAAGAAAAAGTGCTGGGTAGAAAAAAAAGGGTCAGAGAAAGTTTAAGGAACTACGTCTATTTAAAAGGGATCGAAGAAAAGCCTGAGAAGGCACCATCAGAGGGTTAATACTAAAACCACGAGAATCCAGCATCACTTAGCAGCATGATTTTACAGGGAAGCATGCAAATAAGACAGTGCTTGTGCGGCACAAAGAGATAAATGTGGCTACTCACAACTGGACGTTATTAGCCCAGGAATGGAGAAAACCATTACTCTGCACACACCTTGTAAACCACTACTCAGTTAATCCCCTTGCTGCACTGTTTAGAAAGCCCTGTATTACCAAAAAGTCTGTAGGCCAAAAAGTTTACAATTCTATTTCCCTAAACTGTCTCTTTCAGTATCAATGATTAGTTGAGTCGAATGTGCAGATGTGACAAAGAAGAAAAGAACACAGAAATAACCAAAAAACTTGGTATCTGAGAAATCAGTGATGACTTTAAATATCAGTGGGAAAAGAAACAACCTAAATATCCATCAACAGATGAGTGCATAAAGACTGGTGTGTATATAATGGCCACAAAAAAGAATAAAATAATACCACTTGCAGCAACATGGATGGACCTGGAGATAATCATACTAAGGGAAGTAAGCCGGAAAAAGACAAATGCCATATGATATCACTTACATGTGGAATCTAAAATATGAAACAAATGAACCTATACATGAAATAGAATCGGGGACAGAGAGAACAGACTGGTGGTTGCCAGAGTGGAGGGGATGCGAGGGAGGGACGGAGTGAAGTTTTGGATTAGCAGATGCAAACTATTATACAGAGGATGGCTAAGCAACAAGGTCCTACTGTGAAGCACAGGGAACATATTCAATATCCTGTGACAAACCACAATGGAAAAGAATGAAAAATACATATAGGTAAAAGCGAATCCCTTTGCTGTACAGCAGAAATTAACACAACATGTAAATCAACTATTGTTCAATAAAATTTCTTTTAAAAATCAGTGGGAAAAGCTAGATTTCAGGAGACAAATATGAACAAGAGTGAATAATTGAAATATCGACACTATTACTGGTCATGCTGTCCCTACTGTTACAAGCAGTAACCAAATGGGATGATCCTCAAATCTTGCTAGTGAAAACATTCTTTTGTCAAACCAAATTGTGACTCTAGTAACAAGCTTTACCTTCTAACTCCAGTTTTATTCCCATTAATAAATTGGATGAAAAAATAAAAATCCTTTGAAACCCTGCAACACTTACCCAGTGCGAGACTGACCGACTTTATCACAAATATCCAAAATGAGGCCCCAATCCTCAGCAGTATTCATCTCACTGGTTGCTTTCTCTGTATATTACAAGAAGAAATTGCAGAAACATTATTTCTAGAAAGGCTTCAAGAGGTAAATGACTACATTCAAATTACCAAACTGCAGTATAACCAAGTACCAACAAATCACAATAGCTGTCAACATCTGGTTAATGAAATATTTAAGTCTGTCTTTAAAAGGAGGTGGGGCACCTTTGTTACCTATCACAATTATTTTCCCCACTTATACTTCATTTGTTCGTTACTTGGTATTTTTAAAAAAAGGGGGGCCACTGATTTTTTTGTTATAAAAATGCACATACACACAGGTCTATCCCTATCTGCACACAGAAAGACCAAAATAAGGACTCTTTCATTATCAATAGTTAATAGTTAGCTTCATTAACTATTTACACAGTTAATTCTTAGCTTTACTTGCCCTCGAAGGAACATGACAAAGAACAGGTCTCTATCAAAATGTTTCAGAGAATCAAATAAACTATTTGTTGAGTTCGGATTCTGAGAAGTAGGGGGGGGGGGCACTGAACAAAAGAAAAGCAAGGTTTAACTGAAAATTTTCCCTTAAATCTAAACTTGACAAGTTAAAAAAAAAAAAACAGAGGTATGGCAGATTAAACCAAATCATTAATTTAGGCCCCTTTCTTCATTACAATAAAGGAATTTTAATGAAAACACACAAGGATAAGGAAAACATGAGAAGCAATAACAGCAACAATATCTCAAAAGCTACAGAACACTGATCCGTGGCTAACTACTGAGAAGACCCGAGAAAGGTGAACCATGTATTGTTAGTAAGAAAAAAGGCTGAAGAACTAGTCTGCTGAGTCCTCAGGAAATTCAACTACTGCAACTGAGAATGAAGAAAAAGAGCACTTCCGAGTTAGCAAAGTGGGTTAATGCCGTCTGAAACGCAGGCAGTCCCTATTTCCTCACTCAAGGGCTCTAGCAATCACTTCCCTATTCTGAGAAAATGAGTGATGGCTTACTTTCTGTAGGCAAAGCAAATTTTTTCTAGACAGGGAGACACCAGGTATAGTTGAAACTTAGGCAGCAAAAATAAGGATTTTTTTTTTTTCCAGTTTTCCAGTCCAGCATGTAAGCATGGAAGTATTCACTTCATCCTAACAAGTAAATCACCGAACAAAGTGAAAAACCAACAACTCTTCTTAGAGCCCTCAGAAGTAAGGTCACAAAGCAAACTGATGCCCCCAAATTAGACATACAGATAGGCAGATACACAGAACCACAACTTAATAGAGCAGAAGCTCATGAGCACAAACATCACCAGGAACCAGTACCAGGGTAGGAGAGTCTACACTGAAACTATCAAATGCTGAAGGCGAAGTGTGCACAAGTCTGAGTTAAAACGCCAGAAGAGGCGGCTTAGAACACTTCCCATGCTTTGAGTTTCAATTCCACCGTTCTTCCAGGTTCTCAAGGTGAACATCACAGAAAATTTCCCCTATTTTTCCAGCAAGGGGAGAGAAACTGACCATTCCAAAATACACCAGAGTATTCTCTTCCTAAAAAATCCTACCCTCAAGAGAAATTATTTTATCAGTCCTAACCAACTAGTGTTTTACCAGAGATTAACACAACTGTGGGACCCCAAAGCTAGCTTGTTCCAATCTTCCATGTGGGAGAAGGGGAATATCCAACTCCAGCCCACTGGAGCCATCCCATCCCACTGATGGGATGAGCAGGGAGGGGATGGACACTGAGAAGCATGTGAGAATTCACACCCCAGGGGAGCGAGGCTCACTGAGCCCAAATCACAGGACAGTCGGCACCTGATCATCACACCACTAAAGGCGGGTGTCCCTTCGTCTAGTAAATCATATCCAGCTGCTGGCAAGCCACACTATAAGGCAAAGAGCACAATTGGAAGGGCATCAGAGTAGTATCAGAACCAAACTCTGACATGAGAAGGATGTTGGAATTATTAGACCAGAATTTTTAAAGAATATGATAATATGCTAAGAGCTCTAAATGGAAAAAGGAGGTAATATGCAAGAACACATGGACAATGTAAGCAGAGAGATGGAAATTCTAAAAATGAAATACTAGAGATCAAACAATAGTGTAATATAAATGAACATCCTTGGATGGGCTTATCATCAGTCTGGACACAGCTGAAGCAAGAATCTCTGAACCTAAGGACGTATCACTAGGAATTTCCAAAACTGAAAAGCAAAAAGAAAAAGTGACGGGGGAGGGGGCCAGAACAGGGGGTGGGGACACTGGAACAGATTTTATCCAAGAGCTGTGGGAAACCATAAAAGCGGTGACAAAGGAATCACTGGAATACCAGAGAAGAGGAAAAGAAAAAGAAGAAATATTTGAACCAAATATGACTCAGAATCTCCCCCAAATTAATGTCAGACACCAAACCACAGATCCAGGAAGCTCCAGGAACAGCAAGTACAATAAATGTCAAATACAGAAACAAACCCTCTACACCCTGGCATATCATATTCAAACAGCAGAAAATCAAAAATAAAGGGAAAAAAAGAAGCCAACAGATGTAGAGAATGGATTGGACACAGCGGAGGAAGGAGAGGGCGGGACAAATCGGGAGGGAGGGTAGCACTGCCATATGTACACGACCATCTGTAAGACAGACAGCTAGCGGGCAGCTGCAGTGTAACAGGGGGCTCAGCGCGGGGCTCCGCGATGATTTAGAGGGGTGAGACGGGGGTGCAAGGTGGAAGGGAGGTTCAAGAGGAAGGGGATACAAGGATATGTGCTCTGTGATGATTTAGAGGGGTGAGACGGGGGGTGCAAGGTGGAAGGGAGGTTCAAGAGGGAGGGGATACAAGGATATGTGCTCTGTGATGATTTAGAAGGGTGAGACGGGGGTGAGACGGGGGGGGGGGGGGGGGTGCGAGGTGGAAGGGAGGTTCAAGAGGGAGGGGACACATGGATACTCTTAGCCAATTCCCGCATGTTGCTGTATGGCAGAAACTAAGACAGCATTGTAAAGCAATTATTCTCCAATTTAAAGTTTTTTTAATTAAAAAAGAAAGCCAGAAGAAAACATCTTACCTATTCAGAAGTAAACAATGATTATACCTGACATCTCAGAAACCATGCCAACCGGGAGAGAAGGGAATGAAACAGTATTGTGAGAAAATAAGCACCAGTCAAGGATTATATATGCTGTGGAATTATCCATAAGGAAAAGACAGAGTCTTTCTCAAATAAAGAAACATCAAGGGTACCTGTTGCCACCAGACTGGCCTTGCAAGAAATGTTTCAAAAATTCTTCAGGGAGGATATAGGAGACATGCATACATGAATGTGTGTGTGTGCAGGCATATGCATAAATGAAATGAAACACAGCAAGGACACCAGGAACGAGAGAGAGAAATTAGGAACATGAATATTTTGTTACTAGAAGGTGAGCTGTACTATCACTGAAGTGGTACAATGTTATTTGAAAGTGAACTTGGACTAGTTGTAAATGCATATATATATTGTAAACTCTTAGGCAGTCACAGAAAGTAGAAAAAATATATATAACTAATATGCTAAAAAAAGAAAATGGAATCATATAAAATATTCGATTAAAACTCCAAAGGCAGGTCGAAGAGTATCAGAAACAGAAATAAAGAACAAGGGTTACAACTAGAAAATTATAACAGATATGGTAGATGTTTATCCAATAATATCAATAATCACTTTAAACGTTAATGGTCTAAACATAGGCAGAGATTGTCAGAGTGATCAAAAAATGAGATACAATTAAATGTCAACTACAGGTAACTCACTTTTAAATATAAAGACACACATATAAAGTAAAAGGATGGAGAAAGATACAGCATGCTGACACTAATCACAAAGAAGTGGGATTAGTTATATTAATGTCTGATGAAGCCAACTTTGGAACAAGGAAAATCATCATGGACAGAGGCATTACATTCTGGTAAAGAGGTCAATTCTCAGAGAAGACAACAATCCTTAACATACATGTGCCTAACTAAAGAGTGTCAAAATAACTGACACAAAAAATCATGTGAACTCCAAAGAGAAACTAAGTCACTAAGTCATGTCCAACTCTTGTGACCCCTGTGGACTTGAAGCCTGCCAGGCTCCTCTATCCATGGGATTTCTCATGCAAGAATACTAGAGTGGGTTCCCATTTCCTTCTCCAGGGGATCTTCCTGATCAGGGATCAAACCCATGTCTCCTGCATTGGCAAGTGGGGTCTTTACCACTGAGCCACCAGAGAAGCCACTTGTTCGTTTATTCTATACCTAAAACAAGGTTACTGCAGACTTACAGAAGCCTTTCAAGAGCTAAAGTTCATGTCACTATGTAACAACAACATACCAAGAAAGTCCAAAACACCTCAACTGATGCACTATATCATCATCTGCACTAGTAGAAAAGATCTGTGTCTGGAGTATTTTCTCTTTTGCCTCTTTATTGGAATCCTGAGAAAGTCCGCCAGGAAAAAAATGAAGCAAGCAAGATGCAGCTACAAGTGAAAGAGTCTCTGCTGCTGCTAAGTCACTTCAGTCATGTCCGACTCTGTGTGACCCCATAGACGGCAGCCCACCAGGCTCCCCCGTCCCTGGGATTCTCCAGGCAAGAATACTAGAGTGGGTCGCCATTTCCTTCTCCAGTGCATGAAAGTGAAAAGTGAAAGTGAAGCCGCTCAGCTGTGTCCGACTCCTAGCGACCCCATGGACTGCAGCCTACCAGGCTCCTCTGTCCATGGGATTTTCCAGGCAAGAGTACTGGAGTGGAGTGCCATTGCCTTCTCCGAATCTCTAGACTCACTAAATTATTTTAAGTGAGCTTTAACCATGAGGGGATCTGTATTAATTCAAGAAACACCAGAGAGCTAAGAAAATTTTGAGCAAGGAAACAATCTGATCAGAGTTGGACTTCTGGGGGGAAAAAATGAATCTGCTGCCAACATGTAAAAAATAGTTTGGAAGAGGGAAAAGAAGAAACTATAATGAGAAACTTAACATAAATCTGGAAACAAAGTAAATGAGTTACTTTGAAAGCAAATGTTGAAATGGTGTTTAATGTGTTCTCACTGGTAGGAATGCCAAGATGGTAACAGTCAAATTGACCTGTTCAAGCTTCCATAAGGGTAAATCCCTTAAAAATTACAATTTCTACTTTGGGTAATTCTTTGAACATTCATGTTTTCAGTCTAAATGCTTATAAATGCTAAATCTGATCATACAACTGGAATATGAATCTATAAGGGCCAAAGAAACATAGACCTTTAATGACATCTATTTCAGTGTTTTTTTTTTCAAATATTACTTTTCAATGCAGAAACCCTCTACAAGTTAAATCTAATGCTAGCTACCTAGAGTCAGCACACACTCCACAGGTTCAAGGTACAGGACTCAAGCCTCCCCTCACTTCAGACTCAAAAAGCAAGCTCTGGGCTTCCCGGCCACATGCATTCTGACCAACTGGCTACAGATTCAGGGGTTTCCACTATCCCCTTGGGTTCACTGATTCACTATAACCACTTACAGAATGAAGAAAATCACCTATAATTACAGTTTTATTATAAAACATACAAATGCCCACCAGCCAAAGAAGAGATATGCACAGGGCTGGGTCTGGGGGGATCTCAAAGGTAAAGCTTCTGCGCCCTCAGGACTCCTCATCCTCCTGGCACGCCATGCAGATCACCAACCAGGAAGCTCAGCGCAGGCTGGGTGTCCATGGTTTTTACTGGGGTTTCATCAAGAAGGTATTATTGACTGAATGAGGGGCTGCCTCCTGGAACTGCATCTCCAAACCTCCTCCTCCTTTGTGGAGGTCCAGTTGATACCATGTGACTCAAAGTGCCAGCCATCTAATCACAAGATTAGTCTTTTTGGAGGGATCAGCCCCCATACTGAGTGATTTTACTAGCATACACCAAAGTACTGTCCCAGGAACCCACCATAAATATGAAAGATGCTCCTACCACTTGGGAAATTCCAAGGATTTAAAGGTTCCCTTCCCTGGGTGATCTAGGTTCAATCTCTGGGTTGGGAAGATCCTCTGGAGAAGGGCAAGGCTACCCACTCCAATATTCTGACCTAGAGAATTCATGGACTGTATAGTCAGTGGGGTCACAAAGAGTCAGACACAACTGAGCGACTTTCACTTTCACTTTTCCCTGGTGGCTCAGATCATAAAGATTCTCTGACTGCAATGCAGGAGACCTGGGTTTGATCCCTGATTTGGGAAGATCCCTTGGAGAAGGAAAAAGGCAACCCATTCCAGTATTCTAGCCTGGAAAATCCCATGGACAGAGGAGCCTGATGGGCTACAGCCCATTGGGTCGCAAAAGAGTCAGACACGACTGAGTGACTAACACTTTCCAAAAAACATGGACAAAGATTAGTAAAATCCTTAATTATTCAACCATTTCTAAGAAAAAATTATCTTAAAAGAAACCAAACGTGTAAAGTAAATCCAAGGGGAACTGCTCTGAGGAGTCCCAGAACCTTGCCCCATTAAACCCCCAAACCATTTGACACCCAAGAAGACTAAGTGAGTCATCCCGAACAAGATCCTCCAGTCTAACATTGACAGTCTGCAGATACAGCATCCATAGGTCAAAACTGTCAGGAAAAAAAAAATCCAAATGGTTCCAAAAAGCAAAACTTGAATGTGCTGTGCATGCGTGACTAATTACATAGCACTTACACTGTATTTACAACTACTGACATAGTATTTACATTTTACTAGGTATTACAAATAATTTAGAGATGATTTAAAGCAGTGGTCCCCAACCTCTTTGGCACCAGGGACCAATTTCATGGAAGGCAGGGGTGGGCTGGGGGTGGTTTGGGGGTTATTTAAGCACAATACATTTATTGTGAACTTTATTTCCATTATTAATGCATCAGCTCCACGTCAGATTATCAGGCATTAGATCCTAGAGGCTGGGGACCCCTGACTGAAAGTATATGGGAGTATTCATCTCCTTTGGGATGAACTCAGAGAAAGATGTACTTCTTGACTCTCCTGAATGCCTCAAATCTGAATTTTCCTTCCAGAACCCCCGAAGGGCTTTGCTCATGTGTGGTTCAGTAAGACTGATTGAACAAGTCTCTCAAAATAACTGGAAAAGGAGGAAGCACTGGCAGGAAAAGGAAAGATTTCATGTTTCCATGTCCAATGTGCCAGGGAAATAGCAAAGCCGTCCAATGCTTTATTTTTATATACATATTTTTAAAAATGTGTTCTTTTAAGATTGCAGGTTTCTTTTTGTAAGCAGATACTTATATCATCACAAGTAACTGCCAAAAAATGCTAATTTTCAGAAATAACTGCCTAAACTTTACGATAAAAATATTTCACTTTTATTGTAGTTTCTCTATGTTTAATTATTAGTGAGTCAAGTGTAATATACTGTTTATATCAACTACTTGTATTTTTCTTCTGCAACATACATATTCATGGCCTCTGCCCGTCTCTCTTTTTGTACGTCTACATAAGTGTCTTAGGGCTTCCCTTGTAGCTCAGCTGGTAAAATATCCACCTGGAATACAGGAGACCAGGTTTGATTTCAGGTCATGAAGATCTCCTGGAGAAGGAAATGACAACCCACTATACTATTCTTGCCTGGAGAATCCCATGGATAGAGAAGCCTGCAGGTCACAGTCCATAGGGTCACAGTAGTTGGGCACAACTTAATGACTAAACTTAAGTATCTTATTAATTTGTAAGTGTTCGCTATTTGTAAAGAATATTTTAAAAAATTTTCTATGGTAAAAACATCTTCTCCAACTTTAAAAAAAAAAGTCTATGGAAGGATGTGCATATGTTATATGAACACATGATATCATTTTATGAGGGACTTTGAACATCTGCAGTTCTGTGTCCATGGGAGTCTTGCAGATATTGAGGGATGACTGTACTTCATCTTAGAAAAGAAAAGCAGGCTATCACTCTGATCTAGTAGTGCACTTAAATAATTAATTCATCATTGTCACTGACTGGTAGCCAAGCAGATTTTGTAAAAGCTTTGTAGTGCATTTTTTAAAAGAATACACTTAAATCTCGAAACCTATCAATTTATTTCTTAAATAATACAATATGCTCTGTAATAGCCTATATGAGAAGAGAATCTAAAAATAAAAGAGTATATATATATATATATATATACGCATATGCATAACTGATTCACTTGCTGTACAGAAACACAACAGTGTAAATCAACTATACTCCAATAAAGACTTTTAAAAAACAGCAAAAAATATATAATAGTTAAGCTTACTAAAACCTAATTTACTAAAAAGTAAATAGTTAACTAGAAATGACAAGCTTATGTCTGATCAAATACCAATAGTCTATTATCATAACTAAGGATGATCTGAATTAAGGCATACCCAGGGGTGTCTGGTATAGTCATTAGCAGATATTATGCTAAACATTTTCCTATGCATAAGTAGGATCAGGATCTAACTCAATCTTAAAGGAGAGATCAGAGACGTCACTCATCTCAGAACACTAAAGCTGTTCACATATTTACTGATGCTGCCTCAAGATCAAGAGCAATAGCTCAGTTCTTCTAGGCTGTAAAACAATAAACAGCTTTTAAATCAGAAAAATATAAACTATCGGTAGCAGTTCAACATGGATTTGTAAACAGCAACGTCAAAACTCTTCATTTCTAAGACAAAAAACAGGGTTCGCGGGAAAGGGAAAAGTGACAAACTAATGTAACAGACTTGCTTCCAAAGAATTCAAAACTTCATAATGATCTCATTTTATTCTCAGATTATCCTTACCATTATACTAAAAAACAGGAGACTGAGAAATTTGCCTAGCAGTACCCAGAAAAATCACACACTGAGCCTCATCTGAATTTCAGTAGTCTTCTCAATGGATCGAAGAACTTTTTTCTGATAAGCAGCTACTTCCGATTTTCTCAAAATTTAGGACTGCCAGAGATTTGGGGAGGTGCTGCCAGGATGACTGTGTGCCATGTTCAGGCTATAGGAAAAAGACTCATTCAATCAGTCTCGAGATCTAAGAGTTCATCAAATCAGCCAAGGGAAAACACAAGTCCTAAAGAAATCATCCCTTTTGGAGATTATCAGACTCAGTTTTCCAGAAATGTTTTACCTAACATTCCTGTCCATCCTGAGCACTGGAAATCCTATTGGCAGAGCAATCTGAAGCTTTTCTAACCAGACCAGACAGGAAGCAGGTGTCAAAGGAAAGCATGAAAGTGTCTCAGAAAAGAGCCCAAGACAGAAAGGAAAACCTAGATGCATCAGAAAGAATAACCTTCAGGAGAAGTAGAACAGGAACAGCAGAAAATCTCTTAACCCAATGGACAGCAGACCCTTAACAGATCTGTATTCTGGATTTTCACATTTTCCTCCCCAGTATGTTTTACAATAACTGATTCCACCTCTTAGAATCTGAGTGCGTGCATGCTAAGTTGCTTCAGTCCTGTCCAACTCTTTGCGACCTTATGGACTGTAGCCCACCAGGCTCTTCTGTTCATGGGATTCTCCAGGCAAGAATGCTGGAGTGGGCTGCCATCCCTAGAAGGCTCCAGGGGATCTTCCCAACCTATGGCTAGCACCTGCGTCTCTTCTGTCTCCTGCATTGGCAGGTGGGTTCTTCACAACTAGCGCCACCTGGAAAGCCCTACAGAGGGTGCTTATATTCTGCTAACAATTATCAATTATTTAGTATGAGTACAGATTGAGTTAGACAACTTGCACTTGAATTCTGGTTCAGCCATTTACTAGCCCAGCGATCTTTATATAGTTAATTAAATTTGAAAGACAGAAGCTGAGGAGCCTCCTCCAAATTGTTGTCTAACTTGATTATAAGAGGATCTGAAATGTATCCCTTGTGCAGGTACTGGGGTGAGTGCTTCATCTCCTCAAAAGAGCCTTTAATAGGGATTAATGAAGAGAAAAGTAAGAATCCACAAATGAAAAAGCCATGGTGTAAAACCAACCAGGTAATATGCCTTGAGGAGAAATGTAGAGGCTGAAGAGATTAGGGTTAGGTCATATATGCTATGCCGAAAAGTGCAAATTCCTGTGGAAAGCTGTAGATTCATTCAACTATTTTAATCAGAGGCGCCATAAGATCACATTTACATTTTAGAAATATCACTGTCACCTGGAAAATAACTGGGGATGGACTGGAAGCAGGGATAAGAGAGCTGCTGGACCACTCATCAGAGAGCAAGCGAAACGTGCCTGGGTGGCGGCAGTGAGGAAAAAAAAGGATGGGAGACATGAACGCAGGGACCGATGAATAAACCTAAGAGCTATTAGAAGCGCACAGACTACGGCCGCACCAGAATCCTTGAGGGCAAGTTCAGGGTACCTGGCTCACAGCAGACAGCATGTATTTCCTGGGAGAATCTAGAAAATGACAATTATAGAATTTAAGAATGACACCCAGGTTCTTGACATATGTGACTACATAAACTGAAGCACCAGTCATCAGAATAGAGGAAAGGCATACTCAAGAAGAAAAGTTTGAATGTAATTCTGAACATGCTGAATTTGAATATTCAACTCCAGTAAAAAGAATGTTGTGTGTTTTTTAAGTCCACATTCTGCCCATTTACTAAGAGCCGATGCTGCACCTAGAGTTTAAACCCAAAGCCCAAGCAAGGTCTTTCCCTCACCCTGAACTGCAGGAGACGGTGATACTGACATTTATGAAGATTAAACTCGTTGTGGTTTGATACTGACTGGGCTAACAAAACATGTCCAAGGTTATAGGGTATGAACTGGACCAAAGCAGTGTGACTAGGAATGCAAATGCAGTATTATAAAAACTAAGACATGATGATTCGGCAGAAGCAGGGTCATGATTCCAAAGATGTCTCTTGGGTTTCAAACCAAGATAACTAGAACATGATAAAATAAACTACATAATTAAGAAAGAACCCATCTGGAAAGATAAGCTCAGTTTTCTGACATTGATTTTTTTTTAGGTGGTAACAGAACACCAAATAGATAGGCAAGGCCAGAGAGGGAGCAACATATCAACAACTCATTATTTAATAAATACATACTGAGTGCTTCCTATGTACCAGGCATTGGCCCTAACGTACTAGGAACAGAACTAAAATTCCTCATCCTACAGGACTTTATATTCTACACACAAGACAATCAATCAATCAATCAATCAATGGGAGGTAGCTGAGTACAATGAAGAAACAAAATGGAACAAGGACACAGGGTGAAGATGGTAGTTTTTACAGAAAGAAATTAGGGGAAGCCTCTCTTAGAAACTTATTTGAACAGTCTTGAACGACTAATGAATATCAAATCTTCAAATACTTGGGGTAAAGAATGTCCTAGACAAAGAAAACAGCAAAACGTAGATACCACAGCAGGAATGAGCTTGGTGTACTAAGAACCAAGAAGCTTAGAATGAAAGTGTCTGGAGATCATAATATCAGAACACAGGAAGGATCAGACTGTGAGCCATAGTAGGAACTTGCATTTCCCAATAAGTGGCATGGGAAGGTCCTGGAAGATTCTGAGCAGGTAAATGACAGTATCTCAGATTTTTAAAAGAACATGGATCTTTGTACATGAAAACTGATTGTAAAGGGCAAGAATGGAAGCAAAGAAGCTGATAGCTCCTGCCAGCCTATCAAAGAGAGAAGGATGACTGGAGTAAGATAACAGTGATGAGCAAAGGAGAAGTGATGAGATTCTAGACATATTTTTAAAGGAGAACCAGAAGAATTGGCTTAGAGTATAGATGTGGAGGGTGAAGGAAAAGGAGAACCAATGATGACTCCTGGCCATTAGAGCGGAGAAGGCAATGGCACCCCACTCCAGTACTCTTGCCTGGAAAATCCCATGGACAGAGGAGCCTGGTAGGCTGCAGTCCATGGGGTCGCTAAAATGCGGACACGACTGAGCGTCTTCACTTTCACTTTTCACTTTCATGCATTGGAGAAGGAAATGGCAACTCTCCAGTGTTCTTGCCTGGAGAATCCCAGGGACGGTGGAGCCTGGTGGGCTGGCATCTATGGGGTCGCACAGATTCAGACACGACTGAAACAACTTAGCAGCAGCAGCAGACATTAGAGATGAGTGACTGTAAATATCAGCAATGCCATCTACTGAAATAGGCAAGATGAAGGACTGAGCAGATGTGGGGAAGAAACCAAAATCTGTTATTATCTCTATTTCCCATACTAACAATAAGGAAACCAAGGCACAGTATATTTAAGCAACTTAGCAAAGTTAAATGGCTGGTCAGCAGCTAACCTGGGAATTGAGTTTAGGCAGTGCAGCTTCAGAGTCTGAATTCTTAACACTAAGCTAAATTGCCTTGTAAGACTCCAAAGGGGGAAAAAAATATCAAAAAATAAGTTCTAGGACTGAACATTTGTAAGTCACAAAAAAAAATAAGAGAGAGAGAGGGAAGCCAAAAAGACTTAAAAAGAGCTAAGCAGAAAGTTAGAAAAAGTTTGGTGTCCTAGAAACCAAGAGAATAAAGTGCATCAAAAACAGGAATGCTAAGAGATCAACAAAGAAATGGAATAGGAATTGACCGATGGATTTGGCAAAATGGAATTCACCAGGGACTTTGAAATAAAAGCTTGATGGAATGACTTGTCTTTATAACTCAAGAGTTCAACTGAGCAAGAAATAAAACATCTAAAATGAGATTCATGTGTTCAATAAATGTTTACTGAATGTTTACTAGTGCCAGACAGTGGTCTACATGTTGGGGATACAGTGAACAAACCAAAAAAAAAGCTCTGTCCTCAGGGAGCATATGTTCTAATAACATATTGAGGCATTTCTTCAAAGGAAAAGTTATCTTCAGTGTTTTACTTCTTTATGTAAAATGTCACATGGTATAAATCAGTAAATTTCTGATTTATGGTTTCAGTTTACCAGTTTATTGATGAATAAAGCTAACGGCAATTAATTTTGAAGTGGTAAAAATATATGCTAATGTTAAGTGATAAATATAACAAGTGAGTTAATGAGAGTGTATCACTGACATGCTCACTGATGGATAAAGTGAGAAGAAATAGTTAAATGTATTATACATACTATATTCTGTATGTCATCCTAGTAAAAAAATTTTAAATGGGAGTCTACTGGACTCTGTCTCAGGATGATTTACTGAGAGTCTCTGGCAAGTCTTCTTAGATAACCTTTCACGATATTTTGATACATGGATCATGCAAAAGAATTGATCCAAACACTAAAACCTAGCTTTTAAAAGGTAAAATTTTCTGGGACTTCCCTGGTGGTCCAGTGGTTAGGATTCTGCTTCCACTGCCAAAGGCACAGGTTTGACAGGGAACTAAGACTCCGCCAGTCACCAGCCAGAGCAGCCAAAATACAACAAGCAAAAAATAAGCTTTTCTGGAGCAAAACAATGCTCCTATACTCAAGAAGCTTACCCTAGCAGGTTCAACTGATACATTCTCAATTCAACAAATTTTTATTAGGCATCTCCTCTGTAGCAACAAGTTAAGAGTTAAGGAGCATAACGCAAGATATGACTACCTTTAATATGAAATAATTTAGTAAAGACAAAAAGTATTGCAGGAGGTCTGAAAAGGGTGGCAACAACAGTGGGATAGAACAATGTTTCTCAACTGGAAACTACTTTGTGCCCTCAGGGGACATTTAGCTGTGTCTGGAGATGTTTTAAATCATAGCTGTGGGTTGGGTGGGGAGAGGTCAGGGATGCTACTAAACACCCTACATTGCAGAGGACAGATACCCAAGACAAAGACATTTACCTGGCCCAAACCGTTTGTAATGTCACCTATGGAAACTCCAAGTTAGAGTAATCAGGATATGATTCAGGTATGAACTGGATGCTGAGTTGGCCTTTAATCATGAGGACGTGCAGAAAGGTAGAAGAAACAATACAAGCAAAAGTGTAAAAGCAAGAAGGAGCCTGTGTCTGAATTGGGTGGTGCAGGTACTGGGAAAGGGTTTGACATTAAAAATCCAATGGAAATGCAGGTTCAAAGGGCAATGGGATATATAGATGATTATGTAGGTGGAAGCTCAGTTACATACAACCATGAAAACTAGATTAAGGTGCTAGAAACAGAAGGAGCAGGTATTAAGAAACTGCTTTATTTTAACCATTTGCCCTGTAAATTAATGTAGTAAGTTATAAAACCGCTTGAGAGCAGCGACCACGTCTCTTATTCATCACTATCTCTTCTGTCACTGAGCAGTGTCCTATAAACAGTGTGTGCTAAGTACTTATTAAGTTAAATGTTACTTTTCAATTATTTATTTAATAAATACCCCTAGTGACCTCTAAAGCTCCATCCACTGCTAAGATGCAGGACATTCATTTAAAATATCCCAAAAAAGTTATCTTTGAGTTGATGCCTACTATCTAAAGGCACTGCAGCAGATCCTCTATACATGTTATCTCATTGAACCACAAACAGGATGTGTTTTCCCTCTCTTTAAAGATGAGGACACCAGGGCTCAAAGAACCCTGGTTACCTTAAGTAACCTGCCCATGATTTCCTTCTGAGCTAGGCAGTGGCCGGGACAGGACTGAAACCTTTTCTAATCTTAACCCAAACCATCACGCTTCAGTGGCAGGCTGTAAGTTGGGAATTAAAAAGCAAATTCAAACCTTTCATAATTAAACTACACAAATAGAGAAATAGTAATTCCATAAGGTCGGCCTTATTTTTCTTGACTATAACAATTAGACATGGTGTTTAACTTGCTTTCATTTCACACCTGTGCACCATACAAATGTATTCAAATCACCCCAAAATTCTCTCAGGGAAAATTCAAACTCCTGTCATTATTACCCTCAGACCAGGAAAACACACACACAGAGCTAACCTGTTGACTTGGTATAATCAGTACTTAAAACTTGTGATTCACGAAACAAACAAAAAAGAGTATTTCAAATTCAGAACAAATTAGCATTTTCAGATCCCAAGTCCTCTTCTACACTTAAAGTACTCAGACCTACCCTAGGAAGGCAACCCAGCGAATCAGGTCCTCAAGCGTGTTTATATTGTTGTCAAGTATTCCATCTTCATCTCTCTCCCAGTATCTTTAAGAGTCTACCCTTAACCTAAGCTCTCTCCTCCCTCTCCCTGGTAGTTATAAAACAGATTTTAAAGTCCTCTAAGGAAGCTAACCTAAAACATTATCCCAGTTCCCAACGTTTGACATGTGTCCGGGAAACTCTTCATCACACAGCTTATCATCCTACGCCAGCTGGGACTCCCTAGCTCTCGATTCTGTCCTCCCAGGAGCAATGTCCCAGCACCAGATGCCACACCAGCTGTTCCTCCGCGGCCTTCGACACCCACCGTTCCAGCAGTTCCTTCGGAACCCACAGCCCCAGCTCCAGGCCTATTTCCCAGCTCTCTCATCCCCCCCCCCCCCTTTTTTTTTGTAAGAAGATGCGACATGCCCCCAACCTCCTCCAAACCCTTACAGAAAGAGCCTCATGAAAGAGAAAGGACTCCGCCCGGCCCGGGGGTCCAGACCGTCCGCCGGGAGCGGGCCGAGCGGGCTCGCGGTCTGCCGGGGGGTGGACAGGGGGCGGCAGAAGTACCTACCGACATCCTGATCGAAGGGATTGGTGGCAAACAGAGGCATCTCCACTGCGTGCAGAGGTGTCCGCAGGGACTCCCCCTCGACACCACGGGAGTCAGGGTGCGACCTAGGAAGGAAGTCTCCTCGGGCAAAAACAGCGGCCGAGAAGGACTCTCCACGGCCCGCGACAGCCCCAGCTCTCCCAGACCCTCAGCAACCGCGGCAGCAGCGGCGGCGGCAAGAGCGGAGGAGCCGCGAAGGCCCCGGGCGCGGAGCCTGTCGGGAATCTGGGTGCCCTGGGCTTCGCCTGTCCAGAACCTGCCCCGAACTTGCCCCGCAGAAACCGGCCCAACCTCAGAGCCCCCTCCGCCAGGACCCCCTTTGACTAGCCCCACGGGACAGTGGCAGGGATGCCTGCCTTTCCTGACTTGGCCTTGATCCGGAGCCTCCGGAGGACGGGGTCCTCCAGGCGCCCCGAAGACGACTAACGAGCTCAGGCGTGAATCAGAGGATGAGCAGAAAGAAAAGGGGTCGCGTCTGGCTAGAGAGAAACCCTCTTTTCCCCCGAGCTCCGATGGTGGTCACAAGTTTGTGGTCCCTAGGGCGGAGGATGGAAACTCCATTCCTTATCTAAGTAAAAGGGGTTATGAGTTCAGGTCGCTGCCCGCGGTGACAGGAAGCTTGCTCTGGTAAAGTCATGTGAGCGGGCGGCTTGGCCCGAATCCCAAAGAGGGGAGTGTCAGGCGCGCGGCTCCTCACGGAGGCTGGGGCGGCGCTGGCACCTTCCAGCGAGTCCCCGAAGGCCTGCCTGGAAGCTCTGTCGAAAGCTCTTCTAGTTGGGCGTTGGCAGCTACTAGCTGTGTGATCCGCAGGCTGTTAACAGTGATTGGCAGTTGACCAAAAAGGTCTGCGATAGACAACCCCCCCTCCAAAAAAAAAAAAGCCGAGCAAAAAAAAAAAAAAAAGCTGAAAAATGGATCTAAAGCTTGATCAGTGATTAGTAATAACTTAAGCTATTTAGTAATTTTATTTATAAGCTTACTTAATAACAAAAACTGTTCTCTGTATCCTGTAGAAATTCTAAGGAGCATCTTGCATGTAAATTGAAATTATGTAAATTTACCAAAATTTACCGTAACTGCTGACTGTACCTTGTAAACGTTTAGAACGTGTCAACAAGGTTAGTATTGTGATAGACGGAGAATGCTTAGAAAAAATCCATTATGAAGTTCCGTTTTTAAAAGTGAGAAATGCAGATTAAAGTAGTGTTTAGATACGTTTTTGTCAGACAAAGATGAAAAAGAACCAGGGATGTGGGGAATCATACACTCATATTGTTAAATGAAATTATTAGTCTCTCAGTAGAAATATTTGAAAGTGTGTAACACAAGGTTTTAAAATGTGAATACCTCTGGACCCAACAACTTTTTGAAATTTATCCTAAAGACATTCTTTAACGACATGAACAAAGATGTTCATGGCAACATTGCTTATAATATCAAAGCACTGTTAACCAGAAAAATGCAGGACATTAGGGATTAGACAGCTAACTTCCTTCTCTGTGCCTCAGTTTTCTCATCTGTATGAAACAGGAGTGATAATCGGGTTGTAAGGATCAAATGGATTCATACAAAGGAAGCCCTTGGATACCTAGCATATAGTAAGCACTAAATACATGTAAGTAATCATTTTAATTCGTATTGGTCATAGTACACACAATCTAAAAATTCTCCATCTATTAAAAGTGTTAATACAGATCTGTGTTTTTACAGAATGACGTCTAAGTATATTCCTTTTTAAAAGCTGCTTACAAAACCATATAGGATTATACAATACCCCAAATTTTCAGTTTGAAAAGACATAGATGAGAATAATTTGATTATCTCTGAATTGTAAGATCTGTGATGATATTTTGTTCTTAGGCAGTTGATATTTTACAAATATTTTAATGCTGTGTTACAAATACATGAGCCTATGTTTCTTTGAAAAGCAGCAAAATAGTTAACAGTGTAAAAAATGTGGTATGTTAGTCCCACCAGTTCTTTACACTTTAAGGAGTCAATACCAAGGCTTGCTTATGTTTCCTTATAACAAGTATAAAATTCTTCCAAAACATCAGTGTTAATCAGTGAAGTGGAAAATTCTCTGTGAAAAACAAGTTTTTGATTACTGGGCTGACAGGATCAGGTGACAACTTGTCTACCTCAAGTTCCCAAACATTAGTGTCTGGGACACATTAATCATAATTGTCCTGTATCTGAGCCAGATATTTATGAAGAAGCATTTGGATGTGCTTTGTGCATCACTGAAGAACTCTGTTGCCAGCAGTAAGCTAGTGAGTAAATTGTTCAAGCCTTGCTCATCAGTATGTGCACTCTGGAAATAATAAAGTAAAATAGCACACTTAGTAATCTTCATAGAATTATCCATGTATTCTGACCTGGAAGAATGATGTTAGCCATTTGAGGACTTTATGATTAATAGGCTATGAAAGCATTTTTTTAAAAGTATTTTTAATATTATTTAACATAAAACCAAATAGAAAAAGTGAGAGTGGTTTGTATTTTGAAGTTGCCTTTCCATGACCATCCCTTAAAACATTGAAGCTACATGAGTTTCACTTTTACTTTTACCATAGTTTTAAAAACATTGTAGTGACATATTCAGGGGCTTCCATAGTGACTCAGTGGTAAAGAATCCACTTGCAATGCAGTAGACACAGGAGATGCAGGTTTGATCCCTGGGTCAGGAAGATACCCTGGATAACTCCAGAATTCTTGCCATGGACAGAGGAGGTTGGTGGGCTACAGCCCATGGGGTCACAAAAAGTCAGACAGGACTGGGCATCAGACAAAAAGAAACATTAAAGTGTTTTCTGTAATATGTGTTTACTAGATTCTGTGGTTAATTTTGATATATTATTCCCTTTTTCTTTCTTGGTTTGATTTTGAAAATTCTACTACATTAAAAAAAGAAGACGACACCTCCATGCAAATAGAGTTACTCCAGGAAAATTTTAAGGTTTAAAAAACAGAACCTTACTAACACTACTTCAGTTCACACTCCCATCATCTTTTAGATGATTTTTTACATTTATCTCCTGCTATGTTTTTCTCCTTTCCTACTGCTGTGGACTGAATCATGTCCCCACAAAATTCGTATGTTGAAGTCATGACTACCAACCAATGTGATAATATTTAGAGATCAAGCCTTTGGTAGATAATTGCTGCTGCTGCTGCTAAATCACTTCAGTCATGTCTGACTCTGTGCGACCCCATAGACGGTAGCCCACCAACCTCCTCTGTCCATGGGATTCTCCAGGCAAGAATACTGGAATGTGTTGCCATTTCCTTCTCCAATGCATGCATGCTAAGTCTCTTCAGTCGTGTCCGACTCTGTGCGACCCCATAGACAACAGCCCACCAGGCTCCTCTGTCCATAGGATTCTCTAGGCAAGAACACTGCAGTGGGTTGCCATTTCCTTCTCTGGGTAGATAAGCAATTACATTTATAAGAGGACATGAAGGTGGGGCCCTTGTGGTCGGATTAGTGCCATTATAAGAACAGATACCAGAGAGCTTACTCTCTCTACCTCTCTACCATGAGGACGCAGTGAGAAGGCAGCTGTGTCTGCAAGCCAGAAAGAGAATGCTCCCCAGAACCTGATCATGCTGGTAGCCTGATTTCAGATTTCCAGTCTCCAGAACTGTTTTTAAAAATCTCTTGTTTAAGCCCCTAGCCTAAGACATTTTCTTATAACAGCTGAATAAATACACCTACGTTTCTCCATACCCCTGCTGGAATGATTTTTCTAAAACAAAAATCTGATTATGTTATTCCTTTAAAGTTATCACATGGTTCTTCAGTCAGTCATTTAATAAATATTTATTAACTCCTTATGTGTACCAAGTACCATACTAGATGCTGGAAACACAGAGATTAAAGCTCTTTTATAGACTATAGCTGATGGGGAATGCAGTCACTAAATAAATAAATAAGTCCTAATTCCTTAGTATTACATCCTTATAGAACTGGTCCCTGAAAATCTCATTTTTTAAATACTAGTTTCTCAGACCCTCTACTTTAGTCTTTCAGATTTCCCCATATTTTCCATGTCTTCAAACAAGCATTTCTTTCTACTTTCCTGCTCTGATTCTATACCTTCTCCTAATCTCCACTCAAATTCCAATTCTGAACTGTAATAGGCAAATAGTAAGTATTTGTTAGGTAATTGATTATTGACCATTTCTATCATAGCACTTAATGGTATTAAGTATCTTTTACTACATAAAAATCACCCCAAAGTTTCCGACCTAGGACAACAATAATCATTTCTTTTGCTTGCAAATCAAAAACTTGGACAGAACTCTGTGGGCATAACTTGCCTGTCTTCCATACAAGGTCAGTAAGAGGGTGGTCAAGGCTGGGATCACTCACCAGGACTACAGTCTTTTGAAGCTTGCACACTTACATAACTGGTGGTTGACACTGGCAATTGGCTGGGTCTTTGGGGCTGTCGGCCGGAACACCTGCAGCGGACCTCCCGTGTGTCAGCACGTTGGACTGAGCATTGTAAGAGGCAGGAAAAGGAAACTCCCAGTTCTCAAGACCTGAACTAGAAAGTGGGCATAGCAGTGCTTCTGTCATATACCACTGGACAAGCAATTGCAGCATCTACACTCAAGGGGAAAGGAAATAAATCCCACCTCTCCATGGAAAGAGTATTAAAGAATTTGGGGGCCATATTTGAAAGCTGCCACACTATTGTAACTTTTTACTTGTTTCCATAGCATTGGCCTGTGACTCTCTTATCTCTGGGTTCCCAGACTTTCAACAACAGGTGTTCCAGAAATATTTGTTAAATGTAGTAAATAAAATATGTCATGATTAAATTGGCACACTGCCATTAGCAGCCATGGGGAGTAACAGGCTCTGGCCTTACCTTTTCACCATAACCAGGTAACACACTGGACAAAATATATGAAACAACTGATTGCAGACCTGAAACAGCAGTCTGTGAGCCCAAGGAGAAAAAAACAAGCAATGAGCCCTATGATTGCCACAGCCTTCTGTCTAGAGTCAGTTTCTGATTATGCCCAGGGAGGGAAGACCCCAAAATTACCAAATGGGATAATGAACGACATTTTACAAAGATAAAGACATAAATTCACTAGGTGACATCGTAGTATCAAATGTGTTTAACCTAAAGACTGAACTGTAAAAAGAGGAAGCAAGATTTACAGAACTGACAGAAGAAATAGATACATCCAGAGTTTTGTCTATTTTAATACTCCTCTCTCAGGTAAAGATAGAACAAATAGGAAACTACTAATTACATAGAAGACAAAGAACTCTCTCAACCAACTGGACCAAATTGACATTTGTGATGGCCCCACCCAAACACTGCAAGACAAACATTTTTGTCAAGTAGACAAGAACAGAAACAAAGACAGACAATATGCTGGCTGTAACAGCATTTAGGTAACAAAGCTATCTGAAAATTTCAATTTATGTAAAGATTAAATAATATAGTTCTAAGTAATCTGAGTCAGAGGAAAATCAGAGACTATTTTGAACTAGATGAAAGTGAAAACAACCAACATTTGTGAGATGCAATTAAAGTGATGCTTAAAGGAAATACTTTTAGCATTAGATATTAGAAAAGAAACTCTAACATCAATGAGCTAAGCTCCTACCTTAAGAAGATAGAAAAAGAATTCAAGTAGAAAAGGGAAATAATAAAGATAAAACAAGAAATCAATAAAACACAAAATCAATAAAACCAAAATTCAACCTTCTTAAAAGTCAAAATTGATAGCACTCAAGGAAATGGCAACCCACTCCAGTACTCTTGCCTAGAAAACTCCATGGGTGGAGGAGCCTGGTGGGCTGCAGTCCATGGAGTCACAAAGAGTCAGACACGACTGAGCAACTTCATGACTTCACTTCACCTAGATCAAAAGATTGATAAGAGGAAAAAAATTACCAGTATCAACAATTAAAGAAACAGCATGACTATAGATCCTGTAATTAAAACATTACACAAATAATATTAAACCAAAACATTCATAAAGGAATATTCTTTTAAAAATCTTTAGGCTGATAAATTGGATAACATCAGTTCAGTTCAGTCACTCAGTAGTGTACCACTTTTTGCGAACCCATGGACTACAACACGCCAGGCCTCCCTGTCCATCACCAACTCCCAGAGTTTACCCAAACTCATGTCCATTGAGGCAGTGATGCCATCCAACCATCTCATCCTTTGTTATCCCCTTCTCCTCCTGCCTTCAGTTTTTCCCAGCATCAGGGTCTTTTCCAGTGAGTCAGTTCTTTGCATCAGGTGGCCAAAGTATTGGAGTTTCAGCTTCAGCATCAGTCCTTCCAAAGAATATTCAGGACTGATTTCCTTTAGGATGGACTGGTTGGATCTCCATGCAGTCTGAGGGACTCTTAAGAGTCTTCTCCAACACCACAGCTCAAAAACATCAACTCTTTGGCTCTCCGCTTTCTTTACAGTCCAACTCTCACACCCATACGTGACTACTGGAAAAACCAAAGCCTTGACCAGACAGACCTTTGTTGGCAAAGTAATGTCTCTGCTTTTTAATATGCTGTCTAGGTTGGTCATAACTTGTCTTCCAAGGAGTAAGCATCACACACATTGAGAGATATATATATATATTATATATATAATATATTTATATTATACATATTATTTATATATATATATATATATCAATGTGTGTGCTTAGTCACTCAATTGTGTCTAACTCTTTTTGACCCCATGGACTATAGTCTGCTCAGCTTCTCTGTCCATGAGGATTCTCCAGGCAAGAATACTGGAGTGGGTTGCTATACCCTTCACCAGGTGATCTTCCCAACCCAGGGATAAAACCCAGGTCTTCCACATTGCAGGTGGATTTTTTTACCTTCTGAGTCACCAAAGAAGCCCATATATATATATATATCAGTACCAGAAATTAAATCCTTAATTGCACTTTACAAAAATCTCCTAGGCCCATGAGTTCAATTGTTAATTCTATCAAACTTCTAAGGAAGAAATAATATCAAACATTTACAAAATCTTTTAGAAAATACACCAGATGAGAACAATTTCCTAATTATTGTATGAGACCAAAAGCATCCTGACACCAAAATCAGATGTTATAATTATCAAAACTATTATTAAAATATATTTTAAAATATTATAAATTATATTAAATAATACCTTTATTAATAGAAATATAACAATCCTTTTAAAAAAGAAATTTATAGGAATATGAAGAGAATACATCATGACCAAGTAGTGTATCCCAGGACTATAAAGTTACTTTAGTATTTGAAGATCAATCAACATAGTTCACCATACTAACAGTATGTAAGAGAAAAACTATATGAAAATTTCAATAGCCACAGAAAATTACTATTTGACATAATTCAAAACCATTGTGATAAAAACAACACAGAATAGAAGAAACCTTTTTCAACCTAACAAAAGTCATCTCCAAAAAACATAGACCTAACAACTTACCCAATGGTGAAAGAGAATGATTCTTCTATAGTAAGAAGCAACAGAAGAATGCCCATTTTTATGCTACTATTTAATGACAACCTTAGTGCTAAAGTCAAGAAGAAAAAGGAATATATTTTTCAGACTTTGGCTTTAGCCAAGATGGAATAACAGAGACTGGATTTATCATTTTGCCTGAAACAACTGAAAACTAGGTGAAATGATTATAGTTGGAAATTTCAACTCCCCATCTCAATAGTAGAAGACTTGAATACTATCATCAAACTTAAATGAAACTGATACAACACTACATCTGATGAAAGCTGATTACATAGTCTTTTCAAGTGCATGACATACCAAGATAGAGAATATTCCATGCCATAAAACAAAGCTTAATAAATTTAAAAGGAGTCAAGTCATACAGAGTATGTTTAGTTCAGTTCAGTTCTGCTCAGTCGTGTCCAACTCTTTGCGACCCCATGGACTACAACATGCCAGGCCTCCCTGTCCATCACCAACTCCCAGAGTCTACTCAAACTCATGGCCATTGAGTCAGAGATGCCATCCAACCATCTCATCCTCTGTTGTCCCCTTCTCCTCCTGCCTTCAATTTTTCCCAGCATCAGGGTCTTTTCCAATGAGTTAGTTCTTCACATCAGGTGGCCAAAGTATTGGAGTTACAGCTTCAGCATCAGTCCTTCCAAAGAATATTCAGGACTGATTTCCTTTAGGATGGACTGGTTGGATCTCCTTGCTGTCCAAGGGACTCTCAAGAGTCTTCTCCAACACCACGGTTCAAAAGCATCAGTTCTTCAGGGCTCAGCTTTCTTTATAGTTCAACTCTCCCATCCATTCATGACTACTGGAAAAACCATAGCCTTGACTAATTGGACCTTTGTTGGCAAAGAGTATGTTCTCTGAGCACAAATGAATTAAATTAAAAATAAATTACAGAAGGATATTTAAAAGTCCTCAAATATTTTGAAACTAAGTAACACTTCTAAATAACCCATTGGTTAGAGGAGAAATAAAAATGAAAAATAGGAAGTATTGAGAAAGGGCTGATACTGAAAATATAACAAAATTTACGAGAAGCAATTATAACAGTATTTAGAGGGATATTTATAATATAATATAGCATATATGGGCTTCCCTGGTAGCTCAGCTGGTAAAGAATCCACCTGCAATGCAGAATACCCTGGTTCGATTCCTGAGTTGGGAAGATGCCCCCCGGAAAAGGGATAGGCTACCCACTCCAGTCTTCTTGGGCTTCCCTGGTGAATCAAATGGTAAAGAATCCACCTGCAATGTGGGAGACCTGGGTTCAATCCCTTGGTTGAGAAGATCCCCTGGAGGAGGGCATGGCAACCCACTCCAGTATTCTTGTTTGGAGAAATTGCCCATGGACAGAGGAGCCTGGTGGGCCACAGTCCATGGGGTCACAAAGAGTCAGATGCAACTGAGCGACTAAGCACAGCACAGCATATAGCATATATACTGGAAAAGAGGAAAGTTCTCAAATCAATGATCTTGATTTCATTTTAAGGATCTAGAAAAAACTGCAAATGAAACCCAAAGGAAGCAAAAGAAAGAAAGTATTAAACATCAGGGAGGAAAGCAGTGAAAAAGGAAACAGAGAAACAATAGCAGAAATCACACTTAAAGTTCATTTTTTGAGGAGATAAATAAAATTGATATAACTATTAGTCAGATTGACAAGGGAAATGGAGAAAAGATACAAATTTCCAGTTTCAGGAATGAGAGAAGTGACATCACTACAGATGCCACAGATATTAAGAGGATAATAAGGGAATATTATTATGGCCAATTCTCTTTAACACATAAATATATATAGGCCTCACAGCTTGCAGGATCTTAGTTCTCTGATCACAGATGGAACCTGGGCCCATAGCAGTGAAAATGACAAGTCCTAACACTGGACCACCAGGCAATTCCCATATTATGGCCTACTCTATACCTATAAATTAGATAAAAAGAAAAGGCAAATTCCTTCAATAGCAAAAAAATTCTAAAGCTCAAGACAGAAATAGTTCACTTGAATAGCTCTATTTCTATTAAAGAATGTAATTTCTTATTGTCACTCAGTTCCTAACTTCCACTTTGACTCCTTTCTTATTATAAAGATTATATATTTTCTTTAACCTAAATAACTGCTAATGACTGGGCAACTGGATTAGCAACACTCATCAGCTGGTCGGGTTTATGGTGATTCAGCTGACTTAGTTTGCATCTGATGTGTCATGAAGGATGTTTGAAAATAAAGATATCCCCAAGAAATCTGCTCCTCCCCAGTATTTACCATTCAGACTTTTCAGAGGCTTTCATGCATATTAAAATAAGCTACAGATTTCCAAAGGAGATAACTACAGTTATGAAGGTGGCTCAAAGTTTTGGGGCAGAATGAATCAGAATATGTAAAATTTCTAACCATACCAAGTGTTGGCCGGGATGTAGACCCACTGAAACTCCTCCACTGTGCTGGTGGGAACGTAAAATGGTACAACCCCTTTGGAAAACACTTTAGCAGTTTCTTTGAAAAAAGACAAATATCAACCATGTGACCCAGTCATCCCACTTTCTAAGTGTTTACCTAATAAAAAGGAAAGTGTATCTCTGTACAAAGACTTGTCAACAAATGTTCATAGTTGCTTTATTTGTAACTGGGAGAAAAAAAAACCCAAATATCTAAACATGAGTAGATAAACTATGTGGTAAATAGATAGACTGTGGTATATCCATGCAATAGAATACTTCTCAGCAATAAAAGAGAGTAAATTACTGATACACACTGCCACATGGATGAATCTCTAATTCACAACCAGCTACATAATTGGTGGAACACAGAGCAAAATGAAAATATGGATTCCCTTGTTCACATATTATTAAGAATTTCAAAACAGTAACAGCAGAGCATTAAAACAAGTGCCAAGGTCTTTGAAATACAAGATCCTACAGGACTGCACCAGCCACATGCCTGTGAAGCTGGACCTGCTCAAAATAATTATCCTGAGTGAAGGAAGACAGACACAAAAGGTACATAACATATGGTTTCACTTATTTTTAAATTAATTTTTATTGGCGTATGGTTGTTTACAATGCTGTGTTTCCACTGTACAACAAAGTGAATCAGCTATATGCATACATATATCCCGTCTTTTTTTGGATTTCCTTCCCATTTAGGTCACATCAGAGCACTGAGTAGATTTCCCTGTGCTATACAGTAGGTTCTCCTCAGTTATCTATCTTATGTGCATGCTAAGTCACCTCAGTCGCGTTTGACTCTTGGCGACCCTATAGACTGTAGCCTGCCAGGCTCCTCTGGCCATAGGATTCTCTAGGCAAGAATACTTGGAGTGGGTTGCCATGCCCTTCTCCAGACGATCTTCCTGACCCAGGGATCAAACCCCCGTCTCTTGTGTCTTCAGCATCGGCAGATGGGTTCTTTACCACTGGCGCCACTTGGGAATCCCTATCTATTTTATATATAGTATCAATAATGTATCTCTGTCCATCTCAATCTCCCAATTCACCCCACCACCCCCTCTTCTCGTGGTATCCATAAGTTTGTTCTCTATATCTGTATCTCTATTTCTGCTCTGCAAATGAGTTCATCTATACCATTTTTTCTAGATTCCACATATAAGAGATGTATATAAAATTACTGAAAATGCAAATTTATATGAAGTGATGGAAAGCTTATCGGTGGTTACCTAAGGAGGGGTAAGAGGAGGGATTTATTTTTTTATTTTATTTATTTATTTTTTTAAGAGGAGGGATTTAAAAGGAGCACAAGGAAGCTCTTTGGGATGACGTATGTGTTTACTATCTTGATTGCGGTGAAGGTCTCACAGATGATACAACTGTGAGCTGTGCCATCCAACCCAGGCACTGATCTGTGGAGAGTTTTCCACACTGAAGAGCCTACTTTAACAGCAGACAAAAACAATGTTTTAGAAAAGTTCTAAAAACTTTTAAAGTTCTAAAAGTATTTTCTTTGCTAAAAAAAAAAGTTTTCAGAGCATCTTATTTTGTTCTAAAAACAACAAATCACTTTCTGTGGGAGGAAAAATTGCAAAACATTACTTGGCCTTTGAGAAGGATTTTTACAGTTCATGATCTCTATGCAGTTCTTCACCACAGCCAGAAAACACACAGTTCAGTTCAGTTCAGTCGCTCAGTCGTGTCCGACTCTTTGCAACCCCATGAACTGCAGCGTGCCAGGCCTCCCTGTCCATCACCAACTCCCAGAGTTTACCCAAACTCATGTCCATTGAGTTGGTGATACCATCCAACCATCTCATCCTCTGTCGTCCCCTTCTCCTCCTGCCCTCAATCTTTCCCAGCATCAGGGTCTTTTCAAATGAGTCAGCTCTTTGCATCAGGTGGCCAAAGTACTGGAGTTTCAGCTTCGACATCAATCCTTCCAATGAACTCCCAGGACTGATCTCCTTCAGGATGGACTGGTTGGATCTCCTTGCAGTCCAAGGGACTCTCAAGAGCCTTTTCCCACACCACAGTTCAAAAGCATCAATTCTTCTGCACTCAGCTTTCTTTATAGTCCAACTCTCACATCCATACATGACTACTGGAAAAACCATACCCTTGACTAGACAGATCTTTGTTGACAAAGTAATGTCTCTGCTTTTTAATATGCTGTCTAGGTTCATCATAACCTTCCTTCCAAGGAGTAAGTGTCTTTTAATTTCATGGCTGCAATCACCATCTGCAGTGATTTTGGAGCCCCCAAAAATAAAGTCAGCCACTATTTCCACTGTTTCCCCATCTATTTGCCACGAAGTGATGGGACTGGATGCCATGATCTTTGTTTTCTGACTGTTAAGGTTTAAGTCAACTTTTTCACTCTTCTCTTTCACTTTCATCAAGAGGCTCTTTAGTTCCTCTTCACTTTCTGCCATAAGGGTGGTGTCATCTGCATATCTGAGGTTATTGATATTTCTCCCGGCAATCTTGATTCCAGCTTGTGCTTCTTCCATCCCAGCGTTTCTCATGATGTACTCTTCATATAAGTTAAATAAGCAGGGTGACAATATACAGCCTTGACGTATTCCTTTTCCTATTTGGAACCAGTCTGTTGTTCCATGTCCAGTTCTAGCTGTTGCTTCTTGACCTGCATACAGGTTTCTCAAGAGGCAGGTCAGGTGGTCTGGTATTCCCATCTCCTTCAGAATTTTCCACAGTTTATTGTGATCCACACAGTCAAAGCCTTTGGCATAGTCAATAAAGCAGAAATAGATGTTTTTCTGGAACTAAAACACACACAAGCATGAGTTAAGTAAGAGAAGATGATATGTAATTAATGACACATTACCAGTAGAGTTTTAGTTGCAGAAGAATAAAGATCCAGCAGGATTTGAAGCCATCAGGGAAAGGCAATCGAAAGGACTGCTATTGAATATAGCCTTGAAGAGTGAATGAGACTTACACAAACATGAAAGAAGGGAAAATAGCAGTTTGGGTAGGGAGAAAAGAATGGCGGTTTGGATTAAAAGTTATCCAGATCAGTTTACAGACAATGAACAGACCTGCTTGGTTGGATCAGTGTATTTTGGTGACAGGAATTTAGTAAGAGATAACATTTGATTGGCTCCCCGGGGTTAGGATATTGTAGAGAGCTCTGAACGCAAGCTGAGTAATCCATTTTTATCTGAAAGACAGGGGCTAATGTCTAGAGTGATAAAATAAAAAATGTTGCGAGAAGTGAAAGGAGGTTATATGTAAAATGCTATTTCAAATCTTCTTTGCTTTGGGGATCCCTTTATTTTATTTTTAAACTTTTTATGTTGGAGTATAACCGATTAACAATGTTGTGACAGTCTCAGGTGAACAACAAAGGGACTCAGCCATACATATACTTGTATCCATTCTCCCCCAAACTCTCTTCCCATCCAGGCTGCCACATAACATTGAGCAGAGTTCCTTGTGCTATACAGTAGGACCTGTTGGTTTTTTCATTTTAAATATAGCAGCGTGGACATGTCCATCCCCAACTCCCCAACTATCCCTTCCCTGCATCCTTCCCCACGGGCAACCATAAGTTTGTTCTGTAAGTCTGTGAGTCTGTGTTTTCTAAGTTCATTTGTATCATCTCTTATTAGATTCCACGTATAAGAGACGATGTCATATGATATTTCTCCTCTTTCTGGCTTAATTCACTCAGCATGACAGTCTCTAGGTCCATCCTTGTTGCTGCAAATGTCATTAAATTAGGCTCCCACCTCAACTTTCTTTTTCCTTGCCTCAAAATATCTCCACCTCCATTTCCTTTATTCCTGTCTGAGAAAGAAGTGTCCTTTCTCTTTTTGAGGCTGAATTCCTCCATGTATCTTCTTAATTGCTTATCCTCTCACATCTTGCTTCATGAAGTAACCTATTTCACAAAGACAGTCTCTTCACATCTTAATGGCACCTTTCCTTCAACAAACAAGCAAATAAAAGCTTTTGTTTGGACCCTGCTGTGTCTCAGAATATTTCCTCATTCATTCCCCAGTTTATGCTGCAGTTGACCACTGACCTAGTTCTGGGGCTTTATTACTTTTTAGACTGAAGTATCTCCTTTCCTGCATGCCTTCAGCATTCACTACACTGCTGCCAAATTAACCTTGGAAAAGAGGCTTCTTTAATATGATTTTCCTTCTCTTCAGTCTTCAGAAATTCACTATTGCCTTTTAAAATAGAATGGTTTTCAGTGGATTTCTATACTACCTTTCTCTTGGTTCTTTTAAGACAGTCAAATGGCACAAATCACTTCTCCTCAAGTTTCTTTGTTTTTCCTGCCCGCATGTTCCTGGTGAGCCCCCAGCCTGCAAGATCCTCTTGCAAGCTGTCTGTTGGAATCAGACTCATTCTTCAAGTATTCAAAAGTAATATCTTGCATGAAGATATTTCTGAGACATTCCTTTTCTGAGCCCCCAAACAAGTTACTCCTGTAACTCTGTGCGATTCACTTTTCAAGTGTCTTTTACTCTGCATTTGATGATGGAATACAGACTTTGGTGTCAGGCAGAACATCAAATGCTCTACTTGTTAGCTTGTGACCTTGGGCAAGTTTCTCAATCCCTCCAGACTTCAATGACCTCATTTGAAAATGTAGATAATAACACCTATCTGTAAAGATATGGGTTAAATCAATGGAAGTGCCTGATGCACGAGAGGTGGTATGTTTCTAACATTATCTTGGCATACATTTGTTTGTATAATTTTCTTATCCACTAAAAAGTACTGTTTTGATACCTATTTGTACACAGTATAACTTATCTACCTTTTAAAGGGACAGTTTTATTTATTTTTTAAACAAACTTTTATTGGAGTGTAGTTGCTTTACAATGTTTTGTTAGTTTCTACTGTACAGCAAAGTGAATTAGCTACAGGTACACATTTATCCACACTTTTTTGGATTTCCTTCCCTTTAGGTCACCATAGAACCCTGAGTAGAATTATTACCTGAGCTATACAGTAGGTTCTTATTAGTTATCTATCTTGTATTGTTGCTGTTCTTCAGTGGCTAAGTCGTATCTGACTCTTTATGACCTCATAGACTAGCCTGCCAGGCTCCCACTGTCCATGGGATTTCCTAGGCAAGAATACTGGAGTGGTTGCCATTTCCTTCTCTGGGATCTTCCTGATCCAGGGATCTAACCTGCATCTACTGCATTGGCAGGCAGATACTTTACCACTGAGCCATAGTATCAATAGTGTATATACGTCACTCTTAAAGGGAGAGTTCTAGAAGTCTGTTGGCATGTTATGTATTCTTAGGATATTTCAAAGTTGGTGTTTTTTTTTCCCCAAAAATGTTACATTCAACTTTGTAAAAACATACGGCCATTCCGAAAATCAGTTAGATCTCATGTCATGTTCAATGTTTTAAAGTAACAATTGGAGGAAAAAATATTAACTATTAATACACAAACCCATTCTCCCACAAAATTTGGGTTTTATGCTAAACATATCAATATTGTAAATGTTACACTTTAAAATATTTCTTATTTAGGACACTTTAAAATCAACTATAAGTAATAATTTATATACATAAAATACATCTGCTTTATGTGTTTGCTCTGATGAGTTTTACCACATATATACACCTGTGTAAAACCACAGTCAACAAACAGAGCACTTACATTGCTCCAGAAGGATTCCTGTGTCTATTCTGTCTCTTTTCTTTGTACACATCCCCAGCACCAGGCAACAACTTTCCTGTTTCTCGTCACTGTAGATTTTTAGATTTAGATTTTCCTTTTCTAGTTTCATATAAATGTAATTACCTACTATGCAGTCTTTCTATCTGATTTTGCTCAGTGTAGAGTTTATGAGATTCATTCATGTTGCATGTACAGTAGTTTGTTCCTTTTCATTGCTGAGTTATAGTCCGTTGTGTGAACATACTACAGTTTGTTTATTCATTCACATATTGATGGACACATTGATGATTTTCAGTTTGAGGTTACTATGAACAAAGCTGCTATGAACACTGGTGTCCAAGTCTTTGTACAGACCTATTTTCATTCTCTTGGTTAAATACCTAGGAATGAAATTGCTGGGTCATATGGTCAGTGTATGTTGACCTTTTAAAGAAATTGTCAATTTGTTTTCCAAAGTAGTATTCTCTTTAGCCATAAATGAGAATTTCAATTGCTCTGCATCCTTGACAACCTTTAAAAATACTAGATGTAGTGATGTCTTATTGTGGGTTTAATTTGCATTTCCCAAATGACAAAAAAGATTGAACATTTTTGCTTGTGCTATTATTTCCATATGTTCTTTATGATGTGTCTATTCAAATATTTTGCTAATTTAAAAAAGTGTTATTGTATTCTTGATTTATAAGGATTCTTAATATATTCTGGATACACGTTCCTTGTCAGATACATATATTGTGAATATTTTCACTTTTTTATGGTATCTTTGGGATAAGAGAAGTTTTACATTTTGATGAAGTTCAATCATATTTCTTATGATTAATGCTGTTTTTTTATTTATTTTTTTTTGGTGGTTGTATCTAAGAAATCTTTGCTTTCCCCAAGGTCACGAAGATTCTGCTGTTTCCTTCTAGAAGTTTAGAGATTTACCTCTTATGTTTAGGTCTATGACCCACATCAAATTAATATTTGTCTAAAATGTAAGGTAAGGGTCAAGCATTTCCTTTTTTTTAAAATGTGGTATCTAGTTGTTTCAACACTGTTTGTTAAAAAGAATTAGCTTTGCATCTTTGTTGAAAACCAGTTGATTATATGTATGGGGTCTGGACTTTATTCATTGATCTATATATCTAACCTTGTGCCTATCACACTGTCCTGGAAATTGTAGTTTTATACTAAGTTTTGAAAAGAGGTATGCGCATGTTCCAACTTTGTTTTTCCTACACATTTATGTATAAATTTTAGAGTTATTTTGTCAAATTAAAGAAATATTCTGCTGGAATCTGCAAAGAACTGACAGTTTAACAATCTGAGTTCCAATTCATGAAGCTGTAATACTTATTTATTAGGTCTTTACTTTCTCTTAATTGTGATTTATCATGTTCAGGGTACAGGTCTTGCATGTGTCTTGTTGAATTTATCACTCTATATTTCATGGTTTTGGATGCTGATAAGTATTATATAGTTTTACTCTAAATTTCAATTTACTGATTTTTGTATCATTGACCTTGTAACCTACAACTAGTTCCAATAGTTTTTTTGGGTGTGGATTCCTTAGGTTTTTCTAATAATACAATGTTGAATAGTTTTACTTAATTCTTTTCCAATGTAAATACCTTTAAAAACACTAGTTCATTCATTTCAGTTCAGTCGCTCAGTCGTGTCCGACTTTGCAACTCCATGAACTGCAGCACGCCAGGCCTCCCTGTCCATCACCAACTCCTGGAGTCCACCCAAACCCATGTGCATTGAGTCGGTGATACCATCCAACTATCTCATCCTCTGTCGTCCCCTTCTCCTGCCCTCAATCTTTCCCAGCATCAGGGTCTTTTCAAATGAGTCAGCTCTTTGCATCAGGTGGCTGAAGTATTGGAGTTTCAGCTTCAACATCAGTCCTTCCAGTGAACACCCAGGACTGATCTCCTTTAGGAAGGACTGGGTGGATCTCCTTGCAGTCCAAGGGACTCTCAAGAGTCTTCTCCAACACCACAGTTTAAAAGCATCTTTGGCGCTCAGCTTTCTTTATAGTCCAACTCTCACATCCATACATGACTACTGGAAAAACCATACCCTTGACTAGACGGACCTTTGTTGACAAAGTAATGTCTCTGCTTTTTAATATGCTGTCTAGGTTCGTCATAGCTTTCCTTCCAAGGAGTAAGCATCTTTTAATTTCATGGCTGCAATCACCATCTGCAGTGATTTTTGGAGCCCCCAAAAATAAAGTCAGCCACTATTTCCACTGTTTCCCCATCTATTTGCCACGAAGTGATGGGACCGGATGCCATGATCTTTGTTTTCTGACTGTTGAGCTTCAAGTCAACTTTTTCACTCTCCTCTTTCACTTTCATCAAGAGACTCTTTAGTTCTTCACTTTCTGCCATAAGGGTGGTGTCATCTGCATATCTGAGGTTATTGATATTTCTCCCGGCAATCTTGATTCCAGCTTGTGCTTCTTCCAGCCCAGGGTTTCTCATGATGTACTCTGCACACTAGTTCATAGTTTTCATCAAACTTGGACAATTTTCAGCCGATATTTCTTCTCCAGGCACACCTCAGACTCCCCCTCCCCTGTTGCAAAGTCTTCCTCAATTATGTCTAAGTTCCCTCTATCAGGCCACTTGGGCGGCCAGAACCCAGAGCAAAGCTCAGCATGGAACAGGTCTCTCTGGCTCCTCCCCTCCCTGAGGTCTGGCTCACATTCCAGGTAGCTGGAGAGCGTGTTCAGTCCGTCCTGTTGGACTCTTGCGACCCCATGGACTATAGCCCACCAGGTGCCTCTGTCCATGGGGTTTTCCTGGGGAGAATTCTGGAGTCAGTTGTCATTTCCTTCTCCGGGGGATTTTCCCACCCAGGAATTGAACCCAGGCCTCCTGCGTCTACTGCATTGCAGGCAGATTCTTTACCACTGAGCCAGCAGGGAAGCCAAGAATGACCTAACAAGCAGATCGGTTTCCTTGGCGCGTGCAGCATTTATTTCATTGGATGAACTGATCCGGGAGTTGTCCCAACAGTGATAACACTGATTTTGGGTGACTCAAACTGTCAGGGCTGTGAGTGGTTTACATGAACGATTTCACTTAAATCTCACAACAACCCCACGAGGTAGGTTTTAAATTTATTCTCACTGAGGAAATTGAGGTAAGAAGAGATTTTAGTTGCCCAAGTTCACACAGCGACTAAGACTGGTGGAGCCAGGAATTTGGAGGTTGAATTTCAGTAATCTGACTCCAGAGCCTGTCTTCTTAACTGTGTGCTTTAGGAGGAAAGAGGAAGAGCTGTCAGGAGCATGTGTATCTGGAGGAAGTGGTTTTTGTTTGTGTGTGTGTGTTTTTAGGGAGAGAGTGGATAACAGTGGGATACCATGTTTCCTGCGGGAAGGGTTCTTGTTAGCTTTACAGCTATAGATTGCCTCTGTTCAAACTTCTCTCCTTTGATACCTTGTCACGTCCTGTTTCCCCCTGACATCCTGTGTTCCGCGCTGCACTGCAATCAGGGCCCTTAAATCACTGGCTCCAGTGGAATCCACGCAGCAGTGGCGATCCGACTGCGCCTCCCGCCCCTGAATACCTGCTCCACTGGCTGTGAAAAGCGAAACAGGGTGAAGTGGTTGCTCCTTCCCCAGAATCTCTTAAGAATGAGTCTTTGGCGGGAAGATACCTAGGCCCCTCTCCACATCCAGAAATTTATCTTACAAAAGTCTTGGGCGGGGTAGGGCTACGCCAAGTCCAGGTGTGTTTAGACTCCGTGCACTAGCAAGACTTCCCCGGCGTTTCCATGAGGAGGTTCCCCAGTCCGCGAGGTTTCCCCGATAGCGGGGCGAGAGATCGCAACCAGGGGCTCCCAGGACCCCCGCGTCCCCGCTCCCAGGCCAGGCGGCCAGGCCCTCGCGCGGCGCGCGCTCCCGAAGGCCGGGGGCGGGGCGGCGGCCGGGGGCGCCCGCTCCTCCCACCGCGGGCGGCCGGTCTGGCGGCGCCGAGCCCCCTGCGCGCGGCACATGGGGCGCCTGACGGAGGCGGTGGCAGCGGGCGGCGGCGCTTCAGAGGCGCGCTCAGCCGGGTCCCCTCCCGCTCCCCTGCCCCTCTCGTCCACGTCCCCCGGCTGCGCGGCCGCCATGGCGTCCAGCGAGGAGGACGGCACTAACGGCGGCGCCTCGGAGGCGAGCGAGGAGAGGGAGGCGGTGGGCAAGCGGAGGCGCTTGGGCTTGTTGGCCACGGTCTGGCTCACCTTCTACAACATCGCCATGACCGCGGGGTACGTGCGCCCAGAGGGGGCCCTCCCCGCGCCGCCGCGCCCCCGACTCTGCGCGCCCTGGTCGCTGGCGGAGCGCTCCCGGCTCCGGGGAGGGGCGGCGAGGGGCCGGGTGCGCGTGCGCGCGGGTAGCTGGGTGGTCGCGGCGCGGGGGTGCGTGCGGCGCAGGAAGGGGGCGCGGGCGGCGGGCGTGGGGGGCGGGGGGGAGGGGCGCTGCGCCTCGGGGCTTGAATGGAGCGGGGCGGGGGAGCCGGGCGGTGCTCTCCCGGCATTGCCTAATACGGTGCACGGCGCGCGCGGCGGCCGCGGGGCGCGGGCCGGAGGTTAAGTATAGACCTGGGCAGGAATGCGGGGCCGACCCGCGGGGGAGGCGGCCCCCGCCCGCCCCCTCCGCCCCGGGCGCCACCGCTGCCGCTGCTGCTGAAGAAGCGCCGAGGTCCCGCCGCCCCCGAGCCCGGAGCTGTCCGGAGGGTGACTCCAACCCGCTTTCCCGGTCGCCGGCCCCTGGACTGCACAACCTCGTGCTCCGGATCGCTGGGCAGAGTTTGCTAACCGTTCCTGTCTCTGCGATTTTTTTTTAAGTAATAGTGCGCCGGAGAACTTCTTACCTGGGACGATTTTCTAAATACCCTGCGAGATCGGAGCGTGGCATTCGTGTCCAGGATCTTGTGGCTCCGTGACTGATACGCTTTAACTTTTATTTCTGATTTTGAATGCGATTTACAAGTTAAGGTTACACAATGACTATTATAGCTCTGCAAAGAGCGGCCGCAGTGACGTTTAAAAACCTGCTGGGAAATGCTCTTCCGTTTCTAAATGGCATTGCCTTAAAAAAAAAAAAAAGAGCTGTTTTCCGTTATCCTACGAAGTATTACTAACCTCTGGAAATGTGGGGGGAAAGCTTAATATCGAAAACTTTCTCTAGGGCGTACAGAAAACTGTGATTGACCGAGATTTAATAAATGACTTGAGAAGGTGCTGAGTACTTTTGTGCTTAATGCCTAATGTGCTTAATGCCTAACGAGGACTCACTGTGGGGCAGGCACTGTGTCGGTCCATCTCGGTGTAATCTGTCATCATCGGTCCTCTACGTCCTGTGAGGGGCGCACGATGTTACATTTGATAGAATGGGAAACTGAGGCACAAATCGATTAAGTAACTTGCTGAAGTTCACACAACCAGTAAGCGTCAGACTTAGACTTCAGTCCAGTTTGACTCCGGAGCCCTGCTACTTCTGCTTCCCACTCTTAAGTTTTCTGATCTTGAAAAAGAAAACTAATTGATTCACAAGCCACTGGAGAACAGTTGGGTACCCACTGTGTGCTACAGCCTGCAAAAAATCGTCTCTTCTTGCTAGTCTCATCCAGTTAATAAACACTGGGGAAGCCTGCCATCTATTAACTTGTCTGCGGCCCCTTTCTTTTCCAGGCCACTTTCCCTTTTGAAGGCGGAGTTACCTTTTAAAAAAATGAAGATCAATGCATAACTCCAGTTTAAAGCCTTCAGTGACTCTGCATTACCGCCACTGTAATGGAAGGGATTTAGGCTGTCATTCAAGGCAATATCTGCCTGACTACTCTTCCCAGTTTTATTGCTTTTGGTCTCCTCTCGCTCAACTGTGCCCTTAAAGCACCGTGCAATTTTATTTTCATGGCTCTTTCCATCTTTGCTCAGGCTTGTTCATCCTGTGGATAATATTCCCTGTGTTCCTGCCATGACTTTTAACCACCGTCACCTCTTTGAAGTTTTCTGGGTGTCTTACCCCACCTGGAGCAGAATTAAATGTTCTCTCCGGTGTGTTCTCAAACTTAATTCCTGACCTTCCTACCTGGCTCAGCAAAATCACTGCTTCCCCGGAAACTTGTCTGTCTCCCAGTTGTTCAAAGGCAAGGGGAGCAGAAATGGAATAATCCATAAAACTTAACTCTTTGGAAGCTTTCTAGAGGCGTTGAGATTTGAAGAAAGAGTAGGATTTGCATATGTAAAGGGTGGATGTTTCAAGTGAGATGAGTTCTGAAAATAGGCTTGAGATGCAGTGAAGCTTCCTGATTTAATTGAAGGGACATAGGGGCGGGGGAGCCTGGTGGGCTGATGTCTATGGGGTCACACAGAGTCAGACACGACTGAAGTGACTTAGCAGCAGCAGCAGTGCAGACATTGTGCAGATGAGGTTGGCAAAGCTGTGGTATTCAAAGTGGGACACACACGTGTACATTGAGTGGTTTGGAGGTTCTTTTTTTTTGTCTGCTTTTTTTCCTCCAGCTTTATTGAGTTGTAACTGACACCTTACACTGGGAGTTTAAGGTGTACAATACGATTGCTTGATGTATTACTTGGTATATATACATATTACAAAATGATTTTCATCATAAGATTAGTTAGCACATCTGTCACCTCACATAGTTGCCATATTTATTTTGGGATGGAGAACATTTAAGATTTAGGATCCTAGCAACTGAATTTTTTTAAATTGAAGTTTAGTTGATTTACAGTGTTGTGCCAGTCTCTGCTGTATATGCTTTGTAGCATAGTGACTTATATAGACATTCTGTTTTTATATATTCTTTTTCATTATGATTTATCATAGGATATTGAATATAGTTCTCTGTGCTATACAGTAGGACCTTGTTTATTTAGTCTATGTGTAATAGCTTACATCTGCTAATGCAGAGGTTCTTTTTGTTTATTTGCTTGGTCTTTTCGCATTTAGCACAACTTTGGAATATTTATTGATTTTTTTGGTAGTAATTTTGAAATCAAACAATATCTGAGAAGTGAAATTTTTACATAAGTGTAAAAAAGAAATTGCCTAATTCGATAAGCTCAGCATGACTTTTCATTTTTCCTTGTAATATCTCATGAGAATAAGTTTGTTCAGATTTTTACTCCAGTTACCATACTCAGGCAGGCCTTCCCTGGCTGTCTTCATTTAAGTAGCAGCTGCTTACAAATCACTCCTTATCCCCTTTGCCTGCTTTATTTTTCTCCATCATGCTTGTTACCATATAACTGTATGATGAATTTTACTAAATCGTCTTATTGCTTATTGGTCTGCTTCTCAGACCCTATACAATGTTAGCCCCGTGAAACTCTCAAGAAATACTGGATTGGCCAAAAATTTCATTTGAGTTTCTCCAGAACATCTTATGGAAAAACCCAAAGGAACCTTTTGGCCAACCCAGTATTTGTCGAGTAAATGAATGTACTGATATTATAGAGTTTTGTAGTTACAATATCTACTCTGTTGGATATTCAGTTTTCATGCTGTATTTCACCAAATATTTCCATGTAGTTTTCAAAATTACACTCTTTCATGGTTATATAAAAGTGAATAGAGTTAAGTTACAATAATAGTCCAAATCATGTCTCTAATGATATTATCCTTTAATTTGTTTCTCTTGAATTACTTGTTTAGGATGAATTCCCAGAGTAGAACTACAGGATGTAATTAATTTAGTTAAGTAATAATGTGATTTAAAGGATGTGAGGATTTTTATGGTACTTGTTCACAATAGATACTTGGCTAGGAGCATTTTCTCTCTCTTCTTTTTTGTTTTGCCACAAACACTTTTGAAGCCTGCATGTATTTGTGAATTGTCTTAGGTCAAGTGAGAGACAAAAGCTAAATATTTTAGGCCCTGTGCTTGGAGAAGTGTTACCAGGGACATTTATAGATTGCAGTAAAAGGATGAAATAAGTGTTCCACAGAGGTGTCATGTCTGTAGGTAGGGAGAATCAGAGAAAGGTGTGTGTGTATGTGTGTGTGTGTGTGTGTGTGTGTAACCATTGCATTCTAACTCAACTTTGAAGGATGAGCAGTATTTACTTGGCGGGGTTGAGGAAGCAGCAGGAGTTAGGGTACAGAGATGTGACACCACTAGACATGCTGTTGGGATGAAAACAAGGGGGTCTGAAGCACAGGCTAGAAAAGAAAGGTGGACGGGTAGCCTGCCCCTTTGTGCAGGCCTGACATGCTTCGCTAACATGTTTGGATTCTAACCTGTAAGCAGTACGGAAGGTGATAATTGAAGGTTATGTTTTCACCCCTTTTTAGCCGGGTAACCTCAGATAAGTTCCATAACCTCTCTGACCCTGGGTTTTCTCATCTGTCAAAGGAACAACACAACTACTTTGCTAGATTACTACAAGGAATTAAGTGGATATGAAGTGGTTGACAGAGCTGCCTGACACATAGTGGGTGTTTAGAAATGATAATTCCTATTCCTGGTGGTGAATTGTAAAGTGGACTTTGTGCAGAAACTGAGATATTCTTCCTGTGTACATGGTGTATGTTAGCAGAGCACCAGACCCAAGGTTCAGGCATGTACATTTCTCAACATGTTAAGTAATAGAATATATTTTATTCCTGGGGAGGATGAATCCATGTGTGGATCTGTGACAGCTTTTTGTTTTTTAATTGGAATATAGTTGCTTTACAGTGTTGTACAACAAAATAAATCGGCTATGTGTATACACATATCCCCTCTCTCTTGAACCTCCCTCTCACCCCCCCACCACCCCACCCCACTGCATACCACCCCTCTAGGTGAGCACAGAGCACAGAGCCAGGCTCCCTGTTATACTGCAGCTTCCCACTAGCTAGCTGTTTTATACATGGTAGTGCATATATGTCAATCCTACTCTCCCAGTTCATCCCCCACCCGCTGTGCCCACATGTCCACTCTCTCATGTCTGTGGCTCTGTTCCTGCCCTGCAGATAGGTTCATCTGTACCATTTTCCTAGATTCCACATCTATGCATTGATATTGTTTGTTTTTCTCTTTCTGACTTCCTTCACTCTGTATGACAGACTCTAGGTCCATCCACATTGCTAGAAATGACCCGATTTCATTTCTTTGTTATGGCTGAGTACTATTCCATTGTATGTATGTTCTACATTTTGTTTATCCATCCATCTGTCAAAGAACATTTAGATTGCTTCCATGTCCCAGCTATTGTAAATAGTGCTTTTTATGCATTCAAACCACTCAGTGTCTTCAACAGATAAAGTTTTTGAGAAAGAGAAGGGAGGAGAGATGAATGGATGGATGGAAGGGGGCAAAATGTATAGATCGACATAGTCATAAAAAAAGACATAGCAACTAATTACAGTGAATGAATCTTATTTCAGTCATGATTTCTTTTTCTTTTTTTTTTTTTTTGGCTGTATTGTATGCGAGATCTTGGTTCACCAATCCAGGTCACTCCCATGCCCCCTGCATTGGCAGCACTGAGTCCTAACCACTGGAGCACCAGAGAATTCCCCCAGTTATGATTTTTAAAAATTCTGAGACAGTTGTGTCTTAATTCTAAGTTTTGTGATTGAAGAAGTTCTCATTAAATTCTTCACATGGGATAGTGGTGTTTTGGCTCTCTTTATGGAAAATAAACCTTTGAGAAATACATCATTAAGCATTTATCAATCATATTATAGGATGTATAGATTTAATTCAGAATAATCAGAGAGGAAGGCTTGTAGGGAGAGAAGTGACTAGAAGTTTGGATGAAACAAAATAATTTGTAAGATGATACTGGTTGGGTCTTCCTGTGGTCCAGTGGTTAAGACTCTGTGCTTCCACTTCAGGGGGCACAGGTTCAATCTCTGATCAGGGAACTAAGGTCCCACATACCTTGTGGTCAAAAAATAAAATGAATTAAAAAAAATTTAAAAGATGGTACTGGTTGAAGCAGGGCAGTGGTGAACAGGGGTCATAGTATCATTCATGCTCTCAGTTCAGTTCAGTCACTCAGTCGTGTCCGACTCTTTGTGACCCCATGGATGGCAGCACAACAGCCTTCCCTGTCCATCACCAACTCCCGGAGCTTGCTCAAACTCATGTCCATCGAGTCAGTGATGCTATCCAACCATCTCATCCTCTGTCGTTCCCTTCTCTTGCCTTCAGTCTTTCCCAGCATCAGGGTCTTTTCCAATGAATCAGTTCTTAGCATTGGACTTTCAGCTCTACACCTTTCATGCATGCTCTACACCTTTGTATATGTTTGAAGTTGTTCATAAAATTTTTTTAAAATAGTGTTGAAATTTTAAAAAATAGGAGATATAGGTGTAGATAACTATGTTCTTAAAAAAGCAGGTGGTCTCCAAGAGATATAAGGAGAAAAAGAGGCACCAGAAGACATCTGGAAAAGAGAGCTCTACCTTCAGTAAGACTTTTTCGGGTCATCACAGCCATAGTGCGTGAGAAGGAGGAGTTTAGTGAGTGCCATAAGGTATTTAGGAAATTATACATCTCTTTCCTTGCTGCGCTGTTGCGTTGTCTCCACTTACTAGAACTATGTCTTATCTCTAATTCCCCAGGACCTAGCACAGTACCTGGTGTAGCAATAAATGTTTATACTGAAGCTGAATGAATAAATAAATGAATCAAGCAAGTAAGAAACCTTCTACATGTGGAACACATGTTTATATTTTCCAAAGAGAGTGTTTTGTTAAGGACTGAAAGTGTCTGGGTTCGTATTTGTGTAATTGATAGCTCTGAAATATTTTTTAAGAAAACTTTCCAGAAAAGAATTCCAAATTGTAGGAGCTCTAGTTGCTTCTGGAAATATTTAAAATTATAATGACTAAACTGATAGATGTAGCAGTCCAAGGTTACTTAAATGTAGGGCCCTTAAAAGAAATTTTGATCCTCACCCTTTGCGATGGAGAGCTTAGGAGGTGAGAATGGATTAGTTCAGATGAGCTTCTGGCTGTATTTATTGAAAAACAGGTGAGAGGTTAGCACAGATGGTTGTATGGTCCTTTATAACCCTAGAGTGTTCATTTCTTTTATTTCCAACAGGTTAGTGGTGATATTCTCCTAATGCTGTACTATTAACAGTTGGTACAATACTGCCACCTATGGGACAACAATAAAATGTGTTACTGTTAATGATGCTTGGATTTTTGTATCATGCTTTTAAAAATATAGAAAACTTATCATCTCGATGAATCTTCTGATGAATTCTTTGGTAGGGTAATAATTTTTGTTCTGTGCATGTGGTATTTTCCTGGCCCAGGGATCAAACCCGTGTCTCCTATATTGGCAAGCGGGTTATTTACCCTGAGCCTCCAGGGAAGCTCCGAATTAAAACAGCTTATAGAGCTTGTTTTCTTATTCGAAGTCATATAAGGCCTTGGAATTGAAGATATTGAAAATCATAACATTTTACAACTGGAAGGTACCTAAAACATCCTTCAGATGAGCACACTCAGATGAACCCAGCACAGGATTGAGTGTTGGCTCCATGTGGGGTGAAACCATGAGCTGAATCCAGGAAGCCATGGTAGTAAAAAGAGAAAAGCAATGGGCTTTAAAAGACCTCCACCATGAACTTACTCTAAGCCTTAGGGTAAGCCCTTAGATGTCTCTGCATGGTGATTACTTTGTATTGAACAATGGCCTTCAAACTTTCCTGATAGCATACTACTATCAGCTGAAATATCTTTGAGTGTAACACTTTGTATAACTTTAAAAATTACTACAATTTAAATGTATTTTTATGATTAGCTAATATCCCCAGGCTGGTAGCTCAACTGGTAAAGAATTTCCCTGCAGTGCAGGAGACACCCACTTGATCCCTGGGTCGGGAAGATCCCCTGGAGAAGGGATAGGCTGCCCACTCCAGTCTTCTTGGGCTTCCCTGGTGTCTCATATGGTGAAGAATCCACCTGCAATGCAGGAGACCTGGGTTATCCCTGGGTTGGGAAGATTCCCCTGGAGGAGGCTGTGGCAACCCACTGCAGTATTCTTGCCTGGAGAATCCCATGGACAGAGGAGCCTGGCAGGCTGCAGTCCACGGGGTTGCGAAGAGTTGGACATGACTGAGCGACTAAGGACAATGCACCAGGCTCAGTGTATGCTTAGGGCCCAACCAGTGCAGTGGGGTAGTTGACAAGCATAGACTGAGATGAGTGGTGGGTTCAGGTCCCAGCTAACTGGCTCTATGGCCCTTTCTCCTATTTCCACAGAAGTGAAATAGGATAATAGTAGTTGCTACCTCATAGGGTTATTGTGAGGATGAAATATTAATATTTTAACTATATATATACATATATAGATAGGACAGTGTGTAGAACATTGAAAGCACTCCAAAAGTGTACTTGCTACTACCTTAATACTTCTACATTTCAATGGTCTTTGTGATAGTTCCAGACGTTTGCCTGATTTCATGTCATTCTCACTAGAAAGTGATTGTTCTTTACTCATTCTGTGCTGAGGAGGGAACATTCCCAGGGTTGAAGTGCTGTTCTACTATTTTCTCACTGTTCTATTGAGTCTGCTTTTCATCCCACCCAATCAGTCATTTCTTCACAGGCACCTTTAAGCCACTTGTCTATTTTATGAGTGCTTTTTAATTAAAAAGTTAAAACTGTAATAATTTTGTAATTCATAAATCCATTTAACTAGTCACTTTGGAGACCACTGTTTCTGAAAGCCTGGGGCAGCTATTCATTTCCATGAGTGTATATTATTAAAGATGTTTAAAAGTTACAGGTGATGCAACTTTTTTAAACTTCAAAGTGCTTTTGTAATTGCAATGGAAAAAACTGAACTCTTATCAGGGACTCTTGGAGATTGAGTATCTGACTTGTGAGAAAGCTGGTGTCCACAGGTTTGATTTGTGTTTCTAAGTACCATTAATTCACCACAACTACATTTAATGTATAAGAGGACAGAGGAGCTGAGTGGGCTACTGTCCATGGGGTCACAAGAGCCGGCCACAATTTCGTGGCTAAACCACCACCAAGTTGAAGGGCCTGGGGATGTGCTTTTTTTTTTTTTTTTTTTTGAAAATGAACCCTTTTTAAAAAAAGTATAGTTGATTTACAATATTAGTTTCAGGTGTGCAACATAGTGATTCAATATTTTTATAGAATATACTCGATTTGAAGTTATTATAAAACAATGGCTGTATTTCCCTGTGCCATATGATATATCCTTGTTCCTTGTTTATTTTATACATAGTAGTTTGTGTCTTTTAACCCCCTATTCTTGTCTTATCCCTCTCCCCTTCCCTTTCCCACTTGCTAACCCCTGGTTTTAGAAGCAGGCTTGGGGCTTGCTCTGGTGGCTCATTGGTAAAGAGCCCGCCTGCCAATGCAGGAGACATGGGTTCAATCCCTGATCTGGGAACATCCCACATGCCGTGGAACAACTAAGTCTGTGCACCACAACTATTGAACCTGTGCTCTGGAGCCCATGCTCCACAAGAGAAGCCAGTGCAATGAGAAGCCCGTGCCCGACAACTAGAGAGTAGCCCCTGATCACAACTAGAGAAAACCTGCTTGGAAAATAAAGACCCAGCACAGCCAAAAATAAAAAATAAATGAATAAATACAAATTTTTATAAAGCTTATAAAAGCAGGTTTACATCTGACCTTCTATATGTGTTCCTTCTGCGGCCTCACAATTGTTTTTATTTAATGGAAATTATGAAAACATTAATGGTTCTTATTAATGACTTTTACTTATAACTATATATTTGTGTAAAATACATATTTATATACACATAGCTCTTTACATCAAATCTTATTATAATTATGAACTACTTTATAATAACTTCATTTTTGGTAGAGAAACCTACTTCAGTCTGTTACTTTATCTGCTGAAACCAAAAATACAAGGCACATTGTTTGACATCTGTATGTAGCTGATCTTGAATACGGGCTTCCCTGATAGCTCAGTTGGTAAAGAATCTACCTGCAATGCAGGAGACCCCAGTTCGATTCAGGATCTGCTGGATAAGGGATAGCCTACCCACTGCACTATTCTTGGGCTTCCCTTGTGGCTTAGCTGGTGAAGGATCTGCCTACAATGCAGGAGGCCTAGGTTTGGTCCCTGGTTTGGGGGACAGCCTACCCACTGCAGTATTCTTGGGCTTCCCTTGTGGTTCAGCTGGTAAAAGAATCTGCCTGCAATGTGGGAGACCTAGGTTTGATTCTTGGGTTGGGAAGATCCCCTGGAGGCGGGAAGGGCTACCCACTCTTGTTTATTTCCTTGAAGAGTCAATGTAAAAATGATGTTTGTTATCTCTTCCTATGGGTTTTTTGAAAATAGAATAATGAACTGAGCATATTAACACATACATGCTAGTACTGTATAAGTTATGACATATCTTTTCAGGATTCAGGAGACTTCATTCTGATAGAGCTTTATAAAATGCTCTTCTTTTCTCTAGGTGGTTGGTACTGGCTATTGCCATGGTACGTTTTTACATGGAAAAAGGAACACACAAAGGTTTATATAAAAGTATTCAGAAGACACTTAAATTTTTCCAGACATTTGCCTTGCTTGAGGTAAGTTTCAATGATGCATATTTATTTGAAAATATATCTGTTAGAGCAGAATCAGTCTTATTTTGCTTCTTACTTACTCCCCATAGATTCACTTAAAACTAGTGGTGGCAGGGATTTATTTTATGCTATTGACATGTGATTTTTTTGTTTGTTTGCTTACAGATAGTCCATTGTTTAATTGGTGAGTTGTTTTTTTTTAATTTGCTTTTTATGTTCGGCAGAGATTGCATTTGGGGCAGTGGTTGACTTGTTTTTCTTTTTAAGGAATTGTACCTACTTCTGTGCTTGTGGCTGGGGTCCAAGTGAGTTCAAGAATCTTCATGGTGTGGCTCGTTACTCACAGTATAAAACCAGTAAGTGACACTGGTCTACTTGAGTCTACTTGAGCCAGGAGGAAAGCTTTCTTATTAACAGGAACCCAAAATATTAACCTGACTATATTTCAGGAAGCAGAACCCTTGGCCAAAGAAGGGTTGGGTTTGGATGTCAGTGGGATTGTACATTGACTTAGCACATGCATAGAATGGCTTTGAAACACCTGCAAACCCCCAAACTGGCATTTTTATAGCCATAATATACTCTCCTCTGGAGTTTTTCAGTTTTTAAAATCAGTGTTCCTCTGCTTAATGTTATGTGGCAGCCTGGAGGGGGAGAGGAGTTTCGGAGAGAATGGATACATTTTTATGTATGGCTGAGTCGCTCTACTATGCACCTGAAGCCATCACAGCGCTGTTAATCTGCTATGCTCCAGTATAAAATAAAAATTAAAAAAATAAGTAAAATAAAATGAAGTAGAATGTTCCTATTCTGTCACATAGTGAAATGAGAATTTTCTTTTCTGTTGAAGTTGTGTATTGTGTTTGATTATGTAATTGAAGTTGTCAGTATAGACAGTTCCTTTTTCCTCGTTTAGCATCAAGCATTGTAGCTAGAGACACAGTTAATCTAGCTCTGTAGCATTGAATACTTGGAAAAGACTCAATTAAAAGTTAGGAGGGTTAAGGAACTTAGAGAGAAATAAGCTTGCTACTTATTGAAGCATGACAGGAGAGAGACTTGAGTCCAATTAATGGCTTAAAGCCTTTTAGACAAACAAACACCATGTTTAGCATTTCAAGCCATTGGGCCTTTTAAACCCGTGACAGAAGCATTTCCCACATGGGCCCTGCTGACCTTCTTGACAGCCTCTGGAGCCTCCTGTCTACTTGAAGACAGCTCTCTGGCCTCCTCTCCTTCCTCAGATGCCTGACTTGTCCTGTCTGCTTGTGGTGACACATAACCTCCCTTCCACGGCCTGCTGGGCTCATGGCCTCCAGTCTGCATGGGGACAGATTGCTGACCTTCTGCCCTTTACTGCTCTACACTTCAACCCTCTCGACTAGAATCTTTCACTCAGCTGACTCAGTCCACCTGGTCCCTAGCCAGTGCCCGCCATATAGATGGCAGTGGACACACATGTACACGTACAAAATCAGGCCCTCATTCAGATTGCCTTGTCATTTAAGAGCAGGAGTCCAACAGATAAATAAAAGAGATCAATCAAATAAAAGAGACGCTGTTCTAGACAGTGCATACTGGTTCTGAGAGGCTGATATTGTCCTGGGATGGTTGAGTTATTAGCTAGAGCAAAAGGGGACAGAGAGGACCCAGTAGAAATTCAGCCATTCCTCTGTTAATGGCATGTTTAAATCTGATATTGGTAAAGACCTAGGTAATGGTGACTGCATTGAGTTGTCTGTATTGCATCTTTCTAACCCTGAGTCTCCATTATAACAAAAGGCACGTAGTAAATAATGAAAAAAAAAAAATCTTCATGGAGAAAGAAGTTCAACGAACTTGTGACTTTCTCTGTAATTCCACAGATCCAGAATGAGGAGAGTGTGGTGCTTTTTCTGGTCGCGTGGACGGTGACAGAGATCACTCGCTACTCCTTCTACACATTCAGTCTTCTCGACCACTTGCCATACTTCATTAAATGGGCCAGGTGGCGATGATGTCTTGCAGTTTCGTTGCTCATGGTGCTGCGCATGCGTGTTTTGTGTGCTGAGCTAACACGGAAAATTAAAATGTGTGTCTTAGCCGAGTGTTGCTAGGAGGCTGCCGTTTTGGATATTAGCAGTATATAACTTGCATTCTAAAGGCTTAATTTAATGACTAGGGAACAGTCATATTAACATATATCTTGAGTGAAAGCAGTGCCAGACAAATTATGTTAGTATCCTTAAATAAATTCCTAACTGGTCATTCATTTTTCCTTGAAAGCAAGATATACATCTATGGAATTATATTAAATCAGCTCTTGACCCAAAATACGGCATTTTTTCTGATGGACTAAAATTTTCTTTCTGACAGCTCACAAACTCTATATTCTACAAAACAAAGTTAGGAAAATAAACTAAAACACTAAAAATAAACTATAAAACAGGTGAGCTTTAGAAACAAAATGGATATTAAAGAAATTATTGGAAACATTCTGCACCTAGAAATTTTTTTAATATGACGGACTTTCACTGAGTTAAATACAAAATGTTCTTGTAATTGCTAAAAGTGATCCTTACATCAATCAGTCATTAACTTAATATTCAGCCTATGTCATATCCACACTTTTAGTATCTTGTATATACAATGTCAGCTTTGTGTGTGTATTAAGTAGCAGATACAGTTTTTAAAAGTCATCCCTATTTGGAATTGTATTATTTGGAAGGAGGACAACATTTATATTTCAAGGGTTCTAAATATAGCTCTCCAAAAGCAACAGTTTTTAAAATAAAAGATATTCTGTCCTTTTTAAAATTTGCATTCTTGAGCAGCTGATATTTTACAGAATTATTATAAAAACAAGACTGCTCTTTGGAGAACAAATCACAAACCAGCATAGATTTGTTCATTTCATTCTCGACATACTTATAATCAGAAATAACAGTAATAATAATAACATACCCAGGTGTGAGGACAGCAAAATCTCTGTCCTGTCCTGATGCAAGAGGAAAAAATAAAATGACTAACAGGTGTGAGAAACGCCGAGTGGGGAGAAATGCAGATAGGCTGTTAGGGTAAGAGATGTCTGTCCCATATATGGCTATGTACTGAATTGGCCAAAAAGTTCTTTTGGGTTTTTGGCCAACCCAGTAGGTAGGTAGATAGATAGACAATAGATAGATATTAATAGATGGATGAAGCATGTTAGCTGCTTAGTTGTGTCTGACTCTTTGCGACCCCATGAACTGTAGCCCTCCAGTCTCCTCTGTCCATGGAATTCTCCAGGCAATAATACTGGAATGGGTAGCATTCGCTTCTCCAGGGGATCTTCCTGGAGTTCAATCTTCCTCCAGTTCAATCTTCCAGGGATTGAACCCAAGTTTCCTGCATTGCAGGCAGAGCATCTTTACCATCTGAGCCACCAGGAAAGCCCTTAATAGATAGATAGATGGATAGATATCCCACATAGGTAGGATAAAAGAGTTTGATGGTATCTTCAATCTTTAAATTTTTAAAATTTAGCTACAAAAGTAGTATGTTTTCATTATAAAAAACACAAACAGTTTTTAGTCTATATAATAAACATTGAAAATTCTGTTAGTATTCCTACCTGACTGCCCTGCCCTCCCCCTGGAGAAAGTTGGGAGTTTACCATCCAGACTTTTTCTTATTAACAGTGGGAACACACAGATGTGAGTTTTTGAAAAATAAATGAATGACATGATACTTGATTTTTGTTTATATATTGGAGCTCTTGTTTTCTTTTTTAAATTGGTACAGGTCCATTTAGAGCTTGCTCTCTGTCTCTTAATGCTGCATCATATTCCATAGGATGAATGACTCAGTTCTTTATTGCCAGAATTTAAATTACTTCTGGTTTTCTGATACTCTAAATACTGCTTTGTGATATCAAAACAATGCTATATCCATATTTCTGTTATTTTTTAAACAAACTCTGATATTAGTGTATAGCTAATATCAAGGTAATTCATATCTAGTGTCAGACTTGTTTTTGATTACCATATACTAAAAACCTAACACTTTTTCTTAAGAATAAAAACTTAAAATTGTCTATATTCCCCTTATAAAGGATAATTACTGTTAATTATACTATCAATATATATCCTTTCAAACTTTTTAATATTCTCTAGCTCTTTTTTTTGTGGCTTACCATTTTGTATATAAAGTGAGTGAGTAAAAGAAAGTCGCTCAGTCATGTCTGACTCTGTGACCCCATGGACTCTACAGTCCATGGAATTCTCCAGGCCAGAATACTGGAGTGGGTAACCATTTCCTTCTCCAGGGGATCCTCCCAACCCAGGAATCAAACTGGGGTCTCCTGAACTCCAGGCGGATTCTTTACCAGCTGAGCTACCAGGGAAGCCCTTGTATATAAAATAAGGCTTTAAAACTATAATTTGAGCTTAAACATTTTATCTGCTGAAGGTTGCACTACCATTTATAAGCGTTTGGTTGGTTTTATTTTTCTTGTACCAGAAAATTTAATCACTCTAGCAATTGGGCCTTTCACAAGATTAGCGGTTTGGAATGTGGCTGGATGCTAATCCCAGAATGTGACTCACTGCCATTTTGCATGACCTCAGTCTTTCAGACCCTCCAGCACCTTTCATAATACTAATTCAAGATATAGTCTTTTTTTATTTGCTATATTTATAAAATTTGTTTGTGGAAGGTAATGGTCTTTACTATTTTGTCTGCCTTTTAGAATGCATTTGCATGTCTTGAATTTCTGGGAAAGTTCAAAATTCTACCATTGCATGTTTAAATTTGCTGTCAGAAATCCTTTGTCAGTTGCCTTAATGGTAAACAGGTTTCTGTAAAATCTTTCAACTTTGAAATGCATATTTTAACATAATACATCACGTCAGTTCATCATAGTCATGAATAATTATGTTTCATGTAAAAACTCAGAAAGATCCCAAACACCTATAGATATTTGCCCACCCCATTAAACTAACCTAAAATAGCATTTATATTTATGTTCAAATGTTGAAGCCTTTCTTAAATAAAACTTCACTTTAAAAATAGCTTCTTATTTATAAAGCATTGCCCTACTATGATGATTTGGATATTTGGATGTGATTTGATTCTATTTATCTGTCAAAAGTGTTCCTAGAAAAGCTCACTGAATAGATAAATGTACATTGTTATGTTTTCATACGGATTTCTTTTTATTTTCAAAAATTTTCTGATGACAGTTGGGAATCTGTAAGGAAGCATCATATCTTTTTTGGAATATTAGTTAAATCACTCATGCTGCTGTCAGAACTTAGAGAATTGGTGCCGTACAGCCTTTTTAAAGTGCAAATAAAGTCAAATAAATTATGTAATTTCTCCTTATTTCATTGAAAATAATTACTGTTTTTATGACTTTAACTTAATTTACTCTGAGTTACTTTTTTTTTCAATTAAAGAACAGTCCTACCCAAGAAACGTCATCTGAGAGCCACATAAAGTTAAGAAAACACTGAAATTTGAGTGTCTTAATTGAGAAAGGAATATAAAATGTTCAGTTATGTGCTTTTAAATTGAGATAGGAAAAGATTGATTTAAGGGATATACACAGAACAACACAAGGCTGCTGAGAGAGGTGCCACGCACAAGGCAAGGACGGGGCATGGGGGGACCATTGAAGAATCATTCTTCTTTCTTTACCAGTTCATCTATTTTGGCAAATAATTCTCCTCTCCTCCTCTGTCATCTCTTGTCTTTGCATACATATCCTTGGCACATAGAAGTAAGGCGACTTTTAAGTTGTCTCCAAGCTCCTGCCATATTCACACATTTGACTTCTCTTTACAAATATGTCTTAATCCCAACAAAATGATTAAAATCCAGATCAATTTGCTTGCTTTCTTTTTCCACCAAAATTTTGACCTTAACTTCTGTGATAACTATTATAGAGCAACTGACTTGGAGAAAACTGATTTTTTTTTGATGGAGAAATGTTATTACCTGGGGTGCTTGAGGCTGTCCTGTTGGTCCACCAGTAGAGACTTCACAAGGTACCTCTAACTGTAGGCAGAAGTGATGCCAGGCACTTGTGGGCCCAGTGTATGTGAGAGGACGACCTGCAATCCAAATGAAGAAACTGTGATTTGGATTTTGGCTAGAACTTTCTCAGCTCCATTTTAAGCAAGCTAACTATTCCTTTAATATGCAGATTCAGGAAATGACCTATCTTCCTTGTTTTATCATAAAAGCAATTTTAGATAATATGTTGGTTAGCAGTTATTGATGATGCTTCAGATGGTTTTTATCAGTTTTCTAAAATAGGAGTTCCTTTTAATTAATAACCACATAGGGTTTTCCGAATGCCTCCAAACAACTATTTTGGCAGTTTCAAAATTTAGATCTAAAATTAGGATCATAACTGGCCTTTTAAAAACATAGCATTGGATCAACAAATGACTAGCTGCAGGGAAAAAAAATCAATCAGTATGATTCTAGGTGTCCAAGCAGTTACTTTTACAATATCTTACAATGCTTATATTTACTTTACAATAGACTGTAATAAATACTTGTATTGTTTATCATACTTAAAAAACTGCATCAATCAATCATTGACTTTCAAGTGTATAGTTATTTCAGTCATATAAAGTAAGTTGACTTCTTACTTTATTAAGATCTTGCTGTTTAAAATGGGAACTGCTAGAAGAAAAAAAAGTGACAATAATTAAATTACAAAGCAAATGATTAAAGTAGAAAAAATTAACCTTTTATGTGAGGTTAATATAAGTATATAGGAAGGAGAATTTTTAAGCTTAAATAAAGTAGTAGCAAAAGAATTATAGAGCCCAGTAATTATTCTAGAAAAATAATTCTCAGATTTTTCTTTCTCCAGATATAATTTTTTTATCATCTTATATCCTGTTGGAGTTGCTGGTGAACTTCTTACAATATATGCTGCCTTACCATATGTGAAGAAAACAGGAATGTTCTCCATAAGACTTCCCAATAAATACAATGTCTCTTTTGACTACTATTATTTTCTTCTTATAACCATGGCCTCATATATACCATGTAAGTATATATCTGTTAGCACTCTGATGTAGCATATGCTGTGAAAGTGCTTCGAAAGATGTCAGAAGATTGACATATATATACCATGATGTATGAAATAGGTAACTACCCAGAATCTACCATGTAGCACAAGGAACTCTACTGTGCTCTATAGTGACATAAAGGGGAAGGAAATCCAAAAAAAGAGGGGATATATGTGTACATATAGCTGATTCACTTTGCTATACAGTAGCAACAAGCACAATATTGTAAAGTAACTTCATTCAAATAAAATTTTTTTTAAAGGGGAGAAATAATGTCTTACAAATATATCAAAACCTCTGTTCAGTCCCATAATTTGAAATAATTGAAAGGCAAATTGTGAGGAAAAAAGCAAATTAACACACAATGACTGCCTTCTCAAAATCATTTAAAAATAAGCTTAGTATGATTTATGTTTTTAAAGAAAAGATAAGCCCACAGTGAACTCTTTGAAAGCATTTAGAATTATGCATCTGAACAGAAATATTTTATCCAAGGAGATCTGAGATCATTTCTATTCATTAAGCACATACTTAGAAAAAGTGTCCCAAAGTACTTTTTAGTCTTATGTGTGTTTTCCTATGTACTAGAAAATAATGAATAAGCTACTTTTTTAAAGTATTTCTAATAACTCAGTTTTTCCACTAATTTCTTCTCATCTTTCAATAGTTGCAATGAATTGATGAGACTCTATTCATTTCATTTAAATACAGAGTGGTATATTTTTATGTCAGATTTTGATAATCATTAGCAGGAAATATGAAGATACAGCAAGACTGTTGTTTGCCCTTGTCAATAAAATTAGAGACTCTGAGGTCAGTGCAGGAGAAAAAAAAAAAAGAGAAACATTTATGGAATCTAAAATCAGCATTGACACAGTATAAAATACTTCATTTAGAGAGGATGAATATAAAATTTGGCCACTTCTTCAGCGCCTCCAACTTTTAAATTTTTCTGTATTAAAAATTGACTTGATGGTCATATAGTATTTTTAGTTTAATTTTTTTAATTAATTTTTTAAATTATTTGGACTATAATTCTTTTACAAGTTGATGTTCATTTCTGCTATATAACGCTGTGAATCAGCCAGAAGTGATACATTTATAACCCCTCTTCTGGAGCCTCCCTCCCAGCCCCCAACCATCCCATCCATTTAGGTCAGCACAGAGCTCCCTGTGCTGCATAGCAGCTAGCTATCTGATTTACAGATGGTGGTGTATATATGTCAGTGCTACTCTATTTGTCTCCCTTCTCCCTCCTCCCCTGTGACCCCAGTGACCCCCGTGTTCACTGCAGCGCTATATATACCACAGCCAGGACGTGGAAGCAGCCTGAATGTCCATTGACAAATGAATGGATAAAGCAGACGTGGTACATAAATACAATGGAATATTACTCAGCCATTTAAAGGAACAAAATTGGGTCATTTGTAGTGATGTGGAGGAACCTAGAGCTTGTGATACAGAGCGAAGTAAGTCAGAAGGAGAAAACCAAATATTGTATATCAATGCATATATGTAGAATCAGTGGTACCAATGAACCTATTTGTGGGGCAGGGATAGAGAGAGATGCAGACACAGAGAACGGACTTGTTGTATAATGTTTTTACTCCCTGGTCTTCTCTCTTCTCAGTCTGACTCTCCTCTTTTTCTCCACCAGAACCAGTTCAGGGGGGTTCAGGGATGCTAAGCCTACAGTACTTGTTCCTTCCCCTGATTTTCCCAGCATCTAGTGAATAGCAGCACACCCGGAGCAGAGCCACACTTGTCCCCTGATACTTACAGGTCCAGGTCTTGAGTTCCCTTTTTCCTCACAGTCACTGAGGCATCTTTGTGAAAACCCAGGGTCCAAGAGATCATGGTTGGAAACCATGAAACCAGTAACTTGTAAGAGCGCGTTTTCAGGTGTCCCGTGAAGACTGGGCTTTGCCAGTAGCAGCTTCTCAGGTTATCAGGCTGTCCCCCTCCTGCTGGAGGATCAGTCAGTCAGTAGGGGATGTTTTTCACCTGATGATTAGTATTAGTTTTGATGTTGTTGTTTAGTCGCTAAGTAATGTCTGACTCTTTTAAATGCTTTGCCAGTTACAAGTATAAAAGTATATTTTGAGCGCTTATCTTAGCACTCAAAACAAGTCTGATCTAATCAGGATGTTATAGACCTATTTTCAAAACTTGGTCAGTTAGCTTTACGTCTACATTGCCTGAATATATTTAGACTCTTAGATATAATATGATGGTTACATTTATGAAGGTGGATAGTACCTACTTAAATAAAAAGTAAAATCTTTCATGCATTTTGGCTCCATTTGAGCTAAATTCTATAAGTACTTACCCATAGTTCCCCGAGCAAAATATTCAGAGCTTGTTTTGTCATTAGATTCATTCATTTTGGTTATTCTGTTCATCATTTTCAGATATATTTTTACACTTGTATTATTTATAGCTGATGTTAATTTGCTCATCCACTAGCATTTACCCTATAATTTACAGTACTGGTTCAAATTGACTCAAAATAATTCTCCAAATTCGACAGGGTGGATAACCATTTGTTTAACTGACCTAATACATGTGCATTTGTGTATTTGTAGATAACAGACCACCCTTACGCCCAACCAGTAGGGGTTTTTGCTCTGGGCCCACACTGATCACTCTTCCACGCTGGACCCCTTTCCTTCAGCTCACATTCTAGAAAGCTGGGACCATGGAATTTGCTCCCTAGATGGCACTGGCCATGCATCCAGGGACTGCCTGGCTGTCTTCCCCAGTCTGTTCTCCTGAGGATTAACTGCGTCACCTGTGTGCACATCCCTGAGACTAAGGGGAAGCTATTTGGGAGGCGGATGGATGCAGCTGGGTTGCGTGGAGTTGGACATCCACACAGATGTTCCTGAAACCCTTCATGGCATAGGACAGCTGATAGAACACAGAGAAGGGGCCCGGTTTTTTTGTGCCGCATTGTTCTGATCTTCTTTTTTCTTAATCGGAGTTTCGTTGCTTTACAGTGTTGTGTTTCTGCTGATCAGCAAGGTGAATCAGCTATACATATGCACATATCCCCTCTTTGTCACCACAGAGCATTGAGGAGAGTTCCTTGTGCTATACAGTTGGTTCTCATTAATTACCTGTTTTATACAGAGTAGGGTATACATGTCCATCCCAGTCTCCTGATTTATCCCACACCCGCTTCCCCCCCGCTTGGTGTCCATGTTTGTTCTCTCTGTCTGTGTCTCAGTTTCTACTTTGCAAATAGGTTCACTTGCACCATTTTTCTAGATTGCACATGTATGTGTTAATGCATGATATTTGTTTTTCTCTTTCTGAATTACTTCCCCCTGTATGACAGTCTCTAGGTCCATCCAGAGTTATAGAGTTCTCAATTCAAACATGGCCTTCCAGGTCATTATAAAGATATATTTAAGAAAATATTTAAGTTTGCTAAAAAAACCTGACAGTTTATGGCATTAAAACATTTAGGCATATGGTATAGGAGCCTCCATTTGCACCCTTACTCTGAGGCCTGTAATGATTAGGGCAGTAGCCATGGTGCATGACAGGCTTGCTCTCAAAGATCACCATATTTGAGAGGCTGTAAGTATAAAGCATTTCCAACAAAAACTTACCTTCTTGTTTTCTTTTCTCCATTAAGTGTTTCCACAACTCTACTTTCATATGTTACGTCAGAGAAGAAAGGTGCTTCATGGAGAGGTGATTGTTGAAAAGGATGATTAAATGATCCCCACAACAAGGTGCTTTTTCCAGAATAACCAGGATTACTTGAGTCCAAGTTTTAATAACAAGAATAAACAACTTGATAAATATTGCGGGTTGTATTATTTCTTAAACTATAACTTGGGGCACGTTGTATTTGCCAATATTTGTCTTCAGATTGTGCTGCTCCATTTGCTACAAGAACTATGCAAGTATTTAATATAAACTCCTGGGTAGGTGATGATCATCAAAAAAAATAATTGGGTATATTACCTGGGGTGGAGTGGGGGAAAAGCTTCAGTAGTTTTTAAGTTTCACTAAGTAATTTTTGCTACATAGGTTCAAAGCTTTTTACATCAATATTTAAAAATTAGTTTAATGATTTAAAGTTATGATGCCTGCCAGTGATATTTGTGTGATATTTATAAATGAAACTAAATACAGAATTATAATAACTTGTTAATAATGTATTGGCATTTCTTGAACCCAGGGTCTATTTCTCTGAAGTATAACAGGTAACATTTTTGATTAATAACAGTTTTTGGAAATGTGGACATAATTTGCTAGGATAAATCTTTTGATTTAGATAAAGTAGCCATATAAAAGTCAAAAATATTCAAGAAAATGTCACAGTTGGAAAATAGTCTTTAGAAATGTGTTTAGGCCATTGAAATTACTGCTAAGCACATTTATTTTCATTTGAACTGACTACCCAAGGTCAACCTTTCCAACTGTAAGGATTTTAACAGATTAGAAAGAATATAAGTGTATACCTAGTTTCACTTGTAAGAAGGAAAATGAGATTATTGAGGTTGATGGTCACACGGGGTCTGTTACATTGAGAACTCTGGCTGAAAAAGGCTGCTCTACAGTGTGGGATCATCTAATAAAATTCATCCTGTGATACACCTTTGTGGTACTTAGGTAACAGAAATTTTAGGATATGATCTGAAATAGACTTATTTTATTCTGAATTTTGTTGACCAGTAAAAAGTCTTATAATAAAGCTTCTGTTCACATGTTTAATAGAAAGATACACTGAAGATAATCTAATCATGCTTTTATTCTTAAGTATAGCCTTTAAAATTTTCCCCTCTAATATTAAGATATATTGCTTTCCTGACCTGTTTTAAAGAGGATTTTAAATATGTGACTTTAAAAGAAAAGGAATTTTTTGCTTGCTATAGATGTGTAGGTATAATTTTGGCTTTAATTGTTCTGTATTGTTTCCATTTACAGTCGACATGTAACTTTTCACTTTTCAGAATTGCTTGTTTTGTGTTATCACTTCCTCTTCAAATGATTTCATCTGGAAATTTGTAGTTCAGAATAGTTTTGCAGACTTACATCTTAGATAACTTGATTTTTAAAAGGTGCTATTTCTTTTATTACATTTTAATATTTTCTCTGTAATATTAGGTTACTAATTTTCAAAAATGCTGACATTCATTCTGTATTTATTTGACTTTGATTGTTTTTATCTTGAATTTTTATATGGAAGAAATTTTCAGAGACTTTTCCCCTTTGGTAACATAGTACAAGAAGTTCACATGTTTATCCAATTAGATGCCTGTCTTATGAAAAGTATTTTCAGTCTTCTTCCTAAAATTTGCATTAATTCACCTTGTATGCCTAACCAGCAGATTTCATGCTCTTTTTTCCCCTTTAAGTGATGGAATATCTTGAAGTAGAAATTGTGATCAACTTTAATAAAAATGCAATACATCAGACTATTCAGAGACTATGTTAATATGCTCAAAGTATGCCTAAACTTTAGATTTAGTTTATCTTTGGGAACTTTTATTTCAGCTAATTCTCATCCATCTTTTGTGTAGAAAATAGAGTGCTTAAATGGTAATTTGATTGCAGCAAGGAGAAATATTTGAAAGTCCTTTGCACTTGTCTCCTGTGATAGAATCTTTAGAAAATCTCCCAAAGCCACTAAAACATTCCTTTGAGTATGCACATCAGGCTTGAGTCAAATAGATTTTGAATTCAGTCCTGAAGATTTTGGATTTGACAAACCATGTACCAAGAAATTTTGATGCTAGCAACTTCCAATGGGATTTGACATTCCTTACAATTCTAGTTTTAAATTTTTCATAGCTTTATAGTTTATCACACAATAATAGATACAATATGCATTTAAAAAATTATCCACAGTCTTTTTTTTTTTTTTAACATTTCATGGTTTTCAATTTGTTATTTTTGTTAATTGTTGTTCTTTGGCTATACTATGTGTTACGTGGGATCTTAGTTCCCCAACCAGGGATCGAACCTGCGTCCCCTGTAGTGGAAGCACAGATTCCACACAGATTCTTAACCATTGGACTGCCAGGGAAGTACCTCAGTTTGATATTAATAAAGCAGTTTCCCTAATAGTTACAACTTAATGAAAAATGCCAAAATAAATATTAAATAGTTAATGTTAAAAAGTCACTTTTCACCGAAGGTTTTTGTTCTTTGACATCTGTAGAGTCTCAGAAACATTACATCTTCAGATTATTAAGCATCTAATTATTATGCCACTATCTCATGGTTTCTGGTGATATATTACAAAAGTGATTTAAGATTGTGCAATAATCCCTTCCCCTCCTCTCTGCCCCTAAGAATATTTGTGCGCATTGTTTGCCAAGGACTGTTTTAGGGAATTAGCATCTTCCTCCTAGCGTACATCTGTCTATCCAACATACATAGTGAACTTCTGACATAATTACTAGGTCAGATTGGTTAGAAAATCACAGTGTGAAATGATTACCTGTGCTTTAACGAAGTTGAGTGCATAGGTAGCCTGATGTGGCAGCTTATTGACTTTTTAAAAAACTTTTTATGTATGTTAAAGTATAGCTGATTAACTAGGTTGTGATAGTTTCAGACGGACAGCAGAGGGACTCAGCCATGCATATATATGTATCCTTTCTCCCCATCCAGATGTGGCAAGGTTCTCACCTGTATAAGTGTATCAGACTGCCATTAAATAGGTAATATTCTGGTTTAAATTTATTTTCAAACCCTTACAGATATGCAACTGTTAAATCATCAAGGTGCAACACTGAAGGAATAACTGTAAGAAGCAAGATTTAAATGAATGTGTAAAATGTAGACGTATTTTCCATCAATATACACATAGATCTGGAATGTACACATATATATGATAAAAAGAACAACATAGTTTTGTAATTTCCAATATGAAGGCATGAAATGAAATTGAAAATTCAGTTTGTTTAGTCTAAATTTATGAAACAGATAGACATTTGTTGTTCCTCTAGACTGAAAGCTTAAAAATATGTTCTTAAAATTTTATATTTTTTTCTAGTGTTCCTTTTCCAGCTTTTAAAAATACACGGTTCACTTTTTGTTTTGAAAGAATTTCAAACTTACAAGAAAGTTGCAAGAATGCTAGTCTTCACTTGAATCCCTACTTGTTAACATTTTGTGATTTTGCTGTAACATTCTATCTATTTGAAATATTTTGTGAACCATTTCTTCAGTGTATGATCTTAAGAACCAGGGCATTTTCTTAAACAGCCACAATACGATGACCCAAATGAGGAAATTAAAACTGATAGACTATCTAAATTATGAAGTGAAAGTGAAGTCGTTTTAGTTGTGTCTGACTCTTTGCATCCCCATGGAGCCTCCTAGGCTCCTCTGTCCATGGGGTTCTCCAGGCAAGAATACTGGAGTGAGTTGCCATTTCCTTCTCCAGGGGTTCTTCCCAACCCAGGGATTGAACCTGGGTCTCTTTCACTGCAGGCGAATTCTTGTCGTCAGAGCCACCGGGGAAGTCCTTCAAATACCAAGAGGGGAGTTCTGATCATATGTTCTGGGTCAAGAGCCCATCCAGGCTCAGGCACTCTTTTAGTTGTCATCTCTTCTTGTCTGGAATGATTCCTTGGTTTTTCTTCATTTCATGGTTTTAACATTTTCATCAGTACAGGATAGTTGTTTTGGAGAAAGTCTCTTAGTTTGGGTTTGTTTGATATTTCCTCATGACTAGCTTTAATTTATGCACTCTTCCACAGGAATATTGATTTGTCCCATTTACTGGTGATACTAACTTTGATGTTTTAGGTGATTTGTTTTTTCATATTTTGGTTGCAGAGTAACACATAGGTCTTTTTGGTCTAATTCACTGGAGTTTGGCTTTGAAATGTGGCATTGGGATTTTTTTTTAACCTAATTAATATGCCTTGGTATGACACATGAACATTGATGTCTTTTTAAGGGATTAAAAAGTGCTAAATGATTTTTACACATGGAATTTCCAGGTGTTTTATTAATTCAATCTTTATGTTGATTTTTTAGCCCCTAGACTGTAAAACTCTGTGATTAATTAATATACTTTGGTTTTGCTTACAAGTTATTAACTACAGTTTCTATTCTACTTTACTGTATACTCTCACCATGATATTATGCTTTACCAAAATGATACATAATGCAAGGTTAAGAGTGCTCTGAAAATACATTTTAGGGTCTTCCTTGGAGGTACAGTGGTTAAGACTCCAAGCTTCCACTGCCAGGGGCACGGGTTCAATCCCTGATTGGGAAACTAAGATCCTACATGCCATGCAGTGATACTAAAACATTAAAAAAATTTTTTTTAATACATTTTATTTCTTGATTTAGGGTACTGCCTTCCCCCTATATTTTAAAATGTCATTTGTGCAACTTGAAAATTAAATCCACTTTAAATCCACTTAACATCTTGTGGATTTTACTTTTAGGATTAAGACTATAGAAAAAAAGGATTTTGACCACAGCTTCTTTAAGAGTGATCCTAGGACCCCAGATCCCCTCCCTTAGAGATTCTGCATCAGTGGCTTGGTAACTGAGAAATCTGCATTTTTTGCAAGGTCCTGGGCAGTTTGATATAGGCAGTTTAGAGGTTCCACTATCTGTTTGAAAAACACTGCCTTAGAGAAATACCAGGGGACCAAGAAAGGTGACTTCTTACAAGTGCCGTATTTCATGTACTTACGTAACTGAAAAAAATCAGCATTGCTACGTTGTTCTGTTGTCTCTCACCAAAGTGAACACCATAGCTTTAAGTTTATATAGATGAAAAACTTGATATTTGCATAGTGTGAGATAGTAAGACATTTTGTATGTGTTTTTAAAGTGTGTATTATTTTATAGCCATACAATTGATCTGTCTGTTCACTTAAGTAGTGGAGAGCATAAGACAGAGAACAGTATTAAGATCCAGAGTGATAATCAGGTTATTTATTGTACTGAATTTAATCTTGTGAAATCAATGGACATCATTACGGTTAGATTTTAGTTTAGTAGTATTGTTCATTGAACAGAACTTCCAGTCTCTTCTGTTAACTAAAAACATATAGGAACAGGGACAGAGGAGGTGAGCTTTGAGTCACTGTCAGGAGGCCTTGTGCTGAAAGGATGTGAGCACTGTCCTTACAACAGAAGATCTTTTTAGAGAATTCTCTTGTGTCAGCATATCACTAATAACGGGCTTTCCTGGTGGCTCAGATGGTAAAGAATGTGCCTGCAACATGGGAGACCTGGGTTTGATCTCTGGGTTGGGGAGATCCCCTGGAGAAGGGAATGGGCAATCCACTCCAGTATTCTTGCCTAGAGAGTCCCATGGACAGAGGAGCCTGGCGGGCTGCAGTCCATGGGGTCACAAAGAGTTGGACATGACTGACTAAGCAAAGGACAGCAGGCTCAGTGTATGCTTAGGGCCCGACCAGCACAGCGGAGTAGTCGATGAGCATAGACTGTGAGATGAGTGGTGGGTTTAGGTCCCAGCTGACTGGCCTATGGCCCTTTCTCCTGTTTCCACAGCAGTGAAATAGTAGTTGCTACCTCATAGGGTTATTGTGAGGATGAAATATTTAATATGTTAATTATATGCAAAGAGTCAGATATGACTGAGTGATACTTTCACTTTATATGTATGGTATTAATCGAAGAATGTAAAAGTATTATAGGTTTCTCAAATGAAGAGTTCTTTCATCAGAGTAAGATGAAATACTTTTGTTCAGAAATGCTTCATTAATCTGCCATTTTTAGCAATAAAATGATTTTCTAGAAACCTTCAGCAACCCCATTAAAAAAAATACAATCCCATTAAAAAGATAGATATAAATCTCTGATATCCTAAGTGGTGTGCAGAATCTAGATTATACATTATCTTCTTTCATTTCTAATCTGAAAAACTAGATGACCACATTGGTTAGAGTTGACTGAAGTCATATGGTCCAACTGTTATGGTTTCAGATAAGTCAAGTTCGTGGGTTTTGTAAGGAACATTGCAGCTTCTGTTGGCTGTTCAGAAAGATCAAAATCCAGGCAATACAGAATGACTCACAGTGAAAGTGTGTCTCTTCACTTTTCCCTTTTGTTCCAATACTTTAGGCATACTTAACAGCTTGGTATCTTTTAGACCTTTATAAAACACATATTTATTTTTTTCTCGTCCCCTTTGCATACAAATACACACAGACACATACACAAATTTTTATATAAATGGAAACAATTTAACCATTTTATATGATTTTGCTCACATGTCTTGGAGATTTCATGTGGATACAAATGTACTTATGCATGCTGCTTCTTAATATATGATGGACATTTTTGTTTATAATTATTGATAAGTCCTGAAAATAACAAGATGATAATGCTGATAATTGTAATATCAGTGTATAATAGGTATATATAATATTTATTGACACTTATACACCAGACCATTTATCTCACTTAATAAGCAAATGAGGTATGCATATTTTAATACATACTTTATCAATGAAGGATCAGACTTGGAGAAGTTAAATAAGGACTTTTTGGACTCAAGGACTTTTGGACCTTTGTACAGATGTATTCACATAAGAGAGATTCCTTGGTGTAAAATTGTTATGTTAAAGAGAACACCCATTTTAAATTCTGATTGATGCTTCTAAATTGTGTTCCAAAAACTTTGTATCAATTTAATCCCAACAGCAAGGTATGGGAGCACCTGTTTCTTCATATTCTTACACTAAATACTGCAAATCTTTTCATTTTTTCCCATTTATATTTACCCAGTTATTTAAATTGAGTGTATTTTCATGTATTTATTAGTTATTTGTATTTTTTTCTGTGAATTGCCCTCCCATATTGTTTGCCCACACTTTTGTTGAATTGTTAGTCATTTTTATTGATTTGGATTAGCAGATATATATATATATCTGTGCATTCTTTGTCACATGTGTTTCTATGGTACACTTACGTTTAGTTTGTTTATGATGGCTTTTGTCTTACAGGAGATTTAAATTTTCAGGTACAAAATCTGCCAGTTTCCCCTGGTTTTATGTTTTTCTTAAAAAGACCTAGACACCTCAAATCTTAAGTAATTTTCTTATCCTTCTATGGCTTGTGTAACTTTCTTTCCATTTGAAATTTTGAGTTTTATGGTGTAGGGTAGGGTAAGAACTAGTGTACTTTTACCTTTTGTGGATCTCAAATTGTTCTAACAAGAATAATTTGAACAAGACCTTTTTCTCACCAATGTGGGACGCCTGTGTATATGTCAGGGAAACATTTCATCTCTCCTTTACTTGAATATACATTACTATTATGAGATGAAGGACCTTTTTTAAAAATAAGATTATTTGTTTATTTTGCTGTGCCAAGTCTTAGTTGTTGCATGGAGGGTCATGTTCCCCAACCAGGGATGAAAACCTAGGCCCCCTGCATTGGGAACATGGAGTCCTAGCCACTGGACCACCAGTGAAGTCTCTTGGCATTTTTTTTAACTTTATATTTTAACTTTTATATTTTTTATTGGAGTATAGCTGATTTTAAAAGTGACTTCTCAGGTGGCTCAGTGGTAAAGAATCCACCTGCCAATACTGGAGACACAGGAGACACAGGTTCGATCCCTGGGTCAGGAAGATCCCCTGGAGGAGGAAATGGCAACCCACTCTGGGATAATTCCATGGACAGAGGAGCCTGGTGGGCTACAGTCTAAATAATAAAATAATAAAGTAGTTGCTCAGTCATGTCTGACTCTTTGCAGTCCCATGGACTGTGTAGCCTGCCAGGCTCTCCTGTCCATGGGGATTCTCCAGGCAAGAATACTGGAGTGGGTTGCCGTGGTTTCTTCCAGAGGATCTTCCCAACCCAGGGATTGAACCCAGGTCTCCCACACTACAGATGGATTCTTTACTGTCAGCCACCAGGGAAGTCTGGGCTCCCAAAGAGCTGGACACAACTAAGCACGCAGTGACATGCATAGCCGATGAACCAATGTTGTGACAGTTTCAGGTGGACAGAAAGGAGCTCAGACATACATATGCTTGTGTCCATTCTCCTACAAACTCCTCTCCTACCCAGGCTGTCCCATAACTCTGAGCAGAGATGGGACTCTTGAACTTGTCATGAGTGGAGGTGATTTGTGCGTTTCAGGTCCCATTCTTTTCTCTATTTTTGTCTCCATGTCTCTTCCAGTACAAGCATGGGTCTACTTAAACTCTGAAACTGAAATAATTTTTGGCAGAGTTATGTTTTATGCTATTAACTAGAAATGCCCTGGGCCCGTACCACCTGGGGGAGCCCCAACAGACTCTCCACTGACTGGAGCCAATCTTGTGAGGGTGTGGCTGGTCCAGGGCTTGTGGTTCTTGATATGATTGCAAGACACACCTCAGCAACAACCACCAGGGAACTTTGGAAAGACAAGGTTTGTGACTCACAAGTGTCTGTGGATTGCCCGGACACATCCCAGGGCCACACAGCAAGATCCTGGGGAGAGAAGGAGAGCTAACTTGGGTTCTGCCTTTACTGGGGTCAAGGATGTGGTATCTAGGGTTTCTTGGGTTCACTCTTTATAGGTGAATTTTAAACATAAGAGCAGGAATTCAAGTGCAGAAAGGGGGAAAGTGGGATCACTCACGTATCATCAATTATCTAGGTTATCCAGGGCTTTTGTAAAGGGGGACGTCATGACTGGGGGTGCCTGACCCTTTGTCCCGTTGTGCATTTGGCAATGTGTTTATTCGAGATAGACGTCTCCGAAGTAGATGCTTCAGCAATCAGAAGCTTAATGTCAGGCACTTACATTACAATCAAAAAAATCTTACACTACATGATGAAATAGGAAAAACCCGTTATAATCTGCTTATTGATTATTTTGTCTCCTTGTAAGGGCAGGCCTCAGAAATAGTGCTCTTGGGGGGCCATTTGTGAATCTAAAAAGGAAAGAGCCACCAATGTTCTAAAATCTCTTACCTTTTTGTGGGTGGTCTAGAAATTCTTTGGTGGGATAAACAGCATTTTAATATAAAACTAGTCATATGGCAGAAGTTTTTTTTTTTTTTTAAGAAATATGATTTAAAAGATCAAGTTCTTACCATGTAAAAATTCTCCAGCATGTATTGTTAATGTGGACTAGTATGTGTAAGATACATATTTTGTTTAAAAAGTGGGAAGAGGAGAAACATAATGTATATTTGTATGTATACATAGAAACTTGAAGAAGATATCTTACAAAATACGAATGATTTTTACCTATTTGGGGCAGAGATGGGAGTGGAATTGGCCAGGTGTGGAAACAAACTGAGAGAAAGCTTCCTGCTGGTGACAATTTTAAGCTTTCCGGTTTCTGAACTATATGAAAATATTACCCATGTATTTTTTAAACAGGGAATGGTCAGTAATCAAATACAGCAGGAATTTCGGTAAGGCGAGAATGGGACATGTCAATCGTGTTTCCCAACAATTTGTTAAATTATGAGTTTTACCAGAACAGATTTGCAGGAGTGTGAATGGCCAGAGCAAGACTGCATGCAGTGAATTGAAATGTGGATGAGAAGTATTTTTAGTGTATATTACTGAGTGAAGAAACCACTCCAGGACTTTCCGTGGTTCAGACTCAGGCTTTCATTGCTGGGTCCTGAAATCAGTCCTTGGTTGAGGAACTTAGATCCTGCTAGCTGTGCAGTACAGCAAAACAAAAAAAAACACCCCACCATCTCAAAACAACTTGGTGGCTTAAAACTCGTCATTTTACTCTCCCACCAGCCTCTGAGTTGACTGGGCTCAGCTGGGTGGTTCCTTTTCTCCATATGATGTCAGCTGAGGTTGCAGTCACCTGGGACTCAATGGGTCAGAGCATCCATGATAACTCGCACATGTGACTGTCACCTGGGAGCTGAGCTGGGGCTCTTGACTGGCTTTTGCATGGATTTTCTGTCTGGGCTTGGCTTCTCTGGGGGTAGCTGGGTGCAGAGAGGCCAGAATACTGGTGTGGGTAGCTGTTCCCTTCTCCAGGGGATCTTCCCAACCCAGGGACTGAACCCAGGTCTCCCACATTGCAGGCAGATTCTTTACCAACTGAGTCACTGAGGAAGCCCAAGGAAGCAAGGAGGAGAAGCTGTCCTCATAAAGGTGAGACTCAGAACTGGTTCAGCATCACTTGCAGCCCATTCTGTTGATCAGGCAGACCTAGGGTCAACCTGGAGTCAAGGGGAGAGGACAAGAAGCCACCTCCGGATGTGGAGAGTAACGACTCATTTATGTCCATCTTTCTTTTTATTTTGGCTGTGATACGTGGCATATGGGATGTTAGTCCCATAACTAGGCATCAAACCTGTGTCCCCTGCATTGGAAGCAGGGAGTCTTAACCACTGCACGACCGGGGATGTTGCTATGTCCTTCTTTAAGTAGTCACAGGAAGCCTTTACCAGAAATTAATTGCAACTGAAATGTTCACTGCCCAACTCATATTAAAACAAATCCGAGAAAGGAGATTTACAAACTTATTTGAAGAAAGTTTTAAGATTATAGCTTAACAAAAAGTCTGCATGTCCTACCCCCTCAGAACAAGGAGGAACGTAACTGATCAGTTCAGTTGCTCAGTCATGTCTGACTCTTTGTGACCCCGTGAACCGCAGCACGCCAGGCCTCCCTGTCCAACTCCCGGAACCTACCCAAACTCATGTCTATTGAGTCCGTGATGCCATCCAACCATCTCATCTTCTGTCATCCCTTTCTCCTTCTGCCCTCAATTTCATCCTCTGTCATCCCTTTCTCCTTCTGCCCTCAATTTCATCCTCTGTCATCCCTTTCTCCTTCTGCCCTCAATCTTTCCCAGCATTACGGTCTTTTCCAATGTCAGCTCTTCGCATCAGGTGGCCAAAGTATTGGAGTTTCAGCTTCAACATCAGTCCTTCCAGTGAACACCCAGGACTGATCTCCTTTAGGATGGTCTGGCTGGACCTCCTTTTAGTCCAAGGGACTCTCAAGAGTCTTCTCTAACACCACAGTTCAAAAGCATCAGTTCTTTGGCGCTCAGCTTTCTTTATGGTCCACCTCTCACATCCATACATGACTGCTGGAAAAACCATAGCCTTGACTAGACAGACCTTTGTTGACAAAGTAATGTCTCTGCTTTTCAATATGCTGTCCAGGTTGGTCATAACTTTCCTTCCAAAGAATAAGCATCTTTTAATTTCATGGCTGCAATCACCATCTGCAGTGATCTTGGAGCCCCCCAAAATAAAGTCTGTCACTGTTTCCATTGTTTCCCCATCTATTTGCCATGAAGTGATGCGACTGGATGCTATGATCTTAGTTTTCTGAATGTTGAGCTTTAAGCCAGCTTTTTCAGTCTCTTTCACTTTCATCAAGAGGCTCTTTAGTTCTTCTTCACTTTCTGTCATAAGGGTGGTGTCATCTGCATATCTGAGGTTATTGATATTTCTCCCTGCAATCTTGACTCCAGCTTGTGCTGCTTCCAGCCCAGCATTTCTCATGATGTACTCTGCATATAAGTTAAATAAGCAGGGTGACAGTATACAGCCTTGATGTACTTCTTTTCCTATTTGGAACCAGTCTGTTGTTCCATGTCCAGTTCTAACTGTTGCTTCCTGACCTGCATACAGGTTTCTCAAGAGGTAGGTCAGGTGGTCTGGTATTCCCATCTCTTTCAGAATTTTTCACAGTTTATTGTGATCCACACAGTCAAAGGCTTTGTCAATAAAGCAGAAATAGATGTTTTTCTGGAACTCTCTTGCTTTTTTGATGATCTAGCAGATGTTGACAATTTGATCCCTGGTTCCTCTGCCTTTTCTAAAACCAGCTTGAACATCTGGAAGTTCACAGTTCACGTATTGCTGAAGCCTGGCTTGAAGAATTTTGAGCATTACTTTACTAGCTAACTGGCTACTTAGTCCAAAATGTTTAGGTAGCTTGAAAAATTGTGTTTAGTGAGTTTTGCTCTGGAAATGCCCTATTCTTACCTTGAAGGAATCAATAAACCATCATAGGCAATCTGCTTCTGCATTTGTCTCAGAGTATGGATAATATTCTCTACATTACCTATGTGAAGAGCATTAAAGAATTTTTTCCAAATACCAAGTGCTAGGAAATCTTTTATTTTTTATGAATAACTAATACACTTGTTTCTTACAGTCAGTGCAAAACTGATTATAAAGAACATCCAAAAAATTTACAGGTCAAATTTAATAATACTATAGCATGTGATCTGTATAAAGTTATGTGTTAATTACACCCTAGTGATGATTTTCTATACTAGCTAGACATTCCATGAGGTTATTTTCTATCTGTATTTCTATTTTCCCAGTTTAGTATATATAATAAATAAATCTTCTAAAATCTTTTGTGAAATAAAGAGTACATGAATGAATAAAACAAATGACAAAATATTGCTATGCTGATAGAGATTAAATGTCTTCAATATATATCCTATTGACTGAAAGCCAGAGTTTGTTTAATAGAAAGGCTCGAGCAGGAGACTGTTGAGTCTCTAAGTATCCAAAGAAATCTCAGAGGCATTAGAAAGGGGATCCTGGAGTCCCAAAGGTACTTTATCACTCAGAAATTCTTGGTTGTAGTTACCCTGTTCTTTAAGTCGAAAATGAAAGGGATTTTCTTAAACGAATACCTTTTATCTACAAAAATTCCACAGCAGACATCATATTGAATGAAGGTGATCTAGGGAAGGGGTTCCCAGCCTCCAGGATCTAATGCCTGATGCTTGAGGTGGAGCTGATGTAATAACAATGGAAATAAAGTGCACAATAAATGTAACGAGCTTGAATCACCCCCTGGTGGCCCAGACAGTAAAGAATCCGCCTGCAATGCGAGAGACCTGGGTTTCATCCCTGGGTTGGGAAGATCTCCTGGCGAAGGGGATGGCTATCCGCTCCAGTGTTCTAGCCTGGAGAATTCCATGGACAGAGGAGCCTAGCAGGCTACAGTCCATGGGGTTGCAAAGAGTCAGGCATGACTGAGCAACTTTCACTTTCACTTTGAGTCATCCTGAAACCACCATCCGCCCCTGTCTGTGGAAAAATTGTCTTCCACAAAACCAGTCCCTGGTGCCAAAAAGGTTGGCGACCAGTGCTCTAGTGAATGTTTTCCTTCTCGTAACAGGAAACATATGTCTGCTATTACGTTTTCAATTCAGCTTTGTCCTGGAGGGCCTGCCTAGTGAAATAAGAGGAGGAAAAAGCATGAGGAAGAAAGAAACAAAACTGTCATTCTTCACAGGTGATACGGCAGAGATTCAGGCAGCAAATGAAGTTCTCCTGGTTATTAGGAATAGAGGAGACTGAGAGCTGGAATAAAGAGTGCGGAACTAGAAATGTAAGTGACAAAATGAAAGGTGACATTCTGCTTTGTAATTGAGACTTATAGTCTCAATCCCCCAAATCTGTTCTCCTCTTTTATGGTAATTGAACCCTTGCATTACAACTTGCCACGGGGAATAAAGATATTTCCCAGGGTCCCTTACATCCAGGCATGCCTGCGTGACTAAGTTCTAGACGATGGTATATGAGGAGCAGTGACACATGCAGCTTCCAGTAATTCTGCTTTTAATGGAATGTGGATGCAGTGGCAGCAGTCCATCTTGGAGCATGATACTTGGAGCAATCCAGCTTAAAGCTCCCCAGAAATAGCAGAGCAATAGGAAATAGGAGCATGGATTTCTCTCATTGTGGAGCTGGTACAGGGCTGCCAAATACAACTGTGCAACTGGACGTAACATAGTGGGTACCCTTCCCAGGGTCCACAGTGTGAACAGGACCCCATAGAGTGATGCAACAGACATCAGGAAAAATGAGTACACAGCATCCCAGAGTCACCTGCCCAGGTAGGGCTCCCCTGTAGGGAAGCTTACACCTGGACCATTTCAAATATTGTTACTTTGGGGAATTGCCTGGCAGTCTGTGTTTTCATTGCTGAGGGTCTGGGTTCGATTCTTGGTCAGGGAACTAAGATCCCTCAAGCCATGCAATGCAGTAAAAATAAATAAATAAATAAACTATGATGATTAACAAGGACCTACTATACAGCATGGGTAACTCTGCTCAAGGTTTTATAGCAGCCTGGATGGGAGGGGAGTTTAGGATAGAATGGATACGTGTATATGTATGGCTGAGTCCCTTTGCTGTCCACCTGAAATTATCACAATGTGAAATTATGTTGTTATATCGGCTATTAGTTCAGTTCAGTCGCTCCAATATAAAATTAAAAGTTTATAAATTTATAAATGACTGTTACTTTGGATCTCTGCTACAGCTTCTGAACCTCCATTACAGTTAATGAAAGTGTGTGTGTTAGTCACTCAGTTGTGTCCAACTCTTTACCACCCCGTGGGCTGTAGCCTGCCAGGCTCCTCTGTCCATGGAATTCTCCAGGCCAGAACACTGGAGTGGGTAGCCATGCCCTTCTCTAGGGGATCTTCTCTACCTGAGGATTGAAAGCCGGTCTCCTACATTGCAGGCCGATTCTTTACCATCTGAGCCAGCAGGGAAGCCCCGTTACAGTTAATACAAGATTCTAAGTCTGGGATAGGTCCTTTCAGCAAACAAAGGAAGTCAAACAGAGTAGTAGCCACGGGGCAAGATGAATTTCACATTTATTGAGTGAATGCTCTGTGCAAAGATCAGAGGTCAGTGCTGGTAGAATATAAATAAAGGACAGTTCCTGCCCTCCAGGAACTGAAAGTCTAGTGAGGAAAAATCCATTTATAAATTCCAACAACTTTCAAGAATATAACCCTCAAGGAATTTATAATCTAGTGAGGAAAAATATACCAATAATTTCAATACATAGGAGTGAAGTCAGGCTCTGAGGACAGCAATCTAGTAGGAAAAGACCGTCATGCCAATAATATTAATATATGTCAATGAAGTGAGTACTGGAGGCATTTCTGATATTAAACGGAAAATAACTAGCCAGCCTCAACTTTCCAAATCATGGCATTCATCAGTTTTCCCTTCAGATAGCCTTAAGTTATGAGATGCAGTACTAATTTTTCTATTTCAGTGCCCTTAGACATTTAGCTTTCTGTAGCATGGAAGCAGTTTGCCTAGTGTATTTTAAAGAATTTTTCTCAGTAAAAGAAAGGGAAAAATCAATATTTTTTTATTTGCTCACAGAAATGAAAACATACTTGGCCTCAAAGGAACAAAACATCTAATTTATTTTGCAATGTTTTCTAAATGTTACTCTAGAGAGGCTTATATTTATGGAGAGTATCTGAATATGACCTTTAAAAAACTTACATTGATTTGGTGATTTTTTTTCTAAATAGACTATGAGAATAATAATACCCAATAAAAGAAAATGCATTTGAAAAATAACATGTGTGTGTACTGGTTATGGGTGGGTGGGGACCAACCACAAATTCTGAAAATCTTTTCTCAATATTAAGACTCTTGTCACTGTAGGAGGAATTTGCAATTTAAGCCTACCATGGATATTTATTGAGGATCTATTCTGAGCTGTGCTCTGCTGGGCACTGTAGAGAGTGGGTAATAAAAAAAATTCTTTCTCATACAGTAAGCCACTATCCAAAAGGATATATATATCCTTTATATATACACATATATGTATATAAAACCAATACAGTTTTTTTTTTAATTCAGCATTCCAAAAACTAAGATCATGGGATCTGGTCCCAACACTTCAGGGCAAATAGATGGGGAAAAAATGGAAACAGTGATAGACTTTGTTTTCTTGGGATCCAAAATCACTGTGGACAGTGACTGTAGCCATGAAATTAAAAGATGCTTGTTCCTTGGAAGAAAAGCTATGATGAACCTAGACAGTGTATTAAAAAGCAGAGATATCACTTTGCTGACAAAGGTCTATCTGGTCAGAGTTAATGGTTTTTTTCCAGTAGTCAGGTACAGATGTGAGTTGGACCATAAAGAAGGCTGAGTACCAAAGAATTAATACTTTTGAATTGTGGTGCTGAAGAAAACTCTTGAAAGTCCCTTGGACAGCAAGGAGATCAAATCGGTCAATCTGAAAGAATATCAACCCTGAATATTCACTAGAAGGACTGATGCTGAAGCTGAAGCTCCAAATACTTATGGCCACCTGATGTGAAGAGCTGACTCATTGGAAAAGATCCTGATGCTGGGGAAGACAGAGGGCAGGAGGAGAAGGGGGCGACAGAAAATGGGATGGTTGGATGGCATCATCAACTCAATGGACATGAATTTGAGCAAATTCCAGGAGATAGTGAAGGACAGGGAAGCCTGGTGTGCTGCAGTTCACGGGGTCACAAAGAGTTGGACTTGACTTAGCGACTGAACAACAGTCAATATAGAGTGCTAAGTAGAGGCCCAAAGAAATGTGAATACGTTGGGGAGGAAAAATATTTATTTACAGCAAGGAGTGGTGGGTGGGTTTGGTAATCAGGCTGTAGTTTGCTGATCTTGTTCTAGAAGAAGAAAGACTCCAGATGAGGATCTTCCTTTTTGGATATAAAGAACAATCAGAAGTGCCTTAGGTCAGAGCCTTTCCTTCCCTGGGTAGCTTGATTTATTCTTTTAAGACAGTATGTATCCTTAGAGTACATTCCTAGTCTAAAAGTCATTGCCATGGGAATTAGGGCTCTGATCACCTGTTACAGCTATTTTGGTCCATGAAGAGGGACTCATGGAATTTACTTCTTTGCCTGTGTTGGAGATGTGGTAAGGGAAAAGTCCATGGTCTTATTCTCCAGCTGTTGGCCAGTCTGGCAGGAGGCTGGCTGGTCATCGTCTCAGAGCCTAAGCGCAAATCTTCACCCACAATTTTATGCACCAGGGAAAAGATGAATTCTTATCTGGTGAAGCTTAAAGTCTTCATTAGAATGATAGGCATTAAAGTTTATCCTCACTGCTTATTCATTCTATATATAAAAGCTCACATCTGATCATCTCAACTTCCCAGTCCAACCCTCCATTTCTACACTCCTCCTTGGCAACCAGAAGTCTGTTCTCTATGACTGTGAGTCTGTTTCTGTTTTGTAGATAGGTTGATCTGTATCACATTTTTGAGTTGACATACAAGCAATATCATATGGTATTTCTTTCTCTTCCTGAATTACTTCACTTAGTATGATAATTTCTAAGTCCATTCATGTTGCTGCAAATGGCATTATTTCATTCTTTTTTATGGCTGAGTAGTATTCCATTGTGTATATAAAATCTTTTTATCCATTCTTCTGTCATTAGACATTTAGATTTTTTCCTTGTCTTAACTATTGTAAGTAGCATCTGATGAGTAAAGAGAAGCACCTCATTAGGAATTTCTGGTAAACTACTGTTGGTAAATTGTAATTTGCCGAGGTCCAGCCCCGGCAGGACCAGGAATACCCAAGGGATGAGTGGCGTTGGCGAGGAAGAAGACAGACAGACAGACACACACAGACGGTTTCGTAGAAGAGGTAGCTTTTTTTAATTTTTAAGATAGCTCAGTTTTTATAGAATGAATGTTACCTCCCCCTTAAGTCACCACATATTACATCAGATATTGGTTTGTGCTTCCATCAATATTTTTTTCCCCATGTTTTTCCCCTAAGCATTCATCTAGAACGTTTCTGATTACAGGGTTTATACTTAAATGTCCCGTACATAGTCTTCTTGCCTCAATGGCCTAACATTCTCACTCTAACAAAAGCAATGTTCCACAAATCTCAGGTATAATGTAAATTCTTTGGACAATAAAACAATACATGGGAAGGGTCACAGTAACATGTTTGACATTTCTGAAAATAGTGCCATGAGAAAAACCTGATTATTTTTCTTTACCTGAAACCACAAAATCTCAATTTACAACGATAACTATTAAACAGCAAAAACACCTCTAAAGCAGCAAAACACCTCTATTAATAGTAAGATAATGGCAGAAAGCTGGTTAATATAAATCTTCTATTAAAATCCTATATACCCCATTTTCTAATTTTACAAAAATACCCATAATATCCCATGTTGTTTAAAGAAAGGGAAACAATGAACAAATAGCTGCAAGGAAATAGCAATAGTGAAAACTCTTTCAACCCAGGAGCAAGTAAACTAAAGCAGTATATCTACTTCTAAATCGAAATACCTCTACTCTTTTCTATTCTAGAACATTATAATCTTTTAAGCAAGCAGCCAAATTATACCTGTGGCCTTTTCTTTTATGACTTGATGTTTATGGTCATGTCCTGAGCCAAAGCAATCTTGAGCATTTTCAAAAAGGCTTGGACTTTTCCAGCGAGGCCTTATTACTATATATTATCATTTCCAAAAATTAATAGAAAGCCCAACAACAGTAAGACAGAAGGAAGAAAGGGACATACCGGGCCCCTGGGACAACCTCGAGGGGAAGAGCTGCCTTGCAGGTTCCTGCGGCTCCGGAGGGGACATATTGGGCCCCCGGGGCAGCCCCATGTGAGGAAGAGCTGCCTTGCAGGTTCCTCTTTCGTCCCATGACCTTGTCACGGACTGGGTGCGTCCCAGCGGCTCCCAACAGTAATTAAAAAAAAAAAAAAAAAAAAGGCCTAGTCTTAAAAAATCTAAAATCTACAAGATCTTAGTAATGATGCTGCTTCACTGAGTTTTGCAAACTAAAAATTTCTGAGGTGTGTGGTTAGGTTAACAAGTGATTTGGGCATCATTTTTCAAAACAGCTCTGATCTGCAGAAGTCACCCAATCAATCATATAACAAATTAATTAAACAACTATATGTTAACACTGTGCCCTGGACATGGAAAGATGGGAGGTTTAACCTACCCTCAAGGGTGTCACAGTCTGTTAAAAAAAAAGTCAGCTTGCAACTAACACTGTGTGTGCTGAGTGCTGTGTGAGGACGCTATGGTGGAGTGGAGGCAGGCACAGAAGAGAGGCAGCTAACCCAGTTGAGTCTGCAGAGGCGGCCAGGCAGACGCTGAGTCTTGGAGGCTTATGTGGGTTCCATGGAAGTGGAAGAGATGGGACGGGTCATGTTGGGGCTATTGTAGCCGTGAGTGTACCCTTTTGGAGGAGTTTGGGAAACTCCAAGTAGTTCTTTGTAGCTGGTACACAGGTACCTTTCAAGAAGTGACGAACATGAGGATGGAGGTGTAGGAAGAGCCTAGATTATGAAATAGGAGATACAAAACTAATGTATGATGGTCATTCTGAACAGGGCACATTGTGATAGAAAGTGGACCTGTAGCGACAAGGGGGTGAAGCAATCCATACATGTCATATTATAGTTGATATTTAATTTGGGTGTTGTTTAATAGCACTTTTTCTAGAAAAACTGTCAAGTATTATATGGTAAGTATAAAAATAACTAATACTGAACCTGAAGATTCTCATACTGAGTGAAGTAAGTCATACAGAGAAAGACAAATCTTATTTGTGGCATCTAGTAAAAGGCTACAAATGAACTTATCTACAAAACTGAAATAGAGTTACAGATGTAGAAAATAGGCTATGGTTACCAGGGGGTAAAGAGAGGGAGGGATAAATTGGGAGATTGGAATTGACATATACACATTACTATATATATAGACGTATATATATATATATATAGATGTATATAATAGATATATATATATATATATTCAAGCCCTGGGTCAGGAAGACCCTCTGGAGAAGGGAATGGCAACCCACTCCAGTATTCTTGCCTGGAGAATCCCATGAACAGAGAAGCCTGGCAGGCTACAGTCCATGAGGTCAGCAAAGAGTCAGACATGACTGAGCAACTAACACACACATATGTATATATATTTGTATAACTAATGCACTTTGTTGTATACCTGAAACCAACACAACACTGTAAATCAATTACATCTCAATAAAAATTTTAAAAAAGAATAAATAATACTTTGATCACACATCAATTTTGATTAGATTAATTGAATTGATAAGTTAAACAGATGGAAAGTTACACACTTCTGTTTTGTTTGTATCAGGTAAAGTTAATGCTGCCATCTGTGATTTTTAAGATTTTGAAAGTATTTTCCTTTTCGCTTTGAAAGTTCCTATTTCTGATTCTGTGCTCCTGTTTCAAGGCACTTAAATAATTTTGTCAGCTCGGTAAGGCCCAACCCACTGTCCTAGGGCAAATAGCCTTGAACTAAAATTGCAGGATTTTTAGAGAAAATTCCTAGGCTTTGGAGCAGTGGAGGCAATCTCTCATGTTTGACTCACTGATTGATGGTTAGTGGCCGCTGGGGTGTTGTGCCAAGGACTCAGAATCATGCCAAGATCAAGAGTGACATCTGCATGGGAGGAGATCGCCAGTGCTGGCCTGTGTAAGTGTTATCATCCTTGCCGAGGACAATACACTCTGTCAACTCAACCTGGTGGCGCCAAGATTGGGGCACTCTTTTTAGTCTTCTCCTTCAAAGCCTTTGAACTCTTGAAAGTTTCCAAACCATGCTGACTTTTAAACTCTTTGAATCATAAGAGACCCAGGGATTGAATTTCGACACATGAATGTGTTTCCTGGCCATAAACTTTCAGACAGTTTTTCCTTGCTCTTGACCTTCCTTTGGCTGCTAGACAGGTTACCTATGTCTGCCAAACACCCACCTGGTTTAACTGGTTGTGGAGCAGTCAACGAGTGATGCTCCTGCTTCCATACATATCAGGTACGGCATTTTCAAACGCTTATCGATATGATAATTAGACACCAAAAGTATGAGTTTTTGCTTAGGTGAAAACATAACGTCTAAATAAGAAGGGACATGGCAGAGAAGAAATTGGAAGTTTTCTTTTTTATGGAAATATAACTGACCTATAACATTATATTGGCTTCAGGTGTACAACAATAATCCAACCTAAGTATATACCACAAAATGATTGCCATGCTAAGTCGGATTAACATCCTTAGGGAAAGGGTTATCCTTATAGAATCAGGGTTATGTGCATGGGAACTACAGAGTTCTGACGTGGAATTTTTGTAGGACAAAGGTCCAGCTTATTTCTTACTAACTACTTGCTAAAGTTAATTAGAAACCTCAAACTAAAAGTCAAGCGGTAGTAGAGGAAAACTAGCTCTTCTAACTAGTATATACAAATGTCTTAGCAACTTACTACAAAGTCAACAATGGATTGTGAGCAGCTCGCTCCAAACAGTGACTGGGGACCCAGCCTCTTTCTCTCCCACGGCTGTGTCATATTTCACATACGGCGACGGAGAACAATGAGCCTGTCTGTATCCAGGTAGCCCAGCAGAAAAGACGTACAGATTCACATGTAAGAAGTTTTATGGGCCGGATGTGACCCTGGCATTCACAGATGTTCCACTGGCAAAGACATTTTCATAAAGCCAAAGCAAATACTGAAGGATGCTGGTGCCCAGGAGGTAAAGCAAATAGGCTGGTGAAGAGCTTCCTTATTTTTCAAAGGAAATAGATACATCACAGATTTGCTTTTTCTATAAGGTGCCCATGGGCTGGTGCCTATTGACAAAAGGGCCTCCGGTTTTATTTTTTTTTAATATTTTTGACGGCACCGCTCGCGCGCAATGGAGCCCAGGACGCCGCGGAGCCCCAACCCCAGGCTGCATAATCTCTTCACTCTGCTGCCGCTGAGCTGCCCGGGAGCCCAGGGGGTGGGCGGAGCGATCCCGCCCCAGCCCCACCCCCCCACCCACGGCAGCCCCGCCCCTCTCATAACGGCCCCGCCCTCAACAGACGGACCCCAGGAGGCCAACCCACCTGTGAAACCAGGTTGGTCCTCTGGCTACGCACCATGTCGGCCTCAGCACCCACAGCCTCTTTTCACGGAATCTCATAGTAACTTGTGGCCTCCTGCAAGGCCAGTTATCGTCACAGCTTTGGTTGACCTGGATCTGGGAGTCTCCACGGCTTTGGGTTCTGGACGACGCCTGGCTGAGGGGACACAGACAGGAGGTTGTTGTCCTCAGAGCTTCTGGAAAATTCTGAGTCCCGTCCACGCAGACAGGAACCCAGTGTCTTCAGGACCCTCTGGGAGCGTGACTGCTGGAGTAAAAGGTGAAGAAAAAGTGGGGAGCAGCTTCCTGTATGTGACTGCTGAGGAGGGAGGGGTTCATTTTCATTGGAGCCCCCAGAGGAAGGGCTTGGTGTGGAAAAGTGTGGGTTTCAGGTGGTTTTTTGGCTGTGGTGTAGACAGTTACCGGTGTGTCTCTGTGGTGTTGTGATGGGGTCTCTAACCTTGGGGCCACAGACCGGTACTCCTTGTCAGATCGGTACTCCTTGTCAGATCGGTGACGGCAATAGATTAGAAATTAAGGGCGCAATAAATGTAATGTACTTAAATCATCCCGAAACTATCCCCACTCCTCCCCGGTCTGTGGAAAAATTGTCTTCCTCCAAACCCGTCCCTGGTGTCAAACAGGTTGTGGTCTGCTGGTGTGTGGTATCTAGTTTCCTTGGCATCATTCTTTGGTTGTTTTTTTCAGAACGCAAAACATGTTTTCTGTTTTATTTCAACCTTTCAAACTTCATGCTAATTTCTATCATAGCTGACCATGTTTTGAACCTAAAGAGAAATTTTTCAAAATATCATTCCAACTTTGGTAGGTTGATAGCATATAAAGCCACCACAGTCTCTAATGTTTAAAAAATGTATTGGGTCTTTCGTGATAAGGTAAAATAACATTGGATTTTAAATTGATGTTGGAGGTGTTATCCTTTTGAATGCTTCTTTATTTTAAAGACTCTGATTCTGTACCTGATTTTACAGACACTTTTGTATAATGACTAATCATCTCTTCCTTCCTTGTGCTAAAACCTTTATTTTTGTTTTGCTTTCTTTGCATTAGCCAGGACCTTGAAGTATTACAGTATTACCTTGCCATCATTTTTGAGAAATTTTCTGCAGTATATGACCTTGGCAACTTTGTTATAAATTAACGGACCACATTGTTGTTGTTTTCATTGCTAAATTGTGACCCTGTGAACAGTAGCCTACCAGGAGCCTCGGTCCATGGGATTTTCCAGGCGTAAATAGTGGAGTGAGTTGTCATTTCCTTCTCCAGGGTATCTTCCTGATTCAGGGATCGAACCTGCGTCTCCTGCCTTGGCAGGTGGATTCTTTATCATGGAACCATCAGGAAAGCCCAACAGACATAGACATGTGGATTTATTTCTGGGCTCTCTGCTCTGTTCCTCTGGTGCCTGTTTTTATGCCAGTTCCACCCTGTTTTGCCTCCGTAGCTTCACAGTGTAGTTTGAACTGAGGGAGCAAAGTTGACTCCAGCTGTGTTCTTTCTTAGAATGGCTTTGATTATTTGGGGTCCATTTTGGCAACTGAGAGGACTGTGTGTTCTGTTTTAGTGAAAAATGCCATTTTCATTTTGTTCAGGATTGAATGTATCCAGTGCTTTGGCTGGGTGAACTTCCTTCTTAAGATTTTTTTTTTTAAATGTGGACCATTTTTAAAGTCGTCTTTGAATTTTTTACAAATTGTTTCTGTTTTGTTTTTTGGCCCTGAGGTATGTGGGATCTTAGCTCCCTGACCAGGGGTTGAATCTGCACCCTCTGCATTGGAATGCAGGTCTTACCCACTGGACCGCCAGGGAAAACCCTAGATGTATATTTTAACAATATTCTTCCAATTTCTGACCAAAGAATATTTTTTTAGTTCTTTGTTTCTTCTTCAGTTTCTTTACAAGTGTCTTACAGTTTTCATTGTGCAGGTCTTTCACATCACTGTTTGGACGTATACCTGGGTATTTTGTTCTTTTTGATGCAGTTGTGAGTGGGATTGTTTTCTTAATTTTTCCGATACTTTTGCTTCTTTATTAGTGTTTAAAAAAGCTCAACTGATTTTTGTGTAGTACTTTTATATCATGCAGCTTTACTCAGTTCATGTATTACTTCTACCTTTTGGTGATTCAAAGTGAAAAATGTAATTAAAAAATATAGCTGTTTCTGCTGTATTCCAATTCATTCACAACACCCAAGACATAGTGACTACTAATATTAAAAGGTGCTGTGGGAACATTATATGTGGATTCCTACAAGAGTCATTACCTTAACCCTTTAGGGTTAACTGAATCTGGATATGGCTTGTCCCCTATAATGAAGTTTGATGTCTTATCTACTTTTCTGGCATGGTATTGACATGTTTGTTTTGATATTTGCTTTCTAGTAACTTCAAACCTACAGAAAGCTTGTAATAGAAGTACAATGTACTCTTCATCTGTAGATTCAGATGTCCAGTCATCATTAATTTACCACCTATGCCAGTTTACATGACAACTTCCATTGTGCTTTACCCCAAAAAGGACATTCTCCCAGGGAACACCCACATAACCCTCAAATGAGAAATCATTATGGTTCTCACTTTCTAATTTAATCCTCAGGCCCACTTCCATTTTCACCACCTGCTGCAAAGCATGAAAGTGTCTTGCCATTCTGATCCAGTTTTCTTTTTCTGAAAATGTTCTTGAGACTTTCCCTCATTTTCACAACCCTGATGGATTTAAAGCACACAGCTGAATATGACCTGGGTGGCCTTTTCTGTATAGCTTCTTTCCCTTAGGATCTTGTCCATGTTCATGCATGTTGTAACATGTACCAGTACTTCATTCATGTTTTCTATGGTGATTAAAGGTATCAAATATAACATTTACCATTTAAAGCATCTGAAGTATGTGTTTCTATGATAAGAACTGCATTTACATTGTTGCACAAATATCCTCACCATCCATCTCTCATACTTTTTCTTTTTTTCCAAATGAAACTGCATCCATTAAGCACTAAATTTCTTCAACCCTTGTCAACCCGTTCTGCCTTCTAACTCTGAATTTCATTTCTCTGGATACCTCATAGAAATGGAATCATAATATTCATCCTTTTGTGACCGGGTTATTTCACTTAGCATAAGGACTCTAAAGTTTATACATGTTGCAGCATGTGTATGATTTTTCCTTAGTTTTTAAGGCTGAATGTGTATATATCACATTTTGTTTATTGTTTCATCTGTCCATGGACACTTTCATGGGTTGTTTCTACCTTTTGGCCAACGTGAATAATGCTGCTCTGAATACAGATGTACCAATATCTGTTTGACTTTCTGCTTTCAAACCTTTTGAAAGTACATGCCCTGAAGTGGAATTGATGAATAATATGTTAATTTATTTTTAAGTTTTTGATGAACCACCATACAGTTTTTCACAGCCACTGTGCTATGTTACTCTATTTCTGTATATGGCAGAATAATAATGGAAGTTTATAGATCTACCCTTTTTGCTTATTCATTCATCTACTGATGGACATTTGAATTGTTTCTACTATTGGGCCAGTGTCAACTAGGCTGCTATGAATATTCATGTACAAGTTCTTGTCTAAGCACTTGTGTAGTAATTATAATGATTTAAAATGACTATGTCATATTTCATGGAACCAATACTGTTTACATAATTTCTCTTTTTTTGGATATTAATTTGATTTGATTCTAAGCTCTTCTCCATGTTCATATATGACTGCAGTGAGCAAATTCTAACAGATAATATTTTCATCTTTAAGATTTTTAAAAATAATTATACAGTTGCAGTATTGTATAAATAATTCTGAAGTGAACACATTTCGGCAGAGTTTTTTTCTCCTACTGTATTATTTTCTTGGAATAAATATAAATCAGTTACTTTACTGGTTTAATAGTATGAATGTTTTAATAACTCTGGATGCATTTTTTTGGTTGTGTTGCTTTTCAGACATTTATACTAATTTTCTAATATATATTAGTATATGTTAATATATATTATATACACTAGCATATTAGTATATATTAGATATAATAATAATTTTATATTATATTATAATATATATATATACTAGTATATTAGTATATATATCAGAAAATTAGTATATATATAAATGTTATTTATTTATTTTTGGCTGTGCTGGGTCTTTGTTGCTGCACGGGTTCTTCTCTAGTTGCAGTGAGTAAAGGTATACTCTCTAGTTGTAATGTGGGAGCTTCTCACTGTGGTGGCTTCTTAAATTGCAGAGCATGGGCTCTAGGGTGCATGTACTTCAGTAGTTGTGGCATGTGGGCTCAGTAGTTGCAGCTCCCAGGCTCTAGAACACAGGCTTAACAGCTGTGGCAAATGGACTTAGTTGCTCCATAGCATGTGGGACCTTCCTGGAAAAGGGATCAAACCCGTGTATCCTGCATCGGGAGGTGGATTCTTTACCACTGAGCCACCAGGGAAGCCCCTATATTAATTTTCACTGCTGTTATCTTTACCTTTGTTTTCCAGCCTCACCAGCATTTGTAAAACATTTTCTGAAACTCATTTAATAAGTAGGTGTAAATGGTATTTTTAGAGTTGTCTTCTTAATGATTACTGAGCTGAACATATTTTCATTGTTTGCATGTATAGAATGCCTGACGTTTTCTTTACAAATTTGAGAGTTGTTGATCTGGTAGAGATATTTGTCTATTGGTTTTGCTGCAATTTCTTTTCCTCTCTCCTGTTTCTTGTGACTGTAGGTTTTCCATACTCCCCTCCGCATGGACACAAGTGCTTCTGTGTACACAAGCTGTTTATGCTTCCTATTGTGATGTTTCACTTTAAAATTTGGAACCATAGAAATTCATGTATAGTGGAATCTCTTTGAGACTTTGTGTGTGTGTGTGTGTGTGTCTATTTGGTTTAGTTGCAGCATGTGGGGTCTTCATTGTGGTGCCAGCTTCTCTAGCTGTGGTGTGTGAGCTTAGCTGCCCCACAACATGTGGGATCGTAGTTCCCCAATCAGGGATTGAACCCACGTCCCCTAGATTGCAAGGCAGATTCTTAACCACTGGACCACCAGGGAAGTCCTGAGCCTTTGTGTTTTATTCTGTTGATCTGTATATTTATCTCTGTGTCGATTCTGTACACTGGGTAGTTGTAAGGGTACAATGTGTGGTGAAAGGAGAAATCAACCACTTAATTTTCTGCATCTAATTTTATTAGGTTGACTTAAGTCTCTCAAATAATGGATGAGTATGTATTCGTGTCTGTGTTGTTATGTCTGTGTCAGAAAGAGGGAGAAGTGAGGAAGGACACAGGAGGTGGTGATAAATTGTTGGATTGGGATAAAACTAGTGAGCTGGTAAATTGTTTGGCATTCATGTAATAATCAGCCTACATTTCTCTATGGACTTCATGGATTCCAAACAGCTTCTGAATTGTCAAACTTGATAGAGCATTAACTTGATTATTAATATCTGATTTAAACAAGACTTCAAAATGAGTCATTCATGACAGTGAACTAAATTCAGGTTCTCATATTTTTCCCTAAAACAAATCAGGCAAACGACCTTAAAAGGTATTAAAATTAAGGACTTGAAAAAATGCTATCAGGAAGGTAACAGAGTGATGTTTAATAAAAGAATTTTGTTTTTCAGAAAGATATGGAATAAATGACTTTTTGAATAAACACTGCAGTAACCGCATGCAGAATTCATATTTTCTTAGGTTGAAAAACAAAAAAAAGGATTACTTCAAGTGCAAAGAAATTTATAGTTCAGTTATGAGAATGCATTGAAAAGTAGAATTATAGCAGCCTGAGGCTTATTTAAATTTATAATGAAGGCCGTTCAGAAGGAAAGTACTGAAGACTAAATCTACCCAATGTTGTGATCATTCTTAAGACTTTCCAAATTTCTTGATAACATAAAACTGAATTGTAGCAGAATTAGTGAAAGTATATGGAATCTGCACAGAACCCAAATCTAGGGCAGTCCAAGGGAAAAGTTCTTTTGCATGGTGAATATACAAAGGCATGATACACACTAACCTTCACCTATTTATTCTAGTTCATGGTCTGGTCATGTCCCTTGCCAAAGCTTTTCTGGGAAGCTGTAAGGAGAAAATGATTTGTTGGCCTAGCTTCTGACTTGACTTCATTTCTCTCTGTGGGGGATCACTTTACATTTCCTTAATTGCAAGGACAGCTTGTATGGCTGGCAGTTGTTTGAATTGAGAAATGGATTTTAATGAACTATAGTTTCTTTTGCTCAGCTGGAATTGTAGTAGTCATTGACTAAATTAACAGTCATGGTCAAAGCTAAGATGACAGCTGTGTCACAGAAAAGGAAAGGTAAGGGCTTATTTTGAGCTACTATATTAGGATCATGCTCTTAAAATAATGGTTTTTGCAACTTCACACTTTTGAGTTACTTTGTTATTCTTTTCAAAGTACCAAAAGGCTCCTCCAAAGCACTTTGGAAACCTCAGATGTCAGGATAGGGATAGAAACCTGGCTAAAAGTCATTCATTATTAATCAGATAGTAATTTATATTCATCTTGTGATTTAAAGTACATAATCTTAGATTTTTCTTCATTACAACCAAACACAATAGATCATTAACGTTATCCGTCTTGAGCATCTAAGGTTACAAAGGCAAGTGAATGTTAAGACATGTGGACCAAACAGAATAAAAATTGAATTATATTCCCTAACTTTTAATTTGGGCTTCCCAGGTGGCGCTAGTAGTAAAGAGCCTGCCTGACAATGCAGGAGACTTTAGAGATGCAGATTCAATCCCTGGGTGGGGAAGATCCTCTGGAGGAGGGCACAGCAACTCATTCCAGTATTCTTGCCTGGAGAATCCCCGTGGACAGAGGAGCCTGGTGAATTACAGTCCATGTGCTATGTTTAGTTGTCTCAGTCGTGTCCCACTCTTTGCAACCTCATGGACCCCATGGACTATGGTCCACCAGGCTCCTCTGTCCATGGGGATTCTCCAGGCAAGAATACTGGTGTGGGTTGCCATGCCCTCCGCCAGGGGATCTTCCCAACCCAGGGATCAAGCCCAGGGCTCCTGCATTGGAGGTGGATTCTTTACCAGCTGAGCCACCAGGGAAGTCCAACAGTACTGGAGTGGGCAGCCTGTCCCTTCTCCAGTGGATCTTCCCCACCCGGGAACTGAACTGGGGTCTCCTGCATTGCAGGCCAATTCTTTACCAGCTGAGCTACAGTTCATAGGATCACAGAGTCGGACACGTCTGAAGCGACTTAATTTAACAAGTAGTGTGGTTTTACTATTTCTGTGTGCTTCACAAACCCTCCTTCAGGTAATTTGAAAGCACTTTTTATTAGACATTTTGCAAATTAAAATTATTAGTGTTGTTTGTTTATGTTCATTTTTAGTTCATTACTTCCTAGGGAAAGGAACTTGCCCAGTACTTTTCCAGGAAACTGTTAACAATGTATTTTAAATGCATTCCTACTCATTTATCATTTTGATAAATAGCCTTAGATTTAATGTATTATATGATTTAGTCTCTTTAAAAGCCATGTAGTAATTTTGCAGCAGACAGTGGAAATGTTGTGGCTTAAGTTTAAAAGATGCTATCTTTCCAAAACCTTGGATGAAGCAAAATGAAAGAAAAAATCTAGTGAGAAAAATATTTATGGTGTTCCCTAAGTTCCTTAAGCTACCATCACTCCTTTTCATTCTCTTTTCTTTTTGTTCCTCTGACTGGATAATTTCCACCAACATACCTTCAAAGTATGGTAACCCTTTCTTCACTTGATTGAGTCTGCTATTGAACCTCTCTGTTGAATTTTGCAGTTCAGTTATTGTGTTCTTCAATGTTGTGGTTTCTGATTGGTACTTTTAAAGTATTTTTGATTTCTTTGTTAAGCTTCTCACTTTGTTCAGGTACTGCTATCCTGACTTCAGTAGTATCTTTATGACTGTTAATATGAATGCTCTGTCAGATAGATCAGTTTCCAGACATTTATTCTTTTGTTTGGAACATATTCTCCTGTTTCTTTATTTTTCTTTTCTCTCTGTGTTGGTTTCTTCACATTAAATGAAACAGTCACCTCTCCGAGTCTTCATAGTCTGGCCTCATGTAGGTAGTGAACTTCTCCAATCAGCCCAGCCTAACCTTCTGGTTACATCTTATGCCTTTGTATTTGTCCAAGCTGTTGTTTTTATTTTTAATGACTCCCAGAAGAATAAGGTGTGCCAAGACTCATCAGTGTCCCAAAGGTGTGAGAGATGCACACATGCCCATTCAGGTTCTTGGAGGACTTTTTTGTTGTTGAAGGTGATTTACAATGTTGTATTAATTTCTACTGTACAGCAAAATGATTCTGTTATATATGTCACATATATATTATTCTCTTAATATATTCTTTTCCATTATAGTTTATGATAAGATGTTGAATATTGTTCCTTGTGATATAGAGTAGGACCTTGTTATTTATCCATTTTATATATAAAAGCTTACATCTGCTAACCCCAACCTCCCACTCCATTCCTCACCCAATCCCCTTCCCCTTGGCAACCACAAATCTGTTCTCTATGTCTGTGAGTCTTTTTCCATTTCATACACAAGTTCATTTGTGTCATATTTTAGATTCTACAGATAAGTAATATTATATGGTATTTTATTTCTCTTTCTGACTTTACTCTCTGACTTTCACTATCATACTTCACCTGGTATGATAATCTCTAGTTGCATCCATGTTGCTGCAAATGGCAATATTTCACTCTTTTTTATGGCTGAGTAATATTCCACACTATACATGTGTCACATCTTCTGTATCCATTCATCTATTTATGGACTTTTAGGTTGTTTCCATATCTTGGTTATTATGAATAGTGCTGCTTGAACATGCGGGTAACATATTATCTTTTTGAATTATAGTTTTTTCTGGGTGTATGCTCAGGAGCAGGAATGCTGGATCATATGGTAGCTCTACTTTTTAGTTTTTAAAAGAATCTCCATACTGTTCTCCATAGTGGCTATACCAATTTACATTCCCATTAACAGTAGGAGGGTTCCTTTTTCTCCACACCCTCTCCAGCATTTGTTATTTGTAGACATTTTGATAATGGCCATTCTAGCCAGTATGAAGTGATATCTCATTGTAGCTTTGATTTGCATTTTTCTAGTAATTAGCAAAGTTGAGCATCTTTTCATGTGCCTTTTAGCCATCTATATGTCTTTGGAGAGATGTCTGTTTAGATCCTCTGCCCATTTTTTGAGGGTTCTTTGTTTTTTTGACATTGAACTGTATGAGCTGTTAGTGTATTTTGGAGAGTAATCCTTTGTTGGTCATATCATTTACAAATATTTTCTCCCATTCTGTAGGTTATCTTTTTGTTTTATTTATGGTTTTCTTTGCTGTGCAAAAGCTGTCACATTTAATTAAGGTCTGTTTGTTTATTTTGGCTTTTATTTCCATCAATGTAGGAGATTGATCCAAAAAAAAATTGCTGAGCTTTATGTCAAAGAGTATTCTGCCTATATTTTCCTCTAAGAGTTTTATAGAATATGGTCTTACATTTTGGTCTTTGATCTATTTTGAGTTTATTTTTGCATATGTATTAAAGAATGTTCTAACATCATACTTTTACGTGTAGCTGTCCAGTTTTCCTAGCACCACTTGTTAAAGAGACTGTCTCTTCTTCATTGTAGATTCTCGCCTCCCTTGTAGATTCTTTACCACTGAGCCATCAGGAAAGTCTTATATGCAGAGTACATCCTGCAAAATGCCAGGCTGGGTGAATCATAAGCTGGGATCAATTACTGGGAGAAATACCAACAGCCTCAGATATGCAGATGACACCACACTAATGGCAGAAAGTGAAGAGGAACTGAAGAGCCTTTTGATGATAGTGAAAGAGGAGAGTGAAAAAGCTGGTTTAAAACTCAACATTCAAAAAAAAAACTAAGATCATGGCATCCAGTCCCATCACTTCATGGCAAATAGAAGGGGAAAAAGTGTAAGCAACACATTTTATCTTCTTGGGCTCCAAAATCACTGCAGACAGTGACTACAGCCATGAGATTGAAAGACATTCCTTGGAAGGAAGGCTATGACAAACCTAGTATTAAAAAGCAGAGACATATTTTGCCAACAGAAGTCTGTCTAGTCAAAGCTATGGTTTTTCCAGTAGTCAGGTAATGAGTTTAGAAGTGTTCTCTCTTCTGAAATTTTTTAAAATAGTTTCAGAAGGATAGGCATTAACTCTTCTCTAAATGCTGGGTAGAATTCACCTGTAAAGCCATCTGGTCCTGGACTTTTGTTAGTTGGGAGTTTTTAAGTGACAGATTCAGTTTCAGTACTTGTAATTGATCTGTTCATATTTTCTGTTTCCTCCTGGTTCAGTCTTGGGAGATTGTACCTTTCTAAGAATTTCTCATTTCTTCTAGGATGTCCATTTTATTGGCATATATTTGCTTTTAGTAGTCTCTTGTGTAATGTTTCATTATGTGGATGTCCAGTAATCCTCTTAGTTACCTCACTGAAAATTTCACTAACCAATTTCATAAGCCAAAATGGAACTTTCTGATAATTTTATATGAGTGAGAGTCAAATATACAGAAATGATAATGGAATCAACTATACAGGCTTTGAGGTTAAAATTATGTCCTTAAAATCTCTGGTAACAATTGGGGAATTTAACTTAAGTCATGCACAATAATTTTCCAACAGAGAAGACTCTTGCTTTGTCTTATTAAATATTAGAACCTCAAACTGCATGACTTGCCTGGAGAATCCCATGGACAGAGGAGCCTGGTGAGCTATAGTTCATAGCTTGCAAAGAGTCTGACACGACTGAAGCAACTTAGCATTGCATGCATGCTGCATGATCACCAGAAGATGCAAATAACTCCCTTTTCAGAGAGAGGATGTATTTTGCTATGGAAATCATTTTATCAAAATGCCTCCTAAGAATATTGAGAAAAGACCTTAAATGCCAACAGTTTAGGTTTCAAGAAAGGTCCAAAGAGTGAAAAAAGTATTAAAAGCAGAATGAAGATCGATTATAGTTATCTTTTCATAGTGAAAGCTACTGAAAGAAATAAGATACTGATTTGATAGTATGTCAGTAGCTTTCTGAGGGGTTTCCCTGATGGCTCAGCAGTAAAGAATCCACCTGCAATGCAGGAGGTGCAAGAAACGTAGGTTTGATCCCTGGATTGGGAAGATCCCCTGGCAGAGGAAATGTCAATCCACTCCAGTATTATTGCCTAGAAAATCCCATGGACAGAGGAGCCCAGTGGGCTACAGTCCATAGGGCTGCAAAGAATTAGACACAACTGAGCATGCATGCAAACAATAGCTTTCTAAAAACAGAGTGAAGAATAATGGGCAGATCTAAAAAAGAAACAAAGAGTACCTGTAATCATTTTATTCTTGGACACTTATTTTTGTGATCCTTTAAATAAAAATTAAAAATTTGAGACAGCATATTCAGAGATGATCACCTGCACAATTAGGGATTATGGCTCCTAGAAAGATTTTCATGTTTAAAAAAGCACAGTAGCAACTACTGACCGCAGAAAAGAAAGAAGTAGCCTTTAGCAGATAGAGCAGAAAGTTCATTCTCAGTTGTTCTGAATTTTGAGAGCAGCGACCCATGGGGACTACCTAGAGCTACAAGATGGGGTATTATCTTCAATTTATGAGTAAGAAACACAAAATGAGAGCGTTTATTAGAAAAGTCTTTTTTTGGGGGGGTTTGTTACAGAAGCAAAGAAAGGAAAACTGCAGTGCAGGATAAAAAGAGCCAAGTGTTTTATAGAGAGGAGTTCCACTATGTATTCTGTGTCAAGATTTGTCTTTGACAATCACATATTAAATAATTTTAGAATGGTAATATTGAACTTCAGAAAGAAAAAAGTAAATGCAAAGAAAAATACAAATATGAAAGAAATAATATCCACAGTTAATTTTCCTGGCATTGTTATAATCTTGAATAAGCATGTATACAGTGTATTTGGTTTAGAAAAATTAATAACATACCCACAGTATGGGAAAAATATTGCAAATCACATATTATAAGGGACTTGTGTCCAGGATATACAAAGAATTCTTAAGACTCAACAATAAAAAGATAAATAACTCAATTAACAAAAGCAGAAGATTGGAATAGATAAAGAGGATATGCAAATGACTAATGATCACATGAAGAGATATTTCAACATTATGATTGGGGAAATGAAGACCAAAACCATAATGTGATACCAGTTCAAGCCCAGCAGAATCATTATAACTTTAATAACATACAACAAGTGTTAATAAAAACTATCTAGAAATTCAACTCTTAGTATATTGCCAGTGGGGGCATAAAATGGTGCAGCCACTTTGGAAAACAACTTGACAGTTCCTATAAAATGTTAAATATAAAATTGCCATATGACTCAGAAAAACCACTCCTAGGTATATACCCAAAATAAATGAAAACTATTTCTATGCAAATGTTCGTAGCAGTGTTATGCCTAAATAGCAAATAGTAGAATATCTAAATGTCTGTCATTTGATGAATGGATACATACAATAAGGTGTATCCATACAATGGAGTATTCATGAGACCTAAAAAGAAATGAAATGCTGGTGAATGTTGTAATGTGGTTGAACCTTGAAAGCGTTATTCTAAGTAATAGAAACCAGTCACAAAAGACCATATGTTGTATGATTTCATTTAAGTGAAATAGCCACAGTCGGTAAATTCATGGAGACAGAAGGTAGATTAGTGGTTGCTAGAAGCTGGAGGATTGGGGAATGGGGAGATTGCTGATGGGTATGGAGTTTCTTTGGGGGCTGTTAAAAATTTTCTAAAATTAGATAATGGTGATGCTTGCACAACTTTGTGAATATACTAAAAACCATGCATTATCTACTTGAGGTGTGAATTTTATGGTACATAAAATATATGTGAAGAAAGCTGTTATAAAAATTGATAACACTTAAATTTAGATTATAAACACAGAATTTCTAAAGATATGGTATCATTAGATTTCTAGATTCATATATCACCTTTAATTTTTCTTTTAATATTATGAATAATTATACTGCCTTTGTTTACTTGACTGTATCATGAAAGTGAATTGAAGTGGTAACTACTCTTCTATCTGACCAAACTAAGCTTGGTTTTGCTTTCATTCATTTATTTAAGTCTCATTTTAGGAAGGAAGGAAATGGAAGGAAAGAGGAAGGAAAATGGGACTTCTGCTTTACTTGTTGAGATAAAGTAAACGTATTTCCTGTTTTTCAGTTTTAATTATTATCTTTCTTTGTGTGTTTCAATAAATTGAAAATCTTCCCCCTTCCAGAATGCACAATTAAAGAAAATAATTGGCCATACTAAGTGAATTAAGTGAGAAAGAGAAAGACAAATATCATATGATATCATTTAAATGTGAAATCTAAAATATGACACAAATGAACTTATCTAGGAAACAGAAGCAAACTCACAGACTGGTGGTTGCCAGTGGGGAGGGCAAGTTGGGGGAAGGATGGATTGGGAGCTTGAGATTCGAAGATGCAAGCTATTATATATAGGATGGATAAACAACAAGGTCCTACTTTATAACATAGGGAACTATATTCAGTATCCTGTGATAAACCATAATGGGAAAGAATTTTTTTAAAAAGAATGTATAAGTATGTATAACTGAGTCACTTTGCTATACACCAGAAGTTAACATAGTATTGTAAATCAACTCTACTCCAGTAAAAAAGAATGATAGACTAGTGTTGGAATGGTAGGGGAAGAAAAGCACTTATTATCCTGCTATTTTTATGGAACTTTTTCTGCAATTGGAAACCCTGATTGTCTATGCCATGTGTACATTTTTAGATGACATATAATTTCAATTGTGTATTGTGCTTCAATTATCATTGTATTAAAAATATTTTTCCTTGTTTTGGCATAAATTTACTCATCATTGCAATAGACAGAATAATCTAAACCCTCTTTTCTGCTAAGATGTTCACATCCTAGTCCTAGGTCCTCTGAATGTATTGCCTTATGTGGCAAAAGGGACTTTGCAAATGTGGTTAGGTTAGGTTTCTTGAGATGGGGAAATTTTCTTGGAATATCCTGGATTATCCTGATGGGTCTGATATAATTATGATAGTCCTTTAAGGGAAACAAGGAGGTAGAAGAATCTGAGATGTGACCATGGAAGCAGAGGTCAGAGTGAGACGGAGCCAAGGACCAAGGAATGTGAGCTGCCTCAAAAGCTCAGAAAAGGCAAGCAAACAGATTCTCTTCTAAAGCCTTCTACCAATCCATTTTGGTATGATCTTCATCACTGAAGTAAATATAACTTGTTTTGAAGCCATTCAGTTTGTGGTAATTTGTCACAGTTGCAGTCAGGATCTAACATGATTATCATTTAAAATTGTTGCCTGTTGTTGTCACAGTGGGCCATAGTTTCCCAAATCATTTCCTTGTTTTGAGATAGCAAACATTCTGAAATAGCAGTGGAGTCAATGTAGCCAGATCTGCATGAGGAGGTTTGGTCTGTGATTGCAGAGTGTGACCGACTTTCATGATGTCAGACATTTGATTTGGGTGACCTGATGGTGTTCTCCTCTATGAGGCGCAATAAACATTGAACAGGACTCTAGAGCACTTGGTCTCATGGCCACATGAAAACCCTTCATTCAGTCTCAGGTATCAGTCCTTTATTTTCTTGGGCTCCAAAATCACTGTGGATGGTGACTGCAGCCATGAAATTAAAAGATGCTTGCTCCTTGGAAGAAAAGGATGACAAACCAAGAGAGCATATTAAAAAGCAGAGACATTACTTTACAACAAAGGTCCTCTAGTCAATGCTATGGTTTTTCTAATAGTCATGTGTGAATGTGAGAGTTGGACCATAAAGAAGGCTGAACGCTAAAGAATTGATGCTTTTGAACTGTGGTGTTGGAGAAGTCTCTTGAGAGTCCCTTGGTCTGCAAGGAGATCAAACCAGTCAATCCTAAAGGAAATCAATCCTGAATATTCATTGGAAGAACTGATGCTGAAGTTGGAGCTCCAATACTTTGACCACCTGATGCAAAGAGCCAACTCATTGGAAAAGACCCTGATGCTGGGAAAGACTGAAGGCAGGAGGAGAAGGGGATGACAGAGGACAAGATGGTTGGATGGCATCACTGACTTGATGGACATGAGTTTGAGCAAACTCCGGAAGATGATGAAGAACATGGAAGCCTAGGGTGCTGCAGTCCATGGAGTTGCAAAGAGTCAGACACGGCTGAGTGACTAAGCAATAACAATCAGGGGTCAGGTAATGTGCAGCTGGACAGTTGTAGGCCTTGAGTACAGAACCTATATTTTCTGAACCAAGAGCTGAAGGACAGAGTATTAAAAGCTGAACTTGTAGGAAACTTGGAACCCATGACTGTTGACCATATGGCTCAGTGGCTGATGGTTTATGGTCTTTTTAGTTGGTGGATAATAGTATAAGCATTGCAGAGGACAGAGCTCTTTCTTTGGTACCTTCTTGACAAATTACCATGAGATAACACCAAACAATTTCTTGCTGAAACAGTGGAGTTGCCATTTTGTCTTTCAAAGTTAGTCTAAATTCCAAAAGATGGAAAGGCCACAGTTGCAATGGATGACCATGGAGAGAGACCGAAACAGAAGCAGAAGATGGTGATTCCCAACCTTGGAAAGCATAAAACTTCCAAGAATCCAGCCTTTATGGGGAAAAAATTCATGAGGCAAATGTTCCATTAAATTTCTTAAACCTATAGGCAGATAGGGTAGGTTAGGCTACATGAGCTATAAACTGTGATGATGGTATACCCTGTCCAATTAAACTGAGTCCATCTGACATATTTGGTGGTCTAGATTATTGGTGATAGGCTGCATGGTGATTAGGGAAAATGACAGTTCATTCACATGAATGACTGTAATTAGTATTATTTGCACAAAAAGCCATTTTCAAACACTTGTTTTCTTTTCGTGTTTTGAGTCCTCTGGTATTAGGAATCAGAATCACTATTTTCTCTCAATTCAAGATCCATTTTCCATCCAGGTCATCATATATATTATTCTGCAGGGTAGAATCCAGAGTTCCCCAACATTTTGCCCTCCATTGTCACTCAAGGTCTGAGATTCCTAACACTTTATTTTTGTGATCCTGTGTTCTATCCAACACTTCTTCCATCTCCTGCACAGGGAAACTTTATGCCAAGAGGCTTTGATGTGCTTTCTACATGCCCGGGGAAGGAGACATGTCAAGGGACATCAAGACTAATGGACAAGAGAGGGTCCAGTAAAAATGTTATCTGAAGTTCATGAGCATGCCAGTGGCATGGCAGGGAGAGCAGCCAGCCTCAGAATAGGCAGTAGGAGGATGTGCTGTTTGCAGAGAAGTGGAAAACAAAACTGGCTAAAAGTGATTTGGCTTTTTGTTATCACCAAGGAAGAACAATTCTAAACAATGTCATTGATAAAATATTCCTCTCTCCTAAAGTCTTTTATTGGTCTAAGTTCTAAACAATTGCTGTGGTTTAGTATTGAGTCTTCATGCTATACTTATGCTCTAAATCAGAAAATATTAGTTTCTTTCTTTTTAATTTGTATTGGATTCTATATAGAAGTTAATTTGGATAACTCAGTTTTGTAATCACTCCAGGCATACATGGACTCAGCTACATGTTTGTTTTCGGAGTATGTTTTTCATTCTTCAGGAATTTTGGAGCTCATTTGAGGCACAGTTTGTGTGTCAAAACCTTGTGATGTCATATATGCCTGTGTTAAAAAAAAATAGATTAAAATAAAGGATGATAGTAGACTGATTATAAAGACAAAGACAAATTGAATGTTCCAGTCTATCATTCTGTGTGACTACTTGGGAATTTAATTTTGTTTACAGTTTCTTGACAGTGGACACATTAGAAAGTCGCTAGACTCTATCCCACAGAAACAAATACTTGGATGTTTTGCAATATCTGGAATTTATTGTGCAAAACATTTTAATTTCATTTTTATTATTTTAATTTTTTTGACTTTATTGATGTGTAGTTTATGTATATCATTGTATGAATTTAAGGTGTACAATGTGTTGATTTGGTATACTTATATATGCAAAATGATTGCCACCATAGGGTTATCTAACATGTCCATGACATCACATAGCTACCATTTATTTTTTGTGGTTGGAAATGTTTAAGATCTACTCTCCTAGCAAGTTTCAAGTATACAGTATTGTATTATTGATTATAATCACCATACTGTACATTAGATCCTCTGAATTTATTATAACTGGAAATTTGTACCCTTTGACTAACATCTCTCTGTAAAAAGTATTTTTAAAGTCTCTGCCAAACTTATCATTGTCTTTACGATTTTCTCTATTTATGTGTCTGTTGCTTTATGTGAAATAAAATGTTTGAAGTTAAAATTAATAAAATGTGCTTTGATCACCTATAAGCATTGATAGGTTGATAAACCTAGCTGTACTATCTACTGCATGAATATGCAAAAGGATTAGTTTTTTAAATTGAAGTATAGTTGATGTATAATATTATACAAATTGTGCGTGCTGCATGCTAAGTCGCTTCAGTTATGTCTGACTCTTTGTGACCGTATGGACTGTAGCCTGCCAGACTCCTCTGTCCATGGGATTCTCCAGGCTAGAATAATGCAGTGGGTTGCCGTGCCCTCCTCCATGGGATCTTCCTGACCCCGGGATTGAATCCACATCTCTTATGTCACCTGCATTGGCAGGTGGGTTCTTTACCACTAGCGCCACCTGGGAAGCACATTATACAAGTTACATGTGTACAATATAGTGATTCACAATTTTTAAAATTTATACTCCATTTATAGTTATTATTATTAGCTATATTCTCTGTACTGTGCACTATATCCTTATAGCTTTTTTATACATAATCATTTTTACTTCTTAATCCCCTACCCCTATAATGTCCCTCTTCACTTCTCTCTCCTCACTGGTAACCACTAATTTGTCCTTTGTACATGTGAATCTGATTCTTTTTTGTTATAGTCACTAGTTTGTTGTGCTTTTTAGATTCCACATATAAGTCATATCATACAGTATTTGTCTTTCTCTGTCTGACTTAATTAACTTAGCATAGTACCCTCCAAATGCCATCCAGTTGCTTCAGTTGGCAACATTTCATTCTTTTATGACTGAGTAGTATACCATGATATGCATGCACCACATTTTCTTTATCCATTCTCTTGATGCACACTTATGTTGCTTCCATATCTTGGCATTTGCAAATAATGCTCCTATAAACTTTGTACATGTATCTTTTTGAATTAGTGTTTTTGTTCTTTTGGATATATATCTAAGAGAGAACTTGCTGGGTCATATTGTAGTTCTGGGGCTTCTTCAGTGGCTCAGCAGTAAAGAATTCACCTGCAATGCAGGAGATAAGGGTTCAAGCCCTGGGTTGGGAAGATCCCCTGGAGGAAGCATGACAACTCACTCCAATATTCCTGCCTAGAGCATCCCATGGACTGAGGGGCCTGGCAGTCTATAATCCACAGGGTCACAAAGAGTAGGGCATGACACGTGACTGAGTATGCATGCATGGTAGTTCTGTTTTTAGTTTTTTGAGAAACTTCCATATTGTTTTTCATAACTTCTGCACCAATTTACATTCCCACCAACACTGTACATGGGTTACCTTTTGTTCACATCCATGCCAGCATCTGTTATTAGTGTTCTTTCTGATGATGATAATTCTAACAAATATGAGATGATATCATACAAGTATGATTTGAACTTCCCTAATGATTAGTGATGTTGAGAATCTTTTCATGTGCCTTTTGTACATCTGTATTTCCTCTTTGGGAAAATGTCTATTCAGTTCTTCTGCCTATTTTAAAATTGGGTTTGTTTTTCCAATGTTGAGTTGTAAGAACTGTTTATATATGTTGGATATTAACTGCTTATCGGTCATTGTTCAGTCACTTAGTTGTGTCCGACTCTGTGACTCTACGGACTGCTGCACCCCAGGCTTCCCTGTACTTCACTGTCTCCTGAAATTTGCTCAAACTCATGTGCATTGAGTCGGTGATGCCATCCAACCATCTCATCCTCTGTCACCCTCTTCTCCTCCTGCCCTTAATCTTTCCCAGCATCAGGGTCTTTTCCAATGAGTCAGTTCTTTGCATCAGGTGGCCAGGTTATTGGAACTTCAGCTTCAGCATCAGTCTTTCCAATGAATATTCAGTGTTGATTTCCTTTAGGATTGACTGGTTTGATTTCCTTGCAGACCAAGGGACTCTAAAGAGTCTTCTCCAGCACCACAGTTCGAAAACATCAATTTTTTAGTGTTCAGCTTTCCTTATGGTCCAGCTCTCACATCTGTACACGACGACTGGAAAAACCATAGTTTTGACTAGAGGACCTTTGTCGGCAAAGTGGTCTCTGCTTTTTAATACCCTATCTAGGTTTGTCATACTTTTCTTCCAAGGAGCAAGCGTCTTTTAATTTCATGGCTGCAGTCACCATCCACAGTGATTTTGGAGCCCCCAAAATAAAGTATGTCACTGTTTCCATTGTTTCCCCATCTATTTGCCATGAAGTGGGATGGGACCTGATGCCATGATCTTCGTTTTTAGAATGTGAGTTTTAAACCAGCTTTTTCACTTTCCTCTTTCACCTTCATCAAGTGGCTGTTTAGTTCCTCTTTGCTTTCTGCCATAAGAGTGGTGTCATCTGCATATCTGAGGTATATTATTTGCACATATTTTCTTCCATTCAGTAGGTTGGCTTTTTGTTTTGGCTGTAGTTTTCTTTGCTGTGCAAAATCTTTTAAGTTTAATTAGGTCGTATTTGTTTTATTTCTGCTTTTATTTCCTTTGCTTTAGGGGACAGATCCAAAAATATTGCTATGATTTATGTTATGAGTTTTATGGTTTCCAGTCTTATATTTAGTTCTTTAATCCATTTTGAGTTTACTTTTGTATATGGTATTAGAAAACATTCTAAATTCATTCTTTAACATGTCGTGGTCCAGTTTTCCCAGCATTACTTATCAAAGAGGCTATCTTTTTTTCCATTGTATATTCTTGCCTACTTTGTCATAGATTAATTGACCATAGGTGCATGGGTTTATTTCTGGGATTTCTATCCTGCTCCATTGATCTATATTTCTGTTTTTGTGTGAGTATTATACTATTTTTATGACTAGCTTTATAGTATAGTCCAAAGTCAGGGAGCCTGATTTTTCCAGTTGTGTTCTTCTTTCTCGATATTGTTTTGATCATTTGGGATATTTTGTGTTTCCATGCAAATTTAAAATTATTTGTTCTAATCCTGTGGAAAATGCCATTGGTATTTTGATAAGGATTGTATTGAATTTTGGAAAGTATGGACACTTTAACAAACTTAATTGTTTTAATCCAAGAGTATGGTATATCTTTCCATTTATTTGTGTTTTCAGTTTCTTTCATCAGTGTCCTATAGGTTTCAGAGTATAGGTCTTTTTCCTCCTTAGGTAAGTTTATTTCCAATACTTTATTCTTTTTGATGTGATGGTAACTGAGATTCTTTCCTTAATTTATCTTTCATTTTAAGGTATAGAAATGCAACAAATTTTGTGTATTAATTTTGTATCCTGCAACTTTATAGAATTCATTGATGCACTCTAGTAGTTTTCTGGGGATGTCTTTAGGATTTTCTATGTATGGTATTATGTCATCTACTAACAGTGACAGCTTTGCTTCTTTTCCAATTTGGATTCCTTTTACTTCTCTGTTTGATGTTGCTAGGACTTTCAATACTATGTTGAATAAGAGTGGTGAGAGTAGTGAGTCTTGTCTTGTTCCTGATCTTAGAGGGAATGCTTTCAGCTTTTCATTGTTGAGTATAATGTTAGCTGTAGGCTTGTCATATATGACCCTTATTTTGTTGAGATGGTTTCTCTCTAGACCCACTTTCTGGAGGGCTTTTATCATAAATGGATATTGAAGTTTGTCAGAAGTTTTTTCTGAATCTATTGAGATGATCATATGGTTTTTATTCTTCAGTTTGTTAACATGGTATACCATGCTGGCTAATTTGTGGGCATTGTAAAATCCTTGCATCCCTGGGACAAATCCAGCTTGATCTTGATCATGGTGTATGATCTTTTTAATGTATTGCTGGATTCAGTTTGCTAAAATTTTGTTGAGGATTTTTGCATCTTATTTATCAGTGATATTGGCCTGTAATTTTCTTTTTTTTTTTTTTTATGGTATCTTTTGTCTGGTTTTGGGATCAAGGTGATGCTGGCCTCATAGAGTGAGTTTAGAAGTATTCCTTCCTCTGCAGTTTTTTGGAATAGTTTCAGAAGGATAGGTATTAACTCTTCTCTAAATGTTTGGTAGAAATCATCTGTGAAGTTATGTGGTCCTGGTCTTTTGTTTATTGGGAGTTTTTAAGTCACAGATTCAATTTCAGTACTTGTAATTGGTCTGTTCATATTTTCTATTTCTTTCTGGTTCAGTCTTGGGAGATTGAACCTTTCTAAGAATTTGTACATTTTCTGTAGAGTGTCCATTGTATTGGCATATAGGTGTTCATAGTAGTCTCTTAAAGCCTTTGTATTCCTGTGGTGTAGGTTGTAACTCCTTTTCAATTTCTGATTTTATTTATTTGAGGCTCTCCCTTTTTTCTCATGCACCAGCAAAGTAATGTTTAAAATTCTCCAAGCTAGGCTTCAACAGCACGTGAATTGAGAACTTCCAGGTGTTCAAACTGGATTTAGAAAAGGCAGAGGAATCAGAGATCAAATTGCCAACATCCGTTGGATCATAGGAAAAGCAAGAGAATGTCAGAAAAATATCTACTTCTGCTTTACTGACTATGCCAAAGCCTTTGACTGTGTGGATCCAAAAAAAACTGTGGAACATTCTGAAAGAGATGGGAATACCAGACCACCTTATCTGCCTCCTGAGAAACCTGTATGCAGGTCAAGAAGCAGCAGTTAGAACCAGACATAGAACAACAGACTGATTCCAAATGGGGAAAGGATTACATCAAGGTGTATATTGTCACCCTGCTTGTTTAACTTCTATGCAGAGTACATCATGTGAAATGACAGGCTGGATGAAGTACAACCTAGAATCAAGATTGCCATGAGAAATACCAATAACCTCAGATATGCAGATGACACCACCCTTATGGCAGAAAGCAAAGAGGAACTAAAGAACCTCTTGATGAAGGTGAAAGAGGAGAGTGAAAAAGCTGGCTTAATACTCAACATTAAAAAAACAAAGAGCATGGCATCCAAGCCCATCACTTTCTGGCAAATAGATGGGGAAAAAATGGAAACAGTGACAGACTTTATTTTTGGGGGCTCCAAAATCACTGTAGGTGGTGACTACAGCCATGAAATTAAAAGATGCTTGCTCCTTGGAAGAAAAGCTATGATAAACCTAGACAGCATATTAGAAAGCAGAGACATTACTTTGCCGACAAAGGTCCATCTAGTCAAAGCTATGATTTTTCCAGTAGTCATGTATGGATGTGAGAGTTGGACCATAAAGAAGGCTGAGTGCAAAAAAATTGATGCTTTTGAACTGTGGTGTTGGAGAAGACTCTTGAGAGTCCCTTGGTCTACAAGGAGATCAAACCAGTAAATCTTAAAGGAAATCAGTCCTGAGTATTCATTGGAAAAATTGATGCTGAAGTTGAAGCTCTAATACTTTGGCCACCTGATGTGAAGAACTGACTCATTGGAAAAGACCCTGATGCTGCCAGGGATTGAGGGCAGGAGGAGAAGGAGACGACAGAGGATGAAATAGTTGGATGGCATCACCAACTTGATGGACATGAGTTTGAGCAAGCTCCAGGAGTTGGTGATCGACAGAGAAGCCTGGCATACTGCAGTCTATGGGGTCACCAAGAGCTGGACACAACTAAGATACTGAACTGATTGTACTATCTCCATTTAAACTGAATCTTAGGTAATAAGCAATGACTGGACTTTGTTATTTATCTAGTTTATTTCTTATTGTAATTAAAGTATTTAGTCCATTTACATTTAACTTCTGATGTAGTTATGTCATCTTCTTACTTGTTTTCTCTTTGTCCCACTTGCTATTAGTTTTTTTCCTCTGATTTCTTTTAGATTAGTCAAGTAGTTTCTAGCTTTACATTTTAGCTCTTCTGTTAGCTTTTGGCTATATTTCTTTGAGTTATTTTAGGAGTTACACAGAGATTCTAAAATGAAAACTTTGCAATTTACATCCATCTGAAACACCACTTAGTAGACAAGTAAGAAACCTTTGCAAACTGTAATTTACCTTACTCCCCTTCTGACTTTTATGGAATTATTGTCACATACTTGATTTTTGCACATGTTAAAAAGTCTATAGTACCTTATAGTCATGACTGCTATAAGCATTTTAAAGAAGAAGTTTTGAAGCATTAAAAATTTTGCATCTCTATTTGCATATTTAGCTTTTCTGACACTCTTCATTTCTTCTAGGCTTTTATTCGGGATCATTTCACTTCAACCCAAAAGACTTCCATTTGTCTTTATTACAGTGCAGGTAATGAATTCTCTCAGATTTTGCTTGCTTAAAAATTTGCTTATCTTGCCTACAGTCTTGCAGGACATTTTCAACAAGTATAGCAATCTAAGTTGACAATTTTTTTTCCCTTTGGCATGTTAAAATGTCATTCCTTTGTCTTCTAGTTTTTATTGTTTTTGAATAGAAGTTTTCTAAAATATAGAGTATTCTTTTTGTCTGGATGTTATTAAGTTTTTCTCTCTAAGTGTGGTTTTCTATTATGATTTTTATCAGTTTGGCTATTATATGTGTAGGTGTAATGCTCAACAAATTTTTTTTGTGGATTTTCAAGATTCTTGACAATATAGACTGATATCTTCCTTCACTTTTAAAAAACTTTCTGCTATTATCTCTTCACATGTAGCTCTGCCCTATAATTTTCTCTGTTCTCTTTCTGGGACTCAAATTACATATTGTTCCATAATTCTCTGATGATCTATTCTGTTTTCACTTTTTCTCTCCATTGTGCTTGAGACTGGATAATTTTCATTGACCTATTCAAGAACATTTTTTCTTTTTTATGCTGTGTCAAGTTTGTGATTAAATCTTTCCAGTGAATTTTTCACTTTACATATTATATTTTTTGGTTATAAAATTTCTATCTGATTCTTTTAAATCTTTTCACCTTATAATGAAAATTTTCCTAAATTCTCAGTCTTTCCCCACCATGTGTGCACCGCTTCTTTAAAGTTCTTTAATAGATTTGTAATAGTTCTCTTAAAATCCTTGTCCCTAGTTCTAACATCTGGGTCATCTGGGGGTCTGCTTCTAGTGATCATTTATTTCTGTTGATTTAAAGTCACATTTTCAAGCTTCCCTTTATATCTATAACTTTCAATTGTATATCATTATGTGACAAAAGAGCATTAGAGATTGAAGTATATAAATTTTTTTTTCCAGAAAAGCCTTGTCTTTTAGAGTTAGAGGTTGATCTCTTTACTCAGCAGTAAATGAACAGGGTCAGACTTGCTTTGTTGCTTGACTTACTTTCAGTTTACTTCTGGTGCCAGTGGTCTTGAGAATGAGATCAAGACTTTAGAATCTAACTTTTAACAGACTGCTGTCTGCCTTCCATCCCTATCTCCTTTTCCATTTTTTAAAAAATTTACTTGTTTGATTGTGCTGGGTCTTAGTTATGGCATGTGGAATCTTTAGTTGCAGCATGTGGGATCTAGTTCCCTGATTAGGGATCAAACCTGGCCCCCTTGACATTGGCAGCATGGAGTCTTGGCCACTGAACCACCAGGGAAGTCCCCAGCCCTGTTCATCTTCCCCAAGGTACTGTTTGCTCAGCATTATTGTTGAGGCAGGCAGGGACAGCTAGCTCCATGTCTGGAGATCCTCTAAATTCTGCTCCACCAGACCAGCCGATGTGTGTAATCTTGGTATCACTCACCTTCTGGCTAACCCTGTGTCTCCACCACAAGTCTGATGATAAGTGTTCCTTCTGTTTTTTTTTTTTTTTCTTTTTTCATACTGTAGTTTTTACAAGTTTATAAAGTCTGATGTTTGCATTTCATGTTTTGTTCTGATTGAGAGCCAGCTTATGTAAGAATACTTGCCTAATGAGGATATTTAGAAAATGCTCACACCACCAAATGTGTTACTGAATGTGTATTTATTTTAACACAGAAACTTACCTGGCTACTTTCTCAATCATAATATATTTAAGTGAAATTAAAGTAATGTCTAAACATTATTTGGGGGGGGTGTGTTTATGAGGGTGTTTCTGTATGAGGTTAACTTTTGAGTCATTGGACGCAGTGAAGCATATTGCCTTTACCAATGCAAGTGACCAGCACAAGGGAGCATCAGCCAATCCACTGAGGACTGAACAGAGCACGGGACAGAAGAAGGCTGGCCTCACCATCCCTCTGCCTGCCTGCTTAAGCTGAGATGTGGATCTTCTCCCCCCTTTGTCTGGGAATTGCATCTTTATTCTTCTGGTTCTCAGGTCTTTGGACTTGAACTGACCTATAGCATCAACTTTCCTATCTCTGTCTTGTAGACAGTTGATTGTGGGACTTGTCAGATTCCATAATTACATGAACCATTGCCACATTAGCAAATCTATATACGTACTTATCGCTTATTGAATCTGTTTCTCTGAATAACCCTGGCTAATATTAATACAAGGGGTATTCAATTACTGGTAGTGAGAAGTCTTTAGAGTCACTATAGTGGAAATGACAGAGTAAGATGCTTAAAAAGATCAACAGAGAAGCAGTGTTCAATTCAAATGAGAAAGAATAGTCTGGATGTAGCAGCAAGGAGGAAAGAGGACCCTTAGCCCATCTGTACACTAGTGCATCAGAGCTAGAGGTTGAGTCACAATGGCCACCACTTGAAAAGAGCTGGAAAAGATGCAGCATCCTCAGGGAAAGGCAGGTTTGGGCTTCTGAGCAAACATGGACTGCAGTCAGTTCTTCTGTAACACTTGTTCTGAAATTGAAATTTATTTTAACACAACTGACCTATTAGGGAACAAATTTGAGCTTAAGGTGAATTTTGCTTGTGCTTAGATGCAATTTCATCTGTGAGCAATACTAAGTGAGATGCAGAGGAGCTTGTCAGGCTGACTGGAGTGCCTTAGGCAGACATGAAATGCAAATGCACACTCTCCAGCCTCCATCGGTGTCCTCAGTTTCCTGCAAGTGTTAGGAGCCCACATCAGGTGTTACAGAGTCCCTTGGATTTCAGCTGGCTTTTCTCTCGATGCTTTGTGACCACCCACAAGGTGTAAGCCCTCTGACATCCACTTCCATAGTCACCTAGAGGTCTTGCTTGAGATAAAATGCCACATTCATTGTCGCATTTATGTCTTTTTCTCACCATTTCACAGGTGTCAAGTTGTGCCACTGCTTTTGATTCTTATGTTTTTCTGATATGTCACTGACAAAGTTCTTGACTGTTCTGCCCCCATACTGTTTTTTTCCCATAAGCTCTGTGGTTTTTATAAGGCAGTTTTAAATAGCATCATGATTTTTGTTGCCTTAATGCAGACCTGACTGTGTTTAGAGATAGGCTGTATTGCATGGATTTTGCTGATGAATGGGCCATACGCTCCAGAGAGCGTCGTAGAAGGGGTTTTAGGAGATAAGAAGGCACAGAAGGAAAGGACAGAGAAGGGATTATGAGAATGCAGGGTATACAGTGTGACCTGGGAACCTGGAGCTGCTTGGGGATTAGACAAGAGACAAAGGGTAAAGTTTGATTAATGAGATCTTGAGGCCAACAGTGACAGCTAGGCTGGGAGTGTGGAAGTGGGGAATGGAGGAGGGGTCACGGGAGGGGGGCAGGGGTGACATTCTGGATACCTTGTTCTTTCTGCCAAAGGAAGCAAAGAAGTGAGGAAGTGAGGGGATCAGGGCAGGTGGAGTTTCTCTGGACAAAAGGGACTTCCCAAGATAATCAGTACTTGAGTTTGAACAAGTTCAAGATGAAAAAGAGGTGATACTCTTTATTACATCTGTTTGGATAGGAGGAGGAGATTTTCTTGTAGGAAAAGACAAGACCAGGAAAATCAGAGTGAAGTGGAGGAACTTATTGCCATGCAAGAGGGAGAATATAAAAAAAGAAGAGGTTGGAGACACACAGAAAGAAAAATGGTTTCACAGCTTTCCCAGTTTTGCCTCAGTTTATTTTCAGTGTTTGAGCAGAAATTGTGATGAGGCCTGGGTATCATTTCTGTTGAAACTGTCAGATACTTTATGAAATGGTTTGAGAAGGGAGGATAACTTTTTGAATAGAAAATATTCTCATTTTATTTTAAAAAGTTTATATTTATTTTTTTCTAAAAATTATATATATATATATATATATATATATATATATTTTTTTTTTTTTTTTTAACTTGCTGAGCCACTTAAGGGATCTCAGTTTCCCAGCCAGGGATTGAACCTGTGTGGCCTTCAGCAGTAGCATGGAGCCTTAATCACTGAATAACCAGGGAATTCCTATAGAAAATGAAGGTTTTAAATGAAAAGCTCCCTTCCACAAGAAAAGAGAGTGAGGTCCTGAAAGTAAAAGAAGAAGAAGAAAAAAAAATCTCATTCTCCAGCAAGGAGAGGAACCACTTCTAATATTTTAGCATGTTTTCATTTGAATATTTTCAATGTTTCCTCTGAAACACTGTAATGTGAGTGGACCCCAAACTAAAAGCATATACAATAAAAGCAATAGAGCATATTCTGTTGTTGTTTCATCGTTGAGTTGTTTCCAACTCTTTGGGACCCCACGAACTGTAGCCCGTCGGGCTCCTCTGTCCATGGTATTTCCCAGGCAAGAATACTGGAGTGTGCTGCCATTTCTTTCTCTAGAGGCTCTTCTTGACCCAGAGATTGAATCCAGCCAGGTCTCCTACCTTGGCAGGCTGATTCTTTACCACTGGGAAGCTGGAGCATATTCTAATTATTTTTAAAACCTTGTTTTCTGATTTTAAAAATCTACATCTTAACATGGAAGTTTTGAAGCTAGAGAAGTATGAAAATTGAGTGCTAAGAACTCCATCACTTAGAGTTTAATGTATTATATTTTCTGGAAGGTTATTTTATTTACAGTTTAATTTCACAGTGTCATGTGTGTGACATAGTTATCTTGGGTCTATTTATAGATTCTGCATCCTTATTTTTCAAACTGTGGTCAGTGGGCCACCTGCTTCCAGAGCTCCTGTGAGCTTGTTGAAATGCTGAATCTTGGGCCCTGATTCAGGACCAGTAAGCTGGGATCTCCAGGGAATGGGCTGAGGACTTGGCATTTTGCAACTTCTTCAGCTGTTTCTTACAGTAAAGTGTGGAAATATGATTTAGGTGGGGTACAACATAAAGGGACACTTAGGTATAAATATCTAGTTATTAGCCTTTTCTAGTTAAAATTGAACCACTGGAGTTTATTAAGATATGAGGTGCCAAGTATTTGACATATGAAAACTTTATTTCCCCAGGACTCTGAGTACAAATTGAGTCATGTTAAATATCTTATCTTATGAATTGATGCCCTTACCCCTCTCCAACGTTTCCAGTCACTTCTGGAAACCTGTGTTGTGTGTCTTCTATGTCCTGGACACACTCTGTCAAGGTTGATGCTTTAAGGTACTTCCCTGGTGGTCCAGTGGCTAGGACTCCATGCTCCCAATGCAGGGGGCCTGGGCTCAACCCCTGGTCAGGGAACTAGACCTGTATGCCACAACAATGACCTGGAACAACCTGATAAATAAATTAATTAAAAATGTTAAAAAGAAAAATGTGATGCTTTAGCAGTTCCAGTGATATTTCTCTTACTACTTCTCTTTCTTGGCTAGTTTCACTGGTACCTGCATGTTTTGGGATTCTGCCGAGAAACAGAGCAGATAGGATGTGTATACATGTTTATAAAAAGAAATTTGTCATAAGGAATTGCTCACATGATAGGGAAGCTGTCAAGTCTAAAGAACTATACGGTCAGTCAGCAACCTGGATGCCTAAAGAACTGATGGTATGTTTCTAGTCTCAAGACTAGAAACCCAGGAAGTGCTAATGTTTCAGTTTGACCCAAACACTGAAAAAGCCTGATGTCTTTGTTTTAGTAAGGAAGAATTCTCAATCTGCCTGCCAGTGCAGAAGATGCAAGAGATGTGGTGTTGATCCTCGGGTTGGGACGATCCTCTGGAGTAGGAAATGGCACCTGACTCCAGTGTTCTTGCCTGAAAAACTCCATAGCCAGAGGAGCCTGGCAGACTGCAATCCATGGGCCACAAAGAGGTGGACACTACTGAGCCACTGAACACTACTCTCTTCCTTGGGAGAGGGTCAGCCTTTTTGTTTTATTCAGACCTTCAACTGATTGGAAGAGGCCCAGCACCCTAAGGAGAACAGTTTGCTTTACTCAGTCCATCAATTTATATGTTCACCTATCAAAAACATCCTCACAGAGATAGCCAGAGTGATATTTGACCCAGTATCTGGGTACCATGTGGCCCAATCAAGATGACACATAATTAACCATCACACTGTACCTTATTTAGTCCATCCAGATGGTGCTTGTGGTAATATATGAATAAATTAAATAATTTTTATATTACTACCTAATTATTAGAGACCACATATTATTATGTGTTTAAATGCAAATTCAACTGTTTTTTTAACCATGCCATGATCCCAAGCAGGGATCAAACTTGAGCTCCCAGCATTGAAATCATGCAGTCTTAACTACTGAACCATCAGAGAAGTCCTTAAAATGCTTAATCAGGTTTTAAAAATAAAACACTACATTCTCACAAACTAAATTTAAGTATAATAATTAAGTCTAATATAAAAGGAGAGGTATTACAGTTGGGAATATATTCGGATCCTTAAATGATTTTGCTTTTTTTTTTTTCCTGACTTTTAAAAATACTTTAAAAAAGTATTTTTAAAACATAATTTATTTTTATTTTTTAAAAATTAAAAAAAAATTTTAATACTTTATTTTTTAAAAAATACTTTAAAAGAGTATTTTAAAATTCTTTGCCTATTTTTTATTATTTGCTTGTGTTATTTTATTTATATGAGTTTCTTGAAAATATCATATACATTAATTTTTATTAACAAGTATTTACTGAGATCTTTCCTATGTGTAGTCACTACATGTATTGTAGCTACTCCTGTGAACAGACATGGAATTGCAGACCACTTGTGAACTGCATAGTAAACAAATCATGACATAAGTAACTTCTAGTAACACTTGTGGTCTGAAAGAAAATTGCAGCATGTGACATATTACGGGGCCTCTGTTCTGGAATTGACAGTTTTTGAACTTGTGGAAATTTCCTCAAGCTGAGGCCATAAAAGATGATTTAGAGTTAGTTTCGTGTTGGGTATAAATAAAACTATTTCAGCAGAGGAAACAGAACATGCAAAGCTTCTGAGGGATAAAAGAGCTCAGAGCATCTGGACTAAAGGAAGCATAAAAAAGCCAAGTACAGTGTTCCATGCAGACTATGCAGGCTTTGTTGAGAGTTTGAGATATTTTCTCTTTCTCTTTTTTAAATTAATTTTTATTAGGGTATAGTTGCTTTACAATGTTGTGTTAGTTTCTGCTGTACTTCAAAGTGAATCAGTTATATGTATACATATATCCCCTCTGTTTCAGATTTCCTTTCCATTTAGGTCACCTCTTAATTATTGAGTAGGGTTCCCCATGCTAAAGAGTAGGTTCTCATTAGTTATCTCTTTTATACATAGGGTATATATGTTAATCCCAATCTCCCACTTCTTTTCACCCTCCTTCTGCGCTTGGTAACCATAACTTTGGTCTCAGATCTGTGACTTTATTTCTGCTTTGCCAATGAATTCATCTGTATCATTTTCTAGATTCCAAATATAAGCAAAATTATATGATATTTGTTTTTCTTTCTGACTTACTTCACTGTATGATAATCTGTACGTTCATCTATGTCTCTGCAATGGCATTATTTCCTTCCTTTTTATGAATGAGTAGTATTCCACTGTATATATGTACCACATCTTTTTTTAAAATCTATTCCTCAGTAGATGTACATTCAGGTTGTTTCCATGTTCTGGTTATTGTAAATAGTGCTGCTTGGGATATTTTCTTAAAACACATGGGAAACTCTAAAGGGTTTTGGGCAGATGCCGTGGTTGGATGTGAGTTGAGAGGATCACTCTGGATGTTCCCTGGAGGTTGGAATAGGGAGGTGGGTAGTGGCAATGAGGAGGTGCTTTGGAGGCCATGGAAGAGGGAAGGGAAGAGAATGGCTGACTCAGGGTTTTGATGGTGATGGGCAGCAGTAGATACTTTTAAGACATTTTGAAGACACAGAATTGACAGACTTGGATTTGGGTGAGGAAGAGGGAAGAATAAAAAATTATTGCCAATTTTCTAGGATCACTATCAGAGTGGATGGTTTTGCCCCTTATTGGGAGAAGGCACCCTAAAGGAATAACCACCGTGAGGGGGAAGATCTTTGAGCTCACTCTGCACTTAGACTGTCAGCAGAATTGCCAAGTATAGTAACATCAAATGGACAGTTTGGAGTGAGGGGTGCTGTGCTGTGTTTAGTCACTCAATCGTGTCCAACTCTTTGCAACCCCATGGACTGTAGCCTGCCAGGCTCCTCTGTCCATGGGGATTCTCCAGGCAAGAATACTGGAGTGGGTTGCCATGCCCTCCCCGAGGGAATTTTCCCAACCTAGGGATCGAACCCAGGGTCTCCTGCATTGCAGGTGGGATTCTTTAATGGGAGTGAGGGATGAAGTCTGGGCTATTGATGTATAAATGCTTTGGTTTTGACCTGATCTGGGTATACAACTTTTCTAGAATGAAAAATACTGCTTGCAGACCTCCACCTACTGCTGGGGTCCAGCCTCGGCAGGATCCAGGGGTACCCTCAGGATGAACGGTATCGGCGAGAGAGAGAGAGAGAGAGAGAGAGAGAGAGAGAGAGAGAGAGAGAGACCAGACTGGGGGTGTGCAGCAGAGTCTGGCAAATCTTTATTTTTTACCGTAGCTTTTATATTCTAAGTTAGTACATTTTTTAAGGGGAAGATAGTTTAATATTACATCGGCTTATCCTTCACGAAACCAGGGTGTTTTCCACATACTTCTTTGTGAGAGTCTTATACATTATCTTCTGGCCTTGGGGCCTATTGACATTTTGTGACCTAGGTGAATGCAAAACTGTTTTCCGTAATCTATTCTTTAATGAACACAAAGGTCAGTCCTTTTGCAGAAGTTATCAGTTAAATTTATCTAAAAGGTTTACCACACAAAGACTCTGCAGCTCCTGTGAGGCAGCCCCTGTTTAGCATTCCTGGTTAAAATTAACAATTCTGAACTCATTTTTCTAAATCTTTAACTATAACCACTTTTAGAATAATATTTTATGTTCTCTAATAGGGCTTCCTCACCTCTTGAAGGGCTCTGTGCCTATTAGGGCCTTTTGTGTGATCAGTTTCTTTATGCTGTTTATGATTAAGGTGTTGTGAGCAGTCATGTGCATTAGTACGCATTTGCCAAGCAGGCTAGAATGCCAGCAAAGGGGTCTAAATTGAAATACTCCTTTCATCCTGGATAGTCTTATAGGATACCACCGTCCAGGGGACATGTTGATTAAAGTTCTAGGTTGATTCTGTTTGGAGAGAGATTGGGGAAGGCCTTCTACCCATGTCACAGAAATTAGGGAGTAGTCTAATACAGCAGCATCAGAAAGACAGAGATCATCTTTAAGGAGAGCGCTGGGGCAGCTTTTCGAAATCCCTGAAGTCCTGATCTGCCTTGCTTGTCAGGTCTTCTCCTCATGACCTTGTCATGGGTGGGATCTTGTGTGCTGGCTCCCGGCAACCTACTTTTCTGTGCAGTTGAGTCTATGATGATTCCAGTCTATGGTCTCCAAATAGATTTTAGAAGAGAGGAACCTATGACACTGGTGCCAAGGGTGCAATAATGGTGAAGAACAACTGAGAGGATTCTGAATTTTCCAGAAGGACACTCAGGCAGAAGGGTAGCAGCTGCTCAGTCTTCTCCATGGAGCAGATCTTCCATTATTGAACCTGAGAAATGAGCCTAAGGCTGAAATAAGAGTCTTTCCTTATTCTAATCAGTAGATCAGGCTCCTTTTGTTTGCAGTTCCATTGGACTTAAGTTGAAATTATCTCCAGTACTAGATTTTTCTGGTGGTATTGGTTTTTATTTTCTTCTGTTGTAGTATGGCATATTTTAAGGGGAGTTTGGAAAGCTAGGTCTGAGATTGCCAGATAGACATAATTTTTAACCAGTAGTCAATTTTCTTAATTTCTTTTTTAAAATTTTGATTAAAAAATTTTTATTAACGTATAATTGATTTACAATGTTGTGTTAATTTCTGCTATACAACAAAGTGACTCAGCTATATATATATATATTCACATACACACACACACACATATATATATATACATTTCTTTTTTCATATTCTTTTCCATTATAGTTTATCATAGGATATTGAATATAGTTCCCTGTGCTCTATAGTAAGACCTATTGTTTAACTATGCTATTTTCTGATTAAATAAAATAATTTTGTATTTAGTTGATCTGTATAACCGTATCACTGCTATCTTGTTTAGGACATTTTTTTTTTTAATTGAATGAAGGATTCTTTAAATTCTGTAGTGCTTTACAGTTTTCATGAGTTTCACACACACAGTTTCACGTAATACCACAATAACTGTTTTCTCCCCACCCCCATGTTGCCCCTCTCCCATCCCTACTGGTAATCACTAGTTTGTTCTCTAAATCTGTGTCTGCTTCTTTCTTGTTTTATTCACTAGTTGGTTGTACTTTTTTAGATTCCACATATAAGTGAGATCATACAGTATTTATTTTTATCTGACTTATTTTACTTAGCATAATGCCCACCAAGTCCATCCATGTTGGTGCAAATGGCAAAATTTTATTCTTTTTTATGGCCAAGTAGTAGTCGTGTGTGTGTGTGTGTGTGTGTCTGTGTGTGTTTGTATCGCACATCTTCTTTATCCATTCATTGGTTGATGGACAGTTAGGTTTCTTTTGCACATTGGCAATTGTAAATAATGCCAGTAGGAATACTGGGGTGCATATATTTTTTTCAAATTAGGGCTTATTCTTTTAAATCTAATAAAAAGACTTATGAAAATAATAATATATTTTTAAATAATTTCTGCAAAAATTTAAAGACAGAAAATGAAAGTTAGACTTAGAACTCAACAACCTCTTTAGTTTTTATTTATTTATTTAATATTTATTTATTTATTTAATATTTATTTATTTATTTATGTGGCTGCACCAATCTTAGTTGCAGCATGCAGGATCTAGTTCCTGATCAGGGATGGATCCTAGGCCCGCCTGCACTGGTAGTGCCAGTTGGGGTCTTAATTGCCTGGAAAGTCCCGACTTTGTAGTTTTTTTAAAAGTTTCTGTTTATAATGGATCAATGTTTAGCATGAATGAGACGTTCTGTTTTATCCCATTGAATATTTTAGGATCCAGAATAAAAATAACAGTAATATAATGTACTATTATGTTTTCTTCAAATCAGAGAATTTGGTATTATACTTTAAAAACAGAGGTCTTGGTATTTAGGACAGAAGAGCCTGGCAGGCTATGGTTCATAGGGTCATAAAGAGCTGGACACAACTGAACTGAAGTGACTTAGCACTCAGGCAGCCAGTTAAGACATAAGAACCATTCAAGGAAGATTTTGACAATCGACTGTGCTTTGGGACTTCCTGGTGGCTCACATGGTAAGGAATCTGCCTGCAATGTAGGAGCCTCAAGTTTGGTCCCTGGGTCAGGAAGATTGCCTGGAGAAGGGAATGGTTACCCACTCTAATATATTTGCCTGGAGAATTCCATGGGCTATACAGTCCATGGAGTCGCAAAAAGTTGGACACGACTGAGTGACTAACACTTTCAAAATAATTCTATCCTTACCTAAGGATTTATTATTATTGCTATTATTACTTAGGTACTTTTTCTTTCCTTCATATCGAGTTCTGAGTATAGCTTTCAACGTAATTTGTAATTAGTGTCTAATTCAGTTGTTTGGGAGATAGCACAGGCTCTAGGCGCACGGGCTCAGTAGTTGTGGAGCTTGGGCTTAGTTGCTCCCAGGCATGTAGAATCTTCCAGACCAGGGGTCAAAACCATGTCCCCTGCATTGGCAGATTCTTACCACTGGACCACCAAGGAAGTCCTTAAAGAACTTCTGGTCCTAACGGACAGATTTGCATGCTTTAACACAAGCAGGTGAACCAACTGATGGAGTGAGCTGGATGTGCACTAAATGGGGAAGCAGCCAAGCCCTGCATCCTACATGGAAGAGCTGGATTTATCACTTTGGCAGGGCCGGGAGCAGGAGAAGTGGCCAGATGGAAAGGGCTCTTTAAAATCACCTTAGTGACTGGATCAAGTGATTTGCTAACAAAATTCCCAATTTGGTACTAAAAATGAGAATTTTTATGATTGAAAAATTTTATGAGCAAAATTAGAAGCCATTAAAAGCAACATTTAGATCCAAATGACTTCACTTAACGAAGGGCCAGAATGTCTTTGTGGATCACAGTTGCTAATGTGAATTGTACCCAGAGATGAATCTGGAGCCAGAACAGACTGGGGCCCAGTTGTTGCTTGCATCATCAAGACAGTACCTCTAAGTGAACCAGCTGCTGTGCTCCAAACCTCCTAGCATTTTCAGCTGTTTTCAAAGGTAACTGTGAGGAGGGAGAATTCAACCCTGGCAGTGATTCTTTCAGTGGTATTACGGATTCAAGGTAAAAGTGTATGGACAAATAAGCTTGGGAAACATTGAGTAAAACAAAGTTAAGCAAGGTTTTCTACTGCAGAACCTCTCTAAATTTTTTTTATTGAGTTATAATTTACATGCCATACAATTCACTTTCTTTACTTATTCAATTCAGTGATATTTGGTATATTTACAGAGTTGTGTAACTCTCCACAAGCATAGAATTTTTGTTTGTTTGTTTTTAACTGCGTGGCATATGGGATCTTAGTTTCCCAACCAGAGATTGAACCTGCCTCACCTTCAATGGAAGCACAGAGTCTTAACCACTGGACTGCCAGGAAGTCCCTTTCTCTAAGATTTTAATACACTTACATGGATTGTAAACTTTAAGAATATTTCCCAAGTTTATTTGTACACTAAACCCTTTTTCCTAGAGCATCTTCTAAGAGTTGTATTCCATATAATATGCTTTGGGAAATGTTTTGTTGGACAAATCTTTAACTGGGCTTCCCTGATGGCTCAGATGGTAAAGAATCCACTTGTAATGCAAGAGACCGAGGTTCGATCCCTGGGTCGGGAAGGTCCCCTGGAGGAGGGCGTGGCAACCCATTCCAGTATTCCTGACTGGAGAATCCCATGGACAGAGGAGCCTGGTGGGCTACAGTCTATAGGGTCGCAAAGAGTCAGACACAACTCAGCACCTATAGGCTTTAACTGGGGTGCATGCACCTCAGTCGCTCAGTCATATCCTATTTTTTGTGACCCCATGGACTTGGATGTGTCAGAGATTTATTGGGTGTCCCTCCAGGAAAGAATAAAGGGGAAGGGAGGAGAGAAGAGCTTCAGACTGTGATGTGGATCTGATCCCTGGGAAAGGAGAGAAGGAGGGAAGCGAAGGTGGGAGGGAGGAGGATTATGTAGGAAGAGCCTAAGGTTGTAGCACAGTCCTGAGAAAGACTTGACCAGACTGATGAGTCCCAGAGCAAAAGCTGCACATTGGAAGAATTCCATCTCGAATGGGTGCCCTCTCTCTGGGAACCATATGGGGGAAAGCTTGGCCTTGACATAGGTACCATGCCAGGTCCCAAGTGTGGTGGCTAGATGTTCCTCTCACTAGGTTCTCTTGAAGAGGATCTGAGAGGCTCATCTCTGTGGCCACCACCTAGGTTAACTTCCCCAAAATTAAATATTGGATTACCATTATAATTATCTCAGCCCTAGCACTTATACCTTGACATTGGACCTTGACCCAGGTCCCCACAGCCCTGTAGAAGAGGCTGACATTTCTTCATAATTGGGAAATCCTTTTGCTATTGAAAGACTTTATCCCAAACGGGCATTGAGTGGAGGAGATTTTAGATGATCCCAGAAGATGCAATTCTCTATGAATAGGTTGATGGAATTCTATCATGGGCTTACATGCAAGCTTGCTTACAATGAAATGACAGTACAATAGATGTGTGGTGTTGCAAGGATAGTAGCACTGTCATAACTCCAGGGTTTATGACTATACACATGATTCCTGTTCTTGGTAAATTCCAGCAGAGAGAGGAGAAAGCAGAATTTCAGTGAGTTTGAATTCAGGCTTATTCCTTTCCTGGCCTTGGACTTGGCTGTTAAAACATGGCTATTGGAAAGTTCAGTGCACTTTCTGAAGCATCATGAATGTATTTTCAGAAGTGATGACCTGCACAATAGATATCTCTGTTCTCCTCTGTGGTTGCTTCCAGGAAGAGATGGATTTTGATTCAGCAAAGCAAAATGGACCATTTGCCTATGACTATATTCCCAAACCCCAAAAATCAATTGTGATTATGCCACTGTGATGGTTAATTCTATGTATCAACTTAGATGGGCCATGTTACCTAGATATTTGGTCAAACTCCAGTTTGTTGCTGTGAAGGTATTTTTAGCTGTGAGTAATATTTAAATCCATAGACTTCAAGTAAAGCAGAGCACTCTCCATAATATGGGTGAAAGTGAAAGTTGCTCAGTCATGTCCAACTCTTTGTGACCCCATGAACTATACAGTCCATGGAATTCTCCAGGCCAGAATACTAGAGTGGGTAGCCTTTTCCTTCTCCAGGGTATCTTCCCAATCCAGGGATCAAACCCAGGTCTGTCACATTGCAGGTGGATTCTTTACCAGCTGAGCCACAAGGAAAGCCCAAGGATACTGGAGTGGGTAGCCTATCCCTTCTCTAGTGGATTGTCCTGACCCAGGAATCAAACTGGGGTCTCCTGCATTGCAGGTGGATTCTTTACCAACTGAGCTATCAGGGAAGCCCTAATGTAAATGGGTCTCATCTAATCAGTCAAACGTCTCAAGAGGAAAAGACTAAGGTTTCCTGGGAAGGAGGGAATTCCACCTCCAGACTGCCTTTGGATTACAGCTAAAGCATTAGCTTATCCCTGAGTTTTCAGCCTGCTGGTCTACCTATTCTATAGGATTTGAACTGACCAGTACCTACAGTCATGTGAGCCAGTCCCTTAAAATAAATCTCTGTCTCCATGTCTCTCTCAAGCCTTCCCCCTCTCCACACACACACACACACACACACACACACACACACAGTATATTGGTTCTGTTTCTCTGGAGAACCCTGCTCATTACAGCCTCTTAACAGAGAAGAGCCATGATACATGGCATCCTAAATGGTGATTTATTCAAGTAGTTGGTATTTTACTTTGAAAAGCACTATCTGCCCCTCCCACCCTGGTGTCATTTCTAACAATGAAAACACCTAAATAATAATAGTAGGAGTGGGAGCGATCGCAGTCAGAGTACCCTGGTGGGGTCCTTACTGGGTGCCTGGCATTGTTCCTGGCACTTCCCATGTATTAACACTTTGAGTTCACACTTAGCCCCCCTGAGAAATGAGCATGGCTCTTCACATTTCAGACATGAGAAAACTGAGACACAGAGAGGTTGCGCAGCTTGTTCAAGGGCCACAGCTAGGAAGTAGCAGAGCCAGTGTCCCCAGGACTCAGGAACCTGTGCTGCCACCCACTGCAGACGGTTGCCTTTCAGGAGCTGCTGCACGTGGCATGGATTCCACTACTTTCCAGTGACACTGTTGGGCAACTGCCAGTCTCCTCCACTCAGTTTGGTCTCTTGGTCCACATCCATCAAGGCCAGGGAGCCCCATACCTCCTGGCTTCTCCCCACTTCTCCAGGGGCCCAGGATGAAAGCAGCACCATGGATCTGTCCTATTCAGCTCCTCCTCTACTTGGCCTTGGCGGAAAGCTGTGCTTTTGTCATGATGTGATCAAACTGCACTTTTGTCCAAACCGTTAGAATGGAAAACACCGACAGTGAAGCCTAATATAAACTATAAACCTTAGGTGATGGTGGTGTGTCAGTGTAGGTCCATCGACTGTAACAAACCTACCCCTCTGGTTAGGGTGTTGATGCAGAGGGTGTTTGATGGGAGGGACAGGGAGTATATGGGAGCTCTCTGCACCTTTTTCTCAATTTTGCTGTGAACCTAAAATTATAACATCAAGTCTTTAAAACAAGAAAACGACATATTGAAGTCCTAACCTCAGAATAGACTTCTTGCAAATCAGTCAAATTAAGATAAGTTAGGGTAGAATGGGTCCCTAATCCAATAAGACTGGTATCCTTGTAAGAGAGGAGAGCACCTGTAAACAGAAGCATACCCAGAGGGAGGATGGCATGAAGACACACAGAAGTTGGTCATGTGACTGGGAAGGATACACCTATCAGTCAAGTAACACAAAGGACTGCCAGCAAACCCCCGAAGCTGGGAGAGGAAAGGAAAGAGTGTCTCCTACCTAGAGCACTCGAGAGCATGGCCCTGCCCAGGCCTTGACTTCAGACCTCTAGCCTCCAGACTATGAGATTATAAACTTTTTTTTTTTAAGCCAAGAGAAAAGAAAAGAGAGGGAGAGAGAGAGAGAAAGGACTGCTATACTTTGATTTCTAAACATTAGGTTCTGAAACTTTCTGGGAGGGCCTCCAAATTTGTTCAGCTTTTCCTGGACCCTCTGAATGGACTTTAAAGATGGAGAATAGGAACTACTTCTTCACCGAATGAATGAGGCCATCTCCCAAGGGATGAGATGCTCAGAGATTGCTTGGATGGAATCCAGGCTCTGAAACGTGAAACAGAAATGTGTTTTATTTTGTTTTTTGGTTTGTTCATAAGTACTTTATTTTTTGTCTTTATTTTATATTGAAGTGTTTGGTGTTGTTTAATCACTAAGTTGTGTCTAATTCTTTTGCTACCCCATGGACTGTAGCTCGCCAGACTCCTCTGTCCATGGGATTTCCCAGGCAAGAATACTGGAGTGGGATGCTGTTTCCTTCTCCAGGGGATCTTCCCGACCCAGGGACTGAACTTGTGTCTCCTGCATTGGCAGGCAGATTCTTTACCACTGAGCCGCCAGGGAAGCCATATATTGGAGTATATTTGATTAATAATGCTGTGTTAGTTTCAGGTGTACAGTGCAGTGACTATTATACTAAGTGAAGTAAGTCATTCAGAGAAAGACAAGTATCATATGATATTGCTCATATGAGGAATCAACAATATGATACAAGTGAATTTATTTACAAACAGAAATAGACTCACAGACTTGGAGAACAAACTTTTGGTTAGCTGGGGAGAAGATAGAGGAAGGGATACAATGAGATCTGGGAATTGACATATACACACTGCTGTTGCTGCTAAGTTGCTTCAGTCATGTCCGACTCTGTGCAACCAGATGGCAGCCCACCAGGCTCCCCTGTCCCTGGGATTCTCCAGGCAAGAACACTGGAGTGGGTTGCCGTTGCCTTCTCCAATGTGTGAAAGTGAAAAGTGAAAGTGAAGTCACTCAGTCATGTCCAACTCTTAGCGACCCCATGGACTGCAGCCCACCAGGCTCCTCCGTCCATGGGATTTTCTAGGAAAGAGTACTGGAGTGGGGTGCCGTTGCCTTCTCACACACTGCTATATGTAAACAGATAACCAGCAAGGACCTATTGTATAGCACAGGGAATTCTGCTCAATATTCTGTAATAACCTAAATGGGAAAAGAACTTGAAAAGGGATACATGAAAAATGCATTTTAATCAGGGATCTGAATCTTCTTAATGCCTATGAACATCTCAGAATGTTTTAAAATGAATTAAATACATAGGTACAAAAGACACAAATAATATTGTTACCAAACTATTAAATATGGTTGCAAAACTGTTAAAAATAAATTACAATGTAGTAATATAGGTGCTTTGTTATTAACATCATTCTGAAATGGGGCAGGACTATGATCCTTGCCCCCCTATCATGTCTTCTGCCTGCCTTTTGCCTGTGTAAAACTTTGGTCAAAGAATAAGTTTAATCGGAGATGTGAGAAATGCTGAAACAAAGGAAAACAGTCAAAAGGAGACAAAACAATAATGATGCAGTCATTAAGCACAGTCAAGGACCTTTAGTTCTTTCTCAAGGGCTATAGATAATATTCTAAGTCATATCCTGCGAGCTGTCTTACAGATACTAAAACCCCAGGTGGAAACTTAACTACATGACGACCAGACTGTACCCAGGACTTGAGCTGCCACAGTTCCCAGAATTGACCACAAAGAAATGGGAAGAAGTGCACCCCAGAACTGAAGATTAACTGTGCCCAAAATATTCAAGATGATGCTAGTCAGACCACTGATGACCAACTTGAAGATGACTGTTAGAAATGACTATACTGTTTCTGCATGTCAGCTCCCCCCACCCCAACTCTGTCTATAAATACTTTCACCTCTGTTTTTCAGGGGAAGGGAGTCAGCCTTTGGACAGAGGTATGCCACCCACCCCCCCATCTGAAATAAAGCAAACTTTCCTTTCCACCAACCTGGCCTGTTTACTGGCTTTTGAGTGACGTTCAGCTGGAACCCCCACAGATACCTTCCGGTAACAATACCTCATGATTTAGCAGTGAGTCTCATAACAAAATTTCAAAGCAGTAACTAGGAATCTTTTGAACTCTCAGATAACTATTGTGATGTGAAAATAGATGATATTGCAACTGATCACAGAGCCCTCAGTATTGCTGAATAGTACTGTTGATTGTTGCCAACATTTATACTTTATGAACATCTTCAGTTTCAGTTAGAAGACAGTGAAAATAAAGATGCAGTGTTTTTCCATGCAAGTTTCATGAATGCCATAAGAACCATTGTTTTTTAAAAGTTTCCATATAATTCTAGGTAGAGACCAAAAATTCACTTTTGCCAGTGACTTTATTCTTAGAAGGGCTGATTAGGTGGGCTCTGTCTACTCAGATGGGTAGGGGCCTGATTGCTGTGCAAAAAGGATCATCCAGTATGTTTTATTGCCTGTCAAAGCCGCTGCTCTAGAATTGGTTATGTACTGGGAAGCAGTGAAGTGAAGAGAGAGGGTAAACTTTACACAGGACTCAGAAAACTTCCTGGAAGCAAAGAGACTTCAATCTCTTTTGTTCTTATATGTTTTAGATGAATTTTATTGGAGTATAGTTGCTTTACAATGTTGTGTTAGTTTCTAAGGTACAGCAAAATGATCAGCCATAGGTATACATATCAGTTCAGTTCAGTTCAGTCGCTTCAGTGTCTGACTCTTTGTAACCCCATGAACCGCAGCACACCAGGCCTCCCTGTCCATCACCAACTCCCAGAGTCCACCCAAACCCATGTCTATTGAGTCAGTGATGCCATCCAACCATCTCATCCTCTGTCATCTCCTTCTCCTCCTGCCCTCAATATTTCCCAGCATCAGGGTCTTTTTATTTTATTTTTTATTAAACAATTTTTTTTCATTTATTTTTATTAGTTGGAGGCTAATTACTTTATAGTATTGTAGTGGTTTTTGCCATACATTGACATGAATCAGCCATGGATTTACATGTGTTCCCCATCCCGATCCCCCCCTCCCACCTCCCTCCCCATCCCATCCCTCTGGGTCTTCCCAGTGCACCAGCCCTGAGCACTTGTCTCATGCATCCAACCTGGGCTGGTGATCTGTTTCACCCTTGATAGTATACTTGTTTCAGTGCTATTCTCTCAGAACATCCCACCCTCGCCTTCTCCCACAGAGTCTAAAAGTCTGTTCTGTACATCTGTGTCTCTTTTTCTGTTTTGCATATAGGGTTATCGTTACCATCTTTTTAAATTCCGTATATATGCGTTAGTATACTGTATTGGTCTTTATCTTTCTGGCTTACTTCACTCTGTATAATGGGCTCCAGTTTCATCCATCTCATTAGAACTGATTCCAATGTATTATTTTTAATGGCTGAGTAATATTCCATGGTGTATGTGTATCATAGCTTCCTTATCCATTCATCTGCTGATGGGCATCTAGGTTGCTTCCATGTCCTGGCTATTATAAACAGTGTTGTGATGAACATTGGGGTGCATGTGTCTCTTTCAGATCTGGTTTCCTCATTGTGTATGCCCAGGAGTGGGATTGCTGGGTCATATGGCAGTTCTATTTCCAGTTTTTTAAGGAGTCTCCACACTGTTCTCTATAGTGGCTGTACTAGTTTGCATTCCCACCAACAGTGTAAGAGGGTTCCCTTTTCTCCTCACCTTCTCCAGCATTTATTGCCTGTAGACTTTTGGATAGCAGCCATCCTGACTGGCGTGTAATGGTACCTCATTGTGGTTTTGATTTGCACTTCTCTGATAATGAGTGATATTGAGCATCTTTTCATGTGTTTGTTAGCCATCTGTATGTCTTCCTTGGAGAAATGTCTGTTGAGTTCTTTGGTCCATTTTTTGATTGGGTCATTTATTTTTCTGGAGTTGAGCTGGAGGAGTTGCTTGTATATTTTTGAGATTAATCCTTTGTTGCTTCATTTGCTATTATTTTCTCCCATTCTGAAGGCTGTTTTTCACCTTGCTTATTGACAAACCGTTAGCTAGACTCATCAAGAAACAAAGGGAGAAGAATCATCAGGGTCTTTTTAAATGAGTCAGCCTTCGCATCAGGTGGCCAAAGTATTGGAGTTTCAGCTTCAACATCAGTCCTACCAATGAACACCCAGGACTGATCTCCTTTAGGATGGACTGGTTGGATCTCCTTGTAGTCCAAGGGACTTTTAAGAGTCTTCTCTAACACCACAGTTCAAAAACATCAATTCTTCAGCACTCAGCTTTCTTTATAGTTCAACTCTCACATCAATACATGACCACTGGAAAAACCATGGCCTTGACTAGACAGACCTTTGTTGACAAAGTAATGTCTCTGGTTTTTAATATGCTGTCTAGGTTGGTCATAGCTTTTCTTCCAAGGAGTAAGTGTCTTTTAATTTCATGGCTGCAATCACCATCTGCAGTGATTTTGGAGCCCAGAAAAATAAAGTCTGACACTGTTTCCACTGTTTCCCCATCTATCTGGTATACACATATCCTCTCCCTTTTGGACTTCCTTCCCATTCAGTCACCACAGAGGATTAAGTAGAGTTCTCTGTGCCATACAGTAGATTCTCATTAGTTATCTATTTTATCTATAGTCTCAATAGTGTATATGTGTCAGTTCCAATCTCCCAATTCCTCCTACCCCCATTCTATTCTGATTTTAAGGATGATGTGGTTAAGAGCGCAGAATTTGAGCCAGGTTTTCCTAGTTACTCGTTATGTTACCTTACTTCTCTCTGTCTCCATTCTTTGATCAGAAAAATGGGGCAAAAATTAATATTTACTCCATAGCATCTCTGTGAGGATTAAATGAACAAAGTGCTGAGAACAGACCCTAACTATTAATTATTATTATTGCTTCAGTTATTAAAGGTCAGTATATCATACCCTCTGTGAGATCTGAGGGGTTGCTGACCAATATCTCCTTTGCTTGCAGGAATACTGAAGATTTACATGATGGAGCTCACAGCAGGGAGAAAGTGCCTGGGCTTGTGGCATAGATTTCCCATGGGCTCCCTGGGTGGGGTGGGCTGGTTCCAGGGCAACTTTGGAATGAGGCCAGAAATTTCTCTTGTCTCTGCTAGCCTAGGTGGGCATGGGGCACAAGACCAAACCCATGAATGCAAATAAAATAACTATGTTCATAAGAACCTCATGGTGAAGTGCCATCAAAGGAAAGGGATCTGTCTTATTTTAAGAAAACTCGTGGATATGGATCACCTATGAAATCATTTAGACAGCGACCATGGCATGACCTTCAGAAAACTCTGTCTGCAACAAAAGCAATGATGATGAAATAGGGACTGATCAGATGCATAATTCTCTCTCTACCTGTTATTTGAAAGCCAGACTGGCTGTTCTAGAATAGAGAAACTTCCAGAGTTCTTCCACAGTTCCTGGCAAGTGGGTATTTGAGCAGTTAATTTGAAAATTACAGAGATATAACCTCATTTGCCACCTTAAGCTGGCAAGGTAGTCATACTACTAAAAATGTTTTTTGATGGATATTATAATTAATTCACATTCTATCTTGGAAGTGGTACACAAACTGGGGAATAAAGGAGGACTCCAATCTAAGATTTAAAATATAATTGAGATTTATTTTACAAATAATTTTGTATTTGCCATTGTTTTGAAATACTGCAAACCATTTTCTAGTCCTTTGTAGCAGTACCAATAATCCAAAATTAATTCCAGTTCTCCCCTTTAACTTCCAGAAACAGATGCAGAAATTCAAACCATAATAGCTGCTTTCCAAAGTGTCAGTGAGTCATATCAGAAGGGCAACAATCAGGAGAGGTAGGCTGAAAAAAATGTGCAGTCACTCATCTGATGGATTGTGGGTCTGATTACACTGAAACTTGTCCTCTAAAGGGCATTCTTGTTTTCAGATTTATTTTAAAGCGTATGGGAAAAAACTGTCTTCTTTTGACTAGTCTGTAAATTGCCAGCCTCCTTTATGGAGCTTGTATGACTAAGCTGGTTAGCTGGTGATCAATGACTTCACCTCTGCCTTTCCCCCAGCAGGCTGTGTCCTCTTGTTACACCAACACTAAGAGGATGGCAGGGACTTCCCTGTGGTCTGGTGGTTAAGACTTCTTCACCTTTCAATGTAGGGAGTGCTGGTTCGATCCCTGATTGGGGAGCTAAGATCCCACATGCCTTGGTGCCAAAAAACCAAAACATAAAGCACGGGCAATATTGTAAAAAATTCAACAAAGACTTTAAAAAATGGTCCACATATAAAAAAAAGTTTTATGAAAAAAGGATGGCATCATGTTGTAGGCCACTTCCCAGGTGGTGCTAGTGGTAAAGAACCCACCTGCCAATGCAGGAGATGTAAGAGACATGGGTTCGATCCCTGGATCGGGAAGATCCCCTGAAGGAGGGTGGTGGCAAACCACTCCAGTATTCCTGCCTGGAGAATCCCATGAATAGAAGAGGCTGGTGGGTTGCAAAGGGGTCCATGGGGTCACAAAGATATGGGATGTGCAGAAGGAAGACACAGGGCTTGTTTCCTTCCCTCCACTTTGTGGCTATGTGATCTGAGAAAGTTACCCCTTACTGGGGACAAATTGCTTTAGGTACTCAAAGTAGAACTGGATCAGATAATCTTAAGTTTCTTCCAAAAAGGATATTTCTGCACAGCTGTTAAATTTCTGTACCATGTTTCTGGGTATGATTATTGTCTTTTAACTTTTTTTCTGATTTTTCAGTATTATGCAATGAGGGCTAATTAAAACCATTAAAAAGAATTTGCACTATTATTATTTTCATTTTCCCAGTTCATGAATTGTCAAAATGTTATCATTAAACATTTAAGAAATTTTGCTGACAGAATTCTCGTCTCTGTTATTTTTAAATTGTAATGGAAGCATGATCTTCATCTTAAATCTTTAGTGGCACTGTCAACCTGCTGCTCCTGGATAGAAAAGAGGAAATTGTCTCTGGTGTTGCAAAAAGCCATCAAAATTCTCGTTTTGGGTTTACACTGTGAGGATTAACTGTGGGATCCCTCATTCCTTGTTGGTTGTGAGAACATGAGCTGATGTCTTTCTCTTTATTGCCATCTGTGAAACAGAAGTTGCTGTACAGATTAAATAGTGACCACAGTACATTGTAGATAGCATCACTATGTGAAGAGTAGGTGTTTATTAGCATTTCGTAAGTTAACTGTGCTAACAGAAGAAAATTCTGCTCTTCAGTATTTTTTGTTTAAAAGTATTTTTGTCATTTTTCAATTACAGTGTCTGACAATGAATTGCCAAACATAAGCTATTATTCAATATGTAAAAATTTTTGACTTGTCTTAAACTCATATCTCAATATCATGTTTTTGTTTTGTTTTTATATAATTATAAATAATTTTTATTTATCTTTTAAGAGTAGGCCATAAACATTTTCTAAGATCATAGAAAACACTCAATGCACATAGCATTCACTGTCATATTCCTTTGGATAGATAGGCCATAATTTAATCACCTCCATTGTTTATTATTCTGTTTCCAAATTGTTACTACTATAAATATTACTTTGATGAATATTTTTTATTGAGTTATAGTTGACATATAACACTGTATTAATTTCAGGTGTACAATATAATAATTCAAATATTTGTATATACTGTGAGATGATCATCACAGTAGGTCTAGTTAACATCTATCACTGTACATAGTTACAAGATTTTATTTTCTTGTGATAAGAACTTATTATTTTTAGTCAATGTATTTTTGTTTTTGGCTGCCCCAGGTCTTTGTTTCTGTGCATGGGCTTTCTCTAGTTGTCTCAAATGGAGGCTACTCTCTATTTGCGGTGCTTGGGCTTCTTATTGAGGTAGCTTCTCTTGCTGTGGAACATGGGCTCAAGGGCGCAGGGGCTTGCAGCTCAAGGGCTCAATAGTTGCAGCTTGCAGACTCTAGGGTGCAGGCTCATTTGTTACGGCACACAGGCTTAGTTGCTTTGCAGCACATGAAATCTTCCTGGACCAGGGATTGAACCTGTGTTCCCTGCATTGGCTGGTGGATTCCTAACCACTGGACAAGCAGGCAAGTCCATAATGAGAACTTTTAATATCCTCTCTTAGAACATCCCCTGGTAGCTAACACAGTATAGAGTCTGCCTGTAATGTGTTAGACCTGGGTTTGATCCCTGGATGGGAAGAGAGCTGGAGGGGGAAATGGCAACCTACTCCAGTATTCTTGCCTGGAGAATCCCACAGACAGGGGAGCCTGGCGGGCTACAGTCCATGGGGTCACAAAGAGTTGAACATACCTGAGTGACTTTCACTTTCACTTATCAACATTAAAATATGCAAGACAGCATTATTAACTATATTCACCATGCTGTACATTACATCCCATGACTTATTTTACAGATGGAGGTTTATTCCTTTTAGCTATGAGCTCAGTTTTTTTGTTGTTGTTGATTTTTTAGACTCTACATATAAGTAGGATTATATGGTATTTGTCTTTTTCTGTCTGAATTATTTCACTTAGCATAATGCCCTCAAGATCCATTCATACAGTCTACCACATTTTCTTCATCTATTGATGGACACTTAGATTGCTTCCATATCTTGGCTATTGTAAATAATACTGCAATAAACATGGGGACACATATGTCTTTTTGAATTACTGCTTTCTGTTTTCTTTGGATAAATACCCAGAAGTGGAATTGATGGACCATATAGTAGTTCTTTTTTAAATTTTTTGAGGAACCTCCATATTGTTTTCCATAGAGACTGCCCCCAATTTATATTCCCGTTAAGAGTGCACAAAGTTTTCCTTTTCTTTGCATCATGTCCAACACTTGTTACTTCTTAACTTTTTTTAGAAGTAATAACCATTATAATAGGTGTGAGGTGGTATCTCATTGTGATTTTGATTTATATTTCCCTGGTGATTAGTGATTTGAACATCTTTTCATGTACCTGTTGATCATTTGTATGTCTTCTTTGGGAAAATGTCTGTTCAGATCCTCTCAGTTCACTTCAGTTCAGTTGCTCAGTTGTGTCTGACTCTTTGCAACCCCATGAACTGCAGCACGCCAGGCCTCCCTGTCCATCACCAACTCCCAGAGTTTACCCAAACTCATGTCCATTGAGTCGGTGATGCCATCCAACCATCTCATCCTCTGTCGTCCCCTTCTCCTCCTGCCCCCAATCCCTCCTAGCATCAGGGTCTTTTCCAATGAGTCAACTCTTCTCATGAGGTGGCCAAAGTATTGGAGCTTCAGCTTCAACATTAGTCCTTCCAGTGAACACCCAGGACTGATTTCCTTTAGGATGGACTGGTTGGATCTCCTTGCAGTCCAGTGGACTTTTAAGAGTCTTCTCCAACACCACAGTTCAAAAGCATCAATTCTTCTGCACTCAGCTTTCTTTATTTTTTTTTTTTCCCATTTATTTTTATTAGTTGGAGGCTAATTACTTTACAATATTGTAGTGGTTTTTGCCATACATTGACATGAATCAGCCATGGATTTACATGTGTTCCTCTTCCTGATTCCCCCTCCCGCCTCCCTCTCCATCCCATCTCTCTGGGTCTTCCCAGTGCACCAGCCCTGAGCACTTGTCTCATGCATCCAACCTGGGCTGGTGATCTGTTTCACCCTTGATAGTATACTTGTTTCAGTGCTGTTCTCTCAGAACATCCCACCCTCGCCTTCTCCCACAGAGTCTAAAGGTCTGTTCTGTACATCTGTGTCTCTTTTTCTGTTTTGCATATAGAGTTATCATTACCATCTTTTTAAATTCTATATATATGCATTAGTATACTGTATTGGTCTTTATCTTTCTGGCTTACTTCACTCTGTATAATGGGCTCCAGTTTCATCCATCTCATTAGGACTGATTAAAATGAATTCTTTTTAATGACTGAGTAATATTCCATTGTGTATGTGTACCATAGCTTCCTTATCCATTCGTCTGTTGATGGGCATCTAGGTTGCTTCCATGTCCTGGCTATTATAAACAGCTGCACTCAGCTTTCTTTATAGTCCAACTCTCAATCCATACATGACTACTGGAAAAACTGTAGCCTTGACTAGACGGACCTTTGTTGACAAAGTAATGTCTCTGCTTTTTAATATGCTGTTTAGGTTAATCATAACTTTCCTTCCAAGGAGTAAGCATCTTTTAATTTCATGGCTGCAATCACCATCTGCAGTGATTTGTTTTTTTGCTGTTAAGTTGTATGAGTTCCTTATATATTGTGAATATTACCCCTTTATCAGGTATATGCTTTACAAATATCTTCTCCCATTCAGTAGGTTGCCTTTTTATTTTGTTGATGGTTTCCTTTGCTGTGCACAAGCTGCTTTTTTTTGATGTAGTCCCAATTGTTTATTTTTGCCTTGGGTATATGATTCAAAAAAAAGTCATTGCCAAGGTCGATGTCAAGGAGTTTACTATCTATGTTTTTCTCCTAGGAGTTTTATGCTTTCAGGTCTTATGTTCAAGTATTTAATTCATTTTGAGTTGATTTCTGTGTGTGGTTTAAGATACACATTCGTTCTTTTCATGTGGCTGTCCAGTTTTCCCAACACCATTTATTGAAGAGACTGTCCTTTCTCCATTTTTATGTTCTTGGCTCCCTTAGAATAAATTAGTTGACTGTATAGGTGTGGCTTTATTTCTTGGCTCTCTATTCTGTACTATTTATCTTTGTGTATTTTTATGCCAATATCATACTATTTTGATTACTATACGTTTTGTAATATACTTTGAAATTAGAGAAGGTGATGACTCCAGCTTTGTTCTTTTTTCTCTAGATTGCTTTGGCTATTCAGGGTCTTTTGTGGTTTCACAGAAATTTTAGGATTATTTATTTCTGCAAAAAATGAAATAGGAATTTTGATATGTGTTTATATTTTGGTTTCTTAGACTAGGATATTTTTATGAGAACAGCCATACTGTAGAAACAGTAAGAATGAAAAATTAAAGATTAAGAACAAAATAGTCATTACTGTTTGTCTTATTCAATTATAATGCATACTTTAATCACTCCTCTAAAGGGGCATTTCTACCTGATGAATTCACATAGCAGTACACAAAAATAGAAAGAAAACGAAAATTATGAAAACCTTTAAATAAACATTAACCATGGGAATAACTAAAATTAATGAGCAATTTAATAGGCTAATATTTAAGTGTCTATATTTTAATAAATACCAGGTACATAAACAGTTAAATTGATTTATGAAGAAGCTGATCAAGATACAAAAATTAGAAAGCAGAAATGCCAATCTGATTTCTTCCTTCATTTTATTCAGTTGCTTAATATTTTACTATAGTTACTTAATATGCAATTTTTCTCATCACTTTGAAGATTTCTGCCATGAAAATAATTCATTTGTTTGACATTTTGAAATAGCAGACTTCTCAGTTCTTATATTTTATCTCATTACTGAATAAAATCTGTGTCCTCATGAGATAGAGTTTTTATTAGTGGTTTCTAGCTGATCACTTGGCTGCCTATAGAAAGTTGTGACATAAAGGAAGGAGTCGTGACTTTCTGACTGCCAAGCCTCTGGTGTATTTCATTTGTGGAGGAATTCCATTCGATTCTGAGATGAGGTTGCTGCTTGTCTAGCTCCTAACATGGCAAAGATCACAGGCAGTGAGTTCTTTTTCACAAGGATTGCCTGTGGATTCCACTGTTAGCATCAATCAATGTATCTGTTACTTTGCATTTCTCCAGGAAATTAGTTTCCTGGAATACATTAGGAAGCATTTTCCACTCCTTTTTCCAGAAATCTTGGAAACCTATCTATGTATCTATCATCTGTGTATCAACTTGCTTTCTTCCTCCTTGCTTTCTCCCTCCAAGTCTCCCTCCCTTCCTCTCTGCCTCTCTTTCTCTCTTCCTTCCTTTCTTTCTTTCTTCCTTTCTTTCATCTGTTTCTCCTATCTATCTATCAATCTGTCTATCATCTATTTATCAACTATCTATCTGTCTATCTACCTACCTACCTGTCATCTGTCTGTCTATTATCAATAGATGAACATATTCATTCAGCTCTCTCACTGCTGGGCATGCACCTGAGGTGTTTATTCTGCATCACTTCCCAGAGATTCCCAGTCTCCAGCTCCCATAACTAACTTACTAACTTTGGTTGCCTTCATTCTTTATATCAATTTTCTCCCTCACCTGTCTTCATTCCTTATACCTCCTGACAAACTGCTTTCACTCAAATCTTTGGCTCAGGGTCTTCTGTGGAAATCTAAAGTAAGAGATCCTATAACTGCTTCCTCTTCTTTTTTTTTTTTTTTTTTCAGGCTGGCCTGGGAAACCTTGGAAAGGACTCTTTCTGTTTTGTATCACTTAGACTTCTGGGACTCCACCACGTGGTCCAAGTTTAAAAGTGTCCAGGAAAATCTTTCTGCTTAATCCCAGTTTATCTGCCCTTTGTTCATCCTGTCCAAGCTGGTGTCAGCCTTGTCATTGCTTAGATTGTTACTTTTTATATTTCTTTCTCCAGAAACCCACTTGCTTACCCAAAAGTTGTTTACCTAGGTAGTTTACTCATCAGTCAAGGCATGCATCTCTTCATTGTCACTGGGGACAGAGACTCTGTCTTGGTTATCTACTTATTATTCAACGCTATCTTCAAACAACAACCACTTATAATTTCTCAATGCTGTGAGTGTTCTGAGCTTCATTGGGATGCTCTTTTGCTCCACTTGGCCTTGGCTGTATTCAATTGGGAGTTCTGTTGAGTTTTTTTTAATATTCAAAATGGCTTCGTTCATGTCTGTTTCCTCAGCTGAACTGGAAAGCCTGGGCTGACTGGCCTCTCTTTCCCCTTCTGGTCCCTCATCATGTGATAGTCTACCCCAAGCTTCTTTATATAGTAGCTGGCTTCTAAGAAGGTAAAAGTAGAAGCTACAAGATCTCTTAAAGTCTTGACTCAGAAATCCCAGTGAATATATGTGGATTCTAGAAAAGTGGCATAGGTGGTCTTATTTGCAAAGCAGAAGTAGAGACACAGACATAGAAAACAAGTGTATAGATACCGGGAAGAACTGGGAGATTGGGATTAACATATATACACTATTGATACTACGTATAAAATAGATAACTAATGAGAACCTACCATATAGCACAGGGAACTCTACTCAGTGCTCTGTGGTGACCTAAATGGGAAGGGGGTCCAAAAGAGAGGGGATGTACGTGTACATATGGCTGATTCACTCTTCTGTACAGTAGAGACTAATATAACATTGTAAACTATACTCCAGTAAAAGTTAATTTTAAAGAGGAAGCCCCAGTGAAGTCCCATCACTTCCATTGTTTTCTTCTGGTCAAAGCAAGCCATTAGGCCAGCCCAGATTCAGAGGGGAGGGAAATACAGTCCACCTCTTGATAGAAGAAATGGCATGTACATGCACTGCTGCTGCTGCTAAGTCACTTCAGTCGTGTCTGACTCTGTGCGACCCCATAGATGGCAGCCCACCAGGCTCGCCCGTCCCTGGGATTCTCCAGGCAAGAACACTGGAGTACGTTGCCATTTCCTTCTCCAATGCATGAAAGTGAAAAGTGAAAGTGAAGCCACTCAGTCGTGTCAGACACTTAGCAACCCCATGGACTGCAGCCTACCAGGCCCCTCATCCATGGGATTTTCCAGGCAAGAGTACTGGAGTGGGTCGCCAGTGCCTTCTCCAATGTACATGCACAGATGGGAGGATTTGTTGACTGTCATCATAGGAAATGATGTATATGGCACTTCATCACTTTCATGGCAATGCCTTGAAACTGTAGTCAACACTGTTTCTCTTTCTGTACCAGTGGTTCAGCCTTACTTGGCCAGAAATGTTCTTCTCATTTTCATTGGTTCTTCAATCTGCCAGTGTCAATCCTTTCTAAATAATGTGCCTCCCTACACATACTCCACAAGGCACAGCAGAGCCACCAGGTACAACCGCAGAGCTCTCTCTCATGAAACACCTTGGTAACACTTGCAGTAGTACCTTCTGTCCTTAACAGTCAAATTAACTATTTGAAAACAAAACCTTGCAAACATCTCAAGATTACCTTTATCTTCCAAATCTTTCTGAGTACCTGCAAAAACTGGCATGGCTGTTCAAGTCTTCTTCTTGTTATTTTATAGGAGGCACATGTAACAGGAAGTTTGAATTGGCTACTTGCAAATTTAGTCTCCTTTTCTTGGAATTTTAATGGGTGAGACATCTAAGAAACTTACAGTTGTGCTTTTGGAACTGCCACTCGAAGCTTGTTGGCCTTGTCCTTGGGGAGCCCTGTCAAGCAATTCTGTCTCATTATCTTCCAAACCTTCTCCCCATGGAAAAGCACCACAGATCGTAACGTTTTACACTTCTTCCCCACCCGCACTCCTCAGAGAGTACTTCTTGAATCAAAAACAAGTGTGAGACCAGTCTTTGGGTGAAAGGCATTCCTTTCTCATTTATTATCCTCCTTCTTTTTGTTATTAAAAAAATTTTTTTTCGTTCTATTAAAAGATTGCCTTATAGCCAAGAGAATTTGTGGACAGTGTTTTGGAGATTAATTAAAAAGCCACAGTTTCTATATCTTTAGTATTCAATGAAATGAAAGTATTTACTGTTTGCCCTTTTCTTAGCAGGGAAATCATTACTCAGATGACTGAAACCTCTGTCCTTTCACCTCATTTTACAGATATTTTGAAGTGCTCTTTTTGCTCCTCTAAGGAACAGTTCAAGGAGCAAAGGAATTTGCATATTTAATTTGTCATGTTATAACTGTAAAATAGAACTGTCTACAAGACTGAGAAGATATTCACCCTCACATTACTTTTTTTTTTTCCTCACATTACTATTAATGCTGGGGCAGATGCTGGGGAAACTCCACATAGGGCAGAATACAATATTCAGAGGGGATATCAACCAAGTGGCAGGCAAGCTATTAGTTGGGGGGTGGGGGTTTCTGACAAAAGTGTGTTACAGTGCTCCAAAGGCTAGCTAGTTCGGTGAGGAAGAACACTGACACTAGTAAAGTTGGAACCCTAGTTGTGAACTCTTAGACTTAGGGAAGTCTGTTAGAGTTTGTAAGACCTCCAGCTGCTTCTCAGGGATTTAAGGGGGAGATTGGAATTTCCCAAGCAGTTGATTAGCAACAGCAAGGCAGGTTTCTTGTTTTGTCGCTAAGTCATGTCTGACTCACTTGTGACCCCATGGGCTGTAGCCTGCCAGACTCCTCTGTCCATGGGATTTCCCAGGGAAGAATACTGGTGTGGGATGACGTCCCCTTCTCCAGGGCATCTTCCCAATCCAGGGAGCGAACCAGATCCTGTATTGCAGTTGGATTCTTTACTGCGGAGCCACCAGGGAAGCCTAACAAGGCAGGACCTTAGTCCAAAAACAGCTAAGATTATAGGTAAGTTTTCTAACTGGAAAAGAAGGTGAAGGCCATTGATCAGACACAGAACATAGACATCAGAATGTTGTCATTGACTGGACTAGCACTCTTCAGATTCCTTCTAAGTAAGATGCCTGCAGTGGTCACTTTGCTTCATCCATGGGAAGATAAGACTTCATGGGTTAAAGTTAGGCAGGCCACACCCAGTCATTTTGTACCATCTCTTGCACCAGCTGTGACAAGGTAGATGAGAAATGAGGGTTTGTTTTATTCTAAAGAGATTTTGTGAAGCAAATAAGTCTTTCTTACTTGTGATCCATATATCCTACAATTCTAGGTGGGGTTCTGTCTCCAGAAAAAAAATTTTTTTCTTAAAATGATTTAGGTATAAAAATTCTTTGGAATGTCTTTGACACTATACAATGAGATGTAGTAAATGACAGTAATGGGGAGAGGATGACAGTGTCACAACTGGACTGTGGAGAGGGATTGAGGGTATAAAAGAAGAAATGAGAAAGGAAACCCCCCCCCTTACTTTAGAGCTGCCGTGAAGGTTGGGATAGATGTGGACCACTGCCTTATTCATAGCCCATATTTGCTAGCTAGTGTCTGTTGTTTCCCAAATTAACTAATTTTTTAAAGTTTATTTATTGGTTCATTTATTTATTTAATTGAAACATAGTTTATATAATTGAAGTATAGTTGATGGCAAACCACTTCAGTATTCTTGCCTTGAGAACCACATGAACAGTATGAAAAGGCAAAAAGATATCACACCAGAAGATGAGCTCCACAGGTCAGTAGGTGTCCAATATGCTACTGGGAAGAGAGGAGAAATAGCTCCAAAAAGAATGAAGAGGCTGAGCCAAAGCAGAAATTATACCCAGTTGTGAATGTGTCTGGTGATGAAAATAAAGTCTGATGCTATAAAGAACAGTACTGCATAGGAACCTGGAAGGTTAGGTCCATGAATCAAGGACGTATCAATCAAGGACAATCATATCCAAGTAAATTGGACACAGTCAAGTAGGAGATGGCAAGAGTGAACATCGACATTTCAGGAACCAGTGAACTAAAATGGACTGGAGTGGGCGAATTTAATTCAGGTGACCATTATATCTACTACTGTGGGCAAGAATCCCTTAGAAGAATTGGAGTAGCCATCATAGTCAACAAAAGAGTCTGAAATGCAGTACTTGGGTGCAATCTCAAAAACGACAGAGTGATATTGGCTCCTTTCCAAGGTAAACCATTCAACATGACAGTAATCCAAGTTTGCCCCAACCACTAATCCTTTTCTTTTTTTTTTTGAGTTCTCAAGGCATGTTTCAGGTTTTATTAAGTATCGGCTCTGAGAATTATTAAAATGGCTACCAACCACTAATCCTGATTAAGCTGAAGTTGAACAGTTCTATGAAGGCCTACAATACCTTCTAGAACTAACATCAAAAAAATATGTTCTTTTTGTCATAAGGGATTGGAATTTGAAAGTAGGAAGTCAAGAGATACCTGGAGTAACAGGCAAGTTTGGCCTTGGAGTACAAAATGAAGCAGGGCAAAGGCTAACAGAACATGCAGACCAAGAGAACACACAGGTCGTAGCAGACACCCTCTTTCAACAACTGAAGCGATGACTCTATACATGGACATTACCAGATGCTCAATACAGAAATCAGATTGATTATATTCTTTGCAGCCAAAGATGGAGAAGCTCTATACAGTCAGCAAAAACAAGACTGGGAGCTGACTGTAGCTCAGATCATGAGTCCCTTATTGTAAAATTCATACTAAGTTGAAGAAAGTAAGGAAAATCACTAGGCCATTCAGGTATGACCTAAATCAAATCCCTATGATTATAAAGTAGAAGTGACAAGTAGATTCAAGGGATTAGATCTGATAGAATGCCTGAAGAACTATGGATGGAGGTTCATAATATTGTACAAGAGGTGGTGACCAAAACCATCCCCATGAAAAAGAAACACAAAATGATAAAATGGTTCTCTGAGGAGGCCTTACAAATAGCTGAGAAAAGAAGAGAAGTGAAAGGCAAAGGAGAAAGGGAAAGATATATCTAACTGAATGCAGAGTTCCAAAGAATAGCAAGAAGAGATACGAAAGCTTTCCTCAGTGATCAGTGCAAAGAAAGAGAGAAACAGTAGAATGGGAAAGACTAGAGATCGCTTCAAGAAAATTAGAGATACCAGGGGAACATTTCATCTAAAGATGGGCACAATAAAGGACAGAAACGGCAAGGATTTAACAGAAGCAGAAGATGTTAAGAAGAGGTGGCAAGAATACACAGAAAAACTGTACAAAAACAAGTCCTAATGACCTAGATAACCACAAGGGTATGTTCACTCACCTTGAGGCACACATCCTGGAGTGTGAAGTCAAGTGGGCCTTAGAATCACTACTGTGAACAAAGCTAGTGGAGGTGGTGTAATTCCAGCTGAGCTATTTCAATTTCTCAAAGATGATGCTGTGAATGTGCTGCACTCAATATGCTAGCAAATTTGGGAAACTCAGCAATGGCCACAGGACTGGAAAAGGTCAGTTTTCATTCCAATCCCTAAGAAGGGCAGAGCCAAAGAATGTTCAACTACTGTACAATTGCACGTATTTCACATGTTAGCAAGGTAATGCTCAAAATCCTTCAAGCTATGCTTCAGCAATATGTGAACCAAGAACTTCCAGATATACAAGCTGGATTTAGAAAAGGCAGAGGGACCAGAGATCAAATTGCCAGCATCTACTGGATCATGGAAAAAGGAAAGGAATTTTGAAAAATATCTATTTCTATTTCATTGACTATGCTAAAGTCTTTGACTGTGTGGATCACAACAAACTGTGGAAAATTCTTAAGGAATGGGACTACCAGACCACCTTACCCGCCTCCTGAGAAACCTGTATGCAGGTCAAGAACCAACAGTTAGAACCGGACATGGAACAATGGCTGCTGCTGCTGCTAAGTCACTTCAGTCGTGTCTGACTCTGTGCGACCCCATAGATGGCAGCCCACCAGGCTCCCCCGTCCCTGGGATTCTCCAGGCAAGAATACTGGAGTGGGTTGCCATTTCCTTCTCCAGTGCATGAAAGTGAAAAGTGAAAGTGAAGTTGCTCAGTCGTGTCCAACTCTTCGTGACCCCATGGACTGCAGCCTACCAGGCTCCTCTGTCCACGGGATTTTCCAGGCAAGAGTACTGGAGTGGGTTGCCATTGCCTTCTCCCTGGAACAATGGACTGGTTCCAAATTGAGAAAGAAGTAAGTCAAGGCTGTATATTGTCACCCTACTTATGTAACTTCTATGCAGAGTGCATAATGCAAAATGCCAGACTGGATGAAGCTCAAGCTGGAATCAAGATCGCCAGGAGAAATATCAATAACCTCAGATATGCAGATGACACCACCCTTATGGCAGAAAACTAAGAGAGCCTTTTGATGAAGGTAAAAGAGGAGAGTGAAAAAGCTGGCTTAAAACTCAACATTCATGGCATCTGGTCTTATCACATAGACAGGGAAAAATGGAAACAGTGAGAGACTTTATTTTTTGGGGCTCCAAAATCACTCCAGATGGTGACTGCAGTCATGAAATTAAAAGATGCTTGCTCCTTGGAAGAAAAGCTGTGACAAAGCTACAGCATACAAAGATCTGTATAGTTAGAGCTATGATTTTTCCAGTAGTCATGTAACAGATGTGAGAGTTGAACCATCAAAAAGGCTGAGTGCCAAAGACTTGATGCTTTTGAACTGTGGTACTTGAGAAGACTCTTGAGGAGTCCCTTGGATAGCAAGGAGATCAAACCAGCCAATCCTAAAGGAAATCAACCCTGAATATTCATTGGAAGGACTGTTGCTGAAGCTGAAGCTCTGATACTTTGGCCACCTGATGCAAAGAGCCAATTCATTGGAAAAGACCCTGATGCTGGGAATGATGGAGGGCAGAGGAGAAGAGGGTGGCATAGCATACGATGGTTGGATGGCATAGCATACGATGGTTGGATGGCATCATCAACTCAATTGACATGAGTTTGAGCAAGTTCCGGGATGCTGCAGGACAGGGAAGCCTGGCGTGCTATAGTCCATGGGGTCGCAAAGAATTGGAGACAACTTAGTGACTGAACAGCAACAGCAATAATTGATTTTAAATGTTGTGTTAGTTACTGTTGTACAGCAAAATGACTCAGTTATACACATATATACATCCTTTTAAAAAATATTCTTTTCCATTGTGGTTCATTATAGGATACTGGATATAGTTCTCTATGCTCTTCAGTAGACCTTGTTATCCGTTCTGTGTGTAACGGCTTACATCTGGTAACGCCAACCACTCATTCCACTCCTCCCTCTTCCCCCTCCCACTTGGAAACCACCTGTCTGTTCTTTATGTCTGTGAGTCTGTTTTTGTTTCATAGATAGGTTCACTTGTGTCATATTTTAGATTCTATATGTAAGTGATAATCATATGATACCAAATCAACTATTACTCACTGAATGCAAGTACTTAATAATTCTGTTTACCTTAGACTTAGAGGAGAAGACAAGAATTAAATGAATTGTACAATCTGGGTTTTTTTTTTTTTTGCCAAGATAAATTTTAGAATTTGATGGATTGCTAAGGGAAGAATTGTTTCCTTTAATAGCATTTAAAAAAGTTCCTTTCAGGTCAGGAAAATGAGATTGTGATTTCTCTGCAACTTCATCTTTTCTGTCCTCAAGTCTGTAATCACTTCAAGTCAACGAGTATATATTAGGTATCTCTCATATCCTGAATATTTTGAGCAAAGCCAAATGCATTGAAGAGTTAGCCCTTGTTAAGTCCCATCCACTGAGGGTTTATTTTGCTAAACACCAAGCTCATCGCTTTATATACAAGTCTCATTTAATCCTCATAATAATCCTTTGAGGTATTGCTGTGCAACAAGTAATCCCCAAACTTGGCAGCTTGAGACGACAATTTTATTGTGCTGACAGATTCTGGGTCAACAATTTAGACAGAGCACAGAGGAGATGGCTTTCTAAGATTTATGAAGTCTTAGGTCTTAGTAGTGAGAGCATGAAATCTAGGGCTGAAATCTAGAAATGTCCTTACTCACATATCTGGAAGCTGATGCTAGCTGTCAACTGGGGCTGTTGACTGGGGCACCCACACTTGGCTTTGGCATGAATAGCCTCTAATGTCATTCATCATTATTTGAAATGCATTCTATTGATTACCATTGAATTTCAGGTCTGCTCTGTATTCACAGGGAGGGTACATAGACTGTGCTTCTGAACTGGAGGGATGTCAAAGAATTTGTGGACATTTTTAATAACTTTAATGAGTATTATCATCTTATTTTACAAATGACATTGTCGCTGAACCCAAATTCAGTTGACTCCAAAGGCAAACCTTTTGATCATTAAGGTAGATTGCTTCTGTGTATTCTACAATGTAAACATTAATCACAGAAGGGACATAACTTGGGGCTAAAAGATACAGTTCTGGAGCCGAACTTGAGAAGGAGTAATGAAACAAGAATTTTCTATGTTAATAAAAAATAAGAAAATCAAGGATTTTTGTTGTTATAAAAATAAAACACTCATAATAATAATCACTAACAATTTGACTTTTTCCATATTAATCTAGGCTGGGAAGCATGTTAGAAAAAAAGGGCAACAAGAATTATTTTTTTGTGTGGTTTGGAAAGAGGGGAGGAGGAAATGCTTGAAGGTGGGGAGGGAAGGGAAGGGCTTCTCCAGAAATGCATTGTACAGATTCACCTGAGTGCAGGATACTTTGGAGACAGGCTGGGAGATAAGCCTGGACAGATAAGAGAGTGGTATGTTATGAAGGACTTTGAAAGCCATGCTTAGGAATTTGAGCTTTAATCAGTGAGTAGTACTTCTAAGGTATTGGAACAGGAAAGTAATATGATGTGATGTGTTTTTGGAGAGATAATTTCAAAAATATTTTAGATGGGGACTTCCCTGGTGATAGTGGTTAAGAATCTGCCTTGCAATGCAGGGGACCCAGGTTTGATTCCTGATTGGAGAACTGAGATCCCACATGCCTTAAGGCAACTAAGAACTGCAAGGAAAGACCCCACCTGCCACAATGAAGACCCACTACAGCCAAATAAATATTTTAAAAAGGTAGCTGGATTATATTGTGGTGAGATTGGAGGCAAATAGCTGGAGAATAATTATTAGGCATGATGCTATTGTATTTAGATATATTTTTCTGAAGAAACATTATTCTTTTGTCCTAATTATCCCCTCCTTAAAAAAAAAGACTAACACTCTAAACTGCATTCAATAACTGAATTTATTTATAAGCTTATATCCTTATTTATTCCATGAAAATTATGGTATGGTTTACAGGCAATATAGAATGTGAGAGTAATTTTTTAAAAAGATCAAAGTCAGAGAAAATACAGGTACCTTAGTCAGATAAGAGACTGGAGAATATTTTGGAGCAATGTAAGACATCTGACCTGGGACTTCCCTGGAGCTCCAGTGATTAAGGCTCCATGCTTAAAAATATATATATTAAAACAAAACAAAACAAAAAACTAATCTTCTACATTAGGGATTAGCAAGTTTTTTATGTAAGAGGCCAGATGGTAAATATTTTACAAATTGTGGACCATATGATTTCTGCCATAACTAGTCAACCCTGTAATTATAACACAAAAACAACTATAAATAATATGTAAACAAATGTTTTTTTATTTACTGACTATGCCAAAGCCTTTGACTATGTGGATCACAACAAACTGTGGAAAATTCTTGAAGAGATGGGAATACCAGACTACCTTACCTGCCTCCTGAGAAATATGTATGCAGGTCAAGAAGCAACTGTTAGAACTAGACATGGAACAACAGACTGGCTTCCAAATTGGGAAAGGAGTATGTCAAGGCTGTATGTTGTCACCCTGCTTATTTAAATTATATGCAGTGTATATCATGCAAAATGCCAGGCTGAATGAAGCACAAGCTGGAGTCAAGATTGCCAGGAGAAATATCAATAACCTCAGATACACAGATGACACCACCCTTATGGCAGAAAGCGAAGGAGAACTAAAAGGCCTATTGATGAAAGTGAAAGAGGAGAATGAAAAAGTTGGCTTAAAACTCACCATTCAGAAAACTAAGATCATGGCTTCTGAGCCCATCACTTCCTGGCATAGATGGAGAAATAGTGGAAACAGTGAGAGACTTTATTTTGGGGGCTCCAAGATCACTGCAGATGGTGACTGCAGCCTTGAAATTAAAAGACACTTGCTCCTTGAAAGAAAAGCTATGACCAACCTAGACAGCATATTAAAAAGCAGAGACATTACTATGCCAACAAAGGTCCGTCTAGTCAAAGCTATGGTTTTTCCAGTAGTCATGTATGGATGTGAGAGTTGGACTACAAAGAAAGCTGAGTGCTGAAGAATTGATGGTTTTGGATTGTGGTATTGGAGAAGACTCTTGAGAGTCCCTTGGACTGCAGGGAGAACCAACCAGTCAATCCTAAAGGAAATCAGTCCTGAATATTCATTAGAAGGACTGATGCTGAAGCTGAAACTCCAATTCTTTGGCCACCTGATGTGAAGAAATGACTCATTGGAAAAGACCCTGATGCTGGGAAAGACTGAAGGCAGGAGGAGAAGGGGACAACAGAGGATGACATGGTTGAATGGCATCACCAACTTGATGGATGTAAGTTTGAGCCAGCTCTGGGGGTTGGTGATGGACAGGGAAGCCTGGCGTGCTGCAGTCCATGGGGTCACAAAGAGTCAGACTGAGTCACGACTGAGCGACTGAACTGAACTGAACTGAAACAAATGTTCCAATAAAATCTTATTTTAAAAATGGCTCGGTGCTTCCACTGCAGGCAGCGCAGTTTCCATCCTTGTTTGGGAGCTAAGATCCCACATGCTACCTGGTGCGGCTGGAAAAAAAAAGACATTAGACTCTGAGTTGGCTACATTTAACTACCAAGTGGGTTCTGAGCACCCACAAAGCCATGACAAAAAGAAAAACACAAAGTACTACAAAACATATCAGCCATGAGATATGATCCAGGTCACCCATGTCAATTCCTAGGGAGAAACAGAGCAACTGGTAGTGATGTGAATTTGAAGGCAGTTATCACATAGAAGTTGAAGGAAATTCATCACTTGATTCTCATTTTAGTAACAGACGGAGGACAATTGTGTAGATTTCGATGAGAAACTCTCCACTGAAGATAGCAGAAACAGCCCCATAATTGAAGCAGCATAAGGACAATGCAGCAAATGAAGTCCAAAGTCAAGAATTAGAGAAAGAATGAACCTGTAAGTCCTGGCTGGTCCTTCTCAGAGTCCAGTGAGAGGTTGGGAGAGACAAGGAGAGTCTCATTGTCATTCTGCACAGAAAGCCTTTCTACAGACTGGTGAACCATCTGTTTTAAAACATTTTAGTAGGTATTTCATGCGAGTTTGTCACTCTTTAGTTCTGCAGCATATTTAATTTGTAATGTAAGAAATTAGAGGATGTTGATCTATTAATTGACTTGTAGCATTGAATCCTATTAATGATGGCATCCTAGCTGCAGATTTGACTTTATAGTAGAAATCATTTCAAGGTCCATGGAAAGAGACAGGGTTTTTTGTTTTTTTTTTTTTACAAAATCAAGTGTGTTTCTATGCCTGTTCTGTGAGTCTTTGCCAGTGGGATGACTTTCATTAGCATTCATGCCTTCTTGCTTTTGTCTTTACTTTTTTCAAAAAACATCTTATTTTTGAAATATAGATTTTTAAGGCAAATGATCAGGGCTAATTTTCAGGGAAACATGCTTAAAACAAGACCTTTGATGGCTCTGAACTGAGTGGTAATGATTATGCAGCAGGCAGAACTTTGAGTCTCTTGATAGATTTCTTTCATCAAAAAAACAGCCAATATCATCAGCATCCAACCCAAACTTCATTCACTCTTTCCATTTGTAGCAAGAACAAATTGATGCCTAACTTTCTGGCTTGTATTAAAAGCTTATGAATCTGAGATCCATAAATTGAAGATTACTCAGTTCAGTTCAGTCACTCAGTCATGTCCTAGCCTTTCTGACCCCATGAATTGCAGCACGCCAGGCCTCTGTATCCATCACGAATTCCTGGAGTCTACTCAAACTCATGTTCATCGAGTTGGTGATGCCATCCAGCCATCTCATCCTCTGTCGTCTGCTTCTCCTCCTGTCCCCAATCCCTCTCAGCATCAGGGTCTTTTCCAATGAGTCAACTCTTCGCATGAGGTGGCCAAACTATTGGAGTTTCAGCTTCAGCATCAGTCCTTCCAATGAACACCCAAGGCTGATCTTCTTTAGGATGGACTGGTTGGATCTCCTTGAAGCCCAAGGGACTCTCAAGAGTCTTCTCCAACAGCACAGTTCAAAAGCATCAGTTTTTTGGTGCTCAGCTTTCTTCACAGTCCAACTCTCACATCCATACATGACCACTGGAAAAACCATAGCCTTGACTAGACAGACCTTTGTTGGCAAAGTAATGTCTCTGCTTTTTAATATGTTATCTAGGTTGGCCATAACTTTCCTTCCAAAGAGTAAGAGTCTTTTGACTTCATGACTGCAATCACCATCTGCAGTGATTTTGAAGCCCCCCAAAATTAAGTCTTTCCACTGTTTCCCCATCTATTTCCCATGAAGTGATGGGACCAGATGCCATGATCTTAGTTTTCTGAATGTTGAGCGTTAAGCCAAGTTTTTCACTCTCCTCTTTCACTTTCATCAAGAGGCTTTTTAGTTCCTCTTCACTTTCTGCCATAAGGGTGGTGTCATCTGCATATCTGAGGTTATTGATATTTCTCCTGGCAGTCTTGATTCTAGCTTGTGCTTCTTCTAGCCCAGCGTTTCTCATGATGTACTCTGCATATAAGTTAAATAAGCAGGGTGACAATATACAGCCTTGAGGCGCTCCTTTTCCTATTTAGAATCAGTCTTTGTTCCATGTCCAGTTCTAACTCTGGCTTCCTGACCTGCATATCGGTTTCTCAAGAGGCAGGTCAGGTGGTCTGGTATTCCCATCTCTTTCAGAATTTTCCACACTTTATTGTGATCCACACAGTCAAAGGCTTTGGCATAGTCAATAAAGCAGAAATAGATGTTTTTCTGGAACTCTCTTGCTTTTTCGATAATCCAGAAGATGTTGGCAATTTGATCTCTGGTTCCTCTGCCTTTTCTAAAACTAGCTTGAACATCTGGAAGTTCTCGGTTCACGTATTGCTGAAGCCTGGCTTGAAGAATTTTGAGCATTACTTCACTAGCATGTGAGATGAATGCAATTGTGCGGTAGTTTGAGCATTCTTTGGGATTGCCTTTCTTTGGGATTGGAATGAAAACTGACCTTTTCCAGTCCTGTGGCCACTGCTGAGTTTTTCAAATTTGCTGGCATATTGAGTGCAGCAGTTTCACAGCATCATCTTTCAGGATTTGAAATAGCTCAACTGAAATTCCATCACCTCCACTAGCTTTGTTTAGTGATGCTTTCTAAGGCCCACTTGACTCCACATTCCAGGAAGTCTGGCTCTAGGTGAGTGATCACACCATCGTGATTATCTGGGTCATGAAGATCTTTTTTGTACAGTTCTTCTGTGTATTCTTGCCACTTCTTAATATCTTCTGCTTCTCTTAGGTGCATAACATTTCTGTCCTTTATCAAACCCATCTTGCATGAAATGTTCCCTTGGTATCTCTAATTTTCTTGAAGAAATCTCTAGTCTTTCCCATTCTGTTGTTTTCCTCTATTTCTTTGCAATGATCGCTGAGGAAGGCTTTCTTATCTCTCCTTGCTATTCTTTGGAACTCTGCATTCAAATGGGAATATCTTCCCTTTTCTCCTTTGCTTTTCGCTTCACTTCTTTTCACAGCTATTTGTAAGGCCTCCTCAGACAACCATTTTGCCTTTTTGCATTTCTTTTCCATGGGGATGGTCTTGATCCCTGTCTCCTGTACAATGTCATGAACCTCCATCCATAGTTCCTCAGGCTCTCTGTCTATCAGATCTAGTCCCTTAAATCTATTTCTTACTTCCACTGTATAGTCATAAGGGATTTGATTTAGGTCATATCTGAATGGTCTATTGGTTTTCCCCACTTTCTTCAATTTAAGTCTGAATTTGGCAATAAGGAGTTCATGATCTGAGCCACAGTCAGCTCCCGATCTTGTTTTTGCTGACTGTATAGAGCTTCTCCATCTTTTGCTGCAAAGAATATAATCAATCTGATTTTGGTGTTGACCATCTGGTGATGTCCATGTGTAGAGTCTTCTCTTGTGTTGTTGGAAGAGGTCCACTGACAGAATGTGGTCCACTGGAGAAGGGAATGGCAAACCACTTCAGTATTCTTGCCTTGAGAACCCCATGAACAGTATGAAAAGGCAAAATGATAGGACAGTGAAAGATTAACTCCCCAGGTCAGTAGGTGTTCAATATGCCACTGGAGATCAGTAGAGAAAAAATGAAGGGATGGAGCCAAAGCAAAAACAATACCCAGCTGTGGATGTGACTGATGATAGAAGCAAGGTCCAATGCTGTAAAGAGCAATATTGCATAGGAACCTCGAATGTTAGCTCCATGAATAAAGGCAAATTGGAAGTGGTCAAACAGGAGATGGCAAGAGTGAATGTTGACATTTTAGGAATCAGTGAACTAAAATGGACTGGAATGGGTGAATTTAACTCAGATGACAATTATATCTACTACTGTGGGCAGGAATCCCTTTAGAAGAAATGGAGTAGCCATCATGGTCAACAAAATGAGTCCAAAATGCAGTACTTGGATGCAATCTCAAAAATGACAGAATGGTCTCTGTTCGTTTCCAAGGCAAACCATTCAATATCATGGTAATCCAAGCCTATGCCCTAACCAGTAATGCTGAAGAAGCTGAAGTTGATCGGTTCTATGAAGACCTACAAGACCTTTTAGAACTAACACCCAAAAAAGATGTCCTTTTCACTATAGGGGACTGGAATGCAAAAGTAGGAAGTCAAGAAACACCTGGAGTAACAGGCAAATTTGGCCTTGGAGCACAGAATGAAGCAGGGCAAAGGCTAATAGAGTTTTGCTAAGAGAACGCACTGGTCATAGCAAACACCCTCTTCCAACAACAGAGGAGAAGACTCTACACATGAAGCCTACTTCATCATTGTTAATATATTTTTCTTCCCAAAGACTTCAAAGGAATGCTTCCGCTTTACCCCCTGTCATTTTTCTGGTAGATAAAGAACTTCAGTTTTAAGGTAGGAGACTTCATTTCTAACTGTGCATTTCCTGGATTTGTATCTGCTATGTGGAGGAAGTCACAGACAATAAAGCTGAGATAACAAAGGCCTAGTTCAGGAAATGGATAGTCTAGGTAAGGGCTGTGACAAGGACACAAACATCCAGAATTCAGGGGAGGTACAGATGACAATGATGATGAATTATGGAGAATTGGGGGTTGTTGCTTGCATTCTAGACAAGATCCTATCTGATTGGGAGTGGGGAGAATCTCGAAAAGCTCTTTTTTTTGTTAATGTTTGCTTACTTATTTACATGCAGGATCTTCATTGTGTCAAATGGGATTCTTCACTGATGTGCATGGGCTCTAGTTGTGGCTCAAGGGCTCAGTAGTTTAGGCATGTGGGCTTAGTTGCTCTATAGCATATGGGATCTTAGTTCCCTGACCAGGGATTGAACCTGTATCCCCTGCACTGGAAGGAGAATTCTTAACCACTGGACCACCAGGAATTCTCAGGAAAAGCTGTTTAAAGGTGGTGAGAAGTTTGGTATCTAGAAACAGGGTGACAACTTGAGGAAATTTAACTTATCACACTCAACATACTCAAAATGGATATCTAATATTTGGAAAACGTCTTTAGCTCTACTACAGATTTAACACCCAAATTTTAGGTGAGTAGCAGAAGAAATATATCCTTGATAGAATTATGCAAGCCAGGAAACGGAGTGTCCCTTCAGGTTGCTCTCCCTTCAGGTTACTCTCGGGAAGAGAAAGTCTCATTCCTCTTCTAAGATCCACTTGTAACTGTGCCTGGAGGAGCGTTCGGTTGGAGTCACTGTATCTGCACCTCCAGCTGCCCATTCCCGAGAGGCACTGCCCTTAAGCCGTCTGGGAGAGTAGGTCAGTGTTAAACTGTTTAAAAGCAAGGAATACTGTTGCAAATGTGCTCCTCGGTGTCGGTCTTCCTCCTCCCTCCTCTCTTCCCAGTATACAGTTGTGGTAGCTTTTAGGTGTTTTTTTCTTTTTTCTTTTTAATTTGTTTACTTTAATTGGAGGCTAATTACTTTACAGTATTGTAGTGGTTTTTGCCATACATTGACATGAATCAGCCATGGATTTACATATGTTCCCCATCCCGATCCCCCCTCCCACCTCCCTCCCCCTCCCATCCCTCAGGGTCATCCCAGTGCACCAGCCCTGAGCACCCTGTCTCATGCATTGAACCTGGACTGGCAATCTGTGTCACATATAGTAATATACATGTTTCAATGCTATTCTCTCAAATCATCCCACCCTTGCCTTCTCCCACAGAGTCCAAAAGTCTGTTCCATACATCTGTGTTTCTTTTGCTGTCTTGCATATCAGGTCATTGTTACCATCTTTCTAAATTCCATATATATATATGTGGAATTTCTAAATTCCAGTGTTAATACACTGTATTGGTGTTTTTCTTTCTGACTTACTTCACTCTGTATGATAGGCTCCGGTTTCATCCACCTCATTAGAACTGATTCAAATGCATTCTTTTTAATAGCAGAGTAATATTCCATTGTGTATATATACCACAACTTTCTTATCCACTTTTCTGCTGATCAGCATCTAGGTTGCTTCCATGTCCTGGCTATTGTAAACAGTGCTGCGAAGAACACTGGGGTACACATGTCTCTTTCAATTCTGGTTTCCTCAATATGTATGCCCAGCAATGGGATTGGTGAGTTGTATGGCAGTTCTATTTCCAGTTTTTTAAGGAATCTCCACACTGTTCTCCATACTGGCTATACTCATTTGCATTCCCTCCAGCAGTGTAAGATGGTTCCCTTTTCTCCGCACCCTCTCCAGCATTTATTGTTTGTAGACTTTTTGATAGCAGCCATTCTGACCGGTGTGAGATAATTTGCAATTCAAGTAATGACCATGCTAGGAATGACCCCACTTTAACTGAATTTTCAAGGGAAGATGAACTCGCAGTCCAAGACAGTGTGACCTTTTATTTCAAATATGTCATCCAATTAAGGCCATAGCTAATGGAAGCTTTACTGATTTCTTGAGAAATAGCCTGTAAAGAAAGGTTTAGCTCATAGATCCAAAGTAATGGAAGGATGACAAAGAAGAGAGTATGGTGCATATAAAAATGATTTAAAACCCTGGCTGGTCTTCATTTTAATAAATCATTGACTGACAGGACGTTCATAACCTTAACACTCCAAAAAGAAGGCTTAGCATGAGAGGAATAGCTTCTGTACAAGATCGATCTGTTGGAATAATAGGAAAAACTCAAAGGAAAACCTGAAAAATTAAACTGTAAGATAAACAGATCTGGAAAAAGTCCCCAGTTTGTGTTAAGATTCCTTATTTGTTTGAAGAGAAGCTGAAATGATCAGATGAGGATCATGTGATGGGAAAAGGAAGGTTGAGCAGGGAGCCAGAAGACTGTTTTCTTCCATTCATTTCTTTTGCCACTCTTTGAATTTAAGTTTTTTCATTTGTAAAACAAATCATTTACTGCCATAAATCTCACAAATCTCTCCTAGGGCTTTTGTTGGAATAAAATCAGATAAAAGATGCAGGAACTTCTTGGAGAAGGGCAAAGAATAAGCCAGTAATAATCATTACCATTTATATACAAAATGCTTCACATATACCAGACACAGTCTTTCAGTGTATTATCTTAGCCCCAGAACAATCTTGAAGCAGGTGTATAAATATATATACATCACTATTCTATCAATTAGGACACTAAGGTTAAGAAATGCTAAGAATTTGCATATAATCATGGCAGTAAATGATAAAGTCATGGTTCTCCAATTCTATTGCTAACCAATTATATAAGAATTTAGAACTGGTAGGATCTAATGGGCTACTTTGTTCAATTCTACTATTTACAAAGTGCACCTGTTTTCTTACCTTTCTCTTTCATTCCAAATCGTGTTTCTCCATTTCATACCAGCTCCTTTCCTCAGCACCACTGAACTTTATCTTGGTCTAAACACTCCCCCACTGATAATTCTTACAACTCAGATAGTTCTTAAACATCTTTCCAGTCTCAATTCAAACACACCACCATAAGGACATGATACTACACTTAGCTCTGTATTCCTAGCATTAGCACAAATCTGGTAACTTACTAGGTATGTAAATATACCATTCAATATTTATATTCAATAAAAGATTGAATGAAGGAAACACGCAGAATAATAAATTGTTCAGGTCAATGCCAAGTGGCACAGCAGACATCCAGACATCCGAATCTACTGTTCTGCCTACTTTCCCACTGGGTAAGTTTATTTCCTGTCCAAAATAATGGATTTTGAAGCTGAATACTTTAATCATAATCCATTAATTAAAACCTCAGTGATTCCCTAAATTAGTCATGCACTATAAAAATAGAATGATATATTCTTTTGGTTAAGAAAAAAAATCAGCTGATAGGAATGTGGAAAAAGCTAAAACAAGATTTGGGACCAATTAATGACATGAGAATGAGAAGCTAGAAGCAATATGCAGATATTAGAGAGAAGGCTCAAGGCTACTTTATATTAATTTTTGCAGCATATGGAATACTTTGTGTCAACCCAGTTTGAAGAATATAAAATTCTTCCTCCTACTTAACTAGGCAATGTTCACTTTCAGCTTCTTTCTGACAGGGTGCAGCGCTGTTAAAATAAACCAAAAGGTGGAAAAATGCAAGAATGAAAATTACTATATGAAGAGAGTTAAAAAAAAACTGTGTTTAGGTGAGCTTGTAGTACAGAGGCAGAATAAACATTTTAAGCAAGATAAGATATTTCTGTCCATTAAGAAATGGGATAATTTTAAAAAGCAATGTCACCATGCCATAGCACTGATGGCGTGATGTATTATCCATGCCGGGCTTCCCTGGTGGCTCAGTGGTAAAGAACCTGCCTGCCAGTGCAGGAGACGCAGGTTTGATCCCTGGGTTGGGAAGTTACCCTGGAGATGGAAATGGCAATCCAGTCTAGTGTTCTTGCCTGGGAAATCCCATGGACAGAGGAGCCTGGTGGGCTACAGTCCATGGGGTCACAAGAGGGTTGGCCATGACTTAGCAACTAAACAATAACAAAAACAATTATCCACATCAGTGGGACAGTCCATTTTCTTTTTTGTCTCTTTAGTATGAAGCAATCACTATGCCACCTAGTGTTTATTAAAATCATTGACAAGTGATATATACCAATATCAAAAGAAATGTGTCACATTTACTGTAAGATTCATTTTTTCAACTTAGAGCCCATTTTCAAGTGGTTTGGTAAACTGGAAGGTTAATCTAACTTGTTCACTGTAGAAGGATTGGTTCAGATAAAGTTGGAATGAAAAAATTGACCATGTGTGTTTTTTAAATTTTTCATGATGGAAGATTTCAAACACATAAAAGCTATGGAGAATTATACGGGAAACCACAAGTTTCATTTGCTTGCGGCTTGAACAATTTGAACTCAGTTTGAACAATTATCAACTCAAAGCCAGCCATTGCCTGTTTACACCGTCTTCCCTTCATAGATTATTTTGAGGCAAGTTCATTAAAAAAAAATTTATTGGGTACAGCTGATTTACAATGTTGTGTTAGTTTCAGAGGCACGGCAAAGTGATTCGATTATACATATATTAATTCTTTTTCAGATTCTTTTCCTATATAGGTTATTACAAAATATTGAGTAGAGTTCCCTGTGCTATACAGGTCCTTGTTGGTTATTTCATATATAGTTGTGTGAGTGTTAATCCCAAACTCCTCACTTATCCCCCCTCTCCATGTTTCCCCTTTGGTAACCATAAGTTTGTTTTTAAAATTTGTGTATCTGTTTCTGTTTTTTAAATAAGTTCATTTATATAATTTTTAAATTGAATTCCATGTATGGGAGATATCATATATTTGTCTTTCTCCGTCTGACTTACTTCACTTAGTATGATAATCTCTGAGTCCATCCATGTTGCTGCAAATGGCATTATTTCATTCTTTTTTATGACCATTGTGTATGTGTACCACATCTTTATTCTCTGATGTGGTTGACATTTAAGTTGCTTTAGTGTTTTGGCTTTTGTAAATAGTGGTGCAGTGAATATTGGGGTGCATGTATCTTTTTGAATTATGGTTTTGTTTGGTTCTATTTTTAGTGTTTTAAGGAACCCCCATATTGTTTTCCATAGTAGTCATACTAACTCACATTCCCACCATCAGTGTAGGAGGGTTTCTTTTTCTCCACACTCTCTCTAACATTTATTGTTCATAGGCTTCTGACCAGTTTGAGGTAGTACCAAACAACCCAATAAAAAAATGGACGGAAGATCTAAATAGAGATTTCTCCAAAGAAGACATACAGATGGCCAAAAAACACATGGAAAGATCCTCAGTGTCACTAGTTATCAGAGAAATGCAAATCACAACTAAAATGAGTCAGTTCATTTTTTACTGAAGCAAATCTTATGATATTCTTGATATTCTTAGATCAAAAAATATGTTAGTATGCATCCCTGAAGCATAAGGGGCCTTTTAAAATACAACCAGAACATCATTACTGAGCCTAAAATTATTAACAATAATTTTTTCATAGTATCAACTATTCAATGAGTGTTCAGATTTGTCTGAGTCATAATTTTTATACAATGGATTTGTATGAATTAAGAGCCAAATAAGGTCCATACATTGCAAATTGTTGATATATTTTTAAAGTTTTTTTTTTTAACCCAGAGGTGGTTCTTCTCTTTTAAATTTTTCATTATAATTGATTTCTTAAGGAAACTAGGGTACTTATCTGCTAAACTTCACATATTTTGAAAATTTCTAATTGCATCCCAGTAGTATATGGTTTCGTGTCTTTCTTTTTCTTTTTCCTGTTAACTGGTTATTGAAATTTAGAGGTTTGATCATTCAGGTTTAAAGTTTTGATGGTAATAGTTCTTAAGTGACTTTGTGTGCTTCCATCAGAAGGCAGCTTATCTGGTTGGTTTTCTATGATATCAATAATCATTTCCTAGATCAATGGTCATTGCCTAGATCTAGATTCATTATCTCATTAAGGTTTACAAATATGGTGATATTCTATCACTCTCATTTCTTATCTAAAATATTGTCAAATTTCCCCTCTTCAATGATTGTCTTGAGGCGTATTCAAGTGCATAGGCAAGATAACTACTTGACTTCATAATTTAACCTTGTCAGTTTTCAAAATGACTAATTGATTCTTTCCAAATGTGACTGTCTTCCAAATATGACCAGTGAGATTTTTTTTTAGTTTCATTACTAACTAATGAATTTAAACATATCTCATCTCTTTCAATTCATTGCAGTCAGCTCTTCTTTCATGTTCAAATTGTTCCATTGTTGGCCAGTTAAAGACTCTTCAACTCCTTTGACTTGATGTTTTAGGCTCATTTTTGCATTACAAAGTATTTTAGGCTCATCTTGTACATTTCTTGCCTGAGGCCTGGAATCAGCCATTTACCCAAGAAACCCTGATTTCTTTTAGTACAAAGTAGTGTTTATAGGCTATAAGCTGGACTCTAGGAATGCTCTTTGCTAACATATTGTTATTAAACCCTTTTAATGGATATAACTATGACATATAAATGCATATGTATATATTTTAAAATTATATTGATAGTACACGTTAGTGCATTTTCATTCAAAAATTTAGATTATAGAGTCTTAACTTGATTCCTTGATTTTATCTTTTTTCCTCAGGCTGAAAATCTTAACAGTGTTCATAGAATTGCTTATTAGATTTCTCCTATAGAATACATGATAGCTACAGAATATCAGTACCAGTATTATTACTAAAAATAATTTAAAATTTATTTTGCTTGTTTGTAGGGTATATACCACAAGAGATATATCACCAGATTACCATAGTTTAAAGTCACTTGAAATACTTCTTTCTATGCTTTTACCTTCAACTGGATGAATAGGTAGGTCTCATTTTATTTTGCTTTGATTTACAGGGATTGCTTTTTAAAGAAAATTTGAATTACAAGTATTAAGTAAAGTTGTGTTTTATCATGTAACAGTTATAATCTACACTTCTTATGCTGTCATTCAGTGTTAGTTTTACATATAATCATATATTCAATTCTCACAGTCAATAATTATGCCAATTATTTGGATATTTGGTCATCTGAGTCATTTTCTAATGGATCCTTTAGGAAGGGCACATGAGCACCACACCCCTGAGTGCTTGCATGTTCATAATAGTTTGTATATGACTTTAAACTTGAATGTTTTACTGAATATAAAATCCTTGGTACCCTTTTCATAGCTTTTATTGTCCTGTGGCATAAAATGTTGCTATTGAGAAGTCTAATGTCACTTTATTTTCTTTCACTAATGAGGGCTTGGTCATTTTGCTTTGATGTTCAAAGGTCTTTTTTTTCCTTTTAAGTTTGATAGATTTACTGAATTATGTCTTGTTTTGGCCACTGTGGATTGATTTTCCAGGGTCTTCATATGCCCTTTAAATATATAGGTTCAGATCTTTACATCAGGAGCATTTTCCAGAATAAGCTATTGCTTTCTCTCCAGTCCTTTTATCTTTTTCTTTATTTCATTTCTATTTTTTAATTTTCTTCCTGTTCTTTCTAATGGTATTATTTGTCCTTGTGTTCTTCTTACTTTTGTTCATTTCTGAAATTATATTTTTTTTACTTCTAATCCTTAACCTCTCTCAGAGCACTTTCCAAACTTTTCTTTTGTCCAATCATGACATTTTCTAATCCTGATTTATGGCATTCTTCCATAGCTTCTGTAATTATCTCAAATTATCTTAGCTCATTTGGAAGTATTAGGTTAAGGTATTTATTATTTTATGGTCATGTCTTTATGATATGATTTCATTGTCTATAGCAGGGATCCCTAATCTCCAAGATCTAGTGCCTGATGATCTGAGGTGGAACTCAGAAATAAAGTCCACAGTAAATGTAATGTGCTTGAATCATCCCCAAACCATTGCCCCCCAACTGTGTGTGGAAAAACTGTCTTCCATGAAATGGGTCCCTGGTGCCAAAAAGGTTGAGGACTGCTGATATAGGAATAGTTCTCTGTCCATTATTAACTTTCTTCTTAAAACAATATTGTATGGATTCAACCACAATCACTGCTGAGGTCATGGTGTTTTGTGGTCTTCCAGGGGAGGATGTCTGGAATATCTTTCCTAGATTGAATGCTCTCGGGCTCCATTTTCCCTTGCTGTTATGGCGTGTACAGCTCTTTCTAAGATACGTTGTCTCCACCCCAACCACCCGCACCCTCTCTACCTTAGTCTGGCTCTTCTTTTCCTTTTGCCTTTGGTGTCTCTGATGTGTTCTGTTTCCGTGCAATGCCCAGCAGTTTCTCTTCTATCTGGGGATTTATCCTGTAGTCTCTGCTTTATTAAAGTTATGTGTAGTATTTTAGTGCAGAATTATCCATACTCATCATATATTCATTGTGAATGTTAGCTTTTAGAATTACAAAGATTTCATCATCTTTTAATTTTACTTTTTCTAGACTTTCTTGTTCATAGTAGCTTTATTATTTTTAAATTAATTTTTATTGGAGTATATAGTTACTTTACAATGCTGTTAGTTTCTGCTGTACATCAAAGAGAATCACCTTTATGTATACATATATCCCCTCTGTTTTGGATTTCCTTTCTTTATCTTTTTAAATGCATTGTGATCTGAGCTATCTGAGAGTTGGCAGGGCGTCTGGAGCCTGCAAAGCCCCTTCCCAGTTTTGGCAGCTCTTGTCCGATGGACCTGCAGAGCTTTCCATGCTAAGAGGAGACTCTTCCTTCAGCTAAGAGGAGACTCTTCCTTTTGGGAGTGAGTACCCAATGGTGATCCAGTTTCTGAGATGTTGACTGGAGACCGCTTGTGTTTCTTCTTCCTACTGTAGTTGTCATTACATGTTTGTTGCTCCTAGTATCCTGGCCACTCCTGCTTGTGGTTGTAGATATTGTCTGTAAGGTTTTTTTGTCGTTGTTATTGCTGACTCAATTGTTGTATTTTTGTTCGGGGTGATCTGGGGAAATGGAGAAACTGTGTGATTGCCACCACTGCTAGCCTTCTGTCTCTGGGTGATTTGGGAGCAACTGTGCTGCTGTGGATATTTTAAAACATGTGAAACCTGAGATGAGATTTTACTTGTTTTTCTTTGTAACAGCTTTGTTCCTCCCCAACCCACCCCCCCAAACATATAAGATAATAGACACAATCCTATTTGAAAATACAATGAAAATCATTGAATGGGATTTGGAAAATATCAAGGATCTCAGGAGAAAATGCTGTTTTGTCTATGCTTGTCATACTATGGAATAAATCATTCCAGTCCCCTTCAAAATACAGAGAATTATGACCTTTTTTTCCTAAGATAAGCCTCTCAGAAATTCATGCTTATGAGTAATAAGCCAAGAAACACAAACTGGAGGAATTAAAAGGAAATGAACTTCCACATTTTTAAAATCTGCCTATTGTTACTCTGTTGCTGTGTAGTGTGGGACTTGCCAAAAGTCTTTATATCATTTATTTTTATTCAAAGTGATTGATAACAACTAATTTCTTTTGATAGTATAACAATCGATTTATGTAATTGCTTTCTTCTTTATTGAACTTTTTTGTCTAAAAAAGATCTGATTCATTTTACAGAATAAATAAGTACAATATGCAGCATACAGAATCATGTCAACCCAAATCTCTGTTGTGTATACAGCTAGTGCCAAAGTCTCTTTGACTTGTCAAAGCTTCCATAATTTCTAAACCAGGAAGACTCCTTCAGGTGTTTTTTTTTTCCAAGTAAAATTCTATTTCCACTAAAATACATGGACAAATGGTTCCCCCAGCATGCACTGCTTAGCCTGCACTCTTTCCTAAAAAGAAAAAAAAAAACCTGCTGATTTCTTTTCACATATCAATCATATATTTATTTCTTTATTTGGTTTCACGAGTCTTGGCTGTGGCATGCGAGATCTAGTTCCTTGACCACAGTTTGAACCTGGGCCCCCTGCATTAGGAGTGTGGATTCTTACCCACTAGACCACCAGGTAAGTCCCTCATTCTTATATTTATTAATGGCTTAATCCTTGGAAGGCAGTATACCAGATACATTTCAGCTATTTTTATTCATTTCCTGTGGTCACAACTATGCAATATAAGTATTACCATCTCCATTTTATAGATGAGACACTTGAGGTTCAAAGACTTGTGGTATTTTGTTTGAGAACTAATAATTAATAAATTGGTGAAAAAAATTGAATTCCATTCTAACTTCCAAATCTGGCCACTTGACATTGGACTGAGTTGCCTCATTTAATTTAGTCTTTCTTTTTTTTTAATTTAGTCTTTCTTTACTTTCTTCCCCTCTCACTTCTTCCTCTCCTCTCTTTCTCTCCCTCCCTCCCACCCAGCCTCCCTCCATGTCTCCCTTCCTCTCTCCCATCCTCCCTTCTTTCCTTCCTCCCACAAACATTTACTCTAAGTCTGGCACTGTTTTAGGTGATGGAAAGACAGTGAGAAATACACCATTTCTGCCCTCAGGAATCTTGCATTTGAGGTTGGATTGCGTTTAGAGACAAACAAATAAATAAATTTGTGTATGTATGTGTGTTCAATATATCAGATGATGATCAGTACTAACTCCCCACGACTTCCCTCCCCACCATCAAAAAAGACAGAAGGATATGAAACTAGAGAGTACTTTGCAGTAGAAGGCTGCTACTTTGAGTAAAGTATACCTAAGTCAATGAAGCATAAGACCCATACATTTGTTGGGGTGGCCAAAAAGCTCATTTGGGTTTTTCAAAAGCAATTTAAAATTGTTTCCACAAATTTCTCTTCCAGATGAATCTTTACAAAAGTGAAAAATAATTTGTCATTTACACAGTTCTTTTCTCTGTAAGTTCTAAGTGCTTGTAATTAACACATAGCTATAATATATTATCTTCTGTCCAATGCTCCCTAAACATTGCCTTGGCAACCTGTTGATAAGACAAAATTGAATAATTGCCACAGTTAGGGGCAACAGCATCTCAACAGAGTTTTTACCAGATCTCAAGGGAGAAAGGCAAGTCAGATTGTATTAAGAGTTTGCAGCTTGGTTTAAGATGGGGGCTTGATGAAGATTGTGACATAGCAGTTTAGTTTGATGGAAGCAGCAAAGCAAGAAATTTGAGGCAAGGAATTTAAAGAGTCTCAGGGAAGCATAAGCAAATGGTGATGCTTCATAGGGAAACCTTGCTGGGTCTTTCCAGAGTTTCCTGTAATGATCAATCAAGTCATATGCAGGCAAGAGTGTCCTGGAATAGTAAAATTATGCTAATACAGTTATGAAGACCAGTGGGTGAAAGAAAGTGAAAGTGAAGTTGCTCAGTCGTATCTGACTCTTTGCGGCCCCATGGGCTGTAGCCTACTAGGCAATTCTGGCCATGGGATTTGCCAGGCAAGAGAATTGGAGTGGATTGCCATTTCCTTCTCCAGGGGATCTTCCCAACCCAGGGATCAAACCCGGGTCTCCCGCACTGCAGACAGACGCTTTCCCGTCTGAGCCACCAGGAAGGACAACAGACCAGTGGGTGGTGAGGTCAGATTAATGCAGATCCTCTGATTGGATACATCACATACATAAAATCTGGGTTAAAAATCTCTGTGTGATTCTCACACATCGTAATATGGATACCTTTTTTAATTTTTGAGAAGATGGATTTGAAAATTATATGAAATGTCCTGATGAGAAATGATGATCTGTTTCGTAGAGAACAGACTTATGGACATGGGGAGAGGGGAGGAGAGGGTGAGATGTATGGAGAGAGTAACATGGAAACTTACGTTACCGTATGTAAAATAGACAGGCAGTGGGAATTTGCTGTATGTCTCAGGGAACCGAAACAGGGGCTCTGTATTAACCTAGAGGGGTGGGATGGGGAGGGAGATGGGAGGGAGGTTTAAGAGGGAGGAGACATATGTATAGATATGGATGATTCATGTTGATGTTTGACAGAAAACAATAAAATTCTGTAAAGCAATTATCTTTCAATTAAAAATTAATTAATTTAAAGAAAGGAATTGGTGGTCTGTTTCAAATTTGTTTCCTCTATATTCTGTTTTGAAATTTCAGTGGCATTTTAAAAATATTTATTTATTTATTTGGCTGCACTGGGTCTTAGCTGTGGCATGCAGGATCTTTAGTCTTTGTGGTGGCATGTGAACTCCTTCAGTTATGACCTGTGGGATCTAGTTCCTTGACCAGGGATCAAACCCAGGCCCCCTGCATTGGGAGCCTGGAGTCTTAGCCTCTAGAACATCAAGTCCCTTCAGCAGTGTTTTGGCATCCATTCTTTTCCTCATCTAGCCCCACCATCTGAACTAGGACATGAAATTTTGTTTCTGACCCATCTTAAATCTGTACACATAGATTACATGAAACTATATTGTTCAACTTGCCAACACTGGCTCTGGTTCACGTGAGGGAGATTCTAGGCCAGACTGTATTTTTCTTCGCAACATTGTCATTTGGTTCTTCATCCCCAGGTCTTTGCTTCTCATCACCCCTTTTTAAGTGTGCCCCCAATTTTACACACTGCTTCCTACAGATGTGGTCCCTTTATGGCATCAGTGGTGGTTAGAATGGGGGTGAGGAGGAGGAATGGAAAAGAATTGGTTGGCAAGTTCCCCGAAATATTTTAAGATGCTTTGGCCAATTTGGAGAAGTGGGTCATAATTCATGTGTCATAGACTGGCTCATTCATCCTCTTTGATGCATTTCAGCTACAGCAAAGTTGTCACGACAAGGAAGTTATAAATCTTTCTACATGTTAACATTCACATTTAATTAATACTAATGGGCAGAGCTGTCTTTAGGGGCTGATGATATGATAAGGAATGAAGTCTGAGAAGCAGATAATAAAGGTAGGGTGTGAAAGTATTGTTTCAGAATCAATCCAGGTTTACTGCCAACAGTATTACCCTGTGTTCATACTGTCCAGATTTTGCTCTCTTTGGCTGAGTTCTGTTCATCATCAGAACAAGTCCAAGTAAGGCCTGATGAGCTGAGGTGACTCTCCAGTGAATTTTAAAATGTTGATCTACTCTAGGTTACAACTTTCCCCAGAAACAGTCTCACTTATGATTTGAGTAACCTGAAGCTACCTGTAGGGTATGAATAGACTGTCCCAGCCAGGTCCCATTTGGTTTAACTTACCTTCCTTTCCAGGATCTACTTAGAGTTTCTTCCCTTCCTTCTAGGTCTAAGGTCTAGACCTTACTCAGGTCTCCTACATTACAGGCAGGTTCTTTACCAGCTGAGCCACAAGCAAAGCTGTTAATATGCTACTGTCTCCCTAAATTATTGTGCTCATTTCACATGCTAGTAACGTTATGCTCAAAATCCTTCAAACTATGCTTCAGCAGTACATGAACTGAGAATTTCTAGATGTACAAGCTGTGTTTCAAAGAGTTAGAGGGACCGGAGATCAAAGTGCCAGCATTCATTGGATCATGGAGAAAGCAAGGGAGTTCCAGAAAAGCATCTAACTCTGCTTCATTGACTACGCTAAAACTTTTGACTGTGTAGATCACAACAAACTGTGGAAAATTCTTAAAGAGATGGGAATACCAGACCACCCTACCTGTCTCCTGAGAAACCTGTATATGGGTCAAAGCAACAGTTAGAACCAGACATGGAACAACGAACTGGTTCAAAATTGGGGAAAGAGTATAACAAGGTTGTATATTGTCACCCTGCTTATTTAACTTCTATGCAGAGTACACCATGTGAAGTCCTAGGCTGGATGAATCAAAAAGTGGAATCAAGATTTCAGGGAGAAATATCAACAAGCTCAGATATGCAGATGATACCACGCTAGTGGCAGAAAGTGAAGAGGAACTAAAAAGCCTCTTGATGAAAGTGAAAGAGGAGAGTGAAAACTGATTTAAAATTCAACATGAAGAAAACTAAGATCATGGTGTCTGGTTCCATCACTTCATGGCAAATAGAAGGGGAAAAAGTGAAAACAGTGACAGATTTTATTTTCTTGGGCTCCAAAATCACTGCAGACTGTGACTGCAGTCTTCAAATTAAAAGACGCTTGTTCCTTGGAAGAAAAGGTATGACAAATCTAGACGGCATATTAAAAAGCAGAGACATTACTTTGCCAGTAAAGGTCCGTATAGTCAAAGCTATGGTTTTTCCAGTAGTCATGTACAGATGTGAGAGTTGGATCATAAAGAAGGCTGAGAGCCAAAGAATTGTTGCTTTCCAATTATGGTGCTGCAGAAGGCTCTTGAGAATCCCCTGGACTGCAAGGAGATCAAACCAGTCAATCCTAAAGGAAA